>NC_138349.1:19637899-21036649 GCF_046562875.1 Panthera onca
TCCCTCTACCGACAGCCACAGGACCGCCCGACGGGTAAGAAGGAAGGCAGGAAGAACCGACCGACAAACGCCCTCCCGCCTCAGCAGCCCCGGGTTACCGTCAGGAGCCCCAACTCCGCCATCCTCTTCGTTCGCCCTCCTTCCTCCTCCTCCTTAGAAGCGACGCTGCCCAACCGCCGCCCCCCGCCCGCCCCTCCCCCACTCGCCCCGCCCCGCCCGCCCCTCCACACACTCTCGCTCCTACCGCCCCGCCCCACCCCTCCGGCTCAGGCCCGTCACTCGCTGGGAGAAAAACAGGCGGGGCCAGGGCAATCGACACTACCCAATCACAGTGAGGCACTGGCGCCAACGACGCTGTCCAATCAGAGTGAGGCATTGGCGCCAGCTTCCCTCGCTCCGCCCTTTTCCTTTCCTCAGCTGCTCTAGGCCCTCTCTCCCGCCCACTGGGCGCCGCTGGCAAGCCGGGCCACAGAGTAAGCCTCCGGCTGGGTAGAGTGACAACTCGCAAACGGAAGTGACTGTTGACGCTAAGGCAGCCATAACTGCTAATGGCAAAGGGAGTTTCCTGGCCTCCCGTCTCCAGTGTGACGTAGTTTTCCCTTCGTCCAATCTCACCGTTGCTCTGGGCAACAATCGGGCAGTCTGGGAAGAGAGGAGTCTGTAAGTAGGCCCGAAAAAGGACCAAAGGTGACCAGTCATCCCAGGTTAGACAACTTAATTCATATTCGGAACCGCCTGCCCGGGTTGGGGGAGAAGAAGGAGCAGGTTTCCTGGCCCTTATTTTGCTGGGACCTCTAATCACTTACCTAGGTGGACAAAAGGTTAGGGTTCCGAAAATCCCTGTCCCGCCCGGAAGTTGCATTTGGCACTTCTGAATGGGGTCATGGCGGAAGGGTGGGAATAGCCCCCGGCACCCCAGGGAGTGCCCATTTCCACTGGAGCCGCCAAGTGAGGTGAGGATCCGATCTGCCCTGTCCCGCGAGGACGGCCCAAGTTAGACGGCCCAAGCTAGACGGCCCGCGGGAGACGGAGAGCCGGGGAGGTGAGGGGAGCTCACAGCCGCTTCCGCTGGAGGAAGGTTTTCTTTCCGGGCTGGCCTGACGGCGGCCCGCCCTACCTCCGCCCCTCTGAGGTTCCCTGTCGGGCGAGGCCGCTCCACCATCCTCTCTAACCCAGCTGCAGCCAGCTGGGCCCGGCGGGAGCTTAGGCTAGTGCTACGGGGCGGAGCCCCTCACTCCCGCCGCTGGAGCTCCTGACCGCGCCCCCTTAAATTCCTATTGAGTACTTCCATCCCGACCTTTGGAGGACGGAGAATTGTGGAGCTTGAGGAAAACGTTTTCCATTGCTGGCTAGAATGGAAAAAAGGTGGTCCTCCACCACAGCGGCCACACCTCTTAAGTCTTATTTTCCCACCTCTTGTCTTCACATTTTGAATTTTCTTCCTTTTCTTTGTTTCTCCTCTTTTGTGGGTTTATAAGCATTAACTGCAGTTCTGGGTAGAGGTATACCGTCCTAATCCTCCATGTCTGCATTTTAACTTACTGCTTGTGAATATTCTTAAAAATACCGTAATACTTTTACATGGTTCTTTCCAAAAGTTGTCACACCTTAACTCGTGTAGTTCCTTCTGTAGGCTTAAGTCAAGAACTGTCAGTCAGATTGGTAATGCTGGGTTGGATGCCTAAAGTTGCGGGGGGGGGGGGGGGGGGGCGGGGGGAAAAGACCAGGAGAACTTTCTCAACAAGGGTGCAGACCTACCTTCATTATTTAATCTCTTTCTACTACCTTACTACTCACGCTTTAACCAAAATGAACTACTCTGGTTTCTTCCAAGATTAATCACTGAAGCACTAACCTTTTGTGATTGTATATTAATGTCCTAGTTACCCTTGGAGATGTGTTTCCAGATTCTCTCCAACAGGAAGCAGTTTTCTCTGCGCTTACCTAGCACTTTCTGTACTTCTTTTAGGACGGTCTCTATTTTATATAACAGCTGCTTACGTTCTTAGCTTTACTACTGTGTTTATGTCTAAAATGGTTTTTATCAGATTCATCTGCCTATCATAGTATCCTGCACATGATATTATTTTGGTAAGTACTTCCTAAAAGGTTGAATATTTTTGGTGTCCTGGGGACCTAAGACACTGCCAGCTTTAGTTTATCAAATTCAGTGTGGTTCCTGTTACTCAACCTTTTCCTAGTCTTCCCCTCTGAATTCCTTCCAACATGATTTCTTCCCTCGAAAAACAGAAATCATACATTAAAAAGTTGAAGGAAATACAATAAATATTCATATACCCTTTACCTAGATCCAACAGTTGTTAAATTCTGCTATATTTATTTCATTACTTCTCACACTTTTTTCATTGTTGTTGAACTATTTGGAAATAGGTTACCGACCTATTGTTAAGCAGGAACCTCTAAAATTTCCAAAATGTATTTCCCTAAGGATTATAAAGTTCTACAAAACACAGTATCATTATCACAACAAAGGAAATTAATTGTTCTGTAATATTTAAAATCTAGTCTGTATGTACATTCTCCCATTTGACCTAAGAATATTTTGTATATCTCTACCCCTGCTCCTCCAACAAAATTCAGAATCCAGTCAAGGTTTATGTATTGTGCTTGGGTATTGTAACTCTTCAGCCTTAATTGAGAACAACTCCCCTATCTTTTTTTCTCCTGTGATGTTGGCATTTTATTTATTTTTTTTTTAATTTTTTTTTTTTTAGCGTTTATTCACCTTTGAGACAGAGACAGAGCGTGAATAGGGGAGGGGCAGAGAGAGAGGGAGACACAGAATGTGAAACAAGCTCAGGCTCTGAGCTGTCAGCACAGAGCCCAACGCGGGGCTCGAACTCACGGACCGTGAGATCATGACCTGAGCCAAAGTCGGACGCTTAACCAACTGAGCCACCCAGGCGCCCCAACGTTGGCATTTTAAAGAGTCCAGAGCAGAGGTCTTCTTGAATGTCTCCTTTTTTCTTATTTCTTGTAAATCAGAAACTGATCTAGAGGCTTGATTAGATTCCATTTAACATTTTTTCCCAAGAATACTTCACAGTATTCATACTTCTCCAATCATGATTAATAATTAAGCCTTCTCAAATGTGACTACATCTACCAGTGGCATGAGTGGCTAGTTAAATGCATCCCACTTCTCTGCACACACACCCTGCTATGCTGTCCTACAAAGAAGAATTTAGCATTCAATCCTCCTGTCTGTAGAGAGGAAGTGCTAGTGTCCTCGGCTGTCGACCTTTAGTAAAGTATTGCTGCTACTTTGCCTACACTTATAGCTGATGCAACATAATCTGCAACAGTGTACTGATGTCAGCATAGTTTCATGAGTTTCAACTCCTGGCACCCTGAGGACTGTTGATGAAAGATGTGTGGGCCCTGCAATTCAAATACAGATGAATCTTGATGTTATCAAAGCAGATACCAAGGCAACTGCTGGCCATCTGGTATTTTGTGTGAGTGGGATGTGTCATTTTCTATTAACTTAATAGTAGTGTCTGCTAGTGAAGTATACCATCATCCAAGTTCATCCAAGAAGAACAGTTCCTGTTCTTAGGCCTAGGCACATTTCAGAAGCTAAACACTGCACATTTTATTCACATGAGTCTAAATTAATTAGCCAAATTGAACATGTTGCAACATTTTCCTACCAGCAGATGCCAGATAGCAAACACAGTAGAACTATTATAGTTTCCAAATACGTGACATATGATGTTATTTGGCATCTCCAGATGAACATTATCAATCCAAACTAAGCACTCTGCGAGTATGTGGGCAGCCCTCGAGTGAGAATGAGCATTACTACTTTGTGTCTGCTAAAAAGAAAACACTTCTTTTGGGGCTCCCTCTTTCACCTTCATGTTAGTTTACGTTCAGAAATCTAATATGCATTTGAAAATTCATCTGTTAGTTGATCATAAGTCTTGAATAAAACAAATAAAATCTTTCATATTTTTCCTGCAATTCCTGCCACTCCATCCACAACCTGTACTAGGCAGATTGAATTTACTTAAAAAGATCTAAACTAATAAATATTCACCAAAAAATACCCTCTATTGTCCTTTACATAAACAAATTGCTTCTGGTACCTCCCTCAGTTCTCTAAGATTGTATCTTGTTTCTTAATACCTATTAATGGTAAAATAGGACAATTTGGAATATAATGTGTTATAGTGGTTCTTCTGTATTCTATTGAAGTGGTGACATCAAGTGCCTATAGCAATGAGGATGGTAAGGGAAAGGGAACAATAGGCAGAAGTGGGGGACTAGACAAGTCTCCACGTTCATCTGGGACGTTACTTTCCAGCCCTAGCCAAATTTTGCCACGTGGGAAGTGTTGCCAGATTTGCCAAGAGGAGCTGAAATTTGGACTTTATGTGAAGATCTTGTGATTTTTAAACATAGTTTCAAATACTTTTTAAACATTTAGCAAGCCAGCAAAACATTTAACCAGATAGGACCAAGGGCCACCAGTTTGTGACCTTTGTTTCTTATATGAAAACAGGATTGGCAGTTAGGCCAGAATCTGAAAATACTTTAGAAATGTTTTTCTAAACATATTTCAGGTACATTTATTTTCTTAGGTTAGGCAACTTCCATTTGTCACTTCCATCAAAAATTCAAGATAGAGTCTTATGTACACCAGGCTTCTATTCCCTATAATTTTAAAGGTTTTTACTCTTTGCCACCAACTTAAAAACTTGCCCACATTTGCTCAACCTTGAATTATATTATGAAATAGATTTGCTTTATCATATTTTTTATTATGTTTTAATGTTTATTTCGACAAGAAAACGAGTGGGGGACGGGGGGAGAGAGAGAGAGAGAGAGGGAGAGAGAGAGAGAGAGAGAGAGAGAGAGAGAGAGAGAGAATCTTGAGCAGGCTCCACACTCAGCATGGAGCCTGACGTGGGTCTCAGTCTCACAACTGTGAGATTGTGACCCAAGCCAAAATCAAGGGTCGGACGCTTAACCAACTGAGCCACCCAGGCACCCCCAAAAGGTTCTTATCCGCTTGTAGCTCCTTCATTTAGCTGTGACTGGCATTATAGACATTGGTATGTTTGTTGAAAGGAAAAATGTGTTTGGATAGGAACATATGATCCCAAATTCCTCTTTTGTTACATTTGTTTTTCATTCTGAAAGAGTAAATTCCCTTGTCCCGAAAAGAGCATCCTTTCTACTCCAGTCTTCACTGTCCAGTGTTTACTTTTAAAGCTCTGTCCTTATTAATAGATATACAGCCATTAACTTTATTTTTTATCTTCAGTAATTATTTTGTCCATGTATAACTTATTTTGATCAATTTTTCACTAATAATGGTAATAACTCAATCCAGAATATTTTAGTTTTTCATTTGTAAACATTTTTGTAGAGAAATATGGTAGGATAATCAATCATTAAAATATGGTTAAGCATGAAAATATATTACAGTAAAATTAAGTGGAATGGTAATAGAGGTCTAGGGAGAAAAAAGATGTAAACTTTCTGACTTAAAAGTAAGTTCTTCATTCTTTTTACTAATGGAGGATAATAGCTGTCAAGTTTTTATGATATTGAGATTATGTTGGATATATTTTTAAAAGACTGATATGGAGCACCTGGGTTGCTCAGTTGGTTAAGCATCCAACTCTTGGTTTCAGCTCAGGTCATGATGTCTTGATTCGTGAGTTTGAGCCCTGCTTGGGATTCTCTCTCCCCCACTCTGCCCCTTCCCCACGTGCACTCACTCTCTCTCTCTCTCTCTTAAAATAAATAAACTTCAAAAAATAAAACGAAAAAATAAAAGACTGATATAACAGTTATTTTTAAATATGCTGGAAATTATGTCTTTAGAACTATTTGAACTTAATAAATTTATTTGTCAATTTAGAAATGTGTAAAGGGGTATTTAGTTTTTCTACCTAGTTTTTAAAAATCTGAGGGCACCTGGGTGGCTTAGTTAGCAAATCATCCAACTCTTGATTTCCACTCAGTCATGATCTCACGGTTGGTGAGTTCAAGCCCCTTGGTGGGCTCTGCCCTGATGGCGGAGTGCCTGCTGGGATTCTCTCTCTCTCTCTCTCTCTCTCTCTCTCTCTCTCTCTCTCTCAATATGTAAACTATAAATAAATAAACTATAAATGAATGAATGAGTAAATGGAATAAAAATCTCTGCGTGTTAATGCAAGCATAAAATTTGAGGACCACTGACATATATTCTCTGGGTTCAGGACACTTAAGTGCTCTTGTCCAGTCCCATACACAGTTTAGTTCAAGTATCAAATTAAGTCACCCCAGAAATTTTTAACTTGTCCAAGTTGTAAAATTAACTTATATTATCAACATGTGTATGATTGATATAAAGTAGTAATCCTTCCTAGACTTAAGTGTCTTTCAACTCCCATGCCTACAGCTTTGTAAAATATTTCATGACAGATTTGGTTCCCCTCCAAGTTCTTCTGCATTAATTTTAGGCATCCAGCTCAATGGCTACGACAGGTTTGCTTACTTTGTTATGACTTTGAAATGTACTATCCATCAAAACCATTATCTCTGGGACAAATTACAAACTAAAGAAACTAAGGGGGGAAAGGAAGTAGATTATTTTCCAATTACCCAGACCAAGAGCTTCAAAAATTATTGACATTCTATTCTCCAAGCATTAAAAGTTTGGGTTATATTAGTGTAAGAATTTTACTTCTGCAATTGAATGTGTTTTCTCTTAAAATATACCTTGACAAATGTATCATTTTAAAATCTGGCATAGTAGTCCATTGTATGGCTGTTACAGAATTTATTTAACCTTTGATATATTGCCGAATATTTAGATTCACCTATTGCTGAACATTTTGCTCTTCAATGCAGTGCTTTAATGAACATTCTTATTCTTATGTCTTTATACACCGGTGCATTATTTCTTCAGGGCCCATTCTAGAATGCTTGGGTCAAAGAAAATGTGCATATTTAGCTTCAGTAGATAATACAAAATATTAATAGATACTACAAAATATCTAAAAAATCTGTACCAAGAAACCCACCCACCAACAGAGAATGCCCATTTCTCTCTACCTTCTCTAACTCTGGATACTGTCAGCTTTAGATTATTTTTGCAATTTCAAAAGATCTAACACACACACCAAAATGTCACATGATTTTCACTTGCTTCATGAATCCATGATCATTTTTCTACTTCAACTACAGTACCCACTTCAGCACTCCTACATCCCGTTAAACTTTATTTTCTATAGCACTTACTACCTTATAGCATCCTATTATTTACTTTCTTTAGAGTGTAAGCTCCAAAAGGTTTGAGGTTTTGTCTGTTTTGTTCACTAAAGAATAGTGCTTTGCACGTTATAGACACATATTTATTGAATTGAATTACATGGCACTTGTATGATACATGTGAATTTCTGTCATAGCTGATATGTTTCTTCTTTGACCCATTTGTCCCTAGTGGTACACACATCTTACCTCATCATAATAAGAAAGTACCTTTAGAAGCAACCACAACTCCTTAGGGCACATTACACCAGACAAAACACCCATGTTTGGCCATTAGCAGGTGAAGGAAAGAAATGTTCCTTCCTACTGTGGACTCCCTGGGCAGTTGATTATCAAGACACTGTAGCCTTGCCAGTGAGGGTCATCCAACCACCACCTTGCTTATTTTAGCCCTTCCCTTCCTGTTTCTCTCCTGCCAGTGCCTGGGGAGGGGGGGTGGGCGCCTAGAACAATAGCCAACCCTAGTAAAGCCAACACTCCACCCAGGCAAGTGACTGCCAGCACTGATATTCCCCACACCAGACCCAACCCACTCCCTACCAGGCTTTTGGCCCCACACCCTTTGCAGTAACAATGGCAGCTTAGTGAAACAGAACTAAGGTTTAGTAGAGCACCAAGTTTCATTGTTTTCCTCCAGCCAGATTTTGGATGTGAAAGAGGGACAGATTAGAGAGAGCAAAGGATTGTGATTGAGTTCTGAGTAGCTGAAGTTGCTACTCTATAAAACATTGAAGATTTTAAGTATTCATCCAATATTTTGCTGATAAAAAAAAAAATTGGTGATACAAAAACTCTTGGCTACTGTTATTTCTTTTCACATTTATCAACATCTATAATGTTTATCCTCCCTTTTGGCAGCATATCATGTCAGATTTGCAACAAATAAGGGCTTACTCAACATGTTCATGGTGATATTTTAGTGGAGAGGCTGTTTATTATAGCTTATAGTTCATATTCAGGCTAATCAGGGATCTGCAATGCTATTAGCTTTCAACATAACCAGGGGAAAAAAGGGAAATGATCACTAGATACCACAGCAGGCCTAACAAGAAAAGAATATGGCTGAAGAAGTTGTGCATTCTAAGGAAATTGCATATTACATTTATCTCAGATTCCATTTAATGAGGAGTTGCTGCTTCATTCCTGGTCCATTCCCTATTTCATCTTCACTCCCAAACAGAGCAGTGTAGGGGTTAAACTTTGATGACAAAGTTCTGGAAAATGTATAGAGGTTCCTTAGGAACTTTAGATGTTCCAGAATGGGAATTTGAATGAGAAAGGAGAGGCTTGGATGGAAGAGGAAGCTTTCTTTACAAATGTCAAAGTTAGTAGTAGAGTGGGAATAACAGACCAGAAGCAGCTTCACTTGATTGTAACTAATTTGCAGTGGGCGGTAAAGGCAGGCACCACGCCAGCATCACCACTTTATAAATAATAAATCTTTCTTCTGTGGTGATGTTGCGAAAGGCACATGGTAAGGTTGCATCAGTATGGTGAAATATCGCAAAATGGGTGGGTCTGTCTAGAGAAGCATCTGTGTTTGTAAAAGGATCATGCTACAAATTACAATCCAGAACACCTTGAATATACAGCATAGCAGTAATCTGGAATGTAACACTGGAAGCAAATGCCATCAGCCAGAGATGGCATATATGCTGGTATGTTCTTAACAAAATACTCAAGATAAAGGTATTTGCTAGCACTTTAGCATGTAGTATCTCTGTATTAAAGGAAAGTAGTAAACTGAAAGCATACCTCACTTCTGTTCTTCAAGAGCCAGTTTCACCCATTTGTGTTGCCTCCTTACAAACAGGACCGGTATAGCCAATAACTGTTCCTTAGGATGCTTTTTGTCATGATAGCAAAGGGATTAAAGTAGAAGCCAGCTGTTAGCTGTTGAGAAGTGGGAACGTTAGGAAATATTTACCTACTACCTCCTCTTTTTCCTAACTACCTGCCTTACCCCACTTCCCAAATGGTAACACTTTTTTACCCCATCCACATTCAGGGAGATGCTATCAGTGAACCAAATGGCTGCACAAAAATGCTTTTGGTTTTCCTCAGCTGGCCTCTATTAGGTAATTATGCCTAATAAATGAAGCCCTACCAATTTTTCACTATAAGGGAAAAAAACGTAGAACATGTAGCCTTCCAAATTAACACCTCCACTGATTAAAGAACATCGACACACTCCAGATCCTTACATTAACTCTCTCAACCTTGTTTCAATGAAAAGACTCCTAGGAAATTAATAGGAAAATTATGCAAGGGTAGGGTAGTTCATTTTCTGTAGGAATTGTGATTTTACTTCTTAAAGTATAATGGAAATACCTCAAGCAATATGCTTTGGAAATTCATTCTTGAATGTTAACAATTGATTTCTCATTGAAGGAAAAAACTTAGCTGTATCCAACAATTCAGATATGGCGGAAGTGAAGTCAATGTTCCGGGAAGTCCTTCCAAAACAAGGTATCTAAATTACAAATACTTAGGTCACAGAATATTACAGGTACCTAAAAAGTAGTAGGCACATAGGCTAAGTAGCTTAAAATCTGTAACTATTTTGTGTCTTGTATGCCACATTCACCATCCACTCTTTTACAAGTATAAAGAACTCATCCACTGCTTCCCCCCCGCCCCCCCCGTAAAAGGATACCAAATGAATCATTGTTCAACCTAGGAATCCTGTTACACTCAAATTTGCAAATTACAATATGAAATTTTCAATGAAAAAACTAGTACTGTAACTCACCATAATGTTAAATATGGTCTGGAAATGGGGAAAAAGAAACCTAAGTCAAGCAATCATTAAGAAAAGCTGACAGTTTAACATTCAGTAGTTAATATAGTAAAAGAATGGTATTAACATGAATATTAAGTATTTTTATGCACTATGTATTTCTCCTGAATCTTTTTGCACATTAAACATTTGACACAAAATGAGTCGTGTGTCTCATAGGTAGCTTGGAATTTTAGGTACCAAGTTCAAAAAGGCGTCCTTGTGAACTCCCTAGTATTAAATGTTGATATATTTGAAGTAACTGTGAAAACAAAAGATTTTCATTGATAGTGGATTAAGTCTTTAGACTTTCATTCTAGCTGCAAATCCAAACTACCAATCAACTGGGTCATCTCACTCAAATTGTTTCTTTTTAAACTTAGGGCAGCTGTCTGTGGAAGATATAACCACAATGGTGCTGTGTAAACCCAAACTTTTACCCTTAAAATCTCTGACTCTGGAAAAATTGGAGAAAATGCAGCAAGCAGCCCAGGATACGATTCGCCAACAAGAAATGGCAGAAAAGGAACAACAGCAAATAACTCACTGAATGATAACTTAGCACTTCTACAGAATACCCTACCTTAGTATTAACAATAGCTAGAAAATAATTTGCACCTGTATGCTGAGAACAGTGTGTTAAAACTGATAGTGCTTATAAATAATATAAAAATACCCAAGACTAATGAAACTTGTATTGTGAATTTAGACACTGTGGTTTGTATTGAACATAAGCAATTAAAAAAACTTTGAACCCAAATTTTATGTTTTTTTTTTTACCCAAGTTTTTAGAACTGTAAATTATTGTTCACCATTCCTATCAGTCTTACGGGTAAAATTCTTAGGCACAAGTGACTAAATGCAACTCTTATGTTCACAAAATCTTTACACGTTTATTAAAAACTGAATTGGACGATACATTCTAATCTTGTACAAAGCGTTTTGGGGCTTTTACATTACCTAACTTTAAAACTCTTTTACAAATTTTGTGTTTCATGTTTAAGGCTATTTTGCCTAACCAACTGATTCTACCAGTAATGACAAAACTAAATAAATTTGAAACCCTCACTTATCCAGTAGTCCCCTGAGCTTTTTGTTTTCATAAAACGTTTTGAAGTTTATTTAAGAGAGAATGTGCGAAAGGGGAGGAGCAGAGAGAGAGAGAGAGAGAGAGAGAGAGAGAGAGAATCCCAAGCAGGCTCTGCACTGCACCGCACTGTCAGCATGCAGCCTGAAGCAGGGCTCAAACTCATGAACCACATGAATAGTGACCTGAGCAGAAATCGAGTCAGACACTTAACTAACAGTGAGCCACCTAGGTGCCCCAGTCCCGAGTTTTTAATTATACTGACTTTAAGGACTAAGAATTACCTGGCTACCTTTATCATCCAGGTATCAAACACACAATTAAAACTACAGACTTGAAAGAACCCATGGGATAAATATCAACATTAAATTTGGAGTTTTAATTCTAAAAGGTTTAATTCTAAACCTGCAATGGGCATATTCCTAATACCTTTGTAAATTCTGAATATAATTCTTGGCTGGTTGCTACAATCAATAATAGACCATTTAAATTACCATGGACCTTGAGTCCTTGCCGAGTAATTAGGCTCTACAAGAGGTTAGAAATGTAATCCTTCTTTAGATAACTGCTATTTATTGGTAGCTACTATTTTCTCAAACACTGGATAAATGTAAAACTTTTTGAGTCACTGAAGAATTTTTTATAACACAAACATTAGCTGGTAACAGAATTTAAGAATGATGAAATTTTAGAAATTTCATTGAGCTTTAGAGAAGATCAGAAAATAAGTATGCGTGCATTTCCCACATATAATATTAAAAGAATTTATTTACGATTGTACTTTTGATTTAAAATTTTTTTTAATGTTTATTTTTTGAGAGAGAGCGTGAGCAGGGGAGGAGCAGAGAGAGAGGGAGACACAGAATCTGAAGCAGGCTCCAGGCTCTGAACTATCAGCACAGAGCCTGATGTGGGGCTCAAACCCACAAACCATAAGATCATGACCTGAGCCAAAGTTGGATGCTTAACAGACTGAGCCACCCAGGTGCCCCAAGTACTATTCATTTAAAAGTTTGCAAAGAACAAAGTTTAAATTCACTAGGTTCAAATATGCTCCCTTAGAGGACTTAAAATTTGCTGTGTAAAATAAAAGTTTTTAAAAAGACCTAAAATAAATGTACTCCCAATGAAGAATCAACACTGCTTCACATGTTTTATTTTGTCATACATTCTTTTAGAACCAGGTTCATTTTTCCAGTTTTGTAGAAAAATAGATGTTCCAGCCACCATTTATTTAACTCTCTAGTCTTTGAGACCAATCAATATGTTCCCTGGAAAAATGAATAAGTCTTATGACTAACTCATTTTCTTAAAATTCTTTAAGACAAAGAAATAACTTTTTTTTTTTTTTTTTTTTTTTTACTCCCAAAGCACAGTATTCCAACAGCAGCAGCCAACATGGGGTTTTAGCAGCTTAACTTCACCCCCTAAATAAAGCTTTGTATAAACCAGTGATTTTACTACAAAAACACTGTCCTTGAAAGAAAGGAGTGGCAGTCAGACATCAATGCAAAACTTGGAATGATTAGGTCATAAACATGGCACTTACAAAAGGTAGCTTATGAGAATATTCCACTTAAGAAGTGGTTACTCTTCTGTCCCTCCTTTACACCCTCAAAAAAACAAAAATACGAAAGAAAAAAGAAAACACTTCCTTTAAAAATTCCCCTTAAATTGTAAGTTTATAAAATTTCAGAAATGCCTTGTACCCAAAACAAGTGCTTCAAAAACAAAACAAAACAAAAAACCTGTGCTAACAACTCTTACAATTCAGATATATTTATATTTTTTAGAACATCTAAGACTGTAAGAGTTCTTATATTCAGTAGCTCTCTGGTTTAAGGCGACCTCCATCTCCTTCACTTACAAAACGTTTTCTGCCCCTGTAATGAAAAGAACACAAACATGAAAATGGAGATCAATTCTATCTATAAACAAACAAACAAACATCTTGGGTTCTTTTGGTTAGTCATTAGGTTTTGAAGGGTTCTGTTTAAAAAAAAAAGTGAGCATGCCTCTAATCCTTTTGAAAAAAGACTCTTTTCTTGCTATGTATCCTAGGAGGTAGCAAATCAAATGAACTATTAATGTTAATCCAAGCAGTTTTTAGTTAAATAAGAGCTTAATTATTGAATAAGTTCATTGTCAAATGGAGTCATGTAAAAGAAAAGTTAAAATATAAGGCAAACATGCTATTTGGAACTTCAATATTTACTTCTCTGAGTATTATTTGAAAGCTAAACAATGAGACAAAGAGACACCAACATGATTTGGAATTATGCAAATTAAAGCTACAGAACCTATGAAAATATCCACGTTAAAAATTTTGTTTTAACTTTTTCTCAAATCTAGAAAAGCCGTAACCTGAACATGGAAAAATCAGAATCCAATTAATTCCTGTCTATGCCCCATTTTAGGATTCCTGCTATTTCTTTTTTTTTTTTTTTTTAATGTTTATTTATTTATTTTGAGAGAGAAAGAGAATCCCGAGCATGGGATTCATGCTATCAGCACACAGCCCAACATGGGGCTCAATCTCACAAAGGGTGTGATCATGACCTGAGCAAAACTCAAGAGTTAGACGCTTCACTGACTGAGCCACCCAGGTGCCCCGGGATTCCTGCTATATCAAAATCAAGAGGTCTTGCTTTATAATGTAGGCACACTTATGCTGTATGTAGCCAAACATAGTAGCTATGTACAGCCCAGGAGAAATATTTGACCAGCAGCCTAAAGCAGTAAGTGGAAAACAGAGTTGTCCAGGATTAGTCCTCATTTTCTGACCCTAGACCAACATGCACAAGCATTCAAGACCACACACAAGTGTGCACTTCACCCAAATAGGCTAATGGATAGAGGATAAAAAGTCAAGGTTCTATAGCATACAGTGAAAATTTAGGTATCTCCCTCAACTGATCCTTGAGGGTAAAGCCACAATAAAAATGACCATTTAGACTTCTGAACAGAGGATGAAAAACTTAAAAAGCCAGTGCCAAGGTGTTGACCCCTTTTCACACGAAGTCTAAGTGGAAATCAGCTACATTTTCTGGCACATACAGGCTTCAGACTGTAAATATAAGGAGACTGAGATACAGAACAAAGCAGTAAGTAGCAAGAACCCTTGCCAACATTGGCAGTATTTACTGATGTATACAACTTGGCACATAAATGATGCCATCACCAAGCACAGAGAGAGATTTTGGAGATGTATATTTGCAAACATTTTTATCAAAGCCATTAAACAGTATCTTCCTCCTCTTCTCTCAAAAGCTTCTAAACTTTCTAGAGCAACAGACACTACCAAGAACTATTTTTCTGAGATTTAATTCTCACAATGCACTTAAAATAGACAAAGCTTTGCAATTTTTTCAGTTTAAAAATTACAAAAAGTTAAAATTTACATAAAACAGACACACACAGGCCACCCAGGTAGCCTCAGGTCAGGATCTCATGGTTTGTGAGGTCATGCCCCGTGTCAGGCTGTGTGCTGACTACATAGAACCTGCCTGGGATTCTCCGTCTCCCTCTCTACTCCTCCCCTGCTCTCTGTCTCAGAAATAAACAACATTAAAAAAAAACAAAACAGATATACACAAGTTTAGCTATTACTAACATTTATACCTATTTATTATAAACTTACATTATAAGCTTTATTTTAACCACAAAAAAATTCATCAACTCCTAAAGAGTTAGATCCTAGTAGCACAAATACAGTATCTCCAAAGAATCACACACATATACTTTCTAATGAGATAAGGCCCAATTAGCCTCAATTCTCCATTCTATGAAGGAATAAAAGGAAGCTACATGGAGTAAGGAATAGCCTATATCTTGGAAGCCAGAAAAGGTCTGGATTCATCCTTAGTCTTTACTGTGTGTGAACTTAGAAAACTTCTATTACATCTCCTTAAACCTTAATTTTCTCATCTCATTGGTGATAATATCTACTCTGAAATATTTCAACTACTTAGAACAGAGCCTGGTACACAGAACTACTACACAAAATTAGTTTCCTTCCAGTGAAAAGGGGCTTCATGAAGTAGCCCTGTATAAATTTTACAAGGGGGCAAAATAAGCTTTGCCCTAGTTTTTCTATTAACTCAAAACTCATGATTTTCACTCTTGAGTGGCTTCAGGGGAGATATTACTTTTCTGACAGAATTCCAGAATTTTTCTGGAATGACAGAAAATCAGCTTAGCCTTTCCAAGCACCTCAGCCAATATTTTATGTGGAAAAAAGTAATAAAGTACCTTGAAGGACAAAGATCTCTGAGTTGTTTGGAAATTATTCCAGCCTGAAAACATTCTTCTACAAATCGTTCAAGCACAGAGTATGAATGTGGGACATCCAAATTAATGTCTGGAATTTCATTGTAAATTCTCTCATAACCCTAAAACAATGAAATTATATACAGAATTGTTAGCCCATATAAAGTACATAATGCCATATGACCCATCACTGTCATCAAACGACATTTAAAGACAAAACATTCATAAAATTAGACTGAAGTCAGATCTGATCTTTGAAAAGTATAGACAATATTTGTCATAGAATGTTTTCTTTAAAATTTTTCTCTTAAAAGAGTTCAGGTGGACATCAGACACTGGACACATTTCTTCATCTGTATACATTTAGTACACTTTTTAAAATATAAGGCAAGTAAGCACCTCACCAATATCTTAAATAGGAATAAATTAAATACTTTAAAGAATATTTGTTAGAAGATCATGTTCATGTTTGTCTCTAGATACAAAATAAAAACTATCATATCTTAAAAATAGAACTCTTGAGGAAGAACAATCACATCTTTAAAAAAGACAGGAAAAAAACTCAATGAAGTGTTACTTTACAAGAAATCAAACATAATCACAACCATTAAAAAAAAAAAAAAACTATAGGCACAATACTATTTAACATACCTAAAAGAATATTTCATTGACAATTCATAATATGTATTCAATTATTATACATTTAAGGTAGAAGCCTAAAAATTGTTCAAAATAATGTTATACTTACTCTTTTCATTTGGTCTAGAGTAATGGTAGAAGATTTCCAAAGAGATTTTAATAAATTCAAAATCATCTTAAATGCACTTTCTCCAGTTGACTCTAAAACCATTACAATAGCCTAAAAATTGAATGAATGAATTTTTGGTCATTTAAATTTATATAAGAAACTGCTCCTAAAATGTATCAGATCCCTTTTGTCTTATATGTAATTATAATCATTATAAAAATTTAAAAACAACTTTCTCCCTTAACATTGAAATTTTTTAAAAGAATAAAAATAGATGTACACTATTAAAGAACCATTAAGTCACTGTGGTGCAAAAAGGAATACTTAATAATAACTCTCTTTGGAATGTCAAAGTAATCTTACTTCATATACAAGCTCATGGTGAAAATGAGGTACTTCCAGTTCCTTAAGGCAATGTTCAGCTTCAGATATATCTCCAGAGAGTAAATACTCTTTCAGCAGCATATCAATCTATTAAATTTAAAAATTTAGATGTATTAGAATTCCTAATTTTTTTTTTTTTAAACTGTGCTTTCTGCCTATAGGATTTACTTACTCTCAAATAGCAGGTCACCAACAGCTGTGTAAGAACATACAGACTTGACACAACACTATCATAACAAAATTTTTTTCATAATTAAAAAGTAAATCCCCAATTTTTACATGGCTGATAATTATAAAGAAAATGCAGGGCTTCAGTGTGCCTTAATAATCACTGAGATCTATGACTAGACTTAATCTCAGTTGTGACCATAATACTTCAATGCTCACTGTAAAACAAGGGATTTTAAAGACCACTAGAGGGCACTGGCTGAAAGTCTCAAAATATATTTTTACAGTGTCACACACTTTCACTTCCATCAGGATGACCTTAATAGTCACTGGAAGCCAAAAAATGATGATAATAGAGCTTTACTAGACAGGGCAAAAATATCCATACAGCTTCTCTTTTCTCTTCAAATAGATTTGAAACCTATTATCTAAGATGTTCATCTGGAATTCAGTTTCTAGTTGTAACTAAAGAGGCAAGTCTTGACTTTCTTATTCAAATACAGTAACATCTATGGCTCCAGAGAAAAGGAGGAAAGTTTTCCAGCACAAGAACTTCAAACAAGAATGTTCTTCCCTATACATGGCCTGTTAAAATCACCTTTGCACCTAGTGGACACTCAATGAATGTTGGCTCACTTAATTAAATAATCTCATTTAAGTATCTTTGACTTCCAACTTCTGCAATATATTTAATAAAGGGTAAAATTTGATCAATAGAATACATACCGATGATACTGATACATACTGAATAATATCTATTATCATGCTTTAGAAAAGTAAATACTTAGGGGCGCCTGGGTGGCTCAGTCAGTTAAACGACTGATTTCTGCTCAGGTCATGATCTCACAGTTCGTGGGTTCAAACCCTGCATCGGGCTCTGTGCTGACAGCTCAGAGCCTGGAGACTGCTTCAGATTCTCTGTCTCCCTCTCTCTCTACCCCTCCCCTCCTCGTGCTCTGTCTCTCAGAAATAAAATAAACATTAAAAAAAAAAAAGTACATATTTAAAGCATGGCATTTGAATAAAGTGTTTTTACTTTATAATTGTAAATTAATAAATTTATTATTTAAATTATATCACTTACAGTTTTTTAACTTTGTTATAGAACTTGAAGTATTTCAATGTTTCCCATCAGGCTCCATGCATTTTTTGAGAATAATAAATTATAAATACATACATATACATTTCTAAAAGTCCTCTTTGTCCAACTCATCCTTCCATGTAAAAATAAATGAATACCCAAATAATGTCAACTCATATTGGTAGTTTTATTTCCATTTCTATCTTGACTATTTTTTCATTGAGATAATTCACATAAAACAGTTTGGCACTTTCTCAAAATAATAATTTTGGGGGAATATTACCATCATTTTTTTTAAGTTTATTATTTTTTTAGTAATCTCTACACCTAACTTGGGCTCAAACTCACGACCCTGAGATCAAGAGTTGCAGCTCCTCCAACTGAGCCAGGCAAGCACCCTAAGTGTTATCATCTTAACAATATTAAGTCTTCCAATCCATAAACATAGGATATCTGGATATCTATTTTAAGTTTTAATTTATTTCAACAATGTTTTGCAGTTTTGGTGTATAAGAGTTGCACTTCTTTTGCTAAATTTAGTCCTAAGTATTTTGATATTTTTTATTCTATTGTAAATGCAATTGTTTTCCTAATTTCATATCATTCGTTGCTAGTGTACAAAAGTAGAATTGAATACTGTATATTAATCTTATATCCTATAATCTTGCTGGATTCATTTATTAGTTGACAGTTTGGAGTTTTTTTGTTTTTTGTGGATTCATTAAGATTTCCTGTATACAGATCATGTCATCTGGGAATAGAGACAGTTTTACTTCTTCCTTTCCCATCTAGATGCATTTTATATCATTTTCTTGCCAAAATGCCATTATCTTGACTGTTTTTATACCTCAATCTTCCTAACCACATGAAATTTTTTTTTGAAAACAGATACTATAATCATGACATTATCTATCCTAAGATATATAAAAGCAAACTGGTCAAAAATCTATAGTTTAAGCTCCTTAACACTCAAACTAGGTACACATATCATTAAAAGATTTATTAAGTATCAAAACTATAGTCACATGAAAAGATTATACTCAAAAGTCAGAAGTACATAGACTGTAAGACTTCTAATTTTCTTAATAATCTGCAAGTAATATTAAGTACTTTTTCTGGTTTCTTGTTATAGAACATTACTGCCAGAAAAAAAAAAAAATCCATAGAGAATAAATCTGGCGTTTTAATGAAATAAATCAATTACTTTAAAGCATGCACACAAGTAGTGAACTTCCTTACAAAAATCGACCACTCTGATCTACTCTAGTGTTCATAATTCCTAACTTATGATCTAAGAGTATCCAGTTTCGAATTGCTCATATAAAAATGTAGTTACTAGGGTGCCTGGGTGGCTCAGTAGGATGAGCATCTGACTCTTGATTTCGGCTCAGACTGTGATCCTAGCGTCGTGGATCGAGCCCTGCATTGGGCTCTATGATGAGCAGAGAGTCTGCTTAAGATTCTTTCTCTCCCCCTGCCCCACTGCCCTCCTCCCTGTCTCATACTCTTTCTCTATAAAAATTTTTTTAAATGTATTTATTGAATAACTACAAAATAGAAAGTCTTATGTTGACAGTATTTGAAAAATTTTAACTACTACTACAAGAAAATACTTCAGGCATTCCTCTCAGGTTCAAATACAGCATTCTTATGAGAGCCCTTTTAATTTAACACAGTCTTTTTTTTTAGTCAGGGAAGCCATAAAAATTTAATAATAATTATATAATTATTGTATAATTTATAGCACCAGGGAATAAAGCCAAATACACAAAGATTATCCAATTTTCCATTTATAGCTTTAAGACAGAACTTAATTTTTATCCACAAAAATACCAGCTAGAGGGCATAGTTTGCTTCCCCTGAGGAATACATGTATATTAAGTTAAAGACAATACCCAGTAGTTACCTCTTTAACAAGGTGGTTAACAGACTGCTGCCCACCTCCAGAGCCCCACACACTGTCTTTGCGCTTTCCACCTTTAGACATACTCAGAAGCACAGTAGCCTTGTCCAGAGCAGCTCTACCAGAAATAATAACAACAATAATAATTTTGACAACTTAGAAATGCTTCAGGTTGACCTAAAAGCTTTCACGTAACCTAAAATCAATCTAAAATTCAAAATCTAACCTTATTACAAAATAATTGATCTACACTGAGTGGAAACATGTCACATAAAACTTAACTTTTACATAGTTCTGCACCTTCCCACCAGGGCAACCATTCCATTCTGACCTGAAGTAGTCTTAGAAATTTAAGTTAACATCTACACCTGAGCAAATCTAAGACATGGCACTGACTAAATTTAAGTTTCCAGGAAGTTACAAAAAACCATACGGCATGATTCCCAAATATCACATTTAGCTTAAAATTAATTATAACAAAGAACAAGAGTGAAAACATTATTTCCTAATATTTCTGTAGCAGATAAATATAAAATAAAATTGAAAATGGGGCTCCTTTGTTAATACTGTCCATCTTCTTAGAATATTAAATAATTACAGAATGTGAAAACCTGAACGGAGCTTAAAGAAACATTCTCAGTCAAACCCTTCATTTTTATAAGTAAGGAAACTGAGGCCCAGAGAAGAGCGGCTTGACATAAAGGTAGCTAACGGCTTAGTTAAAATCCCAAACTTCTACATTACAGTACTGTCCTCTTCCTATTACATCATGTCAACAATCTCTCAATTTTTTTAACAGTGGAGAATATACACAAATCACAAATAGATGTCCACAATGTCTGATTAATTCAAATATCATTTCAATAAAATGCTGTAGAATTTTCCCCAATTTTGAAATTCTAAGTAGGAAAATTAATTTACTTACCTAGCCTGTACACAGTCTACAGTTCCTTTGTAACTATCAATATAGGTATTACATAAAATTCCATCTCCAACAGCTCTAGCAATAAACTGGCCAACCAACTACAAAAAAAAAAAAAAAAAAAAAAAAAAAAAAGCTGTATAAAAAAATCTAAAATGAAACTCTATAGGATACAATTTCTAATACATAAATGATAAAGACTGGCTGGACTACAGAATCAATAACTAAGACATGTTGGAAACTCAAACATCTATCTAGCACCTGCTAGTTATGTTTGACATACATTCCCACATCTTAACCTCCAAGGTAACTACCCATGGGGGGTGGGAAGGACACATATCAGTTTTGCTCACTACTGAATCCCCCAACACCTTGCACACTGCCTGAAACATAGTACATAATCAAAAACGCTTGTTAAGCCAGTGACCTAAATTTAAGAGAAAACTCTCTTCTGGAAATTTAAAAAAAAAAAAAAATGGGACTAGTTTTTCTCAAAAACTGTCTGATTAAAGGAATTTATTGTATGGAGAAAACACTGTGTAGAAATTTCTATCTGAAAGTATATTCATAGCGTTATTTTGTTTTGTTTTGCTTTTAAAGTAGGCTCCATACCCAGTGTGGGGCTCAAACCCATGACCCCCAGACCAAGTGTCACATGCTCCACCAACTAAGCTTGCCAGACGACCCTATGCATAACATTATTTCTTATAAAAACTGGAAACAACTTCAGTGTCCAACAATAAAGGTGTGGTTACATGATACATACAATGGGGGTCATTATGGGGTCATTAGGAAATACATTTACTACTTTTTATAGTGTAAGAAAAATCAAGTTTACAAAACAGCACATACAGTATAATTCCATTTCTTATTAAAACAAAAATGCAAGGATATACAAAAACCATACACTGATAAACATCCACAGAAAGTAAAAGAGATTTAACACCAAAATGTTTAACAGTTAACACTGGTTATTTCTGCTGGCTTTTCTTCATTTTGACTTTATTTTTCAGAAATTCTATAATATGAGCTTACGTAATCATTTTTTTAACATATGAGTAGTTTTATACCAGTTTCCTGGTATAAAAAGAAAAAAAAAGTCCACGTTTGAATCATAGCTCAATACCTTACCAGACTACTGTCTGGCATAGAAAAGAAACAGCATTTAGGAATTAACTTATATATATATTCCTAAATTAACGTTTAAGTGCTCCTGCCTTTTTAAAATTTTTTAATGTCTATTTATTTGGGGGGGGGGGGAGTGGGGAGGACAGAGAAGAAGGAGATAGAGAATCCCAAGCCGTCTCCAAGCTGTCAGTGCAGAGCCTGATGCAGGCTCAATCCCACAAACCGTGAGATCATGACTTCAGCCAGTATCAAGATTCAGATGCTTAACGGACTGAGCCACCCAGGTGCCCCAAGTGCTCCTACCTTGACTTAAAACTCTGGTCAAGTAAACAGAAACAATTTCACACATTTTTAATTTCAAATCAGAAAGTCACATTATACTATCAGCATGTATTGAATCTAATAAATACATAAGGCTTTGAGATCAGAATCTAAACAGAAACATAAATCATAAATTTTCTAATAATTTTCCCACAAAGCTACAAAGGGGAACAGACTTATTTATGATTATTTTTATAATAAACATCAGTCAAGCCAATTCAATCTTCAATTATAACAATCTACATATTTTTTAAATCCTAGATCATACAACAGCTTAACCACATATAATAGAGAATATACAAGCAGCAAAAAAACAAAACAAAAAACAAAAGACCTACAAACTATACAGAGCATGGGTGGAAAAGCAGGATATAAAATTACAGTATGATGAAAACTATATTTGAAAAAGAAAAACAGCTAGACAAAAATATGCTAAGATGTCAGAGGGCTATTTTTGTATGGTAAAAAATATGGGTCATTTTGTCCCATTTTATCTACTAAAGTTTCCTAGAAGCATGTATTATTTCTATAATTGGAAGTGTAGTGGGGAAAGGGGAAGGAGAGAACAAATAAAAAGAATCATACAAACCTGTGGTGCTCTAGGAGTATCCAATGCCAATTCAGGTAGATCTTTCAATAATTTGTCAAATGATTTTTCTACATCATTTGTGCTCATTACTGTCCCACACAGGTCAGAAAGAAGCTTAGATGTCATTTCTCTATGACTAGCCTTTCCCTCCAATGCCAAGGAAACTGCCAACACTGGTACTCCACTTTTCATTTCACCAAGATTTAAATCTCTTAGCATTTCCTATTCAAAAAAAAAAAAAAAAAAAAAAGTTAAAAAGTATGTCACTACCTTTAGTTCAATATGATTTTAATTTTGAAAAATCAAGATTTTATCCATAGATCCTTACCTCTTCCCCTTTGGAAATAATCAGAAAAGCAGTCAATTTTGTAGGAAAGGATAAATTCATCTTTCTGTGCATATAAATTAGATATTGATCCACTTTGTCAAGCTTTAACTATCTAAACATCACTAAACTCAAGAATGTGAATCACACCTAAAACAGTATGAAACTATATATTGCTAAGTTTGTGTTAGGAATTAACTAACCCTGTCCTTATAATTTTTTTTAATTTCTTTTTATTTAAGTAATCTCTACACCCAATGTGGAACTCAAACTCGTGAACCCAAGATCAAGAGTCGCATACCCTTCCAACTGAGCAAGCCAGGCACCCCTAATTTCTAGGAATATTCTTTTATGAATATTTGTGGAGAGATTCATTTTACATTATCATAAGCTGTTTATACTCTACTTTACAAAGTTTTCTCTTTGCACTAAAGTTTATACTGTTCACATTAAGTTCAAAGGAGATCTTTTTTTTTTTTTTAATGTTTATTTTTGAGAGAAAGCATTTGGCACATGAAAGCAGGGGAGGGCAGAGAGAGGGGGACAGAGGATCTGAAGCGGGCTCTGGGCTGACAGCAGCGAGCCCGATATGGAGCTCCAACTCATAAACCACGAGATCATGACCTGAGCCAAACTCAGACACTCAACCACTGAGCCATCCAGGTGCCCCCCCTCTTTTTTTTTAAAGTTTGTTTATTTAAGTAATCTCTAGACCCAATGTGAAGCTCAGACTCATGACCTGGTGATTAAGAGTCACATGCTCTTCCGACTGAGCCAGTCAGGTATCCATAAAAGTTCTTAAACCATCGTTTTTAAGTGGAATTATTGCTTCAAATGCTGGGATTCAGTTAAAATTTCCTATTAAAAATAATAATAGCAGCTGCTAATACTACTGTATATAATGTGTCAAGCATTGTAACAGGCATTTTGGTTTCTATTATCTTATTTAAGACTCAAAACCACCTTTTCAGGGAGATGTCATCATCATATCCATCATACCCAAAGCAATGAAAAATTAAGTATCTGCTGAGGACATATAGCTGGAGTGGCCAAGTTGAAAGTGGGATATAGACAGTATGGCCCTAGAGGCTAAATTCTAACTCAGTTATTTAAAGTGCCTTCCTTTTACAGTTTTCTCAGAGTGTTTAAGTCATGTTATACTACTAAAAGAGTGCCAGAACTATTTTCACAGCCACCTAACTGGTGTCCTTGTGAGCAGTCTCTTCCACTCGATTTCAACTTCCTGGACTATGCTTGAACAACTCACTCACTGCCTTTAAACATGATACTTCTTTCTGGAAAAGTCTCTTCAACCGTCTTACCCTGGCAAACTTCTAATTATCCTTACATAGTTCAGAATCATCTCTAACACACTTCATTTTATGCTTCCATAATATTCTGTTCATAATACTACTCAGTTAATAAATACATAGTAGACCACTAGTCCCCAGGCTAGGTACATAGGATTCCAATAGTCCCTGTCCTTACAGGATTTAAACTCTTTCTCTGCAATACAAGGCTTCACATGATATTTTAATATCTATTTATATATCTCTTTCCTCACCTGACTGCGCTTCAAAAGAGCAGGAATCACCTATTACAAATTCCTCCACATGGTATGCACTGAACAAATATTGGTTTTATATTCAAATTCTACAAATATAAGGATATCAGACCTCATGGTATTAGACAAACCAAGAAAGCTCAGTCTGAAGTAAAAGAGTATAAATTAAAAAGCCTTTTAAGGAGTTACAATTTTAAAGTTTACTTATTTTTGAGAGAAAAGAGAGAGAGAGAGAGAGAGAGAGAGAGAGACAGAACGCATGATGAATGGGGGAGAGGCGGAGACAGAGAATCCCAAGCAGGTCCGCACCAGCAGCGCAAAGCCAGACACGGCGCTTGAACCCACAAACCCATAAGATCATGATCTGAGCTGAAACCAAGAGTTGGTTGCTCAGCCAACTGAGCCACCCAGGATCCCCTAAAGACCTGCAATTTTAGTACTTTAAGTCAGTAATCCTAGTTAGGTAATTTTATTTTACCCTTTTAGATTTATTTTATGAACAATTCATAACACAGGAAATGTTCCCACGCAAATTACATTTCAAAAAAGCATTTGTTCTCTTAGTTTCTGTATACATTCTTTTTCAGATCTTTGTGTTCTCTTTCTTTTGGACAGAATACAAAGATAAATTTTATCTTAATCCTGAGCATTGAAATGAATGGCAAAAAAAATAGAACGACATCAGGCATTAAAAAAAAAATTTTTTTTTTTTAACATTTATTTTTGAGACAGAGAGACAGAGCATGAGCAGGGGAGGGTCAGAGAGAGAGGGAGACACAGAATCCAAAACAGGCTCCAGGCTCTGAGCTGTCAGCCCAGAGCCCGATGCGGGGCTCGAACTCACGGACCGCGAGATCATGACCTGAGCCGAAGTTGGATGCCCAACCGACTGAGCCACCCAGGAACCCCTAAATCAGGCATTTTTAACTGAGATTCCTGAAGAGGTTTGAGAAGGTTCATAGATGCCTGAAATTATATCATATTTTATACACTATCAATTACAAAAATATATAATTACAAAAATTGTTAAAATATTGTTGTGCCGTTTTTCAGGTAGGGAATGGCATATAGCCTTCATCACAAGTAGGAAAGAACTAAGTTAAGGATATTTTACTTCATTTCTTAGAAATTCATTTACGTAAAAGAAAATGCTTATTAAAACTTATTCAGTGATCAAGGATAATTTTGGATATGATGTTTTGCTTTTAATAATGTTTTTTCTATGTTAAGTAAATTATACATGCAATTTTAAACCTACCGCAACTTCATTAGTATCTCCATGCTCAAAATATTCCTGTATGATTGGTGTTAAAGTCTTCTCAAATGCTGTTTCATCCAAAGGCAAAACTACAGTTTCATAAACACAGTTTTCCTAGGAAGGGAAGGAAAAAAAATTACAAATTAATGAATAAAATGCTAAATAAAATGAAATTTGGTTTATAATTTTATATTCCAGGGCCCCTGGGTGGCTCAGTCAGGTAAGTGTCCAACTTGATTTCGGCGCAGGTCATGACCTCACGGTGGTGAGATCAAGCCACAAAACGGGCTCTGTGCTGGGCACGGAGCCTGCCTATGACTCTCCCTCTCTCTCTTTCTCTCTCTCTCCCTCCCCCTCTCCCTCTGCCCTTCCTCTGTTCACATACACACTATAAATAAATACTTTTATGTTCTAACTGTATATCCCAACGAATTTTATATTCCATCCTCATTCAGGACAAGAAAAAGATGTGCTACATGCTTTGAACACTGATACTAAAATAGAATCCATGTCATTTTTTTTTTTTTTTTTTACAAATCTATGAATAAAACTAACAGTTTAGAACTACTAACGACAGCAAATATGACTTGCTCCCAACCCCCCATATCTTAATTTTTTTTTTTTTTTTACCTCTCATAATACCAGTCCTTCAGTGACCAAGAAGCTTAAGATGACTTCCTATCATACCTACTGTTTTCATTAAAACTTCACTTTAAAAAAAAAAAATGAAGGAACCAAAGATTTCATGATTAATATTATAATAAAAGTCTTTGTAACAAGAATCAATGCTGTAGTGACTAAAAAATCTCTAAGAGGGGCGCCTGGGTGGCGCAGTCGGCTAAGCGTCCGACTTCAGCCAGGTCACGATCTCGCGGTCTGTGAGTTCGAGCCCCGCATCAGGCTCTGGGCTGACGGCTCAGAGCCTGGAGCCTGTTTCCGATTCTGTGTCTCCCTCTCTCTCTGCCCCTCCCCCGTTCATGCTCTGTCTCTCTCTGTCCCAAAAATAAATAAAAAACGTTGAAAAAAAAAAAAAATTAAAAAAAAAAAAATCTCTAAGAAAAAGCATTATTCAACAGAAATTTCAAAAAACAAGGAAATTCATGTCTATTAATTTTCTATCTCCCTTCTCCTCTGGAAAAAGGCCAGAAATGTTTATGTGCAACTTGTGACTAGTTTTAGTCTCACTTGAAAGACTGTATGTTAAGATTAGGATATATAGGGGCACCTGGGTGGCTCAGTTGGTTAAGCATCTGACTTGATTTCAGCTCAGTCGTTATTTATCTCGCGGTTCGTGAGTTCAAGCCCCACTGCAGGCTCTGCCTTGACAGCTCTGTCACTCTCCCTCTCGCTCTCAAAATAAATAAATAAACTTAAAAAAAAAAATATTTCCATGTCCAACAATTAGCTAAAACAAACAAGTATATACAAATAATATGCAATAAAAACAATCTACCATATGCCCTGATAATTTCCTATCTAAAATTTTTATCACCATGCAAAGACAGTTCTTTAGAAAAGATATCATAACGTCTGGGATTTGTTTCAAAATAATCCAGAGCATGGGGGGGTGGGAGTGGTGCATGCAGGAGGGATATAAGAGGAAGAGTAAACAGAGGTACAGTATAAAATAAGACTGCCTATGAATTATTAATTATTGAAGTCAGTAAAGCTGGGAGAGGAGTACAAGCAGTTTCATTACACTATTCTACTTTTGTAAGCTACACATTTTCCATTAAAAATATAAATATATAGGAGCTCTTGGCTGGCTCAGTCGACAGAGTGTGCAACTCTTGACCTTGGGGGCTGTACATTTAAGCCCCATGGTGGGTGTAGAGATTACTTAGAAATTAAGTTTTTAAAAAAATAAAAATAAAATATATGTATATGTTCATTATAAAATCTATTAAAAACTTACATTCTCATCAATGGACCTAAGTGAAATAAGACTGAGAAAGACAAATATCATATGATTTCACTCATATGTGGAATCTAAAAAAGTAAATAAATAAACAAACAAAATAAATCAGACCTGCAAACACAAACTGACAGTTGCCAGAGAGGAGGGGCAAGATTGATGAAGGGGAGTGGGAAATACATGCTTCCAGTTATGGAATGAGTAAGTCATGGGAATAAAAGGCACAGCATAAGGAAGAAAAACAAAACTTACATTCTCATATTGAAGACATTTATGTTCCCAAAATAAAATTTACCATAAGGTTATCATCCTAAACAGTAATATTTAAAAGGAACCTAATACCTATTAACTCTTTTATGATATTCAAAATAATATCTATTTTTCTCGATTTTCATTACTATAGAAATTATATTAACTCAACAGAATTTACTGAAAAATAACCAGCTTGATAATCCTAAGTGAATCTGTAAAGACCTACTTTTGACTCACTTTAGAAATGAAGGGAAAATTTATCACTATCAATTAATTTGGTTTCCTAATCCAAAATTTACCTAACAGTCTGAGAGTACTGAGTATATGTATGATTTACATATAGATACTAATGTGTGTGTATACACACATATTATATATATACACACACATATATACACACATGCTACAAATCATATATATATGATTGACAGGCACAGAGTATAGATATGGAACGTAGGACCTGACAAACGTATGAGTAAACTACAAACATGAAGGTGAAAAATTTATAAGCATTTTAAACATGGATTTTAAAAAGGAAGTAAAACACTGATACCTGGTCATCATCATAGTTAGGATCTTTCACATCCACCTCCTCCACATCATATACCTGTCCAGGTGTACCCCAGACACCTTTGCCTCCTGCTCCACCTGAAAAAGTTTAGAATTGAGAAAGAAAAGAACACAAAGTTCATAGTTCATAAAGTTTAGTTGAAATCTGAAATAATTCTAGATATTCAGATATTAAGTAACAGTTAAAAACTGAATTTTAATTTCTATGCTAATTTTTTTCCAGTTGAGTTATACTTTAAATTTTTTACTCAGATCACTTTTTCAGTAATGATTAGATATTATATATTTTATAACCTATTTCCAAAACATCAAGTTGAAATAGCTTATAAAGTTAAAACTAAAAAGGCAGATGCTTTAAAAGCAAAAATGAAACCAAAAAAGAACAGAAAAATAGCTGTATCAGGGACCCCAAGGGGCCATGATACTGTATGTAGCTGAGCTCTAAATTTTATTGGACATTTCATAAGGCCAAAACAACAATATGTTGAGCCAGTAAGATGTGGCATAGGAAACTTAACAAGGGAAAAATTATTTAACAAAAAGCAGTTTCCACTGTTAAGTGTTTCAAAGTCAACCTTTTTTTTAAGGTTTATTTATTTGGGGGGCAGGGGGGAGTGGCAGAGAGGGAGACAGAGAATCTGAAGCAGGCTCCACACTGTCAGCACAAAGCCCAAAGCAGGGCTCAACCCCACAAACTGTGAGATCATGAACTGCGCCGAAGTCGGACACTAAACCAACTGAGCCACCCAAGTGCCCGTTTATTTTCTTTTAATTAATTATCTTGAGAGAGAGAGACAGACAGACAGACTGCGTGCACAGGGGAGGAGCAGAGAGAAAGAATCCCAAGCAGGCTCAGCGGTGCCAGCGTAGAGCCTGAAGTGCTCAATCCCACAAACAATGAGATCATGACCTGAGCTGAAATCAAGAGTCAGAGGCTTAACAGACTAAGCCACTCAGGCACCCCTCAAATACTCTTTAAATATAAATGTACACGTTAAACTATACTTGACAACTGGCAATATGTTACAAATGACTAAGCTATTTAAGCATTAACTGCACTTATCTTTATTTCTCTGTACTTCTATATGCAAACTGACCAGTTGAAGTTTAACAATTCCAACTTTCAAAGTGGTTTTTCTAAACTGAAATGTTTTTGTAAGTCTCAACATATTGCATTATTTTTAAAGAATTTTTCAGTATCACCAATTATTTTTAGGTTGTATTTTTATACCAAGAGTATAATCCCTGCCACTAGAACAAAACAGAATCTGGTTACTAGGATTCATTTTTATCCAACCAATGGTTGTAGAGCCATTCAACAAGAATAACAGTTTTTGGCAGATCACAAAAAGATTTTACAAGATTCCTAGGCTACAAATTGAAGTTCCCACCATTCAGAAACTAGTGAAATCTCCAAATTACATCAAAATCCTACCATAGACCAAAACTAACAGACCCCTTATCAACAAATATTTAAATATATGCAATTACTCCAGGCCCTGGAAATAGCAGTGAAACAGACCAATCCACTTCAGTTTCCAAAAGAGAGCAAAACACAACTTGGGTGGTGCCTGGCTGGCTCAGTGGGTAGAGCATCTTAACTCTTGATCTCAAGCTGTAAGTTCGAGCCCTATGTTGGGTGAGAGACTACTTACAAAATAAAATCTTTTAATCAACCAACCAACCAATCACTCAAAGAGAACTCAAAACCAGATCTATAAAATTATTCAAATTCTGATCCAGAGGGGCGCCTAGGTAGCTCAGTTAAAGTTAGGTGACTGACTCTTGGTCTCAGTTCAGATCATGATCTCACCATTCTTGGTTCACGAGCTGGAGCCCCTGCATTGGGATTCCCCCCCCCCCCACCTCCTCCCCTGCTTGCTCGAGTGCTTTCAAAATAAACTTAAAAAAAAAAAAAAATTCTGGGGGCACCTGGGTGGCTCAGTTAAGCCTCCAACTTCAGCTCAGGTCATGGCCTCACAGTTCATGAGTTCAAGCCCCACATCATGCTCTGTGGTGACAGCTCAGAGCCTGGAGCCTGCTTTGGATTCTGTGTTTCCCTCTCTCTCTGCTGCTCCCCCACTCATATTGTGTCTCTCTCGCTCTCAAAAATAAACATTTTAAAAATTTTTTAAAAATTCTGATCCAGATATTAGCAATCCAATTTATATCTATCATGTATTCTTAACAAAGGACATAATTATATTCATTAGATAATTGGTATAATGAATCTTTTTTTTTTTTTTTTTTTTTAACTTTTACAAGTTAAGTAATCTCTGCCCCCAATATTGGGCTCAAACTCATGACCCTGAGATCGAGTGTCACATACTCCACTGACTGAGCCAGCCAGGTACCCCAGGTATGATGAATTTCTGACCCTACTTTTAAGCAAAGTTAGAGAATACATGCACAATTCATAACTGTACAAAACATCCATGTATATTTTGTTGAAAAGAAAGTTCTGCTCAAGAAACTGAATCTCAAGAAAAAAGGCTCAACTTAAAAACAAGTGGGATGGTCCTCAGATTATTACTTTGTAAAAACATATACACAAATCATAACCTCTTACACCATCATTGTTTAAATTTCTCATATTCCTAGAACAAGGAAACCATAGTATAAGAACCAGGTAATATTGTTTTGTTTGCTTCTGTGGAAATGGAACACACCAACCTTTCTTTGGCAGTCCCCTTCCTTTCCCAGATCTGGATCGCCTATCTAGCAACCTTCCCTTTGGACTGGTTGGTACAGTTACTCCACTTCTAAGGGCTTCACTTCCATTATCACTGACTGAATCGCCTCTGCCAGAGTCCCGGGATGAGTTTTTCCTCAGGCGCCTTTTTGCCTTGGCATTAATTCTAGCTTCATTAATGGAGGATGCCGAAATCCAATTTCCATTTATCTCATTTTTTATTTCCTCAGTCCCAGCATTTTCTTCATCACCAGAAAAGAGAGAGTCACTTAAATTATCAGGATCTTAAAGAGGAAAATGAAGAAAGAAAATTCTAAGTAAGTACTTTAACCATTCACTGTCATACCAGTTATAGTCATAAGTTACCTTAAGTTGAATCACATGAAATTACATTTTTTAGGTCAGTAACAAGTCACATATTGGAAATTTCACATGATTCAATCTAATAAATGACAACTAAACAGGATTACTTTTCACGTTATCATAGAAAATAAACTAAGACAGTGAATTTTAATGAGCAAAGTTTAATGTTATCTCATATGTTTAGAAATAAAATTTTATGTTAATATACAACCACAAATAAATCCTTTAGACTTCTGTGAGCTAAGGGAGTTAAGCAATTGGAGATAGTAAGAAAAGACTAAGAATCTTGAGAGGAGAGATAAACTAATATTTAGAGAATGCCTATTATTTATCAGGCACTGTGCTGGGCATTCTGTCATTTACCCACAAGTTTGAGAACTATTTATTACATACTGGATCATTACTACAGATAAGGAAACTAAGACTGAGAGTGTTTAAATACCTTGCCAAACACCTCCTGATTAATTATAGATACTTAGGAAATATTCTAATCCAAAGAACCTGAAAGATACTTGGCAAATAAATGATCACATAATACTACTGAGCTGAACCATTGAGGCTTCATTGCTCTGAAAGATAACGCTTGCTTTTAAAGCTTTAATTCACCTCTCCAAACCTGACTTGTATTACTTACCATCTTCTGAAAATCTTCCAGCCTATGTAAGATTTGTACATTATCCCCTGAAAGACAGCAACATATCTGGAGTTCCCAATGGTCCTACTTAGAATGTCATCCTCATTGCTGTTTTCACTTATCAAAATCTTTTAGGATATACTCAAGTTTTATTTCCTTCACATAACTTTCCTAACAATTCTAGCCACAATAACACTAATGCCCACACTCTATTCACTCACCACATTACAGAAACCACTTTGTTATTTCTATTTATGCAGGAGTCTTGCTTTTCCAAATAAGTCACAAGCCTCAAAAGAGGAACCATGCCTTTACCTGTACTTCTTTGTACCCTCAGCACCTGAGTATCCTTCATACTAACAACTCAAATGTCCACGGAGATACCTGGCTTTGCTCTAAAAAACTCAGAAAGCTATTGAATTAGGTACCCTTGGGGCAGAGTTTTGTTTGTTATGGCTAAGTCAAGTCAGAGTTGAATCTCTCAAGTGGTTTTAAACATTCCTAAATGTAATTAGGCTGTGTCAAGTCCATGTGTATAGACTTTAACATGTCTTAATATGTTGAAGCTGAAAATTTCTTAAGTCAACCTATAAAAAACATAGATGTGTTAAAATCTTTATAATTCTTAAAAAAATTTTTTTTAATTAAAAAAAAATCTTTATAATTCTTAACAAAAAAGTATGAAAGTTAAGAACACTGTGATAATCAAAAACAAACAACAACATTAAATAGAGTCCATCATTAGTCTCTGTGCTTTCCAACCATTCTCCAAACTGCATGGAAATGGATTCTGTAAAACATGCCCCCAGTGAAAACCCTTTGAAGGTTTTCCCACTAGTTCAAAATAAAGTTTAAACTCATTATCTTGTAACTTAACATCCTACATAATCTTGCCCCTGCTTATGTCACCAGAATAACTGCTGACCACTACCACATTCAAATGGTCAGAGCTTAGACTGATATCATATGCAGTGATGGAGAGATTGGTTTAGCAGAGGAATACAGAATATATAAGGAAAAAGAGAAAGTATAAAGTGAGAGACCAGCTAAGAAAATGTTGCAATAATTCATTCACTAACTGAAAAGAGCAAGGGTAGTAACTTTGGGTTAAATAAAGTGACACTTAAAGAAAAATAAAGGACTTTTAAACAGAATAAAGAAGCATGAAATGAAGTCTTAAAAGTTTTCAGATGGGAAGTCAGTGTTAGAGGGTGAGTGTAAGACATCATCATAACCATCATCATAACTGAACTACTATACTACAACTACTAGCAACAGTCATAGTCACAGCAGTAGTGCAACTTCTTTTGTCATTATCGTCACCATTGTTACCACTAGATACCAGGTTCTATGGTAGGCACTCTACATACGTGATCTATCATCTTCACAAAGCTCTATAACAAAGCTGTTTATCCTCAATTTACAGATGGAAGATGTTTCGTAGAAAAGTCACATATCTAAAAAGGATTATGGCCAGTATTCAAATCCACGCTTAAATATCAGATGATTATAACTGTAGAAAATACAGAGCTAGAGTACAGCAGAGTAGTGACAGCTAAAGACACAGGACAAGGGAGTGGTTATAAGAGAGAAAAGCAGAAGAGGAAGGAGAAAAAAAAGACCAGAGATCAGACAAGTTAAATGGAATTTCAAGTAACAGTAGGTAATTGAAGAAAACATTAAACATTTACCTGTAACATATTGCTTTCATTATTCTACAATTAAGGCAAACCACCAAACTCATCCAGAAGATAAAGGACCTCAAATTATAATAAACTGCTTTAAACTGTCCCTTGGAGTCCTAAGTATTCAATTTAAACATCATTTCCTACAATTGGATTTCTTTTCAACTATTTTAATATCCTTTCAAATATGTTTGTATGACTGCAGCAGAACATATCTAGGTATATTTTATATATTAGACCTTATAATTTTTAATTCATGTTTCTATCAATTACTCATTTATATTTCACTATTCATACTTACCTAGGTTTAGGGTTCCATAACCACTATTGATCTGACTTTAAAAAAACCAAAATTCAAAAGATGAAAAATCTCACCATTCAGAATATTTCAAAATCCTACTTAACTCTACAAAGATTAGTCTGAAAGCTATAAGTATATTTTAAGTTGTCTGAAGTTACTCAGCATTTGGACAAATATTCTACAAAACCATTTTTATGGAAAATAAGGAAAATACCATAGGTAATTTATAATAAATTACTAGGAAAGAAATCAAAGAAATCAATAACAGTTTATATTGCAGAAACCACTAACTAGTTCATTTGAAAATATTAATGAGGAAGTTCACTATTCTTCTCCATTCTGTAGCACATAGTTTATTATAAACAGTGGAAAGTTAGAATGTATGGAATGTGAAAAGATGGGCAGAAAAGAACATGTGAAGAATTTCTACAAAAATAAGAATCACAAACTTGATTTTTTAAAACAATACAACTTACTTGTAGCATAATAAGATGGCTTTTAAAGTAAAGATGGTTTTAGTATTATGTTTTCATAAAATTTGGTATGACCTCAAACTTTCTCACAATATAGTCAAGGTTCAAAATATTCTTACTTACCTGTGGGGTTTACATTCAGTATCTGCTCATTTTCTACATCCATTGTTTCTTAATGTCACTTGCACTGATTGAATTACTAATGGAAGTCTTCCCTTGGGATCTATTTCCTTAAAAAGAAAAAAAAACCTTCAACATCTTCCAAACTGATAGAATTAAGGTAAATTCAATTTACTTAATCACATTGTAAAAAAAAATAAAACCAGCACATAATTTTTTTTTTAAATTTTTTAGATGTTTTAATTTATCTTTGAGAGACAGAGAAAGACATAGCACTAGTCAGGGAAGAGCAGAGAGGGAGACACAGAATCTGAAGCAGGCTTCAGGCTGTGACCTGTCAGCACAGAGCCCAACACAGGGCTTGAACTCACGAACCACCACATCATGACCTGAGCCGAGATTGGACACTTAACCAACTGAGCCACCCAGGGGCCCCAGCACATAATTTTTTTTTAACATTTATTTATGAGAGAGAGGGAGAGAGAGAGAGAGAGAGAGAGAGAGAGCGAGCGAGCGTGTATGTGTGTGTGAGTGAGCAGGGGAGAGGAAGAGAGACAGGGGAACAGGGGATCCAAAGCAGACGTCACATTGACAGCAAAGAGCCTGATGTGGGGCTCGAACTCACAAACCATGAGATCATGACCTGAGCCAAACTAAGCCACCCAGGCTCCCCTAATTTCATTTTTTTTTTTAATTTTTTTTAACGTTTATTTATTTTTGAGACAGAGAGAGACAGAGCGTGAACAGGGGAGGGGCAGAGAGAGAGGGAGACACAGAATCTGAAACAGGCTCCAGGCTCTGAGCTGTCAGCACAGAGCCTGACGCGGGGCTCGAACTCACAGACTGTGAGATCATGACCTGAGCCAAAGTCGGACGCTTAACCAACCGAGCCACCCAGGCGCCCCTCCCCTAATTTCATTTTTAAAAAAAGAGCTCTCTTTACTTTGAAAAACAGTTTACCACAATTAACATTTGGTTTCAATCTTCCTGACAAGTGTATCTGTGTCCAAAATAACCCTCCATACTTCTGAATGTGCCAAAGCACCCCTCTAACTTGAAGATGTATTTGCTATACATGGTTATTTCAAGTTAAAGCAGCATATACATACTCCAAATTTTTCAGGACTACCAGTCCTCATAATTAATCTGATGTACATAATATTGTATAGTTCACTACCAATGAATTGAGAACTACTACAAAACGCAAGCAACAGTTTTGGTTAATCAAGCATATCACAGGATTCTGTTCTTTATCACACAACACATCTGAAGGCAGATACAGCTGACATTTCATCACCCAGGTGTCTATAATTAGCATTATAAGACTTTGGGAGAAATTTTTAATGGTGTTTTCTATAATAAGAGTATTTTCATAATCAGGGCACCTAGGTGGATCAGTTGGTTAAGCGTCTGACTTCAGCTCCGGTCATGATCTCACCATCCATGAGTTCGAGCCCTACATTGGGCTCTGTGCTGACAACTCTGAACCTGGAGCCTGCTGCAGATTCTGTGTCTCCCTCTCTCTCTGCCCCTCCCCCCCCCCCCCCACTGTCTCTGTCTCTGAAGAATGAATAAACCTTTAAAAAATTTTTTAAAGAAAAAAGAGTATTTTCATAATCTGAAAACCCCATTCTTATTTTTTAAAATTTTTAAAGATTTTAAAGAAATTTCTACAGACCCAATGGGGCTCAAACTTAAAACCCTGAGATCAAGAGTCACATCCTCTAGGGGTGCCTGTGGCTCAGGTGGTTGGGCATCCGACTTTGGCTCAAGTCATGATCTCACAGTCCATGGGTTCGAGCCCCGCGTGGGGCTCTGTGCTGACAGCTCAGAGCCTGGAGCCTGTTTCAGATTCTGTGTCTCCCTCTCTCTCTGCCCCTCCCTTGTTCATGCTCTGTCTCAAAAATAAATAAAAATATTTTTTAAAAAATTAAAAGAAAAAAAAAAAAAGAGTCACATGCTCTACTGAGCCAGCCAGGTGCACCCCTCCTATTCTCCTTAAAAAAAAAAAAAAAAAAAAAAAAAAAAAAATGTGCCTAGGGGCGCCTGGGTGGCTCAGTCAGTTAAGCAGCTTAAGCTCAGGCTCTTTTTTTTTTTTTTTTTTTTTTTTTTTTTAAAGCATCAGGCTCTTGATTTCAGCTCAGGTCATGATCCCACAGTTTGTGAGTCTAAGCCCCATGTCGGGCTCCACACTGACGGTGTGGAGCCTGCTTGGGATTCTCTCTTTCCCTTTCTCTGCCCTTCCCCTGCTCACACACATTCTCTCACTCTCTCTCAAGAATAAATAAAATAATTTTTTAAAAAACTTGACTATTTAAAAAAGGAGTAAGTACAATGGTAGTAGCAACTCAGTATTTTAGACCTTAGCTTCAAAATGACTTAAAAATTATTAATGCTGTAAGGTGTTGAAACCAGTTACCTTTAACTTAGTGATATAAATCTAATGTTACATGAAAGACTAGCAAAATATATTTCATGAAAACTATTACCAGAAGGTATAACCAAATATGATTTTAGAATCTCTCTGTAACTATTTTTCAAATAGTGGTTTATAGTACTTAACCATTGATCTGTTCAAATCACATAAGTTAGATATAAGCCCTTCCAGTCATTTATAATCATTTCACGAGCAGTGTGCTTTAAGATATGCACAAATTAATGAAAAAGACTAATAAACTAATTAAAGGAAAGTCTTTCTCAAATAACCTACTATAAGACTCATTTTAAGATAATAATATATGATGCCTCCTGGGACTCAACTTTTTTTTAAGTGAACTTTTCCCCCAACATGGGGCTCAAACTCAGGATTCCAAGATCAAGAGTTGCATGCTGCACTGAACTGAGCCAGTGAGGCACCCCTCAACTGACTTTTAAATTCCTCAATATATCGTTTTAACATCTCAAAAGTTTGTAGCCCCTTTGCTCCAGAAAAGGGTATTATTTTGTAAAACAAGAATAAACACACCTTAATGCTAAAATGGTAAACTTCTGAATATGGCATAATCCTTAGGCTACTAAGATGCTATATTGCTTCAGAAGAAAATGGGGTGATCGCTCTCTAATTCTATTCAGAATAAACAGATTCTACATAATGATCTTTCTAATGTCATAATTTCCAGCAACTCTGGATTTAAGGGGGAAAATGAACCTTAAAGATATGTATATAGAGATACATATAAATATATGCACAAAAATAGTTTGTAAACCTAAACATATAGTGTTCTCCGTGTCTTAAAATTTCTCATATCTCACTTCAGTATATGGGTTACATGACACAGAAAAGTGAAAGTGTCCTATGATGTGTGTACGAGCTTTTTAATAGAATTACATTAGGAAGTCTTTTTCATACTTGATGCAAGTATGATCATTGACAGGACACTTTCTGCAGAACCTTGCTACTAAAGGAAATTATTATAACTAATATTTATAAAGCCTTTTATAATTCACAGAGAATTTTACATGCATCATTTCATGTACTTCTCAGAACTTTGAGGTTTCCATTTTGCACACAACCAAATTCAGAGAAGGTAGTTAATCTGTCCAGAGAGAGACAGCTGCTCAATGGAAGAACCAGAATTAGAAACCAGACCTTTTCAATCCAGTACTGCTTGCACAAGTTCAATATAAGATTTTAATATATCACAAGAAGATTCTTTTTTAGGGCTAACAGACAGAAGCTTATTAAAACACAGACTTATTAAAGTCTTTGGGGCTAACAGACAGAAGCTTATTAAAACACAGTATTTAAAGATACTACTTTAAATACTACTTTCCAAACACTAAAAATAATATTTATTTAAACTATTACACAGAAGACATTCAGTTAGTCAAAGAAAATTATTAGGTAATGACTATCATCTATAACTTACCATATTTGTTTTTATTAAGTAATCCTAACCCAAAAAAAAAGTGTTGTCTGTGTCTTTAGGCAATGGTAACACAATCAAGAACTCAGTCACACTTGATAGCAACACAGACATTTTAAGAATTTAGAGAAGGATAAAAATACATTGCATGTTTTTCCTCTCTTCAATTCGTGGAGCTTTTTTCCAGTTTACTTAACAATCCTTAAGATTTTTGCCCCAAAGTTAACAAAAATATAAAGCAACAACTCCAAAAGCCACATCCTTCATACTAAACAATAAAATTTTGAATAAAAAAACAAAACTCTACATATAAGTTGAGCAAAACTAAGGCTAGCATTAAACAATTTTCATTTCTTCAATAGTTTTACAGAAAAATATACTCAGAAGTATTCAATTGCCAAGACATTCCCTAAAAGACAGAGCCTCACCCCCCCCCCCCCCCCCCCCCGGCCCAAAATCTGTTTCCTGAAATACACCCCACAAACCACTCTGACATTTTCTGGAGTCAAGTTTAGGCCATATGCTAACCAGAAAATTATTTGTATTCATTCCAGGGCCACAATCACAGCTAATTAGCAACTTAAAATCAGCTAAAAGTATTCAACCACAATGATGCAAAAGCAAGCACTGCAGAAAATATCAAAGTGTCCTGTATTTTCGCACTCCCAGAAACTATTTTCCCTTTCTCATTACTACAACAGAAAAAAAAAAAAATTAAAATATAATTCAAAGATCCCTGCTGAGATTGTAAGGAATTTAAGAAACCTATAATGAAGGAAGGTTAATGGCACAAATACGAATAATTAAACTCAGAACACATCTGCAGTGCTCCCTTTTTAGAAGAGTATATGAAGGTTTCTAAAAAGCCTCACATTAGTAAGAATGCCCAAATCGTAAAACTTAGCAGAAAAAATACAAAACAGGCGGTGACTCTTTTTTTTTTTTTTTTTTTTTTGTCTTCCACACGAAGCCGCATTTTTGATCATTTTACTCATTGTAGACCCTGCACAGTTGCTGGTTCCATAACCAGTTCTCACAAGGGCATACGAACAGGAGATACTGACTTCTGCAGTTAGTTTTTGAAGCTCCAGCGGAGTGGGGGGGCGGGGGACCCCTTCTCGTGTACATTGCAGAACCGAATTGACAAATGCAGCAGACTCGGCCTGCGCTTCACAGAAAGAGGGCTCCCTTCCTGTCTTTGTTTTCCCTGGGAGATTTTCACTTGAACTAAAAAAGCGCCCCTTTGCCCCAAGTCCGCGCAGGGCCGGGGAGGCGGGCACGTGTCCGCCTCCCAGCGGCCCCTCCCGCAGAGGCTGGCCCTCCTCCCCGCCGCGGGTGCAGGCCGGGACCCCGCGGGCCCTAGTCCAGGCAGGCCCCAGGGGCTGCTGGACCGCAGCGGGGCGGGCCTGGGCTCCGGGTTGCGGGCCGAGGGCCAGGGTCGGCGATTGCCGAGCGGGGGACCGCGTCTTCAGGGGGGCCCCCCAAGGGACGCCGGAGGGGGGGGGGGGAGGCGCGAACCTTCCTCACAGGATTTCAGTCAGGCCAGAAAGACGTCTCCCAACGCCCTCCCCTCAAAATAAAAATGAAAACTCGGCCTTCTCGAGGATGAGGAGTAGTCCCTCGCTGGCGAGCGCCCCGCGCACCCCGCTACGCGGGAGGGGATGCAGGAGGGGGCGGGCCCGCGCCACCGCGCTCCGGGCCCGGGCCCAGAAGGAGGGAACAGGGGCCCGCCCTCCGCCGCCCGGGCGTTGGGGCGGCCGCGGCCCTACTTGCGTGGCTCCGAACAGGAGGCCGGACCCTCGCCCACCCGGCCGGGACTCGGCCGCGGCCTCACGCCCCCTCCCCCTCCCAACGTGCGGCTGCCTCAAGAGGAGACGGAGCTGAGGGAGAGGACGCAGTCGTCCCGGGAGTGCGAGCCGCCCCGCTGGTACTGACCCCTCGGGCCGCTGCCGCCGCTTGCCCAGGTCCTCTGTCCGCCGGCCCAAACCCCGCTGCTCAGCCTCTGCCGTCGCCTCGGAGCGTCTCTGCCCCCTCTCGCTCTGTTTGTTTTTGTTTTGTTCTACCCAGTAACACGGGGGCGAGAGAGCGGCGTTTATTGGTCAAAGCGAGGAGGTCCGCTGGCCAATCGCGGCGGTGGAGCGGGAGCAGAGGAGGAAAAGGGAGGGAAGTGAAACGTGGAAAGCCGGGCTGGGGCTCCGGAGGGCGCATGCGCACCTGACTCCTGGGACAGGCTGGAGTGGGAGCCGGGCGGGAAGCTGGAGGCGGTAGGTTGGGAGGCGCCGCCAGATGGAAGCGTAGGCGAAAAGGCAGTGCTCTGGGGTGAGGACTAGGCTGAGGCTGCCTTGACCCGCTCACCCTTTCCTCTTACAGGGTAGTCAGCAATCTCGCCTGAATGTTGGGCTTCCTGAGGGCCCTGCCTCCATTTGCAGAGGCTCCTCGGTTGAATACCCTTAATCTCTACGGATGCTTCTCCCGCTGGTCCTGTACACTCCTTGGCTCCCAGTGTGCACAGTAAGAATTTTATCTCCGTGAAAGCTCTCATCCCTTGAAGATAGAAATCATTCCCATGTCACAGATGAGGAAACAAACAGACTCAAAACCTCTTTGAAGTCCCTGTGCTAATCATGACTAGTCAGGCCTCTGGGATTCAAACTCCCGCATTCCCGCTGCAAGGCTGGGGTTCTCAAACTTCGCTATAACTTCTTTCTTGAAACTTGCACCCCAGGCAGCTGGTCTCTGAGTCTTTCCTCCTTGGCTGCATTCTCTTTGGCTTATCTCGTGCTTTCATTCTTCCTCCTTCCCTCTCCCCGGAGGTAATGACCAGAACCTTCTGCTGTCTTTGTGCTCTCAGGAAAGAACTCAGCCATTATCTCTGGCCAGATTTTACGATTGTCTAATGTGCAACACCTGAATGAATGGTCTATGCGGCCTTTCAGCAGCACAAACTGCCCCCTCCACCCCCCCACCCCCCACCCCCCACCCCCCCAGCAAGCTCCTTCACCTGACTTACCTCTATCTGCCAGTCACCCTGCCTGGGAATCATCTCTAATAGTATTAACTTCTCTGAACAACGGCAACAACAACAAAACCTTCCTTAGCTTTCCGTGGCCCACCCGGAGCATCAGTACCTCAACCAGGCATTTAGGGCCCCAGAGTGTGGCTTTAAGACATTCTGGCCATGTCTCCACACCTTCACAGGCCACACGCCCCTTTGGCTGGAAACTACTTTGACCTCTCGTGGTTCCATATGCTTCCCCACCTCCTGAGGCTTCTTTATGGTATCACCTCAAAGCGCCTCTCTTATCCCCCACCTCTACCTGGTACAATCCTTTCCATCCCTCTTGGCTCTCCCACACAGGCCTTCTTCAGCCTCATGACTTGATATGAGTTTCCTGTCTCCTGATTCCTCACACTAATGACTTGTTGTACCTCTGGGGACATTGAAACATTCGGCCTGGCATTGTGCTACCTGAGTCCCTGTCCTAGCTCCTCTCCCCCATTAAACTGTCACTTTGTTGAAGGCAAGTTCACATCTTGCTCATGTGTTACCATTGTAGGTCTTAAGAAGATGCCTTGCATGTTTACTGTACTGGTGCAATAAAAATTCCTCGATCTGAGTTCACAAAGGTTCTCAGCACTTTGTGCTCATCCCCACGCTCCTGGACAAGAGCGTCTTGGCTTGTCCAGCATCTGAATTAGCCTTATGAGTCACTTTTACTTTTTAAAAACAAAGCTTCCCGGTCACTCAGTTTTGTTTTGTTTCATGTTCTCCATCACCTGCAGCTGTCTCGTTTCTCTTCTCTGCCAGGGTTCATCCGTCCTCCACTGAGCAGTAACTGCTGGCTCCTTTGCTTCACCCATCCCCCTCTTTCTCCACATCTTTCCTTTTCTCACTCCTTTTCAGCTCGTGACTCTTCTTCCTCCCTGCCACCAACCTCCTTGAGCTTCTGCTGGGTTCTTTAATTTACTGATTCATTTAATATATTTATTAAACACCTATCGCATACCCAGGCCACAGTGAACAAGCACCCCAAGATCTATGAGATAACAAAAGAGTAGGATGTGATCACCCACTTTTAAAAGCATCTGAAACAACCTATATCTTTTTAGCAAATTACCCCAAAAGAATGCATTGTGCAGTAAAATGTTCACATCCTTTTTACCCATCATCCCTAGATATGATGTTTGGCATCCCAGCACCCACCCTAGAGAATGGCCCTAGCAATAAGAAATGGGATTCTAGTTTGGACCAAGCAATAAGAAATGGGATTCTAGTCCTAGTTCCCCTACTAACTACCTCTAAGAACTTCAACCCCTCTCAGGACCTCTTTTTTCACCAGTAAAATTCAGAAATCGAGTTCAGTTAGTGGTTAGCAAGGTATTTTCCAAAGAACATGAATTTTGTGGAACTTTAATGGATATCATGAGAAATATGTGGGAGGGACTATTCTATAATCATATCAACCCAGAAAGAAATTGTTTTAACGAAGTTAAAGCTGGTTTTGGGGGGAGGCCCAACTCTTCTCGGTATTTTTAATGAGCTAATGAGCCTTGAGAATCTTGAGAGCCCAGAGTTAAGAAGCCAAGTAGCACTTCTCCAACTTATTTAATTTTTCTCCCACTAATTAATTTAATCAGTGTTACTTAGAAACCAGTTTGGGAAATATAGACGACAGCCACTATCATCAACATTCCTTCCAGATGTATTAAACACTGGCCACGTGCACCTTTGCTAAACATTAAAGAAGAATAACCTGAAAAATGGAAAAGTATCCAAGTGCTAGGAATTTTTGTCCATCAAATCAATCCACAAATATTTATTGTGTGACTGTTCTGTGAAAAGCACAGAGCTGACCCAGCTGTGTTCTTGGCAAAAGGCATGACATTCTACCGTAGGGTAAGTAGTGTCTGAAGCATAGAGCTGCCCAGGCTTCTGGGCCACATTATAATTGCTCACAACCTGACTTTCTGTTTCCTAAAGCCCTGTGTTTGTGGGCTTGTGTTAATTTAGCTGTTGGACGAGAGAAAAGGGGAAAACCCTTCATCTTAACTCATTCTCTCCAGAATCACGGGAGTTCAACTTCTATTTCCTTTAAGAATGACCCATTCCAGGGCCACCTGGGGGGCTCAGTCAGTTGGGCGTCCAACTTCGGCTCAGATCATGATCTCACAGTTCACGAGTTTGAGCCCCACATTGGGATCTGTACTGACAGCTCAGAGCCTGGAGCCTGCTTCAGATTCTGTGTCTCCCTCTGTCTGCCTCTCCCTCTCTTTCAAAAATAAACATTTTTTTAAAAATTTAAAAAAAAAAATGACCCATTCCAGTTTAGGCGAGGAGGGGCCACCACTGTTGCCTGGAATGAGACAGCCATTCAGAGGTGGCAACAGAACCAGTGCTGTGTGATCAGAGAGGTACACCGTGTCTCTCTTCTTCCCCATACCCCCAGGTTTAAGCACTATTGATACCTGGAGGGACACAAAGAATGTTTAATTTGTTAAGGTGTATGGGGGTTAGGGTGGAGGACAGTTTCTAGGTGTTGCCTCTTAAGATGGGTTATTGACTATCTCTAGCTAGCTGTGCTGCCTCGGGTGTTTCACTTCCTCTCTCTGGGTGGATTGAACGCCTCAGTCTTGCACTGTAAAAGGAGTTGGCCCCTGCAGGGAGTCTTTAAGGAGTCATTCCAGTTTTGACACCATGACACTGGGCAAGGCACTGAGATGGCACCATTGCAGTCCTGGTAGTGGGGGACCAGGGGTGTGAGGGTTTGCCACTGGTGACAGGGAAGAATTCATCGCCAGGTGTGGATAGAGGAACTGTCACTCTCGCCCCAGGGGCTCTCTCTAAATGCAAAGCTCAGATAACGTCACCTCCTACCTTCACAAAGGCAAGACTGAAGGCTCATGTCTTGTTAGAAGCACTAATGAGTTATTGTGAGTAAATGACTTGGAAATGCATAGATGTTAGGCAAAAGATAAGCACCTCAAATTACTATTATTGTCCTTGGAACTTCCAAGGCCTTTTCATTCTTTGGGCAAAGCCCCATTTGAGGACACAAGTTTGTCAGTAAGCACTGTTCCTGCCCTTGAATAAGATCAAAAAGAGTCAGTCTCTCTCTGGGGACTGAGGGAAGCCTTAGCCCACTTCCTGAAGAAGAATTTTCAGATACCACTGCCATTTGCCACAACATCTACCTGAGCTGACTTCTGCCTCCTAGTTCGTCAAACCAAGGACTGAATTTTAAGAATTCCTATAAGGCACTGAACTGCTCTTTAGCAGAAATGATAGAAGACATGGAACACACTCTGAGGGGAGAGTTGCATAAAGAATTCTGATAATGATGATAACCAACATCTGTGTTGTGTTTTAGGGCTCTGTGAGCACTTTCACATATACTTTTGCCCCCTCCCTGTGACGTGGACAAGCAGATATTACTCTCCTGGCTTTAAATATGAGGAAAATGGGGCTTGAGCCGGTAACTGGTAATCATAGGACTTTCATGATAAAGGAAATGTGGGGGATCCCTAGTCCAAACCTTTCATTTTGCAAACAGAAACAGAGACCCAGAGAAGTTTAGTGAGTTGCCCAAAGCCACACAGCTAGTCAGTAGTAGAGCCAGAGTACCAATGAGGTCTCAGTGTCCCTTGCATGGGCTGGGCAACATTGACAGGGGAGTCCAGACCTTCTGGTACCCAGGCCTTGACTAGATTCTTTCTGCCACTCAACTTTGAGTCTCTTGAATAAAAGTTAAATATCTGAGCCAATTTTGGTCCCCAGAGCCTCCTGCTATCTGTGGAGTTCATTTAAGGTCCTGGAAGTGAGGGAGGAGGGGGAGTGGTGGTAGGGAGGCTTAGAATGATATTTAGAAGCTGTTGATGGGGGCATTTTTTAAGAATATCTTTCCTAGACTAAAAAACATAGACTAATGGGCAGCATGCCACAAAGAAGTAGATGCAATATTTTTAAATAGTACCAAGAAAAGCTGATATGGTTTTACTTCCCCATTTCAAGTTTCGAGAGGTTTTCTTGGTACATTTATCTTTGTTTCCACCACCAAATCACTCCTGCCATCTTAGGGTGTAGAAACAAACTAAATTCAGATTCAGGAACTCCAATAGATCATCTTTTCCCAAAAAGCCCATATATTTTCAACACATCTCCCATACCTGGCCTGAGTTTTAAGCCTATAAAAACTTCAGCTCCTCAGAATTTTGCAATCACAAGACCATGCAAGCAGATGCTTTTCCAGTACTTCCTACAACTGCCACACCCTCCATCGAATTAATTATGTTGAGTCAGAGAAGAGAAGCGCTTCTGAATTGTGTCGCCAGGGGCTTTATTTGCATTCTTCTGGAACACAGGATCCTAGGCTGCACACTTCTCAGAGTTCATCCTCTTCTCTCCAGTGAGCACTGAGCTCACAGAAGATGCCTATATGCCCCCATCCTGTCTGTGCTGCAATAGTTTCTGCTCAACTCCTAAGAGGCAGTAGAGCCCAGGGGGCCTGGTGTGGAAATGAGAGATTCTTTGTACTGGAAAAAAAAAAAAAAAACACACACACACACACACACACACACACACACAAGGAATGAATGATCATGGATTGTGATTAAGAGAACCTGATCTGCAGGGAAAGGAGTGGAGGGTGGCCCAAGAGGTCAGTGCTGGGTAGATGGAGACACACATAGAAAAGGAAGTTAAGGAAAGGAAGCAATCAAACCTCTATCTTGGGCAAAACAAAATAAAAGTAGTGGAAAATAAGAAGAGGTGAGGAGCAAGCCAAGGGAGATATTGTTTTGTATTATTAGATGTTTATATTAAAAATGAAGTTAGCTTCATGGAAGGTCAGAAGCAGAAGAAAATCCCGGGAGATGGCCTCCCTGGGTCCACTTGTTTGCATAGTAATGTAAAAACTGAAGCCTAGAGAGGGGAAGAGGTCTGTCTCCAGGCAAGTTATAGCCAGTCGTAGTACCTCTTCCTACAATACGCAGCTGCCTTCCTTTATTCTGTATGGTTCTTCTCTGCATATGTCTTGCCCTCAGTCTTTGCTTTCCTCCCTCTCTCTGTCTCTCTCTGTCTCTTTCCAAAAAGGGCAGTTTCCAGAAAGAAAAACAAGGACTGACATTTTAAAGCAGTTCCAGGAAATCCCCAAACCCTGCATTTAAAGCAACATGATTGGCAGCCCTATGGCACGACTGACAAAGTCAGCATCGAAACAGGAAATAGTAGATATCAAGGCATCAAGAACCAAGAATTCAAAAGAAAGAAAAAAAATTACTCCTGAGGGGGCAACCTAAAGTCTTACCACTACCATTTCTTGTGTTGTGTATGTGTGTGTGCATTTTGTTTTATAAAGTTCTTTTTGAGAGCAATGAATCTAGGTCAGTGATTTACTGATGAGCTTCAAAGGGTATAAGAAGTCCACCCTAAAATTTTATTATGAATATGCATTTTCAGCCCAGGGGGTCTATAACTTTTTTTAAGAGACCCCTGAAACAGTCATGTCCCAGAGAAGATCAAGAACTTCTGGAATACAGTATATTATTATGTTTGGGCCCATATACAGAGTGGTATTCCACCAAGAAGTGCCAACTTTCCTCTATATGTCAAACCAGGTACAGAATCAAAGCACCTTCAAAGCAACCACAACAGGGAAGCAAAGGGAAACAAAATTGGTTTTTAGGATAGCAATAGTCCTAAAAAGAGACGGAATGTCATCTTGGGACATCCCAGTAGTCATTCTAGTCAGGTATGGTAGCTACCTTCCATTATGTTGACCTCTATGGGCCAGAGTTATAAACTGAACCTCCTAACATTTCCGAAAGTCATAGCTCCAATAACCATGACTTTATCTTTTAAAAAACCTCGAACTTATCTAAGAGACAAAGCAGTACATAGTGTCTCTCAAAATATGCTCTGCAGATGTTCTATCACAGAAGGGTTCTGGGATAAACTTAACTGGGAAAAACTACTTATCATCTCCCCTCTTGGAGGATCGCTATAAAAAATGGTGTTTTAAAGGCTCTGAGAAATCCTATCATAAATTAGTCTATTTAATTCTCTTTAGCCCAATGTTTACTGAACTTACCTGACCATGGCACTTTTTTTACATAATATAAGAAAGTACTTATATAGTAGAATGGGACCTGAGCTAGAAGGCAAGAGGCCTGAATTTCAATCCTTGTTCTATTACTGGATTGTGTGGCTGTGTGACCATAGGTCTTCTGACTGCTCTGAAAGTGTAGAACACAAAAGGCCTCCCAGATTCTTTCTGGGCTGTGATCTAACCACTACGATCTCTGGGTTGGCTGATGGCCTAAGATCCTGCATATAGCGCTTTTCTATGATTTTGCATATTTTTATCCAGGAGACTAGACAGTACCTGCTATGCCAGTAAGCCATCGTCTCTTGAGAATCCTTTGGAAGTGGGACATACAAGCTTCCAGTTATGGAATGAATAAGTCACAGGGATGAGAGGTACAGCACAGGGAATATAGTCAATGGTATCGCAATAGCAGTATATGGTGACAGACAGTAGCTACACTCATGATGAGCACAGCATAGCATATAGAACTGTTAGATCATTATGTTGTACCCCTGAAACTAAGGTAACATTACGCATCAACCATACCTCAATTTTTTAAAGAAAAGACTCCTTTGAAGAGATAAGGTAAATGTCTAGGCACTAGAACAGGATGGAACCAACACTGCAAAGTTGTGTCAGTCATAGACCCTATTCAATACAAACACTAGCTAACAAATGTTAATGTCACATAAGGAATTTAAGCAAGTTACACTATTTTAAAAAACACAACTAATGTCTTTTAAGAGAAACCCTTCTTTCTGCTCTCACCTCCCTACTCCCATCCCCCTTCATGAATGAAGAATCTAAGAGAAGAAGTTATCATAAAACAAAATTTTGTAGACTCCTTCATCCAGAGTGCTTACATGATGATTAGGTTAATACCGTCTTCTTATAAAATTTCTCTTTTCTATTTAGAAAAAAATTTTGTAGCCTTGATTATTTATTACCAAAAAAGCAATGCAGAACTCCAATATATTGAAAAATACTTTCCCCCTTCTCACAGCACCGCTATATATAACAGAGAATAATCAAGAGAAAATTGCTAATCTAGATGGAGGAACCTTCAAATTATACCCAGACACCCAGTGGTTCATTTACCCTCCCTTCCCTTTCTCATAAGAACTTAAAAAAAACACACCCATACAAAAAAAATGTCAGAAAATTTAAGGGACCCTGTCCAAACAGTACACAGTTAGTTCAGTGTCAATAATTCACATTTTGCAACAAATTATATGGATATGATTTCTTTTACAGAATTTGCAGTGTCAAAAAAAGGAAATTAAGGGGGCGCCTGGGTGGATCAGTCAGTTGAGCGTCTGGCTTCGGCTCAGGTCATGATCTCACGGTTCGTCAGTTCAAGCCCCGCGTCGGGCTCTGTGCTGACAGCTCAGAGCCTGGAGCCTGCTTCGGATTCTGTGTCTCCCTCTCTCTCTACCCCTCCCCTGTTCATGCTCTGTCTGTCTCTGTCTCAAAAGTAAATAAACATTAAAAACAATTTTTAAAAAAAGGAAATTAAGGCCATCAGATTTGCAGCTTAAAAATTCACAAAAAAAGAAACATGACAATATTCTGGGCCTCTGAGAAGCTCTATACTGTATGTAGATAAGGATTACCATACTTCTTTATTTTGAAGAAGCCAATTGACTTAAGAAGTTTACATAATTGCGGGGCGCCTGGGCGGCTCAGTCGGTTAAGCGTCCGACTTCGGCTCAGGTCATGATCTTGCGGTTCGTGAGTTCAAGCCCCGCGTCAGGCTCTGTGCTGACAGCTCAGAGCCTGGAGCCTGTTTCAGATTCTGTGTCTCCCTCTCTCTCTCTCTCTGACCCTCCCCCATTCATGCCCTGTCTCTCTCTGTCTCAAAAATAAATAAACGTAAAAAAAAAAAAAAAATTAAAAAATAAAAAAGAAGTTTACATAATTGCACAGCTTCTATTGGATGCTCTTGGGGCTTCCTGCTGGTGGAAAAGTTCTTCCTTCTCTTCCTCTTCAGGTATGTATTAAAGCCTATACTTTGCGCAACACCCTCTCCCTGAGAATTTTCCAATATAACCTTCACGTCTTCACCGGTGCCTCAATACTTCTGGCAATGGGGCTGGGTTTTTTTTGCAAATTACACAGCCTCTTTGAAGCCAGTAAGATTTTACTAAGCATGACCATGTGACCTTAAGAGCAAATGCCTCTTTTCAAAGGACCAAAGTCATTCCCACAGGCATTATTACCCTCAGGGAGAATCTTCTATCTCAGAGAAAAAAAGTGCTGGCTCTAGCTCACTTTCAAAGGTGTTGGAGTCAGTAACCGCCCTGACAGCAAGCTTTCCCAGGGAATACTAGAGGCCTGGGAGCACATTAAGTACTACCTGTGAAGGTCTTGAGCTCTTGCACAATCCCTGGGGAAGTATTAAGGCTACATGTGCTTTCTGCATCCCAGGTACAGGAAGCTCTATAAAAATTTTGCAGGCATAACACAGGGAAGATGTCATAAAAAGCAGTGGCCCAGAGCTGCAGGCAACAAAGCCAGAGATGAGTTAGAACTTGTTCCATGGAAGGGCTTTCCCCAGACACCACCGGACAGTGTGTGCGCCCTAGTATCCAAGGGGGGCCACAAGATACCACTCCCAGGATACACTCCTCTGGTCTTATGGCCCTCTCCCAGGCTCAGCTCTTTCTTTTCACAATGGCTCCCCACTGGACTGTAGGTTCCAGAAGGACAAAAAACCCGCCTCTGCATCAGACACTTAGTAGGTGCTTGACAATAGATTCTTTGGTGAAGGAATAAAGAAACTAGTACCATTTTAGTTTTCTGTACAAGAGCATGTCTGAAGCTATCAGTGGGAGTCTCACTTCCTGGTTTAGCCCAGCAGATGCCTGCCTGTCATTCGCTGGGTCTGCAGGGACTTGCTCAGGACAATAAACTACAACAAGCAGCCTTCAGTGCCTGCAGCTGAAGCCTGACTTTGCTGAGGCCATGCTGAGGAGGGAAACCGTGGCAGTTTGTAGGGGCCTCCGGGAATGGCAGGAAGCTGGAACTCTCCGGGGACCCAGCCACGCTGGATTCCAGGCAGAACGTGCAGAATAACACTCCAGCTGTCTCAGGAACACTCTGGCCTGACGGGCTGAGGCAGGATTGCTGTTTCTGCCCCAGCCCAGGGGCCAGACCCAGCACCCCAAACTGTTTCTGTTCTCACTGAGCCTGCTTCACCGGGGTGAGGATCGGCTCAGAGGAAGAGCTGACAAAAATAAACCCAAGGTGGTGAAGTGCGGCGCAGGAAGTGGCGGGCCTTGGAGCCAGAGCAGAGCTCAGGTATTTAGGTGACATGCCACAAGAAAGCTGCCTGAAGATCAGACCCAAGAACAAAACCCTGGCTCCATTTGCATTTGAGGGGTGCTTCTTTCAGGAGTCAGGTCAACAGAACCTACCATTATTCTCAGGCAGATGGGCTCCAGGGTTGGCCTCTGCCACAAACCAGATGGTTTGAGCTTAGACAAGTGGCCCTTCTGAGCCTCACGTTCCTGGCCTGGGAGCCTTTGGGAAAGTTAAACAAAAAGCGTAGGCTAAGGAACCAAGCGTTTATGTAATAAGTTTCTTTCCTTCCTTTGCTATTCAGCATTCGTGAAGGTGAACTACAAGGCCTCCAGGAAGAAGACGAAATCTTACTGTGAGAGATGATACACACACCGCCCACAATAAACCACACACATACACCCCCCCACACACACACCACACAGCACATCCACGTTATCATACAACACATCCTCTTACCACACACACACACACCATACAACATATATATACATCACACACATATACACATATCACACACACACACACACACACTGCACACAGTGTACCACACACATGTACAGACCACACAATACATACAAATATCACACATACACATACACCCCACGCACACATACACATGCTGACTTTAAAACATTTATGGGTCAACAACTCTAAATTCCACAGTTCTTCCTTTGGCTGCTCCCTGATTAGAAGCAGATCGTCTTCCCCCCAACTGTTTCTGGGACAGAGTTCCTCTAAATGTGGGTCTATTCATGGTGATTTCGTTTCCTTTTCTCAGTCAACAGTCATCTGACACCGTTACCCGGGTGTTCTCTGCAGCCCCGTCCTTTATTAGCTCCTAAATCTGGAAACTGAGGGAATGTTTACAAAATTTCATAAAGACCCCACCATTTGTTGAGTGACTACTGTGCCTGGCACCCTCCCAGGTGTCTGGTCCTCACCACACCCAGCAAGATATTTTTATAATTCCCTCACACAACAGATAAGGAAATTGAGGCTCGGAAAGATCAAAAAATTGCCTGAGACCTCACAAGCAGCAAGGGGCAGGATTTGGCCCCCAGTGACCTATTAGCCTGAACTGTTTCCCCTGCCCTCTGCGGCCTGGCAATGTAAAACCCAATTTACTCTTGTGCAGTTCCTAATCCACTGTCCTGAGTACCACCCGGACTGTTCCTCTCCTGAGTTTCTACTTGGGTTCCTCTCAAGTTCCCTTTCCTTCCCTCTGACCTTTTCACTTTCGGGAGCCACAAGCTTTGCCCCCTTGGAGCAGTGCCCTGCGGGCAGAAGGCTGGAGGCCTCTACTTCCCTTGCCCCCACCAGCGGGGCCAACACAAACTTCTCAGAGGAAAACACTGTGTCCTGTAGACAAAGGCTCTGTGTGATGTTCTGCTACCTGCCTGACGGGTCTTCTGTGAAAAGACCCAGCTGAGGTAGCTGCGCTGCCAGACCTGGGACGGGCAGAATTCATAAATAGCTTCTCCAGCCACGGAGCTCAGGCTGGACTGGAGCCAAATGCTGCCTGCCTCAGTGTCTGAACCCTCCCTGGCCTTGGCTAGCCAGAGCCCTTTTCTGGGAAACAGCAGGAAAACCGAATTTTCAGGGGCTGGGGGGAGAGGGGCCTTCACAACAGAAAATGGGTGTGGAGTCAGGCATTCCCAGGTTTAAATCCCAGCTCTACCACCTTCTACCTGTCTGGCTTTAGGAAAGTAGCTTCCGCTGGGAGATCCTTCAGCTATCTCAGCTGTAAATGAAATGAAAACATCCACTGTTCTTAACCCAGTGCTTGGGTCTGAGTCTCCCTATCTCTGAAATGCAAGGGCTGGGCCACAAGCCCTTGAGGTTTCTATCTCAAATGCTCTCTATGCAAGCTGGGTTGGAGGTGTCCTTCCTGCTCATGGGACAGTGGATGAGACACTGGATGTCCTGTTTCTCTCAGAGTGAACTCAGCCCTGTAGGAGAGTTCCTGGTTTAATTCAACAAATTTTATTGAACACCCCATGACATCCTGTACTGTTTTAAGGACTCCGGGTACAAAGATAAGCATAGACCCTGCCCTTAAGGAGCTCATAGACTAGACCAGTAGGGATGATAAGACCCATAAAAATAAGTATAGTGTGCAGTGGGAAGTGATAAGTGTATTAGGAGGGGTACAGATAAGACTGCAAAGGCTGAGAGCAGAAAGAGGGTGATTCTGGGCTGAGAGGGCGGTAAAACCGTGGCCAATCCATAAAAGGTCTTGAATGATAGTTTGGACATTATGGGGCCAGACTGTTGGGCGCCATCAAAGGCTTCTGACGAGGGCAGTGGGCAGATTCAGAGCCATGGGGGCTGGAGCAGTTCATTAGACCTCCACCAACCAAAGCAACCACTGTGGAATTTCTAACAGAGAAAGACTCCAGTTCCACCATTTTACAGGGTCTTTGTTCTCTGAACTCAGGGTTTGAAACATGTAGTGGTTTGAAAGCTGACCTTTATTCTTTGTACCGCAGCCCGATGCCCACTCTCTCTCTCCTCTGGGTCCTCTCAGCCAGCCTTCTCCTTGCACGAAAGATAGGAGATTGAGGCATATGGGACAGGAGGCAAGCATCCAGCTCCGGGAAATGGTCCTGGCTCAATAAACACAGCGCCCCGGGACCTTGCTGCTCTGCCAGTTTGCCTTGGCCCAGCTCACAGCCTTCTGGGAAGGAGTCGGCCTGTTGAGGAAAGGATGTGTCAGTGAGTTGCAGTTGGCTTAATTTCCCTGAGAAGTGTGTGTATGGGTGTGCGTGTGTGCATGTGTACTCAGGACTAGGTGTTTTGCGGCTAATTTGCAATCTAGGTCAGAACTGAGCAGCCCTCAGTACATCACTATCCAGAGAAGATAAGATTGAACAATCCTCTCCAGTGCCGAGCAGCAATAAACTAGCCCTCTGGATGTAAACACAGCAATTTACCAGGCTCCATATTAGCAAAAGGGGTCCAGGTGGGTAGTGGGTTTGGTTAAATCTCCCAGAGAAACAGAGGTCTGCAGTGGGCCCACACTTCTGGCAAGAAACACAGAAGAGGCAATGGTGAGGTCTGCCCCAACCAGGCTCCTGCCACTTGGCTCATCAAAGAAAGCATGTACAAGGGACGCCTGGGTGGCTCAGTTGATTATGTGGCTGGCCCTTGACCTCGGCTCAGGTCATGATCTCACGGTTTGTGGGTTCAAGCCCCACACTGGGCTCTGCACAAGCAGTGCAGAGCCTGCTTGGGATTCTCTCTCTCCCTTGCTCTCTTTGCCCTTCCCCCACTCATGTGCTCTGTCTCTCTCTCTCTACTCTCTGAAAACAAACTTAAAAAATTTTTTTTGCTTTATAAAAAAAAAAAAAAAAAGTACAAGTCTGAACCTGACAGGGCCATGGAGGTGAGGAAGCTCCCTCAGGTTTTAGGACTTTTTCTGCCACTCAGCTACCATGTGACCTTGACTGAGTCACCTTGTCTCATTGGCATCCGTTTCCTAATCTGTAAAGTACAACCAATGCTTTTAGCAATGTGCCAACCAGGAAGAAAAATCCCCAAACAGTTCTGGGTAATCAAAAGAAATTACTCTAACTGTCAGTCTATCTCATGTTCTTTACGTGGAGAAAAGCCCTCGAAGATCTTCTCCTGGAGCCTGGGTTTCTTTAGTTTACGTATAATGAGAATATGGCTTGGTTTTCTGGCTTCCTGGCATACCACAGATGACAAACAATTGATTAGCAGGGGTTGGTCTGTTAGAGATAGACATACTGATGACTGACAAAAACACTGAAGGCAACCAAGAGAGCAAGGAAGGGAAAAGAAATACCATAGGGCAGAAACTAGATCTTTAAAAACCACACAAGCCATTTAGTACTATGGCAAACACATTTACATGTGTCAGTAGCTCTAAGGGCCATCGTGCCTAGCAGCCGAGTGTGATAAAGGCTACTTTCAAGGACTTAGCAAAGCAGGGCTCTATAGACGATTATTTTAGGAAAATCTCCTTCCAAACGTTTTAAGTTAATAAAGTATCGGTGCTTAAAAGGAAAACTCTTTGGTATTCTGAACGTTCAGACATTGGGAAAGACGTATATAATCCGGGAGTGCTCTGGAGGGCACAGTCATACCTGTTCTCTGCATACCAGTGTTTGGAGCCCAGGATCAAATCAAATAATAGGAACGGAGAAGCTCCCGAAAAGGTATGAAACCCTATCCAAATTAACAATTGGGATAGTGGGGAGTAAACCCCTTGGTCTCAAATCATTCTCGAACACTGACTATTTAGCAACGGTACTAACAAACATGTTTATTGGTGAGTTAGCCTGGAATGCAAATTTGTTTTGCCTTTATTCACGTTCTCAACATGTGTGGCATACCCGCTGTGGGAGAAAGGGGGGGGGGGCAGGGAATAAAATTTCTGACTAGGGAAAATGTCCTTTTCAATGAGCCAAGCTGTTGTCTTTAGGTCCACATGAATACTGGGGGCCGGTGGAGAAATTTAACCAATTAAGCCCCACACTTTTACCTCTGATCGGGCTCTATGCTAGGTATAGAGGAAATGAGGGGCGCCTGGCTGGCTCGGTTGGTAAAGCATGTGACTCTCCATCTCAGGGTCTTAAGTTCAAGCCCCACATTGGGTGTGGAGCCTACTTACCAAAAAAAAAAAATTGTAAAAAAAAAAAAAAACAAGAAAATACATATGACAAGACAGAACAATTAAAAGCATCTTTAATCCCATCACACAGAAATAACCAGTATTAACATTTGTATTAACAAGTTGTGGAACTGTTCTTCGGAATGAGTACATTTATAGGAACACACAGCACACAGGCCTTTTTGGCTCAAAAAAATTATGGGTCCCTGAATGCATTCAAAGTGATGAGAGAAGAAAAACCTCAGAGACACATCATCAACATACATTCCTCATCTACTCCAAATAGAAATTCCTAAAATATTAACAATATGAATATAAATAAATGAAGCCTTAAAAAGATGATAAGATAACAAAGGAGACCAATTATGTAACATCAGGGTAGGATGACTTCTTAAGCAAGACAGGAAACCCAGAAACCAGAAAAAAAAAAAAAAATACACGTTTGAATACTGAAACATTTAAAACTCCTACATGATGAAAAACAGCATAAAGTTTAAAGCCAAATAGTAGACCTGGGTAAGATATTCAAGACATTTAACTGAGCTGCAAAACACAATGTCCTTTCTTTCTGCCAACAGACACTTAATGTACAAAAAAATGCCTACCGGGAAGAACAGCTCAAACATCCAAATAGAAAAATAGGCAAGGAATATAAACAAAGAATTCACAGAAGAAAGGCAGATGGCCAATAAACATAAGAAGATGTTCAACTTTACTGTTGTCAAGGAAATACAAAGACTAAAAAATTAATGGAACCCGGTGCTTATAAGGATATGTGTAAGCACGTGATATTATCGACTGCAAGTCCAAGTGCAAAGGGCACACCTCTGGGAAGTAGGTGATTTGTTAGAATCTAATGTGTGTACTTTCCACACGTGTACTTTTTGACCCAGCAATTCTACTTTCAAGACTCTCTCCTACAGAAGCAATAACATAGATTCATAAGTATCCCCATCAGTTGCAGCACGTTTGATGACAGAAAAACATCAGAACTGACCAAATTTCCATCAGTAGGTTGTGTTAATTGCCACCTAGCTATATGAAGGAGCACTATGGAGTTGGTATAAAGAGTCATATTTTATATGTATGGACCTAAAGTGATGTATATAATAGATGTTTTAGGTTTATTTATTTTGAGAGAGAGCCCACACGTGTGCATGTGCAAGCTGGGGAGGGGTAGAGAGAGGGAGAGGGAGAATCCCAAGCAGGCTCTGCTCTGTCAGCTCAGGGCCCCTCACAGGGCTCAGTCCCACAAACCATGAGATCATGACCTGAGCTGGGATCAAGAATCAATTGCTTAACCGACTGAGCCACCCAGGCACCCCTATGATTGATTGTTGAACAGAAATAGATCAAGTTACAGACCAGTATGTACAGTAATATTTGGTTTGTAAATAGATGCATGTGTATACATATATATCTGTGCAGTATAAACCTAGGGAAAAGTCTGGAAGTATTTGAACCAAAATATTAATAATGCATGTCTGAGGAGGGGGATTTGACTGGTGAAGATGAGGACTTTTACTTTCCTCTTTACATATTTTTAAATAGATCAATTACTACGTTCACTTTACATGTAAGGTTACTTTGGTACATAGAAGTTGTGACTTGCCAAGTTCAGATGACAGAGTTGCTACTGAGTGGCAGAACCAGGACTCCAGATGAGGTTCACGTGGCCCCAAAGCCCATGTTCTTTCCATGTTCTTTGCCAGGCTTCTCTGCAAGAATAGCTTGCAGGGTTCTTCAGGCTCTTTGGGACCTAGGCAGGCAGGATTAAGTCTATGAGTAGCTCTGAAGCCATCTCTGCTTTTGGCTCTCTGGCCTCTTGCCTGAACCAATATGACAGGGCAACCCTATCCTGGTTGACTTTCCCGGACTTGGCTTCTCCCTCACTAGTCTCGTGGTGTTCACCTGATCCTGCCTTCCTTATACACCCTTCCAGAACTTCTCAACAGAGCACTTCTGGGCAGCTGTGCCCTGGCCAAGGTGACCTACTGACAAGTTGAGACGTTAAAGCTGTCAGGGGTCACTGACTTAGCATATCCTTACAGACATGCACACGCAGGCTGGTGAATTTCCAGTGCTCTGAGTCTGGACTATAAGCTCCCTGAGGGCAGGGACCATGGCAGCTTTGTCCACCAATCGTACATTCAGGGCCCAGCACATAGGAGGCTCACATTAGAACTTGTTGACTGAATGACTACTAGATGAATCTATTTAAACTCCCTTCTCCCCAGCCACATATGGCAGCTTAAGTCATTCCAACGCAGTAGATAATCCACTTGAGCAAGATCAGCAAACTTTTTCTGTAAAGGGTCAGACAGTAAATAGTTTAGGCTTTGCAGACAAGAGGCAAAATTGAGGCTATTGTATAGGTACTTAAAAAGCCAAAGATAACACATTTCTAATGAGATTTTTAGTAATAACATTTAAACACAATAATCATAATAGAGTATATATTTTTTTATAATACAGGTCTCCTAATGAGAAGAATAAATTTTGTTTTTGAGGAATAACATTTCACCTAATTGGGTTTCAAAGTCAGTGTTTTCTGGGGCACCTGGATGGCTCAGTTGGTAGAGCGTGTGGCTCTTGATCTTGGGGTCGTGAGTTTGAGCCCCACGTTTGGTACAGAGATTGTTTAAATAAAAAAGCGTAAAAAAAATCTTTTTCCAAAGTCAATGTCTTCTATCATCAAAATCTATTGCAAACATTCATCTGTTAATGCTGATAGGTAATGAGATATGTATATATTCTTTGAAAATGAAAGTTGAATTTCATATAATTTTCATAAAATATTATTCTTTTAATTTTTTTTTTCCAATGAAGCTTAGCCCATGGACAGTATAAAAACAGGGAGTGGGCTGGGTTTGGTTTCAGGATGTAGTTTGCTAATTCCTGCACTTGAAGATAATAGAAAGTAGGATACTCTTGGGGCACCTGGATCATGATCTCGTGGTTTGTGAGCTCGAACCCCACATTGGGCTCTGTGCTGACAACTCGGAGCCTGGAGCCTGCTTCAGATTCTGTCTCTGTCTCTCCCTCTCTCTGCCCCTCCCCACTCACATTCTGTCTCTCTCTCTTTCTCTCTCAACAATAAATAGACATTAAAAAAACCTTTTTTTTAAAGAAATTAGGATATCCTCACTCTCTCACCTCAGCTCCCTAAATCCTACACTTTCAAAATCTTGACATTTCCCAGACATTTTCACTCCCTTTCTTGGTGCCCTTTCTTTTCCAAAGGAGGACATGTAGGCTGAGCCTGACAGCTCCCGAGAAGGGGATCAGGAGCTTCGTTATTGCCCAAACGCCTAGGATCAGAGAGTAGAGTCAGAAGAGCTGTAAGCCCTTCCTTTCCCAAGGCTGTGGCGTTAGCTCTTTGCCAACCACATGAAAACCGCTGGGAAGGGCTTGCCTGTGTTTCTTCTCCAGCCCAAACCACGGAGCGGAGGGAGGCCTCAGAGCGCCTGTGTTAATGGGAAACAGTTGTGCTAGTCCAGCCCTGTGCACAGAGGGAACAAATTTCAATATCTAAAATCTCACTGCATCCTGAAAAACCTATCATTTGGAAGAGACAACTGACCACAGCACAGAATTCAATGCTAGCAAAATGGCAAAATGCACTAAGGGGACCTCACTTCTTGTAAATATAGAGAGAACGAAGGAGATCAGGGACTTGTGAAAGCATCGATCATTCACTGACTCGTTAGTTTACTCAACAGATCATTTTCAGGGGCCTGTTATGTCCCGGGCACTGTATTAGGCCCCGGGCCCACTGCAGAAAATAAAACTGACAGTTTCTGCTCTCATGGAGTTTAGCAATGACATTTGCTAAAGTTCAGTATTCTGTGACATATTACTAACTTTTCTTGAATTAACATGATTCAAATGGTAAAGTAGTTGGGGAAAGAAGAGATTAAATGAAGTCAATCATGTTACTTTATTCTAAGACTTTAGAACTGTTAGCATGCAGATTTCCACTGAGAATCTCCAAGCGAGGCATGTAGAGAAGGCAGCCTTCACAGGCTGGTTTAACTACGTCCTTTTTGTGAGGAGCATCCTGCGGCACCAGAATCCCATGGAACACAGTTTGGGGAGCATGGCTCTCAGGATCACCGGGTAGAGGCGTGTAGGTTGTGCACTGAATGGCTTTAGCAGGACCACTCACACAGACTATTTATCCAAGGTGCCCTGGAGTTTTCTGACTGATGGACCTGATCTCTGTAACTACAGGGCACAGCATGGACAGCACAGGGTTCACAGGAAAACTGACCCAGTTGCAGAGATAGCCTTAGGGTAGGTGGCGGAGAGGTCAAAGTACAACATTCATAGGTCTCCAGGCAGAAAGAAACCAGTAGAATAAATCTAAAAAAAAAAAAAAAAAGTTTTTTAAAGGCCCACACCAAGGTACAGCACAGTTACATGTAAAACTCTGAGGATAGAAAGACACTAAAAGCTTCCAGGGAGGGTAAAAAAAAAAAAAAAAAAATCAGATCACACACAAAGGATCTGTTATAAGAATAGCATGGAGTTTGCAAAAGCAGCATTGGAAGTGAGAAGACAATGCAGTCATGCTTTCGATATTCCATATGAAAATGATTTTCGGGGTGCCTGGCTGGCTCAGTCGGTTGAGCGTCCGACTTCGGCTCAGGTCATGATCTTGCAGTCCATGAGTTCGAGCCCTGCGTTGGGTTCTGAGCTGACAGCTCGGAGCCTGGAGCCTGCTTCTGATTCTGTGTCTCCCTCTCTCTCTGCCCCTCCCCCACTCGTGCTCTGTCTCTCTCACTCTCAAAAATGAATACATGTTAAAAAAAAATTAAAAAAAAAAAAAAGAAAATGATTTTCAACCCAGAAATTTCTACTAGGCCAGACTCCCAACCAATGTTAGAAGTATTTCAAGAATCACAAAATTCCAGAATTATTACCTCTCAGGCTTTCTAGGAGCTATTTGAATGTATGTTCTGCTGAAAACAAAAGCAAATAAACAAAGAGAAAGGTATGAGCTCCAGAAAACAGGAGATACAAGATAGGAGAGATCCAAAGGGCATCTAGGATGATGGCAGGGACAACAGGTAAGGGAAGTCCAGAGGGCAAGTGGTTCCAATTGAACTGGATGAAGGGACAGAAGAGGATAAAGAGTCTTGGGGGGAAGCTCCAGGCAAAAAAGCAAAACACAAAAAGCAAAAAACAAAAAAACCCAAGGAACCAAGAGATTATCTGACCCTGTGGAAAATCTTAGTTATAGAATGAGAAGACCTATCCATGAGTTTGAAGGAAACTAACAACAACGGAAAGAGGTAATGATTAACAAAATATATATATAAGAAAGGGAATGTGATCAGTTTGCTACTTGGCTCACGAGTGATTCATATCTACTTAACTACAATAAAAACACAAATATCCATTTGGAATGGGAGGAAGGGAGGTTCAGAAGAGTGTAAGCAAGCTAAAATTATCGAATCATCCAAGGAAGTCAATAGTGTTTAAAATTCACTTATCAAGAATGAATGTATGCATATTATTTAGAAACATGGAGTGAAATATCTGAAGGAACAGCTGAAACAACGGAGAGTGGTTGGGAGCCGGTGGGAGGTGGGGAGGCACAAGAAAGTGCCGTTTTTTATTTTTTATTTATTTTTTTTGATGTTTATTTATTTTAGAGAGAGAGACAGAGAGAGGGGAAGGGACAGAGAGAGGAAGACTCGGAACCCGAAGCAGGGTCCAAGGTCTGAGCTATCAGTGCAGAGCCCGATGCTGCGGGGCTCAGGGCTCGAACACACAAACTGTGAGATCATGACCTGAGCCAAAGTTAGACGCTTAACTGACTGAGCCACCCAGGCATCCCGGAAGTGTCCTTTTTTAAAATAAACCTTTTAGCACTATTTGACTTTTTATGTTGGGTGCATACAATTACTTTGACTTTAAAAATAGGGATGGTAGGCTGTTAACCGGGTTGTCATTGGCCAAGTGGCTCATGCCTCTTGTCAGTTTCAAAGCTTGCCCAATTAAAGCTCCTGGATTAATAAAAGCACAACTCACTGCATGTTCTGGGCCTTTGGGACTCAAGGAAGGGTACAAACTGAAAGCGTCAAACCTGAGAATAATGAGTTTACTGACACACAGCACTCTAGGCATGGACCAGAAGCAGAGGGGAGCACCCAGGAACCTGTTAAAAATGAACAATCTCAGGCCTATTGCATTTTGTAAGATCCCTAAGGTGATTCATGTGCACGTGAATGTTTGTACTGGGATGATGGCAGGTGGCAAGATATATAGGGTGGAGGGTCCCATTACAGATGATATTGTATATAGGCCCATTATAAAGTCAGTGGTGACAGATCAAGAAAGTAATGGGGAGGAGGGACATTTTAAGGGTCTCTGGGGCTTTAGAGGTCCCAATCCACATTATAAGAATCCCACATTACAATAAAATGTATATACCTACATATGAGATTAGTTGAATTACAGGAGACTAGTTGACAGGTTTTTAAAAATTAAACATTTATCAATTAAAAACAACAAAAAGTACAGAGTCCAGGGGCGTCCAGTTTAGGCAGGAGTCAAGGACAGGGAGCCTTGGGCCAGCCCAATGGACAAATGGGGCTATTGGTCAGTATCCTTGGTTGCATGTGACATAATTCCAACTCATTGCAGCTAACGCAAAGCAAACAAGTCATTGCCTTTCATAATTGGAATGTCTTCTTCAGTGTTGCAGGCATGCCACCCAGGAATTTGGTCCAAATATTTATATATCTGGACTCTGACTCTGTTTCTCAGTTCTGCTTGCCTTCCTTTTCAGGCAGCTTCTTGCCACATGATGACAAAAGGACAGCTGTCTGTCTAACCTTATAAACAGTCATTCTCTAGTAGCTCTTTCAAATAATGTAGGACCCCAAAGAACTTCTGATTATGTGCACTCTAAAAAAATTTTTTTTAAATATTTATTTATTTTGGGGAAGCTTGGGTGGCTCAGTCGGTTGAGTGTCCGACTTTGGCTCAGGTCATGATTTCATGGCCCGTGAACTCGAGCCCTGGGCCGGGCTCTGTGCTGACAGCTCAGAACCTGGAGCCTGCTTCAGATTCTGTCTCTGTGTCTCTCTCTGCCCCTTCCCTGTTCACATTCACTCTCTCTCTCTCCCCTCAAAAAGTAAATAAACATTAAACAAAAATTTTTTTAACATTTATTTATTTTTGAGAGAGAAAAACAGGGTTTTGACCTGAGCCAAAATCAGATACTTAACCGTCTAAGTGTCCCTGATTATGTGCACTCTAGCTATAAATATTTAACTACAGTAGCAAATAAAACTGAGAAAAATTTTAAAACATGCATAATTCATTTAAAAAAACAATAAGAAATGTATTACATGTGAATTTAAAGAACACATTCTTATGAGGAAATAATATTTTGCAGAACAAACAGTATTTACTAAGAAGAGTGTCATTGTTTTTACATTTTTGCAAATCTCTTTAATTTTAGGATTAAGAGAAGATAGCTGGATTTTCCTATATACTTCTGAATTCATTTTGTTGCAATATGTTGTTTTGGTTGAAGTATGTGAATAAAATCTGGCCTCACAAAGATATGTGGGTAGAGAAGGGAAGAATATTTTAATAACTTTTTCAGATCATTGTGGTAATGCTTTTTGGATACCACACCAAAATTCAATGGTAGTACTGGGGGCCAAGGGCAGGCTGCCCCAGGATGGGCCACTTTAGCATAAAGATTTTCTTGAGTTAAAAAGCAATCAAAACCCAGGAGATTCCGGAAAAGTTCTTTACCTCCAACAATGGCCTAAAAAGAATTTAGAAAGAGGACCCTTTCCAAGAAGAGTGCTATCACCGTAGATCACTGCTTTATGATCAGAACTAGGTATAGGCCAGAGAGGAACCTGGCAAGCCCTGTTTGGTCAAAGTCCTCTGTTTTTTTCCATTGTTTCTGAGTGGCCCAGCAAACATTTGTTCACCAAACATTTACTCTTTTTCATTCTTCCTAAGGATTGTATTCTTTCCCTTTGGATATCCAGACCCCTACCTCCTTCTTTTTTGTTCAGAATGACATATATACCTCATTTGCCTGTCTTTGGAATTCCCATGTTTGTATGGATTCCTTGTACGTATACTACTACATTTGATTTTCTTCTGTTAATTTGTCTCATGTCAATTTGATTCTTAGTCTGTCTAGAAGGACCTCAAAGGGAAGGTCTAGATTCTTAGTCTGTCTAGGAGGACCTTGAAGTAGTTAATAAAGGGTAGTCATAGCAATGGGGAATCTGAAGCCATATCAATAAACTTTTCATAGTCTGTTACATTAAAATTCATTGATCTGGGGTGCCTGGCTGGCTGGGTCAGTGGAGCACACGACCCTTGATCCTGGGGTTGTGAGTTCAAGCCCCATGTAGGGTGAAGAGATTACTTAAAAATAAAAAAAATCTAAAAAAAAGTAAAATAAAATAAAATCCATTGATCTGTCCTTCACTTTAATAAGACTTCTACCCGTGAATGATTTTTAAAACATCACGGATGGGCTATTTGAAAAGTATTGGTTCACTGAGTTTTGCAAATCTTCCAATGTTGACCCATCTCATTACACAATATCCCATCATTTAGTATCACCCCCTATCTCACCAGAAAAGCCTGTGAGCATGGGGAAACCATTGAGCTCATGGTGAAGATACAGGACTTTTCAAAATTCCAGTTTGTGCTTCAGCGCTCAAATTTTATCGTTGACAACAAAACTGTCATTTGTTTTCCTTGAAATGGCAAGCCCACTTCGTTCATTTCTGAGGAAACGTCTGCCCCATACCAAGTCTGAATAACCACAGTCTGCCAGTCAGCCATTCTTTTCAGCCAAAATGGTATTCTATGAAAAAAGTCACTGGCTCAACTCACGGCGCAAACGATCACATGGGTGGTTTTCATGAGACAATCGTAGTATTTTGTTATGCAGTAGAAGAGCTTTATGTACATGTAGGACTTCTCAGGAACAGATCCCAAGGAGAGATTAGATGGGCATGATGGGGAGATCACCTGTGAAGGAAAAAGAGCAAGAGGTAGAGAAGCAAGGAGACTCTTTGGCCCACCATACTGGTCTAACCCGGGGGAAGGAGAGAAGAAACGTCTCAGATTGCAGTGTAGAGTTCAACAAAGATTCAGTCGGGCCAATGAAGGGTCTTCAAGCCAAAGTCACCCGGTGTTGGAATCCCATGTCAAGAATGAACTTGTGTTGATGCATGATCACTGGCTGGGAGCAGACGGAGAGAAGCGTGGCCGTGGCAAGAACATGGCGGTAGATTCAGAGAACAGCAGATGCTCCCCTAGCGGGAGGTCTGAGTGGTGTATCTTCACGGCTCCCCCAAGCTTTATGGGTACTTTCCATTTCATCACATCACAATATTAGAAACGTGTGTACGCAAGGGTTAAGGCTTAATAAAGTTAATCATTTTTACTGCTTCATCAAGAGATTTCTTAAGTGAAACTGGCTTTGTTTTCCCTGCACATGTGTGGCAATGAAGGATACAATGGCTACAAGTTCACTTTGGTGCCACGACATTGATTCAGGCCAACATATCAGTAATTTTGTCTAACACTGTGCTTGCACTCTTGGTGAAAATGTCAACTTGGAGAAAAAGGCACATGAAAGCTCAATATTATTATAAAAACAGTTTTGACCTTATGAATCCATTGAAATGATCTCAGGACCCTCAGGGATCTACAGAACCACAGACTTACAGATAGCAATCCCAGAATTGGAGTATGGTGGGTTTTGGTTTCATTTTGTTTTCCTATTTTGCGGTTGCTGTTGTTGTTTGTTTGTTTTGGACGGTTCTGCCAAAAGTCACAGAGAAGATATTAACTCCCATATGTAAAGGTTTGTAGGAAAGATGGCAGGAAAAGGAGCTGCTGGATTCCGATTCATAGATCACGCAGGGAGATTATACCCCAAAAAATCCCTTTACCCTCAAAGTAAATAATGTATTAAATTGGGAAAAAAATCCCTTTACCCTGAGAAGGATGGGACAGATCAGCCCACCCAAATCACAGCCAATGGGGTCTCACAAGGAGCGGTTCCCTCACCTGCAGAGGAGGGAAGGGATACTACACAGGCAAAACAACCCTGTACAGTTCAACAGGGTAAAAGAAGTTTGACAATAAATGTCTGGGCTACGGGACAGTCCTATTCCCGAGGGAGCCTGAGGCCAGGGTCAGGCAGGAAAATGGATCACAGCTGAGGAGAAGGCACCCATGCAAGAGCCCAGCCCCTGAGGACAGGACCTGCAGACAGTTTGGAAGCACATTAATTCAACCCAGCAGGCAGGACCATGTAAGCTAAGCTTGGGTTGGGTCAAACTCTGTGTGTGTGTGTGTGTGTGTGTGTGTGTGTGTGTGTGTGTGTGTGTTTACAGGGGCAGTATTCTACTGTGGCCCCCTTCAACAACAGTGGAGTGTGACTGTTTATGTTTCCTATCTTGGTCAGGCTTGACTCAGGAAATGGAACCTAGTGGGCCCCCAGGGGTAAGGGGTGGAGCAAGGCAGAGGGGATCCACGTGTCAGAAGCTGGGGATGGAGGACAACTGTCTACACTATCCATACATAAATCGACAGAGATTATGGCACACAAGTCATTGCAGTTTTAAAATGGCATTGGTTCAAAGGCAATTCTACCTGTCCAGCCTTCTCCACATTTACCACTGAACACCCTGCATCTTCTACATGTTTATTCCCAGAATGACTGAATCTATCTATCTATCTATCTATCTATCTATCTATCTATCATCTATCTAACAGGATTATAGATAATCAGCTCAACTATTCACCTTCGATGGCCACCTCTTCCCTCTTTCTTGAGTCTGCTCAATGGCATATTCTCCCAGCTTTCCTCCTGGGAGATTCTTGGGCTGCTTTTTATTTAAAAAATTTTTTTTCAATCTTTATTTTTGAGACAGAGAGAGAGCATGAATGGGGGAAGGTCAGAGAGAGAGGGAGACACAGAATCTGAAGCAGACTCCGGGCTCTGAGCTGTCAGCACAGAGCTGGATGTGGGGCTCAAACTCACAGACTGTGAGATCATGACCTGAGCCGAAGTCCGACGCTCAACCGACTGAGCCACCCAGGTGCCCCTCTGGCTGCTTTTTCTTAGATTTCTTTGCGCATCCTTAAATGATGGCAGTCTTCGGGGATGCTGTCATAAAACCTCCCTTCTTCTCAGTAGGCAATCTGATCTGTCCCCATGCTCTCAATTACTTGAGAGCATTTTTTTGTTGTTGTTTGTTTATTTTGAGAGACAGAGAGAGAGAAAATCCCAAGCAGGCTCCACACTGTCAGCATGAAGCCTGATGCAGGACTTGAACTCATGAACCGTGAGATCATGACGTGAGCTGAAATCAAGAGTTGGACCCTTGGGCGCCTGGGTGGCGCAGTCGGTTAAGCGTCCGACTTCAGCCAGGTCACGATCTCGCGGTCCGTGAGTTCGAGCCCCGCGTCAGGCTCTGGGCTGATGGCTCGGAGCCTGGAGCCTGTTTCCGATTCTGTGTTTCCCTCTCTCTCTGCCCCTCCCCCGTTCATGCTCTGTCTCTCTCTGTCCCAAAAATAAATAAAAAACGTTGGAAAAAAAAATTAAAAAAAAAAAAAAAAAAAAGAGTTGGACCCTTAACTGACTGAGCCACCCGGGTGCCTTGAGAGCGTTTCTTTCTTAAAACCACTGCAAAACCTCCCCCTTCTCCTCGCAGCATGCACAAACGCGTGTTGTGTGTGGAGTCCCCATCTAGGCTTTCCCCAAGAGCCTGAGATAATGGGAATAATTGGTACACTGACACCAAGGCCCTCATAAACACACACACACGCGCACACACACACACACAGGAGGACTGAAATCAGGTCATCTGGCAATCCAGATTTCCAGACTGCGGTGCGTGCCTGTGTGTGTGCACCCCTGTCTAGCCATCTTTCAGATTGCCATTTAAGTGAAAATATTTACGAAGACATTTGGAGAGGCTCTGACTGCAGCCCCCCTGAGAATATGTGGTTGCTCCATAAAATTTAATTGAGTAAATGTGTCCCTACGATGTGCCAGGCGCATGTAGTGAAGCTTACCAGGATGAGAATCAATGTCCTTCCCTGGAACGGGTGGGGGTGGAGCTGGGGACAAGCACATATGCGACTGCAGTCAGAATAAATCCCAGCAGGTCGTGGAATTTTGAAGACTCTAAAGTAAAAGTACCATATTCATATATTTAAACACTTGCAGTTTTTCACGTTTTGACATTCCTGAAGTCAGGCTGCATCTAACAAATAATTAGCTAAGAATACTTTGTTAGAACTTAATTGGCAGGTGTTTTTTCCTTCTTTTTGAACAAGAAATAAAGATGAAATTTACAACGGATCCTGTCTTAGATTAAACAAAATATGTTATTTGGGTCACTCAAAGGACAATGAGATCAAATATGTAATCTGTAGTAACATGCCCTTAAATCCCTGCTTCCATTTCTTTTGGTCTCTAACTCTCTAATACTGTACAGCCGGCTAGAAGCCTCTTTGTCTCTCCATCTTGGAATCTCTACTCTCCACCAGGGTAAGACAGAGCCTCCCTGACGTCTTCCCCACAGAGAATGCATTCTCTTTCCCTCTCCCTCCTTCCTTCTTCTCTCTGGGAATCAATCTCGGCCATCTATAAAGAACACACACACTAGCCACACTCCTCTGATTCTCCCCCAGCCCTGCTCTAATAAGAAAAGAAGGGGCAAATGTTTGGCAGGTAGAATTTTCTTCAGCAAGGAAGGAGAGAGGCTCTGAATAGTCCCAGAGGAATAACTCTTGGGCCAGGAGTGAGAAAACAGGCAGATCACAGTGTAGGTCTAGACAGAGATGGGTGTACCAAGCGGCAAGGGGCAGGATTGGAGTGTAAATATGATAGAGCATCCTGGGAAGGCTCAGATTTTGAACCTGCATCTGTGACCATTGCTTTCCAGAAGCTTCACATGCATGTACACACGCATGCACCCATGCACGCAGGTGCAAACACATGCGCACATATGTACCTGTGCTTAAACAATTAGCCAAGGCTTTTCTGTCCTCTCTCCCGTATCACCAGGAGGGGAGAAGGCAGGGCCAGGGTGATGGCCTGCTTTCCTGGGATGGGAGAGGCCCAGGGAGGGGGGCCAGGCTGGCTGGCCTGAGGCTAGGACACCACAGAGACTGGAGACCCCTCCCCTCCCCACCTACCCAAACAGAACTAACCACAGCAGGCTGGTCAATATGCTAAAAGAATGGCTGCCACTGGATGGGGCTGCCTCTCAGCTCTGGGGAGATGTGGCTTGGGAAGGTGGCCTTTAGGGAGGAGATCATGCTTCCCTAGGGCCTTGGGACAAGTAAGGGAGAAGCCAAAACGATGAATCTGCAGAGTGGAGAATCTGGCTGCCTGGCTGAGTTCTGGTGTTGGGGTTCTCCGCTTCCACGTTGTCCAGCAGCTACCCGGAGTCTCAGGGTTCTCATGGCTGGGGAAGGACATTCAGAGAACTTAGGGGGTCCCTGATGTGAGGGTGGAATGCATCTGGCTGACTAGATCCCCTCTCTCTGAGCTGAACGCTGCCCCTGTGCCCAGGTCAGACGAAAAGCTGGTGCTGGGCCTGCTGGGTGTGCCTGGCCCTTTGCAGAGCACTGGGCAGTGGGAACATAAATAAGAAAGGGGAGAGGCCACTCAGGAGGAACTCACAATGGAGCTGAGGAAATCTAGCGTCAACACAGGTGGAGGCCAAGTCCAATCTGATCTGCAAATCCCACCCCAGGGCAGAGCCACCAAAGCTGGCTGCACCCTAGGAATCGCCCGAGGCCTGCTCAGAGCCCGTGGGAAAAGTCGGGAAGGCTTTAGTTGGGCAGTGGACTCAGGACTTCTGGCAGGTGGGAAGGAGGAGCCTTGAGACTCTTAAAAGGCTATGTTCACCCTCAGGGTGTTGGGAGCCGCCCACACTGAGCTTCCCGGCTTCCTTCTCAGCCCCTGTTCTCGGGTGACTCCTGGCTGCAGGGTGTGTGTGTGTGTGTGTGTGTGTGTGTGTGTGTGTGTGTGGCTGGAACAGGTCAGGTTTAATTATTAATCATCTGGCTAGCCTGATCAATCTAGACCAAGGTCTCTCTCTTCCAGGGCTGTGAAATCCCCACTCACTGGGCTAAGCCTGTAGGGTTTTCTAGATGCTAGGAGAGAAGGGGGTAGGGAGGTTCCCTGCAGCCCCTGTGTCTTCAGGAGGCACTGATTAGGTGCAGGCACTAGGCAGGCAGGCGTGGTTTCCAAGGAGCAGGGTGAACCCAGGCCATCCCCCCAGTGTTGACACAACTGTCATAAACTGTGCTTTGTTCCCGGCCCTGCCTGCGGAAGGTCCCTGAGAACTGGGTGGGCCTGGCTAGGTGGGGACGCACAGTGAGGAGAGATAGGTTTGGAGAGGGGACACCCCTGGGGACACGGAGGGATGAAGCTGGCGTAGGAAGCCCAGCTCTGTGGCTATAGAAGAATCCAACTGTTGAAAGGCCAAACTTCGGCAATCTAAGCCAGGCTTGTGTCTCCAACAGCCAGAGCTGCCTCCCAGTCCCGGGTGGGTGGGAACCCTGGAGGGCAGGATGGACAAAGCCAAGGGCAGGGGGCAGGTGCCCCCTGGTACCACTCCAAGGACACATCTTGCTCCTACAGCCAGCTGGTAACTGAACAGAGACCAGGGGCTCAGAGACGAGGATGGGCAAGGGGGCTGCTTAGTCCTTCAACTAACAGTCACTGATACCTATTCTGTGGCAGGCGCAGAGGGGGTGGGACACATTCCCTGCCCTTGGAGACTCACCGGCTAGTGTAGACCCCACCCATAAACTGATCCCAAGGACAACCTGTGAAAGAGGGACCGTGTCCTGGGACACAGCAGGGGAGCCGTAACATCTGTAAGGAGGTCAAAGAGAGTCAAGGAAGGCTTCTTAAAGAAGGTAACACTCACCTAGCATGTTAAAGAAAGTCATAGTTTCCAAGCGGGGGAAGGGTGTTCCAGCCAGGGGGAAGACCACGTGTAAAAACAAGGAGCTGAGAAGGGCCTGTTTGGGGAGGATGAGGCAGGGAGCAGGGCTGAACCAGAACGGTGGCTGTGGGGGCGGGAAGTGGGCGGAGATGATGCAGGCCTTAGGAGGTGAGGCGCCCGGCGGAGGCACCCAAGGGGCAGAACGCAGAGACCGGGGTGGCGAGTGAGGAAGCACCCACAGATGCAGCCCCAGCCGGGCGGGGGGCATGGGGGTGCGCACGGGAACAGCACCCTATCTCCAGACAGGCCCGGGGCCTGTCGCACTGGCACTGTGGGAAGTACTGGGACAGACAGACCACCGCCCCTTGTGACCGACGGGGAGCCGTTTCCCCCAGGCCTCCGTGTCTCGCTTTGGCTCCAACAACCTCAGGCAAGCACAAGACACAGGTCAAATGGGCAGAGGGGCAGATGGAGGTGGCAGGAGGTAGACATTTGCCCAAGCCTGAGTGAATTCACTGCGGCTCTGACACAGGGACCCAAGGGTCCCGATTCTCAGCCCAGAGACCTGCCTCTGAACTGGAAAGTTCTCTCCCTTCTTGTCTTGCAAACCGGAGGTGCCCCCTGAACCCCTCCTCCCCAGGGTCGGTCCTCATCAGACAGGTCTGCGGAGGCCCAAGGATCAGCCTGAAGGAGTCGGCGCTTCCCAGTCAGGCTGGGCTTCCTCCTGGTGGTGTCAGACCCAGCAGAGAACCTCAAAGAGTAAATGTCTGCGAGGTGTTCCCAGAACCCAGACCAGCAGGATCCCCACCCAGAACGCTGGGGTGGCAGGTGACAGGGATGACAGCAGCAGCCTCCTCCTTGTCCTACGGACTTGGCTCCTGGAAGATCAGCTAAGTACCAGGAGAAATTTGAAAAACAGTTTGAAAAAAAAAAACCCCACAAATTTGAGCCAGCACAACTGGCTCAGGTGGGCTAGGCAGGCATGTGCAAAGATAAGGTCTTTTGACACTGGGAAGTGTCACCCTGACATGAGGAACCCGTTCACGCAGACTAGAAATCATCCACTGGTCTGTTCTCCTGTGTACGGCTGCCAGCTACCTAAGGATCTTCTCCAAGGCTCTCAGTGTCTCTGCCCACATCATATACAGTCCCGTAAGAGAATTCTAGAATACAGAGTCGAGTAGAACAATTTCCCCAAATCACCTGGAACACTTCTTCTAACAAGGAAAGCCAAGTACTGGACACTGCTTCCTCCTTTTGCCTTGGCTCCCAGGAGGCTCCCAGTCAAATCTCATGAGTATTCACCATGGCTCCATCAGCCCTTACAACTCACGTACTTGCCGCCTTCAACTTTTCTCAGCCCTCACCTAAAATTTTTCTGTTGGTAGGGGCGTCTGGGTGGCTCAGTCAGACTTCGGCTCAGGTCATGATCTCACAGTTCCTGAGTTCAAGCCCCGCATCGGATTTTGTGTGGACAGCGCGGAGCTTGGAGCCCGCTTCAGGTTCTGTGTCTCCCTCTCTCTGCCCCTCCCCTGCTCATGCTCTCTCTCTCTCTCTCAAAAACAAATATTAAAAAAAAATGTTTTTTTCTGTTGGTTCAATCCGGTCACACGTGGCCTGGGTTGTATATCATCTCAGCTCCTTGTTGGCAAGAGGTGGTGGGTAAATAAACAATGAAGTTTCACTCAGGAAAGAGAGGTTGAAAGGGCAAAGGCAGGCTGGCATGCTGGGGCCACGGGAAATCCCCTTTTGATCACACCCTTGTACCCCCAAATTACCCGAAAACAGAGACCACGGTGCTCTCCTCCCCTCCCTGAAGCAGGAGGAACTGGAGCAGCCCCCCACCCCCTGGGCCCTGCTCCCCTCTCACCCCTAGATCCAGCTCCCCTGGCAAGCTCCGCTGCCTGGGGACAGGAAGAAACTGCTCCTTCGGTGCGTGGGGCCTTCTGGTCTGTTTTTCTGCAGGGGGGCCAGTGGGGCCTGCCTTTAGTTACTTTCTAAGGAGGGCAGGTGTTGAGATCAGTTTCAGGCATTTAGCAACCCAGGTGTCAGTCATAAGACCTGAGGACAGCTAAATCGGGCTCTCCCATCATCCCGTGCCCGCTGTTCCTGGTGGGCCTGCTCTAGAGGCTCTAGGGAGATGTGGGAACAGAAGACTCCAGCCCTGAGACAGCCAGTGGAGAAGAGTCATTAAAAGCATGGTTTGAGAGTCACACGGACCTGGGTTTGAGCCCCAACTCGTCGTTTACTGCCTCTCTGAGCCCCAGGACAAACCACTTTGGGTCCCTGAGCTTCATTTGCCCCATCCGTGAAATGGGAGAATGACAATGACCGGGCCAAGAGAGCACAACTGAGTGTGGCACGTAGACCTGCTCGCTAGTCTCCGGGGCTAATGTTGGTGTTAGTGGTGGCTCTCATGGTGGGAGAAAGAGTGTGTGAGCCTCACGGTACCTCGCTGGTAGTGACATGGCCCTGGCGGATGCCCCTGTCCTGTGGGACTCCAGTCCCCCAAAAGGCCTGCTGACTGTGCACAGCTCTCTGTCCAGAGGGGCAGAGCTATCAGCAGATCTCAGGGGGTCTTCTTTTTTTCTAATTTTTTTTTCAATATTTATGTACTTTTGAGACAGAGAGAGACAGAGTGTGAGCAGGGGAGGGGCAGAGAGAGAGAGGGAGACACGGAATCTGAAGCAGGCTCCGGGCTCCCAGCTGTCAGCACGGAGCCCAACGCGGGGCTTGAACTCACAAGCGGCGAGATCATGACCTGGGCCGAAGTCGGACGCTCACCCGACTGAGCCACCCAGGCGCCCCTCAGGGAGTCTTCTTACTAACCAGTATCCTCAGCCATTAATAAGGACAAAGAGACCATTGGAAAACGGACTTTTGCCTGAGCACAGGCGGTATAAATCCAACTGAAAAAATCCTGACACGTGCCCCAAACCCAGTCTGGTGACCACCCCTTCCACCACCAGCTGCCACCATCTCCGTCTGCCGTGGCCATGAGAATCCTCTTTCAAGCCTCTTTCGCGCTGGTGTCTCTTCTACCTTGAATGATCTCCATTCACATCTTGCCTGCCCTTCCCCCAGCAAAACAAATGCCCCTTCTATTCCAGGCGCTGCTGGGGAAGTCCCTGGTTGACTTCGAGGGAAGTGTTTTCAAAGTGTGAGCCGAGGACTCCGCCTGCATTGAACCACCCACAGCCTTGCTTAAATGCAAGCATCCACGTGCTCCTATGACCGAAGGAGACAGAGTCTCCATAGATGGGCCAGGAATCTGTATTTCTAACAAGTTCCCCAGGTGATTTGGATACACCCAAAGCATAAAACACAGTGATTTGTCTTGAGTTCTCCCCGAGAATCCAAGTCCAAGCTAGGGCTGGGCCTGGAAAATTTGTGAAGAATCTAACTGAAACAACCTAGATCCCTGGGTGTCCTCAGCAGGACCACCTGGGTCATCTGGATGCTCGTCTTGATCTAAGCTGTGTCCCCTTAGGCAAATCACTTCTCCTCTCTGCGTTTTCTTACCTGCGAAAAGAAGGACCACCTGGGTCATCTGGATGCTCGCCTTGATCTAAGCTGTGTCCCCTTAGGCAAATCACTTCTCCTCCCTGCATTTTCTTACCTGTGAAAAGAAGGACCAGGACTTGACAGTCCCTGTGTCCCTCCTGTTCTGACCTGCTTGGAAATCCGGTTGGGATAGGCTCCTTTGTAGTGGGAAAGGAGAATGAAGGGCTGTTGGGGGTGAGTCCAGATGTCCTACTGCCTCTGCGGACAGTCAACAGTTGCTTGCTAATGATGTTCCAAGTTGCGGGGGGGGGGGGGGGGGGGGGCAAGATCAGTATCCCAAGTAGCCTGGCCTAGTCAGGGACTATGAGAAGCAACCTCAACGTCTAGGCCATGGCAGAGTTGAACCAGGGGCAGTCTGGCATTGATCCTTGGAAGAGAAGTAAGCACAGAGAGTGCGTCTGAATATCAGGGCTCCGGCTTGGTAGACTGGCTCAGAACCAGGTTCTAGGGCCTTTAAGAATATCAGAGAGAAAATGGGAACACTCAGGCAAGGGCAGGAAGACTGCAATTCACAGAGTTCCTGGCAGGACATCTCCACTGCACAGCTCCAGGGAGGGCCATCTTACAGAATACAGTGTGCAAGTCCCCCCCCTGCCCACCGCCCCAAGAGCTATGCCTCGTGGAGCGACATGCTGGGTCTGGCACCAGGGACATAACCAGACATCCTGGATCCCGAACTTGGGGCAGAGGACAAGCTCCAGGCCCATTCACTGCTTTGGCCAGCTGGGGCACAGCCAGCAATGGCAGGGAAGGATGCTTCTCCACCCCTCCTGGTTGGGAAGTGGAGGCCTGAGCTCAGCTCCTGGATGGCCACAATAGGCTGAGGGTGGGGCTTGGGAGCAGCAACAGGCTTGACAGGAACTTTCCTCAGATCTACAATGTGCTCTAGCTAATTACAGGCGGCCCCACTCACTTTGCCCTCTAGGGCCAGACTGTCCAGCCCCTCCCCGCTGACTTGGGAACACTGCCAACAGGAGGGAAGGGCCCGACACAAGGTTCCAGGCCATTCAAAGAACTGGCCAACTGGGCCCGGGAGACTGGCCTTGTTTTGCTAGAAGACGTGGCTGAGGAAGAGCTTAACATTCCAGAAGGAAACAAGGTTCAGGGCTACGCAGTGAACCACGTGTTTTCACCAGCAATTACCTTAAACCTGAAACAACCCAGAGGTGATTTATACTATAATCCCCCTTTATGCCTGAGAACTCAGGACTTAGGAAGTCACAGGGCTAACAGGTGCCCGGGCTGGGCATCAACCATCAGCTAAAGGAATGGCCAGAAACGAACCGACTTGTCCTGGTGCAGGACAATGTTGTTCAGCCCACTAGAAGAGTCGGGGCACTAGGCAGTAGGAATGAGGGGCTTATGAGAGGCCAGGAGATTTTTCTACCTGATACTTCAAAAGGGACAGCAGCTCCCCACTCTCCCAGGCTTAACTCTTCTGGAGGTCTACCCGTAAGAATCTCTGATTTCCGAGCTCCAAGTAGAAGCTGTTGTATCTTTTCTGCTCAACGTTTTAGAGACATTCTAGATTCGGAGAGGGACCAGATACCAATCTCTGTGCTCAATGAGCTTCCCCCAGCCACATGTCAAAGGAACCCTGCATGACCGACAGCTACCCACAAGCTTTCAAATTCTCTTTATTAAAAATCTTTTTTTTTTTCTTTTTGTAAAAACAAACATGGCGGTCAATTATACAGATCAGGAAAAGCGATGACAATTTATAAGACACTCAACAAATTCCAATACTTTACAAGTTCAAGCTTAACTAGTGTTTTTCTTTTTCTTTTTCTCATAAGCTCAAAAAACAAACTCTGGTCCAGTTCAAGTACATTCTAACAGATCACAGCCTCACACTTGTCCAAGAAAGGGAAACCCGGATAGTAATGGCTGTTCTCACACCGACATCAAATCTACCAAATTCTTTGGGAATAACATCTGGATATACTTTATTTTGGGTGTTTACAATGAAAAGTACATCGGCCTTTTGTTATCTTAACCCAGGGTACAAATGAATCTGTTGCTCAAGGTAGCAGCTGCTCTCAAACAAGCTTTTTGGGGAGACACTTTGAAATGTTTGACAAACACTGAAGAAAAGCTTTAAAAAATAGATCAGTATTTTCCTGGTTTTCTTTAATACTGCCTTGTGTATGACACATGTAGGAGCAAGGAGTGCAAATTATAGAGTGGGTAAAGGACCATGCCAATGGAATTGTATAAAAATAAATAGAAATAAATATATATGTATATATATATATATATATATATATATATATATATATATACACACCAATACAGAATCTTAGATGATTTTTAAACTGAAGGTTCTGATTGAACGCAGAGAGCCTCTCCTCTCTCCCTCCCAGGGGCTCTTGCCAGATTTGCAATATGGAGAAGGTCAGTCTATCAGCAAGGGAGCCATTGCGCTACTTGGGAATGAGGCTGTTTGAACAGCTATCCTGGTTTCCATGGAAACAGTGCTGCGGGGATGAGCCCGTGGGGTCAGCTTCCACTTTGCTGGGAGAAAAGACTGCCAGCTTCTCTGAAAACGCTCAGTTCCAGCCTCTGACGGAGGTGGTAGGCTTTTCCCAGCAAGGTTCCCGAGGAGGCCGGGGAGCTGACCCTAGACATCCCCCAGGTGGGAGGAAAGACAAATAGGGCCAGAGATTTTCCCAGAAATGGAGGAGGCTGGTCTCCAGAACACCAGGTAAAAACCTGTGGAGGCAGCTAGAGCTGAGCCACCATTTTCAAAGCCCACTCTCTTGGAGACACCAACCTTTCCGAGGCCCCCAGATGGCCTAATGCCAAGGTCAGGCTTCCTGCTTCCTCCAGCCTCTCACTGCTCATGCCCAGGGGCTGGCTGGTCTGCCTCGGGTACTTGCCTTCACTGTTCTCTTTGACAGGTTCCCCGCAACTCTTCTCACCAGTGACCATGTGCCCCAAGGTTTATGCAGGATCATTTTATACATTTTATATTCTATATTTCTTTCTTCTCCGTGCCTCAGACTTACTGATAAAATGTCAGTGTCAAACTCAGATGATTTTTCTATTCTTTCACCATTAGTGCAGAGGACAGAATGTGCAGTATAGGTATCTACCATAAAAAAATCTCACCTACTATAACAATTGCAAAAAATAATAGAAAACAAACAATCCCTTCCTGGTCTCTCTCTCTCTGTGGTCAGGAATAGAAACATAGGAACCATCTTCTAGGGGCTGAGCCAGGGAAGTAGCTTATTAGCTTGTGGAAACAGCACAAGGCTCCCCTCTTACCTTCTTGAGGTCTTCCCTACAGCTGTGGCCAAGCCTAACACCTCTGTCCCAAAGGCTCCCGATGGAATATCAGACCCTCTAGTCTCAGGCCTGAAGGCACTGACCTCTAGAATCAGAAAACCATGCAGGAAGAAAAGTTCTGTTCTTCATAACACTCCACATCAAAGTCTGCACATGGGGTCCTCTGAAATGCCCCTGACCTCCTGCCCCCCTATAAATACTTGGCAATCCCGAAATGCTGCTCTTCAGTCCTGCAGCCTTGCTCTTTCCTTAGCTTCTCCACCGCCCCCCACCCGCAAAGACCATTTTAGAAACCATCCCACTGAGAGGCTGCTGGGGCCCAGAGTGCAGGCACCAAGAGCGAGTCAAAGACAGATACCATTTCCTTATTACGTGTCTCTCAAGCAATGTGACCCATGGCTGGGAGGCCAGCATCTGACCCAAGCCCACACCAACTACGGTCTCAGCTGAAGGGAAAAGACATTACTGTTTTAATTTTTTATTGAAGTGAATCTACACCAAATTCATTGTCTGGAACAGAACCAACCCTGGTACCTCCTGAAATCCTGAGGACGGAACTAACTTTGTGGGGCGGTGGGCGGTGGGCAGGGGGGGAACTTAACAGGTTCCAGAATGAAGAGTGGTTTTCCTCCTCTGTGGAATTCATTAACTTTATTTTAAGGCATGAATCTGATGGGCTTCTAGAATAGTTGAGAGGATGAAAGAGTTATTAAAAATGGGGGCTTTTCGCAAAAGTGGTCCCGCTGGAGAAACTCCCAGCTTCTGCCAACGGATGGTCTAGGGTGCCCCCCTCTCCGGGACTGCAGGGCCCGACTCGGCTCCCCTGCTCAGAACGCCAGGCAGGGAAAATGCTCCAGGCTCCCTGAAGTGGTTCTTGACCCAGGGGTTTCTGTGAGATCTCTTCCTTGGTTGATCCGGCTGGCCACCAAGAATTTGGACACTGTGAAAATCCCTGAGAAGTTGGGTTTCATGAAAAATAAATGACCCTTGGCACAGAAGGTGAGAGGAGGAGGGGAAAGAAGAGAAGCAAATTGAAGGAAACAAGAATCAACGGGGAGAGAGAGGGTAGCGCTCGGCCACTGGACACACGAGGTGACAGCTCTCACCAGGGAGACACTTGAGGGGCGATTTCATGAGTCTCCGAGAAAAAGCTCAGGCGGCCTGGTTTGCCTTCCTCCCAGGCTTTAGCTCCTGTCCAGGATGTCAGGAAGACCCCGTCTCAGAAGGCCGTCCTCTCCCGACTGAAGTCGCTGCAGGGGCCTAGAGCTTCTTCCTCTCAAAGTGTGGCACGATGCCGCTGTCCTCGGGCCTTGGGCTGCCTGCCCCCTCGGTCTCCTTGAGGCCCTCCTCGGCCAGCTGGGACAAGTACTTCTGCAGCGCGAAGACAGGGAAGGGAAGGGAGAGGGTTAGCAGTGACCTGGCCAGAAAGGAAATGAGAGAAAAGGGAGGTATCTTAGCCTCTTCTCCTGTCTTGTCTCCCAGTGGGTGGGACCCCCCTCCCTACCCTCCCCAGATCCTTCTGAGGCTACCGGACCCATGCTAAGCTCCCCCACCCCAACTCTTTGCGTTAGTTTACAAGTAATGCATGATTCTTGCAGAAGACATCTCAAACACAGATCCTAACAACAACAAACAATTCCAAAGCCCTTATCCAGTGCAAGCACTGCTCTGTTTTTCTTATAGAAACTCATTTAGGGGCACCTGGGTCTCTCCGTCGGTTAAGCGTCCGACTCTTGATTTCAGCTCAGGTCATGATCTCACGGTTCGTGAGATTGAGCTCCATGTCAGGCTCTGCACTGACAGCATGGGGCCTGCTTGAGATTTTTTTCTTTCTCTCTCTTGCTCTCTGTGTCACCCCTGCTCACACTCACTTGCTCTCTCTCTCTCTCTCAAAATAAATAAATAAACATAAGAGAACCCACACCTCATTGAATTACAAAGACTACTTGTTTTCCAGGAGAGCTTCAGCACCCAGGGGCTGTGTGTATGACAGGTGGAGAGAGAAGAAGCCCGCTAGACCAATGGGCCTCGGGGAGGAGAGAAGCAATGTCCTTGGATTGTCCAAGGATTGTGAAGGACACACTGCAGCCTCTCCTAACAACCTGTCTCCTGGTGGGTGGGTGGGCAGGCTGAGTGCCCTGGAGGTTCTTTGCTGGATTCCTGTTCTGCTGCTCACACGGCCCCCCAAACACACGGCCCCCCAAACACTCACTATCACTGGCCCCCAGCCAAACGTCAGGCCACGCTTGGGATTCTAGATTCCATGCAGGGAGACACAAGTAGAAAGGCCTAGGGCCCCAGCTGGGTCCTCTGACTGCCAGGGCAGCAGGGGGCAGTGCAAAGAGCACTGGGTGAGGAGTCAGCAGGGTTTGGTCCAGCGCAGTGGTCAAGTGTGTGGGCTCTGCCATCAGATGACCTGGGTTCAAATCCTAGCTCTCAGCAGGCAAGTGACCCAAGGTCTCTGACATCTGTAAAGTGTGGGTAGTAACAGTATCTACCAAGTAAGGTTGCTACGAGGTCCAGGGAAAGTACCGTAAAGCACTTAGCATAGTGCCTGGCACAGAATAAACGCTCTGTAATGTTGCCCTTTATCATGAGTTGCATCAGGCATCTGATTCCGGGTAAGTCCCTCATCTGCTCTCGGCTCTGCTAACCTGGTCAGTGGGAGAAACAGTGCCTTCCCTCCTCTCAGGGTGATTCTGAGGGTCAGATGAGGGGATGTGAGTAAGACCACCTGCTCTCTCTAGAACAGACTGGTCGGCTCTGAGAGGTGGGTGAGCCCGATGGCGAGGGCGGCAGACAGACCAAGGGTCCCTGTGGGCCAGGCTGCTGATGGAGGCCTGGTTTGCCCTCCACCTCATCTCAGGAAGGCAAGTGGGTGATGCACTGTTTGTGAGCTCTGGACCTGCAACCAGGCAGGCACCTAGCTTATCTCTCTCTCTCTCTCTCTCTTTTTTTTTTGGAGGGGGGAGAGAGAGAGAGAATCCCAAGTAGGCTCCACATTCGGCACGGAGTCCTACTTGGGGCTCAATCCCATGACCCTGGGATCATGACCCAAGCCAAAATCAAGACTTGGACGCTCAACCGACTGAGCCACCTAGGCGCCCCTAGTTTTCCTCTCAAGCACTTGACCCCACCTGTTGTTCCAGGCCACTCGGGGTGGGTTATCTCAGGGCTGTGACCAGCAGTGGGGGCACAGCAGTAGCTGTGAGAGAATGCACAGAGAGAATGGAGGCTGCCTCCTACCTCAAAGAGTAATCCTTCACCCCCACCTCAAGGCCTCCTGGTGCTAAGTTTACAAGTTGCCTGACTCAGGTGTGAGCAGCACCTGCTGCTCGGGTCTCAATTCTTCACTTTTCCCATGTGTAACTCGGGGTAGTGTGGGGTGGGCAAGGCTGTGTGGACAAGAGACATTCTGTCAAGGCCATTGACAGAAACTTTATCTGGGAAGCCCGCGGTGGAGGCTCCCAGCTCCCCAACAGGTGTACCAGGGAAACCTGATCCGCAGTTGGCAGGCCTAAAAGGCTTATTAGCCCATGTCTGGTCCTGACGTGCCTGGGGACCGCAGGAATGGCTCTGGCCTGCTATGGGGAGGTAAGGTGGCCTGGGGGGTTGGAACATAGTATAGTCCACTGCCCTGGAAAAGAATACAGGATTTAGAATCAGAGGCCCTGGCAAGCCTATACTTATCCTAATTTCCTGAATGACCTTGAGCTGTGTGGCCTCCTTGAGAGCTACATAATCCAGCTGAGAATGCCACATGAGATCAAAAGTTCTCAAGTCGAGGTATCAGAACTTGCTGGAAAGATTTTTTAAATGAGTATTCTCAGGGCCAGCCCTGGAAAGAATGAATAAGCAGGAGTAGGGTGGGTCCAGGAAGCTGCATTTTTAAAAGATGCTAGCTGGTATGGGGACCATAGTTTGGGAAAATCAGGACGAGATGATTTCCAAGACCCCAATCAGCCCTGCCATTCTATAGATTTTATCTTGTTGGAGTGGAAGAGGAGGATGTCTTCAGAGTAGATGGCTGCCCTCAACTGGCCCTGTGGAGCCCAGTCTGAATCCTTGGTCTGGCCAGGTCAGGCCTTCACCGAGCTCCCCCAGGAGAGGGCAGGATTTGGGCCCCAGGCTCCATAGCTTCCTTGTCCACAGAGCAGCTGCTCCCCAGAGGGAAATCAAGAGGTTTAAATGACATGAGTTTGGGCACGGCCAATGACAGATGGTGACACAGGCTATGCTATTATGGGCCTCGGTTTGCAAGATCAGCTTAATAGAGTAAAAAAAAGGAAAGTGATTAACAATCAGGCAACCTGGGGGCACCTCGGTGGCTCAGCCGGTTAAATGCTTGACTTGGGTTCAGGTCATGATCTTGAGGTTTGTGAGTTCGAGCCCCACATTGAGCCCTGTGCTGATTACATGGAGCCTGCTTGGGATTCTCTCCCTCCCTCTCTCTCTGCCTCTCACCTGCTCTCTCTCAATATAAATAAATAAACTTAAAAAAGAAAAAAAAGGGGGCGCCTGGGTGGCTCAGTCGGTTGAGAGTCCGACTTCGGCTCAGGTCACGATCTCACAGTTCGTGAGTTTGAGCCCCGCATCGGGTTCTATGCTGACAGCTCGGAGCCTGGAGCCTGCTTCAGATTCTGTGTCTTCCTCTCTCTGCTCCTTCCCCACTCATGCTCTGTCTCTGTCTCCCAAAAATGAATAAACGTTAAAAAAAATTAAAAAAAAAAAAAAAAAAAAGAATCAGGCAATCTGTTCCCAAGCCTAGTAACTCACCATCTGCATGGCTTTGGATAAATCACATAGCTTCTCCGGGTCTCAGTTTCCCTTAGCCATAAAACAAGAGTTGGCCTGTATCTGCATTTCTTAACTAGGAATGCACATTAGACTCATACGGAGAACTTTCTGAAATTATGTATTCCTGGACCCCTGCCCCAAATTCTACGAAGTATCTAACCTAGTACATATATACTTTCAAAACACTGTCCAGGTGATTCTATTTCATATCTCTGGCTAAGAAATGCTAGATCAGCTCCTCCAACGATTTAATTGTGACAGTAATGCCTGCTCAGGAATTAGGGCATGCTGCCACCATGAGGGTCTGTCCTAGTTGAGGCCTCCTGTGTCAAAACACCAGTCTGACTCCTTGTAGTAAAAACATGAGGTGCCATGAACTATTTCTCCCGGGCATCTGATATACCATGCTTTCTATTAAGTTACTAAACCCCAGCTGTTCCAACACACTACATGTTAGGGGTATTAGTTATAGAACATATTCCTGTAATTCTCTGATTTTAAGATGAGGGTTTTTTTCCCCACACATTCACATCTCTGAAATTGAGATGTATTTTACAACTGATGGAGTCTCACCATTGCAACATTTTTTTTTTCTTGTTGGTCTCCGAGAAATGGGAGCGTGTCTTATAACCGACAGCACCTTACATTGGATGAAATCTGGTATGTAGAGTATTTTTAATATGTCCCCTGTTACTATACTTTAACTCTTATTTTAGTTAGCGCTTATCTCCTACACTAGAATGGAAGCTCCAGGAGGGCAGGGATTTTTGTCTGATTTGTTGTCGTCGTCGCTGTTTTATCTCCAGTGCCTAGAGCAGCGTCTGTACCTAGTATGCCTGCAATTAAGAGCTGCAGGATAGATTTAAATAGGACAAAACAGTGATTTTTATTCTAGCAAACAGGGATACTGCATGGGGGAACAGAAACCTAGAGAAATCTCTGCCTCTGGAACATCCAAGTCTTGTGAACAGGACTCAGCCTCACCCATGGGCCAGGTGATGGCTAGCTTGAATTACTCAGGCCAGAGAGAGAGAGGCAGATACCCCCAAATCCAGGCCCGAACAGAATGTCTTGTGAGTACTCCAGGAGAGACAGATGCCCCGAGAGCTCAGGGGAGGCAGCCACCATGTGCAGCAGCCTGGCGGAGTCAAGCCTGAGGAAAGAGCAGTTCTCCATGTGGTGGAAGGAAATGGAAACTCCCAGACACAGAGACCAGGGAGTCCCCGGTTGCTCGGCAAGGAAGGCGCTGGTTACCTGTAAGTTCCTGTAGTGAACAGCACTGCGACAGTGGCTTATCTTCGCCATCTCCTCGCTGGTGTAGAACAGCCCACACAGCTTGCAGTAAAACCCAGTCCTGGGCACCACGAACTCCACCCCTGCAGAAGGACAGGGGATGATGGACAGGCAGGGGTTAGGAAGGCGACGTGAGACCCCTGTGGCCTTGCCAGCCGTCAGTGGAAACGGAAGCAGTGAGCTCCGTCCCTCGCTTGCCGTGGACTCTGGCTGGCTGGCCAGCTTCTCCAAGCCCAGTTTCCCCATCTGCCGAGCAGGCATGAGGAAAACAGTGTCGACTCCGTTCACAGGTGGTTGAAGGAAGGGATGAACTCCCTCAAGCGTGCTGGAACGCTCAGCAACTCTACGCTCTGCGGCTGCCTCTGCAGACCCAAGCCCTCCGACCATCAGCCTGCTTGCAGGGAGAGGAGGAAGGAGGTTTCTCGCATTTCACTGGTTGGCTGTCATTTCTCCATGCTGTACCCCTCTCTGTAGCTGCTGTGGCCAGGACTCTGAAAGAATGCTCTCATTTTTGTTTGTTTTAGAATTATATTCATTAAAGAAAATTGTAAAAACACACAGAAGTGAGGAAAAATCACTCAGTCCTTCAATCAAAATATTTTCTTGCATACTATCTTTTGGTGGGGGAGGGGAGTGGGGGGGGCCGTTTTGACCGTGCCCTAAATGCAATTCTGTCTCCTCCCTTTTCCACGTAACAGTTATGTAAAATCATAAACATTTTCCCACCCTTCTCCAGTCTTTACATCTGAGCCATTAACCAACAGCATTTTATTTGGGATTTGCTAAACAGAGGTCACAGGATTCTGGGAGGCCTTTTGATTTAAAGGAAAGAAAAGAGTGGCCCAATAGCCAGGGAAGTTAAGTGGCAGTGTCCCAGCCCAGAGGATTCACCTGAAAGAGAGGGCAGAAGCTCCAGCCTTCACCACGGTGTTCTGAGGGCCACGGTTCTCCTCCCTCTCTTTCTTTTTTTAAATTACTGGCCCCATTGCTGAGTTTATTTTTTTACTTTTTAAAAAGTGTTTATTTATTTTTGAGGGAGGGAGAGAGAGAGCGTGAGCAGGGGAAGGGCAGAGGGAGAGGGAGACAGAGGATCCAAAGCAGGCTCTAGGCTGACAGCAGAGAGCCTGATGGAGGGATGGACCCCGTGAACCGTGGGATCATGACCTGAGCCGAAGTCGGACACTCAGCTGACTGAGCCGCCCAGGCACCCCATGGTTCTCCTCTTGAAGCCACGGTCAGCAGAGTGGAAAGAGCCCAGGTCTGAGAGGGCGCAGACCAGACTCCAAGAACCTGTGGAACCCGGGGAGAGTCAGCTGAACGCCACCATTGGCCGGGGCCTCAGTTTCTTCAGGTGCCTGATTGTGACATGCCAGCAGAAGAGCAGGTATAAGGGCTGTGAAAGAGCAGGACCCGTGATGGAACTAAAGGAACGGGGCTGGTGGCTCCGAATGCCTGGATCCTGCTTCCAGACCGGGGCCGCTGGTGTGTGTGCCTGGCACTCGGCTGGGCTTTGCTGCCGCCCGTCTGGTTAGCGCCCGCTGCCCTGCTGGGGGCGGCAGTGGTCGGAGAGCTGCCCGCAAGGGAGTGGGGGGGGGGGGGCGGCGTGGGAGGATGGGGGGGCGGGGAAGGGAGAGAGGGGCTGGGAGGAGCCCACCAGGGGAACGGCCGCTTCTTCTTGCACAGAGGGAGACAGGCCAGGTCCCCACTGAGGCGCTGCGTGTGACCACAAGTCCGGGCTTCCTTCGCTTTCCTGCCTCGGCCTCCCAGAGCGGAGACAGACCTATGCGCACAGGAGACCCTGTCATAAAGCAGCAGCTTAGACTTGTAATTACAATTTTTTTTTTTCCGTGTCAAAAGAGCCACTTATCAGTGTGCAGCAGGGGGCCTGGAGGGAGTGGGGAGCCCAGGGAGGCCTGCCCCAGGCCTGCCTTGACTGATTGCTCCTCTGTGGTTTGGGGCCTGGTTTTGGCAGCCTCCTCAGCCAGTTTTCTCTAACTGCCACGCAGAGCGCTGCCCTGCCTCCAGCAGTCGCCAGCAGGGAGGGGGCCTCCCTCGGCCCTCTGCCCAGAGGGAGGCTGTGTCCTTCCCTTCCTCACCTTCCTCCCGCCCTCACTGCAAGGGACAGAAAAGTGGCCCCTGCCCTGCCTGTGGGTGGCCAGCTCCCCCCTCCACCCCACAAACAGGCTGGTGGCGAAGGAGCATAAATGAAGCAAGGCCCGCCTTCATCCCCTGTTCCCACAGAACGGCTCCCCCCTTGCTGCTGCAGAACAGGAAGATACAGGCAATTGGGAAGGAAGAAGCACTACCCGGAGACCACGCGGAGCAGGCACAGGCCTGGGATCAGAGCCGCTCCTTCCTCTGTCCTGCCCCAGACGCTGGCTGGGCCAGCTGGGTGGTCCCAGCACAGAAACCTGGGGTCTCACTGCAGGCCCCAGGGGTAAGGCCTCCAGCATCCTTCAAGTTTCCCCAGAGACCTTCTAACCGCTGCCCTGGGTCCCCCAGAAGGAGCTTCGCTGCCTCAGAAGCCACCAGAGTGTAAAGCTGGGCCCAAGCTGGCAGCTGTGGCCCCTTTCAACACAAGAAGCACAGCTACCGTGTGGGGGGCTGGTTCTGGGTGAGACTGCATTTGAACAAAGGCTCCCACTGCCAAAAAAACACAGAAACACAAAACGCAAAACCAAAAACCAAAAATAAGCTTGGAAGCCACGGAATAATGGAGGGAAAATAGAATTTAGAGTCAGACAGATCTAGCTCCTTGACTTACACTGTGTAACCTCAGGTACATTATTTAAACTCTCTGAGATTAGCTTCCTCCTCTGTAAAACAGAAATGATACCCCCACGAAGGGTGTTATGGGTAGCACCTCTCATTTTGCCTGGTGCTCAAAAACGGAGAGTTTCCAGACACATTTCTCCACAGAGGCCTTCTTGCCCTCTAACCTTTCACCAGGGCCGCCTGGAGAACCCAGACTCCAAAGGTTGGCAGCAACACTTCCCTGCCCCTGCCTGGTGCCCAGCGGCTGGGCAGGCGGTACCAGGTGGTGAGAAGACCGCGCTGAGGGAGGAGAAGCCTGAGGAGGATCCCCGAATGCCTGGCGACTCCCCCCTGAGTAACTGGGAGTTGCCCCGGGCACTACATGCCAACACCGTCTTGGATGCCTCTGGAATGTGAGGGCCACAAGTGACGCTACCGCGTCGAGAAAACTGTGAGCTCCCCACCCAGTCTGGAGCCACGTGGTCCTCCCATTTTTCAGCCTCTACTAAGGGAACGACGATTAAAGCTGCATTTGCTTTCTAATAATAGCTCCTGGCCCGGGCAATTCTAACTCGGTCATCCTAGCAAAGCCTGCGATGGGTGCAGGGGGACCTTGCGTTTTTGCAGACAATGCCCTTTGGTACTGGTAAGCACAGGCCCTGGCAGGCGCAGGCTGGCTAGGGTCACCCAAAGCTGGCCTGAAACACATGGGCAGTGCCCTCTCCCCGCCAGCCATGCCCACCCCAGTCCCTGAGCAATGGCACTTCACCTCCCTTTTACTCTGGATCCTGGCATTTCCCCTTCGCCTCCCTGCTCTCCGTAGGGACAAAGCCTGAAAGTCGTTCCCTGCCTCCCTAGAAGTCTCTGCAGTAGTGACCGATTCTGGAGGGTGAGGGTTATGCAGCCTGAGTGAGAGGAAACAGTAGGTCTCCATTACTACCTCATGAACGAGTAATAACAACAGACAACCCTTCAGTACCTCCTACTGGAAGATACTAAGACCTTACAAGTACTCATGCGTTTCATCCTCAAAATAACTGAACACAGTAGGCTTCTATGTTACTACCCTTATTTATTGATGAAGAAAGTCAATAAATCAATGAAAAGAGTCAAAGAGGTTGCTCATTGTCTCCTAGCCAGCTGGGATTTGAACCTGGGGAGTCATTTTCCACAGTTTGTGCTCTTAACCACTGCACAAAAATTGCCTTTCCTACATTGTGCTTCCTGTGCCAGAGGAACCAGAATGGCAGAGTGGTCTCAGATTAGAAGCCCCGAGTTCTGACCTGAACCTGATGTGTGTTCTTGGGTAAGCATCTGGGCTTCCATTTCCTCTCCTGTCAAATGCGGAAAATAGTACCATACCCCAACCCCCTGAGATAAGATAATGGGTCTCAAAGCTAACCGAAGACTACATTCAAGACAAAAGTACAATCTGTAAAAGGCCCAAACTGGAAGCAACCCAAATGCCCATCAAGAGACGAATGAATCAACAAATGTGGTTTACCTGTATCCACAATGCAATACTCCTCAACAATACAAAGAAGCCAACCATTGATCCACCCCACAATTATCAATGAATCAAAATAATTATGCTGGGTGAAAGAAGTCAGGCAAAAACAATGTATCCCATATGATTCCCTTTCTATGAAATTCTAAAATGCAAACTAATATTTAGTGACAGAAAGCAGATCAGTAGTTACCTGGGGACTGAGGTGTGGGGAGGGAGGAATTACAAAGGAGCACCAGCAAATTTAAGAAGTGATGAATACGTTCGCTCTCTAATTGTGGTAAGGGTCTCACAGATGTACGTATATGTCAAAACTGATCAACTGTACACCTTACGTATGTGCACTTCATTAACGTCAATTATATTTCATTAGAGCTGTTTTTAAAAACAGAATGAGATCCCATTTTCCTAACAGGTTGGTAAAGATTAAAAACTGATGACATCCAATGTTGGTAAGGAAGCGGAGAATGAGAATCCTCACTCCGGCAGTGAAAACTGGTATAATCTTTATGGAGCGCAATTTAGCAGCAATTATGAAAATGTGAAATGCAAATATATCTGATGCCACCCCCCCACCCCCCCGCCCCGCAATCCCATGGTCTAGGACGCTGTCCTACAGAAACCCAGGCATGCACACAAATGTAAGAGCATGTCTGGAAGGCAGCAGAGCATAGAGGCGGCAGGGCCCCATGAGTCAAACTACTGGGATTTGAATCCTGGCTCCAATCTCTGCTAATCATCACCTTTGTAATTCCGCATCTGAGATTCCTAGCCTATAAAATAAGGATGAAAATATTACGTACCTCATGGGTGTTTTGAGAGAGTTACATGAGGTAAGCACTAGCAATGGTGCCTGCATGGTAAATCATAAAAATAAAAGCTTAACTATTATAGCACTTTAATAATGGGAAAAGAAACTGACAATATCCTAAGTGTTCACCAGGAGAGAAATGGATAAGTAATTTCTGGTGTACATCTTTTAGGATGGAATATGTGTGCTGGTTCAGAAGAATGCATTCTCTGTGTACTGATGTGAAGAGATCTCTAAGACCCACTGTTAAGTTAAAAAAGCAAATTGGAAGGGCGCTTGGGTGGCTCAGTCGGTTGAATGTCCGACTCTTGATTTCTGCTCAGGTCATGGCCCGGGGGTCGTGGGATCGAGCCCCGTGTTAGGCTCTGTGTTGAATGTGGAGCCCTGCTTAATAAGATTCTTTCTCCCTTTGCCCCTTTCCCCTGCTTGCACTCTCTCACTCTCTCTCATAAAAAAAATTTTTTTTTAATTAAATTAAAGGGGGTGGGGGTGCCTGGATGGCTCAGTTGGTTAAACGTCTGACTTTGGCTCAGGTCATGATCTCCCAGTTCTTGAGTTCAAGCCCCATGTCAGGCTCTGTGCTGACAGCTCGGAGCCTGGAGCCTGCTTCAGATTCTGTGTCTCCCTCTCTGCCCCTTCCCTGCTCACACTCCGTCTCTCAAAAATAAATAAACATTAACAATTAAAAAAAAAAAAAAGCAAACTGTAGAACATTCTGTGTATAGTGTGATCTAGCCCGTGGGTATGATCATGGCTACCTCTGGAGCTGGGGAAAAAACTGGAGGGAAGAGACACAACATTTAACATATACTTTATATGGCCCTTATTTAAAAAATTTTTTTTTAACATTTATTCATTTTTTGATAGAGAGACAGAGCACGAGTGGGGGAAGGGCAGAGAGAGAAGGAGACACAGAATCCAAAGCAGGCTCCAGGCTCTGAGCTGACAGCACAGAGCCTGACACGGGGCTCGAGCTCACGGACTGTGAGATCATGACCTGAGCTGAAGTCGGACGCTTAACCGACTGAGCCACCCACGTGCCCCTATATGGCTCTTATTTTTTAAATTTGTCATAATAATCTTTCACACTTTTGGGAATGAAAAATAATAAAAGAGACGTGAATTACAAGGTAGCAGAACTTATTCTTAACTTTTGCTTGTGTGGGTCATACAGATTCCAAGTTCTTGGAGACTTGTGTTACATTTCTCAACTGCCCCAGAGTGCTCTGCATGGTGCCATGTTATCTAGTAAGCGCTGCTCAGTACCAAGGAGTACTCTATGAAAATGGAGCATTTGGAGGACAAAAACAGTAAGAAATGTTTAAAAGGAGATGCAAACAAAAAGAGAAACCTGATGGAAAGGGTGAGCATCTGTACTGACCAGCCTCTCCCTGAATAAGCAGACATGTGGTCATTGGTCATCACATAACCCATTCTTCTCGTGCTTCCTTGTGACGCTTTCCCAAATGACACCTGCCTAAGCGCTCTCTCAAGCAGCTGCTACTTCTCCTTTGTCTCATTGCTTTCCATCCTCTCAAAGTCAAAGCAAAGACTCAAAGATGATGTGGAGTGGGAGTCACTGGGTTAGCGATAGTGTCAGAAGCTCCCAGGTGCCCTCACTCTGCCCTGAGACTTTAGTTAACTCTCCCCTTTGAAAATGTGTCCTAGTTGATTTATTCTTTTATTTTATTTATTTATTTTTTTTTTTTGAGACAGAGAGAGACAGAGCATGAGCAGGGGAGGGACAGAGAGACAGGGAGACACAGAATCCGAAGCAGGCTCCAGGCTCTGAGCTGTCAGCACAGAGCCCGACGCGGGGCTCGAATTCATGGTCCATGAGATCATGACCTGAGCTGAAGTCGGACGCTTACCCGACTGAGCCACCCAGGTGCCCCTGATTTATTATTAACCTCCCTTCCCATCCCCCTCCAACACTTCCACCATTAAAACACCAGTGATCCAAGTCAATCCCATATTATAGGTGAAAACACTAAGGCTCAGGAACCCCAACCTATCATTCCCTGTCAGGCCTCTGCATTTGCACATTCCCTGCCCGAGGCCCGAGCCACCCCCTTCTCATTGCCCCCTACCAACTGGTCCCCTGGATCCCCAATCTCCATTCTGCCTGTGGCTGGGTTGACTGTCAGGTGGGTTCTGACAGTACCTTCCACTCCAAGGGCCTCCAAGAAAAGTAGTTTTACCTCCCAATCTTTCTCTCTTTCTTTTATTGACTTGTTAATAAAGGACTTGTAGTGACTGGGGAAAAAAAATCAAAATACATCCTGGGGATGGGCTGTCTGAGATTACGCAGTCATCCAATAAGTAGAATAGGAAGGAAAGGGGACCACGTCTCTCTCTGTTCAATGCTCCTTCCGTCAACTATATTGTATCTGCCCCAAATGCAGTCTCTTCAGCATCATTGCCTCACAGAAGCTCGTCCTTCAAAGAACAAACAAATGTTTTGGGAAGGGTTGGGATAGGGAAGCCAGTAGCTGAAGAAGTTCATTTCTGCTGACTTTGGGCAGCCACTGGGGCCTCTGATCCCTGCCTGAATAAAGCCGTATGGTCAGAAACAAAGCATTCCCAAATAGGGAAATCAAGTCCTTGCTCTGGCTCCCAGGGCAATGCTGCTCAAGGCCTGATACCATGAGGTATCTGGTCTATCATGGGAGAATGAAATTGCAAGAAACTTTAAAGATACGCACCTTGCGTGTCTCGGTCATTACGTCAGACATTAAACACAACAACAAAATGACAAAAAACCCTCTGGAGCTCCTAGGTGTGTCCGTGGAGCGATCATTTCCTGGAGCTGAATTCTCAGGAAGGACTGTGTATTTCACCTACCTAGGGGAATGCTAAGTTCACTGAACACATCCTCGGGCTCCCAGGAAGGCAAAGAGAGGGGCTGTTTCAGCTCCACTTCCGTGTATTCCGGTGACCTCACATCCAAAGATTTTACTTCCATGTACCTGGAGTTTTCTGCAAAACATGAGCCAAGGCAGAGAACTAATGAAGCACAACAGACCTCAAAGATTCCCTGCAATTCTATTCTTGCACTGTGTGATCAGGAATGGTCCCTTGCACGGCTTAATAACACGAAGCTAGGGCAAGGACTGCTAATTAGGTCCAAAATGCTGTAATTAAGAGTTTGCTCTGCTGCCAAAAAGAATGCCACACCTACGAACCCTTGGCAAACCTTTGCACTGGGTCTGTGGGGGATGGGCTGTTGCCCCTTTGGGCTGGGAGGATCCCTACCTTGCCCCCCAACTCACAAATCACTCCATCCCTGCAGGCAGAAGGGCAAAAATTATGCTGACGTCTGTAGGGACAGAGGCTGACAGAAGAGGCTGTGCCGTTTCCACCCCAAGCTGGTACAGCAGTGTTATTAAATATGAACTCCAAACACTGGGTAAGCTAATAAGCCATTAACACCAGTGCATGTCGAGGCCTATCCGGCAAACTAAAGGGGTTCAATCAGGGCAAGGTGAACATTTTGCTCTTTCTTTGCTCCTGCCTTCTGTAGACACAGCCCGGGCCTCAGTGTTTCTCTGGCAACAAGAAGGCAGCGCGTGGCAGTTTCCATGGAGACTCGCAGGTGGAAAACAGCTCAGGTCAGCTTGACAGGGAGGAAAGCCGGAGCCTCCAGCTCCCTGACAGGCTCATTCGGGCCACAGGGCGCTGGATGGAAATGTCTCTTTTCAAGCCTTTACTCAACGGCTTCTGTCCCTGACTCTCAGCCCCCCTACTTCAACCTTCCAAGTGCCACAGGCTTTCTGCGAAATGGAGCTCTAGTTATTTCCATGTGGAGAACACTGAGGGCTCCTCCTCCTCCTCTGCCCCCCCTCCCTCCCGCCGTGGCCCTTGATGGATCTTTGTTTCCACTTGGCAGAGAAGACAGGGCTTAGCCTATTTTAAACTCCGTCTCTCATGATGTCATAGCGCCGGGCACAGATACAACATCACCTGCAATGGAGGCGGAGGACAGTCTGGGACAAGCCTTGTTTCACCACCAGGCCGTGGAAAAAAGGGGGTCTGCGGTGGTAGCAGGGGGAAGCGGCCATACCCCTTGGCAGCACCTTGATCCTAACCTCTGCCCGCTCCTGGCTGCTTTCTTGCCTCCCTGGCTGCTTTTCCCGCCCCCTCACTCGGGCCTCACAGAAATAACAGCCTGGGTGGTCCACCACTGTGCAGCCATGACAGGCTGCTTGCTGACCGGAGGACCCGAAGCCCCTTGGCCTGATAACTCAAAGCTTTTGCTACGTTTTAGTTGTCAGAGTCCACCTGGGCTCCCGTAAATTCAGAGAAGTCTGCCCTATCTGAGTTTGCTTCTCAGAAAACATGTGGCCTCCTATCTGATTTCCTTTACACCATTTGCCTAAAAGCGCTAAGGATTTAACCAGGCCTTTAGAAGCTGGCTTTCTGCACCGACTTTAATGCTGGCTGAAACCTTAGTCATGTTCATTCCAGCCTGCACATGCCCACACACCTCCCTAGGTGAGCAGTGGTCCCATCAACCCAAGCGCACAGGAGAAAAGGGAGGTAGTTACCCTGGGTGGACACTCCTTGGCGAGCCTGGCTTTGGAGGTCAGTTTCGGTGCGGGGGCTGGCTTTCCCCTCCAGGGGACCGCCTTCACAGGCCCCATCTTCGGGGGGCCCCCCGGCCTTGCAGTCATCGAGAGGTGGGCTAGGCTGCCGGGCCCCCTCCTCTGCTGGCTTGGGGGAAGACATTTGCTGGAGTGGAGGGGCCGGATGAACATCGGAGCTCTCCCCTCCCTTTGCCTGCTTCTCGTAGCAATCTGAACCCTCCAGTGAGAGGTCTGTCTTACGTTCAGCTGGCTTCCGCTCAGCGTCCAGATTTAGGCCAGGCATTTCCACGTCCATGTCACTGGGACAGCTCGTGGAAGCAGAAGGCAGATCTTTGGGTGACTTGAGGCTGAGTTCCGTAGCCCCGTTACCTACGGGCTTCACACACTCGTTGGTGAGATCCTTGGTTACGTCCAGGTCTAAGGTGGACGTCACACAGGGACATATTTCTGGGCAGATTTTGTCCTTCTGGTCAATGGGCACAATTTCTTCCAGTTCTGGGATGTCTGGTTCCATAATAAAATCTTCCTCCTCCCCAACCTCGTCCACTGTAACCAGCTCCTCCATGTTCGTGGGGTACCAGCTCTCCCCTTCTGCCTCACTTCCACTCTCCCAGTCTTGCTCCTGAACAAAAATGCAGAATAAGGGTCAGAGAGTGACTGAGAAGCAGGTCATAGTATTCAACCAGAGGGCACAAACCTTGACCACAGGACCCCTAAAAACCAGAAAGATCCTGAGCACTCTTACTTCTGCCTGGGAACATTTGCTGGGCAATGAGGAGCTGTAACCCACTCAAGTCCCACATCACTGATTCATCTCTAGGTTGGGGCTCAAAACAGCATTTGGAATAAGCCCTTAATGCTTCCTCTACCATGTTTAAAACGGCCCAAAGAATTTCAAGCCCTGGTATGTAATAGGTGCTCAATAAACAGTTTTTAAATGAGTGAATGACAAACTTACAGACTCTAAATAAATCAACTTGCTGGAGCTATTTTCTTGCATGTAGGCCATCACTGAAGGTAACAGTAGCAAAGTACCCCCAGCCCACCCCCACACTAAATCCCCCCAAGGTCCCTTTCCCAGCAAGGGTGCAACCTACACAGCCACGGCTCATACTCAGCCCCTCCTGAAACTTCTCTTCACGTCCCCAGCAGCCAGATTTCAGAGATCAACTTCCTTGCCAGTGATACCCATCTCTCTACCTCTCCCAACCAGAAAGACACAAAGCTGGCCACGTTCCAAACACATTTCTTTTTGCTGAGGCAGCCCCAACACTGTAAGTGGATGTTTTACTTTAATTAAGTCAAATAATCTTTGCGAGCACAGTAGATGTTTTGTTAGTCCCAGGGTCTGGGCATGCTGAAGTCAGGGCCCCAGCCTGTGCATCCAAAGCTCCCCTCTTCCCCCAGCCCCTCCCAAGGGACCTATTTTGGGAGCCTGGCTCTGAAGCCCGAGTCTTTTTTGGGCACATGTTTTCTCTTACGAGCACAGCCAAGTCGTTGGAGACTGAGGCAGAGCCCAGGCATATGGTAAAGAGCTCCTTAGTAAAAACTGTGCAAAGATCCCAGGGAAAACCATTCTCCCAAAACCATTCTGGCTTCATTCGTGGAATCACAGGTGGGGTGTTGGACACATCCGTGCAGCAAGCGGGGCATCACAGGGCAGGATGGGGACTCCAGAGACGTGGTGCCCAATTGCCGTCATGCACATGCGGCTCTACGCAAACTTTACCTTTGTCCTTGTGTCCTCGGCATCAGAGGATTCTGTTTCTTTCTCCTGCCTGCCCACTGAAGCGGTGCTTTCTTTCATGCCCTCCTGCTCCTCTTTTCCAGCCTTACCAAAGGAAGAACAGAACAAACCAAATCAACAGTGAGCAGTGGCAGAGAAAAGAGGGAGTGCCAAGAGAAAATGATGCTGAGCACAGCTAACAGTCCCCAAGTGTGTTTTCACAGACACCATTTCCTTTATCCTCACAAAAACCCCTCGGAGGCGGGTGCTATGATCTTCATTTTACAGATCGGGAAATTAAGGCTCAGAGAGGTTAAGTAACTTGCTCAAAGTCACACAGACAAAGGAGGCACAGAAATGTCTTAATGGCTGGACTGATGTCTTTAGCGGGGCAGAAATCCCTGGCAAACTGGGTGCTTTTCATTGTTATGAAACCTACAGACAGGAGAAGTAAAGGGACCAAGGGTGAACTGGCCCTGGGGTTAACAATCATCATGGTGACATCTCCCCCAAAGATCTGTTGCGGCCATAGAAGTCCCATCCAGGGCACTTATGAGTAGGAAGGGGGCGGTCAGCCGACCAGTGTCCTCTCCACCCCTCGTTTGTCCTCTCTCTTTCCTAGAGCTACAGTCCAAACTAGCAATCCCCTCCCTTCTTCCTTCCTTCTATTCCTTCCCTCAAATTCAGTCCCTCATGATAGACAGTGCTCATGTCTGAGAAAGCGAACAAGTAGAAGCAGGTGTTCGGTTGGAGAATTAGTCTCTGAGCAGCCTTGAAAACAGGGTCAGCGAACACTCATCCTCAGGTCAAATCTGAGCTCCTTTTATACAATCTGTGAATTAACAAGGCTTTTCACATTTTTAAATAGTTGCATTTTAAATGATTACATAAGTGCCTACATAATATCTTCACGTTGGCCTCTTGGCCCACATAGCCTAAAACGTTTGCTGTCTGGTGCTTTGTAGAACAAGTTTGCCAAACCTCATTTTAGAAGTTTTTGGAGGATACTCTCCCCTGACTTAAACTTTGGCCACCAGATCAGTGACTCTTCCTGGACTTTCTCAGGGGCCAGCTGCATCTTCCCGACGATTTTGGCTGAGGTTGGCTCTGAGTAAGTGACTCTGGTTCTGATTTCTTACAACCGGACACACCCCTCTGGCACTGACACGAACCAGCTGGGGCAGGAGCTCAGAGCTGACTGGTTTAACCAGTTATTACCAGACAGGGGAAGAGAGCTAACATCCTCAGGTCCTTGCTCTTTCTGGTATTTGGAGCAGAAGATTCCAAGCTCTGCTCTGGTCTTCTAAGCTAGCCTAAGTGCAGAGCAGCTCCAAATGCCTTTTTAGCCACCAGAATCCATAGCTTCCACCAAAAGGAGAGGTCTTGTATTTTTATCTCCCTGAATAAACTACCTATGGCTCTCCTTTGTCCGAGTAAGTAACGCTTACCCTCCCCAAGCAAATTCCTCCAGCCACGCTCCTAGGTGGACACAACAGAGCCCCCTCCAATTCCAGTTGGGAGAGGCAGGGGCAGCCTGGCCCGACGGAAGCACCTCACCATTTGCATCTAGGTGTTTCTTCCCGCAGGCAAAGGAAGAGCAGTGCCTTCAGTGTGCCCCTCGCCCTGGGATCACTTCAAGTGAGAGCAGCAGTTTAAGGGAAGCCGATAAATGCAATCAATGCACCCAGCTGCCCGCACCAGCTCACAGACTAAGATATTGGGCCCCAACTGTTGCAAGCAGAGCTCTGCCTCCACAGAGCTAGGCCTACGGTTAAACCACCTCCTAACTGGTCTCCCCCTTCTGCCCTGTAGCCTCCTCCCAAGTCTATTCTCCCCAAGGCAATCAAGAATGATGACTCCACAAGGCAAAAACTGTCCTAACCTCACCACACCTTCTTGCTTAAATATTTCATTTGTTTCCCTTTGCACTCGGGATAAAGACACAAATCCGTAACCCGCCTGCAACCTTGCATGGTAAGGCCCGTTGACAAACCAGACCTATGTCTCAGCATTCTAACCCTGGCTGTCTCTGTTCCTGCAACACTGACCCTCAGCCACAAGGCCTTTGCACATGCTGTTCTGTCTGTTCTCCTTCCTTTCACTCAGTGAAACCCACCATTCCTTCCAATCTCAACAGTTGCATCTTAACCCAGGGAAGCCTCTAATTCCTTGCCACCTTAACAGTAGTATATACCTCCATCTCCTTCTTAGCACTTAACTCATGCCCTTCTACTCATCTGAGGAATTATTTGATTAGTGTGTCTTTCCATTAGACCATGAGCTCCTGCGATCAAGGGTCATTTCAGTTTTCACTCAGAACTGTAGTCCCAGTGCTAGGTGCTCTGTGGATATTAGTCAATACAAGGATGGAGACTGGAAGGAGGGGGTGGAGTGGTTAACTAGCTCACACCTGCCTCTGCAATGCTTAGGTCTCTGTCTAGGCTCTGAACTGAGCATAAGTAGTTTTTCTATTTCTCCCTTCTGTGGACTGCCTATACTGGGGGCTGCATTCTAGAGAACCTTGGGCTCCATCTGGCCTACAGACATGTTCTAGTCTATACAGTTTCTAAAATGTGGAAAAATTTCAGAGATACGTGGATTTTGGTGCTGCTCTTTAAAAAATGGGGGATCTAATAGCACCCGGCTTGCATTCCTGAATGGCAGCCATAGAACAGAGCTGAGGAGTGGCTAACTGCCCCCAGTAGACAGGTACCCCTTCCTTGGTCTGCCATGATTACTTCTTTCCACTTTGGCTTCACCCCTGTTACCAGGTCTGTGTCCCCTTCCTGGCTTCCTTTCTCCAGGCATCTGGGTCTATAACCCTTGATCGCCCTTCCAGTAAGGTGGAGGAATGTTTCCTACCCATGTTCACCCTACTCAGTGACTTGATCTCTTTCCTTCTTTCTATGGCCTTGTGGTCAAGGTTGAGTCTCAGGTGTGGACTTGGCCACTTACAAACACTGAACAGCACACACACTGGCCTCTCCACCATGGGCACTTTCTCCAGACATCTTAGAGGTTTTGAATGAGCACAAGCTCATTAAAGCCCTATGACAGACCTGTGATCACACCCATCTCACCAATGAGAAAATTGAGGCCCAGAAGAACAGGGAGTGACCTGGTTCTCAGAAGCCAGGCCTTTGTCTCCAGAGTCTGGGTCAGTCATTCCTTTCTTCCTTCAGCAAATACTTACTGGGCACCCACTCTGTGTCAAGCCCTGATTTCGGGACTGGGGACATAGCAGTGAGCACAGCAGACAAAAATTCCTGCCCTTGTGGAGGTTATGTTTGGAGGCTGTAGGAGACAGACACTAAATAAAATAAAGACAGACCAGGGGACAGGTTGGACCTAGGAGAGTTTGGCAGGGAAGGAAGACAAGTGAGTTGGGACACTGTGGTTTTATGTTGTGGGATTTCTCTCCAGGAATAACCTTGGGGGGGAGCAGAACAACAAGTGAAAGGTGGGGAGGAAGGAGCCACGTGACTTTGGCGGGGGAGGGGTCTCAGGCAGGTGAACATGTGTAAAGACCCTGTGGTGGGAGGTGTCCGGTATGTTAGAAGAAGGCAATGACACCGTCCTCAGCCAAGCTGTCTTCCATCTCCAAGTTCAGTCACTGCCTGTTATCTGACTCCTGTGGCAGCCCTGGAGGATTTGGGTCATTTTCAAGATTGTTATATACACTTTGAGATCAGTGAGGGAAAGTCTATGCTACTGATATTCCATCAAAAAAAGGGTTTGGGGCTTCCTGGCTCCCAAACCCACAGAAACAATCCATTGGGGACCCCAAGTCCCCACCGACTCCACTCTAGGGCTATTAGAGGCAGAACCAATTAAAGAGACAGAATGTGTGGAAACCCATGGGGCTTTCTGGGCATCTCTTTTTTGCATCAGGGCTGTGGGGATGACCCATAGCATGTGTCACCTTAAATGGGCAAACCGATGAAAGCAGGTGGGTGAAATAGTAGGAACAATATCGAGACTGAAGAAGAGTCTCAGAAATGTGGGTAGGCTTGCGAAGGGGCAGCTCCATCACTTTGCCATGGGGACACAGGGGGCTGGGCTGCTGGTGTGTGTATGAGGCCCAGGCTTGAGCCCTTGGCTCAAGGGGCTGCTGCTCTCTGTCCCTCTGTGACTCTTTGGAGGCACTGACCCATCACCAGCCCCTTAGATACCTCCAAGTGTAGACACACTTCTTAAAAACACCCTCTGGTTCACAGGTCCTCGGGATCCAGTTCAAGTCCTCAGCAAGGCACACAAAGGCCTTTGTGGACCCACCCCACCCAGGTGCCTAATCTCACCTCCTGAGCAACCCCTGCCATGCCAGTCAGGAAAAACCGTGGCTGACTTCGAGATGGGCGAAAAGACAACAGGGTGTTCTTTCCACGGACCGCTGGGCAGTTAGCTGTCCAGCACACCCTTTCCGGGGTGTCCCATCCTTAGGAGTTGGGGCCTTGTTATCTGGAACTATTTTATAACCCTGCAAACTACAGAAGACGGATCGTAGTGCAAATGATTCTTGTTCCTAGAGATGCAATTTTACCTGCTGGAGATGCAGCTGGCTTCCCGTGGAAAAGGCTTTATGTCTCTTAGCAAATTCATTTCGGCGTTCTCAATTGCCTTTCCATGTTGCCTGTTCTTTGGCTTCTCCTTTGACCCAGCTTTTACATCTTACGGATCCCTCATTAATTAATGGGTTAAATAACATCTTTGACATGTATTCATTTTATGTTTGCACAAGAGCCAGGGTTTTACTGTTTAAAAACATTATTCTTTAATATGCCCTAAAGACACCGCCATGCTGAGTATCTCTAGGTTCTTGAAAACAGTCTTCTTTTCTCACTTTTGCCTTCGCTGCTTCCCAAATTGCTTTTGTCCCCACTTTCCATGCCTGGCCAAATGTCACTTCCTCTGTGCTGCTTTCCTCCTCTCCTGGTGCAGAAGTTAACGCCAACAGAACAGCCCATCCGCTACTCCACTCCAGTATGGGTCCCACCGACCGTAAATCACTTTTGGCAGCTCTCCTTCTACCATTAGACCTTGGTCTCCACTACAGCCTGGACCATGTCCCCTTCACCTTTGGACCCCCTGTGCCTAGCACGCTACCTGTCAAAGTGGCCTCCCACCAATGCATATAGGAGTGAATGCAGTAGTGAACAAAAGCGTGACTCTTCAGCGTCCATGGCCTTGAGAACTGGGCTCCTTATTTCAACTTAGTCACTGTCACTAACTCCTGAATCAAACTAGGAGACAGGCACGTAGGGTTTTTTAAATTGAGTTCCTTATGAAGCACCCCCTCCCCGACCTCCACGATCCCACTCCTACTTAAATGTAGGTGGTTTTGGGAAAGGAGGAAGTATAAACCAAGCCAGGATGTAAATTTTGTACCCAGAGTCCTCGCAGCTCACTGTGTGAACCGAAGTTATATAGCAGGTTATAAGCCCTTCCAGACGCTTGGATGAAAGGTGCCAGCCAACTGCCGAGCATTTTTATTACGGTGGAAGTAAAACACTGGACAGTGTCTAGGGAGGCACACCAAGCCCTGGGCACCCAGTGTCACGTAGTGGGTGGTGGCTGCTTCTCCTTTACCACCTCTCATTGAAGCCCCAGGCTCGGCAGATGCTTTTGGCAGGAGAAAGAATGGAGCAGACCAAAGATCTAATCTCCCTGAGCAGAGTCCGCGACGCCGCAGGGCGCCTCCGCTCCGGGCACACGGGTCCACAGACCGCCTTTGCATCATGTCATGTCGCTGCCTAACTTCTAGTAAAGGTAGCCACGCACCAAGGGATTTGGAGCCCGATCGCTCTGTCATTTCCTGACTGTGTGTCCTTGGACAACTCCCTTAAGCTCTCTGTGCCTCAGTTTCCTTATCTACAGCAATAATAGTATTATTACCATTATTACCTCATACAGTTGCTGGCAAGATTAAATAACTTGACTGAGACAAAGTGTTTAGTACAGTGCCTGGCACAGAGTAAACATCCAATGAGTGTTCCATTCATTCAATAAATAAATGTTCATCATCATCATATTAATATTACTGTCCTCGGGAACCTGCCTCTCCTTACCTGGGGAAGAGATTGCATCGTTACCTCATTCCCCGCCATTCTGCTTTCTTTTCTATCATCAGCTCCTTCTTGGTCTCTATCAGGTCTCTTGGTTCTGTTTTTCTCACTCTGCTTAGACTTGACGCTCTCAGGGGCCCTAGTGACCTTCGGCTCCAGCCCGTCTTCCTTGCCTGAGTCCTCGGGGTGGGGGTGTCTACTCTCCCGCAGCCTGGCCTCCTCTTTCCTCCTGGACCTCCCGGGAGCTTCCTGCTGCTGCTTTACATACTTGTCCGATTTGCCTTTGGGCTCCTTCCGGTAGTAGCTGTCTTCTCGGCTTTTGTAGCCCGACGCGGAGTGCAGCGGGCTGGGGGACCCGGGCCTTGGGTGCTTTTCTCGGTGGCCCCGCCCTCCTTCCAGCCGCTCATCTAACTCCGCTTTGTCCAGTTGCCAGGGGTAGTGTTTTCGATCATGTGGCCACGCGTCTGCCCTGTCCCTCTTGTCCTCTCCATTCTCCCTCCAGGGGCTCGAATCTCGCTCTTCCTCCCTTCTGGCATAGGGCGAGTGCTCCCACAAGTCCCGGCTGTTGCCCCAGTCGGTGCGGGTGGGGCCCAGAGGGCTGTGGGAAGAGCTGCAGGAGGTGAAGCTCGGCGTGTGGGACCTCGGGGACAGTGACCGGCTCACCGGACTGCGAGACCGTGGCCTTTCTGGGCCGTATCTGTGAAGGAGCCAAGGAGTGTGTTTTATGATCTGCACGTCCCCTGCCCCCATGCACAGATATGCCCAGTGGACATACTGTGCACTAACCCCATGTGGCCATACACTCTTCGCCACAACCGCACAGCCAATACAGAGAGTGGTGCAGGAGAAAGCTTTTCCTCCCCTCTGGCTTCTAAGGAGGAGGATTTTCCCAGAGTACAGTCCTGGCTGTCTCTGCCCTTTTACTCATTCTGCTTCTGGGAACTGGGATAAATAATTGGACTGGTTAGGCTCAACTCCATCTTTCTTCCTCTTGGAAGGAAGCTAAGCTCAGGGGACAGGCAACTCTCCCTCTGGATGTGTGGGGGTGGGGTGGGAGGGGAGGCAGTGGTTGCCCTGGTCTAGCCTGGTGGGCAAGGCTGCCTGACCCTGGGGTTCAATTAGCCAGTGTCTCGACTACAAGACCAAAGCCACAACTCCACCTGACTTTTACTGTAATGAAGGCAACCTCTTGGCCTCCATTTTTCTTGTTTGTTTCTCATCTCAGTTTGTTCAGGTCTTGGGCATAGTAGAAGATGCTAATTACTGGGGGGACAAGAGTGAGGAGGGCAGGCTCAGAGATTCCAAAACCAAAGAACTAGGAGGGCACTTTAGGGTTGGAGGGAACCTTAGAGCTCTGACCTGCTTGTGTTTCAGATGAGGGGACTAAATCCCAGGAAAGGGATTCTCAACCTGCCTAAGATTCAGAGTAAGTTCTTCCAGACGCTCCGCTGAAGAACTGTGGGAAGCATGATCCGCCTTTAAACGCATCTTTAAAAAACCCCCAACCAACCATTTAAAAAAAACCCTAACAAATAAATGGGGATCCCAAACCTGAGCAGCTAGATACATACAAAGACACACACACACACACACACACACACACACACACACACATACTCCCAGCCTCTCTCTCTGGGGATTGTTTGGTAATTAAGCAGATCTAGTTAATCACGTACCCATTATTCTAAAAGAATGGGCAATTTTCGTTTGGTTTCCAAATACAGAAAAACCAGACAGCCCTCACTTACCAGGGGACACCCAGAGGTGGCTCCCTAGGACCAGGCTGCCTTGACCATCAATGGGGAAACAGCCTGGACCCAGCCTGGTGAGAGCACTATCTGTGGCAGCCCCAGGTAGAACCATGGAAAGTGCAGGCCAAGTGCTGGCTCCTGTGGTCTCCCCCTTGGCTCTCCACAAGGGCTGTTTTCGTAGGGCAGCGACAGGGGGAAACTTGTACCCCCAACTTGACACGGTCCCAATTTCAGTTGGAAGAAAGGAGTTGGAAAACTGAATGCATTCAATGTTCAGAGTAGGTGACTGGGCAAGTCACTACTTTTGGGGGGTTCACCTACATTCCTGTTTCTGTATCTACATTCAGCTCATGAAAAACCAATAGCTGGCTCTAAATAGAACACACACACACACACACTGACTTTAAGGTTTTTTAGCAGAGTGTAGCCTTGCCCCAAAGGGCCAAATATCAACAGAATCCCTCCTATATTCCTTTCTAACAAAGGAGGTGCAGATGAGAGGAAGCCTACCATCTTGCATTTTCCTGAGGCTTAACCTGAGCAGCAGTTCTGGACGGCATCCGGCATGTGGAAAAGTAGGGCCCAGAAAGGCTGATGGACGGGGCAAGGGCAGGGCACAGTGTGACTCAATACCCGTAAGAATGAGAGACAAGAGAGTGTCCCAGCTGCCCAGAATCCTCCATGATGCCCAGAGCTGGGGCCTCACCTGTCTGCTTCCCGGAACATGTCCCTCTCCCTCTGGGAATGCATGTCCTGGATGATGGCAGCCACCGTTTTCCCGGGTTTCTAGGCAAAGTCAGAGAGGTCATCATCAGACCAGAGACAGCCATGCAAATACCAAAGGGAAACAGAGAGGACTTGGGTCCATTGCCCGGTCCACCCAAGGGGAAAAAAATACCTTTTTAGAGGAAGAAGAAGTTTAATCCAGGGAATGAGGAGTGTGAGCATAATGCTGAATGGAGGGGCCCCGACATTTTGGGTACCTCTTTATTGTAGAACATTTTAAATATATGCAAAAGCACAGAGAATGGTATGTTGAACCCCCATGACTCCATTTCCATTGTCAACAATTCTGACCAACCTAGTTCATCTGTACCCGAACCCTTTCCCCACCCCATAGAATATTCTGAAGCAGATCTCAGACATAATATCTTCTCATCCATTCTATGAGGACACTGATATGGCTCAATAACGCCATAGGGAACCATCCATGGTGCTTCTGGTCAACACATCTTGCTCTGTTTAAGACAAGGGTGAGAGGCCAAGCCCCATGCTGTTCCAGGGAAGTGCTGGCATACTCAAGGGGATGTACCTCACCTTGAAAATCTCAACCCAGGAAGAACAGCTCTGCTTGGCCTCTAGCTGCCTGAGTGATCTGGGGTCAAGGCTCGTTGTCTGTGGGAGGCTCCCTTTCTCCACCTATAAAGTTCAGATAATGAGGCCCATCTGGCATCCACCAATAGCCTCAGGGCACAGCAGACTAGGCTGATAAAAGCCACAGGTGCTGGGCCAACATAAAAGGAGCTGTTGGAGGGTTTCACACCCTCTGACCCCTCTGTGGCTGTTTTCTAGGCCATGCCTCAAGAGTCCTGTGAAGATGCTGAAACTTTCCAGATGAGCCCTTAACTTGTCATAGCGAGACCCTGTCCCAGCAGCCCTGATAGTTTTCAACATTACTGTGCTTTCCAGGGTCTGCTTCCGTCCTCACCTGACTCCTTTTGCCTGGACACCCTCTCAGTTTATCTGACTCTCCTCATCCTTGAAGGACCTGCTCAGTAATCTTTCCCTTCTTTATACAACCAAGTCATACTGGCTTTTGCCACTGAACTTCTAGGAGCTCCCAAACTGATGCACTCGCTTAAGTCTTGTATAATTTCCACAAGAATAATTTCCCTCTTCGGTTACACAGCAAACTCTCCCCAAGTGAGGACCAAGCCTCCTATCAGCTGTAGCTCTCAGCACCATTATCTTACATGAAATCAGTCACCGTCTGCTGATTTAATCTTCCTGCGAGCACCACAGGAACACACACAACTGCTTCTCAGGGCCAGAGACCTCCTCTGTGGCATGGAAGCTGGCAAGACCAGTGGCCCTGAAACCAAGGCCTCTGCCGCCAAACTGCCTGGGACCCTCAATCCCACCCCGAATCTACTGACGGGAAACCTCAGTAGAGGGAAACCTCTGCTCCAGAGAACCTGAAAATTCCCCTGATGACTGGGAGACACTGGTTTAAACTATCCTAAGTTCCCTTCTGCATGTGAAATGCTATGATTCTGGAGAAGTCTCTATGGAACAACCCAGAAAATAGCTTATCCTTCTTGTCTGGGTCTGCAGGAAGGAAAACTCACTTTTTATTGTTCCTTCAGATTTACTCTTCCTCATTCATTCCATGCATTTGCTGGATACATGTTATGTGAAAGGTTCTTACCCAAATGCCCTGAGGAATAGAGCCTTTGCCGCAAAGAGTGTATAGAGAGACATGATTATCAGCATGAGGAAATATTCAAGACAGGAGATGAGAGATACCTTAAATCTCTCTTTTCTCTCCCTCCACTTTGCCTGGTGAGCAAAAGGTAAAGTTAGAGGAAAAAGACCAATCAAAATTTCCCCCCACCTCTGCAAACCCTGGTGGGACCTCAAGCGGTGGCCCCTTGGGCCCAGAGACACATATGGATACAGTGTTTTGCTGTCTACCTCCCTAGTAGGCCATTTCCCCTTTTCCACCTCTGCTCTGGGGTGACACAGGCCTGGCCAGTCACAGCAAGGCCTTCCCTGGCCACAGAGATTGGTTCAGGTAAGGACATGTGTCCCAAACTAGCTCGAGCACAGACAAGGCCTCTCAGGACTTACGAGGAAGCTACTAGGAAAAACTCTGGCTCTGTTGTTGAAGGAAACGGGAGGCCAGAGCTGCTGAAGTCAATGAAGCCACCACGCCACCTAGAGGCTGGAGCCGGGGGCCATCCAGGGGGACCCCAAAATAAAGCAAAGTGAACAGAAGGCAGAGTGCAGAAAAGCCAAGTCCTAATGATATCACTTAGGCCCTAAATGCAGCTCTGCCCGCAGCCACAGCCAGGGTTACTCCTGGACTTTTCATTTACATGAGCCAATAAATTTCTTCCCTTACTTTAGTTGATGAGCTTACATGAGACAAATTTCTGTCACCTACAGAGAAAGTCCTAGCTGGCTTATGTCAACCTAGGGGCCATGATCATGCATTGCTATGTAGTTAAAGTAGGTTTTGATATGCTTTCTATTAGAGGCATTGTGACAGTTTGGGAGCAGAAAATCCTTCCTAAAGGGTAGTTAATGTGTTCTAGACACACTGCAACATCTCCTGGGAGCTTGTTGGAAAGGCAGAATCACAGCCCTGCCCCAGATCTACTGAATCAGAAATCTTAACAAGACCTGTAAGTGACTTGTATGCACATTAAAGTTTGAGAAGCCCTGTTAGAATACTACCTGCTGCTTACTAGCTGGGTGACCATAAGCAAATTACCTGATTTCTCACGTGGACAATGGAGACCCTACTAACACAATATAGAAGTGTAGATATTGTGCAAAACCAAAACAGTCCTAGGTTTTAATCATGGCTCTTCCAGCAGCTATGATCTTGTGCAAGTTACTGAACTTCTATGAGCCTGGTTTCCTTACCTATAAAACTGAGATAATACCTGTCTGACAGCACTGATGTCAGGATTACAGAAGATAACGTATATAAGGTGTTGGGCACGTGACTTGACCCAGAGTACCAGGACTCGATTAAAGGTATATTATTCTTATTATTGTTGTACTGTTATAGTTACTGCTATTATCCACCCTACACACCTCATAGGGGAAGGTGATTGCAAGACTCAAAAAGATAATACATGGAAAAAAAAAAGTGCTTAAAACCGAAGAACTCAAGGTGGAGTCCTTTACTGATCCGGCTCCTAAGGTTCACAGATGTAAAGCACCTTGTCCGAGCTCCTCAAAGCAGGAAGGGGTAAAATCTAGGCTGCACCACCACCCTCCGGTCTGAAATAGGTCACATGATCGTCAATGGTGCTGTTTTCCCTTTCTTCCTCACACCAGACTGTGAGCTCCTCCACAAGCTTGCTATGTCTATAACCATGGTGCCTGGTCCAGTGGGCACGCGGTGAACATCTGCTGAATGCAGACCTTGACCACGTGATCTCTTTAACACATGGGGTCTGCACCATCCTGAACTATTTCCCTCAGTAAGTACTGCAGTGCCTCAGTACCTTAATTTAAAAAGCTGAGTACTGCTGTTCATCCGAATTAGATTCTTACAACCACATCTCATTTAGACACCAAAGATCCACTGGGAATTCAGTGCAGAAATTCAATTTTAGCCTCCAGGGGAGAATCCAGGAGAACAGAAACTTTGGCTGGGTACATAACGGGATAGGACCTTTGATTTGTTGAGAAAAGCAACATGCTTGCATTCGCCAGGAAAAAAAAAAAAAAAAAAAAACCCAACCAACCAACCAAACAAAAACCAGGTTCTGCTAGAATTGTTGGTGAAGGATCTTCAGAAGCAATAATTGCAAGCAAAGCTGAATCAAGACTGGCAACTGACAACAGGCTGACACATTACCATGTACGTACGTGGACTTGTCAGATCCTAGCAACGACCACTGAGCCTCTGTCTTCTGCCTTCAACCTTGAAGGCTGATTAAGGGCTGTGGGTCTTAACTAACTGGACCCTATATAAATACGGAATAAGCTGAAGCAAACTGGAAGATCCCTATTAAAACGGGACAGTAGAAAGCACAAAATGACAAGTAGATTGAAATATAAATATGAGGCGCATGGGTGGCTCAGTTGGTTGGCATTGGATTCTTGATTTTGCTCAGGTCATGACCCCAGGGCTGTGGGATTGAGCTCCACATCAGGCTCTGTGCTGAGCACAGAGCCTGCTTAAGATTCTCTGTCTCTCTCCCTCTGTCCCTCTCCTCCACTCACATTCTCTCTTTCTCTCTAAAATTAAAAAAAAAAAATACATACATAGCAATAGTTACAATAAATCCAAAGGGACTAAGTGCTCCAGTTAAGTGAACTCCTTCCTGGAAACCATTAAGAAGACACAATCTAAAGATAAGCATGGGCAAATGACCCTAGAAGAAACTTTCCACCACAGAAGACCCAAATGGAATAGCCAACGAACATAGGAAAAGGGGCTCAACCTCAATTAGTAATCCGGAAAATAAAAAATAAAACCATGATAAACCATTATACTCTCCCAAGACAGGCAACACTTAAAAAGCCAGATAACAAAATGTTAGCAAGAATGCAGGCCACTGAACACCCTGACACTAGGAGGAATGTAAATCTAGGACAACTAATTTTGAAAAGAGCTTGCTACTATTACCTAACAAAGTTCAGGGTAAGCATGCCTTGAGATCCAGCAATTCCACTCCCAGTTATGTATGTGCCCCTAGTTATATGCTCGTGTACCCGTGTACCAGGATACCGTGTTCAAGAGTGTTCACGGTAACCTTGTCCCTGATACCCTAACACTGGAAACAGCCCAAATGTCCACAGACAGTGGAACATATAGATAAATTTATAGTCGGACAATGGAAATTTACATAACGATGAAAATAAATAGACACACCCAGCATGGATGGCAGATGTTGAATGAAAGAACACAAAGAGTATAATTCCATTCATGTAAAGTTCAAAAATAGGCAAAACTAAACAATCACCTTAAGGGAGGCATAAGTGGGTTGTAGAGCTGTAAGGAAAAGCAAAGAAATGATCATCCTCCAAGTCAGGAGAGTGGAGAGGGAGGGGTAAAGCTTGAGGAGGGACTCAGAGGGGCTTCTGGGTGCCGCCGGTGTCTTATTTCTTGACTTTGGTGGTGGTTTTGTGGGAGTTATGGGATTTCAACCATTACTACTTTTAAAACTATACAATATATAATTAGTCATTTTTCTGAATATATGTTATACCTCACAATAGAGCAAGAAGAAAGGAAAAGAGAAAAGAAAAGGAAAGGGAAAGGAAAGGAAGGGAAAGGAAAGGAAAGGAAGGGAAAGGAAAGGAAAGGAAAGGAAAGGAAAGAAAAGAAAAGAAAAGAAAAAAGAAAAGAAAAGAGAAATGTAGAATAAGCTAAAACAAACAAGCAAAAGCCCTGTTTGGAATTATCTGAATTCATCCCTGATAGTCGTTCTGACAGTGGCCATTTCAGTCATGTGTTGCTTAGGAGGATTTCTATGGGGCTTAAGATATAATTATAGAGGATGGAGGAGAGAATAAGAGATCAAGGCAGGGCAGTAGTGAGAGAGGAAGTGAAAATTCCTGAAGACCCGTACTTCAGTGCAGAAAAGGGAGTACTATTCAGGAGGTTATACTCGGAGCTCCCACCTCTGAAATGCAACCACCTTCCCTTTCTTCTTTCATCCTTCAAGACTTCCCCTGCAGAATCCTCCTTGGGTCCCAGGTAGCTAATCATCCTGTCCCTAAAATCCCTTTGCATTTTGTACTCACCTCAATAAGCATTCCACATTATAATGGCTGGACTTCCCACATGATATCCCCAAAGGCAATGGGCAATTTGAGGACCTTCCTTGTCCTCTCCTTCCCGCCAGCACTCAGGCCAGTGCCCGACAAGGAGATGCTCGGCTGATGCTTGCTGAATGACTGAACAGTCAGAAAATGCTTTACCTTCAGCTGCAATTCCTTGTATCTCTTGGACATCCGAATGAGCAACTTCTCACCATTGATCATGGCAGATTTTTCTTGGTAATACTGGACCATGGCCTGGGCAGCTTCTGTGTAAGCCATCTCTAAAAAGGCCTAGGAAAAAATGGAAGGACATATACTCAAGTTGACTTGAATGGTCTTCAACAAAATTCAGTACCAGGTATAATTCTGTGTCTATGAAGTTGAAGAATAGGCAAAACGAATCAATGCTGATAGAAGCTGGGGCTGAGCTCCCCTCTGGGGCAGGGGTGAGGTGCTGACTGGGAGGAGCATGAGGAAACCTTCTGAGGTTCTGGAAATGTTCTCTATCTTGACCTGTGTGGTAATTACGTAGGGGTACACATGTAGAAAAGTAATACACTTGAGTATACTTTAGAATATATACTTTATACCTCAATAAAAAGAAAAAAGACCAGTATAAGAGCTCTCTTTGATCCCATCTGTTCAAAGAGACCTATTTATTAACTTCACCCAAAGAGTTCATTATAGGATGGCCCCTCCCCTGATCCCCATGGTTACCAATGATTCTTAAATTATGTATGTCCATCCTGTGCTATATCATGCCACAGGAGTCCCCCTGGGATGGGAGGGTCCATTAACCCACAGTACCCTTAGGAGTAATGGGGGGACAGTGGGTCTGTTGTATAAGTGACCTTGGGCTGATCCCTGCAAAATGTGCTATTTTGTCGTGATGATGGCAGAAGACAGAGACACAGCCATGGGTATTTGAACTCTCACTTTCTTTGCAAAGAAAGAAAAATACTAAACAACTCAGGGCTCCCGAGGCTTGAAAGAAGGCCATGCCTTTTTGAATTACAGAGAGAAGAAAACCCTCAGTTATATCTCCACAGCATTTTTCCTCTTTATTTAACTGTTCTGATAAAACACAAAGAACCAGGCTTTGGCATTCAATCAGTGTCTCCAGAGAGCTTCTAAATAGACTGTTTTGACTGACCTGCTGGTTTACCCCAATAGCTGCTGCAGAGGTTCACTGTCATTATCGTTTCTTAGATTCGTTTCATTTGTACTATACTGATTGGTGCACTGATCTGGTCCCTTGATGTTGGAAAGGAAAAGTGGTCTGTGACAAGAGAGCCCTCTCTGTGAGCCCCTATACTCCTGATTCCTTGATCTGAGTGGGTTAACCAAGCTGGTTCTCCATCCTTCACCCACATTTGTTTTTGAATTTCAGAGATGCTTTTCCCTGCTGTCATAGTCTATGGAAGATGTGTGGGAGATGAACAAGTCAAGATTCTTTAGCGTTTTATTTCAGATTCTTCCACCCGGTTTTCTAAGTGCCTCTCTCTTGATACAAACATTTTAGCACCTCCAGCTCTCAACTGTCAAATGGGAATAATACTAATTCAGTGACTCCCACTGCATTAATGTTGCAAGCTGAATTTTGTACATTTACCCAAAATAGTCAGAACAAAGAGACTAAGTGAGTAGTCTAAGCCCACGTTGATGGAGAAAGACCACTGATGATCTGATGTGGCTCTGATCTCTAAAGTTCATGCCTTAATCAAGAAAAGGACTTCTATGTCTGTTCCTCTGGTTCACAAAATAAAAATATTAACAAAAGATAAAATATTTTTTAAAAATTCTTATTTCTGACCATTTCTCGGTATAAACTCCTCCTTTAACTTTAGAAGTGAAGACAACCATATTAACCCTCAAGTTCTCAGTCAATCCCCACAGGTTAAGGGTTCTTTGTCCTTGAGACTTACCAGGCACCCATCAATTCCCACCCACTCTCCTGCTATGAGACCCAAGGGCCTCTGGTGTTAACACCAAAGATCTGTGAAAAAAACCTGTTCCCAGTTAGCTGTTGGCTCACTCCAAATACAGGCCCTCAGATATCAGAAGCTTCTAGCATTAGCTCAGGGGGTTCATAACAGTGAAAAGACTCATGTCCATGGATTTCTATTTTGGGGGCTTTTCTGTGTTAAGGAGTACCTCACTCTGAAGTATCACCTTACCTCTAAGCAACTCACAAAGGCCTGTACCCATCACAAGAAGGGTAAAGTGAGACAAGGGTAGACAAAACACCACCACCACCAAAAACCTCTGTGCTGTCCCAGCAAGAAGCCAGCTGTGTATTATCTCTTTAAGACCAGCTTCTTTAAAAAAAATTATATAGTTCCCCTCCACCCATGTGGGGTCTCTCTGGTACACACCAATGTGAAAGTGCCCAGACCTACCTGATTAGTAGATTTCATGAGGATGTAATTAGTGACCTTTCCAAAAGGCAGCCCCAGGTTAATGACATCATTTTCCGTGCAGCTTCCTTCAGGGAGATTGCAGATGTGCACCACGCGGCCAGCACCCGTTTTCCGCTGTGCATACTGATGGGAACAAAGAGCAGAGGCTGGTCTTCAAAAGACACTTCTCTCTGGCCCTCTATTCCAGATGTTCCTAATGGCCATCTTCCCCCAAATAATGATTGCAGGGATATAATTTCCAAAATTAATGCAGAAAAAGAACCCAATGACAGACACATACAAAATATCAATTTTATGCCACCCCTTTATAGAAAAGATTTGCAACAGTTTAATTTTTTTTTTTTACATTTGTTTATTTTTGAGAGACCGAGTGAGACAGAGCACCAGCGGGGGATGGGCAGAGAGAGAAGGAGACACAGAATTTGAAGCAGGCTCCAGGCTCCAAAGCAAGTGGTCAGCACAGGCCCCAACGCAGGGCTCGGACCCACAAACCGTGAGATCGTGACCTGAGCTGAAGTCAGATGCTCAACCAACTGAGCCACCTTAGGTGCCCCAAGATTTGCAACAGTTTAATGAGCAATCACATCCAGGGCCGTCAAAGATATGAAGACATGGGCTTATCCATGTGTCACTGTGGGGAAGCTGTTCAGCTATGATCTCTTGACAATATACTTTAGCAATATTTAATGAAACTTAAAGTATAGATAGCCCATGATCTTGCCATCCCACTTTTGGGAAATCTATCCTACAGAAATAAATGCACCAATATATAAAAACCTATGCACAAGGATATTGCTGTTACTTATAAGGTGGCAAAACATTCTGGAGACAGCCTGGATGTCCAAGACTAGGGGAGTGTTTGAGTAAATGATGGTTCAAGTACCGGAAAACTACAGAGCCACTGAAAGGCAGAGGTAAATGAACTGATAAGGAATAATTTTAAAAATGGTGAAGTAAGTGGGGTGCCTGGAGGGCTCAATCAGTGAAGCACCAACTCTTGATTTTAGCTCAGGTCATGATCTCACGGGTCGCGAGTTCGAGCCCCACATCCTGCTGCAGATCCTCTGTCTCCCTCTTTCTGGCTCTCTCCCACTTACGCTTTCTCTCTCGCTCTCAAAAACAAATAAACGTTAAAAAAAATTGATTAAGTAAAAAACAAGCTGCCAGGCAGCATGCGCAGTAAAATGCCATTTTTTTTTAAACAAAACAAAAAATCAGAATATATGAGAAAGAGATAGATAAGACAAGTGTTATAAAGTTTTAATAATTATTGGAGTTGGGGAAGGAATATACAAGGGATAAATTATTCTAGTGTCTATTGTTCTGTATGTTTGAAATTTTTCACAATGAAAAATTTGTTAAGGATATCAGCACAGACAGAGAAAGGCAGGCCAGGCAGGATACATATCAACCTGTCAACACTAGTTGTCTTCAAAGAACAGAACTGGAAGGGAATAAGGGGAAAGATGTTTTTAACACTTCTTATATACCTCATGTTGTTTGACTAGAGAAAAAGGAGCACAGCAAGCATTTTGGGGACCTTATCTATAGACATTCATGACAACAACCTGTGATTCAGGGCAGTGGCTCTCACAACTTTGTTAGCCGTGGAATCCTTTCCTCCAGCAGCCGAATATATTTCACAAATAAGAGCAGCTGCTGTAGACAAACTCTGGGGTCCGGCACCCTGCCACTACCACCAGCCAGCAGTCCTAAAGAACACAGTTTGGAAGCCATGACCTGGGCCAAATCAAAGCTCCGGGAGGGAGGAAGTGTGTCTGTTTGGTCTGCACAAACCTTAATCAGACTGGAAGTCTCCGGGAGGTTCAAGAATTAGTAACCATAAGCCAATCCAGTGTGCAAGAGAAGGATGCAATTTTCCAAACCTGAAACATATTCTAATAGCATAGCCTACATCTGCATGATCACCATTTGCTAACATAAAGTGAACTTCAACATGTAATTACATTTGATGTGGGTCTCATCCCTAGCAAGGCTAATACTTGGGTAATTCTCTCGCAAGAAGCTGTCATTTGTCTCATCTGGGCTGAGGACAATTAGAGTCAATAAGAATTTCCTTTCATGGCTCAACGCTGCATTGGAGAAACCCAAGTGCCCCTTGCAGACCTGCCCCTCTGTGGTGTCCAGAGGTCAGGCGCTTTCCCAAAGAGGAACGGGATTTGGTGTGTGGCCCAGGCAGTTCCCAGATCATCCCTGGGCCTCCACGGAGTGCAGACAGAACTCCCCGTAAGATGTCAGACTTTGAGCCTGAGCCTGGCTCCCGGGGACTGACCCCTTCTCCAGGGATGACAGGAGGATCTTTGCCTCTCATTAGGGTGAGTGGTCTACACAAAGACACAGACCCAGCCGAGCTCTGAAGCAGGGCCAAGGGGCTGGTCATCTGAGTTTATCAACAGGCCGGTGGAGCACGTTTCTGCCTCATGTGACTTTGCTGTGATCGGCCTGGGCCAAGTCGTGCTTGACCGACAGGGGAGACACACAGAACCACAGGGCCATTCTGGGCTGTGCCCTCTCCTTGCCTGTCCAGTTGCTTAGTGACCATCACAGAGGCCAGCACCTCTCTCACTATCTCCTGCAGCCTGAAAGAGCAATTCAAGAGGCTTGTATCCGAGTTGCTGGGTGGTGGAACGTGCCTCCTGCAAAGCAAGCGCCCTCTCACCCTCTTCACTCCTCCCAGAAGCCTTGCCAAGGCTAACCCCCAAGATCTAGGGCAATGATCAAGCTCGAGAGGAATTCATGCTGCAGACGTTGTTAGGTCCTAAATGAATGGGTCTCAAATGAGGGTTTACACACGGGGTGCCTGGCAGGCTCAGGTGGTGGAGCAAGTGACTCTTCATCTCTGGGTTGTGAGTTTGGGCTCCATGTTGGGTGTAGAGACGATCATGTAAAGACAAGATCTTTATTTAAAAAAAAAGGTTTACACTTCAATTTTATTTTACCTTTATTTATTTATTTAAAAATGTTTAATGTTTATTTATTTTGAGAGAGAGACCATGTGAGCAGGGGAGGGGCAGAGAGAAGAAAGAGAGAATCCCAAGCAGGCTCTGCCCTGATAGCACCGAGCCTGACGCAGGGCTCAATATCACGAACCATGAGATCATGACCTGAGCCGGAAACCAAGAGCCCGATGCTTAACTGACTGAGCCCCCCAGGTGCCCCTACATTTAAATCTTAAAAGTACGTTTCATGAGCACTTTCTTCTCCCAAGATTTTTAATCAGACATAGAAGCTGGATTTTATTAATTCCCTGGCTGTCACTTAATATCAAAGAACCATGAGACTTTTTGTATCCTCACAGTTAATTATACTAATTAGGAGCTTCTCAACTGGCGATGTGTACATGGGTCATAGGTTCGCGAAATGCTGGCTCAGGGTAGAGGCCAAGTGCCTCCAAAGACCACCAGCAGCTTCTTCATTTCAACCAGATTACTTCCGTTTATCACTTTCTAAGTGACCCATGAAATGAAAATCTTGAAACTACGTTAATTGTTTCCATGGTGTCTGGCTTCAGGGCGGGTGAAAGACCCTATCCAGCCAGAAAAAGAAACTTTTATGTGTTATATTCTTTCACAAATATTTGATTTAGGATAGTTTGGTCTACGTTCTTCTCTGTCATTGATCTAAAATACCTTTTTGTTAAACTCGATTAGGTTCAAAATCATGTTTGATTCACAAAAGGTGTCCAATTACTTGTATAATCATTCTAATCTATTCTTGGGACTGTTTACATAAACGTGGCTATTATTTGCCTTATGCCCTATGGCAGATTTGAACGATGAGGCAGAAAAGGAGGGAGGGAGGGGAGTGGGGAGAGGAGTGTAAAGGAAAATGAGGTCTTCAGGTGGGCAGTTAGAGCAAAATTTGTCCACTAGGGGCACGGATGACCCTGAGTGCCTTTGAGCACGCAGCACGATGCTGTACATCGATTTCCAGCCTGGGTTCTCTAATACTTCCTTAAGGGTCTTTGAGGGTAACAATAGTTCAGTGGGGGCGGCTGGAGGGGGGGGGGGTGTTATGATTTTTGATATTTAAAAAACCTGAGTTGAGTCTCTTTCTCCTATCAATACGGTAATCCTGGTTAGATCTTAAGCTGATGAGAAAGTCTGATTGGTATGTCTGTGGTTTTGATTAATAAAAATGAGTTAATGAGTTAATTACTCATTAATAGAAGTACTTTCTTTGGCAGATACAGTACTTTTCCAGACACGGAATGCAGGGCAGTGGCTGCTTGAGGTAGGTAGGAGTCAATGATGAAGGGGATGGACTGTAAAAAGCTTGCGGCTTCCTGATGTAGTGGGAGACGGAGGACCTGGATTCGAGTCCCAGCTTGGCCACTGGTTGGGTGCATGACAGGGACAGACTTACTTCCCAGGGTCTGGAATGAGGGAGGCCGCCTATATGTCTAGAGTCCTTTCCAGATGTGAAATATCCACGTTTGTGTGGCTCTAAGTTCTACAGTTTCACTCCTCCCAGAAGCCTTGCCAAAGGCTTGCCTAGGACCTAGGACAATGATAACCTTCCCCAACTGTGATGGGCATAAACAGAAAACCTGTGTCTTCCCCACTCCCTGTCCCAGTGAATATAATGTTTTTGTCTTCCTTCTCTATGGGATCGGCTGTTCAGCATGCGTACGTTCCCAACCATGTTCATCTTAAAAACACGCCTGTGTTGGGGGGTGGTCTCATCTTTATAGAGCTGAAGATCAGCTCCAAGCAGTGAGTGCCTTGCTGATAAGCCCTCCCGCTCCCTGAATGTCTCTGTGTTTGCAGCTCCTAGAAGAGCTGAGATGATATATTGAGATGAACTAAAGATGCAGGCCTGGTGCCTCTATGAGGACAGACACACAGCGAGTCTGAGCCTTAAGGCTCTTGGCACCAGTGCCATGGCAGTGAGAGCCTCAGACAGACCTGGATCTGCGTCTGTTCCCCGGTGACTAGCCCTGAGCAAGTAAGTGAATTTTTCCAAGCCTGAGTCTGCTTATCTATCAAGCAGGGAAAATAAAAATTGATTCCACAGGACCCTTTAGAAGACAAAAATGGCACACAATGTAAGTAAACTGCCTTGGTGCAATGCCTGGCATCCAGCAGGTTCCTTAAAACATATGTCTCTTTGTTTCCCTCAACAGTGAAAGGATGTGCTACAATGCTGCTAGACTGAGAAAAAAAAAATGCAACTATACTGTCATTATGTAAGAGAAAGCCTGTGTTGAAATTCATGCTGACATAGTTAGACATGAAGAGGTACACTGTCTCCGATGGTTCAGGAAAAACACATCATTGATTAGATGGATGGATGGATGGATGGATGGACGGACAGAAAAAGATGGGTGAACATAAGGACAACAGAGAGAGACAGAAACAGAATAAATGTAAAGGGCATACTTTACATATTCCAAAATGTAAAGGAGTAGTGGATCTGGGCAAAAGGTATACCTTTCTTGCAACTTTTCTGTAAATCTGAACTCTATTAAAAGTTACAAAAAATGTATTTTAAAAGCTGTGCTATGGGACAGAAGAATAGATGGGTTTAGAGAATATCGTTTAAGACCTGGCCAACTTGAATTTTTGATGTGAGGTGTTGATGGGCTCTGTTGACATCCCACTCACTGTTCTGCCTGGGAGGCATGTATATGTGACAGGTGCATTTGAAACTTTCCAGCCTAGAGTAGAATCTCCAAGAGAACTAAGGTGTCGGGGATTGTAACCAAAGTCCTAACAACTAACCCAAAGGGACAGTAATCCTTTCCCAGGCTGGGGGACATTTCAGTTAGCATGCAGGCTGGCACAGACCTGGAACGCCCCCATGTGCAATCAGGGGACTGGGCTGTACATTTTCACTTGCTGGGGCCACTTATTTAAAACCAGATGCCGCTTCTAATGGTTCATGCGGCTGGGTCCCAGACCTCCCAACTCACTCAATCTTTTATAAACAGATGGGAAGGTGAAAGCAGCAAACAGTTTGTATAGGAACATTCTGAGACCTTTCAATACCCTCTGATGCAGGTGGGAACAGGCTTTGTAGATGAGTTCAAAGAGGAGACTCAGTTCAAATAACTCACAAAGTTGCAATAAAAATGTGGCTTAGGGAAACTGGCCTTCGGGGTGAGAGTAGTCTCTCCAAGTTCTTCCTAGGGCAACAAAGTGTAGATTGGATCTTCAATAAACAATTTCTGTGGTCCAGCGTGATCCCTTTCAGGTGTGACCTAATTTCACCTGGCACACAGTCTCTGGTTTTGTGCTAAACACACCTCAAGACAGTCACAGGGCAAATATTTATTCCTCACGGTACTGATTTTGAACATGTTATGCAGATAGTAAATGGACATGGGCTGAATAGCTATGGATCTTGGCTTAACTTGGGAGGGTAGATGCTGATGTCTTTATTGACACTTTCATATATTTCATAAAGCATACCAGCTTTGACTTGAAGTACATCTAGCTACTTTTACTGGTGCCAGACTTGCCTACAGGCTTTGGGTGGTGCACCTGCCAGGTAACTTCAATGTCCCTGTAAACTTTAAAGTCACAGAATCCTACCCTATGATGCTTAGGAGAAGCTAAGGCGCTCGAACTGTAGGCAACTAAATAGTGGCAGATTTGTGATTACAACTCTGGTCCCGCAGAAAAATCGATCAATAGTAGACTTGATAAATCAAGGTAAATGTATACAGTAGTAATGTTACAGCATAAGAAGGGTTTTACGTTTAGAAATGGAAAGATATAGAGCTATCAATTAAAATATGTATTGAGAGCTTGTTGAAATAAAAAGAACCAAGTTGCACAATATTATGTGGCGTTAAATGATTTTTACAAAAATACAGACTTCTGAAAACACATTTTTAAGTTTATTTATTTTGAGAGAGACAGAGACAGCATGAGCAGATGAGGGGCAGGCAGAGAGGGAAAGAGAGAGAATTCTAAGCAGGCTTCTTGCTGCCAGTGCAGAGACTAACTCGGGCCTCACCAACCGTGAGATCATGACCTGAGTCGAAATCAAGAGTCAGACACTGGGGCACCTGGAGCGTCTGACTCTTGATTTCGGCTCAGGTCATGATCTCATGGTTCATGGGATCACGCCCCACATTGGGCTCCAAGCTGATAGCACAGAGCCTGCTTGGGATTCTCTCGCTCCCTCTCTCTGCCCCTCCCCTGCTTGTGTTCTCTCTTCTCTCAAAATAAATAAACTTTAAAAAAAAAAAAAAGAATTGGAACACTTAACTGACTGAGTTACCCAGGTGCCCCTATACTTTTAAAAATTAAACATGGACATGTACACCAGCTAGAGATAAATAGTATAAGACTGTCAATTCTCTCTATAGGGCTAGATTTTCCATTTTTTTAATTAAGAAAATTTTTTTTAATGTTTATTTATTTTTGACAGAGAGACAGAGCATGAGCAGGAGAGGGGCAGAGAGAGAGGGAGACATATCATCTGAAGCAGGCTCCAGGCGCTGAGCTGTCAGCACAGAGCCTGACGCGGGGCTCGAACTCACACTGTGAGATCATGACTTGAGCCGAAGTCGGACGCTTAACCGACTGAGCCACCCAGGCGCCCCTAAGATTTTCCATTTTTTAAATATTTCTGTTACTGTTTGGATTTCTTATACCATGTTTGTACTACTTTTGCAACAAGAAAAATACTTAAGATTTGTAAAAAGAAAAGGAAACAAACCCAGAAAACAAAACCCATTCAGGTGTCCTGTTTCCCTCTCGCTCTTTGCTCTTTGAAAATGCACAAGGGGAGGAAAGCAATGACAGAGCTGGAATCGTGGGGGAAGGGCCGGTATCATTTGCCACATCAATTACTGCTCTTCATGTTTCTCTGGATGGAAGTCAGGAGACGACAGTGATCTGAGCCATGGACCAGGAAGGCCAGAATGGACAGACAGAGAGAAGTTCTAGAAACAGCCAGCCATCTGAGGGGCAACCTATGACTTAAACCTCTGGCCTTCCACAAACATTTATGTTTCCCTGTGCCTCAGTTTCCTGATTTATACAAGTTTTCTAGTGTGCAGGGTCCCAGTGAGAAAGAAAACATGAAAATGATGTCTGTCCTCCTAGGCTAGGGAAGCCCATCTGTAGCACCAGCACTAAATAAACTCCAAGGTGGCTGTGAAAATGGCAATGCCATTTTATGTGGACAGTCAGCAAGCAAAGTGCATCTTGGGCAAGCACAAGAAAACTATTTACAGCCTGAGAAGGCCCCAGTGGCCCCTTCCAGAAACCTGATTACTCTGTTTATGACGACTCAGGCAGCCAAGGATAAAGTGCCTCTGCTCTGTCAAATGGCAAAGCGTAAGTGAAAGTGAAAACCACTCTCTGGGGACCCTGGGGTGGCAGGGACAGACACAAGTCCCTCCCTCCCCCCAGCATACAACTGTCAGTTTAGTGCCCCATCTCTGCCAACAATAAACACGGAAATGAAAGGCTCACACTCCCCACGGAGCTGACGGAAGCGTACATTCAGCCAAGCTTAGGGTTGATGGAGGTGGTCGATGGGCTTTTGGGTGCTTTTAGATTTTGTAGCAGTGCAGAGACCTTCTAAAAGCTCATTCCCAAAGCCCTGGGTCAATTTGTTTTCCTGCTTGAAAACAGGGAGCTTTAGAGACAGCAACTGCTCTTCGCTCTACAAATATTATAATGGTGGAGTCCTGGCTGGTTCTGGCTTTACTCAACCAAATGCATTTCTGAAAAGATGTCTGTAAGTAGAATGGGACCGAAAAAGCCCGGCACAGAACCAGAAAACATTTCTGGAGGAAAAATGCATCAAAGCTTTTATGGGTTTTGTATGAGGGTTGGGAGGCGGATAATGGAGGAATTTTCCCTGTCCTCATGAAATATTTCTTATCCATTTGAATTTTCACAAAGAGTATGAATTATGCAAGCAGAAAAAAGAGTAGAGATGTATATGCAAAAGGAGCCCACTGGCCACTCCTCCAGCCTCACAAAGTGTCTTTTGGTAACAGAGTAATTACCCTTTGATGTATTCGTTTATCTTTGGAGGTCAGGACTTGTAGGCAGAAAAAAGAATCAATAATTTCTCCGAAGGACTCCCCTGCTACTTAACTGAGCCTTGCAAAGTATCTTTCTGTAGCCAATTAATCAGCTCTTCACTTCTCAGCTTCTCTTCAAATGTCAGTATTTGTGTATTTCCAGTTCTCCTAAAGACAGACACAAGTGCATTCGACGGACCAGAATCAGGTAGAAGAATGTGCCCATCCAGGCACTGATGATACAGGGACTGGTTGGGGCAGCCATTGTTCTTGTCCCCTAGATGTCCTGGGGAAGGCTCATGTGACGAACAAGACCTCACAGAACTTATAAGACCAGTCAGGTGACGACTCTCCCCTTCACTGGATCTGTAGAAAATGTCTCCAAACAGCTCATCTTGGGGGACACTGTCACAGTACAGAATTTGGGTGCCAGGTCTCACTGGTCTCCTTGCCTTGCTCCATGGCCGATGTCTAGCTGAGGCCCGAGAAGTCACTGCCATCCTCAAGGCAGATTCAGATCCCACTGAGCAGCGTGTAGAGTGGAAGCGGATAGAGGGGAGAGGAGTGGGCTCGCTAAAGAGAGACTCATAGCAAGGAAGGAAACTCAGAAACCCTCAAAAGGCAGCAGCAGGGCTTGATGGTTACAAGGGAGGCACCTAGAGTCAGGTCACCTGGGTTCAAATCCCAGCACTTCCATTAAAGCCATCAGCTATAAGACTTTAAGCAAAGCACTTAGTCTCTCTGTGCCTTGGTTTCCCCACCTCACAGGGCTGTCTGGATTAAACGAGAAAATACAAACGAAGATGCTAAGAAATTAGTAAGCACTGTATAAATGTTAGCCATCGTCATCAGCATCAGCCTACAATGCCCTGAGGTCCCCATCTCCTGCTGGCTGCCAGTGCAGAAAGCAAAGTGTTCCTTGTGTTGCTCCTCCTCAGGCTCAAGCCGGATGAACTCCCATCTCCAGGCATTTGGAGGAAGCTGCACTCAGAGCTTCTGAGTATTAACACGAATTATCGTGAATCATTATCAACACATATCATCAGATCGCTTGTGCCTGTGGCATGAGGAAGAAGAGTGCTTCCATGGGAGCCTGGCCATGTCTCTAGAGGAAGCAGACATGACCACAGGAATTACCAGACGGATCTGTGCAGGAGAAACACCACATACTGAGACTTGCCCAAGGTCACAGGGGTTCTCCCCTGGGCCGGCCATGGCTGTGGGGCAGTCACGTGACGACGTGGCCTGGGACAGGATAGGTTCCCACGAGCGGTTAAAAGGATTTGCTGCTTAGTAACAGCCATTGGTGCTTCTTACACACTGTGCAGCTAGCACGTCACTGTCCATCCGTGTCACGTTCAGTCCTCGTGACCGCTTTGGTCTGCCCTCAGCCTCGCTCCCACCTTTGGGCTCTGAACACCCATCAGGAGGCTCTGCTCGGATGGTGTGAGTGTTCCGAGATTTGAGGCATCATCAAAACGGTCAATTACACAAGTCTGGTAAGAACGCAGCTGTTTGCTTTACTTTCAAAAGTCTTTATTAGGGGAGTTATTGTCCCCATTTGAAAGGGAGCCTCAGCGTAATGAAGTGACTTGCCCGCAGCCACTGAGCCTGTGTGCTCCAGAGTAGGGTTTGAACTCAGGTCTCTTGGCTCCACATCCGCAAGAAAGGGCTTCTTGTTCCCTGGTCAGTGCCGGAGGGTGGGGTTGGGGCACGGGACACACGCAGAGGAGTCGTCCTGCTCTCGCTTCTCCTCTGCCGCTCAGTCCCTTCCCCTTTACAAAGGGGCTCAGTGGACATCGGCTCGCTTTCCCTGCCCAGATCCCTGGCCCACCTCTCACTGCCTGCCCATCTGGTCACAGTCCCCTTCCCCTCCGTGCTGAGAACTCAGAGCAGGGTTTTGGGCACAGACACGCCACAGTGGGAAACAGACGCCGGGGTGGGGGTGGTGCTGGAGCCGCCCACACCCCTGTCCAGACACAAGGTCAAAGACAAATGACAGGCCTTACTACCCTCCCGGGACTGACCCAAAGCTGCACCGATTGGGCGTGGCCCTCAGCGCGGTGAGCGCAGAGAGGGAAACCACAAAATTCTCTTTCACCAAAACGTGCGTGGGCTTCCAGCCCAGAGCTCTGTCTCAGGGCGCTTCTCCCGTTAAACATCACACACAGCCAGACACACGCAAACAGAAATCTCCGCCCAGGCAGGCCTCCCCACTCACTCATCCCCGGGGGGGCCTAACGCCTACACTTCTCAGCCTGCCCTTCCGAAGCTCTGCATGAACACCCCCACACATGGAGGGGATGGCACTCGAGCTCGTGCTCACTCGTCACATGAGGAGAAAGAGGATACAACCGCTCGCACCACAAACTGAAAGAAATCCAGGCATGGCCACGAACACACAGACACGCGCCCTCTGGCAGGGCTGGGCCACACATTTTGTTCCACAGTCGGTTCTGGTTCTGCCTCTCCCACCTCCCTCCACATGTTCTGGAGTAGAAGCTTCTGGAGGAAGAGGCTACATGTGGTGACCAAACAGAAAAACCAAGAGGAAAGGGAAATTATCACAATAAGTAGGCAAAGGGGGAGTGAAGCTTTTGAGTTTGAGGGACTGGAGAGCATGTTGTAGAGAGAGAGAAATGAAAACACAACTAAAACAAGGATTTCACAGAAGCAACTATTTCCCCAAGGGGCCAACAAATCCCATCACTGCATGGTCCTTACTTTCAAACACATTTTCTCTTTCTGGTTCAACTTCCAGAATTACCCATCATAGGAAATAATCCACGTGAATAAAATCGCGAAAAGTCTTACACACACACATACATACAAAAGCTCAAACCTTTTTTCCCCCTTAAACCAATGCTGAATGCTAGAAAGTCTATGTGTGCTTTCGATTTTAACAACGCATGTCAGTTTTGTGTGTGTGTGTTTCAATGCTAGCTGGACTGAAGAAAACACCCATTGACCTCTGCCCACAGGACCCGGTTTCCTGCCCTACACAAAGCCGCATCTGTGCCAACTTGATCCCAGCATCCTTTGCACCTCTACACCCAGGAATAGCGGGTGACACAAATGCTTTGATGATGACTATGACAGTGGAGAACATGCTTCTGTACTCACGTTTGTCCCCGGGGAAGCCGAAGGAAATGCAGGATTTGACTGAGCAAATGACCTTGCTGGAATGGCCGCATACGATGATCCAAGGTTTGAGGCATAATCTAAATGATAAATTACACCAAGTGTGTGAAATCCTAGTCATTTGCTTTACCTTCAAAAATCATGATTAAGATGGGGGCACCCGGGTGGCTCAGTTGGTTAAGCATCCGACTCTTGGTTTCGGCTCAGGTCATGATCTCGTGGTTCTTGAGTTCAAGCCCCACCCTGTTAGTGCAGACTCTGCTTGGGATCCTCTCTCTCTCTCCCTCTCCCGTACTTGTACTCTCTCTCTCTCAAAATAAATAAACTTTATTTTTTTAAAAAAAGTCATGATTAGGATGTAAATTGGAAGAAAAAAATTAAAATTTCCTCTCAATACATTGATTAGTGATTGGTGTGATTTTACCCCTGGGCATGTTGGTAACCAACAAAGCTTTATGTCCCTAAGAGCCTAGAGCGTAGGCCAATACATTTTAGTGTCTTGGGATCTGTCTGCTATACACACACACACACACACACACACACACACACACACGGCACATCAGGGAAGTTTGGCTATTAAGGATGTGACATAGTAAGCCTTTGGGAAGTTGGTTTCTGCTTCAAGTGGCTGACCTGAAGGGCCTTACTCACCTTCAGAGTTCCCAGCAGGATTATAAACGGCTGTGCTGTTGGGAGAGGCACCCAGCGTTCCCTCTGCTGAACCGAGTATACACCGGATGCCAGCACTGGAGAGAGGTGGAAAAGGGGAACCAGTAACTCAATAAGTTAAACGAAGAATTACCATAGGACCCAGAAATTCCACTCCCAGCCAAAGGCCCAAAATAGTTAAAAATAAATGTTCAGGGTCACCTGGATGGCTCAGTCAGTTAAGCATCTGACTCCTGATCTCTGGTCAGGTCATGATCTCACAGTTCATGAGATTAAGCCCTTCAGTGGCTTAGAATCCTCTTCTTCTCTCTCTCTCTGCCCTTCCCATGCTCTCTCTTTCTCTCTCTCTCTCAAAATAAATGAACTTAAAAAAAATGTTCAAACACTTGTACATGAATGTTCATATTAGCACTATTCACAATAGCCAAAAGGTGAAAAAACAACCTAAATATAGATCAAAAGATGAATGGATAACCACAATGTGGTAATATACATATAATGGGATATTATTCAGCCATAAAAATGTGGTAAATACCACAACATAGATGAACCCTGAAAATATTTTGCTAAGTGAAAAAAGCCAGCAATCAAAGGCCCTATTATTAAATGGTTCCATTTGCACAAAGTGTCCAGAAGAGGCAAATCCATAGGGACAGAAAGCAGATTAGTGGTTGCCAGTCTACAAGGGAGGGGGAAAGGGAATGAGCACTTAACGGGTATGGGGTTCGGGGGTAATGAAAATGTTCGGGAACCACATAGTGGTGATATCTGCACAACCTTGTGACTCTGCTAAATACCACTGAACTGTACCCTAAGTTGGTTAAAATGGTGAGTCTTACGTGACCTTTACCGCAACAAAAAAAGAGGGAGCCGGAAAAGGGAGACCCTTATGAAATTAGTTTTTGAGTTGCAATCAAATATACCTAAAATTTGCCATCATAACCATTTCTAAGTGTACAGTTCAGGGGCATGAAGCACATTCATACTGTTGTGCAGCCGTCCCCACCGTCCAAGTCCAGGATTCTTCGTCTTGCAAACCGGAAACTGCCCCCATTAGAAAACAAACACCCCTCTTCCCCTGCCTGAGCCCCTGGCTGCCACCATTCTACTTTCTGACTCTTGCAGCAACTCCTGTAAGCGGAATCATCCAGTACGTGTCCGTTTGTGACTGGCTTACCTCATGGACGACAATGTCCTCAAGGTTCAGCCATGTGTCGCTTCATGTGTCAGAAGTCCCTTTCCTCAGGCTGAATGATATTCCAGCGTAGGGATATAACACATTGTTTACCTATTCATCTGTCAGTGGACATTTGGGTTAGTTCCACCCACTGGTTATTGTGAATAAGAAAGGGGAGCCTTTGGAATGTGCTCATTTCAGATCACTTCACTCCAGCCGGTTGGTCACACCCTAGGTCATGTGACCTCTTCTCTGCCCGCGTTACCACAGCCCCCTGCTTACTGGTCTGCCCACAACCCGCTCCTGTCTATTCTCAGCCCAGCAGCCAAGGCCCCACTCACTGGAGCCAGAGGGCACCACTCCTTTGTTCAGCCCTCACTCTCAAAGCAAAACAAAAGTCCTCACAACAAGCCCAGGAGCTCAGGACCAGGCCCTGGCACGTCTCTGGCTCCTCACTCCAGTACTCTGCTCTGGTCACACTGCTGCTGCCTGAGCATCCCAAAGCCACATCAAGTTTCCAACTTGCTGTTCCCTCTGCTGGGGGTACATGTCCGCCAGACGGCCAGGGGCTCATTCCCCACCTCCTGAGGTATCCTCACTGAGGCCTTTCCTCGGCCACCCTATTTAAAGACCAGGGGCTCCTGGGTGGCTCAGCTGGTTAAGCGTCCGACTCTTGATCTCAGCTCAGGTCATGATCTCATGGTTCGTGGGATCAAGCCCCGCACTGACAGTGGGGAGCCTGCTTGGGATTCTCTCCCTCTCTCTCTGCCCCTGCCCTCCTCTCTCTCTCAAAATAAATAAACTTTTAAAAAAAGCAATAAAATAAAATGCAAGGACCAGCCCCTGAAAGTGCACATGTGTATACACACACACTTCCTGCCCCTGCCCTGACGCTGTTTTCTGCTTAGGATTTACCACCAGGGATGCTATATAATTCACTTGCTTATTTTCTTTATCATCTGCTTCCCGGCCCCCAACCCCCACTGTTAAGTATAAGCTCCTTGAGGACAGGGTCATTTTCCTGTTTTGTTCTCTGTTTCCCCAGCACCTAAAACAGAATGTGACACACAGTAGGTGCTTAGTGATTACCTGCTGAACACACGCACGGACCTGTTCTCTCGGCCAGCACTTACTTTTCAGAGAAGACCAGGCATTTCTGAGCGTGTAGTTTCCCTTTCACATGAAGCTCCCAGTCCTAGACCGGAAGGAAAGGAAAAATGACTGAAGCAGAAACTGAGTCCATGAGAAGGTAAGGGATGAGTGCAGGCTTCCCCATCAGGCAGGAGGCTCAGAGCCCAGAAACTGGACCAACCCTGCAAACACATCTCCCTCTGCTCCTCCTCTCCCTCCTGGCTCCTCTCCATACCTGCCTTCCCATCTAGCCCTCACTCCATCGGCCAGACCTGCATATCCCTCGCTCATCGTGGACAGAAGCCCGGAATCCCAAGTCGGGTTCTCTCCTCCTCTCTCCGGGCACCCTTAGTCCCATGGCACCTCCCACCTCCCACTCCCTCCCTCCTCCCCCAGAGAGACCCCACCCATTTCTACGTCTGGTTGGGAAAATCTGAGCTGCAAAGCCTTAAGAAAGGCTTATGAGACGAAATCCACCATCGCCTCCCAGTGTCAGCCAGCCCCCTCCCCGTGGGTGACAGGGATGCACCTGCACAACGTGACCCAAGCAGAGGTGAAGGACACACTGTGGTGTGACTTCCATTACATGGGAATCACTATGCTCTGCAGATGGGATGAGAGAAGAGAGGCAGCACAGCCCAGTGCTCAAGTGGCACCGGTTCTGGGAGAGCGAGACCCGCGTTGGAATCTCCACTCTGCCACTCTCTAGCTATGGGGCCCTGGGCAAGTCCTTTCCTCTCTCTGGGCCTCGGTTTTCTCATCTGCAACATGAGAGTAATAATAGTATCTACCTCCCAGGATTACTGTTGACATATGGAAAGGATTTAATATATGTTAGCTGTCCGAATCATTATTGCTCTGGAGTATTTCACTGCATCGCTAACACGTTTTGGCGGGGGGTGGGGGCGTGGATTTATACTATAATGAACCTTTGCTTAAGGGGCCCAAAGCGTATTACAACCACTGGGAAGGTATGATGAGGCCCCATCTCCGTCTTGCAGATGGGAAGCTGAGGCACTCTACAAAATGTGTCCAGATCTCACCTGAGAGGTGCTCTCTTGCCCTCATCCAAAATTCTTCCAGCGTTTTCCTCCCCTTCCATACTCAGTACAATGTACTCTGGGCATACCTCGCAGGAAGAGTCCTCCTCAAGGAGGCAGGAGACCAGGCCTTGAGTCCCTTCTCTGTCACCCAGGTGGGGTCACCTGATCCCCGACTCAGCCACAGCTTTCTCATCCATAAACATGGGAAAGAATCTCTTCCTTGCCTTAAAGCAAGGGACTGGCCCTGATACATTTCTGAAATGAACTTTGGTTCTAACCCCTATAACTTTAATCAAGGGAACTGATGGCAAAATGCTGCTACCTAGTCCCCGACGGTGACAGTTCCTCGCTCTTGAGTAGCAAAGAGCAGGGTTGTGGCGGGGAGCACCCCCAGGCTCCAGCGGTGGCTCCCAGGCTATCTCGCAGGACTCACCTTCAAATCAAACACCTTCTTGTCGCAGATGCTACAGATGTGTGGGAGGTGAAGGGGAGCCACACCGTGAAAGTCATTCAGCTCATGAGCCTGCAGGGGCCGCACGGACAGCATCGCCTGCTCCTCCTTGGCCCGCCTCCGGGCACCGCTGAAACCCTGTTTGCTGTTGTTTAGCCGACCCCCAAAAGAAGGAGGGGTCCTGTCTGGGGTGGGCTCCTCGGGGTCATAGAGCTCATAGGGCTGGCTGGGGGGTGGAGGCCACAGGCTAGGGCCTGCTGTAAGATCGGGCTTGCTTTGGCCAGAGAATCCATGGGGGGTCTCCCATTGGCTGTTTGGACCCTGCAGCAGTGGACCTACCTCGCCTTTCATGCCCCCGGCCTGCTCGGCCGCAAATCCACCTGCCACATGCGACCCTTGGGAGTTGGGTCCGTAGAAGTCCTTGGGAAAGGCAGCTTGGCCATCTTGCCCTGAGTGGCTGTAGTGCCCTTCATAGGTCACATTGCCCGTGGTAGAGGCCGTGGCTGGCAGGAAGCTGGGCTGACTGTCTGTTTCAGAGCCATATGCCTGGCTGGAGTTGGCTTTGCCATACTCATAGAATCCCGCCGCAGCAGGGGCAGGCCCAGTCTTGCCAATGCCCAGGATGACTGCTGGCTGGGCAGGGGTCTGAGGCAGGACTCCACTGAAAGGATGCATCACCACGGCATTGGGGGGTTGGCTCACAGAGGGTACCGGGCCTCGCGTCTGGCCGGGGGGTGAGAAGGCAATGGCATTCGAGGGAAACCGGGCGCTGGGCACGGCCGCAGCATGTTGAGGCACCCCCGTATGGCTCTGGGGGGCGCTGATCACAGACGGATGCCTGAGCTGGTTGAAGAGAGGCTGGGACATGGCCACTTTGGAGAGGACTTGGTTCAGGACCGTGGCGGCTGCGGTATTGTTGGTGACAGCTGTCTGTGCCAGCTTCAGCCGGTGGAGGGTGAGCTGGGCTTGTAGCTGGGCCAGCTGGAGACTGGCAGGCGAAGGAAGCAGAGGGTTCGGGTTACTGACCGAGAACGGGTTCTTGTCCAGGAGCTTGGCGGCACTGCAGAAACACAAAAAGTCTAGATGCACAGCTAGTTTTCACCCAGGGAGCAAGGGGCTCTTTCTTTGCTCATCTGTGGTCCCCCCGTCTCATATAAAACCCAGGGCCCACCTATATATGAGTCTGCAAAAAGCCTGTACTCATGCATACATGTCAACGTTTTTAAAGCTCTGATGGAAAATTATTTTATGACAGAATGGTCAACCTCACTGCTAATCAGAGATACAAGCTATCACCATCAGAAAAAAAATTTTTTGCCTAGAAAAATAGCATTTTTTTTTTTTTTAGTATCATTCAGGACTGGAAAGATAAGGTGGAGTGGACACAATGGTATCGATAGTCTAGATCTGTGTGACTTTGTTAAAAGATAGTCTGGTCATATCTACTCATTACAACATACTCTTTGACCCAATAATTCAATTCTGTAAAACTATCCTAAGAAAATGAGCTAAAATGCAGACATAACTTGATGCCCAAAGATGTTTAATAATACTACATTATTCAAGAGTCCAAAGTTGAAAATTACAAATATCTGATAATGGGGGTGATGGGAGGGTTTAAACAAAGTACATTATGCTACACCTATATAACAAGATGTTAAGGAACCATTTACTATAGTAAATTTCTACTTTACTCTGTAATATTTAAGACCATTCAAAAAAGTACACCCAACACCAAGGTTAAGATAGAAAACATTCCAGCCCACTAAATCCCCCTTGGTATCTGTTCTCCCCATTCAAGCCCCACACCATCTTGCCAACGGTAGACACGGTTGTGAATTTGGTCAAGTCACTGTTTACAACAACAACAAAAAATTAGCGACAGGAGTAAATCCATATAGTCTACATGTGAAGTGAAAGAAAAAGCAGGCTATAAACTTGCATCCAGAGTATATCATGTGCATTTTTGTGCCAAACACATTTTCATCCTGATCCTCATTTCACATCCAAAAACAAGAATCAAGGTCCCTTCAACCCACTCTCAAACCCAACTGGCATGAGGAATAACACAAAAATTGCAAGCGAAGAATCTGAACTTGAAGTCGTCAGCAGTGCCAGGCTCTCACAGAAGCTTATTGTGGGGGTGTTCTGTCTGACATGTGCCTCTCATGGCAACTCTATTGGTTGGTTATGGGAACTCTGTTGGTTGGTTATGGTGTTTTCTTGACCAATATAAGATTGGATGTGTGGTTACCATGGTCAGGGCCCTTTTGTAAGACCACATTTTCTGTGTCTTCAGCTCCCCTTCTGGGTAGTGGGTAATCAGGGAAATGTGCTTGGGATGTGGATGAACTAGAATTCCCAGGACTTGTTAAAATGGGAAGAACAGGACTGTGCATTTGAAACTGGGATTACCATGGAGAACCCAGTCATACATTCAGTACGGGGAAGAAACTGCAAGGCAGGGACACTTCAGACAAGGTCCGCACTGTCATGGGTTCTATACAGAAGTCTGATGGAACAAGGAAAAGAGTCTGGGAGTGGGCACGGTGAGGAACAAAGGGGAGATGTGAAAAGTGTGTGTCATGTCACAACCCTCCCACTTTGGAGACATTGCGAGGAAAGAGAGCTTCTGCTGAGGCCAGCACTTTGCACTGCTCTGAGAGAAAGGTGGGGCGCAGGGAGGAGGTGTGGAGGTGGTAGGGAGGAAAGGGAGCAGGAGAGAGCCTAACATTTACTGCACGCAATACTCCTGTGTGATCAATGCTCAGCCTGTCATCCCATTCGATATCTCCATCAGCCCTCCGGGGTAGAAAATGTTCACCCCAAATTTGCAAAGCAACAATCTAAAGCCAAGAGAGATTAGGTGACCTTCCCGTGAACACTCAACTGTTGGTGAATACAGGCGTGGGATTCAAACCCCAGCCAGGCTTTGAAAAGAAAAGAAGGGGCAGACGTGGTCAGGGATGCAGTTCTTCAGCTATCCCTGAGGACACCCTCTGCTCATGGGCTGCTCCATGGCTCTGTCTGAAGTGAGTTCTCAGAACATCAGGCACACCAACATTCAAATACAAGTGCAAAATACATGTCAGAGCCAGATAAAAATGATTCCGGATTACTCTTTCCCATTCTGTGAGAAATCGAGAACTTCTATCAGTCATTAAGGAGACGTCATCTTCACCCAGCCGGCAGCCCTACTGTGCTCCCAGGACAGAACAGGTTGACTGCATTGGAAGATATTGGAGGCCTGGGGGAGTCACGGTTAAAGGTGATTACGGACCTTTCCTCCTCTGGGTAGTTGTGCTGGGTGCAGCCAAGCCTTGATGGCCCCAGTGTGGCCCAGGTACAAATCATGGCAGCCGCAGAGGTGGGGAGGCGCTAATGGTCTGCGTAGGTGAGACTACGAAGGGAAAGGAGGGTGGTCAAGAGTCTGATGATAGATTTCTACTCGTGTCGTATTAAGTAGCTGAGCTTTAGAAGAGCAATTAAGCTTAACTCAAAACCCTGCCCACACAGGGCCAACAGTTCCTACCAGGTTTGTCCACAACACAGCCAGTCCCTGCTAACAAGGCGATAATGAGCTGCCAATTTAGTTTCCATGACCAGGGTAAGACAAGGTTGGTTTTGTTTTTCCCAGAGAAGTCAGCTGTATTTTCTAAAACTGTGTTCCGGGCTGCAGGGAGCTCTCGCAGGAGATGCCCCTTTGCCTCGGAAAGAACACACGAGGAAGAATGGTCTTTCCAACCAGGAAAGCCAACCTTGCTGGGTATTTGTAGGTCAGCCACAAGAAACAAGTGCTCTTCTGTAGTACGGCCCAGGTTACAGAAGTTACCCATTCAGATGCAACATGAAATGAGAAGTCTCACTTGATTTTCTTCCCAACATCTGCTGTGTCTGGCAAATTCAGATTGTCTCCAACCTTAACCAGCCTTAAGCAAAAGCGATTTCGCATGAATCATCAGAGCCAGATACCTCTTTTGAACTAAAGAGGCTTAAAAAGGAAAAGACACACCATCCTATTTAAAAGAAAGAAAGAGGGGTGCCTGGGTGACTCAGTCGGTTAAGCTTCTGACTTCGGCTCAGGTCATGATCTCACAGTTAGTGAGTTAGAGCCCCACGTCTGGCTCTGTGCTGACAGCCCAGAGCCTGGAGTTTGCTTCAGATTCTGTCTGTCCCTCTCTCTCTGCCTCCATCCTGCTTGCGCTCTTGTCTCTGTCTGTCAAAAATAAATAACATTAAAAAAAATTAAAAGAAAGCAGAAAATAAAGCCCTAAAATCCTTAGCCTACAAAAGTTAATAACCTAAAATTCAGGTACCTATAACAATCATATTTCTAAGCCGAAAATTGGGCCATGTGATGGCTGGAACTAATGTCACCTTCTTATATTCCTGCTATCTGAGTCTGTCACTGTTACATCACTTAGCACACCTGGCTTTGTGTTAAAAATAATTGCTTATGGGGGTGTTTGCGTGGCTCAGTCAGTTGAGCCTCAGACTTCCGAATTCACTCAGGTCACGATCCCAAGGTCATAGGATCAAGCCCCACGGCCAGCACCTTACATGGTAAAGTGGACTTTGCTGATGTGATTAAGTTAAGGGTGATGAGATGGAGAGATTATCCTGGGCCCAATGTAATCACAAGAGTCCTTATAAAATGGAGGCAGGGGGATCAGAGTCCGGGAGAGAAGATACGAGGACAGAAGCAGAGGTGAGAGACCAAAGAAGATGCCACACTGCTGGCTCTGAAGATGGAGGAAGGGGCCATAAGGCAAGGAAATGAATTTCCCCTAAAGCCTCCAGAAGGAATCAGCCTTACTGTTACCTTAACTTTGGCCCAGTGAGACCGACTTTGGATTTCTGACCTCCAGGACTGTAAGATATGAAAGTTGTGTTGCTGTAAGCCACTAATTGTGTGGTAATATGTTACAGAAGCAACAGGAAACTAATATAATCCAGCAGGAAAATTAGATGTAAGAGAAGCTTCCACTCAGAGAGGCAGTGGTGGGGGTGGGGGGTATTGGCTGGATCTTACTGGTAATGAACAAACTCATGACCACCTCCCCCGGGGTCCTAGGAAGCACAGACCATCTGACTAGGTGTCCATCCCAAGACTCTGTGGCAATTCTTGCCGGGAGCCAGAAAAGCCCAGAGATCTCTTCCTTTTCAAAGTCAGCTTTCTTTACCCAGTTGCGTTAAGCTTTGAATTGCAGACTCTTAAGGATCAAATCATCCTCTCACCCCCAGAACAAAGACAGAAAGTGATCTGCCCAAAGCCAACTAGCTGGGTAGCAGTAAGACCTTAGTGAGAACCCAGATCATCCAAACCAGCTTCTAGTGCTTGACAGAAAAGCCTTACCTCTGAAAGCCCTACATAAGTCCCAGAACTATCTATTTCACCAAATTATCATCTCCACCCATGTTTATCTCCCTGCCCTGTTCAGAGAGATACTGACTACCTTTGATAAGCAAGGCACTCCCTGAGCACCAGGGAGACATAAAGCTACAGGCCCCTTCTAGAACCCCCATAAGCCCTGCACAGGGGATAGCAAGGGAGGGGGTGGGGGCAAGGTTCTCTGCATCTGCCACATTTCTTCCCCTAAACCTGTACAGTGATACAGTTTGCAGCCAAGGAGTTGAACCACGGACCAGGGAGCAAGGAGTGCCGCACGGGGAGTTATGTAGCCTGGGCATCTGGCACAGAGCTGGAACCGCCTTTCACTCAGCACAGCCACTGTGACTCACCCAGGCCTCTGCAAGGCTAACTGCCCCCAGGGACGAGGTTGCCTTTCTGAGCCATTCACTGTTAGGAAGAATCCTCGGTGCATAATTACATCAAAAACGTGGGCTCCAGGCTCACTTAGACAGCTTTTTTAAATTAAAGCAGCATTTCTCTCAAGAGTTGTAAAAATAAAATACAACATAAAGGAAAACTAGTTGCCTTTAAATGCCAGGATATTTAGGAGAACCAGATGAAAACTGTTTCTAATGGTTTAATTCCGTAGTGTTGAAAGGATGGGCAACATATTGTGTTCACTGGGAGAGCAAAACAGCTGTCTCGGTTTGAAAATGCTCATTATTTGTCCCAAAGCTCTTTCATATGTTATTCTGAGTCCCAAGCAGGATGCAATGATGGATTAGTATTTGTGCACAAGGAGTGAGGCAGGGCCGTTCCTCGGTTCAAGTCAGGGACGGTCCTGAAAATTCAGCAAGATTTTTGTGACATAATCCATCCGGTTCTGAAAGTAAGGGAGAGCAACCAAGATGCGGGCAAGGGGCTGTTGGGCCTCTGCTCAGAAAGAGTCCTTCAAAGGGGCCAATGGGGCATTTATGTGTTTGTTCATACAGCCCACATGGATGGAGTGTCTGTTATGTGCCAGGCAATGAAGCTAGGTGGTGGGGATCCAGAGATGAACAAAGACAACGTTCCTGAGATCGCAGGGGAGACAGAGCAACACAGAGGGTGTTGAGTATTCTGAAACCGCCTAAGCACAAAAACAGTAAGGCACAAGAGGAAGTGGTTCAAGCCTCAGACGTCTTAGAGAAATGTAGTAAGTGAAAGAAAAGGCTGTCTCAAGGGCTGTCCCCGAACTCTGAACAAAGACAAACATTCTGGACTAACTGATCTAGCTACAGATGCAAAGATGCATCCACTGTTGGTGAAAGGTAGCTGTAGGGTGAACTGTGGTCGGAGACTCAGGCTTCCACCTGCCTCTTACTGGTTGTATGGGTTGTATGATGGGGGAACATCGCTCAATTTTTCTGACACTCAGAATTTTCTCATCTACAAAATGGGACGGTAATCTCCACCCAATGTGACACAAACCTGGACAATCAGAGCCCCTGGCCATAATGACTGGCTCAAGGATGGACACTCCCTGACATTTTGTTGGAACTTCTGGAAGACAGGCACTCTTTGGTCCTGCCATGACTGAGTTGCTATACTGGTTGAATTTAAGGCACCACTTAAGGAAAACCTGCCTGAGAATAAAGCCGACCCAAAGACACTGGCCCGGGAACAGCGGCACGGGCAGCTCCTGAATGATACTTGGAGCCAGTATCCCCTGCATCTGCTTGGCCATTTCTGTACAAGAATCAATGCATTTCCTTTATTTGCTTAATAAAAATAATGTAATAAGAAAGTCAACCTACCTGAACGTCTGTTTTTAATCCAGATGCTTCCCCTCCATGGCACCACGTTGACTCAAGAGTTCCCTGTCACTCTCCAGTTTCCTCTACACAGTGGACTGACCATAAGGCCCCAGCAGTTGGAGCTCCAGGGTCACTGCAGGGGAAACTTGGGCAGCCACTTTGGTGCGATTATCTTCCGACCAGAGACACCTGCTTCTTGGAAGTTTGAGACACAGAATGCTCCTCCCTTCTTGGTGGAATAGGAGCCTGTACCATGGTCAGTAGGCCAGGGTGTGAATGGGGTGCACGAGTAAAGTCCCCACAAGGGCACGGGATACACAACAACCTTTTACAGGTACACAGATCCAGCTCCGGCCACACAGGTGCTCCTGTGAGCAGGGGATATAATGCCGTGACCCTCACCAGGGGACAGTTTCTAGCTGACTGAAACACCATTTTGTTTCCCAGCACCTAATGGGCCATTTCTGCTACACTAAGAGCTGGCTTTATAAAAGGCATTAATTATCCTGTTAGGAGAAAAGAATCATTATTAAAAATACAATGGTTCTTAGTCTTCATTCATGTGGAGCAAAGGAGGGTATAGAGTGAGTGCCAATTGGGCTGTGGACTGCCTTGTGGGACACGGGGGTAGGAATCAGGCATCGTGAGTTCTAGACATAACGTGAGGCTTGTCAGCTGGGTCACAGTGGACAACAGACTCCAGCCTCGGTTTCCTCAACTCTAAAAAGAGAAGTCACAATCTTTTCTTGTTTACATTATGAGGATTGACATGGGATTAAGTAAAGAGTTGCCAGGCCCCTCTGCAAACTGTTAGGTGCTGTACAGATGTCCAGAACATTATTGGAAAGAGAACATTCTCTGTGTGATCACAACACACCCTTCCCTTTCTGAAAACATTCCTCTACAGAGGAAGTAATATTGTCACTCAAGTCCTCGCAGATCATCTCATTGCCACTAGGATTCGGGGTGGGATGAGTTAAAATCAGTTCAGCCATATTTATGGAGTAGCAGCCATATCAATATGATTGTGCTCTGCATTCTGGAGGAGGCAGGGATGGGAAGGAGCACTGCCCAGAGGCTGAGGGCACAGGTTTCAGAGTTTGTGTCAAAATGGGTTGGAATTCCAGTTTGCGACTTGTAAGCTGGGGGCTAGGGGCAAATACTTAATCCTCTCTCACCCTCAAGGTCCTCATTGTTAAAGCTGGGATGGCTACGCCTGAGCAACGGGCTTGTCCTGAGAATTGTGCCTAAATTGTTCTTCGTAGTTCCTAGCATACAGTAAGCATTCACTAAACAATGTATCAGTGACCGTTACTGCTACTAGTCTTTCTACCATCGTCATAGCCCTGGGCATCACTATTACCATCACTGTCGCTACTGCCATTGCCGTCACCATTACGACCCCCTACTGTCATCACCATTACCATCACCATTATCAATATTACCATCACCATTACCATCACCATTATGATTGCCATTACCATCACTAATAATATCTCCATCACCGTTGCCATCACCGGCATCATCAGTGCACATGGCAGGTGAGCTCTGCCAGGGCAGACAGATAGAGATGGAAGAGGAAAACTCAGAGAGATGTAAATATGGAGAGGAGGGAAGTAAAAACAAGGGTGGACACCCGCTGAGAGAAGAAGCAGGAGTGTGGATTGGGACTTGGGGAGAACAGAGAGAGCTAACAACAGCTGCTGGGTAAACTGGTAAGTAGTCGGCAACAGACGTAAAGGGCTGTGGATTAAAAACAAAGACGGACGCAACTGAAGTTCAGCCGTATGGATGTGTGTGGACTCACTGCGAGCTTCGCCCTGGTAATGTTCAGCCACCCGGAAGCAGAAGCCAGGAACCACAGCCCAGAGCACAGCAGTGCCTAAGCCAACCTGAATGGACACATTTTCAGTTAAGCACAGTATCTTCCAAGATAACCCAGCAGGGATTTAAATTCATTTCCACTTCCACACAGTTCCCTTTCCTGGCCAAGCAATGAATGTGTCATTTCTTCTCATGTGCTAAGATATAAAATATAATCCAGGCAAGAGAGCTCATGACCAGGTGAGAGAATGTTTTCCAGGTTTGGTCACACCTTCACTGTGTGGCCAAATCAAATAAAGGGCAATGCTTAGGGCCGGGGCACTGCTGAGTCCTGCCCTTCCATTGTCTCCTGGGAGCCGAACTTCAAATCGTAAATTCTTGACTCTATTGTAACACTTACAAGCTAGGTCAGGACATGAACCACCGGGAACAGTCCCTAAAGGCCAGGTTACAAAGACAAAAATGATGATACCAGGTAATATTGGAGCTAAGGTTCAAACTCTAGCTAACTGTCACAAATGTTAGGAGCAAGAAGAGGCCTTAGAGACCGTTTCTGTTTAATGCACTCATCCTACAGAGGAAAGAAGTGAAACCCAGTGAAGTTGGTGTGACATGTGATCACCCCAAGTCACAGAGCTGGCTAGAGAAGAGCGGGACTGGACCCCGTGTCTCCTCATTCCTCAGGGCTAATGGGGCTTCTAGTCTTCTCCTTTGTGAGAAGGAGGTCTTACATTTTTTGATAGTGCTCTTCTTGGTAACGACAGAACTACTGGATTATCACTTAGCGAGGCCTCTGTGAGTAATATCAAGATTACTGGGTCAATGCTGGCGTTATCCCACGTGTGGGCTTTAGCCATGACATTACCATAGAGTGATTTGTAACAGCGTGGCGCGTCTGGGAGGCATTCGTAACAGCGATAATAATCCTACCATCTCTCTCCTGTTCCGTGTTTTTTTAGTTAGGTTGTTAATCAGTGTTTTCTTTCACCTCATTAGCTATCTGATTTCCAGGATGACCAAATGGGAAGGAAAGTCAGATATGACCATTTCTGGTTTACATTACAAAGACTGAGACCAAAAAAGGTCTTCCGGAATGCACGAAGGCATCCAGTAAATAAGGGATGCGGAGCAGGGTATTACTTCAGGCCAGGATTCTACCCTCTGCCTACACATTCATTAAAGGGCGCTTCTAAAACCACATTCCTGGCTCTGTTTCTTTGGATGTGATTTGTTTTACAGGGGTCTTGGTTTGTTTGTTTAAAGGTACTAAAATATAAAGAATTTTCCTCTATTCTGTGGTTTTTCTCCCAATTTGTCACAGTATTTTATTTTATTTTTTCCGGCTTTATTGATATATAATTTTAAGTTTTTTAGTCAAGTAATCTCTGCACCCGGTGTGGAGCTCGAACTCGCAACCTTGAGATAAAGAGTCGCATGCCCTTTTGACTGAGCCACTCAGGTGCCCCACCAGCTTTATTGATATTAACATCGTGTAAGTTTCAGGTGTGCAAATAATGGTACGACAAATGCAGATATGTAAAATGACTGCCACAATAAGTTTGGTTAATGATTTACGATGTTATTTTAAATAACACATTTGGTGTTATTAAATGAACCGTTTTCTGTACCACTGTATTCTGTTCCACTTTCATCAGAAGAAGATTCTCAGAACCAGGGACGTGCAGTCACCAAGGGGCCACTAGCGGTTCCATAACTCACAAGAGAGGCCTGACTTTCCTGCTGGAGTTCCTAGAAGTGCTCAAAATGTGCACAAGGGAACCGATGATGTAGCAAATGCAGAGCAAAGAAGAAATATTCTGCTAATGTCATAACAGGAAAGACTTAGAGCAGAGACAGAATGAATGTCAACTCATCCACCAAGAACCACGTATTCGTTTCTTTTTCTGCTCCTTCTTCTGTGCCAGTTTTCTTTCTTTAAAATATCCTTGGGGCACCTGGGTGGCTCAGTCGGTTGAGCATCCCACTTCGGCTCAGGTCACGATCTCACGGTTCGTGAGTTCGAGCCCCACATCGGGCTCGCTGCTGTCAGCACAGAGGATGCTTCGGATCCTCTGTCTTCCTCTCTCTCTGCCCCTCCCTGCTCTCACTCTCTCTCAAAAACAAACAAAAAAAAAAAACCTTAAAATAAATAAGTAAAATAAAATACCCTTTATAAAATGATAGTCCTGTAGGTCGTAATTTATTTTTAATATTCACATTTGGCTTTCTTTTCAACTTTAAAACCTTAAAAATATGAAGAATATAACAAATCTTTACAAGTTCATTGCCTGCCCATCACCTCAAATTAACAAATGCTATGATGATGGTAATTTTTTTTTTGCCTCAGATACTTTTTATTAAAAAAAAAAAAACCCAAAACTATACAGATAAAGAGGAAGTCCCCTTTGAGACTCTGCCCAGTCTAATTCCACCTCTACCTCCCTAGTGACATCCACATGTGGTGCGTCTGTTTATTTATTCATCTGTCTGTCTCTCTCTAAACATAGAAGAAAGTATAAAAATAAGAGACTTATCTATACCTGTGTGTGCTCATAAACCAGCGTGTAGGACAGGGTTCAGCAGTATTTCTCCTAAAGAAAGAAATGCACATTCTCTCAAGTTTCTTTTAACACAGTAGGGCCTGCAGGCGGTGTATGGTGAAGTAAAAAAAAAAAAAAAAAAAAAAAATGCTGAACTGGAAATTGGAAGACCCAGGTACCACAGGGCTGCTTGGTCCCTGTGGGACTGGAGGCCAGTCAGTTTCCCTTTTTATGTAGAATGAGAAAAGCTGGATGAAAGGACCTCCAACATCTCCTCCACCTTTGAAATCTGAGAACTCTCAGGTTTAATTTCCTCATCTGTCAAGATAATAATTCTGCCCTGCTAAGTTGCTATAAAGAACAAACATGATATGCAAGCACTCTGTAAAGCAAGCTGATGCTGATGACAGAATCAAATAATATTAAATCATAATATCATAAATATTATAAATAAACACTATTTAATACTAGATCGTTATTTGTATATACTATATGATGTTAGTAACATCATATAGTATGTAATTGATATACAATAAATGCAAAATACTACACTTTATTATTGTTACATCTCACAAATTAAGCGATTATAAGCTACCGGAAATACCTTTTAAGCAACTATTGTCATATACGTGGCTCAGATAATATGTGTTGCAGGCCAATCAGCATGAAATAACTTAATTTCTTCTATCCCTGTTCTCCTGGGCAGTTTAGCACAAGAGGAGGCTCTCTTAACTCTGTCCATGAAGATTCAGTGATCCAAATACCAAAAGTGCCTCATTATAAGATGTTCTCTACAAAGGCATTCCACAGACCAAAGGAGCCTTTTACAGTAAAATTCAGCTCAAATCTCTTTCAGGGCTGGAGTTGGGTTTGCCTGAGACACATTTTTTCAGAAAATTCATGTTGGGCAGAATTTCACTGGTTTTGTGCAGGCTAAAATTAAGGGAGTTGGATTGACTTCTGGGGTTAGGAGAGATCTTTGTTTTCTCAGTAACATAAAATAGGGTAACCTCTCAACCAACAAACTCTTCTGGAAAACCTCAGTCTTTTGAGATGGAAAAACAAGCTGTTTGAAATGTATATTTAAAAACTGCTACACAAGTTCCCCAAGGCACCAAATGTTAACGTTTATACATGCAAATGAAGTATTTAGGGGTTTATAGGCCAAAATTGCCCTCCTGAAGGACAACAATGCAAACAAACATGAATGCCTTTGCATATATTGTTCCCTCTCCCCGGAAAACCTCTGCCTATTCCCCCTCAGGGTCCTTCAACATGCTGCTCAGATGGCGCCTCCTCCAGGCAGCCTTCTCTGACTCCTGCCCCCATCCAGTGTGTGCTGATGTCCCTTCTGTGATTCCCCAGAATGCCCAGCTGCTCCGGTAGCCTCAACTATACTCTCTTCTAGCTCCTACCACCCTCTCTCATAATCGTCCATTCAATGGCTCATCTGGTGTCCTCACTGCCCCGTGATTATTTTGAAGGCAGGAATTATGTGTTCTATTTCATGTCACAGTACCTGGTACATGGTTGGTGTGTGGAACCATTAAACACTTCTGTACAAGTACACAACTGTTCCCTGTGTATGTGTGTGGACTTAGTAGTTGTGTATCATATTCTCAATTTGGCTTCCTGGCTAAATGTTTCATATATGCGTTGCTACGAGGCTTTAAAGATGAAGCTCTGTGGACAATATGGATTAGATTCAGTCTCTGACCACCATCAGAATTATGTAAATACCACAACCACATAGAGTACCAAATTCTAAAATATTCAACAAATAGACAGTTTTTCCTTTTAACTGAACCTGAAGAAAATGCGATTTTAGTGTGTGATCTGAGAAGATGTAAGTGTCTAATCTACATGATTCTGAGATAAAACACATGCTCTGGGAATGGCCCCTGTGTTCTCCTAACTTTATTTTCGGTAATTTATATCACTGAGATTTTTCTGGTAAATGTACAAGGATGGTTATAAAATGCAAGCCAATTTTATTCTATTTATTTTATTGTTATAATTTTTTTAAATAGGTTTCATGCCCGGCATGAAGCTCAACCCAGAACTTGAATTCCCAACCCTGAGATCAAGACCTGAGCTGAGACAGAGTCAGAGGTATAATGTGACTGAGCCGCCCAGGCGCCACCCCCTCCCGAGGCAATTTTAAATCAAGATAAAATTTCAGAATAACTTTTAAAAATTAAAATTCTCAATCAATACAGCTGTTCTCTTCCCAGAGTTGTCTATTAGCCTGGACATTTTAACCAATGTGACTTAAACCAAATACTAGAAGTCTATACGAAGCTGAAGAGGCAGTGTGGGGTAGTTTGGGTGGGGTAGCACTGTTTGGCTCGTAAGTAGACCTACTTCTTAAACAGGCTTTGCCCCCAATGACTGTACATCTGATTGTGGTCATTTCACCCTGTAGACCTTAGTTTTCTCATCTGTGAAATGGGAGGGTCAGATGAAACATTTTTAAGGTCCCTTTATGCCTTGTGATTTTAGGATGGTGGGTGTTTTCTTAAAGCTGTCATTGATGGCACAAGGAAAAGTCAAATTCATCTGGTCATGGTACAGTATAGATTTCTGTCCTGGGAGATCGGAGTTTCTAGCCTTTCCCCCTCCCCCAGCTCTGGGTGACTTCAGAGAGAGGCATTTAATCTGCACTAAACAAACCTGTCTGTAAAATGACAAGGTGAAATGAGGGCAGTGGTTTTCAAGAGTTAGGTGGGCACTGGGAGAGCTTCTTCTAACACAGATGCTGGACTCACCCCCAGCTGCTGTCTCAGGAGGTCCGGGCAGGGGCCTGAGAATTTACTTGCATTTCTTTTTTTTTTTTTTTAATTTTTTTTTTTTAACGTTTATGTATCTTTGAGACAGAGAGAGACAGAGCATGAATGGGGGAGGGACAGAGAGAGAGGGAGACACAGAATCGGAAGCAGGCTCCAGGCTCCGAGCCATCAGCACAGAGCCCGACGCGGGGCTCGAACTCACAGACCACGAGACTGTGACCTGAGCTGAAGTCGGACGCTTAACCGACTGAGCCACCCAGGCGCCCCTACATTTCTAACAAGTCCAAGCGATACTGATGCTGTACTTTGAGAACCACTGGACTAGACTATCTTGAATCTACCTTACAACTCCAAGAATCAATGGTGAGGTACAAAGCATTCGGTAACAACTGTATTTTTAACAAGCCACACCTGGGGCGCCTGGGTGGCTCAGGCGGTTAAGCGTCTGACTTCGGCTCAGGTCATGATCTCGCGGTCTGTGAGTCTGAGCCCTGCATCAGGCTCTGTGCTGACAGCTCAGAGCTTGGAGCCTGTTTGGGATTCTGTGTCTCCCTCTCTGCCCCTCCCCCGCTCGTGCTCTGTCTCTCTTGCTGTCAAAAATAAATCAAACATTAAGAAAAAAAATTTAAAAAAAAACAACAAGCCTCTTCTATCTCCTAGGCACCCAATACACCAACAAGGGGCCCCCTTTTTCACAGGGGTTTCAGACACTGCAAGAGTAACATCCAGGGCACTTGCCACTACTCTTCCTACCTTCCTTTAAGAGAGTCAGTCGACATGTTCAACAATATGTGGCCTCCTGGAATCAAAACACTCTGGGTTCATAAAACCTCCGGCAATCTAATTAGTTCGTTGACTGGCTTAGCGTCACGTTATCGGTTGCCGAATAGGAAAAAAGCAAGCTCCATTCACTCTGAGTTCACCAATGCAGAAAATAGAAGGATCAGACTCCAGAATGCCAAAAATTCTTCAGTCAAGCAACATTATGAGAAATATCAGGAGAAAGTCCACCTTCCAAACTCACCCTATGCTAACAAAAAGTGTTTGACAAATCATCATTATTGTTAAACTTCAAACGTGGTGGCACTGAAATCACTTGGGGTGTTTTTAAAACACTAATGCTTGGATCATATCTCCATAGATTCTGATTCACCCTAGACATTGGGATTTTTTTTAGTGTTTACTTTTGAGAGAGCACAAGCAGAGGCGGGGGCAAAGAGAGGGGGACAGAGGATCTGAAGCAGGGTCTACACTGACAGGCTGACAGCACAGAGCCCAAATGTGGGGCTCAAACCCACAAACCCTGAGATCATGACCTGAACCAAAGTCGGACAATGAATCAACTGAGTCACCCAGGTGCCCTGACACTGGGATTTTTAATAGCTCCCCAGGAGAACTATTGTGAGGCAAAGTCTGAGGCTTGCCAGTCTATAAGGGAATAGAATCAATCTGTTCTTCATTATTTTGAGCCACACAAGCCATTTTTGTCACCACAAGCAGCATGACCATTTGTTTTCAATTATACTTAAGAATAAACACTGAACTTTTTATAAGCCCACAAACACAGTGGGCAATCAACCGATTTTTCTTAGCTATACACTGAAGCATCTCTCACATGGTTTGATAAATATTTTTTGTGGCAAGACTTTCTCCACAGTATGCATATAGTTTCTGCTGTAGACAGCCAGATGATGACTGCCACGGGTGACCCTAGCTTTCTAAATTTTAAACACCTTGAAGACCTCATCCACGTCCTAAAATCTTTCAAATTCCTGAGTGTCTGCCTGGCTCTGTGCCGGGCAAATTAGAGGCACTAAACAAATACTTATTCAACTCACTTGAATTTATGACCGTCTCTAAGCATATGGGAACGGAGGTCTTGGACGTGTATGCTCAGCGTTTCATTGTGAAGTATGAGGCATACATTTCCTATGTGTGTTGGGATCATGCACTATTTAATTCTGTTAAATTCCTTAGAGCAAATGAGAATATTAAGGTTGGAACGTTTTATAAATACACCATGGAACTATGTATTTGAGAAAGCTTCCATTTCCCAATGTTGATGAAGTTTCTGGTGCCTTAAGACACATACCTTTCTGACTACAGACAACAAATCACAGGTGCCACCCAAGGCAGAGAATATTATCTGCAGGTTACTTCTGGCTTTTGTCTCTATTTAACACAGCTGTGGCCATAGGAAAGCTACCGAAGGGAAAAGATAGGAGACAAAAAGCAGCAGCCGTCAGATGCAGCCACCTCGGTTACGTCTGCACGTGCCGTTCTAGGATTTTCTCAGTTCACCACAAGCTAAACCTGAGGCTAAGATCCACGGAGACTGAGGACCGCCTTGGCTGAGGCGAAAAAGAATGGTTAAAATTCGGTGGCTGACTCTTCTTTCACTCCAAACTGCTCTCCGGCACTTTCCTCTGCTACCCCATGCATTGCTAATCAGGAGCAGTCAACGCTGGACATGTACACAGTCCTCTATGGTAAAATTGATTATTATATTACTATGGAAAAGAAGGAAGTCGTTTCGTTCAAAATATCAAATTCCACAAAATCATACGTGGCAGCTGTTAGTGGATGCACGCGGGGGAGGGGCACGTGTGTGAAAATATCTACCCTTCAGTTTCCTGACATCTTTGCAAAGAACGTGCAACATAGAAGAAGAAAAAAGATTCCAACACATATAAGGCAGAAACCAATGAAAGCTACATGATGCATTTTTTTGAAGGTTAAAAAATTCCCATGAGGTAGGATCCATCTCACACACACTATTTTACACGCCATTTTACGAGTATGGGTTTGCTCTTCCACACTTGCCAGAAGAAAACCAGTACTCCTGTCCCAAACGTGTCGAGGAGACTTTTAATTGCATCAGGCAGAGAAACGAGGTGAGTCATGTTTGGTTGTGCGTGAGCCTACTCGCAGATCAGCACAGTCATGTCCAAATGTGCTCCCTGAACCTCACGACAGATGTTTATACACTTGCTTGCTCGCTTGGGGACTATGAAAATAGTTTTGTTTTGAAATTTAACTTTACTTAACGATACCTAATAGTTGCTGAAACACGTATTGCGGCTCCTTCAGAGGTGCTTAGAAGCAACTTTCAAGCATTCTTTCTTGGCAAAATGTCCCGTGCTTCCGAATCCTAAGACCGTGCTCCCCTCCCGGGTCATGAGCCTGACGGCACTCGGCAGACACAAGACATTTCGAACGTTCATTTTCCATCGCTGACAAATTCCAGCAATCAACACCAAACACCTCCGCCTTACGAGACCCCCTCCCACACACACACCCCATCATTCATAAGGTTTCGGGATTCCGAAAACGTCCGCTCCCTCAGGTCTGATGATAACGCGATCTGTTTCCCCGGTGGCCACACAACTTTTCTTTATAAGAGTTTAGTAACCAGAGTAAAAAGATCATCTAGACTTGCTGACGTTGGGATCGCTGATTTCGCTGGGGTCATGGGGAGCTGTTTTAGGTCACATGTTACCCTGCCGTTGTGAATCATTTATTACAATTCTTTTTTTTTTTTTTAACAGGAGGGGGTGGGGATACAGACAAATCGCATACTCATGCACAGATGCTTAGCGCCAAGAACATGGTCAGAAGTGCCGCCCTGACTAGAGAGTAAAAAGAAAACCCTCGATTTCCTTCTTGTGCTGGGGGGAAAGGTAGGATGATGTCATGCAACCTTACCTTTCTGAAAAAGACCCAGGCGCCTGGCATCGAACGCTCACCTGAGGCCACCGAAGCCGGGAGTCATTTTGGGCGTCGCGCATGTGCCTCCCTAGAAAATTCCAGTGACATTCTACCGGCTTTCTGCTTGCCAATCATGACAAGCGTCCACTTAAACTCTCACGAGTCTGGGAAGGGGCAGAGGAGGGGGAATGCAGGCGAGGGAGCAAGCGACAGAGAGAGAGTGGCCTCGGTGCACGCCGGGCTGGCAGGGGAGTCACATGCCGCCAGGAGCCATTCCTGCTGCATTACACATGCCGAGTTAAATGGCAAACAATATCAGTCGATGTTTATGCCACATGTTCTCAGCCTCTTCACATAACACCCAAGCCAGCTCTGCACAGACAGGCCTCCTGAGAGCGCCTCGGAAGGAGGGGGTCTTGTGCAAATCGTGCAGCCATTTTAAATAAAATTCCAAAGCCTCCCTCCTGTCCCGGTTTCCTTTCCTATGGTTCCCTGGTGGTGGTGGGAGTGACGGTGGTTTGTTTGTTTGCTTGCTTCTTTTTTTACTCTGGGTTTTACTCTGGGTTTTCACAGGTTTCACAGGTCTGGTCCTCAAGGTGCCCAAAAGGACATTTAGCAATGCAGCCACATCAGACAGCACTGCACACTGACTCCTGGCCAGCCAACCTCCTGAACAGCTTGCCCTTCTTGCTTTTATTTTTATGGAGCAGGAGATGGAGAGAGGTGACCCATCATATCACCCGCCCAGTGGTAACTGCAATAATGCTTTTCAGTGGAAAAATGGACTTTAAAAAAAAATGTTTATTTATTTTTGAGAGAGGTAGACAGAGTGTGAGCAGGGGAGGGGCAGAGAGAGAGGGAGACACAGAACCTGAAGCAGGCTCCAGGCTCCGAGCCGTCAGCACAGAGCCCGATGCAGGGCTCACACTCATGAGCCATGAGATCATGACCTGAGCCGAAGTCAGACGCTTAACTGGCTGAGCCACCCAGATACCCCAAATGGACCGCCTTCTGCTCGAAAAGGCTCTTCACAGTGGTGATTCCCCCCTGCAGGGCGTGCTGGAGGCATTTTTGTCTGTCAGAACTGGATGCTGCTAAAACCCCACAAAGCACCTGACCGAAGCCACAAACCAGGACTACCCAGCCCAAGACATCACGAGTACTTCAGTGGAGAAACTGCTGTATGACTAGCCTTTCCAGAAGTCTTACAGAAAACAGGATACAGAACAAAAAAGAAGAAGAAAAGAAACTGAAAGCCAAGAGGTTGCGGGGGCCAGGGATGGGCTTTGCTTGAATTGTGGTTTAATTCCTCAGGAACTTGTTCCCTTTTCTCTTCAGAAGCCACCATTCTCCTGCCACATTGTTTCCTCTTCTGTTTCCAAATCTCATGTTGTAATACTAAACAATCAAAGGAAAACTAAACCTTTGGTGAGTTTCTGAATCAAGACCAGCTGTCCACGAAGACCTCGCTGCCATGGTATGTAAAGCAGCCATCGTCCCAGTTTGTCCTGTCTGGATGGTCTGCTCTTCATCTGTGACGCCCAGTATCCAACCTAATCTCCTCTTAAAACTATTCAGGAGAGCACGTTTTTTACTAGGTAAAACCTCCCCCAAAGAGCTTACAGAAGAAGGAAGGACTAAAGCTCACTGGGGTCTCCTATTTTACTTTGACCCATAAAGGCAGGGGCGGTGGGGAGGGGCCACTGGCTTCAGGAAAGCTTCTCTCTGCTAGGACTTCAGCGCGTGACCTTCCTGCAGCCCGCTCAAAAGTCGAAGTGAAAACCGGTCATGTCTGTCCAAACAGCCCATTTCCAGCTGCCCACCAGAGGCCTGTGCACTGCCCACCTGCCCAGCGAGCTCCAGGGAGAGCCCAAGGGTTCTTTCTTCCTAATATAGCCAAAGCCCACAGGCTGCCCTAAGCTTGCCTGGCTCTCTGCCGCTGACTCAGTCACAGACACCCAAAGGCGCCAGTCCCAGATCCTGACCTACAGGAACCAGCCAGCCTGGCCGCAGCTGCATTTCTGCTCCGGCTGTGGGTCCCTCCCATGATACACCAGGTTTCTGCAAGGCACAGGCTCAACTCCAATCAGCAACTGTACATTTTTGCCCCTTCCTCCGTCTCTGTCTTATCTCACTATGCTCAGGACTTTCTTAGGATAGGAACTCAGTCGGTTAAGTGTCCAACTCTTGATTTAGGCTCAGGTCACGATCTCACAGTTTGTGAGTTCAAGCCCCATGTCAGGCTCTGCACTGACAGCATGGAGCCTGCTTGGGATTCTCTCTCCCTCTCTCTCTGCACCTTCCCTGCTCATGCTCTCTCTCAAAACAAATAAACGTTAAAAAAAAAAAAAAAAAAAAGAGTTTACTGAAAAGCACTCCACTATGCACATCTCCCCAAACCTAAGGAGGAGAAAAGTCAGTACTTAGAATGAGCCCTTCTAATTGTGTGATTACCCAGAGATTAGGACACAAAGCCTGGCCCCATTTGGAAATGAAGAGGCACAAAATGACCATCACAAACTGCAATGTAATAGGTGCATGGCGAGCACTTACTGTATACCAACACTGCCAGACGAGGAGGGAAGGAGGAACATAAGTTGATACTGAGTGTGGATGTACAAGGTACTGTGCTACCCATCCCACATACTCTCTGGATCATCAGCAGTCTTTTTCTTTTTAATTTTTTTCAATGTTTTTATTGATTTTTGAGACAGAGAGAGACAGAGCATGAGCAGGGGAGGGGCAGAGAGAGAGAGGCAGACACAGAATCCGAAGCAGGCTCCAGGCTCTGTCACAGAGCCCGATGCGGGGCTCGAACTCACAGACTGTGAGATCATGACCTGAGCTGAAGTCGGACGCCCAACCGACTGAGCCCCCCAGGTGCCCCTGGATCATCAGAAATCTTAAAAACTTAAGATCGCTATGCTGACTTTACAGATGAGAACAATGAGGCTCCAAATGGGTCACTAACCCAACATCCCAAAGTCAATACGCGGTCATTTGAAACAATCTACTTGATTCCAAAGGCTGGTCCTTCCACTAAAACATCCCCCAGGGTATGAGATGAGCCAGTGTACACAACAGAGTGAAATAAGATCAGTGCTGCAGGTAAGTGTGTGTTCACGTCTAATAAGAGCAGGACTGGCTACATAGTATGTGGGGCCTAGTGCGAAATGAAAATGCAGTGTCACCGTTCAAAAATTATTAAGAATTTCAAGATGGCAACAGCAGAGCATTAAATTAAGTGTAGAACCCTTCTAATAAAAGGGCCCTCATGTGAACACGTGCCCGTGTAGCCAGTCCTGAAAGGGAAGGAAGAACTCTGAGAAGTAGGGGGCAGGGGGTGGGAGCCACGTCACCCGTCTGCAGTGACAGCAGCAGAGCACCACAGCCCAGGACCATCTGCTGGACACCCAAACCTGTCCCTGTTTCCTTTGGCCATTCTTTCTCCTGCTACAGAGCTAGTATCAATGCAAGGTCATGGGAAGGGGCCAGGGTGGAACTTGGGCTGGAAGAAGCAGGAGGCAAATCTGGCCCAAATAAATAAAACTATTCCTTATGATACTGTTTCTTGAAGTGACATGATGGAAAGGGATCATTTGGCCTCCACCCCTGGGGAGATGCCCCAAAGCAGGTGGCAGAGTGATCCTCAGTGGAAGGTGGGGAGGAAGTCATACACAATAACATAGCAAGAGACCCAAGAGGCAGGGATACATAGCCAGCTGATGTGTGAGGAATGAGGGCAGAGAAAGGTTGAGAACCAGTGAGTATAAGGAACACTCAGCTGGAACTGGAAGTGTGGGGTCTGCGCCTGGCTTGCTCACCAGCTCCCTGTGTCACCTCCAGCCAGCCACCAAGTCCTGGTGGTTCAAAACACTCCAGGGCCAAGTACGCAGGAACTTAAGGGTATGCCAAGTGGCCATTAAAAGTGATGCTTACTGGGGCGCCTGGGTGGCTCGGTCGGTTAAGCGTCTGACTTCGGCTCAGGTCATGATCTCGCGGTCCGTGAGTTCAAGCCCCGCGTCGGGCTCTGTGCTGACTGCTCAGAGCCTGGAGCCCGTTTCAGATTCTGTGTCTCCCTCTCTCTCTGCCCCTCCCCTGTTCATGCTCTGTTTCTCTCTGTCTCAAAAATAAATAAACGTTAAAAAAAAATTAAAAAAAAAAGTGATGCTTACTATTCACTTTCTAATGTTAAATTAAAAATCAGCACACAAAATTGTTTCTATATTATGGTTACAAACATGTAAAAGGCAAAATAACCCTTAGGTAGAAAAAAACAAAACAAAACATGATTACAGAGCACATCAAAATGGGGCACCTGGGTGGCTCAGTTGGTTGAGCGTCTGACTTTGTCCCAGATCATGATCTCACAGTTTGTGAGTTCAAGCCCTGCATCAGGCTCTGTGCTGACAGCTGGGAGCCTGGAGCCTGCTTCAGAATCTGTGACTCCCTCTCTCTCTGCTCCCCCCTTGCTCGACTGTATCTCTCTCAAAGCTAAATAAACATTAAAAAAAAATTTTAGTTTTAATGTTAACAGGGACAGTCGTGTTTAGATAGCAAAACGTGGGTAACTTGTTTCTCCTTTTGTAAATGTTCCAGTATTTCTTTAACAAACATGTTTATTGTTTAGAAGTAATTTTTTTAGGGAAAAATGAATTCAGTTGGGCTGATGATGCCCCATCTAGCTTATAAGGACCTTCAAACGAGGCCCCTTTTGTTGTTGTTAACACAGCCCCTTTGCCACAGCAGGCATGTCTCACCTGGAGAGCCATATGCCAAAAGTAAAGGCAAGATATATGGGAAATGAGGCATCTACGCAAGGCAGGGCCATGTTCATCCTCTTGTGAAAGCCAAAGCACATGACTCAGATGGGTTTTCACACCTGTATTCCAGGAAGGCACCATGTACAAAGCAGGCAGAAGACGCCAGCATGTTGTTCAGCGATAAACAAAGCTATGACCTCAGACTTCTCACCAGAGAGATCAAAGTCATTAACATCAAGCCAGTTTTTTGGTGCACATCACAGTTCAAAGTCAACAGCCTCTACACTTCCCTTGCCTGCCCCCCAAACCGCTGCCGGTCTGGGGGCGGGGAGGAGGAGCTGAGTTACCTGTCGTCAGGTGGACAGAGGGGAAAAGGCAGGGTCACCGAACAACCCCAGAAATGGGCTTTGGTCTCTAATTTAACATTTCCATCTCCGTGGCTCAGTTTTATATACTTTTCAGGGCAGTGCTAAGTAGTTGTGTTGTCTTTTGGATATGCAAATTCAAGACGAGTGCTAACCAATGAACAGTCCGGGTTAGCCCAGGATTACAGGCTGTGTAGCTGGGCCTCCTCTGACCTTCAGGACACTGAGCCAACAGTGGCCACCTCATCTGTGTTTCTCAGCTGTGAATCTTGCGGGAGCCAATCTCTGCCCACACCGGATGGGCTGAAACTATCTTTCAACCACCACTTTCCCCTTATAACCAGGGCTGACTATGCCATCTTTAGCAATGGGGGGGGGGGGGGGTCAAAGAAAAGTTAAGCCAGAAATAAAGGGGGTTTCAGGCCTCTCAGAGGGATGGAAGGCAGCAAGTGACCCCTTGATAGAGCAACGGTAGAAGTTTCAGTCTCTTGTCACAGTAAGATGCAAGGAGAGAACAAAGACAGGATTCGTTCCCAGAAAGAACAAGCTTGGCCTAGTAATGGCTATATCCTGCATAGACAAAGGCCAGCCACAACCCGTTAGCAGAGGAAACCAGTCAAGAGTTGTGAGTCACACAATGTGGGAATGAGCCCTTCCTAGAAAAGGAAGCTGGTTCTTTGTTGAGCAGGGGTTTTAATTCCCTTCTGGGTAACTGTTGTTCCTTGGTAGGTCCTCCAGGGGCCCCCAAAACAGAAGCAGGAAGTATTTTTAAGTTTCCCAGATTTGCTCTTTAGAGACTGAACATAGCTTCCAGACATAAATTCCATGCTGGGTTCTCAGGGTGACTGTATCCTCAGGACCTCTGCGCAATCTGTTCCCTCTGCCTGTAAGTCCTTCCTCCGGACTTGCACTGTGCAACAGGGTAGCTATTAGCCATCTGTACCTTTTCAATTTAAGTTATTAATATTAAATGCAATTCAAAAACTAATTCCTTAGTCATACTAGCCACATTTCAAGTATTTAATAACTATATGGGACCAACGGCTACCCTACTGGATAGCAAAGTACTCAGTATCTCCAGCATTCAGAAAGTTCTACCAAACAGCATTGCTTCAGATTTTCAGTGACTGACACCTTCTCAACCTCAGGTCTCTGTGCTACTGTCACCCTCCCAACAAGGTCACCATAGACCCATGGGAACCTAAAGAACATATGGTGACTCCCTGTCCCCTGATCCTACCTTTATCACTACCTGAAATTACCTTGTTTGTCTCATGCTTTATTGCCTGCCCCGCCCCTGGAATATAAGCTCCATGAGAGCAAAGAGCTTGTCTGCCTCTTTTATTGTTGTACATCCAACACCTAAAACAGTTATCTGGTACAAACAGAAGCTCAAGTCAATATTGTTCAATAAACGACTTATGGTAGAGTCTACTCCATCACTTTGGGATCAGAGGACACCAGCTACTCAAGATAGCTGCAACGTATCTTCCCACGGACCAAGACGATATGTAAGCCTGCGTCCCATTTAGGGCATTTGGGATTCTGGGGGTTGTGGAAGCACGTAGGTAGAAGCAGGGCAGTGGAAACCCAACCTGGTCCTGATTCTCTTCCCAGAACACCAGTTGCCTTTCATCACCTCCATCAGTCTGTCAACAGGGCTGGGCCCAGCTCTTGCACTGTCCTTGTCCTCTGCTTTTGCAAAAGATCAAAATACCCTCACACATAACATTAGACCCTCTCCAACACATGATCATTTTCCCTCCATGTGCATATACAAAAGCAAATGATAGGATGGGATCTTAAGTTTAAACAGTTGTTGGTATTTTAATACTCTGCATACTCTGTGAGTGCTTTCTGACGCCATCTCTGGAATGGGAGGAGGAGGGGGAGGAACCAGTCTGCCACAACTTCGTTTTGCTATTAACTTCAATTACAATGTGAATGACAAGAGTATTACATTCAGCAAAACATGATCCCCATGGCTGAACACCAGAAGAGCATAAAGGTATAAAAATTGGAAGACATACCACATGTCACACGTTATTGAACTGTCATTACAAGCTGAGTACAAAAGTCGCCCTATCAGAGGAGCTGAGCATGGAAAAAGAGCATTCACAATGAAAAGAAAATAATAAGCAAATAGAAAGCAAAAATAGGAGCAGGTAGAATCTGCTCAGAATCAAACTAAGAAAGACTTCCCAGAGTCAAGGCGGTTGGAAGCTTGCCAAAGAAGAGAGGGCAGCTTGGAGAAACTTCAGCAGTGTAGCCTCCAATTCCTGCTAAGGAAACAAATGTGATTTTAAGCTGGTTTCCTCTTTAAGGCACACATGGCAATTGTTTGCTAAAACTCTAACTGCTCTCTTACTGCCATTAGTTAATAAACGTACCAACCTTGGGGCGCCTGGGTGGCTCAGTCAGTTAAGCGTCTGACTTTGGCTCAGGTCATGATCTCATGGTTCATGGGTTCAAGCCTGCTTTGGATTCTGTGTCTCCCTCGCTCTCTGCCCCTCCCCCACTCGCGCTCTGTCTCTGTCTCTCTCTCAAAAATACATAATCATTAAAAAAATAAAATAAAATAAATGCACCAACCTCGCTTATGTAGGAACATTACAGGACAATGAGTTTTGAGAGAACTGGCAAGGAGAACAGCCACGTTTTATTAACCAAACTCCAATATCCATTCTGAAATGATTTATAGGAAATTATATCTACTCTGATGTATAAATCATGAATTAAGTTTTGTTTCTTTGGCCATGACTGCATGAAGCCTCGTGATAAGCAGTAGGCCTGGTTCCCAACTTCAGGCTTTCTCCTCTTTGTCTTTTGCCAAGTCTTAAACAGAGAAGCACAGCCACCTTTGTATCCTGACCAAAAGATGGTCCTCCCTGAGATGGGAAGGTCGCTCTCACTGATGTAAGCCCAGATCTGGGAGGGACACTCACTGAGGTATATGGAGGGAAAAGAACACCAGGCAGATCAGCCAAATCAATGGAATGACAAACATCACAGTTCACAGCCCCGGGCCCCCGCTAAATCTCAGTTTCTCTCTTAGGCCATTCAGCTCTGTCTGCACAGGACAAGATTATAATCATTCTGATGGCAAGGACTCTACAATAACCAGCACAGTGCATTCCACAGACTAGAAGTCCATTAAATGTTTTCTGAATCAACAAATGACTTACACGGTTTTCCTCATGTTGATTATAATTTCAGAGGTTTCTATCCATATTTGGGATAGAAGAACCAAGGATCAAAAACTCATTCTTGATATTCAGGATCTAAAGTTTTAAAAACTGGATCCAAGGCCAACTAGTCAAATCGTGATGGTGAGGGTGGGCCAAAGACTGGACTCACAAACCTGGCCCAAGTGCACCCACTTATCCATGGCCAGAGTCAGGAATCTGCCTTCATTGTCACAGACACACATTGGCGTGCTATAGCCTCAGGCCATGAGAGAAGAGGCTGCTGACTAATGCTGTCTTACCGCCTGAATCAAAGCCAGCTGCCCTCACAGCTGGCCCTAACTTGAAGCGGCTGGACCTTGGCCACCACAGGGCAGCCCAGGACCCGGCTAAGGTTGTTGGGAAACCAGCTAAGAGTGGTTTTCCTTTGGTGGTTATTTTTTCAAGGCAAGGATGCAAGTCATTAGCCAACCAACTGAAGTTATTACCCCTTTTGAGGAAGGAACAGTGGCGCATCAAGCAAGATGGGCTCTTCAGTTTCATCCATCGCAAGTCTCACACCCTGGGGGCACCTGGGTGGCTTAGTCGTTAAGCGTTGGAGTTTGGTTCAGGTCATGATTTCACAGGTCATGGGTTCAAGCCCCGCACAGGGTTCCCCACTGCTAGTACAGAGCCTGCTTGGGATTCTCTCTCTCCCTCTCTCTGCCCTTCCCCTGTTGGCATGCTCACATGTGCTTTCTCAAAATAAATAAATATTAAAAAAAAAAAGTCTCACACCTTTTTACCCCCAAAGTCTACACCAGATCAGTCTTCCAAATGGTTACTACTAATCTATTAGAACAAATAAAAACTTGTGGGCCTATATTCCCTTGATTTTTTTTGCACTGTAAAGTTCCTACACGCAAATATCATAGCTGTTAAACACAAACGCGTAGTTTTATAGAGTAAAAGTGTAAGAACTGTTTCTCATGAGGCAGGTTAGGTAGTGGGTTATTCGGATAAATCCTCTGGCCGAAAACAACTCTGGATAAATCACCTGAAGGGCAATGAGGAGTTGAAAGGACAGCGCAGTCCTGCCAGGTCAATTCTGGAAAGGAGTTTGAACCCAAAGAGGCCAGACGATTATTTGAGCGCCACAGTTGTTTTTGCCTTGAAGACGCTGGAGGGGTACAGGTGACGGAAGACGAGGTGCGGAGCGCATTCAATGTAAAGACTTACAGGATACCTTTCCCTGCAGTAAGCTGGGCTCTGAAGGGCTGCAGTCTCGGGGGAACCAGACAGACCGGAACTAATCCGTCACACTTCCTGTTCCTCTCCAACCCCATGGGCCCAGGAAGAAGGCTGCTCTGTACCTCGGCAGAGCAGAAGGAAAAGTAAGGGAGACAAAATACTCTTGAGAAGATGTGACCACAGACCCACCCTCACGCACATTTCACCCCAGGAACATACAGCAGAAATGAGTCTGGTTTAAAGTGGTCCCCAACTTGTGCCCCTAAAAGGCAGCCAGAAGGCAGAAAGTACATTTATATTCCAAGCCTCAAGGAATCTCCACAAATACTTTTTTTTTTTAATTTTTTTTTTTTAACGTTTATTTATTTTTGAGACAGAGAGAGACACAGCATGAACGGGGGAGGGGCAGAGAGGAAACACAGAATCGGAAGCAGGCTCCAGGCTCTGAGCCATCAGCCCAGAGCCCGACGCGGGGCACAAGCCCGACGCAGGGCACAAACCTGCGGACCGCGAGATCGTGACCTGAGCCGAAGTCGGACGCTCAACCGACTGAGCCACCCAGGCGCCCCCACAAATACTTTTTTTAAGGGCAATAACTAGCCAAACAGTTAAAGATAACCAGATGCATAGGGAATAAGCAGCATGAGGAGGAACCAGTATAAATAACTGAGCACAGAAACATACCTGGACAGGCTTCAGGTACAGACTTATTAAGTTTATATACGCTTACCACATGCAAAAAGGAAATGACAAGTTTGTAAATATCAGCAGGGAAGGGAAAAAAACTGTAAAAAATTGGGGCGCCTGGGTGGCTCAGTCAGTTAAGCGTCTGACTTTGGCTCAGGTCATGATCTCACAGCTCACCGAGCCTGGAGCCTGCTTCGGATTCTGTGTCTCCCTCTGGCTCTGCCTCTACCCTGCTTGTGCTCTCGGTCTCTCATAAATGAATAAATGTTTAAAAAAATGAAAAAAAATAGAAAAAAGAAAAAAAAAAACGGTAAAAAATGACCCAGGAGATCTGGAAGAGAATCAAATGGAACTTCTAGAGAGGAAAAACTCAGTAACGAATTAAAACCTCCACGGAAGTGCCTGGCAGCAGATTAAAAACAATAGAAGAGAGAATTAGAAACCAGAGGTTAGATCAGAGGAATCTTTCCTGAATACAGCACAGAAAAGCAAAGATGTGGACAGTGCAGGAGAGTGGATTTACGATGTGGAAGACACAGTAAAAAGGTCTAACACACATTTCACAGGGTGGGGGCTGAAGGGGGTCTCTGAAGAGGAGGAGAGTTAGGACAGGACTGAGATAACACTGAGGAGATAAACTGAGGATTTTTCCAGAGCTACTGAAAAACACCACGAATTCGAAAGACCCGGAGAAGACTAAAAAGAATAAGTATAAAGGAATGCACACCTCGACACATCACAGTGATCAAAAGTAAGAGTAAAATCTTTTTTTAAGTGCACTTATTTATTCTGAGAGAGAGGCAAGAGTATAATCTTAAAGAAATAATATAGATTACCTTAAAACAAACGATGGTAAGGCTGAGAAATGATGTCTCAGCATCAAAAATGGAAGCCAAAAGACAGCTGGATCATATATTTAATATGCTGAAACAAAATAATGACCAACCTATAATGTCATATATACCCACGCAGAGATAAATAATGGCCCCCAAAGACAGCCGGGACATCATTCCCGGAACCTGTAATGTTACCTTATATGGCAAAAAAGTCTTTGTAGCATGATTAAGTTAAGGATCTCCAGTTGGGCAGATTATCCTGCAACACGTGGGTGGGCATGAAGGGCAGCCACAAGTGTCATCACAAGAGAGAGGCAGAGGAAGACGTGACACAGAGGAGAAGGTGGTGTGAGAGAAGAAGACAGAAATGTGAAGATATTACAGTGCTGGCTTTGAAGATGGAGGAAGGAGCCGTGAACCAAGGTAGGCAAGAAATGTGGCTCTGGAGGCTGGAAAGGCAAGGAAATGACACTCCCCTAGAGACTCGAGTGGGGGTGGGGGATGGGGGTGGGGGTTCAAAGCTCTGCTGACACTTGGATGTTAGCCCAGGGAAGCGAATTTCGAGCTTCTGGCCTCCAGGACTGTGTGAGAATAAATGTGTGTTGTTTTAAGTCACCGAGTTCGTTGCAGCAGCCACAGGAAACAAATACAACTGCTAAAACCATCCTTCCACAATGATGGCGTTTTCAGGACCTCCCGAGCATACGGAACCTGAGAGGGCTCCCGACCAGCAAAAGAAATTCTACAGGTTGTCTGTCAGGCAGGTGGAAAGTGATCCCAGATGGAAAACTCGCAACATGAAAAGGAACAAAGAGTAAGGACAGTGAGGAATGCATGAACTCAATCAACAAATGTTGACTGGGTAGGACAAACTATTTGATGTTCCTTAAGATACACAGAATTAAGACACACAGTAATGAGAGAAAACAAGGTGGGAGGGGTAAGTGTTCTTAGAGTGTTCCAAAGACCCGGTATTACCCTGTGGGAAATGAAAGTTTGGACAAACTTTAAGTACAAATACTGTAATTCTTAGAGTAGGAAGAGTGTGTGACTTTCCTAATAGAGGGAAACAGAGGTGGTAAAGCTACAGACAAAAGCAAGGAAGTTATCATCAAAGTGTGAGGAAGGAGGCTGGGCTGCGTCAGGGACATTCAGAGGCTTCTGGGAGCCAGGAGGATCCCATTTATTGACCCATGATAGTTACACAAGTGTTTGCCTTATTTGTTAAACTCTGTATACATGCTTTAACACTTGTGTGTGTGTGTGTGTGTGTGTGTGCGCGCGCGCGCGCGCAATATTTTACAATGGGAAATGATTGAAAAAATAACAACAATCACATACTTCTCCTGTTCACCAACACTTCACGTCCAGACCTTTCTACCTCAGCTCAATGTTCAGCAAATCAAAAACCCATGAATGAGTTCTCCAGAGACCATCTCATGCAGCCTTCTGTTTACAGACAAGTAAATTCTTACTATACCCAGTTTACGGATGAAGCAACTAAAGTCTAATGAAGTTGATTGATTTATCCAAGGCCATAGTGATTTCATCCAGCAAATTATTTTTACTTTGACTTTTCAAAAAAAAAAAAAGCAAATTCTATTTATAACTCACTTCTCCCCATACACTCCCTCCATATGTCACAAATTCATCTGGAAGATTTCCCAGTGTTGTCTGTTGCACTGAGATAGCCCCAGAACTCAGTCTGCATCCCCTGGACCTAACTATTCTGCCTATTTCAGAAGGACACGCTGGTGGCCAGAAAAGTGTGGGTGCCTGTAATTAACAGGGCTTTTTCAAGTCTCTCCCTTAATATTGATGCCATGATACAATTCAGATGGCACAAGAGCAGGGATTAGAAAAACAGGACACATAATCAAGCCTGGACTTGAGGGTGGCTTCCCAATGAGATGCTCGCCAAAAACAATGCCGCTAAACCACAAATCATGCATCACGCTTTGGGAAACGGCAACACACGGGGGGAGCAGCCACGGCCCCAGACCAAGGAAATCGGGAGGAAGCATCACCCAACCTGGGGGGGATGGGCAGAGACAGTAAAGACGGAGAAGCACAGACAGCAGCAGCAGCTTAAGAAATAAACCTGCACAGAGTTTTTGGTATTTTTTAAAAAGTTTATTTACTTATTTTGAGAGAGAGAGAAAGAGAGAGAGAGAGAGAGAGAGCACAAGCAAGGAAGGGACAGAGAGAGAGAGAGGGAGAATCCCACGCAGGCTCCACACTGTCAGCAGAGTCTGACATGGGGCTCGAACCCACAAACCATGAGATCATGACTTGAGCTGAAACTAGATGCTTAACTCTGCGCCCCTGCACAGTTTTAAAGAAACCAATTTCATCTTAATACAAATAAATATTTAGAGAGCAATTTCATTTACTGCTAATCCTTTATACAATCGTCTAGCAGATAAAAACAACTGCCATAAAGCATAAGATTTTCAACACTAGTCACTGAAAACATAGGAACGTCACATTTGCCTCCGGGCACTGTCTGCTCTTCCCCGATCCCTCTCACTCTCAACTTTGCTATGCAAACACCGTCACTTCAACGAACGCTCTTACATGAGAACACTCTCTTCCTGGATGTCAGCAAGCTCGTGATAGAGTTTAAAAGCTGCACAGTCAAATCCCAGCCAGTAACTTTGGGAACCGTGCACTTCAAAAAGCTTGGCTGCTTTCACGGGAATGGTTCAGGTCACAGAGAGCCTTCGTGGATTCGTCTTCGGGCATAACCTAAAAACCACTATGGTGACCACAGAATGGAGCCTCTGAAGGCCCCTTATTTCTCAAACCACCTTGCCGGGAAAGAACCCAGAAGATGCAAAGAGGACATGTTCAGATGTAAGGAAGAGGGGGAGAAACAGAGAAGAGAGAGGAAAAGATAGGAGTTAGGCTGCAGTAGAAAGAAAATGTCTTTAGTACATGCGGTGGGAAGGCCAAGAGGAACAGAGGGAGTGTGTGTGTTGCAACTGCCTCTCAACTTAAATTCTCAGTCGAGTCTTAAAATTCATCCCTATGGCAAAGAGGGGCCATGAAAGGGTTTCCTGCCTTTCAACTCTGATTTTCTTGTCCTTTAGCACCCAGACCTGTTTTACAGGGATATCATGTAAAGTCGGAAGCATCTGTACACACACACACACACATTATTTAAGACTGACTGAGGTCTTGGTTGCACTCCCTGCTTGGATTGAGAGCAGCGATAACTGTAATTACAAATGGTGAAAAACTGCAGCACCACCTCCCTTCTTTTTGTTTCAAAGCCCTCTCTCTGCAGACGAAAAGGAAATGATCCTCTACATCACTCTGGTCTCATCAGGTCGACCCATTTCACAGATGAGGAAACTCAGGCAGGACAGGCCTGCATTATCCATAGGTGAGGCAGGATTCCAAGGCTCCTGTTTCTAAACTACCAGCCCACAGACAACCATCTTGACCAAGACACTGGTATGTCCCTAAACACCCCGGACACACTTCCTCCCCCCTCCCCACCCCCCACCATACCATATAGGGTATATTTCTTGGCTCCTTTTCAGGCTATGACTTCGGAGCAATAATGGAGAATAATGGAGACCAATTAAGCAGGTACATGAACGTCAGCAGCATGCCGCTCCTACTCAGTCCCAGCTAATTAAGATCTTTGCCACTTGGCAGGGAAGCACACTTATCAGGGCACCCAGATCCATCCTCTGCCAAGGAAAACAGAAAAGTCTAGGGCTTTACAGACATCAGGCAGGGTCTAGGAGCCAAGAGGTCGGGCAAGCACAAACTGAATGTAATAATAATCACTTCCATGCACTCGTATGGAATTTATGCTTATGTGAGGGCTCTTCCCCATGCATTCTTTCTTCTCTGCTCCTCCAGCCACGGTAACCTCTCCCACGGAGAGAGGAGAAAATGTGAGAGCTACCAAGAGAGAAGACCTCAGCTGACAATCCGTTCAATCCTCCTGTTTTCCAGGGTGAAAAGCCCCCAAGAGGGAAGGTTCTCACCCATGGACACAGCTTGGTGATGCCACTGCCAGGACCAGAATCAGACTTTTGAGGCCAGGCAATTTCCTGCATACAACTGTAGCTTCCACCCTGCATGCTGATCTGGGTCGGTAGTTGCTCTGTGCTTTCTTTTTGTAGTATACACGTGCTGCTGAAGCGAGCATTCTTTGTGTTTTCTTGGGGAAAAAAAATTTAAATACAAAAATATGCATATTGGGGCGCCTGGGTGGCGCAGTCGGTTAAGCGTCCGACTTCAGCCAGGTCACGATCTCGCGGTCCGTGAGTTCGAGCCCCGCGTCAGGCTCTGGGCTGATGGCTCGGAGCCTGGAGCCTGTTTCCGATTCTGTGTCTCCCTCTCTCTCTGCCCCTCCCCCGTTCATGCTCTGTCTCTCTCTGTCCCAAAAATAAATAAAAAACGTTGAAAAAAAAAATTTAAAATTTATAAAAAAAAAAAAATATGCATAAATGTAGCAATCTGTCATATTCCCACCATCTAGGATTAACCAATGTTAACATTTCCTGCATTTTAACACTGAAGATCGATGTCTCATCCTCCACCCTCCCATTCTGTCCAGAAGCAACATCTACGTGTGTACTTCTAAGCCATATTCTCACAGTACAGATCCATAAATCGTAGTACTTTAACATAGATTGGCCAGCCTTTTCAAATTTGTCAACCTTCTGAGTTATTGGGGTTTTTGGGGGGAAGTATCTTTTCTAAAGAATTCTTTTTTAACCCCAAGGGTCAAAAGGTATTCTCTTGAACTATCTTCTAATCGGGTCCAAGTTTTGATTTTCACATTTAGGGCTAGCTGAAATTTATCTTTATTTATGCTATGAGATAAGGATCTAATATTTTTCTATGGAAAGCCAACTGTCTTGGCATGAGTCACTGAGGACTCAGCCTTTCGCAGTGGTGTATAAAACACCACTACCCATGCCAAAATTTCACGGGGTGTCTTAGGTCTGTTTTTCTGCTCTCTAATTTGTTTTATTGATCTCCTTGTTCTTCTTAAAATTATTTTGCCAAAAGTATCAGATCTATTTATGTGCCCTACTATTCCAAATGAATTTCAGAAATGGTTGGTGTAGTTTCAAGAGAAATCCTATTGGAATTTTGATTAACATTGTATTCAATGAGATGCTTTTATGCTAATAAGCTCTCCCATCTGTGAACACATCATTGCCCATTTATTATATACTCTAATAACATTTTATGAATTTCTCCGTCAAAGCCTTATCTATGTTTTATTTCATTTATTCCTAAGTACCATACAGTTTAGTTGCTATTATGAACAATATCTTTTTTTCTATAGGTTACTGTTGTTACACAGAAATGCTATTGTTTTTTGTATGTTGATGCTGTACTCTGCAACTATGTTTACCTCTTTTATTATATATAATACTTTAGAAAATTCTTGAGTTTTGAAGGTATACCATCAAATAATCTTCATATAACAAAAGCTTTGTCTCTTATTTTCCATCCTCACCTTTCATTTGTTTTTCTTATCTTGTTGCATTGGCTTGGTCCACCAGCACAATGTTGAACAGCAGTGGTGATATCTAGTATCCTTTTTCTTATTTCTGATCTAATTGGCAATGCTTCTAAAGTTTCCTTAGTAAGCATGATATTGGCCACAGGATAGTTATTGCCTTTTTTCATGTCCTCAGATGTTTTCAGACATCTTCCCAACGAGTAAGTTCCTTTGGCACAAGGCCTAAATCTAAGTCTTATACATCCTTCCGTCCACTATAGCACAGTGCTTGTCACACAGTAAGTGCACAATAAATGTTTTCTTATCGCTCATATCTTTCCAAACTCTACTAGTCGGTAGACACTTTTGACACTTCCTGCTTCTCTGGCCCCGGCAAATGTGGTAGCTGCTGCAGCAACATTTGGCTAGATGGTTTTAAGATGAGTGCTCTTCGTGTGTGTGTGTGTGTGTGTGTGCGCATGTGCATATGTGTACGTACTTGACTTTACAGATATGATGGCTCATGTAGTAATGTTCTGAGAGTTCATGAAGAAATCAAAGGAGTCTGGTGATTAAAAAGTGAATTCTGGGGGCGCCTGGATGGCTCAGTTGGTTAAGCATTCAACTCTTGGTTTCGGCTCAGGTCATGATCTCACGGTTCATGAGTTCAAGCCCTGCATGAGGTTCTGGGCTGACAGTGCAGAGCCCGCTTAGGATTTTCTCTCTCTGCCCCTCCCCACCCTCTCAAAAATAAATTTAAAAACCCATTTTTTATTCAAGTGAGTTCTGTCAGGGATTTGGGACTTGGCTACCCTGTGAAAACTATTTGTCTTCTCCCTCCTTGTTCCACCCATGTGAACGAGGATTTTTTTGGAGATTAACTGGCCCCTTAATGGAACAAACAAACAAAAGGACCTATTCCTTTGTGCAGAGCAGCAACTCGGGGGGGAGGGGGCTGCTCACACAGTTCAGCTGGAGTGATGCCACACACATTCTGGCTTCTCAGCAAGAAGGCAATTCCTGGGAATGTGGCCAGCACAGCCCCCCATAGCTGCACACACAAAACCAACAGGAGCTCCGTTCAGTCCTGACAAGAAAACGCTGGTGGTGAGGAAGAGACAAACAGAACTGCGGCCCACGATTCCTTCTTAGGCTCAAGCTACTTCTCCCTTGGCCACTGGAGGGGCCATTAGCTGCACTCCTGAGTCATTTCCCCACCTCTTAGCTCACTTGCCTGAGGTACACCGAGGAATGCGACCCTCTGAGGATGATGGTCGCCCCACCCCAACCCTCCTCAGCCTTGTCTGAGCAAACTGTCAGAAAGGGGTAAAACTGGGTAGTGTGCATCGGGGTAAAATCGGAATGACTGCAGGCAGTGACCCACTCCTCAGCAGCAGGAAGCGCAAAGGCGGGAACACGCACAGTCAGTGAGAGAAGATGCTGCTTCTCTTGAAGCAGAGGACCTGCGTTCAAGTCTCAGCCCCACCATTTACTTGCAATATCATCACAGGCAACCTTTCGAGCTCTAAGTAGCTCATTTGCAAAATGCAAACAGGCACGGTGGTCTCAAGTCCTGTTGCAGCGTGGACCAGGGATAAGGGACAGTCTGCTTAGTCTCTGAAATGTCCAAAGCTCCTGAAGGAAGTTTGCACAAAGGCTGGAGACAGAAATATCCCTGAATGGATGGCGTGAAGGACCAGGGCAAGCTGAGAAGACTGGGAATAAGCTGTTAGCTGGGCTCTGACAGGGAGACCCACAAAGCTGTCCCTTACAGTGTCATTAAATTGGCTTTACTGCTTAGCAGCCCCTCAGGATACAACCAGCCCAATGCAGAACAAAGCAGAGAGGGGACAGGCTGAACAGGACGGCTGGACTGGATCCCTCTGGGCCCATCTTCCCCTCCTCCTCTCCCGCAGCTCCCCTCCCCCCAACCACAGCCCCCATCCATACAGGGCCTCAGTCTTTTGAGTCTGTCTCCACTTTGAAGGGCAAGGGTAAATTCATCCACTCTACTATTCCCACTGCCGATGCCCCGGTCAGCACTTTTGCCTCAATTATTCTTCTACCCCTTACATCACTCCCCACCCCAAATAAAGCTCCAGAATTCCACAGAGCGGCTTCCTGAACAGCAGGTGGGGCACTTCCGTCCTCTGCTCAAAACCTTCAATGACCTGTCACTGCATCCAGACTTCTCAGAAAGGCATCTACCCGAGCTGGGTTCATCTCCCAGCCTGTCTCCCTACAGGCCTCACCCGTCAGCCACGGACCACCTGCATTTCCCCAAGAACACCACGCGCCTTTCACCCCCGGGCTTGGGTGCTCTTTTCTGTATCCAGCATGAACAATGTTTTATTGTTCTAGCCACGGCCCACAGTGCCTTTAACACAGGAAGTTTCCAGAAAGCAACACTGAGGCTAAGCAACAGGTATGACCCTTGAAAACAAACTCTGTGTGGAGAAAAAGAAGCCAGACACAGAAAGCCACATACTGATGATTCCAGGCGTATGAAATATCCATAATGGACAAACTTATCAGGACAGAAAGCAGATCAGGGACTGGGGGAGGAAGGAGCAACTGCTCAGTGGGCACGGGGTCTTCTGTGTGGGCAACAAAAGTGTTCTGGAACTAGAGAGTGGTGACGGGGCATGCCCTTCGTAACGTACCTGATGACACTGAACTGTGTACTTTAAAATGGTAAGTGGTGGGGTGCCTGGGTGGCTCTGTTGGTTAAGCATCTGACTTCGGCTCAGGTCATGATCTCACGGTTCGTGAACCCCACACAGGGCTCTGTGCTGACAGCTCAGAGCCTGGAGCCTGCTTCGTTCGGATTCTGTGTCTCCCTCTCTCTCTGCCCCTCCCCCACTTGCACTGTGTCTCTCTCTCTCAAAAATAAACAAACATTAAAAAAACTTTTTCAAATAACAAATAAAAATAAATAAAATGGTAAGTGTTATGCTCTGGGTATTTTACCACACCACATACACAAACTGAGGCTGAGAAGATACAAATAATTATTCCAGACCACACCGCTAGTAAGTGATTATAAGAGTTGATTTTAAGAGCCCAGTGTTTCACTGCAATGTTAAGAGTCAACACAGAGTTGGGGCGCTTGGGTGGCTCAGTCGGTTGAGCGTCTAACTCTTGATTTTGGCCCAGCGCATGATCTCATGGTTCGTGAGATCAAGCCCCACATCGGTCTCTGCACTGATGGCGTGGAGACGGCTTGGGATTCTCTCTCCCCGCCACCACTCATTCTCTCTCTCTCCCCCCCCCCCACCCCTCTCAAAATAAATAAACATTTTAAAAAATGGAGAGCTATCCCTCTCCATCTCTACAACCAGCCCAAGTCCCGTGCATTCTCCCTGATGCCTCCACTGAGTGATCCAGGCCTTGGTAGCCCTTGGTTCCAGAAACGTCCATGGCGCACAGCCCGGCATAAAATCATGCGTGTCCTGTGTTGTTCTCTGGTGGCCTCCTGCATGCTGGTCTTTGCCTTGACAGCTGGACTGCGAGCTCTCTGAGGTTGGCAGGTCCTGTTGTCCAGCCTTCTTCCCTTGGAGCTCCTTCCCCTTGGGCTCCTTCCCCTGGGGCTTACTGCCTTCACTGGTGTGGCGGAAACTGAAAGGCGTGCTGAATCCTGGTTATATTTTTCACAGTTTTAACTTGCATTTTGGCTGAAAAGTTCCCACATTGTTTGGCTCAGCAAAACATCACAGAGTCTCCTTTTGGCATGGATTCAATCTCAGGAAATGCCTTTCTGTCACAGAACTACTAAGCCAACTGGTACCTACTGTTTTCTCATTGATGGGGAGAAAGTTAACACCACTTTATCCACTCACTCATGAGAGAAAGTTTCATTTCTTTCCCTCGAATGCTGCATGAATATTATAGGCTGCAATTTAATAGAGCAAGCCAATAAACGAAAACATGTGACATAATGGCTTAGAGTTCACACATGGCAACTAAAAAACACGTTTTATTACTTCACTTGAAAAACAATTTTTTTTATTTTTGGTATATTTAGGAACCAGCAAGGGAGACCAAGGCTGAAAGTCAAGGCTAGCAGTGGGTCCACCACTTACTTATGACCTTGGCCAAATCCCTTGACTCCTCAGAGGCAGTTTTCTTATCCACAAAATGGGAATAGAAAGTGCCCTCCCATGAGCTAGAGAGAAGGGATGGAAGACACCACTGAGATACCAAATGGGAAGAGCTCGGTGAAGGCAGAGTCTGGAATGTCAGGCATCTTGGGGCAATAGGTCTCTGAGTCCAGAGGGGAAGGAGGGACGTGAATGCACTGTCCTCTGCACAGCCAATCAGCTGGTCTAGTAGGTGATCTCCCTCTGCATATTGTATACGTGCAGACTCAGCCATCTTATGTAACTGTATTACCTTGTCAAAACTGGGACCTGAGCACAACATGATGAGCTAGACTACAGATCTCAATCAGACGTCATCAGTGTTTGCATATGCTTTCATTTTTAAGTTTACAAACAACTCAGGGCGCCTGGGTGGCTCGGTCGGTTAAGCATTCGACTTCTGACTCTGCTTCTGACTCTCTGTCTCCCTCTCTCTCTGCCCCTCCCCCACTCACCTTCTGTCTCTCAAAAATGAATAAACATTTAAAAAGAATGAATAAGTAAATTTACAAACAACTACAATGGAGCAGAAGGTAGAGAATTATTTGCAGGGGAGTGTGGGTGGGTCAGTTGATTAAGCATCTGACTCTTGATTTGGCGCAGGTCATAATCTCACAGTTTGTGAGTTCAAGCCCTGCATTGGGCTCTGTGCTGGCGGTGTCGAACCTTGGGGTTCTCTCTCTGCCCGTTCCCCTGCTCTCTCCCACTCTCTCTCAAAATAAATAAAAATAAACATTAAAAAATTATTTGCAACAATGTAATGAAATCAATACACCATGATTTTGACAGGCAGTTCATGAGCCTGCAAAGGTTGCTTTATTACAATGTCTCTTTGTGATTGTGTCCATTGTGATGGGATGACATTTACAGCATCTGACTCCAATTCCTATTCCAGGAGGTGAAGGGGCTTCACTGATCCTCCCTTTATAAGAATAACAGAGAAAGGACTGTTGTTCTCTTTTCCAGAGGGGCAGCCAACACCCATCGCAGGCCTCATCTCAGTCCTCCCCTATAGTCAGCGCTGCCCAGCCCTGATCCACGGAGGCAAAAATCACTGAATTTGCTCCGCCTTAAGAGCATATCTAGGCAGAATTTGGTGCCGGCCTCGAAATGCTCCAGGTCCACTGAGCAATGCCGCCATCTGGTGGTCACGCAAAGAACTAAGAAAATCAGTGATCATGCGTAGTTCTGTTTGTGGGCTTGAGTTGTTGGGACACCTTTTAAATCTACTCCAGGAGGCTACTTAAGGTACATTTGTACTGAATATTCTCATAAAGGATGTTTTCTATTAAGACTACTGTGTGGTAGACTAAACATGGCCACAAATTCTCTCAAGCCCCTCCCATTAAGAGGTGGAGTTATTTCCCTATCTCTTGAATCTGGGCTGAGTCAGTGACTCGCTTTGGAACAGAAGGCACAGGAAGTGATGCTGCATAATTTCCAAGCCTTCACGTCAAGAGGCCTGAGTTTCCCTCCTCTCCCTCTCAGAACACTGCTGCCTTTCAAACAAGCCCAGGCAGGCCTCCTTGAGGATGGGACTCCACGTGAAGAGCGGAAGAAAGGACCTGCTGTGTCAGCCACTTCTTCTGAGGTCCTAGACAAGTGAGTGAGGCCATCCAGGACCAGGCAGTCACAGTGCAACCACTGTCAAATGCAGTGACGAGTGAGCCCGGTTAGACCTGCTAAAGCCAACCCGAATACTAGCCCATAGAACCATGAGTTCTTGTAAGCCACTAAATTCTGGGAGGCCTGTGACACAGTGGCAAACACAGCAGTAAATAACCAATGCACAGCCTCAAATTTAGGTTTTAAAAATCTGTACTCCAGGGGCGCCCGGTTGGCTCAGTCCGTAGAGCATGTGACTCTTGATCTCGGGCTTGTTAAGTTCGAGCCCCACACAGGGTATAGAGATTATTTAAAAATACAATCTTTAAAAAATTTTTTTAAAAAATCTGTCTTCTGGCCTATAAACATGAGGCTTATTATTACTCTTTTAAATTGGAGGGAGGGACAGCATACATCACCATTTCCACATGGTGAATCTTGACTGTTGCACAAATTTTGAATGTGGCATACTCTGATTTTCTCATGCGTGTTCAGACCCTGCCACATCTCCTCCTTCATTCATTCATCAAACACTAACCGAGCGTGTCACAAGTGATAGCTACTGGGGAGGCTCTAGGGACTTGGGACTGAATGGGATTATGACACCTACTCTTGAGAGGTCCCAGCTATTGAAGACACATGTGCAAATAGATCATAACAAAGAGTGGCGTATGTTACGTTAGAACAGAGTAGTGACTACCTGCGTGTGGGGGCAAGGGGGCACTATTAGTCAAGACCCAATTAAGAAAAGAGAAAACAATCCAAGTATTTGAACAAAAAGAATTTAATCCAGGGAGTTTGCTATATAGGTGAGAAGGCAAACAAAACATGGTGGGGGGGAAGAGGGGGTGGGCAGAACCCTGGAAGAAGGTCAGCTACCGCCAAAGACACCACCAGCCAAGGAGAATGAGGGGCAGAAATACCCTGGCATTTCCTTTTCTCCCCCTCCAATCTCCCACAGTGCCTTGCATTGGTCAAACCCAGAAGGAGCCTAGGTGATGCAGCCTGCAAGCATTAGCATAGCACTCTGGGAACACAGTGAGGGAAGGACGACGGCAAACAGGATTAGTTAGGACTGCCATGGGGTATTGTGGGCTGTTTTATGCCATCCATACAGTTCTCTGCCACGGCCTCCTTCCCCCTCCCCCACCCCAGAGCAGTATCAAGGTCCTTCTCAAAGGAGAATCTCAAACATTTGAATAGGAGGATTAGGTTATGTGGGGCAGTAGACAGAGCACTTGCTTGTGAGTCTAGATCTCAGCCAGAGGAACCACCGCCCGGCCCCCCACCCTGAACAGTAGGGGGCTGGGCTAAGGGAGCAATGGCTCCTCCAGTCTCACATTTAGACAAGCCTGGAAAAGTGCCTGGAGCACCTCTTCAGCCCATGTAACATAGGAGATCTGGTGGACACTGTGGCTGATGATGGGCAGTGGCTACAGGGCTTAGAGTCAAATCCCAGTTCTGTTCTTGCTATGCAAGACTTGCATAAAGTTGTTCTCTCTCATAGCCTTTGTCTCCTTGTCAGTAAAACGGGGTAATCATCCCTAATTTGCAGGGTTCTTGTGAGAATGAAGTCAACCCCTTGAGCACCTGCTGGATGATCTATGGCAGGGCCTCTCAGAGCGGGGTTCCCGGACCAGGAGCATCAGCAGCCCCTGAAAACCTGGTAGGATAGAAACTTCTGGGGCTTCACCCCATATTTACTGAGTCAGAAACTCTCAAGCGAACCCAGAAATCTGTGTCTGAACAAGCCCCTCTAGGGGCTCTGATGCCTGCTAAAAGTCTGAGAACCAATCATCTAGCTAGAACCTAACGGACCCTCCATAAACAGGAACTCTATTGCTATTTTTACAGCCTTAAGGAATGAGTTTGAAAAAGGAACATTTTCACCTATCACCAACTGCTCATTTGGGATGAACCAGAATCTGAGGACACCCAAGGCTTTGAGTTCCAACACCAACTGTCAGTGGTTTGGGGTTCACCCAGCCAGCCCACAGACGGCTGATACTGGCCCTCCCGCCCACATAACCTCAGAGCTAACCCCTTCCCAGGCTGCAGGTAAACCCCTACCTTCTCAAGATAAGATGTTCTCTCACATTCCAGAGGAGTCTGAGAATATCTCAAATGGGGTAAGGGGGCAAAGGACAGAGAGGCTTTCTGAGAGAGGGAGAAGGTATAAAAAAAAGGAAGCAATAAATATTCAGCCTTAAAAAAAGGAGAAGTGAAAATCTCAGGAAAAAAATCTCTGTCCAGAAATTTGGGGGTGGTGGTGGGTAAGAACATTGGAAGAAAAAGAAAACAATAGGTAAGATACCATGATACCCCACAAAAGTAAAAAAAAAAAAAAAAAAAAAAAGGTGATGTGATAGCTTCAGGGAAGCAGGAAGAAGCTGAAATAATTTATACAGAGCTAAAGTAAATAACGTTCCTTTCCTTTATTGCCCCTTTCCTGCTGGTCCTGTGTTAGAAGGGTCTTAATCTTCCATAGGAAGCACTGTGATGTTTGTTCCGTAACAGAAACAGCAGCTGATCCCACCCACTAGAAGCTACACTCGTGGGCAGTCTGGTGGCTCCACTGCCACTAGATGGGGTTATTGCCACTGGATGCCAAACTGGGTGCGGGACACTGTCAGAAAAATGTGACTCTATTTCGAGATGTTCTGCAGTCACCAGTTGGGCTTGTCCAGAGAAGCAAGGACAAGAAGGCATTCAAGTGTGTGCTCACAACACTGACCCAAACAAGGATGAGACAGAGGGTGAGGGAGAAGGATGCTGGTCCAGTCAGGAGGGGGCATGGGGGCTCTCAAGGAGCAGAAAGAACATCTCACCCTGGGCTCCTGCTGACGCTAGGGAAAGGTGGGGTGGAGGCCACCGTGCAGAGCGCCCTCGCCATCCGCTCCTCTGGTCCACATGCTGGCTCACCACAGGACAAGCAAAGGACCAGGATGGACTCAATGCCTTTGAAATATAGAAATATATTTCAGAAATATAGAAATATAACTGAGCCCCCATATCCATGGATTCCTTTCTTTTCCCTTCTTGGCACAGGTGAATGGGTCTTTAGATTTCCTCTCCAATTGCTACATGTACCTCTAAACTTATCTGATAGGAAATAAGGCACTGGCTCCTTTTTTTTTTTAACATTTGTTTTTAAGTTTATTTATTTTTGAGAGAGAGAGAGCGAGCGAGCACAAGCAGGGCAGGGGCAGAGGGAGATGGTGACACAGAATCCGAAGCAGGCTCCAGGCTCTGAGCTGTCAGCACAGAGCCTGATGCAGGGCTCGAACTCCAAAACCAGGAGATCATGACCTGAGCTGAAGTCAGACACTTAACCTACTGAGCCACCCAGGCGCCCCCAGGCACCAGCTCTTTAATTCTAAGGCTTGGTTCTCAAACTTCAGTATGCAGATCACCAGGAGGGCGAGTTAAACACAAAACGCCTAGCATCTAGCCCCCCCACCCCGCCCCCCAGGTTTCCCATTCAATAAGTCTGGAGGAGCAAGGTCAAGAATTTGCATTCTCTCGAGTTCCCAGGTGACGCTGCTGCTGGTCTAGGACCACACTCGTCCTACGGTAATAACTTTCCTCCAAGTCCTTTTGCTTTATAGATCCAGTCACCCTTATCTTCTCTCCACCCTGGTAGCCATCCCCACCAACCCAATAATAAGCATCAGCTAAGTGCTGGTGAAACTACAGCCTCCCAGCACATCCCCCTCCAAATTCTGAGGGTCTCAGATGCCATCCTAAGGCCCCAAGTGAGGCGCATTAGGACCATGGGCAACCTGCAAGCCTACTGTGTGCCAGGCACTGTCCTAAAGGACCAACAGGTACCACTTCATTTAACGCCCGTCGTATTTCAACTTGCATTTCCTCTTTATGGGTGAGTTTCTGAGGCTCCGAGAGGTGAAGTAACTTGCCCAAAGTCACACAGCGGGCAAGTAGAGTAGCTGCATTTCAAACCCAGGAAATCCTACTTCTGTGTCCTTAATCGATCTGCTCTATTTCCTCCTAATGAAAAGGGCTCTGGAGCTCCTGCCAGGGATCACACTGACAAATCTCTCTGGTGAAGAGAAACGGATTCCTTCCAAGAAGGAAAACCTAACAAAGGTAAAACAAAGGGACAATGCAGGCGTTGAATGTGAGTGAGTGAGTGAGTGAGTGAGTGATTGAGTCTGTGTGTAAACCACAGCTCGGCAGGCTGTGGAAGGTGGGAAGATGAGTTCTGGAGTAAAGCTGACCCAGTCGCCAGTCGGTTCATGAACACAAGCCATTTAACTTCTCTGCGCCTTGGTTTAATAATCTGTAAAATCTGGGGGCGCCTGGGTGGCATGGTCGGTTAAGTGTCCGACTTTGGCTCAGGTCATGGTCTCACAGTCCGTGAGTTCAAGCCCCGCGTCAGGCTCTGTGCTGACGGCTCAGAGCCTGGAGCCTGGAGCCTGTTTCGGATTCTCTGTCTCCCTCTCTCTCTGCCCCTCCCCTGTTCATGCTCTGTCTCTCTCGGTCTCAAAAATAAATAAACGTTAAAAAAAAAAATAATCTGTAAAATCTGTCTTCTTTTTCCCCACTGGAGTTGAGAGAATTGAGATCATGTATATGAAAGTTTTTATTTATCTCATAAGGCTTCTAAAAAAAAGTTTCTGCCAAAATTCATGCAACATAAAATTCACCATTTTAGCACAAACCATTCAGAAATACTTTTTATGGGGCGCCTGGGTGGCTCAGTCGATTAAGCGGCCGACTTCGGCTCAGGTCACGATCTCATGGTCCGTCAGTTTGAGCCCCGCATCGGGCTCTGTGCTGATGGCTCAGAGCCTGGTGCCTGCTTCCGATTCTGTGTCTCTCTCTCTCTCTGACCCTCCCCCGTTCGTGCTCTGTCTCTCTCTGTCTCAAAAATAAATAAACGTTAAAAAAAAGAAATACTTTTTGAAAACAGTTTGTCTAGCTCCACAAACAAGGTAGCGATTAAACCAGGAGGTTCTCGGAACCCTCTCAGGCCTGAGCTGCTCGGAGAGTGATGGCTTGCATCATAGCAAGGAAACGTCCAGCACTGGTGTGACAGCCCAAGGCCTGTGCCCAGCTAACTCGTCTTTCCAGGATCCAAGCTCACCAGAAAGCAGACCTTCCACCACAGGGGGAGCTGAAGTAAGGAACGTGGCCGAAGAAGATGCAAACGAACTTTTTGTGTTTCTGGCATCAGCCCTGTACTAAGGAACCAGAAGCGTCTCTGCTTTCTGCTTTGGAGGTTTAAAAACATTAACAGATACTCTCAGCTGCTATCCAGATGTTTTTAAGACACAAAATGCTAAGAGTTATTCAAATACAGGTACCGGGCCAGCTGTACATGAAGAGTTAAGCAGGATTACTTGAACTGGTATGTAAAGTTTGGGTTCTTTTTTCTTTTAATATGTCTATCATAAAAGAAAGAAATCATCTTATGAGAAAATAGAACTTCTGTACAAGCAAGTTTGTGGGTAAAGAAAAAAATGGAAAAAAATGTTGTGGGTGAATTAAAAAAAAAAAAAATGTTTAGCTGATCTTCTTTCCTTTAAAAACAGCCCCAGAAAGAGTCCCGACGAACACACTGCAAGGGAACTGGCCCAAGCCCCAGCCTCCAGACCAAGGTGCAGGAGTCCATGTAGCTAAGGTTCCAGAGATTTCAGAGGCTCAGACAGTAACACTGTCCAAGTCCTCTGTCTTCTTGTCTTTGGACATGAGGAGATTTGCACAGGAGGGACTTGAGGAAGGACATCCAGGCTGAAAGCTAAGGACGGAATGGCTCAGGAAGCTAATGTAAGGTAAAGGCTTTTCCTCTCCCTGGACCCCCACCAGGGACACGGTGGTGCAGAAGACAAGGATAAAGAATGTGCTGGTGGGGACAGGAGACACTGGAGAAGCAAGATAAACTGAAAGAAGTGCTGGGGAAATGCTGAAGGATGCATAGCTTCACCAGAGATGAGGGCTGCCATCTTGGAAGGTCAGGAAGTTAAGGAGGGCCCAGCTGAATGCCACAGAATCAAAGGAAAAGGCAAATGCAGTCTGTCATGTAGAGAAGGATCTGAACCCCGGATAATGAGAGCCATGTCACCCTGGACAGAAGTGTCCATAACACCGGGAATTGCTAAGGATATTTCTCCCACGCTGGATCTCTGAATTCACAGGAGCTAACATGGGTGGGCTATGCATCTGTTGAGCCCTGCCCTTGGAGCAAATACGTTTCCATGTTTTCACACAAATAATGATGTAATATTTGCTGACGTCCTCCTGAGTAAGGAGATAAATGAAGGTAAGAAAAAGCCAGGTCACCTTAGCCCAGGAAAGGGTCCCCAGTCTATTACCAATGGAGATCAAGGTGGCCACAGATTGCGCTCTCTCTCTCTCTCTCTCACACACACACACACACACACACACACACACACGCACCTCCCACCAACCGTCACGGGTGAGGAACCTGTAGGAGTACACAGGAGGGAATACGGGCTCCACATCTCTGGCAGATCCTTCTCTGCAGAAAGGCAGCTGCCCACACTGGGCTCCCACAACCTCTCCCACGGCCTCCCTCTCTAGCTGGATCTTGGCCAACTTTTTCTTCCCAGATCCCACGAAACACTCACATTCACCTGGTACTAACTCAGGGGCCCAGGTCTGCCCACCCCATTCAGGTTTGGCTCACTTGAAAACACCCAACCTCAGAAAAAAAAAAATTTCGTTTTCTAATACCCAAGCCTGGCAACCTACCTTGTGTGATTCCATCAGAAACAAAAGCATCCTAACTTTCCAAGGTCAACATTCCTCCACCCCAAACCACAGCCAAGGCCATGAAACACATACCAAAACAACAGACTTACAAAATTCTAAACTGCCTTCTTTCCAAAACTCTGGGGTTTGTGGCCCTGGGGCCTCCGACCAGACTTCCTTCCTTGGCCCGGCTTTGACCATGAACCTGTCTCAACTCAGCAGTTGGCCGGAAATGCCAAGCTGCCTTAGCACCCAAGTTCCCAGACAAGTCTGCATTGCTGAGGATCAGAGGAGGCCAGAACAGGTCTGGGCACTGGGGCAGGAACGAGAGGGAGGCCGCACGGCTGGGGCTGAGAACACCCAGAACCAGAGGGCACTGGGTGAGGTTTTTTTCACCGCTGTGTGGGGAGTATCTGGGAATCCTCACGCCCCAGTAGCCAAGAGGCTTGACCTACATGATGTCAGTTCAGTGATTCTTCATTCATCGTCACAACAATCCCGCTAGTGGGGATTATTTTACGTCTTACAGATCAAAGTTTTGCAGATCAAAGGGGCCCAAAGCCACATGCCCAGGAAGTCACCGAGCTTGGATTCAAACTGATGCTGATGCTCTTTCAGGCTCTATCTACTCTGCTCCTCTCTCGATCAGTCCTTAAATAAAGTTCTATCTGGAAAGTTCTTGAAATTTCTTCCTTTCTTTTTTCCTTATGCCTACACACAAGCACTTGTTTCTCACATTAAATTTTCTGAGGTGTCAAGAGATCAGGCAGCTCAACCAAACACTCATATTATTCTGAGAGAAGACTATGGATGAGGGCAACATCACGAAGACAGATTCTGTCTATTTTGTTCACTGCTGGATGCCCAATGTCTGGGACAGTGCCTGGCACGTGCTGACACAGGTCGGGCATCCAATAAATGTCTGTGAAACAAACGTCCTTCCAGACCACAGATTCTCCCAAAGTTTTCATGGTTTCCTACTCAAACCCCTTCCTAGAGAACAAGGGCAAGGTTCCAAGAGCCCTGAGCTGGACTAAAGACACGGCATAACTCAGACAGGTGCAGGTTCAACCTCAATCCTCAGGAGACCAGGCTCCCCTCAGTGAATGGAAGGACGTCTGTCTGACTTACCCTGTCCAGCAGTTACCTCCTGGAAGGACACTGACAACTCCCCACACCCTCTTTCAGTCAGGTAGCAGCTCCCCGGGCTGTGAGCAGTCATGGAGCATCTCAAACACTTCCTGCTAGTTCTGCAGCAGAATGGGCCCTTCCATGTCAGTGCTGCTGTCCCCATCACAGTCTCCTGTGTCCCACTGAGGAATGACAGGCTCTCACAAAGCTCCTCAGCCAGACTCCCTTTATGAGACACTGTGCCAGAAGATCCTGCAGTACCATGTATTTTCTTTAGAAGGAGAACAGACTAATTGCAGTGGACCTGTTGAAACGGAGCAAGCTCCCCGGGCCCCACATTATTTCTGCTGACCTGAAGGAAAAGCACAGCTAAGAAGCCAGGCCTTCTATCAGCATGGGGGTGGGGGGCGGGGGGTAGCCCCCAGACAGGAATAAGACAAGGTCCCGGGCTCAAGGAGCTTACAACTAGTTTGAAAACCAACACAGTTTTATTTTTATTTTATTAAAAAATTTTTTTTAAATATTTATTTATTTTTGAGAGAGAGACAGACAGAGCATGAGCAGGAGAGAGGTAGAGAGAGAAGGAGACACAGAATCCGAACCAGGCTCCAGACTCCAAGCTGTCAGCACAGAGCCTGATGAGGGGCTCAAACCCATGAACCGAGAGATCATGATCTGAGCCGAAGTCAGACGCTTAATCAGCTGAGCCACCCAGGCCCCCCTGAAAACCAACACAATTTTAAAATTGGCTTTAAAGTGTTTTAAATGTAATTACTTAAAAAATACATTTTAAAATAATTTTAAATAATTAAGAATTTTAATACAATAATTTAAATTATTTTTATTGTGAAATTAAAAATGTACAACAGGAGTGCCTAGGTGGCTCAGTCAGTTAAGTGTCCAACTTCAGCTCAGGTCATGATCTCACGGTTTGTGAGTTCGAGCCCCATGTCGGGCTCTGTGCTGACAGCTCAGAGCCTGGAGCCTGCTTTGGATTCTGTGTCTTCTTCTCTCTCTGCCCCTCTCCCACTTGTGTTCTGACTCTCTCTATCAAAAATAAATAAATGCAAAAAAATTTTTTTAAAAAGTAGAATAAAGTCTGTAAGGGGCACTAATCTTACTAACATACATATATACCCATCTAACCATAGATACACAGATCAAGATACACAGAATATTTCCAGTACCTTAGAAGGTTCTTTCATGTACCTCCCTCCCTGATCTATATGTACCTCCCAACAAGGTAGCTACTTTCCTAACTTTTATTATTGTTGTTGTGATTATTATTATTATTTTATTTTAAAAAAATTTTTTTAACGTTTATTTATTTTTGAGACACAGAGAGACAGAGCATGAATGGGGGAGGAGCAGAGAGAGAGGGAGACACAGAATCGGAAGCAGGCTCCAGGCTCTGGGCCATCAGCCCAGAGCCCGACGCGGGGCTCGAACTCACGGACCGCGAGATCGTGACCTGAGCTGAAGTCGGACACTCAACCGACTGAGCCACCCAGGCGCCCCTATTATTATTTTAAAGAGAGGGCTTGAGCAGGAGAGAGGGGCAGTGGGAGAGAGAAAGAATCTTAAGCAGGCTCCATACTCAGCACAGAGCCTGACACAGGGCTTGATCTCTAGGCACTGGGATCATGAGCTGAGCCAAAATCAAGAGTCGGACACTCAACCGACTGAGCCACCCAGGCACCTCCACCACTTTCCTAACTTCTAATATCAAGTATTAGTTCTGCCTGATTTTGAACCTCCTATCATTGGAACGGTATTGTACTGTTCTATTTTGTGTCTGGCTTCTTTTGCTCAACAGATCTCTGAGATTCATGCATATTGAGTGTGTGCTTGTTCTTTCATATTTCTGAGTGGTATTCTGTTGTATAAATGTGCTACAGTTTCTTTATCCATTCGCCAACTGATGGAAACAACCAAGTTTCTTCCAGTTTGGAACTATCGTGAATAAGGCTGCTATGAACATTCTTACAAGGCTTTTTGTGGCTACATATACTCAGTGCTTGTGACACAAAACTAGCAGTAGACTGGCATGGTCACAGAGTAGACATATATTTAACTTTAATAGAAATGGCTTGTGTCCCAAAGTGGTTGGACCATTTTACCTTTCTACCAGAGTCCAGTTGCATGGGTAAGCATTTCATTCCTTTTATAGCCAAATAATACTCCAGGGTACCAACAGACAACAGTGTTCATCAATTCATCAGCTGACGTGCATTTGAGTTGTTTCTGTATTTGGTTACTATGAATAATGCTGCTATGAACATTCATGTACAAGTATCTGTGAGGACGTACGTTTTCATTCGTCTTGGGATATACCTAGGAGTGGAACTGCTAGGCTATATGGCAATTCTACGAGTAACCTTTTGAGGAATTGCCAGACTGTTTTCCAAAGTGGCTGTACCATTTTACAATCTTGCCTGCAGTCAATGATAGCAGTGAATGATGGCTCCACATCCTTGCCCACACTCGGTATTGCCAGTCTTTTTAAATTTTACTCATTTGGGGCACCGGGGTGGCTCGGTTGATTAAGCATCCAACTTCGGCTCACGTCACGATCTCACAGTTTGTGGGTTCGAGCCCCGCATCGGGCTCTGTGCTGACGGCTCAGAGCCTGGAGCCTGTTTCAGATTCTGGGTCTCCCCTCTCTCTGCCCCTCCCCTGCTTGCACTCTGTCTCTGTCTCAAAAATAAAATAAACATTAAAAAAAAAAAAAAAACCTTTACTCATTCTGGTGGGTGTGTGGTAGTATCTCATATATAGTTGTAATCTGCATTTCCTAATGAGTAATAATATTATGCACCTTTCCTATCCTACACTCTCCACCTCCATATCCTTGTATCCCCCACACATAGATGTCGACACTGAGAATCACTAGACAGGAACATCTGCTTGGTTTTAATTCCTACAGGCTCTATTATAAAAGTTGGCTTCATTAATCAATAATCAAATTATGTTAAAATATTAAATAGGTTTTTTCAAAACCTCCCTTAGGAAATTCAGTTACCCACCCATCCAGAGGAATGTTCCAACACTGCTTCCTTCCCCAAGAACAATAGTAGTTGTTAGAAACTGGAAAGGGGCAAATAAGTGTGAGTGGGAGTAATCAGGGAAGGCTTCCTGTGGAGATGAGCTCACCGAGGACAGGAAGAACAGGTTAAGCGGATAAACAACGGGAATATCACTGATACAAGGGGAACTTTGCGAAGGAAAACAGAAAGACTCTGGAATGCTGGGGCCAGGAAGGAGCCTTGCTTTGGCAGGAATACTGCAGTGTTGTTTGTAGGGCCAGACGAAGTGGAAGGGATTTATTAACGTGAAATCTATGAAGAGCTTTTCTTTCTTTTTTTTTTTTAATGTTTATTTTTGAGAGAGAGAGAGAGAGAGAGAGAGAGAGAGAGAGAGAGACAGCACACACACACACACACACACACACACACACACACACACAAGAGTTGGGGAGGGGCAGAGAGAAGGGGGGACAGAGGATCCGAAGCAAGCTCTGTGCTGACAGCAGAGAGCATGACGTGGGGTTCAAACTCACAAACTGCGAGACCGTGACCTGAGCTGAAGTCAGACGCTTAACCGACTGAGCCACCCAGGCGCCCCAAGATCTATAAAGAGCTTTGCATGTCACAGATGCAGTGAAGGTTTGGGGATGAGAATTGAGAGCCTTTTTTCTGGGAAAGGTGATAAACCAAACAAACAAACACCAAGGGGACAGGTGAGAGGCAGGTGTTAACGATTTTGTCCACAGGGTCACACACAAAACCCACACAGACCTAAAGGGACCATCAGCCAATGCCCAGGCCAGATAAGGAGACTGACCCAAGACGGATCGTCCAGTTGGCTGATGGTCACTTCTGGAAGCTTTCATTCTTCAATTCGGTCCCGCCAGACCAGCCCCTCCTTGTTTCAAAGGAGGATGGACCAGACAGAAGAATAAAGAGGGAGGTCCTCATGGTCCTTACAGATCACATGACACCATTCTAGAACACCTCAATGGCCTCCCCTTGCTCCAGGAAAACCACGAAGGCCTGCAAGCCCCACCCCTGTGTCAGCCTCACCACCCTCTCCATCCCCCCATCCCGGCTCTGTACTCTGGCCACCCTAGCATTCCTTCCACTCCAGGAATTTTCCCTGCATGCTCTTCCAACTGCCTGGGAAGCTTCTCCCATCCCTTTCAAATCCCAGCTTGTATCACCTTTTCAGGAAGTCTTCCCTCACATACCACTCCTTTTCTGAGTTCAGATCAGCTCTCTTGGAACCCTGCTTTTTTCCTCTTTAACACTTACCTCTTTTGCAATTACAGCACCTCGTCTTGGTGTTTGCTGTGTCTGCACTGGAGAAAAAGCCACATCTGTCTCTGCTCATTACCATGTCCCAGTGTTTTGCACAGTGCCTGGCACATGGATGAGTGAATGAACTAATGAATGACCACAGAGAGTGATTAGCAAGATGTGGTCCTAGAGCCCCTGGTAAGACAACCCAAAGACCCAGCAATTCTATTCCCAGGTGTGTATTCCCTGGCAGAAATGTGCACACATGTTCTCCAAGAGACATGTACAAAAATGTTCGCGATAGCCTTACTTGTAATAATCAAAAATAAGAACAACCTAAATATCCATGAACAGCAAAACAGAGAAGTAGATGCTGGTAGGTTCATTTCGTGGAATACTTTACAGCAGTGAAAACTGACAAAGGGCCATTACTTGCAACAATGTGGAGGAACTGGAGCAAAGGAAAGTTAGACACAAGAGAGAATATAAAATGTAATTCCAATTATGCCACATTCAAAACCAGGCAAACTAAACCACGGTCAGAATGGTCAAAGCTATCATGACTTTTGGACGGGGAGTAATGACTGGAAAGGGACAAAGAGGCCCCTAGGGTGTTGGTAATGTTCTGTTTCTTGACCTTGGTGCAGAGTTTTAGGGATATGTTCACTGTATGAAAATTCATCAAATGTTCACTTACTAGTTCTGTAGGTAAGTTACACTGCAGCAAAAAGCTTACTGTAAAAAAGGAAAGATAATTCCTCCATTAGAAGGTGCAGGATCTCGGGGCGCCTGGGTGGCTCAGTCAGTTGAGTGTCCGACTCTCGATTTCAGCTCAGGTCATGATCTCACGGTTTATGGGATTGAGCCCCGTGTTGGGCTGTGTGCTGGCAGCATGGAATCTACTTGGGATTCTCTCTCTCTCTCTCTCTCTCTCTCTCTCTCAGCCCATTCCCCCATTTGTGTGTGTGTGTGTGTTTTCTCTCTCAAAATAAATACTTAAACATTAAAAAAAAAAAAAAAAAAAGAAAGAAAGAAAGAAAAAAAGAACGTGCTGGATCTCAACAGGCCAAAAGGGTGTTTTAGGGGTTTAGGAGCACAGCCCCCAGTGAGGTTGGTGCATTTTTGGCTGCCCAGAACACACAAGCACTTGCAACCACTATGTCCCTCTCTGTTTCTTCCTCTCCCAAGAAACACAAAATAGAAACAGGATTATTGCTGAATGAGCTAATCCAAAAATGTATGAAATGTAATGCAAAAAGTAGAACAAAACCCTTTGTTCCATACAGCTGTAAAAGTGTTGACAAACACATAGTGCGTGTGTCCGGGAAGAGAACGAGTAATGGAATTCAGTGCAAACCGAGTGTATTTCAGGCAAACGGCACTGCAGAGAAGTAAGCACATGACTGAGAATGTAATTTGGAAAGGTGGACTCGCTCTCTTCAATTGTTGTAAAAACTGCCTTATGAGTTTGTTGGTTTAAGCAACTTCTTCCCAAGCCCTCCGGTCGCAAAGAAGTTGTGACTTTGTAATTCTAAATGCATGTTATTTAGCATCTGAAGATTGAGTTTCACCCTCTCTGGGGCTGAAAGTGTGAACATTTTGTGCAAATGCATTTCTGCTCTCCGAGACAGACCAGCTGGCACAGAGAAGGTTCAACGGTTTGCCCACTGCCCAGCTAATCAGCTGTCAGGACAAAGGGTGGGGAGTAGTGTTTCTTCATGGCTGTGATATTATGATTTATAATACATATGTATGCTTGGTCTTCATGAAGTTTCTAGTGCAGAGCTCCTAAAACCCTTGGAATTTCCTGTAATGAGAGTAATTAAAGTGTCTTTTCCTATATTAATAAGTTGGCTTTTGCTGGACACCTAAGGATGCCGGCTGGTAGCTAGGAGGTCCGGTGATGTGATTAGAGGCTCGGGACCCAATGGCCAACGATTTAATCAATTGTGCCTATGTAATGAAGCCTTCAGAAAAATCCAACAAGGCGGTTTAGAGGCTTCTAGGTTGGTGAACACGTGGAGATTCAGGTACAGTGGTGCACTCGAAGAGGGTATGGGAGGTCCTCACCCCTTCCCTATACCTTGTTCTAGTGTCTCTCCCATCTGGTTGTTCCTGAGTTATATCCTTTTGTAATAAATCAGTAATCTGGGGTGCCTGGATGGCTCAGTCAGTTAAGCATCTGACTCTTGATTTCAGCCCAGGTCATGATCTCATGGTCTTGGGATCAAGTCCCCTATCCGGCTCTCTACTGGGTGTGGAGGCTGCTTAAGATTCTCTCTCCCTCTCCTTCTGCCCCTCTCCGCTTATGTGTGCGTGCACACATGCACTCTCTCTCAAAACAAACAAACAAACAAACAAACAAATAAACCAGTATTAAGAGTAAAGTGTTTTCCAGAGTTCTGTGAGCCACTCTAGCAAATTAACTGAACCCACGGAGCAGGCCACTAGAACCTCCGATCTATAGTGGATTGGTCAGAAGTACGGGTAACAACCTGGGTTTGCAACTGGCATGTGAAGTGGGGACAAGGGGGAGCAGTCTTGTGGCTCAGTCTGTGGGATCTGACACTATCTGACACAGGGATTCCCCCGTCTGTGGGATCTGACACTGTCTCCAGGTAGATGTGTCAGAATTGAGTTGAATTACAGGACATTAATCTGGTGCTAGAAAACCACACACACATTGTGCAGAACCTTGAATAGTCTAAGCTTGTTATTAAATTCCTAAGCCTTTCACTCCTTGGACTGAATGTTCACACCATGAAACTGGCAATCCTGGGCAAAGTTCCCAAACTCCAGCCAAGATGCGTATTGACTGGCAACTCTGCTCACGTACCTTTTGTATGTGGGGCAGGGTCCTGGGTTCTACGGGTGACAGCAGTTTAACTAGAAGGCATAGACTCTAGAGATGAGGGCCGACTGATGGGGCAGACACGCACTCTCTTACCCTGGGTGGTTATTTTTACCAAAATAAAGATTCAGACACCTTCAACCCAGCAGTCCTACTTAGAGAAATTGGATCCTTCTAATGGCCTCATACATACGGATATCATCTGGGCCTGTGGTTTTCTTTCTAACACACGCAAAGATGCATGCGTAAGGGTGCCACTGCAGGACTGTCGGTTAATAGTGACAAGGAAGAAACAACCCAGATTACATGGGACAGCACACATAACTTACGATAATTTATACCATAATCAAATACTATTGGATCAAGACAAAGGCAGGAGTGGGGGTTGTACGTGCTCATAGGCAACAATGTCTTCAGAGACAACAGTGTTACAAGAAAGTTAAATGTGGTGGCTAACAACTGTACATACGTTCCTTCTTGCATGAGAAAGACATACATACAGATACATGTTTACGCAAGCAGAGAACGTCTCTAGAAAGTGACCCAAGAGACTGAAGAGGGGAAGTACGGTGAGTCTGAGGAGGGAGGGAGGCTTCTGGGTTATCATAGACACCTCTGCAACATTTGTGCTTCAATCACACGCATGCATTTTCTTCAAATAATAAATTTCACTTTGTTCTATTCACTGGAAAAATACACGTCTGGAACACAGAAACTTAAGTTGTCCCCAGATAGCTATGTGCCAAACAACAGCATAGATTGTGAGGAAATATAAAAACAAAAGCTTGAGCCAATCCAATTATTTGGATCATCTGGGATGCCTCCAAGAGCTGGTCGGCTCTGAGCAGGGCTGCAGGCTATGACACAATTAGACCATCCTCTCCTCCCCCCACAAAAAAAAAAAATAATAATAATAATAAATCCATGAAATGTTTTGTATCTTTGGTCACCTGTGAAAGAGCCCAACCCACTTTTCCTCCTGGCCTCAGATATCTTGATGTTGTTATTATATTCATTAAATTTACATTTCTCCAGGGACTAGTTAAGGACACACCTTTAAAGCCAGATGTGCTCTGGTAAAAAATCCAGGCTCTGCCATTTGCTCGCTGTGTATCATTAGGCAGATGGCCCTCTGTCGATAACACTTCCTCATAGGGCCCACTGTGAAGGTCAAATGAGCTCCTGTAAGTAAACATGCCTAGCCCAGTGCCCTGAAAACTGGGATAAAGTTAGAGCTCGGTGAATGGTAGGGAGTGGTTGCCATCACGTTTGTCCCCTTTGCTTCCCTGAACCAGCTGCTCCTGAGGACAGCGATGGGGAACGCGGAGGTGTGACCGGCCTCCAACACTTTTCCATTCAGTTTTCCAGTAGGGTAGGCAAGTAGGGTCCAAGTGTTATTGTGGGGGCTGGAGAAGAGTGGACGGTACCACTGGCCTCCATGTCTCACCAAGGAGCCAGTCCTGACACTCAGCTTGAGAGACAGGCTGGACGATGCACAGCCACAGATGCGCCTCAAGAGCCACCTGAGCCCAGACGGCAGACAGCAGGCCTGGGCTTCCCTCACTGTCATGGCTAAGCTGGGCTGAGTGGGGGCCTCTATGGCGAGGATGCTACCGATTCAGCTACCTGAGTGGTGGCCGGGACCACACACAACCTCATCTCATTCTTTTTTAAATTTCTTTTTTTTAACGTTTTATTATTTATTTTTGAGACAGAGAGAGACAGAGCATGAATGGGGGAGGGGCAGAGAGAGAGGGAGACACAGAATCGGAAGCAGGCTCCAGGCTCTGAGCCATCAGCCCAGAGCCCGACGCGGGGCTCGAACTCACAGACCGTCAGATCGTGACCTGAGCCGAAGTCGGACGCTTAACCGACTGAGCCACCCAGGCGCCCCTAACCTCATCTCATTCTTGCAGCAACCCTATTTCACAGATGAGAAAATATCCACCATTAAGATTCAGATCATGGGGCACCTGGGTGGCTCAGTAGGTTAAGCATCCGACTTCAGCTCAGGTCATGATCTCATAGTCCGTGAGTTCGAGCCCCGTGTCAGGCTCTGTGCTGACAGCGCAGAGCCTGGAGCTTGCTTCGGGTTCTGTGTCTCCCTCTCTCTGCTCCTCCTCTGCCCCTGCTCACACTCTGTCTCTCTCTCTCTCTCTCAGAAATAAATACATATTTAAAAAAAAAAGATTCAGATCACTCATCTTGGTTGATTGGGGTCTAGGTCTCAGGATCCTCTCAAAATGGGAATATGAGGGAATCTTCATAATGGATCCATGCCAAAATGGTAGTAACACCTTGGCTTTTACAGGACAATATGAGTTCCTCCACAGGATTTAACAAGGTAGGCTGGCACATGAAATTTGATGTAGAGGTAAATACAGTTTTAAAGGAGGAAGAGACTGAATAGAGGGAATCCTGTCCAATGACATTTATAGTTCAAAGAAGCCTCAAAACTATACCTGAAAGTAAGTGACAAGTTACAAATGGATATTTTGCTCCTGGAGCCAACTTGACTTCACTTCCACACCGAGAAGGCAGTATTTCTCAACCTGATTTTTCCTTGCTCTTATCTCTTCTCCATTCCTCCTTCTTCTCCCACAACCTCACCATCCTTTTGCTCGACATCTCAAGTATATCAGCATCAAAGGAAGCACAAATCAATCTCTCCAAGGACACACATGAGACCCCCTTCTCATACTCTATGACACTACAAAAAAATCAATCAAGAAGATATTTTTGAATTCATATGCTTATTTCAAGTTTTTTGCCCAAAGATCGGTAATTCAAGACAATGCAGACCCTCAGTGCATGATGACAATTACCTCCTCATCCAATGAAAGGAAAGGGTTGATTTCATTTTTATGAAAAAAGGGATGGAATGAATCTAGTGAATGTAGTTTAACAGATGTTCCCGGGTACACTGAAAAGACAAGGAGAAGACAGGCAGGTTCCACATCACACCTGCACAAGCTGGTTAGTTGAAGTCATATGAGAGATGCTTCTCTTGAGAGAGCGCTTCAGAAGACCAAACCAAATTGCTGGGGATAAAATATGTCCAGCACCTCACTTAAGAGGTGATCATCTTTAAAGTGTGAGTGAAAGGAGCTGAGCAAGCAGTTCTTGGGCACTCTGTGAAGTCACGGGCATCAGGATGTCAAAGGCAGCCAGAAGGTGCTGAGTCACAAAAGCGGGAAATGTGTGGCTAGAGTGAAGCCAGTATTTCTCAGGTTAAACAGAAACCACAGACAAGATCCTCAGGGATCATGGAAGGGTCTGCACCCCTGATTTGCCATAACCATAATCAAAGCACACACACCAAGGAGCTGGCCCTGCATGGGCAACTCTATCCATAATAATCACAAATCATGGTGTTGGCCTCCTCTGTGTATCAGGAGATTATTTATCCAGAGGCAGCCTTCTCTAAAAGACCCCCACCACGGTAGGTATTTGGAACCCACATCAACAACCCTCTTAGCCATACACCTGGCTCTGAGCCTTGTGGTTGTGCCTCATAGTTCTGCTTATCCCTATACAAGAAGCATCCCCAGCAAAGGACAAAGGGTAGGGGAGGGGTCACTGATCTGCCTGAAACAAATGTCAGGGTGGAACAGGGATGGACAGAACTGAGATGCCATGTACCAACCAGCTCTGAAGCTAGAAGCATGGAAGGGTCTCAAGAATGACGTCAAGCTAGGGCGCCTGGCTGGCTCAGTCAGAGAAGCATGCAACCCTTGATCTCAGGGTCGTGAGTTCAAGCCCCATGTTGACTGCAGAGATTCCTTAAATAAAATTTAAAAGAAAGAAAGAAAGAAAGAAAGAAAGAAAGAAAGAAAGAAAGACTTCAAGCTGGTAGTACAGAACTCCATTTCCCCAAAAGTATTGTCAATGGTGTAGACATCATTTCAGAGCCTCACCAACCTCCCTCTTACTGTATTTTTAAGTGGTGATGACACAGACAAGAAGGGAAGGAGCAAAGAATCGTGGTGGAAGCAGGATGTCCAGCAGGGATCTAGGCACCTGTAGGAATTGATTCCATAAGGTGGGGGGTAGGGGGGACACTTGGGTGGCTCAACCAGTCAAACCTCCAACTCTTAATTTCGGCTCAGGTCAGGATCTCACAGTTCATCCAACTCTGCATTTTCTCTCTCTCTCTCTCTCAAAATAAATAAACATCTATAAATAAATAAATAAAATCTTTTAAAAATAAAAAAGAATTCTCGTAGAAGAGACACAGAGGGATCTGGAGAGAAAGGTCGGGGAAAGAAAGCTCAACAGAAGTTCGGAAACAAAAGGTCAGGAGAGAGCAGAGGGAAGAATGGGGAAATGTGAAGGCAACATGCATTAAGTAGACAAGCAAACAAAACTGCAATACAGAAATATGTCTTTAAGTAATCTCTACTCCCAACGTAGGGCTCAAACTCACGACCCCAAGATCAAGAGTCACTCTGCCAACTGAGCCAGCTGGGTGCCCCGGAAGGCTGCTGAAGTAAAAGGAAATACCCTGAAGAAAAAGGAGAAAAAGTGGGGGAAAAGAATGTCAGAATCAGAAGTGAAGCATGATTGTTAACTCAGATAAAAAATGGCAGTCATTTGAGATACATGATCCTTCTGGGAAAAAAGCAGGTGAGAAGATTAAGGAGACAAGAAAAGACTCTAGATGATGCACACATAGGGTTGAGGTTGGAACCATCTTCATGTGATTAAGAGGCGTCTAATGCCAAGTGTAAGGGGAGAGAATTCTGCAAGACAAGATTTACACCTTGAATCTTACCACAACTGTAAACTAAGGAAAAAACCACAGACCCACGTTTTGCAAATTCTGCCAAAGAGAGCATTCCACTGAGCGTAAAACTAAGGAGAATTAATCCCTGCAGAAGTCCAAACTCTATTGGACGGCAATTTGAGTAGGACCAAGAAAGGTCACCTTTGCCTTTGGAAGCCACTCTGTCATCAGGACTTCTACTTTCATTAGCACCTTCACAGGAAAGTCTCAGGTGAACTACCCTCAGTAACAAAACAAGGAGGAAACTGTTTTCCAAAGGTACGAGATAAAGAGCTGCTGAAAATTGAAGAATCGAGAAAGGTGGAGGCCCATGTAGAAAGCTACAGAGCTGTAACTGAAGCAGATTCATGGATTCAGTGAACAACGTGGATTCCTGGGTTTTTCAGAAAGACGTGGGACATGGAAGAGGAAATCTTGACCTATGGCACAAGCGTAAGACAATATGGAGGGACTATCACTGTTCTAAGTGAAATTCCAAACATTTCTCCCTCTCCCTCACCCACTGCATGCTTTTATTGATAACCAAGGAATCAAATGAGTTACCTCCTTCATCATCTCAAGGAAAGGATAAGAGCAGGGAAAGGAGCAACTTCTTTGCTTGCCTGCTTGTTTTCTGTTTGAGTCGGAAGGCAAGAGGGAAGGGAGGAGGAGGAAGGGACCTGATTTGTTTCCCAAAGATAACAACCAGCTCCTGAATTGCAGAACTGGCCTCAGAGTAACTAAGGCCAGATGACCTTTCACACCAAGGAAGAGTAAAACAGAACAGTTTCACACATACAATGTACCGTAGTCATTGAATGAAACACTGGAAGTCTTACCAGAAACAGTTCAACACAAAGCATGTAAGTTACACCACTAGAGAAGAGGTCTAGCAGACTGGTTTCTAACTGGGACATCTGGGGGGACTGGCCCCACATGCATGTTCTAAGCAAAATAGGGGAGGGAGTTTGGCCCCTCAAGCAGGGTGTGGAGAGGGAGGAAGAAATCCAAAAGGATGCCTCCCTTCTTTCCTCCTGTTTCCCTGCATGCTGGCATCTCACACACAACTTTGCCCTGGCATTGTTGTTTCACTGGGAAGAGGAAGCAGAAACTGAGTACGTGGTTCCCGGTCAGGATTCTGAGAAGGACTGGAGGGGGAGCACTCCTCCTACCCTGAAGAGCTTCTGAGAAGAGGTGATGCTGACAGGCACTCTGCCCATTTTACAGATGAAGCTCCTAGCATCTTAAGTTATTATTCAAGGCCACGGAGATAACAGCATAGCCAGAAGGAGACCGAAACCTGTCTGAATGCAAAATCCGTGCAATGCTGTCTCCCTCTTCCAGGCTTGAGAAGGAGTGCTCAGGACCGGAACTGTGTTCACTGCTGCCAGAGGACTTGCAGAAGGGCTGGGGAGGATGGGGCAGGGGGTGCAGGGATCTGGAGTTAGATACCCAGTGAAGGGGTGGAGGTGGGGAGGACTCCCAGCCAGGATTAATGAGGTTAAAATTAGGGACCTCGATGTGGTTGCTCTGAAATCTATGCCACAGAAGCTCTGCCCGAGCACTGCTACATTAATGCACAATGAGGAGAAGGCAGGTCCTAGGAAACCATGTTAAATGTGTTATAAGCAACCACCTTGCTGCTGTCTTCCATCCAGGGAGCTGTTCCTCCCAGGCAGCGTGCAGAGCTAAGAGCCGGCACAAACATCTGGCACTTGGGACTAGTCTTGAAAAGGAAAGATAGGACATTAATGTTGCCAAGAGACAGGAGGTCAGCAGGGTGCCTCTCCGGGACTCCAATACCCTGTACGGGGTGCAGGTGCACACAGTCTGGGCTGTGGGCACCAGTGGCTGTAGGCTGCCAGAGCACAAGGCCAGTGCTCTCCAAAGTAAGGGAGCCATCTGGGAATCAACCCTTGGAGCCTCGGAGAGATCCCACGTGGCTTTTATGACTGTATAGACTGGCAGCATCATGCTTATCCAGTCTTATCCAGGAGATAAGATCCCATCTTCGGCTCCCGTGGGGCTCAAGGCCTAGCAGAAGAGAGATATTAATCAAACGGTCAGAGAAATGTGAAAGTGCAACTTGATAAATGCTTCCAAGGAAAGAGTAAGATGGGCGGTGTGAGCCTCCGCTGGGGTCAGGGAAGAGCTGGGCCTTGAAGGAGATGTGCAGTGTCCTTGGTGAGAGGGGGGCAGGATGCGCACAGAGGAGAGGCCCAGGGGCCAGGAATGGAAGGTAGGCAACTATCCGGCAATTATCTAAGAAGCATTCATGACGGCCCCAAGCTGTCCTCTCTGTATTCAAGAAATCTCATTCCGAGTTTCTTCCGCACTTGGCAAAATGCTTGATGAGTCTTTGCTCTTGTTGCAGCAGTAAGTGTAACAGTGAACTGGTATCTGTACTAATGCCCCACATTGGCTACCAGTATTATGAGCTTCCCCTTCACATGCTTGATCTCATGGAATTCTGACAACAATCCTATTGGATAGGAGAGCGATGGCAGAATCTTCCCAAGATCACGCAGCCGGGGTCCCTGCAACGAACACCAGGTCCATCTGGTTTAAGGCTGGGTACGTAAACCAGAACGGCACGGCTTGGGGTGAGCAGGAGGTAAAAAGATACTCAGGACTGCTGTCTTTATTGCTGTGGTCGGTCCTGAGTCCTGGTGACTGAGCGAGCCTCCTATGAGGTCACCGCCTCCCCTGGAAAATTGGGATGGTGACACCTGTCTACCCACCCCATCCGGTGTTGTGAGGTTCAAGCAAGCACATGTGAGACTGATAGGCCCTCCATGGATAAGAAGCATGATCATTTGGCAAAAGTACACCCCAATATTGACTTCAAATAAGCAAGGTGAGTGACACCCTTTCAAGACCACAGACATCATTAAAGAGCAGGGAGAAAGAAAGAAAATGCACAGAAGAAAACACTTAGCCTCACCTTGACCCTGGGACGTAAAAATGAGAGCTAACAGCAATTTCCTGAAGTCTTCCACATTACCAGGCACTGCCCAATGTAGGAAGGAATCGACTTCCCCCAGGAAAGGTCTGGCTTTTTCCTTTCCCTCGATGCCCGGAGGTGATGTTTAAACCCTCAGATTGTCCTGCTGGTGGGTGTCTGTTTACCTGGAGGCCTTAGGTCATACCAGGTGGCCTAACCACAGGTGATGTGGTTTATGGTGGGGGCTCGGGCCACACCTCCAGAAGGCCTTTCCTCAGGCCTTTCCTCCAGAAGGCTAGAGACACAGGTCAGCCACACAGGCAGTCAAGCATGTCTACGTGACCGAGCCCCAGTAAAAAGTCTGGACGCAAGGCTTACGGGAGCTTCCCCTGTGGGTGACACCCCATGTGTGCTGTCACACACTGTTGGAGGAAAGGGGGCATGCTTTGCCTAATTCCACTGGGAGAAGACCATCAGAAACTCCACATGTGGAACCTTCTGGACTCTCTCTGCGTACTTTCTTCCCTCGGTTTATTTTACTTGGAATCCTTTCACCATAACCGTGATTATGAAAGCTTCCAGCACGTTCTCCAAGTCTTTCTAGTGAATTATCACACCTGAGTGTGGTCTTGGAAACGCCCGAACTCACAGCCGGTGTCAGAAGTGAGGACGGTCATAGGGACTTCACTGTCCCTCTCCACTGTCACTGAATCCCCACATAAACCCAGGGAAGGAGCTGGTCCATTCCCATCTCACAGACAAGGACACTGAGCACTTAAAGAGGCCATCACTTGGCCGTGATCCCATCGCAGCGGGTGGGGAACCTGGCGTTAATCAGCAAGCTGCCGTGTTGGCTAGACTGTCACCTGAGCACACAGCGGTTCTGCCACCAGCTGCCAGGCCACATCTCAGGCTACCCCGGGGAGTTGCAGACAGATGCTGAACAGCAGCTCACGGTGTCAGAGGATAAAGGGAGATCTTAGAAAGTGCCAGAGTATGAAAAAAGAAAAGTACCACGCTGTATAGATGCTAAGTGGTACTGTGACCTTACCGTTGCAACTCAGAGCCAGGCCACCTAGGCCAGAGATACCACAGCAGCCGTGAAACCCAAACCTCAGCCCTTTCATGGTCAGAGACATACCAGCCCTCAGGAGCAGGAGCCCGGACAGCAGTGATGCAATGCCTCCCAGGACAGGACATTCCACCGAGAGGCCGGCCAGTCGAGGGGCCACATTAGGGGTGTGCAGAGAGAGGACTCAGGCAGGAGGGGCAGAGGGGCAGCCAATGGCACATCTGCACCCAGGCGGGATGGCGTGTGTCTGTCTGCCACGACACCTCTGTCTGCCAGCGTGGGGAGGGGCAGGAAGGAGGCTGCACACACAGCAGATTCCCCCCCCATCCCGGGGACCAAGCTGTGCCTGTCAATCCTGCCTCCGCGTCTCAGGAAACCTGGCGTGGCCAATGCCCTCAGCCTCCTACACCCACGCCATCCCAGCTATGTGCCATAAAATTAGTTTTACAAGAGTGGTGGATTTAACACTGCCCCCTACACACAGTTCTGTCAGCTCTGCAGCCCCCAAAATACATAGCCAAGCGAAGGGTCGTACATAAAATCGAGATTCCTGTGCTCTGTTTGTATATTAAAAAAAAAAAAAAAAAAAAAAGCCTGCTCCAATGCTATGGTTTTCTATTTTATTTTATACATGTATACAAGGACAGAAGAGAAATCTGGTCAGATTATCTTGTTTTTGCTTTATCCTTGGGGTTCAAGAATCTAAATAATACCTCCTAAGGGACATTTAGCAAAGGAGAAAGGAGAACGTTTTTTGACACAGAAATAACTGAGAAACATAGTATTCTTAATAATAGTAATGTGAATTACCATCTGGGATTTTTAAAACAGCCTTCCAGGAATAAGCTCCGAAACAGTGCTATTATCCTACAGGGGTCCATGGATGGGTTTCAGAATGCCCATGAGAAACCATGACATTGAAACGGTTCGCAAAATCAGGTGCTCAAGAGTAATTTTTCCAAGGTGAAAGTCCAAAGCTTTCATCAGCTCCTTAAAGGAATCTCTGACCCCAAAATGTTAGAGCTCCTAGCACATTCTCGATTTCCCCTGCTCCCAAGGCATCCCTGTGAATTAAACAGGGGAAGAAGGATCACCGTTCCCCACATAAGGGAAAGGGCACTGACGGCCCAAGTTCACAGGGTGTGCCTGTCACTTCATTAGCAGCGCGGTAGTGAATGTATATCATGGTCCACCCTGCAGTAGTATGGTAGTTCCTCCACCCCCAAGACTGAAAACTTCTTGAGAACACAGACTAGACTTCCTTCCCCGAGCACCCAGCACCTGTTAGGTGCGGGATCAGGGTCCGAGAGGTCAAGTTCCTGGAAGGAATGCTGGACACGGCCACAGTAAACCAGGCACACCCACAATAGGTGCTTGGTAAATGCTTTTTGGTGATAATGATGATCCTGTCTTCCTTGCCTGCTGGGAGGATTATTGTCACTCCTCAGATGATTCACACGCAGCAAAAATATCTGCTTTGGCCACAAAGAAAGAATGTTCCCTCTCTAGGTCTCTAAGTGCCAGACCACCAGCAGGGCAACAATACGACCCAGAATACCGGTGGCTGCAGGGACCAGGTATTGGAAAGAACGCTGGGCAGTCTAAATAACCGACCTTTCTCTCCGCAGCTCTACGCGAGCCAACGATCCAATCATGCAGTGACCTTTCCTCTGCCCCTGAAACCGAACTGAGGAAATCCTGATGATGCTCTCCTGGAGAGCTGCCAGTAAAAAGTCAGAGGCCTCGGGAGGCACCTTCGAGACCCCTCCCTTCCACAAAAAAGTGGAGATCAGCTGTAAGGCCACTTCAGGGCTTGTACAGCTCCCAGTGTGGAGCAGCCTGTGGGCACAGAGGTTGTCCCTGCAGGAATGGGGAGGGACTGCTGGTGGATATGTCGTTACCCTCTGGGGTATGAAAATGTTCTGGGAGGAGACAGTGGATGGGTGTTCCATTCTGTGAATATACCCCAAAATTGCTGAATGGCATGCATTAAAAGGGTGAGTTTTATGGTATGTGACTTAACTATCTCAACAGAGCTGCTCTCAACCACAGGGTACCCTCCTCCTAGCTTGAAAGCTTGCTGGGGGGATTGTGCCAGCCTGCAGTGTGCAGCCCCCTCACCCCGGCCCGAGGGCTCCTCTGTCAACAGTACTCGAGGTGGGATTAGCATCACTGCTCTGTGCTCCATGGTTCTTCAGGAAGCAAAGGGCAGGATACAAATGGACAACGGTGACTGATTCTGGGGCAGGATCTGAGATTTGAGGTGGTGGGGAAAAGACCCTTTCGTTTTATAGGTAATGTTTTAATATATGTTTTAATTTTATTTATTCATTTTGGGGGGGGGGAGGGGCAGAGAGAGAGGGAGAGAGAGAATCCCAAGCAGGCTTCATGCCATCAGCGCAGAGCCCGACTCGGGGCTGGAACTCAGGAACTGTGAGATCGTGACCTGAGCTGAAATCCAGAGTCGGACACTTAACTGACTGAGCCACCCAGGGGCTCCAATGTTTTAATATTTTAAAGGAGAATGTATTCATATGATACTTGTGTAGTTAAAATTGAACTTTTAAGGGCACCTGGCTGACTGACTCAGTTGGTGGAAGGTGTGATTCTTAATCTCAGGGTTATGAGTTCAAGCCCCACACTGGGCACAGAGCTTACATTAAAAAATATATTTAATTTTTTAAAAGTCTGCTATTGGGTTGCCTGGGTTGCTCTGTCAGTGAAGCGTCTGAGTCTTGATTTCAGCTCAGGTGACAATCTCATGTTCTTGAGTTCAAGCCCTGCATCGGGCTCTGTGCTAACACCACAGAGCCTGTTTGGGATTTCCTCTCTCCCTCTGTCTCTGCCCCTGCTCACCTGCACTTATTCTCCCTCTCTCTCTCAAAATAAATAAACTTAAAAAAAAAAGAAGTAAAAAAATAAAATGCCTGCTATTATGCTTGAAATACATCTTTCTATTAACCATTTCAAATCATCTGGCCTAATAACCATATTTAAACACTGACAGCAACTAAAAGCCAGGAAGTCCTACAGAGGAAATTCTGTCATCAAAAGAAACGGTCATTTCTAATACAATTAACTTCACTGCTCCAAATTACAAAGTACAGCCGCTTCCGCACCCCCCCCCCCCCCCCCCGCCAAAAATTAACCAATGGTAGAGAAAACGCAGCAGTAAGAGCTGGGGGCTGGGCAGGTGCCCAGTGGGGAGAGGGCCCCCATCTGCCTCATTCTGACATCTGCGGTCTCAGGGATGCACCCCCCACCTGCTCTGTGCACCGTGTTCACGCATCTTGCACTCGAGCTGTAAGCGAAGTGGGAGGACAGCTCTGCAATAAATTGCCTTAATCTGCTTATCACACCTATTTTTAGGCCTTCATTTTACAGCCTGGTGAAGTGAGAAGGTGCAGGAGATCCAAATACATGGCCACATTAAGATGTTTCCTGAGAAGCAGGGAGATGCTTTCACAAGCAAAACCAGAGTCGGAAGCCACAGGTTGTTTTTGAAGAGGACGCCAATTAGGGGAGCTGCTGAAGTGCCCGTTCATTTGCCCTCTGATCACCTGAAAGGCGGGGTCTGTGCCCAGGGACTTACTGCTGGGTCGACATCGCCTGGAGGGCTCCAAACACGGCAGGGCAGCCATGGGCAAAGTGACCTCTCCTGCCTGGCAGACCCTGCAGGAGACCTGGGGAAATGGTGGCCATGCTGTCCACCCTGAGCTGGCGAGGAGAGAGTGGCCAGGGTTCTCCCAGCAGACTGGGCCCTCTGCAGAAAACAGTCCACGTGAGACATTCCCATGAACAGGTGAGGGACTTGGCTACACTGGCCATCGATGTAGATGCCAGAGATTCAGTCAGCAGGAAACAAAACAAAGTCTCTCTTCTGGCAGAAATTGCATTCCGGTACAGGAAGACTGAAAACCAGACAAATGTTATCATGTGCCAGGCAATGATGAGGACAAGAGAGCAAGCGAAAAAGGAACAGGGGGCAGAGAGAGATGGGACTGCCGCTTGGCCTGTAGGCAGGGTAGGGAAGCAAGGCCGTGGATGCTGCTGGCCTCTGGAAGGACAGGCCCCCAGGCAGCAGGAGCAAAGGCCCTGGGGACAGCTGAGGGGGAGCAAGATAGCCAGAGGGGAGAGTGTCACAGAGAGGACAGGAAGGAAGAGGACATGATGGTCAGGGCCAGGGAGGCCACACAGGCGACACCTCTGGATTCTATTCTCAGTAAGGTGGGGAGGGTCTGGAAGGTTCTGAGCACAGGAGGGAAACAAGTAGACTTGCATTTTCAAAGATCACTCGGCTGCTGGGGGAGAGCAGGCTGGAGGGGCCCAAGACACAGCAATGTCTGGGTGAGAGCCCACCTAACACAGGTGGCAGCAGAGGAGGGCGAGTGTGGTAGATTTCGCGTATGTTTTAAGGTAAAGCCAACAGGCTCTGCTGATGGGTGGAGGTGGAGAGAGAGGGAGAGGAGAGGCCAGGATGCCTCTAAGGTTTCCAGTCTGAGAACACCTTGGAGACCCAGGGCTGTGCCCCCAACTGTAGACCAAGATCACGGATCTGAGGAGCATTCTGCTTTTCCAGGAAAGCAGTGCTTCGGTGAGATCCTGAGCACCCCCCAGGGGTAGGTGAACACAGGGTTCTCAAACATTGTGCCCGAATTCCTCAGCATCAAAGCAACATCCCTGAAGGCTTGTCAATGCCACAACTGGCAAGGTGGGAGAGGCAGAGAGGGAGCCAGAACCCTTTCTACACAGGATCTCATTAAATCCTCAGGAGATACATATCATCTTCATTTACTGATGAAGAAACCATCATATAAAGATGACTATGCTGGATGAAATATCGGACTTTTTAAAAAATGTACATGCAGAAACTCTAATCTGGGATGGGAAAGGTCTTCCCAAGCAAGATGCAACACTCAGAAACCATAAAGAAAAAGCATGAAAAATTTGAAATCTGGGGCACCTGGGTGACTCAGTCGGTTATGCATTTGACACTTAATTTTGGCTCAGGTCATGATCTCACAGTTTGTGGGTTCAAGTCCCGCATTGGACTCCATGCGGACAGCTCAGAACCTGGAGCCTGCTTCGGATTCTGTGTCTCTCTCTCTCTCTGCCCCTCCTGGGCTTGCACTCTGTCCCTCTGTCTCAAAAATAAACATTAAAAAAATTTTTTCCATTAAAAAATAAAAAATAGATAAAATCAAAAAAAATTTGAATTCATAAAAATGTAAAATGTCTGCCTAATCAAAGATGAACAAAGACGAAAGCTGAAATGGCACGCACATACACCCCAGAAACAGACAAAAACAGAAACAAAATCCAACCCATTCATAAACAAAACAAAAAGCACTACCTAAGAGAAAATATTTACAACATAAATAACATGAGTTGAGATCTACAATGCACAAAGAATTTACCCAAATCAATAAAAATACAAACAACCACATTTTTAAAAAGGCAAAAACTATGCTAATATCAACTGACACAAAGGAGAAATTCAAGACCCCTGTGAAAGGTTGCTTATCTCGCTTATCTCGCCAGCTCCCAGAAAGGCTCACAAATGAGGACCTCACATTTTCAAGAAAAGCATTTACATTCGGTGTTGGGGAGGGTGTGAGAAACAAACATTCTACTTAGCAGGTGGGAGTGTAAGCCAGTAGGTCTTTTTGGAACAAGATTTGGCAGAATCTATCAAAATGTTTCATGTGTATGTCCTATGACTCAGACATTCTACTAGAAGACTCCACCTACAGATATACTTCCATATGTACGCAAGAAAACGTACTCAAGCTTATTCACTGCAGCATGGTTGTAACAGAGAAAAAAATACTCATGACAATAATAACTAACTGTCCGCCAACAGATTACTTAAGCACATTTTCCATGCGATCAAATGCTATGGCATCTTTAATAAGAATGGAGTAGAAGTATATGTACCAGCATCAAAGATCTCAAAAAAACAAACAAACAAAGCCCAATGGTGAAAAGTTACAGAATACATGTAACATGGTACTCTATCTGTTAAAAAATAAAGCACAAATTATATGCATGTGTCTACATATATATGGATGCAAATGCATAGAGAAAGGGCTAGATGTATATACCCCAAACTGCCCTCAGCCATTGGACTTCGAAAAGAGGATTCAAATGAGCAGAATGGGAAAGAATGGAGGCCTCCACTTAGCACTCAGAACTCCTAAGGAAACACTAATGTGTTAAAATGTTTATAATCATCAACTCATATATTGCTTATGAACTGAAAGTGTTTTAAAAACTAAAGGATGATAATGATACTTGTATTCCAACTTTTTTTTTTAAGTGTTTGCTTATTTTTGAGAGCAAGTGTGAGAAGGGGAGAGGCAGAGAGAGGGAGAGGCAGGGGATCCCAAGCAGGCTCTGTGCTGTCAGTGCAGAGCCTGACATGGGGTTCCATCTCACAAGCCATGAGATCATGACCTGAGCTGAACTTAAGAGTCGGATGCTCAACCGACTGAGCCACCCAGGTGCCCCCGTATTCAAGCTTTTCATTGCACATGGGAGACACCCAAACTGACGAAGAAACCATCATATAAAGATGACAAGACACACATCTTCTCTGTGGAGCAGCCCTACTGCAAAAGGAACCATTTCCCTCCATTTGTTCATCCCTGGGTTACACGGCCAGGGGTATGTCTCCCTCCCACAGTGAGTGGGACCAGCACAGTGGAGTCTGGCGGGCCACCTGCCCACTCCAGTGAGTGAAACCCCCTTCCCGAGTCTACAACTGACAGTCCCAATAGGGCCACATGGATTGGGAGAGGAGTGCCCCCGAGGAAGGAACCAAACCCGAACTGGAGGAAGGGGAATGGGAAAGCGTGACCGGCAGGGCAAGCAAATGGACCACACCATCCACAACAGACCAGAAATGAACAAGGTCTGAAGTCGCCGCCCAGTGTCACACAGCTGGTCAATGGCGGAGGTGGAATTCAAATCAGGTGTGAGAAACTGCAGAGTCATTGTTCCCTCCGCGTCACCTCAGTGCCACTCTTGGCAGCCAGGGGACACCAATCTCAGTAAGCCCTGTGCCTGAGAAGGGCGTGCTGCGGGCCTGTCATCCAAACTCCCGTAAGCCCATCCCAGTCCTTCAGGTTCCCTCCAGATTATCATCCTTAGAACAAAATGGAATTTGCACAGACAGAATTTGCTGGATGGAGGGAGGTGAAGGGCAAGAGAAGACAGACGGGTATTTGAGATATGAAGGACCAGAGAAAACAGGTTCCAACAGGACTTGGAAAGAACAGGAAAGGACAAAGATGCAGAGAATGAGGATGGGGATTCTTCCCGCAGACTAACCTCCACCAACGTCATCCCTTAGGGGCACCTTGTGTTGCATTGTGGAAGGGGCTGTGTAAAAACAGTGCAGCAGACGTACATCCCGCAGCTCTGTCCTCAGAGGACTGCAGTTAAAGATGGACACACTGGTACAGGTGACTGTCACGGGATACACAGACAAGACAAATGTGACACTGATACGGCCAATTACTTTTTCTTTATGCAGAATCCAAGCACATAAGGAAGAAAGCTCAGTCAACAGGTGATAAAAATACAATTGCAGGAAGGATAATAGGCACGGTTATAAATTCAAATTTTCGCTATTGTTTAATCCCTTTACCCCATACTCCACCTATGTATTCAACCAATATTTCCTCAAATACCCACTGCCTTCTGAAATCCTGCCCACTCCTGTGCTCTCGTTCTAAATTAGGACATAATCTACATTTTCTACTATTTCAATCGACCAGATTACCGCAATCCCAAACCACATTCTTTCAATGATGGTGAAATGTATCAAAGCAGACAATGCATTTCTTAGTTAACGTTGGCTGCGGCATAATTAAGACTGTGTTCACCCAAGCCCACAGACAAAGAGAAGCCGGGCACTCGGGTGTTCAGGCATGGGGTGGCAGCAGCAGGTCCTAGCTCTGGTCCCACGGTAGGAAATGAGGTCCAACCCTGCCTTGGATTGAGGGGTCTGGGCCTGCTCAGAGAGCTGTCTCCATCCCTAACTGCTCACCTCTCCGTTACCAGGACAGGGAGAAGACAGGCACCTTCACACGGAAGATGCCGAAACCACGTATTACTAGTCTTTTCCAAGCTGGACAATTAGCTATATACACTTCACCCTTCACAACTTACATCCCTTTTTACAAATGAATGTGAGACTTCCCAAGACAACTTTGTTTCAAGCCAATGAGAGAACCAAGAACATAATTAAGAGCTTGTGTAGATGCTTCTAGTGCTTGCCCTTGCCCGGTTCTTTTCTTCTAGCACATGGGAGAACTGCACTTCCCAGCCCTCTTGGTCAGGTGGGCCCATGGAGGTCACTCTTGCCAACAGGCTGTGAGAAGCGTAATGCCACCTCCAGGCTGAAGCTCTTGATTGCTGGGTGAGCATCTCTCATCCTATCTCAGTGACCAAGAAGGTCACATGTTCCAGGTAGTGAGATGGTGGAGCCTCTGACATCTTGAGGGACTGTATAGAGCAGCCCCCACAATGTTTGCACATGGGAATGAGTGAGAAATACATTTTATTGTACTAAGCCTCTGGGATTTGGTTATAGCATACGTCTATCGTGACTTGTAAAAAAAGTTTTTCATCTAGCAAAAGGTTAAGATATGTGTACAAATAAGTAAAATACAACAAAGGAAGGCTGACACTGGCCTAGCCTGCCAAAGGTACTCACCCAATGTATGGTGAAGGAGTGAATAAATGGATGACCTAAGCACGGTACAGACAGATGAGAGTCTCAGAGTAGGAAACATTCACTTCCATTTGGGAGTTAATCAGGAAAGGGTGATGGAGCAGAGGAAACGTAAATATTAACAACATAAATATTGAAAAAAAATCTGTTGGATTACTGACATTTTTCAAGTTCATTTGAGAAGGTCCCTACAAGGGGAATCCTTTTTCTAAGAGCCTTTCCTCCCAGGAACCTGAAGACCAAGTGATGCTTCAAGCCAGCTGGAGCCCCCTCCCTGAGCTGGTGGGTCTCCAACCAGGTCACCTAATGGAAAACATTTCTTCTCCCTCCTCACTGACAAGTATGTTGGAAGAGGGACCATGTCGCCCCTCCTCAAGAATTCCACAGAGCTGGGACTCCTGGAAGGGATTCCCCAGGCTGGCACTCTCTCTGCTGCTCCCACTGGTGGCTTCCATGGGTCACTGGCAACCCACAGCTCCAAATAACTGCTCTCTGGGGGCAGCAGCTTCCTGTGACAGCGGCCAGCAGATGCTCTCTCATTAGTAGTTCACTGAACAATCCCAGTAGCAAAAGTTGCTACTCTCAAGGAATGTGATCTTCCAATGCCACAGGTTGGCAGCTCTTGGGGTCCTCAGTACCCTGTCCCTCCAGCCTGGATGGCCAGATGGCTAGCCCAGCATGTGTACAGCCACTGCAAAGCACCATTCAGAGGGGACAGCGCTAGGCCAAGCTTCTTTGTGGCAGCATTGGTACTGGGGACATATGCCAAAGAGCTCCTCCTTTATAAAACCTTTCAACCGCCCTCCAAGGACTGCAGATATGGTTACACTTAGAGCTGCCCAGCATGGCCAAGACCTCATGAGCCTCTTGAACCAAGGAACACCCTATCTCCCTTAAGAGGTTCTCCTACTCTGCCTCAATCCTTAAGTGTGCCGAGGCTCAAGTGTCTACCCAGTGCATTAGCCAGCAGTCCCAGCTCCTGTTTTGCATCCCATCTGCAGGACCACATCTGTGACCCCGACCCCAGGCTCTGACCTGCCCCCAGGAGATGGGTAGGCTTCATCCTAATAATATTCCTGGGTTATGATCCTGTAGGACATGCATCTTCTAAGGATTAATATATCTAAACATCGTCAGTGTTTGCAAAGACATATTTCATGCTGTTCCCTAACAGCCTCACAAGGCAATCCTTAGTGGACTAGAAAATATGCTGGCACAGGAATAAGGAGCCCCAGATTCTGCTTCCAGACTTGCCACTCAGTAGAGGAGACACTGGAAAAATGACCACCTCCCTAAGCCTCAGTTTCTTCACCTGTAAACTAGAGTCAGATCTGTTCTACCTACCTCAGGGAATGGTTGTGGGACTGACATTAACGTAATGGAGGTGAAAGCTCTTTTAAAACACGACACTAGGTGTTAAAACACAGACACTGAGCCTGGGTGGCTCAGTCGGTTAAGCATCTGACTCTTGATTTCGACTCAGGTCGTGATCTCACGGTTCCTGAGTTCGAGCCCCACGTTGTGCTCTGTTCTGACAGTGTGGAGCCTGCTTCAGATCCTCGTCCCCCCCCCCCCACTCTCTGCTTCTCCCCGCTTTCTCTCTCTCTCAAAATAAACACTTTCATTTTTTATTTTTTATTTTTTTAACGTTTATTTATTTTTGAGACAGAGAGAGACAGAGCATGAACAGGGGAGGGGCAGAGAGAGAGGGAGACACAGAATCCGAAACAGGCTGCAGGTTCCGAGCGGTCAGCACAGAGCCCGACGCGGGGCTCGAACTCACGGACCGTGAGATCATGACCTGAGCCGAAGTTGGACGCCCAACCAATTGAGCCACCCAGGCGCCCCTCAAAATAAACACTTTTAAAAAAACAGTTTAAAGCACTATACTAATGCTGAATAGCATTAGTGCATTTATTCCTTAATTTGCAAGGACTGCATATATTTAATTAATAAAAAGTTCCTTATCAATACCATAAATGCTCAGATTGCAGTACCAAATTACTAAATAACTACCCTGTCCCTTGAGTGTGCAAAGTCTCATGAGGGACACAGGAAGGTTTAAGGCCTGGTCTTTTCTCCCTAGTGATTTAAACCCAGTAGGGGTTATAATCCAATTTAATCTTGCTACATTTAAAGAGAGTAGAGAGGACTCAGAATATCATCCAAGCCATGTCCCTCACTTGACAGGGAGGGAAACTGAGGCTAACAAATAACTAATAACTAATACCCAACAACAGCTATAACATTAGCTAGCACTTACTGCATGGTTCCTCCTTATGACCCTCAGAGGGACTGTAGCCCAGGCCTGGGACCCGATTGTCCAGACTCCTTAGCCAGGACTATTCCCATGAGTATATAAAAATCTACTTCTTGGGGCACCTGGGTGGCTCAGTTGGTTAAGTGTCTAACTTCGGCTCAGGTCATGATCTCGCAGTTTGTGAGTTCGAGCCCCATGTCAGGCTCTCTGCTGTCAGCACAGAGCCTGCTTCGGATCCTCTATCCCCCTCTCTCTTTACCTCTCCCCCACTTGCACTCTCTCTCAAAAATAAATAAACTTAAAAAAAAAACCAACCTCTTAAATCTACTTCTCTGCATCCGCCCTGGTCATCAGGCTTTTAGGTCAACTACTTCTCTCTTGAGATCCTCACACTGAGTGCCCTTAAAAGACGAACAAGAACTGAAACAGCGGGCAGAGCAAAAGAACATTCCAGGAGGCAGCCTGGGGGAACTGAGGGGAACTTCCCCACCAGGGAGGAAGTAAGAGACACTCAAAAACCAGAAGCCAACGTGAGGATGACCTAAAATGACTGATGATCATTTTAAGCTACTCTACAGAGAGCATAATAGATGTGCTGGGGAATTAACAGAAAAAAAAAAAAAATACGGTTTCAGCCAAACAGAAACGTATAGTCGGTCCAGGTGACAAAGTATACACCTGTGACATAACAGAAGAGTAATTACTGGAGTCTCTAGGACAGTTTTCATTAGGCTTAATCAATAAAGACTGAAAAATCCTAGAGAGTCTTTTCATGCCATGCTTGGACTATTGCAGTAGCCTTTAGTTTAAGAGTACTTATCTCTGTTCATGATAATCTACTACAATGGCGACCACAGTGGCAACTACTCCTGCTGCTGCTGCCACACACACCATCGTCACCTGTGGTCTTTGGGCTCAGGGAGACTGAGAAGAGCATCTGTCCCAAGACCCTCCTCTTGAGGAACCTGGGGAACTCTGGATGCCACCTTCCGGGAATGGCATCTCATGTAAGCCCTTTCTGTGCGGGAGCCTCCTTGTTCCCCAAGCAAGAGTAGTCCCAGAAGACTGTGGCCCACATGTCGCCAGCTCTCCCCCACATTCTAGGGCCTGGGGCTCATGCGGGACCTGTCCTCCAGGTGATGGCCTTCCCTCCAGTTCTCCTCCTGTGTGGGGAGCCCAGAGCAGGTCCTAACCAAGCAGAGGTCCAACTGGGAAACTAGTCACCAGGGTGCCCAGTATTCCCAAGAGACTTTGGGAAAGGAAGCCCCACCCCTTCTCCCCCAAAACAGGAGAGTGAGAGAGGGACCAGCCTCTCTTCAAGAAAAGGTGAGCTTCTCTCTCCCTCATCAGCCTCTCCCCCATTGGGCAGGCCTGGGGTGGGGTCCGGGCTTTGGCTGGGAAGCTGAGAACTAAAGGTGGAAAGTGGCTCTTTCAGGAGACCCCATGCAGCAGACCCCAAATTCAGACGCTCTCTAAACTCAGAACTGGAGGTCTGGTGGGGATAAGACAATGCTGATCCGTGGGGTTATTGTGAAGATTAACTGAGCGAACATGCAGGAAGGGCCTGCACCCGGTATATGCTGAGCACCCAGTATATGCCACAGAAGTGTGTGCATTATCATCACCAGTTAGAGTCCTGGCCGCATTTCCAGATTATCTGGGCATACCCTGCTCAACCAACCACCAACCTCCTCTGCTAAAAATTACCTCACATACAAAGCAAAATGTTCACTATGGTCGTAGCCCAACTACTGGTAACTGTTTTCACTCATCAGCACAAATGTTACAGCTAAGAGACCTTCCATGCAGAGGATGTAGCAGCATGGCAAGAGACTGATCAAACTGTGTGGTTTTCACATTTCCTGCTTCTTAGCAGTGAACTCTCTCTTCGTACGAAACACTAGGCAGAAGACTAAAATATAATGCTGACTGAAGCAGATCCAGAAAATGTGGGGTGGGGACCCTCACCCTATCCTGCCCTCTTTGCGGCAGCCCCTGGGCCTCTGAGGGACACGAATTAAAAAAGAAACCGGCTGAGGGACGCCTGGCTGGCTAAGTCAGTGGAGCATGTGACTTTTGATCTCAGGGTTGAGAGTTTGAGCTCCATGTTGGGTGTAGAGATTAAATAAATAGAACTTTAGAAATAAATAAATAGGGGCGGCTGGGTGGCTCAGTTGGTTGAGCGTCCTGCTCTTGATTTTGGCTCAGGTCATGGTCCCAGGGTCGTGGGATGGAGCCCCGTGTTGGGCTCTACACTGAGCATGGAGCCTGCTTGAGATTCTCTCTCCCTCTCTCCCTCTCTCTCTCTCTCTCTCTCTCTCTCCCTCCTTCCCTCCCTCCGCCCCTCTCCTGCTCACGTGCTCTCTCTCCTTCCCTCTCTCTCTTTCTCCTCTAAAAACAAAAAATAGGGGCACCTGGGTGGGTCAGTCAGTTAAGTATCCAACTTCAGCTCAGGTCATGATCTCACTGTTCGTGAGTTCAAGCCCCACATCAGGCTCTGTGCTCTCAGCACAGAACTTGCTTGGGATTCCCTCTCTCTGTCACTCCCCCACTTGCGCTCTCTCTCTCTCTCTCTCTCTCTCTCTCTCCCTCAGCCCCTCTCCCTGCCCCTCCAAATCTCTTTAAAATAAAAATAAATAAAAATTTAAAATAATAATAATAAGGGGTGCCTGGCTGGCTCAGTCAGTTAAATGTCCCACTCTTAGTTTTGGCTCAGCTCATGATCTCTCTCTCTCTCTCTCTCTGTCTCTCAAAATAAATAAATAAACTTAAAAAAAAAAATCTTCTTTAAAATAATAATAACAATAGGGGCGCCTGTGTGGTTCAGTTGGTTAGGTGTCTAACTTCAGCTCAGGTCATGATCTCGCAGTTTGTGAGTTCGAGCCCCGCGTTGGGCTCTGTGCGGACAGCGCGGAGCCTAGAACCTGCTTCGGATTCTGTGTCTCCCTCTCTCTGCCCCTCCCCCACTTGCACTCTGTCTCTGTCTCAAAAATAAATACACATTAAAAATAAAAATAATAATAAAATAATAATAACAGGGCACCTGGGTGGCTCAGTTGGTTGAGCATCCAACTCTTAATTTCGGCTCAGGTCACAATCCCAGGGTCATGGGATGGAGCCCCAAGTGTGGCTGCATGCATTAAGTATGGAGCCTGCTTGAGATTCTCTCCCTCCCTCTCTCGCTCCGCTCCTCTTCCTGGCTTCTGCTCTCTCCCTCTCTCTCAAAAATTAATTAATTAATTAATTAATTAAAACATGTTTAAAATAAAATAATAACAATAATAGAATTATGTTTAAGACTTGTCAGGGCCCTTACTCAAAGTGTTTCTGCCCATCAACAGCACAGACAGAAACGTAAGAGACAAGCCCCAGCCATCAGGGCAGAGCTGGCTGGAGCGGGGCTTGTCCTCCGCTGGCCGGGTGTCTGTTCCAGTGCTCCCAGCACACCCGCAGGGCTGCCCTCGGAGGCAGTCGTCCAGCAAGAAAATGCCAGGGTCACCCATTGGTTCTTTTACTCTTGACCCCAGCATTTAAATCCTGGCTGCCTCGCAAGCAGCCCGAGGGCTTCAGTGGAGCCACAGTGGACGGGAGGTGAGAGACATGTCAACAAGGGTTTACAGGCTGAAGCTGTTTATCTCACACTGAACCTGACCCCTCATCACAAGAAGGACGGCCCCGTCCTAGTTCAAAGGCGAGCTGCAGCTTTGGCCGAAAGGGCCGCATTTCCGAGTTGAGACAAGCCTTTAAAACAAGAAAAACAAAGAAACACAACAATTGATAGCCGAGGACTAAAATGAAATAAGATTCCATTGGTGCCTCGTGTAAAACTGGATGCCAAGCCCAGCTTATCCTCAAGTTTACAAACACCCACTGAGCATTTCTGTCACAAATAGTGCCACCCACTCTGGGCCACGCTCGCTCCCAAGCTATTATCTTGAACTGTACTTCACATTTCTGTGACTGCCCTACAGGAATGGGAACCCCAGAGCCCCAACTCCACAGGCCGCCTGCCTAAGCAAAACAAGCAACACCTCTTCTTAAAGCTACAAGTTAAGGGGCTCTTTCTTTTTATCTTTGTTGTACCTTCCCCCCCACCCTCAAATTACAAAAATAATTTCTGCTTGTTACAGACATTTGAATTCAGAGCTATACACTTGAAAAAGTGAAAATCTTCTGAAATCCCAGCCCCTCATGACAGTTACTATTAAATCATATGAACAGGTATTTTATTTCTTTCTTCAACAGGTATTTACTTAAGTAATCTCTGTGCCAGACATGGGGCTCAAACTCACAACCCCAAGATCAAGAGTTGCATGTTCCATGGACTAAGCAAGCGTAGTGCCTGCCCCATTAATAATTTGAGAAATAGGGGCGCCCAGATGGCTCAGTTGGTTAAGTGTCCGACTTTGGCTCAGGTCGTGATCCTGTGGTTCGTGGGTTCGAGCCCCCGTCAGGCTCTGTGCTGACAGCTCAGAGCCTGGAGCCTGCTTCCGATTTTGTGTCTCCCTCTCTCTTCCCCTCCCCCACTCATGCCTGTCTCTTTCTCTCTCAAAAAAAATAAATAAACATTAAAAATAATAATAATAATAATAATAATATTTTGAGAAATAAGAGTTTTATTTCACTTATGATCCAGAAAATATCATAGAACCTACATATTTGAATAGATACTAGTAAAGAAATGAGATTTTAGTTTTATATCATATGCAACAAAATTAAAATGTTCAAAAACACCCCTTTATCCAGCAATTACAACTGTGAAAATTGTTGGCAAAACACATATCTAAACAAAAGGTCATGAGGCTGGTTCTCACAAATTCAGGTAATAGAAAAGAATATTTGTAAAAAGCTGGTGAATGTCTACTTAGGATTAAGCTGGACATTTAAAAGCCCCCTCAAATTAGTTTGAACTGAATTACCAGGTAGCCAATACATAGAACCTGCTACATAATTTGTGGAGGCCACTATAAAATGAAAACTTGGAGCCCTTTTTTCAAAAAATATTAAGAATTTCAAAATTTACTGCAAAACAGAGCACTAAAACAAGCACATGCCAGCAAAGCCAAGCCTGTCCGTGCACATTAATTTAACCACATGACCAAGTGTGTACTTTACTCTGCATTTTTAAGGCTTCAGATCTCTGTTTGGCTTTCAGATCATTCATTACATTTTCTAAAAATGTTCAGCTTTCTCTAAGGAATAAATCGGCAAGATGAGACTAAGGCCAGGAAAAACGTCAAAAAAAAAAACCCCAAAACAAAAGTTTATTTTTAGCTTGACCTTGATTAAATTATATGTTTTCTGATGCATTTTCCAGTTGAAATGAATTGGCTATGCAGCTAATATCGTAGAAATATAAAACATTCTGGAATATCAGGTTAGCCAAAATAAAATCTTAAGCTCCATTTCACATCCAAAAATCTACATCTGAGATTACTTACAACATGAGACAGTTTTTCTCAGAGAAATTCTGGAATACGCTTTCAATTTTTTCAATAACAAAATATGTGCTTCCTTTCCTATACTCTAATAAGCCGTCTCTAAATGGACTTCCCGCAAAAGTAAAGGAAAAGAAAACCTTATCACTTGGCGGATTAAACTGTATAAAATTAAGAATTCTCTTTGGCTCCTTTAAAGTGGAAAAGGTTCGTTTTATGACAAAAATTTGCTACACAAAGTAGTCATCCTAGCGCCTCCTTGGATCATTTGTACGTATTTCCATGTTTAACTTGAGCTGGGTCATGCATAAGAATAGCTTGATCTTTAATACACGATAGGAATACCAAGAATTCTTTCTAAACTGCTATAAAAGGCTCACAAAAGCCAACAAAAGGCCTGAACCACATTCCTTGGCAATTATCAGTGGGAGGAGGAGGCAGACAAAGAGGAGAAAAGTGATCTGTAAGAGGCACTCAGCACCACAACCAAGCCTCTTCCATTAGGAGGAACAGGTGTGGAACCTCTCCTCTCTCAAGCAAAAGACAATCACTTTGGACCCTGAGGTTTACCCCTCTGACAGACCAACTGAAGATATTGTCCTGAAATTCCCCTCCCTTCAGCTCAGGAGGGACCAGAACAGCTCTCCATACCCATTCTGATGGACGCATCTCAGAAGCCAAGAGAGTTTTTCAAGCTTTCCCTGGGGTTCAACACTGTCACCCAATGAATGCTGCCTGGGGGACTCGGTGGGGGGTGGGGGTGTCAGAAGAAGATGGGTCAGTCTGCACTCTCTTCTCAGGGTCCAGGGCTAGTCTCAGAGACACACAGATGTTGCCCATTCTAGAAGGAGAAGGGAAGACAGCTCCCATTTCTTGAGATCCTACTGTGGAGCTTAGCCCAGGGTCTCTGTGCACATTATATTATTAACCCCCACGAAATCTTACCATTTTGCAGATAAGGAAGGTGACTACAGCTAGTGAGGAAACTTGCTCAAGGCCACAGGGCTACAAACAGGCAAGGCCGGGCTTCAAATGCTGGTCAACTGATTTCCCAAATCTCCTGCTTTTGTCATCAGTGTTGAGACCCAGTGTGGGGCTTCCCCAGTGCAGGCAATTAAGGCAGGGCTTTGTCTCGAGAGAATTTAAAACAATTGTAAAACTGCTGGAAGTAATTTGCTTTTTTCTTACCACCAAGCATCACCAATTCTAAATGATGGCAGCGAGAAGCTATTCCTCCTGGAAAACAAATCTTTTGTTAGCTGAAGTTCTAAGCAATTCCTACAGTTACTGTTCGTTTCGAATATCATATATGTAAACTTCAAATTAGCACATTTGTAATATTTACCCTTTGATAAACATTGTATTTATAGGAAAGGTAATTTGGAGAACTCCTAGCTTTGCAGTTGGTCCCAACACACGCCAACCCAGACGCCAACTGATTTCAAAAATAAATGTATTAATAGGTCAGAATCTTCTGATTCCACTTAGACACAGTTCTTGTCTGCAATCCCGGCAGTGCTATATATTCCTATGTTTAAACAGACTTACAATAAACAGTGACAGCTCAGTGATTAAAAGAGCAAAGAAAGCAAACTAACAATTCCATTACTCTGCGGCCACTTGGAGCTTTCGATTGTGTTATTGAAAATTTAAAACAGCAAACTGCAAGATGTAATCATTTTGTTCGGTAAGCGCACATTTTAATTCAGCCGTGAAACATTGGATTAAATTCGCCCAGTATCTTTAGAACTTAAACATATTTTTTTAATTCCTCATCGTTTACAAACTAAAGGGAGAAAATCAAGAAAACAATGGCTGCTGATCGCGCGGTTTTTATGGAAAATCGTTTCATCACACGGAGAATAGGAACGTGAAAAATTATCTGCTCCAGGTTTCAAGCATGCTGGCTGAACTTTCACTGCGCGCCATCAGACCCCACTCCACAGACGGGAACCGCATCCTGCTGGATCCTGGAGAAGCTGGTGTGATCTGGCCAAGGGGCCAGCTCTTAGTCCGCAGCGGTGAACCTTTAGATCCAGTTGGTCTCCCAGCAACTTCTGTTCTCTCCTTGTAAGAGTGCTCTGACAAATTTATGATTCTACAACGTCCTTACCTTTGACCCAAACACACTCCCCATGCAAAATTGATGCTTTTCTTCAAATCCAAATGTTGCCAAATTTTTCTCAAATACAAAAAGACCATCGAATTCCCAATCGCAGGCATGGTGGAAACAATACTGACAAGCCTTTCCCAGACCTTCACTCTCTCCCCACCAAGCTGTCCATTGGGTTTTTTCAAGCCTTCGATAATCTGGCAGCGCACAAGCTACGTCGGCTGTTGTTTGTGACTACTCAGTTCCCAGACCCAAGGTGAAACATCTGTTGAAGGCCAGAATGATCACCATACCATTCGAATCTCCTTCCCTCATCTTTCCCTTCCACAGTCTTGGACATGCTGTAAAAGTCAGTGGCTCATTTTAATTTATTTAACAAGTACTTACACAACGTTTACTGTAAGTCAAAGAATTGAACATAAATTTATTGCTGGGAGGCACAAATTTAAATAACAAAGTGTTCTACGTATTCCACTAGTAAACCTAAGCATGCAATTACCATAAGACCCAACGATGGCACTCCTGGGCGTTTATCTCAGAGCGATGAGAACATATGCTCACACAAAAACCTATACACAAATGTTCAGAGCAGCTTTATTTGTCATAGCCAAGGGCTGGGGGAAACCCAGATATCCTTCAGTAGGTGAGTGGTTGAACACTCTGTGTTTTGTTTACACCAGGGAATACCAGCCAGCAAGAAAAAGGAAAGAACTGATAGGCACAACAAGGTGGGTAAGTCTCCAAGAAATAATGCTGAGAGAATAAAGCTAATCCCCAACGGTAGCAAATGATATGATTCCATTCATGTAACATTTTTTGAAAGGACAAACTTTTAGGGGCGCCTGGGTGGCTTAGTCAGTTGATCGTCTGATTTTGGCTTAGGTCATGATCTCACAGTCCGTGAGTTCCAGCCCCGTGTCAGGCTCTGTGCTGACAGCTCGGGAGCCTGGAGCCTGCTTTGGATTCTGTGTCTCCCTCTCTCTCTGCACCTCCCCCACTCGCACTTTGTCTCTCTCTCTCCCGCAAAAATACATAAACATTAACAAAATTAAAAAATAAATAGCAAAGAGAATGTATTTTTAAAAAAAAAGAAAAGAAAGGACAAACTTTTAGGAATGGCGATCAGATTAGTCATTGCCAGGGCTTGCTGGGGAAGGGAGGGAGGGAAGTGTGGTTATAAAAGGGCAACAGGAGGGATAAAACTATATGCAACTAAATGCACATACACATACAAATGAGTACACATAACACTGGGGAGATGTGAATAAGATAGGTGCATTGTAGGGGCAGTTGGTAGCTCAGTAGGTTAAAGGTCTGACTCCTGATCTCAGGGTCATGAGTTCAAAGCCCCACCTTGGGCTCTGCACTGGCTGTGACGCCTACTTAAAAAAAAAAAAGAAGAAGAAGAAGAAGAAGATAGGTGGATTGTATCAGTGTTGCTATCCCGGCTGCCGTATTGTGCCGTAGTTTTGCAAAATGTTACCAGCAGGGGGAAACTAGATAAATGGAACATGTACCTGGGAACTCTGGATTGCAACTGTATCTGAATCTACAATCATCTCAACAAAAACTTCAGTTAGAAAAGTAGTAAGCCAACAAAAATATCTCAAGCTAGTAAGATTTACTTAACAACACTTGCATGCCGCTTACTAATTGCCAGGTCATATTTTAAGTACCTACAAATTGACTCACTGACTCCTACCAACCATGTGTGGCATGTACTATAAGGATTGTTCCCATTCTGCAGATGAAAAGACTGCTGTACAGGGAGCTTAAATAACATACCCGAAGGACACACAGCAAGTAGGTTACCTGTTGGGATCTGATTCCTAGGCAGGCTATCTAGAACCAGAACTCTCCGCTCAGAGATCTCTTCATTTCACTCTTAAAGGCTGGGGGAGGGAGGGGGCGCCAGGTGGACTAGACTCCGAATCCCGACAGTGCCTCTTCTGGAAGATGCCCAAAATCCAGCCGAAAGTATGACAAATCCTTCTGATCACAAAGCCAATTATAAACTTCACAGGCTGGCAACTTTATAAAGGAAGAAAGCCAGAATTACCGGTTTTTAATGTACAATCTTCCGCCAGGGGAGGATGAGTACCTGTGGCAGGAGCAGCGTGTCACAGGGTGACATCCACTCCTCGTCTGCGGGCTGGAAAACCAAGAGGACACTCGGGCACGCTTGGGAGCACATTTTGGTGGGGAAGAATGAGGGGACGGAAAAAGCAAGACACATCTGGGAGGAGATGAAAAGCAGGGGCTAAAACAAGACCATGTGACAGCATCATGCCTCCCAGGCCCTTGCTCCAGCCCGCAGTCCTGCTGCCCCGTCCCCAGAGCACGGTGTCTTTTCCGGCCCCCTCAGAATGGCCTCCATTAGCTCTCTCTGTCTTAGCAGCTTCAAGCCCACAGGCTCTTGGGTGGGCCCTGGGGACTGAAACCCAGAACCCAGGTGGCATTCCAGAGTTGCAGGCCTGTAGCAGGGCAATCTGGTTCGGAAGATTTTCAGATTATCAAGTGGGGAAGACAGGAATGTCACGGCCTCTGGGTGGACACGGGGACATTCATCAAAAAGACAGCTACCATGAAACCACAGTCGCCTTTTCCCACTGGATTGGTGGAGAGCTGGGGTATGTGCAGATGCATGGGTGTGGACACGCATGTCAGAAACCAAAATTATTTTAGCAGAGAAATAATTTCCCAGGATTCAATGCTAGAAAGGGCAAAATGAACACTAGACCCAAATTTTCCAAAAGATAAACTTCCAACCAGAGGGCAATGTAACTTAACACTAATCCACGAGGTTAATGATGTGAACAGTATGTTACCCATGGTCCAGGCTGATATGATGAACCACCCAGATAAAAAAGGGAATCACTAACGGGGGTAGAGGCCAGACTTTATTGGTCTCCAAGCCTGAAGCTCATAAAAATTCTCAGTTTAGCCTTGGTCCGTCAATGAAAATTAAGCCCAACTGTGAAGAGACCGCACAGAAATGAAGTTCTTCACAATCTGTGATGTTGAGAAACAACAACTGTTAACAAAGAGTTGGGAACGGTCTCCAGGAAAATGGCGTCTCCACTCACACTGCCACCGACAGCCCGAAATGACTCAGCTCCATGTGTCAGCTTTTATATTTAAACAGCATTTCCTTTGCAACAAGGATCCAAAATATCCACTCCCAGATGAGAGAGAGGTAAACAGAGACCCCTGTTGCCTGCTGCCCATTCCCCACATGCTTCTGGTTGCTTGCATGAAAATATAGGTCTCCTGGAGCCTGTCAAGAGGACACCACACACATGAGAATAAGCGCATGTGTGCACAATAAGGACATGGCGAGGGGTGACTGGGTGGCTCAGTCAGTTGAGCGTTCAACTTCAGCTCAGGTCATGATCTCACAGTTTGTGAGTTCGAGCCCTGCATTGGGCTCTGTGCTGATGGCTCAGAGCCTGGAGCCTGCTTCACATTCTGTGTCTTCCTCTCTCTCTGTCCCTTCCCCACTTTTAATCTGTCTCTCTCTCTCTCAAAATAAATAAACATTTAAAAATGTTTAAAAATAGGGGCGCCTGGGTGGCTCAGTTGGTTAAACATCCGACTTTGGCTCAGGTCATGATCTCACGGTTCGTGGGTTCGAGCCCCACGTCGGGCTCTGTGCTGACAGCTCAGAGCCTGGAGCCTGTTTCAGATTCTGTGTCTCCCTCTCTCTCTCTGCTCCTCCCCCACTCAGGTTCTGTTTCTCTGTCTCTCAAAACTAAATGAACATTTAAAAAAAAAAGAAAAAAATGTTTAAAAATAAATAAATAAGGACACGGTGAGGTGGAGGTATGGAAAGACCTTGGGTCTCTGAAGTCCCCGTTTAGCCACTAAACCAATCCTGGGCCACTGGCCTCTAGACTTTTCTTATTAAGTAGAGGATAAAGGTCCCTCTGATTTAAGCCACTATCTGCTGGGTTTTCTGTTGGCAGTCAAACATTTCTTTCTTGGTACAACTTCCCCATAATGATTTTGCTCAACAAGCGTATTATGATGGCCAGTGTCACCTTCCCTAACTGGCTGATGGCTGAACCCTGAAAACAAACCTATAGGTCTCACTGGCCTGGTATCTAAATCTGAAGTCCCCAAGTACGAGAATGTAGCCCCTATGAAACTGGACAGCCTTGTCACCTGGGAAATCTGGGGTTGATGCCACAGGCACAACAGACAAATACAAAGATTCGGAAAGAGGGGAGGGAAAGGAAGGTGGAGAGAGGTTAACACACATACACACACACACACACACACACACACACACATACACACACACACACGAAGGGGAGAGTATAAGGGAAAAAAGAGAGACAGGAAACAAATGCCTTTTAAGAATGTGCATTTTTTTAAAGAGATGCTTCGTGCTTGTCAAAATCAGCCTGCTCTGAGTAAGAAGCCACTGTGTGCCTGACCTCCATCATCCCATTGCTCTGGAAAGGCTAAAATCCCATCCGCGGAGCCCCTCGGCCACATGGTGTAGACGTGTGAATGATCGATGGGCTTCTTGCTTTGCCCGTGCGTGACTTGGAGGGGCAAAACATATTTTACATTAGCTTAGGTCCTGACATTCTATCATGTTCCCTGTCAGGAGGCCAAGTAGTTCTTGGAACCCTGCACACCCAGTGACATATAACAGAACCCGAGCAAACGAGATGGCTCTTGGCCCTTAAATTAAAGGCTCTTCTTACCCCTCCCACCTCCACAGCAGTGGTCTGGCCTGCTGGGCCGCGAGCAGACGTCTACTAAAGAAAGGTCACCATTCTTTGCCAGCAACTAAGGTACGTTTTCCGGAGGGAATGCTCCAAGGTGGGGGGCCACTGCAATGGGTTACTTTTGGCGATCTCCACAACGAGCCAGGGACCGAAAGTGGCGCCCCAGGCCCTTGGGCCGGAGGCTGAGGGAATGGCCATCAAAATGACACCTTCCTTTTCCAGCCACAAGCTGTCTTCAGCGAACCTTGTCCTGCCACCCCCAGGGACACTGTGTCAGGCTGTAAGGGGATAACCTCAAATGCCACCTCACATGACACTGCCCGGAATGCCTGCGGCCCAGCGACCGGAGTGTCTGTACCCTCCTTGTGGGGTGTCAACGCTCTCACAAGGACGCTCGGTCCTCACAGACGGGCAGGACTCCTAACAGCTGCCAGCAAGGGCAGCTCCTGGTGACGAGGCTGGGGCGTCTTGAAAGGGCTTCCCTCTCCAGCGTTCCCCCAGGCGCTGCCGTCTGCAGCCTCTTCTGGGGCTCGGCTTTGCTCCCCAGCCCATCTCCTGCATTGGCGAGGTGCCTGCCCGGTGCCCAGGACCGTACAGGGCATTATGGGGCAATGCCAGGAAACAGAAGACAAAGACTCTGCCCAAAGGGCATGCGATATCTAGTTTAAGAAACAAGGCCTGATTTTGGCTCAGGTCATGATCTCATGGTTCATGAGATCGAGCCCTGTGCTGGGATTCTCTCTCTCTCTCTCTCTCTGCCTCTCCCTCGCACATGTGCTCTCTCACTCTCTCAAAATAAATAAACATTTTTTAAAAAGTGAAACAAGCCCCCCCTTTTCTCAACATGAGGGAATCAACAAGAGAATCAATTGTGCGGTGATATGGGAGATGCACTGAGGGGAGTTCAGAGGAGTCCGGTGTCACAGGACAAAGGAACAGTCAGAGAAGTTTCTTAGAAGATGTAGGACTTGAGGAAGTGCTTGAAGGAGGGGTAGAGTCCAGACAGAGAGGAAGGAGAGAGGGCAATGGGGATGGCAAAAGTGTGATGGTGGCAGGGGTGTCTGGGTGGCTCAGTCCATTGGGCATCTGACTTCGGCTCAGGTCATGATCCCACAGTTCATGAGTTCAGGCCCCACGTCGGGCCCTGTGCCATCCGCGTGGAGGAGGCTTCAGGTCCTCTGTCCCTGCCTCTCTCTGGCCTTCCCCCATTTGCGCGCTCTCTCTGTCTCTCTCAAAATAAATACATAAACTTAAAAAAAAGTGTCAGGGTGGTTATAAAGAATGAGGTGGGCTCAGGGACCGGGACACAGCCAGCATGGGTGACATCCAAGGGGTGTAACGAGTAGTAAACTCACAAAGACAGGACTGTGCCATACATCTGTCACCTGCATTGCAAGCCAACAAATAATGCGTCATCTTTCTGCAGTGAACACCTCTGTATTCCCAATACCTGCCATGTGCCTGGTTCATAGTCAGTCTGTGCTTGAAAAACGCAGTTGCGTGAATGAATAAAAACTGTTAATCACCCTCAGCCATGCTGGAGGTCCCAAATCAAGAAACAAAATAACACTTAAAGGCAGGGATTGCAAACTCAAATGCCACAGGGCCAGCAGGTGACTAGTACAGCTAGAAGTAAGCAATAGGGTACTACCAAAGAGTGGATATCCGATCTTCAGGGGGGACTGTCCCTACCTGCCACCAAGGTGCATGAGCCCTGTACTGCCAGATCTTTTAATTGTTATGTGAAATCCCCTGATTTTTAAGCATTAGCGATGAATTAAAAAAAAAAAAAAAAAGTATGTGCCAAGCAAAAACACTTCATTTAGAGCCATATTTGGTGTTAGGGATCTTTGGCTATCTGGGACAAATTTTTTTTGTTGAAGTTTATTTAGAGTCTAAAAAAGTCGCCAATGCAAATGAATCTATGGTGACAGAGGTGAGTATGAGGTTCCCTTTAGGGGAGGGGCTATGGCCGATAGGGGGCCTTTTGGGAGGCTGGAAATATTCCATATTTTGACCTGGCTGGTGTTAACAAGAGTGAGGACACGTTTAAAAATCCATCCTTGGGGTGCCTGGGTGGCTCAGTCAGTTAAGTGGCTGACTTCGGCTCAGGTCATGATCTCACAGCTTGTGAGTTCAAGCCCCACATCGGGCTCTGTGCTGACAGCTCAGAGCCTGGAGCCTGCTTTGGATTCTGTGTCTCCCTCTCTCTGCCCCTCCCCTGCTCACACTCTGTCTCTCTCTCTCTCAAAAAATAAATAAATAAACATTAAAAAAAATTTAAAAATCCTTCCAGCTGTGGGGTGCCTGAGTGGCTCAGTAGGTTAAGTATCTGACATCAGCTCAGGTCATGATCTCATGGTTCATGGGTTCAAGTCCCATGTCAGGCTCTGTGCAGACAGCTCAGAGCCCGGAACCTGCTTTGGATTCCCTCTCTCTCTCTCTCTCTCTCTCTGCCAAAAATAAATAAAGATAAAGAAAAAAATTTTTTAAATCCATCGAGCTGCAAACTTAAGAGTTAAACATTCTACTCCATGCAGGTTATAACTCAATTTAAAAAGTAAAACTGGAGGCACCTGGGTGACTCAGTTGGTTAAGCATCTGACTCTTGATTTCAGCTCAGATCCTGACCTGTTTGTGGGATCGAACCCCAAATCAGCTCCATGCTGACACCATGGAGCCTGCTTGGGATTCCGTCTCTCTGTCTCTCTCTCTGTGCCTCCCCCACTTGCTCACACACATACACACACCACAGTCTCTCTCTCTTTCCTTCTTTCTCAAAATAAATAAATAAAAACTTGGGTCGCCTGGGTGGCTCAGTTGGTTGAGCATCCGACTTCAGCTCAGGTCACGATCTCACAGTCCGTGAGTTCAAGCCCCACATGGGGCTCTGGGCTGATGGCTTGGAGCCTGGAGCCTGCTTCCGATTCTGTGTCTCCCTCTCTCTCTGCCCCTCCCCCGTTCATGCTATGTCTCTCTCTGTCTCAAAAATAAATAAATGTTAAAAATAAATAAATAAGTAAATAAAAACTTTAAGGAAATAATTAACTTAAGTAACTTAAAAATAAAATAAAACATAAAACTGATAAATATAGAGTCCCCAAAAGCTGAATAAAGCCCTCTCTGGAGTTTGCTTGCAGTGCTGCCCCTTCCACCAAAATTCCCTTCTGACCCTACCTCCTTGCACCCTGCTACCACCCTACTTGTCCTAAAAGAGGTGGCCCAAGCAGCACTTCCTCCAGGAAGCCTCTCCTACCCCACCCTGGCCCAAGTGTGAGCATGGCTGAACAGGGTGCTCCCAGACACAGCCCAGTGAGTGGCCCAGCACCCATCACCTCCTCTGGGGCTCCTGAGGTCCTGGAGACAGGAACTGCGTACTGTTCACTGTGGCCCAAGCCTAGCACAAGGTGGGCATCCGATGAGTGTCTGACACGATAACTCACCCTCCTTCTGGCAATGGGCAAAATGGAAGGATGCCTCCCACCCACCCCATCCCTACTGCCCTAGAAAAGGCGGAGTACAGAATCTGGAAACATGAGATCTGAAGAAAAGAGCCAGGAGACTAACTGTGTCCTGAATGAAAAGCTGCAGGGGCGGGGGGTGAAGAAATATGTACATGTGAGATTTAAAATACTGTTCCCTTGCAACCAGCTGTGGTCACTTCCTACTGAGAGAGGAAGGGAGTCTATGTCAGATTCTTAAGTCCCTTGCCCTACTGATGCAACTCTAGACCAGTGACGTTCAGATTCTAAAGGGCATCAGAATCACCGGAGGGTTTCTTAAAACAGAGTCCTGGGTCCTCCTCAGAGATGTGTGTCTCCGGTTCTGGAACAGGGCCTGAGGATTTTCATTCCTAACTAGTCTCCAGTTGATGCTGATGCTGCTGGTCTGGGGACGTTCCCGTGAGTGGCACTGGACCAGACAAGACCACAGCTGGCAAGTGCAAATCATCACGACATCAGTGTTATTTCTCTTGCTCATTTAACACACTTCTGTTGAATTTTCTACCATGTGCGAAACCATATAAATGATACAGACATAATTAGAACCAACAGTGTGTTCTCACCTTGGTCACCAGAAAATGGATTGCTCCTCCTCAGTGCCCTTTGTCAGATATGCTATTGAAGCAGAAAATGACACCAACTTTCAGCCACTCCCCAGTGCTCAGATGGTCACAGGTTCAAACTCTTAACTCTGAGAATAAAGTTTTCAAGGTCCCCCCCAACAGGAAACCCATCTGTTTCCCCCAACGTCTCCAATTAAGTGAGTGATTTTCCTGGGCCTTCCTCCAACATATCACCTCCCTCATTTAACCAGAAGAGGAGTTGATTATAGTTTTTATTTTTGTTTGTTTATTTTATTTATTTGGAGAGAGAGCAAGTGCACAAGCATGGGAGGGGCAGAGAGGGGGGAGAGAATCCCAAGCAGGCTCTGAGCTGTCACTGCACAGCCTGACTCAGGGCTCGATCTCATGGATCGCGAGATTATGACCTGAGCCAAAATCAAGAGTCGGACGCTTAACCAACTGGGCCACCCAGCTGCCCCTGGTTACGGTTTGTAGTATTCAGGCCTGGGCAGGAAGCAGATGAATTTCCCTGGAGACCATGCCAGCAAAGGGTCTCCAGAGGAGTCAGAAGGGGGAGGCAGCCTTCCAGCAGACAGGCAAGCACAGTGCTCTGAAACAGCATCCCTGCCTTGTCCCCGGCAGGAGCCGCGTTCTGACGTATTCGGTTACAAGTGAGTGCCTGGGCATTAGATCTAAATGGCCCAAGACACGGAATGTCCGGGCAGCATGCAGTTGGATTATTTGCACCCTCTGTACCTGTGGAAGCCGAGATTTAATTATTTAGTCCGTGTTAAATTTCCAATCCTGGGCTTCCAGTCGGCAGATGAATAAAGCACCTCAGTTAAACTGCAGGGGACTCTGGGTCAACACTCAGCAGGAGCAGGAAAACTTAGTGATTTCTCCGCCCTGGGAGATCATCTCACTCTGTCTAAGAATGTGTCCTAAAGAAATTCAATCACATATAAAAGTCTTAAAAACCCTTTGAAGCAACAACACCTGAAAAATTCAATTCTGTCCTCTCAATGAAAATGTAATTCAAGAGGTAAAGGCACAATCTTTGAACCATGTACATGATACTCTGCTAGTATATCTTTCCTGACACATGTCTGACTCGCTGTAGGAGACTACTGGTGAGATTTATTCCTATTCCTTGAGTAGAACGTATTTCAAAATTGTAGAAACTCTCAAGTTAGGCACCAGTCAGCTTCTCGTGGTATCCAATTAAAATGCAATACTAAGGTACAGTCTAATAGAACTAGTTCCCTTTTATGGTAAGATCCAGTGTGCTGTTGTTGAAAGGCCTATGGTTTGGAAATGACTATTTTAACCCAAAGCATCATTAGCCCCTCACTTCAAGCAGAGCTACTCACAATCCAAACCTCAACTCTTCTCTCCATCTGTCTCTCTCTGCATTAGTAGTCTGAATGCAGTGAAACGGTTACATCCCATTCCACCATATATTTTCCCCCATGGTGACGTGGCTCACACATAATTCTGGAGGGCCTCCAAGGCCCTGAACAAATTCACCTACTGCTTCATCAGGGTCCTCTTCCCCTTCAACGTAGCCACTCAAGCTTCCAAAATGGGGGTGAACCCAGTCCCAGCCAAGATGACCATGCCTGCAAATAGAGTCACTCCATTCACAGGAACAGAACAGTGTGAACGGCAGGCTCATTTTCGTTTTGAGGACCAATGTTGCCATTCGGTTTTGGTTTCATCCCTTGGTTCTTCCACCATATAGGAAGCTGCCTGTTTTGTGTGCTTCTGTGTTAGGTATCACTGGGATATCTCTGTCTACAACAGTGTTTGGCACATGGCAGGTGCTCAGTAAATAATCACTGAACGAATGACTCTCTACCAGTAAACACCCACCATGAGGACCAGGTGGAAGCATAGAGGAAAGTCACCAAGCTCTCATGCCACACACATGGGCACTGCTCTTCTTAGTTCTATCTGACTCAGTTGCTGGAAAGAAACTTGAGACATTCAAACTGAGCCCAAATACATCATTGGTCCATTCCTTTGTACCAATTAAATGGGCTAAAAACTATGTAAAAACCAGGTCACTTGGGAGCACCTAGCTGGATCAGCCAGTGGTTGAGTGTGACTCTTGATCTTGTTACGAGTTCAAGCCTCTCATTGGGTGTGGAGATTATTTTAAAAAATAAAATCGTTAAAAAACAAAAACAAGGGGTGCCTGGGTCACTCAGTTGGTTAAGTATCCAACTCTTGATTTTGGCTCAGGTCATGATCTCATGGTTCGTGTGAGATCAAGCCCCATGTCAGGCTCTGTTCTGACAGCATGGAGACTGCTTGGGATTCTCTCTCCTTCTCCAATCTCTCTGCCACTACCTAGTGCTCTCTCTCTCTCTCTCTCTCAAATTAATTAATTAAAAATAAATAACTTTTAGAAATCAAGAAACAAAAAACAAAACACAAACAGGGGCACCTGGGTGGCTCAGCTGCTTAAGCATTTGACCTTTGATTTCGGCTGAGATCATGATCTCACTGTTTGTGAGTTCGAGCCCCGTGTTGGGCTCTGCCTGCTGACAGCGCAGAATTCCTACTTGGAATTCTTGCTCTCTCTCTCTCTCTGCCCCTGACCTGCTCATGTTCTCTCTTTATCTGTCTCTCTCTCAAAATAAAAATAAGTAAACTTTAAAAAATAACACACAAAAATAAACCGAGGGCAGTTTACCAAGAGTAGGGATAATTGTCAGTTGATACTGATACTTTCCCCAAAATGCCACAGAAACCATGTAATTAAACTGTAAGTCACTAGTACGTTTTTATATAGTCTTGATAGCCTTATGTATAATTTCCCACTTTTAATGGGTTACAAGACACACAATAAAATATCTTATTATGTATTTGACAAAAATAGGACACACATCAACATTAATATAAACAAGCAAAACCTTCATATTCTTTGGTACTTTATTTTGTAAAGAAGTAACACACCATTTACAATGAGAGTTTCACTCTAAGGCAAGAAAATTCAATAATACAGAAAGAAGTAACTAATTTACCAATATTTCAGTTTAAAAACAGTCATAATGGACAAGTGCCTAGAAACAATTTGCCAAAACTGACCCATGAAGAAACTGAAAATCTGAGAAGACCTATAACAAGTAAGGAGGTTGAATCATTAATCAAAAACCTCCCAGGGCACCTGGGTGTTTCAGTTGATTGAATGTCCAACTCTTGATTTCAGCTCAGGTCATGATCTCACAATCGTGAGATCAAGCCCCAGGTCAGGCTCAGGACACTGGGCATGGAGCCTGCTTAAGATTCTCTCTCTTTCTCTCTCTCCCTCTCTCTCTCTCTCTCTCTCTCTCTCTCTCCCTCTGCCCTTTTCCTGCTCACTCTCATGCCCTCTCAAAACAAAATGAAACAAACAAAATACCTCCCAACAAGGAAAATCCCAGGATCAAATGGCTTCACTGATAAATTCTACCAAACATTTGAAAAAGTAACATCAACCTTTCTCAAACTTCTCCCAAAAAATTGATGAGGGGGAATACTTCCTAACCCATTCTATGAAGCCAGCATAACCCTGATACCAAAGACAGTTAAAGACACTACAAGTAACGAAAACTAAAAACCAATATTCCTTATTAATATTGATATAAAACTCTCAATAAAATACTAGCACAGTGAATTCAGCTGCATATTAAAAGAATTATACACCATGACCAAATGGGATTTATTCCCAGAATGTAAAGATGGCTCACCATACAAACATCAATGTAATATATTAACATATTAAAGGGGAAAAAACACATGATCTTCTCAATTGATGCAGAAAAATCATAAAAAAAATTCAACATGATAAAAACACTCAATAAACTAGGAATAGAAGGGAACTTCTATTAAAGTAAAGGCATTTGTAAAAAACTCATAGCTAACATCATATTCAATCATGAAAGACTGAAAGCTTTTCCCCTAAGACGAGCATCAAGACAGATGCCTGTTTTTATCATTTCTACTGGAAATTCTAGTCTGAACAATTAGGCAAGAAAAAGAAACAAATGGTACTTGAGTTGGAAAGGAAGAAGTAAAGTTATTTCTGTGTGCAGATGAAATGGTCTAATATGTTGAAACCCCTAAAAATTCCACATCCCATAAAAACCTATTAGAGGCAGTCAACAAATCAATAAAGTTGCAGGGTACAAAATTAACATACAAAATCAGTTGCATTTCTATATACTATGCAATAAGAAAACCATAAAGGAAACCATGAAAATAATTCCATTTACAATAGCATCAAAAAGAGCAGGTGAAAGACTTGTACACTGAAAACTACAAAACACTGCCAAAAAAAAAATAAATAAATAAAGAACACATGAATAAATGGAAAAACATTCCATGTACATAGATTGGGAGACCTGATAATATTGTTAAGATGTCAACACTACCCAAAGTAATCTACAGATTCAATGCCATCTCTATCAAAATCTCAATGAAATTTTTGGCAGAAATAGAAAAATCTATTCTAAAATTTATATGGAATCTTAACAGACCCTGAGTCATCTTTAAAAAGAAGAATAAAGTTGGAAGACTTACACTTTCTGACTTAAAACTCACCACAAAGTTATAGTAATCAAAACAATATGGTACTGGGGTGCCTGGGTAGCTCAGTAGATTGAGTGTCTGACTTCAGCTCAGGTCATGATCTCATGGTTTGAGGGTTTGAGCCCTGCATGGGGATCTGTTCTGATGGTGTGGAGCCTGCTTGGGATTCTTTCTTTCTTCTCTCTCTCTCTCTCTCTCTCTCTCTCTTTCCTCTCTCTGCCCCTCCCTTACCTGTGTTTTCTCTCTCTCACTCTCTGAAAATAAATAAATAAACTTAAAAAAATTATTATACAAAAATACCAGTGTGGTTACTAGTATAAGGACACACATATAGATCAATGAATTGAAATACATAGCCCAGGAAAAAAAACTCACATGGGGAAAAGGCCATCTTTTCAACTAACAGTGCTAGGAAAACTGTATTGCCATTGCAGAAGAATGAAGTTGGACCCTTACCTTAGACAATATATAAAAGTTAACTCAAAATGGATCAAAGAGCTAAACTACAAACCTCTTAGGAGAAAACATAGAGGAAAACTTCATGACTTTGGATTTGGCATGGACTTCTTAGATATGCCACCAAAAGCACAAGCAATGAAAGACAAACAGATAAATTGGACTTCATTAAAGTTAAGAACTTTTGCACACTGAAGGACCTGTTCAAGAGAGTGAGGAAACAGTCCACAGAATGGGCGAAAATATATACAAATCATATATCTGACAAGGGATTAATATACAGAATATATAAAGGACCCCTATAATTCAATAACAAAAAAACAAACAACCCAATTAAAAAATGGGCAAGAGACAAAAGACTTGAATAGACACCACTCCAGAGAAGATATACAAGTGGCCAATAAGCATATGAAAAGATGTTCAACATCATTAGTTATTAGAGTAATGTAAATCAAAACCATAATGATGTAACACCACTCACTAGGATGGCCATAAATAAAACAAACAAAATAACAAGTATTTCTGGGGTGCCTGGCTGACTCAGTCGGTACAGCATATGACTCTTGATCTCAGAGCTATAAGTTCAAGCCCCATGTTGGGTGTAGAGATTAATTAAAAAATAAAATCTTTAAGGGGCTCCTGAGTGGCCCAGTCGGTTAAGTGTCCAACTCTTGGTTTCGGCTCAGGTCATGATCTCACAGTTCGTGCGTTAAGCCCTATATTGGGCTCTGCGCTGACAGTGCAGAGCCTGCTTGGGATTCTCCCTCTCTCTCTCTGTCTCTGCCCTCCCCTGCTTACCTCTCTCTCTCTCTCTCTCTCTCAAAATAAAAAACAAACAAATAAAATAAAATAAAATCTTTTAAAAAATTACAAGTATGTTTGAGGATGTGCTCATTGCTGGTGGGAATGTAAAATGGTGCAGCCTCTGTAGCAAACAGTTTGGCAATTCCTCAAAAAGCTAAACATAGAATTATCATATTATCCAGCAATTCCACTCCTAGGTACATACCTAATAGACCTGAAAGCAGGGGGCACCTGGGTGGCTCAGCTGGTTAAGTGTCCGACTCCTGATTTCGGTTCAGGTTATGATCTCATGGCTCATGAATACGAGCCCCACACCAGGCTCCTCACTGGCAGGGGAGAGCCTGCTTGGGATTCTCTCTCTCTCTCTCTGCCCCTCCCCCACTCATGCTTCCTGTCCCTCTCTCAAAATAAATAAATAAATAACTTAAAAAAAAAAAACCAAACTTTAAAAGAACTGAAAGCAGGAACCCAAACAGATACTTTTGTACCAATGGTCATGGCAGCATATTCACGATAGCAAATAGGAAGAAACAATCCATGTGTCCACCAATGGATGACTGGATAAACAAAATCTGTGCAATGCAATATCACTCACCCATAAAATGGAATAAACTCTGAAAGATACTACCATATGCATGACTCTTGAAAACATTATGCTAAGTGAAATAAGCCAGACAACAAAAGTTCAAATATTTTATGATTCCATTTATATGAGATACCTAAAATAAGTAAACTCATACAGACAGCAAGTAGACTAGAGGCTACCAGGGCCTCCTGGGGAAAGGAGGAATTGGAAGTTACTGTTCAGTGGGTAAGAGTTTCTGCTTGTGAGGATGAAAAAGTTCAGGAAACAGTGTGGATACCTACACAACACTGTAAATGTGTTTCATGCCACTGAAACATATGCTTAAAAATGGTTATATTATATGGATTTTGCCACAAAAAAAAATGGCCATAGCTGTTCATTTGAAATCACTCATTTTCAGGGATTGAAAGTAACTGATGCCATTCAATTTACTCATCTGAAGGTCCTACTTAAGTATTTTTTGATACCCATCATTTGGAAGCACTTAAAATGACAAAATCTCTTTTATGAGTAACAATGACTTGATAGTCAGATGAAAAATCCATTCTAAATATTTGCAACCTACTGCTGGTGGGAATGCAAACTGGTGCAGCCACTGAGGAAAACAGTATGGAGGGTCCTCAAAGAATTAAAAATCGAACTACCCTATGACCCAGCAATTGCACTACTAGGTACTGATCCAAAGGATACAGGGGTGCTGTTTTGAAGGGGCACATGCACCCCAATGTTTATAGCAGCACTATCGACAATAGCCAAAGTACAGAAAGAGCCCAATTGTCCATCGATGGATGAATGGATAAAGAAGATGTGGTATATATATACAATGGAGTATTACTCGGCAATCAAAAAGAATGAAATCTTGCCATTTGCAACCATGTGGTTGGAACTAGAGGGTATTATGCTAAGCAAAATTAGTCAGAGAAAGACAAATATCATATGACTTCACTCATATGAGGACTTTAAGATACAAAATAGATGAACTTAAGGGAAACAAAAATAATACAAAAACAGAGAGGGGGACAAAATGTAAGAGACTCTTAAGTATAGAAAACAGAGGGTTACTCCAGGGGTTGTGGGAGGGGGGATGAGCTAAACAGGCAAGGGGCATTAAGGAATCTACTGAAATCATTGTTGCACCATATGCTAACTAACTTGGATGTAAATTTAAAAATAACTAATTAAAATAATTAAAATAAATAAAAATTAAAATAAATTAAATATTTGCAACCTTGGGGCACCTAGGTGGCTCAGTCAGTTAAGCTTCTGACTCTCGATTTCAGCTCGGGTCATGATCTCACAGTTCGTGAGTTTGAGTCCCACATCTGGCTCTGCACTGGCAGCATGGAGCCTGCTTGGGATCTTCTCTCCCCTTCTCTCTCTGCCTCTCCCCTGCTCGTGCATGCACACGCTCTCTCAAAATAAACATTAAAAAATTTTAAATATTTGCCATCTCAAACATCCCCCTCCCTTTGATTATGTCACAGCTTCTTGATGATACCAAGAATACCAAGAAATAAAAATGCTGCCACTTTATACTTGTAATGGGTTTATACACTATGTCTGTTGTCACAAATTCACATCCTAAGGCTCATGGTTGGCTCAGTCAGTAAAGCGCGGGACTCCTGATCTCAGGGTCGTGAGTTTGAGCCCCACACTGGGTGTAGACTTTACTTAAAGAACAACAACAAATTCACAAAATGCCATTACTATCCGGCCAGACCCCACAGTGAAGACCTGGAAGTAACAGAAGCCAGGCTCTCAGTGGAATTTTACTGCAAACAAACTCCTCAGATTTTTGAAGACCCACTCACAACACAGAACACCATGGATCTCCAACAAACAGGATGTAAAATAGTTGCACATGACTTCAATGCAAAACACAGATTAAGCAATTAGCCCACCCAAACCAAGTAGTTGCTCTGAAGCCCCCGCCTACCGTGCTGAGAGGGAAGGCTGGTCCAATAAGACCAGGGCTCAAGATTTCCAAAAGAAGCTAATCTTCTGGATTTCTTCCTCTTCCTGAGTCCTTCGTCTGCTTTATTTTTCTTCAACCACTTCTTAGCTGACATTGTTTTATCTGTGCACACGGTTTTTTGCCCCATCTGTCTCGGGGAAGCTAAGCTCCCTGAGGACAGGTTTGCTTCTCTTGCTCACCCCTGCCCCTCCCGGCCCGGAGTGGAGCCTGTCGCACGGGAGACCTCAGTCCACATGCACTGAACCAAGAGAGTGCAAGAGTTGGGCTGGATGACAGATCCTCCTGGTGATGGGGATGTTCTGTCCCTTGACTGTTATCAAGGTCAATGTCCTGGATGTGACACTGGACTACAGTTTTCAAGATGTCACTATAGGGAGGAAATGGGTGAAGGTACATAGGACCTCTATTACTTCCTACTACTTACTGCATGTGAATCGACAATGATTTCAGTAAAAAGTTTAATTTTAAAAAACTTACAAAATTTAAGCAAGCAAGCAAACAAATGCCTAAAAGATATTCTACAAAATACCTGTCCCGTATTCTTCAAAGCTGACATGGTTATGAAAAATAAGAAAAGACTGAGAAACTGTCACAGAATGGATGAGACTAAGGAAACAGGACAATTAAGTGCCACATGGGATCCCAGAACAGAGAAAGGACATTAGTGGGAAAACTGGGGAAATCTGAAAAATGTCTACAATTTAGCCAGTAGTATTATACCAATGTTAATGTCTTAGTTTTGACAAATGTTTGGATATAACCTGTCAACATTAGGGGAAGCTAGATATAGACTTAATGAGAACTCTCTATGGTTTCTTTGCGACTTTTTATTAAACCTAAAATTATCCCAAGGTAAGAGTTTATTTTTAAGAAATGTAGGGTTGGAAGAGAAATGTCTAATAATGTATTAGGTAGTTAACTAGAACTCCATTTGCTTCACTTCTCAGATAAAAATCATGTAAATCTAAGCAACAAAAAAGAGTATCCACTCAAACGATTATGCTGTGGCTTGAATCCACAGTCCTTCATCCAAAATCCTTGGGGCCAGATTTGCTTTGGACTTTAGAATCTATTCTATTTCAAAGAAGAAACACGATACATGTGTTATACTTTAAAACCCCTGTGGGGTCCAGGCTGTGCCTTATTATCACACACATGAACACGTCTCAACAAGATGCCTGACTGTCACACGATGTAGGATAAGTAAACACTACAAACAGCCACCCACCCTTCTAGGTAAAATTTTGTTACCAAAGTTTTGCAAAAAACTTTCAATTTTCTGAGATATTTGGATTTTAAAATAGCAGCTTGCTGACCGTGCACTGGATTAAAAGGATCCCCAATGAATAAAGCTTTTGATTTTTACTGTTAGACTTCCAGATTTCTAAAAACTAGCACCTCCATTCCTCACCACTTCTCTCTCTCTCTCTCTCTCTCTCTCTCCCCGTCTCCCTCTCTGTCTCTATTTAGGAGTAGCACTCAAGAACCAGAGACAACACAGAGGGGTCCTTCTAGAATATTGATAACATTTTATTTCTTAATTCAGGGCTGGTCAGAAGGGTAAAAATTCAATGAGCCCTGCACACAATTTGGCCACTTTTCTGTATGTACGTTAATTGTTGATGGAACATTTTTTTTTCAAAAGCAGCCATCACACAATTAGATTTAAGTCATGCAATGTTAGCACTGCAAAAAAATCTCTCTCCTCCCTGGAGAGATACAGTCTCATTCCTTGCCCTGCACATCTCCAGAGTGGTGAAGTGATCTGCCCAAGGTCACACAGCAATGCGGGGGCAGAGATGACTCTCAGCTCAACTCCTAGTGCAGGGATCTTTCTGTTATGCAAAAACATCAGACTTCTGTTTCAAACATTTGTTCTGCAATATGTGTTACTAATTAACTGGGAAAACTTGTAATGCCATCACATCGGAGTTAATACCACAACATTTTTTTGCTCATTTAGATTTATTTTTTCCCATGAAATTACTGAACTGATGTCTGGATCAGATGTCTCCCTTTAATTTGGTGTAACTATGCTCCTCTCTAATAATGCGTAAAACCATCAATGACCATAAATACTATTTAAGTGTTTTGTCATATCATCCAACTTAATCATTCAACTATAAATATATCATGGATGATTTAAATCACATTGATTGGGCTCATCACTAAAAAAGTGTTAACCTTGTGGTTACTTATGACATTTTAAGTGTGGAAAAGGAAATATTATTTGGATGCCTTTAATTTATGTATTTTTAGTATCTTACTAGTTTCAGTCCATATGACTCACTCAGCTTTACCTTTTGTTAAATTCACAGTCTTTCTTTTGATAGCTTACAATCTTGCTGTAGGCAGCTGAACTGGGTCAGTACTAGAAAAAGCAAGGAGTTTATACTCAGGATACAATGTAATGCTTTCTTCCACTGGAAAAATAAATGATCTAGAAAAATGCATACAGGCAGAAAATTCCAAATGTCAGGCATCTGTAAAAACCTAGTTCTCTCGGACCAAATTGTAACTTTCATAAAAGAAAACCACAGTCAAATCACAGACTCTCAGCTGGGCTTCAGATTATGAACTCCCAACACTCTATGATAAGAGTGTGTGTGTGTGTGCGTGTGTGTGTGTGTGTGTGTGTGTGTGTGTGTGCAGGAGACCCATACTTTCATTGGAATCTCAAAGGAAGCCATGACCTTCAATAAAGGAGGGGTGAGGGAAAGAATTACTAGCTATTATAAATAGAGGAATATGAGGATGTGAGGTCTGTATGTGAGACCCCCAGTTTCTAGTACAGGTTTTACAAAACATCTAAAGAGCCCCAACAACATAGTATAGCACTGTAGCGTGGACCCTCAGAACAGTCCTGTGAGGCAGGCAGGTAGACCTGACTCCATTCTGCAGACGAGGAAAGTAAAGAAGTTGGACAACGCGTGCACGTTTACGTTACGTACAGCTGAGCACTGGAGACCTCTGCCATCACATCAGCCAGCACCCCTGTGTTTTTAAAACAACCTCTCACATTATGCATTATACACAGAAATGCAATTTTGGGCGCCAGAGTTTTAATCTGTTTTATGCCGTGTGCAAAAAATAAATAAGCAGTCCTGCCCTTCTCGTTAAGTCCATCCCACCTCCATACCTCCCCCCACCCAAGGCTACCTCAAATGCTACCTTTATTTTCCAGTTTCCTTCCGGCCATTCCTTTCCAGGCACTGAACTCACCAATGGTAGAGATGGCTCGCCCTCTCTGCCTGCCAAACCTGAAATTGGCATCTCTTCCCGCCCACCCTCCCAGACTGTCTCCTCTTCACGTCTCACTAGGGACTACTAGGGACTTGCTAACTAAAATAGCCAAGAAAAAAATACATTCCATCACCTCTTCCTATCTAGGTGTTTAAATGCCAGAGCTATCTTCCAGCTACCCTGTGACCGTTCTGAACACAGAGGCAGCTGTCAACAGAAGAACAGAAAACAAGAAAGTCCCTGCAAGTCTGACCTGACAGAAGACAGGTTTGTCACCAGTCTCCAAGTCGAAAATAGATCACCCACCTCTCCGAAGGGCACAGGGCACTTTTCCACTCTTATCTCAGAAGCTTCCAGCAGTTGTATGAAATGCACGGAACACTTGATGGAATGAAATGTGCAATCAGCAATTGGCTTTCGAAATAACTTCTTTTTGACAGGCCCACCAAGGACAATATGACAATGGATTCGTGAGGTCCCGTGTGAAAAGTGCTGAGCTCCCACTGTGATCACAAGCCCCAGAAAGGCCAGCAAGGGCCCACACGATGTCTTTTCCCAAGCCAACAGCTGACCCAATCACCTCCTTTCATAAATGGCCATACATTTTACAAAAGAAGTCGCCACTTCCTTTCAGGCTCTGAGACGCAGATCCAGGAACCTGTACCAGAGCTTCTGTCAATCCAGTCCCTTCTCGAGATGCCGGGATCCACCACAATCATCCATCTACCACCAGCAGCTCTCTTTACTTGTCTCCTTCACATTACTTGCTGGGAGTGATTGTTTTGAAGGCCCTAAGCTCCAAGAGATCCCCATCTGACTCAAACATGTGACTTTATTAAGCTGCTTCACAGCCAGTGAAATAAACACTTAGTGACAAAGGCTGTGATTCCCTTTTGTAAATTACACAAAAAGTATTAGTATTTCGGCTTTCCATGCAATTCTACAACTGGGCAAGATGAACAAATTATGCAGAAATAGAATGCTAAAGTTTTGGATGCATCGTCTCAGCTGCTGGTAGGAACCTGCACGAACTTCCACAGGACTCTAACACTCACATTTCTACCCTAAAGAAGGCAGAAATTAAGCTGCAGTTTATGAGGTTCTGTTTCTGTGAATTCTGTACCAGGACAAGATCAGAAGTTCCCAATTTCTTTTTTTTTTTTTTTCCCTTTTGGATTCTAATAATGTCTTAGGCAAATGACAATTCTTTTCTTTCTGTTTTTCCCTTCATTGACACTGTAAGAGAAATCTTTCTATGAATTTCTTTAAAAGCTGACTGAGTCTACTCACTTTCTCCAAAAATTAATTATTAAAAAATCTCTCAGAGTATGGAATACAACCCTGTTGTTGGTCACAGAATGTGCCTTGATCTTCCTCTCTTTCTTCTATCATCATTGACCAAAGAGCCCTAAGAAAAGGACATTTTCTAAAAGCTTCAAAAGGGCTAACAAAAACAGAAGGGCTATACTCACCGGCTGTTCACCTCATCTCCCATGTGGTTACCAAACAAAAAATTTTAATTATGGGGAATAATAGAAGTTTCTTCTATTTTAGAAAGCTAACTCAACATATTCATTGTGTGTTTCAGAGCAGATCAGATGGCTTATATTTTGGAAATTTGTTTGGTTTTCTTTTTATTTTTTATTATTTTTTAATTATTTTTTAATTTTTTTAACGTTTATTTATTTTTGAGACAGAGAGAGACAGAGCATGAATGGGGGAGGGTCAGAGAGAGGGAGACACAGATTCTGAAACAGGCTCCAGGCTCTGTCAGCACAGAGCCTGACGCGGGGCTCGAACTCACAGACCGTGAGATCATGACCTGAGCCGAAGTCGGCCGCTCAACCGACTGAGCCACCCAAGCGCCCCAATTTTTTAAATTTTTTAATGCTTATTCAATTTTGAGAGAGAGAGAGAGAGAGAGGGCAAGCAGGGTAGGCACAGAGACAGAGACAGAAAGGGAGACACAGAATCCGAAGCAGGCTCCAGGCTCCGAGCTGACAGCACAGAGCCCGAGGTGGGGCTGTAAAACACAAACTGCAAGATCATGACCTGAGCCGAAGTCGGACACCAACCGACTGAGCCACCCAGGCGCCCCAATTTTCTTTTTTTTAGGTTTATTTCCTTATTTTGAGAGAGAGAGAGAGAGAGAGCACGGAAGCAGGGGAAGGACAGAGAGAGGGAGAGAGAAAGAATCCCAAGCAGGCTCAGCACTGTCAGCGCAGAGCCCAATGCAGGGCTCAAACTCACGAATCATGAAATCACAGCCTGAGCTGAAATGGAGAGCTGGATGCTTAACTGCCTGAGCCACCCAGGCACCCCCTGTTTGGTTTTCTAATTGAGCCACTTAAACTAACATTTTACTTTAATCTAGACAAATGAGTACAAAAGCAATGAAATTCTACATACTTCAAACTCTGTGCCTAAACAAGGTTTTCACTTTTAATAAAGTTTCCCAATAAACAGAAGAAAAAGAAAGCTTTTAAAGAATAAGAAGGACAGGAGAACTCACAACTTGGACCACACTCCTAATTCAAAGCTAACCTAGAATGTACCAGAAAATACTACAAACTCCTCCTCCACCCAGGAAGATTAATGGAAACCAATTACCAGCTCCCAACTGGCTCCTGTCGCCCTAAGGCTGACCTCCCACTCAACTCACCAGCTGTGTGGTAGACTGAGAGTGTAAACTTGGCCAGTGCTTTGGCTGAAAAATAAAACTGCCTTGTGCCATTAACAAGTTAATGAAACGCAGACCTATTGGGTCTGAGGCCACCGGACGCCTGCAGAGTTGTAATCAGAATAAAGCCAACTATGAAATCAAGAGGGTGGTCAAGAATTGGATGAGACCAAAGAAATCCAAAAGAGGTGATTTTTGGCAGCCACTTCAAAAACTGTGCTCGGCATAATAATTAAAAAAAAAAGACAAGGAAAGAAATATCCATGAGTCCGTCCTGAAATAAATAACTGATGAAGAAATTAATGGGGGAGAAGAAACAGGTCTTCCTTATAGAAGAATTCCAATTAATAAATGCAGAAGGAATGAATGAAACAGAAATTCACCCTTAGAAGATTACAGTAATAGGGGCGCCTGGGTGGCTCAGTCAGTTGAGCGTCCGACTTCGGCCCAGGTCACGATCCCACAGTTCGTGGGTTCGAGCCCCACGTCGGGCTCTGTGCTGACGGATCAGAGCCTGGAGCCTGCTTCAGATTCTGTGTGTCCCTCTCTCTCTCTCTGTCCCTCCCCCGACTCTGTCTGTCTCCCAAAAATAAATAACCATTAAAAAAAATTTTTTTAAAGAAGATTACAGTAATAACTGTTGCAGCAAGCTCTGTGGATGGATGCTAAAATTAGCAAGTGAGAGTTTGAGGAGAAATAGGGTATTTGCATCATCTTACAGTATCTCCCTTGAGATATTCTTAATTACACAGGAAGGAAAAAAGCACCTTCTCGCTTTATAGTTAACACCACTTCAACCAAGTGATTAAGTGATGCACATCCCCCCTCTGTGGGATTCTTAGTTAAAAATGCAAAACCTCAACCTGATCGAGAGAACACATCAGACAAACTCAAATCGAGGGTCTTTTTCACACGAGGGATGGCCAACTGCAGTCTGACGGCCAAATCTGGACCTCTGCTTATTTTCATAAATGAAATTATACCGGAACACAGCCATGCTCGTTCACTGACGTACTGTCTAAGGCTGCTTTTGTGCTACAGTAGCAAAGCTGAGGGGCTCCAACAGAGACCATGTGGCCTGCAAAGCTGAAAACACTTACTATCTGGCCCTGGACAGAAAACGTTGGCTGATCCTTGTTTTCAAAAATAACCAGCCAGGACTCTTCAAAGTGTTGAGGTCATGAAAGACAAGAGAGACTGAGAAATTATGACACATTGGAGGAGAGGATGGAGACATGAAAACCAAATGCCAGGTGGGATCCTGGATTGCATCATGGAAGAGAAAAAGCCACTAGTGGAGGGACACCTGAGTGGCTCAGTCGGTTAAGTGTCCGAGTCTTGATTTCAGCCCAGGCCGTGATCTCACAGTTTGGGAGATCAAGCCCCACATCAGGCTCTGTGCTGACAGTGCAGAGCCTACTTGGAATTCTCTTTCTCCCTCTCTCTCTCTGCCCCTTCCCCACTTGTGCTCTCTCTCTCTCAAAATAAATAAACTGAAAAAAAAAAAAGAATACTAGTGGAAAAATTGCTAAATTCAGGGAGCGGGGCAGAGTCTATAATTTGGTTACTAGTATTATACCAATATTCCTTTCTTGGTTTTGATAAATGTACCGTGGTTATGTAAGATGTGAACACAAGAGCAAGCTGGGCGAAAAGTATACAGGAACTCTACTATTTTTGCAGATTTTTTGTAAATCAATTTATTTCACAATAAAAAGTTAAAAAAAGCATCGTGATGAACTCCTGAGCCTGCTCTGAGGCTGAGAGAGCAGCAGCGGCCCTCTCCAGGAGGTTTGTCTTTATCCGGCTTAAAGGCAACTGTGAAAATAATTTCAGTGTCACTGACACTTCGTGCAGGTGATCTGAAGGCAGACAGGATTAACTGAGAGCATTCCTTGTTTTAACCAGCACTGTCTTTAAAAATATAGTATAGCCTGGGGATCCCGGTCCTTCAATATAAAGCACTAAATAAAAGGATGAACGCAGACATCGAAATCTCTCCATGTGGCCTCCGAAGCCTAACCCGACCCTAAGAAATAGGCGGACGGAAGATTTTCTTGCCCGTCTCAGCCGGGGGTGGGTTGGCGCAGACCTTCACAGAGGAGGCTGGGCTGACAGCAAAGGGAGGTCGTGTGTCCCTGGGGTGCAGGGTCAGTTCTATCACCGGCTCCTCGAGCGGTCCTGATGAGGGAGTGGAATGCCTTCAGCAGAGGCTTCCTTTCTTCATCCACTCCAGGGCTCCCCATACATGGTCAGCGAGGAATGTGACAGGGGGCACCCTGCTTCTCTCCCATCAAGTAACTGCCCTCGGACAGAAACATGAGACACACGGTCAGGATTGATCGCGAATTTTAACAAATCACGTCTACAATTACGCCAGAATTCAGAGAGAGAACCAGAGACACAGGCTGCAAGAGAGAAGTCGAAAGAAAAGAGAAGCAAAGGGGAACAGAAGTGAGTGGGGAGTACATAGGAGGAGCGGGGGGAAATGGCGTGGGTGCGGCAGCTGGGCAAAGTGACCCTCAAGAGCCACCTGTCTCCCCCTGGCCTTACTGATGGGCCCCAGTCTAAGTGGACCAGGCTGGGGCGAAGAGGAAGGATCCCCTCCACCACCACCAAGGAGAGCCATGGAAGAAGGTCAGATGGGCCTCCCCCAAGCGCCCACAGCTCCGGCCCCCAGGTGAGCTGTCACTGTGACAGCCACCGTGCGACACAGCACCGGAGCCCAGGCTGGTTAACCGTGTGTGTCAGTCCTGCCGCTGGCCAAACACTCTTGGCAGATGCTGGCTCACAGCTGAACACACGACCCGATGAGGCCAAGGCCATCTATCATACCCGGCTGGGTGAGTAGTAAAACGGATGGAGCTTGGAGAACGGAGGCTCCTACCACCCTTTTAGCTGACAGGGCTCCTCCTCCCCCCTTTGAGGGAAATGAACCCCTGAGGTGGGAAAAACTGGGCAGTGGCTGGTGCCCTGTGGAGAAGGAAGAGGAGGCATTTTATGAATGGGCCATTTGGACAGGAAAGCAGCCCTTCGGGCCTTCCCCGGGCTGTGCCATCCCCCCCCCCCCCCCCAGAAATTCTTTCAGGCGCATCTGCTCGGAAGGAGGCAACACACCCAAGGAGCAAACCTACCACCCACTCCCCAGCTTCCGCCCCCACCAAGAACATTCCAGCAGTTTTGCCAAACAAACTAATTGCTCTCCCCCAGGCCGGCCTGCGTGACAACAGGTGCCCAGCTCGAGCACCACCACTCACAGTTTCTGGACTTTATTGTTTTTAATCAGCTTATATAATTGTTTTTAGGACCAGTGCTGTCTTATTGTGCCCTTCTCTGGCAATTTCAAACAAGGAAGCTGAAGGGGGGCAGGGTCAGTCTGGAGACGAAATTGAGATGGAGGTGCCCTCCGACTGCCTCTGGCATGAGATGCCATGAGCTGTGAATGACAGTCACCAAATGAACCAACTGCGGGCCGGGCCTGTCCGCCTGGATGGGAAGTGCGTCTGCATGGGCCTCGGTCTGTCAGGGCTGGAGGAAGACAGGCCTGCCTTCCAGGCTCAGCCAAACCCCTCCCTCAGAGAACAGCCAAGCTGCAGACAGACAGACCTCCAGCCTTCCACCGCCTCACCCTCACCCTAGTTACATTTCACTTTCAAAATGACCCTGTGAAACAGACACCACAGGTAGGATCCCAAGACACAGGGCTTACATGCCATGCCCAACTGAAGGACCACAACAGCAGAAGCCATAATAATGATGAACAAGAAAAATGAAGTGACAGGGTACCTGGGTGACTCAGTCAGTTGAGCGTCTGACTTTGCCTCAGGTCATGATCTCGTGGTTCGTGAGTTCAAGCCCCGCATAGGGCTCTCTGCTCTCAGCGTGGAGCCTGCTTGAGATCCTCTGCCCCGCCCCCCGCCCCGCCCTGCCCCACTCGTGCTTGCTATCTTTCAAAAATAAGCAAACATTTAAAAAAAGAATATCTCAAGGGAAATACTGTAAGATCAGGGCGCATGGGTGGCTCAGTCAGTTAAGTGGCCGACTCTTGATTTTGGCTCAGGTCATGATCTCATGGGTTCATGGATTCAAGTCCCACAATGGGCTCTGCGCTGACAATGCTGAGCCTGTTTGGGATTCTCTCTCTCTCTCCCTCTCTCTCCACCCCTTCCATGCTCTCTATCTCTCTCAAAATAAAAAAAAAAAAACTTTAAAAGAAAAAAAAAAAGAAAAATGAAGTGACCATGAACATTTATCGAGCACTTACTATGTACCAGGCACCATGCTAACCACTTTATACACCCTTCATTCATCCTTGCTCCAACTCTAGGAGAAAGAGAAGAGTATAGATGAGAAAAAGTGAGGCTCCATTTTATAGATGCAAAAACTGAGGCTCAAGAAGGCCAAGTTTCCTGCCCAAGCGTACATGGCTACTTAGTGGAATGTTCTTGATTTAAACCCAGAATCTGCATGCTTACCCACTCTGGAGCCTCCCTGTCTCTGAACAAGGGTTGCAATGGAGCATGAACTCACCCACACTCTGGGCCTGAATGAGTATAAAGCACATCATTCCAGGAGTCCACTATGGTCTTGTGGAGCCTGGAACTTTCAGACTTTAAACCTAGTGCCCCTACTGCATCAAACCATAAAAATGTCATGTAGACGTCATGTCTTGATTGAGTATAAAGTGATTCTACCCGGACATTCTTCTACTGCCCGCTTCTTCCAAAATAAAACTTGATCCTAGAAAGACTCCTTGAGGTCATCAAGCTCAACATCTTCATATGCCACCTCTCCTGGCCTCAGGGAAGCCAAGCTCAATGACCAGAGGAGCTGGCAGCAGAACTCAGATCACTCTGGCCTTGCACACCCAAGGATGCTTCCCAGAACCAAACTGCATCTGGTCAGAAATGAACAACAAGGGACAAGTCACTCAATCAGATGTTTTCCATGATGGCCCTGACCCAGGGGGTCCATTCCTCAGTGACACTGCGGTAGGGATGAGGCTGCTTCAACTAAAACAGAGCAAATTACAAGATTCGCTGTTCATGGTCTCTGCATGGCCATGGGCTCAAATGTGTCTTGAAACAGAATTCAATTTAGGGACACCCTCATGGCCAATTAATGGCAACATGATGTATTTAAATGCATTGACACCTGCATATTTTTTGCATGATCACTTAAAAAAATTTTTTTGATGTTTATTTATTTTTGAGAGAGAGACAAAGCACGAGCAGGGGAAGGGCAGAGAGAGAGAATCTGAAGACAGAACCTGAAGCAGGCTCCAGGCCCTGAGCTGTCAGCACAGAGCTCGACGTGGGGCTTGAACTCAAGAACTGTGAGATCATTACCTGAGCTGAAATCCAGAGTTGGACAATTAACCGACTGAGCCATCCAGGCACCCCAGGAATGTTTTGTATGAATAAACTTTTCATTATTCCCAGAGTTCTATTCCCCCACCTTGGTTTAGAGAAATCCTTTCATTCCTTCATATTATTTACGTCAATTTATGCTTTCATAGTTCTCTGTATTTTTTTGATTTATGTGTGATTTCTTCACTAGCCTATAGGCTCCACTCATGATGACCACATCCATTTCTGTTCATCTCTCAGCACCTATGACAGCTCCTAGAACATGGTAGGTTTTCAATAAATACTTCTCCTAGTTGAATGAACTAGGAATGAAGTGTCCCATGGGTTAGAATGGGAGGCAGTGAGCTCTGGAGGATGTGAAAACCCTTAACTTCAAGAAAAACAATTTGGAAAGCCATTATTTTACCAGCCAGGTCGACCTCATTACCTTTGGATAGACATCCATTACATGAAGATCAGAAACATAAAACACAGGTCCATTAAAATCACCAATCCTCTGTTGTAAAAATCACCTATGAGAAAATTTATAAGGGGCACCTGGTTGGCTCAGTAGGAAGAGCATGTGTCGCTTGATCTCAGCATTGTGAGTTCCAGCCCACGCTGGGAGTAGAAATTACTTAAAAAAAAAAAATAAACAAACAGACAAACAAACAAACAAGAAAGAAGGGAAGGAAGGGAGGGAGGGAGAAAGGAGAATGAAAATTTATAAAATGAAATAATAGGCAACACTCCAGCTTTTCCAAAATACCACTTAGCACCAAATAGGTCTGCAAGCAGCAATCTGATTCCAGCCTTATTTGAAAACTTAAAAATTCTACAGCAACTCTGGGATTTTGATAAAATTTTTCACATTTTCAGACACACTACATATTTTTTCAACTTTTATTCTTCCTTATAGCTTCTTGCATTTCCAAATGTCAAAACCAATATTGGATTGAGAGCAACAAAGAACATTCAGTGGTTCCAAGGAAGACAACCTGAATTATACTGAGGACACAGACACAAGAACAAATAGGTTTATCACAAACAAGGAAACTGAAAATCGGAAAAGAAATTGCTCTTCTTTGTAGACATTTGTACCATGACTTTTGAAATTCTGGGAGGAAGCAATGTTAAGAGAAACTACAACCACAGAATGCCACACAGAGGAAGAACTACCAGGTGGACCGTCTGGAATGTGCAAGGACTCCAACGTGAGAAGCACTAAGTGCTTTTTCTCCATAAACTCTGACAGTGATATTTCTAATTAGCATTTCATCTTAGGGAACAGTTTTTATTCCGCTGTTTTGTTCTTCTTTTCTTCCTCTAAAATGTGTTGTTTAAATGTCTCTGTCTCAGTTATAATTATTCCATGCCTTGTTTTACTTTATACACTATTATTAAGTACTCTACTTTCAAATATCTATTTTTCTCTCTGAGAGGCACGGCAATTATCTGTGGTCAGCACCATTAGGAAGAGGGAGGACACTGATTTCAGCAGATCCTGATTCTAGCCCCTGGAATGCGCAATTGGCACCTGATCCTGTGCTTAATTTCAGTACAATGGCAATGTCCTGGTTTTACCCTCCAAGTTTCGGAGGACAAAGAAAAATGCAGTCAGTTCTTGGAGCCGTGTAGAACCACATCTGGAATTTATAGTCCATTCCTGGAATGATCCAGAAGGAATTCCACATCTGGTATTTGTGTTGGCTAATTATTATTGCAAGTGACACCAAATAAATTCTACCTGAATCATCTCTTACCCTCATTCCTTTTTCTACTCAGCGACCAATTTCAGCCCAATTTTTATTTGAGAAATAGGAGTCCATGGTAACTATCCTTTCCCGCCAGCTTACTCCCTGTTAGGCGTTCCACTAGGTGATTTATGTATGCTATCTCATTTAATCCTCCCAACAATCCTGAAGTATTATTATCCCTCCTTCATAAATGATGAAATCGAGCCTGGGTGGCTCAGTCAGTTGAGTGTCAGACTTTAGCTCAGGTCATGATCTTGTAGTTCGTGAGTTTGAGCCCCACGTTGGGCTCTGTGCTGATGGCTCAGAGCCTGGAACCTGCTTCGGATTCTGTGCTTCCCTCTCTCTCTCTCAAAAATAAATAAAAAGCCTTAAAATTTTTTTAATAAGTAAATAAATAAATATAAATAAAAAATAAATAAGTGATGAAATCAGGGTTCACAGAAATAACTTCCAAGATCATAGCTAATAAGTGGTAGAGCGGGAATGTGAGTCCAGGTCTCTCCGACTCGAAAGGCCAGGCTCCTGCACATGATGAAGCCACATTAATCTCATTAGGAGTTCTCAACTATGACTAAGAGGTAGTACCATATCGTGGTGAGGAACACGGGCTCCGACAGAAAACAGGCTGCCTGGTTCAGTCTGTCTGAACCCCAACTGTGCCTCCTACTAGCTGGAAGTTACTTAACTTCTTTATGTTTCGGTCCCTCTGCCATGAAGAGTGAATAATAATTGTTATCTGTTTCATAAGGTTGTCTGAGGATTAAATAAGATATACGGAAAGCCCTTAGAATCATGTAGTGAGCACACAACAAAGGTTAGCTGCTAATAACATGCTGTCGATGATGATGACAGCAGTGGTGGTGGTTTTAAGAATCAGCCTCTCTTGACTTTGGGTTCCTCCCAAGCCTAGACCCACCGTCCTGTCTAACCTTTTACCCTTCACAGGTCAATAAAAATCTTCTTCTCCTAACCAGGCTCTGTTCTCCTTTATTCCACTAGAGTCTTCTCGGGGTATAACTTCAGTAATTTCACTTCCACCCACCCAAAACCTGTCCATTCCTTCAAGGCCCTTCCAGATCCCACCCCTCCAGGATGTCTTCGCCAAACACCGAGGTCTTGCTGGTCTCCTTCCAGACCGTTTGCACCACATAATGCTGGCTGGCACTTAGAACATCACCATCAGTCAGCAACACACTGTGAATACTGAATTATATCCTGCCTTGAAACATTCATTACATATTTCAGCTTTGTTCCCCTTATCCCCGCGACTTGGTTGCAAGCTCCTTAAAGATTATACAGGAGAGGGGAGTCCGGGTGGCTCAGTCAGATAAGCGGCTGACTTTGGCTCAGGTCATGATCTCATGGTTTGTGGGTTTGAGCCCCGCATCGGGCTCTGTGCTGACAGCCTGGAGCCTGCTTTGGATTCTGTGTCTACCTCTCTCTCTCTCTGCCTCTACCCCACTCATTCTCTCTCTCTCTCTCTCACAATAAATAAACATTCAAAAATTAAAAAAAAAAAAAGATTATATGGGAGATACTTCTATATTCTCTGCAGGCCAGGACACAGAGTTAGTATACACATGCATACACACAGACACAGCCATATAAAATAGGTATATCCTCTGGTGGGAGAATCCTAAAGTTATTGGCTTATATTATTTTAAGGCATTTAAAAAATAATTATTTGAGATAATTAAGTTATCTCCAACAGCGAAAATGAACTAAAAAAAAAAGTCTTAAAAATACAGTCCATCGACATCCTCAAAAATACCAGACCATGTATGTTATCTCAAAGATTAAAGCACTATCACTCTTAATGCCAAGCTGCCTTACTACCAGCTTGTTAATATGCAGGCTTCCAAATGCAATTAAAATTATTCAGATTAAAAACCTTCAACACTATTAATCCAGTGAGCTTCTAAGGGATCCACAAAGACTTAGGAGACATCATTCAGCTTATGTAGTCACGACACAAATGTCCAGCTACAGGTTGTATAATTCAAGTCTGCCCGCCATCTGGAAATGGGCTGGAAATTGAGAATAATTTTAAGGAGACACTCAGAACTTGTTTAAGCTGAAGGACATTGGAATCTCGCTCTAACTCGAGATCAGCAGCATGGCAAATACAGCAGCCTAGGATTTAAGAGCTCACTGTTGTAGGCGAAGCCCCAGGAACATGAGGCTCAGGCATAGAATGAACTGGTGATACAGTTACAGGTTTTCTCATGGATTGTACAGGACATAAGAACTGACCATGAACGACCCAAACATGAATACCATCCTACACAGCTCACTTATTATTAAAACCCAGCCCTTCCAATACATTTGCAGACTAAAGCTGTGACTTCTGCATTCCTTTCCATCCACCTGACACATGAAATGCACTCTTGAAGAGGGAGACCTTTTCTCTCTAGGCAGCAACCTTAACAATCGCAGTATAAAAGTACGGGGAGGGGCGCGTGGGTGGCTCAGTGGGTTGAGTATCAAACTCTTGATTTTATGGGTTGGGTTCCATGCCGAGTGTAGAGCATGCTTGAAATTCTCTCTCTCCCGTTGCCTCTGTCCCCCACTTGAGTGTGCACTCTCTCTCTCTCTCTTAAAAAAAATTTTTTTAATAAAAAATAAAAGTAGGGAGATGCTAAAAAACACCTCAGGTCCATGCCAGGAAGATACATCCTCAAACTGCCCAGGGAAAACCTCTCCATTATGGACTCATTCTGCTCAAAATGGAAGCCAACCCCAAAAACGTATCCCACACATAGACAATGGTATTCCCTCTCCATGTAACCCAAATTCATGGGTTACAAAGCCATGATAATTTCAGACAGTGCTCTCCTTTAAACACCCCAATCCAAGGTAACCTCAAGAACCACCTCAGGCCCCAAATCAGAACTCAATCTCATTCCCCCAATTCCAATATAAACCACTGTCCTCCAAATGCAGGAAGTGGGAATAGTGGGTTACAGAAAGCAGGCTTTCACAGTCAGTGCCCGTCTCCCCTCATCTGTGGCCTTGGCCTCACTATCCCACCAGGATTCTCATTCTCAGCAGTGCTGGTGAGGCTGGCATAGAATATATACTGAACCACAGCTAGCAGGAGTGAAATTTTTTTGGAAAGCTGTTTGAAAGATAGATAGATAGATAGATAGATAGACAGACAGACTTAAAAATGTCCCTACACTTTGCCCCAAATAATTACAACATGAGCCTATAACATAACATGGAAAACGTTATAGGCAAAAAGATGTTTACCACAGAAAAACCCAACCACCCAAATATCCAACAGGGGAATGTCTGTATACACTTAAGAAAATATTATGCAGCCAGTATATATGTTTGTAAAATAATGTTAAGTAAAAAAGACAGACTTCAAAATTGAACATTTTAGTACAACTAAAACTAGGAAGAAAGAGAAAACTAGTGTATGTGCAGAAAAAAACAGTCGACTTTGCAGAGTGGAACCACACGGGGTTTCTCCTACTTTGCTCCACGGTCCTAGAAGACGCACGTCTTACGCGTTTGACAAACGAACCGGTCCAGGTTCATGGTACATCCCGGTATGCTGGGAGCACTAGCGCTCCAAAAGAAGCCGCTTTCCCACTCCAGGAGAGACGACCATCTCTCCTGGGGTCGCTGGGGCACCCCCCCCCCCGGGCACCCCACCCCCACCCCCCCAGATCGGGAGCAGTCTCCACGCAGGGGACAGAAGCTGCGGATGGCGCGGCTCCGAGGACTCGGCGCGAGCGAGCGGGCGGCGCGCACACCTCCCCGGGCGCGTTCGCAGGAAGATCGCACGCGCGCCGCGCCCTGGCCGGGGGCGCTTTCTGCCCACGACCCCCAAAGCTCGGCGGGTCTGAGAGAAAGCGGCAGGCAGCCGGCCGCGGTGGTCTCCGTGGAGAGGACGCAGGGTCCGGGCGCAGGTGACACGCGAAGCACGGGGAGCCTCCCCTTGGACCGGCTCGCTGAGATTTTTCAGGCTTCTAGTTTGGTTTTCTTGGTGGTGGTGGTTTTCAAAGTAGGCTCCACACCCGAGGTGAGGTTTGAACTCCGGATCCTGAGATCAAGAGCCGCTTGCTCTACGGACTGAGCCAGCCAGGCGCCCCTCTCAGGCTTCTTGTTCGTAAACACTCACAAGGATTAAACTATTCGGAGGGTTCAGCAGAAACAACCAGGATTAAGGAGAGGAAAGCTGATCGATCCATAACGATCCAAGTTCTGCTACCTCTGCCGCCCTCCGCCCCTGGCCGCGGGGTGTCGGGATGAATTCAGCCTCAGTGCTGCCCCTACCGCAGGGTCCCGGGCATCGCTATGGGGCGCAGGGAGGAGGGGTCCCCAAAGTCCCCCAGGTAGAAACCATGTCCGCCTCAAAATCGGGATTCTACATTATCAGTCCTCTAACGCTGGAGGAAGAAGAGCCTCTTATTCAGGCCCTCAAATACCCACGTTTACCCCCCATAACTTGAGGCGGGGAGACCTGATTTTAAGCCTGTGGAATTCCTGGGGGGCTGCCAGCCTCAGCGCCTCGGGGCCACCTAACCCTTCCCGACCTTCAGACCCCACCCTAAAGGGATACAGGGCTGTTTTAAAAACTTAAGGAAGAACTTCGTTTGTAATATGAATAAACCCACCAGATTGGATCTGTGCTGTAAATTAACATTGTAAGACTTACCTTTTCCAAAACAGAGACTTAAAAAGGAGTGTTACTTAGAAGTACTGTTAATAAACGTGTTTAAATATTTTTAACAAATGAAGTCACTACTGCTATTAAATTTTATTTTTTTAATATTTATTTGAGAGAGAGAGAGAGCATGCCCGTGGGAAGGGTCAGAGAGAGAGGAGAGACTGAATTCCAAGCAGGCTTAGCACTGTCAGCGCAGATCCCCACACGGGGCTAGAACCCACCCAACCCTGAGATCCTGACCTGAGCCAAAATCAGGGGTCCAATGCTTCACGGACTGAGCCACCCATGCTCCCCTAAATTAATTGTTTCAAATCCTAGAGAGATGTGTTTGTTAAACACACACACAGCAGGAGTGCCTGGGTGGCTCAGCTGGTTGAATGTTGGACTCTTAGTTTCAGCTCAGGTCATGATCCCAGGGTTGTGAGATGGAGCCCCAGGTCGGCTCCCTGATGAGAGTGGCACCTGCTTAAGATTCTCTTTTTCTCCCTCTGCCCCTCCCCTGTGCTCTGCTAAAACTCTCTTTCTCTCTCTCTCACAATAAAACATCAATAAAAATTAAAAATACACAGCATGATACTACACACACACTGTTGTAGGCACTATACAAATATTAACTAAATCATTTCTATGAAGTAGGTACTATGGTTATCCCCATTTCACAGAGAAGGTAACTGAGGCACAGGAAGTTCTTTAGAACTTGCCCAAGGTTTACACAGCTGGCAAGCGGCAAGTGACAAAGCTGGGATTCAAACCGTGGCAAAGGGGTTCTCATATCCTCTCGTGAAACTATTGTTAAGTTTCACAGTGAAACTCATACCCTCATAATTTACTGCTAACTTTGTAAATGGGTACAACTTTATTGTAAAGCAATATGGTAAATATATCAAGAGTAATAAAAATATTCATGCCCTTTGACCTACTAATCCCATTCCTGGGAAATATTCCAAAGCTGCGTGCATGCAGATATATCCATTACTGTAGTATTGGAAATCATGATTGTCCATCGGTTGGTGAATAATTAGGTATATTCTGGTAGATCAGCTCAGTGGAATATCAAGCAGTCATGGACAATTAAATTATGAAATGATGCAGCTGCAAATGTAATGTTAAAAAAAAAAGAATATAAAGTTGCATGTTTCAAATTATGTGCACATGACCCAACAAAAAAAAGAACGAAGACAAACTAGGCAAATTATGGAGTCTAACGAAGAGATTACTGACGATTATTCTTTCTTTCAAAATTTCCCTTTAGTCAACTACACTTCAATTTAAAATAAAAAATAAAATAAAGTTACCCATTAGCTTGTTACGGTAGTGCTGTTATAAATCAGACCTGGAGAAAGGGAAGCGTGTCAAAGTATTTATGAGAGTAAGCTACATTTTCACAAACCAGGAGCATTCAGAAGAAAATGTGCAACAGGGATGGTTGGATCCTATCTCAATATTCACGGAGGGGGCTCCCACCTGCCAGGGAAGGAGCGGGCTCCTGCTGGCAGCTGGCATTAGCACCGCTCTCAGCCGCTGTGTTAGCGAACTCCAGCTGAGAGGAACTCCGTGAGGATTCCAGGCCTAACCTCAATCCCACAAATCATGGTAACAGTGAAAGAAGCAAAGCCAGAGGCTTTTCACACACAAGCACCGATCTAAAGGAACAGAGTCTGGTCGTGAGAAATTGAGGTTCAGATCTCCTCTCAGAGGACAATTTAAGAATGTGCCACACATTCTTCACTCCCTCATCTACCTGTGCCAGGTACCACCCAGCAGTGCCTGAGAAAGAGACAAGCGTGATCCTGACCATTTCTTGGATCCACCCCGAAACTCCAAGGCGTGAAACACCTTTGGACCCCCTAAGGGGTCAAGTTGAAGCAAGGAAAAAACAAGACAAAAATGTTCTCTTTAACGGAAACAACCAACCAAGGTGAAACTAAAAGGTTTCAAAGAGATGAGTCCTTAGATTCACTAAGGAACAGAGTTGAATGGAGATAAAAACCAAGACAAAAGTACCTGAATAACTAATAAGGGTGAAATTGAATGGTTTCAGAGGGACGGCCTATTATTTTGAATTCAACAACTCTATCAGGGGTCTGTCCATTCTCCAGGTACCACACAGGTGCCTCCTCTAGAAGCCAGGAGAACGTCCTTCAGTCACTATGCTTAAGGACCGTGGCAACGCATAGCTTTCCCCACCCCTACCCTTACCATGTTTTACTAACTGGACATAACCCAAAACTATCAATCTGGCTAGGAGAGCCAATCCCTTAAAATTTACTGTAACTAAGTGAAAGTACAAAGTCTTCAGAATTGAAAACCTCCTAAGCCCAAAAGTATTGTAATTTAATCCAAAGTTTTATTGAAAAGACCATTATAGCAAGTAAATGGTTTGTTGAACTGCAGACAAAAACCCATAGGAGATTTTTCAGACAGATGGTGGTGGCCTATAAACACATCATACTTCATTTCGACTGCTCTTAACAGAAAATGCGATATATGGAAGGTGCCTATTGCTTAATTACCATTCCCAGTCCCCCTAACTACCCCTCTGCCCCTTCACACACACACCCCTTTCCTGTTCTCCCCTCTCACACTTTATCTGGAAACATTTTCATAGTTCTCCAGCCATAAACAACCTCACCATCAGCGGATTAGCAAAAGTAATTGGCATTTTAAATTAATCTTCCGCTTATCCTCAACAATGGCTTTGCTGTCATACCAAAAAAACAGAAGGAAGTTCTTCCTCTGCTTAAAAATGACACCTTAAAAGGGTTCAGGACACCACGAGCTGAATATACATTCATGTAAAAGTGCAAAGAAAAATGACATCGGCAGAAACAAACTCAATATTTTTTCACCCAAAATGACCGTCCTAAAAACAAACAAACAAACAAAACAAAACAAGGGCCAAGAGTGATCATGATAAATAGGCTTTTTTAAAAAAGTGTTTTACTCAAAAAGCGTCCACAGGGAAAGGCCCTAGGAAGAAGTTCAAAAAAGAGCCTTTGTCAGTCCCTGCCTTCAAGTGAAACTTTAGGCCAAAGAATCTTAAGAGTTAGGATCAACTCTGCCCCTCTGCCCCACCCCCCCTTCACAGTCCTCAAAGAGCAGACATTAAAACGATTTCAAAGCGGGAATTTAAGAGGGTTTCTGAAAGTTTTCCCTAGCACTCCCATCACTCATCGGGAACTCTCTGGACAGGAATGACACTTGCTAAGTTTTTTCCCCTCTCCCTCCCTCCACCTGTTGTCCCAAGTCTCCCTGGTAAGCCAGGGCCATTCGCACTTTCTGCCTGAATGACACAGTCTTCTCTGCAATCCCGTGTCTCCTCTTCCACCCAAGTGGCTGCTCCTAAATTGGAGCCCCTGGAAAAATACGTACCAATTAGGGGTTACTTGATATCTACACATCACAGAATGGCCATTAGGTTGGTGGGTGGGTTGGTTTTCTTTTTTTCTCGTATTATGATGATGATGATTATTTCAGTATAATGACTAACGCCTCCTTAACCGTCCAGATATAAGTGAAGCTGGGATGGGTGAAGACACACAAACTAAGATAGCAGAGTTATCCCCCTCTGGGCCTCCCACTGTAGGTAGACCCAAATTCCAGGCGGGATGCTTAGCATAAGTAAGTAATTGAGTTAAGGGAGATCTAAAGAAAGACTTCACGTTCACATTCATATGCTAAACTCAGTTAAAAATAGACTCAAGAAGGGCCTGACTTCACTTTTAATTTTAGCCCGGTGATGAACATGCCCTAAAGACAGAAAGTCACCAGGCATTTTCCTGAGTGCAATGATCTTCATATTTTTATAAAAAGGAAATGCAGCATGTTCTATTAATAAAAGTGCTGTAGCCTCAGTTAAATCCAGACAGTTCGTAAATCAGGGCTCCCTCTGGCTGAGCTTCCCTGGGCCAGCAGCTCAGTCACACCCAAGCCCCCAGCAAGTGGACAGGTCACACGCAGTGGGGGAAAGTGAGCTGGACACCAGGGATCAAAGACCACAAGGTGTGACTCCTAAATACTTCCCAGGTGACCAAGCAGTTCAACCAAGTGCATCTGCCAGGAACTCTTCAAAGGTTTGCGAAAAGAACCACATTTGCCAGGACTGAGCCCTGTGTGTCACAAGACTTAGATTTAGTGAGGAAAGGGGAGCAGGTTAGGGTTAAGGGGTAAATGGGGTAGAAGGGAAAGAAAATGTGGTGCTTCCTTCAGAAAGGACAAGCAATTTCACCTTTTCCTTCCAATCTCAAAGACGGCAAAGTTGAAGTTGGCCTCCAGCTGTCTGGCTGGACTTTTCTATGGACCCACCTAAGAAGGATCTTCTCCAGCTACCTTTGGCTATCAAGCCACATAACAAACTCAAACATGGCCAGATGGGAAAATTACCACCCTTAGAGCCCTGATCGTCCTCACTGAGACTAAATGGTAATTCCAAATGTAAGTAAGGCTGCCCTAGGTCCTGGAGAAAATGCTGGAGAATGTGCTAGGGCTGGAAAAGCAAGACAGGGGTATCCAGACCATAAGACATTCCAAATACACAATCCCCAACCCAGCTTCGGGATTCTCAGGATGCTGGTGAACTAAGTATGCTTCTGCTTTCTAATTTCTATGCTTCTAAATTAACATTTAAGAGCTTATGTGATCCTCCCCAAGACTAGATGAGGTAAAGAAACCGAGGCACAGAACAGTAAACTCACAGTTAGTAAGTGACAGGCCAAGCTACTTAAACCCAGGTCTCTAAATACAAAACCCCGGGGTGGGGGGATGGACAGGAAAAGCCCAACAAGGTTTAGGTGGGACGGGACGTGTGCAATCTTTCTACCCTCTCTTCTTTCACCCAGGGAAGTTCCCTCCTTCCAAGGAAGACTAACTCTGATGTTTTGGTTTTGACTTGGTTCTTATTTTGTTGTTGCCCCCATTTCCCCATGTTTCTATTATGGCTGCTTGTAAAACCCTATACACTCTCAATCTCAACAATCCCACAATAGTCTAAGCCACAGAGGGACAGAAATTCTACAGAGTCAGATGTTAAGACCTTGAGCTTTGGGGCCAGACATATGTGAATTACCATCCTAGCCCTTCCAATCGCTAGCTGTGTGATTTCAAGAGCATACTCCACAGTCCAAAGTTAAACTCAGGAACAGCTGGAATCAGGACTGGCCAACTGACTGAGCTGGTGGGTTTGTTTGTTGTTTTTTTTTTTCCTTTTATTATGGACATGTTCTAACTATACAAAGGTAGAGGAACAGGATAATGAAACCTATCATAGGTTCATTACCTATCATTACCTTTACCCATCACCCAGCTTCAACAATTTTAACTATTGGTCAATCTTGTTTACTCTCTACCCTACCCATTCTCACCCTCTACACTATTGTTTCAAAGCCAATCCCAGAGTCATTATTTCATCTATAAATACTTGAGTATATAGCTCTGAACTACAATAACTTTTTATTCTTAACATAATCACAGTATCATTACCAGAGCCATAAATAAATAAATAAATAAATAAATAAATAAATCATTCTTTAGTCTCAATATTTCGTATGTTCAAGTGTCCTAAGTAATCTAATCATTTTCTTGTTTTTTTGAGCTAGGATCCAAATAAAGATTATAGATTAAAGATTACAGACTGGATTATAGACTGGATAAGTATTTTTAATCTGTTTTAATCTATAGAGAACCCCTCCTGCTGATAGATCCTTGCAATTTACTTGTTGGAAAAAAAAAAAGGGTCTTCAGGCCTGAAGGATGTCCCACACTCACAACTGGTTGATTTTTATCTCCATAGTACTGTTTTGACATGTTCCTCTGTCCCCTGTATTTTCTACAGAAAACTAGTATTCTGTATTCTACAGAATACTACAGAAACCTTGAGCCTGGCACAGATGAATTCAGGTTTTACCTTTGACAGTGCTGTTTACTTCCTGCTGCATTACCTCTGTGGGTACATGATACCTGAAGTCTTTCCCTTTTGTCACATTAAAAATGATCAGTGGGTTTGAATGCATCAACCCAATCCATCCCATATAAAGTTTCCCACCAGCTTCGCCTGATGTTTTAGCAGGAACTTACTAACCATGTTGTCTAAACGCATTATTCACTAGAGGATGCAAAATGATGATGGCCCAATTCTATAATTCCTTCTGTGTTTATTAGATAGTATTCTCCTATAAAAAAGAAATTTTCCTCATCAACAGTTTGGATACCCTAAGGTAATCAATAAGAAAGGTCTGATTCTTTCCCTTTCTTGACCAGTTTTCAGAATGAGTTGGTTCCCCAACCTAGTGAGGACCATTGAATTTTTAACTAGGAATGTGACACATTGTAATATATATAATGTATATCCATCCACTATACTTACACTCCTTAATGCTCACACTGTTCCATATTTGGGCACTGGGAGGCCATTTAACTTGGCTCTCGAGTCCTTCAGACAGGACACAAGTGGTCTTTGAAGCTTCTTTGCTTGCTGATACAAGATATTCCAACACATCTTGTACATTTACTGTCCCAGACCTGGAATCAGCCATTTTTTCTGAGGATCAAAGTTCTCTTTAGTGGGAAGTTGTACTTAGAGGCCACAATCTGGATGTCATGGGTGCTTATTGCTACTAAATTGGCCACTATTTCTAGGCATTTCAGTGGACAAAGTTAGGAAATACTTTTTTATTTGTTAAAGAGAAAATATATCAGGAATTCACACTGACATTTCCAATTCAAATTTAGGATTACAGGATTTTTACTTAACATCTTTAATTATGAAACTGTTCTTTTTTTATATACTGGAAACACTGGTTTCTGATGGTTTTAACACAATTACTTACTATATATGTATAAAATATTTTATATATAATTGTTTCATAATAGTAATACCAATATCATTACTAACAATATTACTGAAAATGGTTTAAGATTTACTTGGAGTTTATTTTGAACTTAAGATACATTCTACCAGAGGGGCTCCTGGGTGGCTCAGTCAGTTAAGCGTCCAACTTCAGTTCAGGTCATGATCTCATGGTTTGTGGGTTTGAGCCCCACCTCAGGCTCTGTGCTGACAGCTCAGAGCCTGGAGCCTGCTTTAGATTCTGTGCCTCCCTCTCTCTCGGCCCCTCCTCTGCTCATGCTGTGTGTCTCTCTCTCTCAAAAACAAACATTAAAAAAAAGGTACATTCCACTACAGATGTATAATCAAATTACTGTGTTTTAAATTTATGTGAGGGGCGCCTGGGTGGCTCAGTCGCTTGAGCGGCCGACTTCGGCTCAGGTCATGATCTCACGGTCTGTGAGTTCGAGCCCCGTGTCGGGCTCTGTGCTGACGGCTCAGAGCCTGGAGCCTGTTTCGGATTCTGTGTCTCCCTCTCTCTGACCCTCCCCTGTTCATGCTCTGTCTCTCCCTGTCTCAAAAATAAATAAAAATGTTAAAAAAAATTTTTTTTTAATTAAAAAATTAAAAAAATAAAGCTATGTGAAATTAATTTTCTGTGTAGGTGTGTGTGTATTTTTTTAATATATTTTTTTCCTATTCTCCCTTTTCTTACACAAATGGGAGCAACTATTTACATTTTCTATACCCTGTTTTTTTTCCCCTTGACATATCCCTGAGATTTATTTTTTTTAATATTTATTTATTTTTGGGAGAGAGTAAGTGGGGGGCAGAGAGAGAGGGAGACACAGAATCCAAAGCAGGCTCTGCATGGTCAGCACAGAGCTCGACATGGGGCTCGAATTCACAAACCACGTGATCATGACCTGAGCCGAAATCAAGGGTCAGATTCTCAACCGACTCAGCCACCCAGGCGTCCCTCTGAGATTTCTTCTAACGGCACACAGAGATAGTCCTCATTGTATGGGAGGACGCAGCCAAATGTACTCACTAATCCCCTATTGCTGGATATGTGTTCATCCTAGTCTTTTGGGCCCCTACTGCAAGGGACTGAGCGAGACCTAGCCCTTCCTGTTCTTCGTCCAGCATCAAGATCCCACCAAATGCACAGCTTGGGTCTCTGCCAAAGAGAGTCCGATGAGACCAGCCACTGTCAGAGCCAGCCTGTCATACAAGTACTGAGTCACTGATGCCTGGGGCCAAGAGGAGCAGCCCAGTTCCGCACCTTCTTTTACTTCCAACAATGACACAGGACCAGAGGCTATGATATTCCCATATCTTGCACTTTCATTACAGCCTCCTGCACCACCAAACACATACAGCTCACAGCTTAGATGGGCTCAGAGAAGAAACAAATGCCACTGTGTACCAGTGTCTAAGTTTGACACTTTTGCTAACAGTTCATGCAGTCCTTCAAACAAATATTCAGGGAGCTGCTTCTGGGTGCCAGGCATTGCCCTTACATTGGGCGGGGGCTGTAAATCACTGAATGAAACGCTTCTGCTCCTGGAGAGCTTATGTGACACGTGACACAGGCTGGGTGGGAGGAGACACACAGTAAAAACACAGTAAGCGAAGTAAGTTATATCAGCTATTAAGAGAAAACGTGCTACGGTTGAAAACAAAGCAAAGGAAGGGAGATTGGACGGGGAGATGCAGAATGCAATTTTAATAGGGCAGCGGAGCAGAAATCATGGGCGTTAAGTTATGTTCTGGGCAACTCCTTTCTTTTTCCTTTTCCTTTTTTTTTTCTTTTTAATTAGTCAAAAAAACCCTTCATTTGTTTATTTAGCTTTCAGACTCTGTGATTGTGCCTTCAACACTTTCGCAACGATTTTCTGCTCCTCAATAAGGAAAGCACGCTTGATCCTGTCACGGACACACTTAGCGCACATGGAACCACCACGGCCCTACTGACGTGTTTTTTTCATTTCATAAGAACCTTAGGCCTCACGGCACGAACTCCTTGGCCTGGGCACGCACCACATGCGGATTGATGCTGTCCCAACCTCCTCGGAAAGGTAAACAATGCCATTACCAGGGGCTCAGGGAGGCCTCGTTTCGTCTGAGGCTGTATCGTAGGACAGCTTACGACAGTGCGTCAAACACTGGACCCTTCTAGAAGCCTCTTGACAGCATCCCAGGAAGAGGAAAAAGAAAGCGTTTGTGAGTTCAAAGGCCAAATGGGCAACTCCTTTTTGCAGCTGCCACTGGTCAACTGCCCAATTATCATTGCCACCATTAAACTGTCATTATCACAAATGTCAAGGTAATAATAAAGTATCTTGGTGTCACAGCTGTCTTCAGTTATGTTGTTTTAGCAATTGCTTGAAATAAACATAGTGTTTGCTTAGGACTTAAAAAAGACTAAAAACAAAACAAAATAAAACATTTTTGTTATCCAGAAATTTCTGTTGTTGAAAGCTTTGATGCAACAGGATTCAAGGGGTATTCTGAGTGGTCATTTCCACCCTCTCTATTTGGATCGAAGATGAAGAAATCCAGCCTGGAAACTGCCTGTACCTTGAAAGGCACAATCGGGTCCCTGGCTGGAGAGGAAGCCTGGTTCCATTATGATGCATGTGTATTCAGCACTTTATTCTCCTCAAAGCGTGTTCCCGTGTCATCTCACTGATGGTTATAACAAACCCCGCATCCTATAACAAGCCCACACCCTGGCCCCCTTTAACAAAGGTGGGACCTACAAGACTCAGCGCCCTATCTCTGCTAACACAGTGACGTGAAGGTAGAGCCAGACCACAGCTTGGGTTTCTTATACTTCCTGGGTCTGTTCCCCACCCCACCCCCCTTACACCACCTCTCCAAACATAAAGGCAGGCTGTTTGTGTTCCTCCAGCCTTTTCAGACAGGCAGGCAGAATAACGCATACGTTGGAGAAAACCAAACTTCGCTCCCACATCAATTCGCACCCATGAGACCCTTCTGAGTGGGTTTTTTCATCACAAAGTCCATTAGATCTATACTTAGGTGGCTGTCAACTTGCTCCTTCTGTCATATTCAACAAACTATGTGCCAGGAACCCTGTCAGATGCTAGGGACACCAAGATGAAAGACACTGGCCCCAACCTAAAGGACTTCGTGGAGTCTTCAGGGGTGGACCAACAAGAGGCAAGCATGGAGTAAACACTACAGTGGGGGGCCACAAGGCCTCACAGGGTAGAAGCACCCAGCCCATGTTCTTGTGTGGTGTCGGGGACAGTTCCCTATAAGACATGAGGTCTAAGCAGAATCCATAAACAGGAAAGGAATGTTTGAGTTGAGGAGAAAAGGTAGTGCAGGGAGAGAGAGCAGGAGGCAGCTAGGGCCAGGCGTGGACAGTTAAGTGGGGGCTGTTCCAGAAAGAGCTTCCAAGCAGTCTGAATCTCAACCTACAGTCAACAAGATGCTACAGCAGGGCTTTGAGCAAACAGACAAGATTAAGGCTGAATTGGTGTGGAGAGGAGAAAGATCTGAGGACAGGCCCAGCTGGAGGCAGGGGCAGAAGCTGGGAGGCCTGAATGAAGGCAGTGGCAGTCAGCTTAGAGGCGGGGAAAGATTCACCAGAAAGGGAGAAGGACGTACAAGTTGGAACAGGACAGAAGGCCTGGCTCTGAGCCGGCGGCCTCCGATCGTTGGTTAGGGACCCCTCAACTACTGGTAACTGCCTACCTGTTTCATGAGCTTGCTGGGATTAAATGGGACAAGCGAGGGGGGGAAAGGTGTCCCGTGAGCCCTATGGCACAGCAGGAATACGGTGCCATTCACTCAACCCCCGCACTGTTACATCTGTAGACACCTCATCACTAGGAGACTTAAAATTACTCACAGGCACGTAAGTTTCCTCTGCTCACTAGAGAATTGAAGTAGATGATCTCTGGGTCCCTTCCAGCTTGAAGTTCTGCAGTTTTGTCATCTTACCCATCTTGTGTCCCAGTTTCCACGGTAATAATTATCTCTCCAATGAAAAATTACTGGAGGAAGATTCATCAGTTAGAAGAAAAAGAGAAACTAAGCTGATGAGTGACTGACCCTGAAAACTAAGATGAAAAAGTGTGTGTCCTTTTTTTGGTTTGTTTACTTTTCTTTCTTATTTTTCTTAATCTTTATTTATTTTTGAGAGAGAGAGACAGACAGAGAGACAGAGTGCAAGCGGGGGAGGAACAGAGAGGGAGGGAGACACAGAATCCGAAGCAGGCTCCAGGCTCCGAGCTGTCAGCACAGAGCCTGACGCGGGACCCAAATCCACGAACCGTGAGATCATGACCTACGCTGATGACAGACACTTAACTGACTGAGCCACATAGGCGCCCCTAATATTTACTTATTTTTGAGAGAGTACATGTGGGGGAGAGGCAGAAAGAGGTGACAGAGGATCCAAGAATCCAAAGCAGGCTCCACACTGACAGCAGAGAGCCCAATGCAGGGCTCAAACTCACAGAGTGTGAGATCATAACCTGAGCTGAAGTCGGACACTTAACTGACTAAGCCACATAGGCGCCCCTAACATGTGTGTTCTTTAAATGTCTTGAAGGGTTGGAGCACCTGGGTGGCTCAGGTTCGTGAGTTCAAGCCCCGCATCAGGCCCTGCGCTGAGCCTGCTTGGGATTCTCCCTTTCTCTCTCTGCCCCTCCCTTGCTCATGCTCTCCCTCTCTCTCAAAATGAATAAAGACATTTAAATAAATAAATACATAAACATCTTGAAGGGTCATATTTAACACGCTCTGTTCAAAGACCCAATAATAAAAATTCAAAGGTGTTTTCAACCAAAAGTGATTCTTATCATTTTTATCTTATCTTATTTGATTTTATCTTGTCATCTCCTAAGAGGTTAAATTATCATTGACCAAATATTTACCCAAGAAAACTAAAAGATGTGTCCACATAAATACTTGTAAAGGGATATTCATACCAGCTTTATTTGTAAAAGCCAAAACCTGGAAACAACCTAAATATACATCAACAGGTGAACGGATAAACAATTTATGATATATCCATAAACTGGAATACCACTTGACAATAAAAAGTTCCAAACTTTTGGTATGTGGGAAAAAAAAGGGGGGGGAATGAACTTTAAAATCGTATGCTGAAAAACAAACCCACAGAATGGAAAAAAATATTTGCAAATCACGTATCTGACAAAGGTCTAGTAACCCGAATTTATGAAGGGCCCTCACAATTTCACACAAAAAAGATAAACAATGAAATTTTTAAATGGACAAAGGACTTAAAAGACATTTCTCTAAAGGAGATATACAAATGGTTTTGTTGCACAAGAGAAGATACTCAACATCATTACTCATTAGGGAAATACAAACCCAAATCACAATGAGATACCACTTTATACCCACTAGAATGGCCATAATTTAAAAAAAAAAAAAAAAAAAGGGAAAATAACAAGTGTTGGCAAGGTTGTGGAGAAGTAAGAATACTCATTCATTGCTGGTGAGACTGTAAAACGGTACAGACACTTAGGGAAACAGTTTGGAGGTTCCTCAACAAATTAAACACAGAATCACCGTATGACTCAGCAATTCTAATCCCAGATATATACCCAAAAGAATTAAAAAACGATGTCCAAGCAAAAACCGGTACATAAATGTTCACAGCAGCACTATTCACAATAGTCAAAAGGTAGAAAAAACCAAAAGCCACCAACCGATGTATGGATAAAAAGTTGTCTCTCCATATAATGGAATATTATTCAACAATAAAAAGGAATAAAGTACTAACACGGGCTGCAACATGGGTTAACCTTAAAAAACATTATGTTAAGTGAAAGAAAGCCTGATTCAAAAGGCCATATATAGCATGTTTCCATTTATATAAAACATACAGAAAAGGCAAATCCATAGAGACAGAAAACAGATTAGTGGTTGTCAGGCCTGGGGGAGGAGGGAATGGAGAATAACTGCTCACTGCACACAGGGTTTCCTTTTGGGATGATGCAAATGGTCTGGAGCTAGACAGTGGTAACGGTTGCACAACCTTGTGAACGTACCAGACACTAGTTAATTACACTTTAAAATAGCGAAAATGGGGGTGCCCGGCTGGATCGGTTGGTAGAGCATACGCCTCTTGATCTCAGGGTTGTGAGTCTTCGCCCCACGCTGAGCACAGAGATTAATTTTAGAAAATTAAAAATTTTTTTTAAATTTTAAAAATTAAAAAAAATGTTTAAATTTAAAAATTTTTAAAAATAAATAAATAAATAAATAAATAAATAAATAAATAAATTGGGGTGCCTGGGTGGATCAGTCAGTTAGGCAGCAGGCTCTTGGTTTCGGCTCAGGTCATGGTCTCACAGGCTCGTGGGTTCAAACCCCGCGTCAGGCTCTATATCGGCAGTGTGGAGCCTGCTTGGGATTCTCTGTCTCTGCCTTTGTCTCTGTTTCTGCCCCTCCCCCCTCTCTCCCTCCCTCCCTCTCTCAATAAATAAATAAACTTTCAAAAATAAATAAATAAATAATAAAAATGAGGGTGCCTGGGTGGCTCAGTCGGTTAAGCGTCTGACTCTCCATTTTGGCTCAGATCATGATCTCACAGTTGGCGAGTTCAAGCCCCACATCGGGCTCTGCGCTGACAGTGCGGAGTCTGCTTGGGATTCTCTCTCTCCACCCCTACCCCATTTGCTCTCTACCAAAATAAATAAATAAACTAAAAACATATAAATACATTTTAAAAATAAAATAGCTAAAACAGTAAATGCTATGTGTATTGTGTCACAATTAAAAAAAATTTTTCCCAAAAAATCATTATGTTGAGTGAAAGAAACCAGGCCAACAACAACAACAAAAACTATGATCCCATTTGTATAAAATTCTAGAAAAAGCAAAAACTCAGGTACCGCGATGGAAAAGCAGATGGGTAGGTGCCTGAGAGGGGAGAAGGTTAAGAGAAAGAGCAGAAGATAAATTATAAAAGGCACGGGGGCGCCTGGGTGGTTCAGTCAGTTAAGTGTCCGACTTCAGCTCAGGTCATGATCTCACGATTTGTGGGTTCAAGCCCCACGTCAGGCTCTGTTCTGACAGCTCAAAGCCGCCTGGAGCCTGCTTCAGATTCTGTGTCTCCCTCTCTCTGCCCCTCCCCCACTTGTGCTCTGTCTCTCCAAAATAAATAAATGTAAAAAAAAAAATTTTTTTTAAGGCATGAAGAAACTCACAGGGGTAATAAAAATGTTTACTGCCTTGATTATGTGATGGATGCTTTAAACATGTACAGCTTAGCGTACTTCAATTATCCTCTGTAAAACTGAAAAACAACCCAAAAGTTTTAAAAATCATCACTTACTAAATAGACTTACTAAATTTTTATTTGAAACACCCTGAGGAACTCATTGTTTAAAGGATCTTTACTGTAAACCCTTTCACAGGTCAAAAGCAAACAATCCTGTCCTGATTTACGGACTCCATTAAAGTCTGGTTTTTACATACAACAGTGTCTTAAAGCGAAAGGACACCTGTGACAAAGTCTGCTAAGACCACTCATGAAGTGTGTCTGGAGCAGACTAAGGGAGCTTGGTGTTGCCACGTTTCAAGTCAGGAATTCTTGCTATTAATAGGAGCCTAGGATACTTTAATCATTGCGGAATCCTGGTTTTCTGAATTGGTTTAAAAATGCTGTGGTCGAACTTGGCAGACGCTCTCTTTGCAAATCAAACGATCGTATCTGTTATGATTTTAGCACATGCTGAGAGGATTATAAGTGTTTATATACTCTCTGTGAGCATCAAATTCAGGTCTTGCCTAACATGCGTAACAAGCAGAGTAAGGCAGCAAATCAAATGCCAGAGTCAGATTGGCTCATGGAATTTAAATTGGGATATGGATTTCACTTTAAACCAAAAGGCACACTCAAAGCTAGAAGAAGAAAGAAAGGAAAAAAGAAACAGGAAATAATGTTTTTAATTGGAATGTTTAGTTATTCTCAAATTCAATCAACCTACTTTCAGATGTATTTCAGCAATTTTTTATATAATATTTTCCTTGCCAAGTGATGAGTTTTTTATCAATTATTTTGAGGACAAAGATAGAGATGATATGATCACATTAATTTATAAAACATTCTCTCATCCCAGCCTCACATTACTAGTTTTTTCATAAATATTATTATTTTTTAGCTTTGCTGAGTCCTTGTAAGTTTGTGACATGATTTCTTCATTTTTTTAAATGTTTATTTATTTTTAAGAGAGAGAGATAGAGCATGAGTGGGGGAGGGACAGAGAGAGAGAGAGGGAGACACAGGATCCAAAGCAGGCTCCAGGCTCCGAGCTGTCAGCACAGAGCCCGATGTGGGGCTCGAACTCATGAATCGCAAGATCATGACCTAGGCTGAAGTCGGACGCTCAACCAACTGAGCCACCCAGGCGCCCCTGATTTCCTCATTTGTAAAATGAGGAGAATAACAGCACTTACCTCACAGGATTATTGTTGGATTTGATGATTAAATGCATGTAGCATACACAAGGTGCTTAGAGTAGTTGGTAGCACACAGGAAGCATCCAATGAATGTTAGTTGTTACTCACTTTATTATCGTTCCCTTTTATAGATGAGACCACTGAGGCTCAGGGAGAGTGGTGGCAAAGCTGAATCTAGAACACAGAGCAGGCTCGCTCTTGATTCTTTTCGCCACTCCACACCATGTTCCCCACCCATACATATTTTGTGCATGAAAATAAGAGCACCAATCTGGAAGAGGCAAAAATAGCTATGTAATTTAAATCTAAAAAGCCTGAACAAACTGGTAGGCACAGACCAGCTCCGGGACTCACCCAGTTTAGGCTCCAGGGCAAGTCATGAGTCACTTTTAAAGTCAGCTTCATATAGTGGTTTTGAAAAGGAAAATAAAAGGTTTCTGTAAAGGGCTGACTTAGCTTCAAGAGGATGCCTAAAAACGTCGTGTGAGCTAGCAAAAATTACATTAGCATCGATTCATGCCATGAGCATGAAGGGGGATTTATATTCTCTCTGTAAGAACATTAAAAAGTACTGCAGCCCGTGACAAAATGCCTGCCGTGGAGGTTAAGTGGGAAGTGAATGGCCCCATCGGTGAAGTCAGGATGAGAAAAATCCAGTCTCCCGATAGTATCTAAGGGCCTGTACAGCACACACATATTCGCAAGGCCTACTGATTTAAACCATTTACCCAAACTAATCCATTCTAAAGTGAATTTATTTATCATTTCTGTCCCACATTTCATTGAAGGGGCTTTTAAAACATGGAGAAATTAAAAGATAAAACCACAGGAGCACCTGGCTGGCTCAGTCAGGAGAGCACGCGACTCTTGATCTTGGGGTCATGAGTTCAAGCCCCACGTTGGACACAGAGCTTACTTAAAAAAATAAAATATATTTAAAAAAATTTTTTAATATTCATTTATTTTTGAGAGACAGAGAGAGACAGCATGAGCGGGAGAGGGCAGAGAGAGAGAGGGAGACCCAGAATATGAGGCAGGCTCCAGGCTCTGAGCTGTCAACACAGAGCCCAACACGGGGCTCGAACTCACGAGCCGTGAGATCACAAAGAGAAAAAATGTCCTGTTACGATGGAGAGATCTGTCAGTGATGACGTTAACCAACAGATCAAACTTAGTGGAATACACAGCATCCACTGCAGATCCTTGCCAAAATGCTTAACCTGAATTTGGCCATGAGGAAATAATAACATATCCAGATCATGGCTCATTCTACAAGACAACATAGCCTGGTATCTTCGGTCATGAAGAACAGAAAAAGGTGGGTACAGTTGTTAAGTTAGAAGAGACCTCACAGGGGCGCCTGGGTGGCTCAGTAGGTAAAGCATCCAACTTCGACTTCAGCTCAGGTAGTGATCTCACGGTTCTTGAGTTCAAGCCCTGTGTTGGGCTCTGTGCTGACAGCTCAGAGCCTGGAGCCTGCTTCGGATTCTGTGTCTCCCTCTCTCTCTGCCCTTCCCCCATTGTGCTCGCTCGCTCTCTCTCTCTCTCTCAAAAATAAACGTTAAAAAATAATAATAATAAAATAAAATAAATAAAAGAGACATCATAAACAAATGCACTTGTGAATCTCAGCCAGGGGATTTTAAAAAGAGCTATAGGGGACATTTTCCTGAAAATGGGAAAAGCTAAAAACCTAGTGTTCATTAGGGAAAATTATTTAAGACTAATTTCCTTTGTTATGGTAACAGAACTACAGTTATGCAACTTATATACTTCAAGGACAAAAAACCCCAAAATGTGATGCCTGGCTTGTCTGGCAGAATGAGATGCTCTGGAGAGGCCAGTCTACCGCCATTTGCAGAAAACCCACGGGGGTGGGGGGTGGGGGGGTGGATAGGGAGCAGAGAGAAGGTAACATACCTACGGATGCTTTTCAAGTCCCCTTGGGGGATTGAGCAGACTAGTGCCAGTAGATAAATGGCTGGTTTATGAATGTTCTCCATTTCTCTCTTCTCCATCTCCAGGCACACAACAGGGTAGCCTAGCAGAAAATACAATACACAGGGCGATGAGGGTTCCTGCGCCAACCCGACCACTGCCCTTGCAGCGTGACCTTGAATAATTCACCTGCCTTCTCTGATGCTCACTTGCCTTACCTAGAAAAACAGGACGGCTGGGCTAAAGCAGCTCTTAGAAGCCTTCCAGGTCTGAAGTCTAAGACACAAACGGGCAGTTCGGTCTTAAAGATAGTGCAATACCAATATGAAATGTCTGTTCCTAGTTTTGTTTTTAAAAAACAGAAAGTTTTGGGGCGCCTGGGTGGCTCAGTCGGTTGGGCGTCCGACTTCAGCTCAGGTCATGATCTCACAGTCTGTGAGTTCGAGCCCCGTATCGGGCTCTCCGCTGACAGCTCAGAGCCAGGAGCCCGCATCAGATTCTGTGTCTCCCTCTCTCTCTGCCCCTCCCCTGCTCCTACTCTGTCTCTCTCTGTCTCAAAAATAAACAAAAACATTAAAAAAAATTAAAAGAAAACAGTTTTATTTTTTCTGATTATAAAATTGATACATACTGAAAAAAAAAGTAGAAAGTGTTTAAAAAACACACACACTAATATTGAATCACCTAGAGTTAGAACTATTGTTAGCATCTTTATATTTGTTTAATGTTTCTCCAGACTTTCAGGTACCTGCACACACACTCACATACCTTTTTTTAAAACGTGACATCCCTTGTAACATGCTGTTTGTACTTTTTGTTGTAGTTAACAATACTATATTCCCTATTACATTCCATATGATTTTATATTCCATAGTAATAAACATAAGAGAACATTATTATTGTAATTGCCGAACGGTACATGAGGAGCCAGCAGTGGTTTATTTTCTCAACTGGGAAACATTTAGCAGGTTTCTAATTTTTTGTTCTTCTAGACAATGCTGTAGTAAGTCTCCCGTGCTCATCCTCATTATGCATATAATGTAAAGTCTATATATAAATCAAGATTTAACCACACAACTCATTCCCCTTTTATGCAGAAGGTTGAAAAGTATCTTTTCAAGTGTCAAACAAATCCTCTCCGTAACTGGAGTCTACGGATGACGCTGCTAGTCCTGAGGTCGCAGGGCCCCAAGGAGACCCAGTCCTTGGGAGGCTCTGGAAACATTTCGTCTCTTCAAGGAGGCCACCCGGAAGCCTGAGGCTCTGATTTTGAACACTCAAGATCTCTTCGCGAAGTGTTTTTCAGGCTGAGGTCTGGGCGGCTCCCTGGGGCCCACGGGGCCGACTGACTGCGCCACACGGTTCCGGACTCCACGTCCAGCCCAGCCCAGCCCCGCTTCGAAAGACGCGTGCGCAGGTCCTGTTGACGTTTTGTGCCTCTGAAAACAACACGGTCACCAAACACACTCCCACCTGCCCGGGTTGAATACAATCCAACTTAGACAAATGAAAAGTATTGCCTCCTGCATTGAAAACAGCACTCTTTTTGCACATTCAAGTATTCACTTCAACACTCCCAAGTAATTAACATTCCAAAATAATTTTTATTTTTAAAAATTTCTGGTGATCAGAAAACAGTATAAAACGTATGCCTTGTCACTGACATTTCTATCTACTTTTCTGACTTAAAATTATAACACTGATCTAAATACGCTTTGCAAATATTGGAGGAAACATTTGATTTCTTTTTGTAATTATTGTTGTTTCCATGTGTGAGCAATCTCACAAACAGGTACCTATGCCCATGGCTAAAATGTAACTGATATGGGATATATTCTGTATCAGATGTATAGGAGAGGGGAGGCATTCTATAATGATGATTACTCAACCATATTCCTGGAGATTCACATAACTTTTTCTTGAAAGGAAAAATTTTTTTCCAGTCTCCGGAGAGGCTGGATTAAGAAGGTTAATTGGCTTGTCCAGGTCACTTGTTCCCAGTCCAGGGTTTTCTTTTCCTCTTGGACCCTCTTGGTCAGAAACCCAATAATTAATTTAGATCAAAGATGTGCATTTTACATTCTCCAACACCAGGCAGATCCTAGATCATTTTAGTCATCAATGAATTCAAAGTAATCTAAATGATTACATCAATGAATTCAAAGTAATCTACAAGAAGTAACTTAATGAAATTAAAACATATTTAAAATACTGTATAGATGACCTTGTCTACTCCTTTAGCATCATGATGCAAGAGGTCAGGTTTAAAGGTGGGTGTAATAAGAGCCAAAAACATATTTGGGAGACAATCTATAGACAAGTTGCAAAATCTGAGAAGTATTTAAGATGTCCAGACAGCCGTGAGTGGCGGTTTCCAGGCTTGGGCCAGAGCGGGAAGTGGCCACTGAAAACTGATGGGTCATTACTGTGATCGAGAGAAAGCAGGTGCATAGAAAGGGCAGCAGCAAATGGCCCTGATGCATCCTTAAAGCAAATACCCACATTAAAGAAGGGAAAAGTGGCGTGAAAACTATCTTTATGGGATGACAACCACCCCTGAACACATGCATGACCCCCAGCCTTTTGTTTCTGAACACATGGAAAGATTTATTCACCAAACTAAACTGCAAGGTATTAGCACATCCTCATGCAAGCTATTTAACCGTGCCTTTTGCTCATAAAGTACATTCACATCAATATGTACCATCTCCCTGACAGATGTGCTGTCGTCGAGTTGGAAAAGTTGCCTTGTAAACCATCAGGGGACTTATTTATAAAATCCAGCAGGAACTGTAGGAAAGAGGAAGATCATTTAATTTCACTGTAACTTCTGCTACTGCAAAGACTTTATCCTGTTAGGTGGATATATGTGTCATATGCAAATACATAAACAAAATACTGGGGGTGGGGGGATGACTTCCCTTCCACCTCCTCCTCAAACAGCTGCCAGTGAGGACTTGTACCTAACGAAACTTGCTGTCTATAAATGTTGGAAGACTGAAACCTTAGTTGGGTGCAATTTAAAGTGAACAGCCACTGAGCCAGGCAAATTATCAGCCTACCACCAACACCCTGTTGGTGGTGTTGGGAACCAAATTCACATTCCTAATTCAAAAATGTGCCTTTTTAATTAAAGTCAGGATTTCCCAGTCTTCTCACTGGTGGGAACAAGCAATATTAGGCTTCCAGTATATCACACATATCAGCAAGATTCAGCCAGGTTCATTAACCAGAAAGGGAACTGCCATGTGCTCCTTTCTACAAACCACTAATTACCATCTTCGCCCTGATTCTGGACTACGGATCACTTTACTTCCTGCAAAACTTTTCAGTGCACTATTCTAAACACAGCTACCAGTCACTCGCACCAGCTGTGGACCCACAGCAACTTTCCCTGTTCAAATATACAGGATCATATCAGTCAGACCATCCTAAACAAGATAATTACTGTGGCAGAAAATAAAAATCAGATTAAGTGGGATTTTCTGACATAGGAGACCCTTTCAAGCTTTTGTCTGGCAGGGGGACCATGGTGGAGGAAGGGAGGGGGGTGCCCTGCGTCCCAATTTCTCTCTGGAGTTTTAACTCCACTATCTCAACCTTCTTCCATTCTCGCTTCCCGTGTTTGGTTCAGTCCATTTTACTCCTATCCCTTGGTTAGACCCCAGTTCCTAGCATTTTTTAGATTCTTGTTTATCAGTGCTGTGAATTGAGCCGTATCAGTTTGTTTACTTAAGGATTAGCTGTTAGGGGCAGGGAAGAAATATTAGTTTAACTGGAGTCAAGGAACCTGCAGCCACAAGACAAATAAATCAGAGAAAGACAGAGAAACTGGAAAATGGGGGATCATTTCACTGTGAGTCAGTCCTGGTGGGGTTTTTTCCCCCCGGTGACTATAAGGACAGGCAAAGAGATCTTAACCGATCAGATCTTAACACATTCCAACCAACAGATTTGGGTTTTTTTAATTATTAATTTGATCAACTGCTAAGAAGGTAGCAAGAGAACAAGTGGATAGAAGAATAAAATGGGGGATCATTTTTTTCTCCCGCCCCCCCCTTACAGCACTGACATTAGAACAGCTCTATGTACACCATATGCATAGTCACTTACCATGACTAATGGGAATAATGTACTACATTTCATAATACTCATCTCTTTGGCAATCTGAAAAAAACAACAACTCATAACTGGATGGCTACACTTACTATCTAAAACTACAGATCACAATAAACCCTAAATAAAAAAAAAATTTACGAAAAAAAAAAAAACCTTTCTAGAGACGCGAAGAAACTTTTCAGAATGCTAAGAACCCACCCTCTCTCCTTCCCTGTTTTGGGTAAACACTTAATCCTCTCGGATATTTTCTGCTGAACGACGTGCAGCGTAAGACTGTGTTCAAAATTTTCAAAATTCCTTGTACAAGTGTATCCTTGTTTTCCCTAAAAATGGACTCAAACTGATGTTAGAAACTGGCGCAGATGTTAGAAATTCCATCCTCCTTCCAGAAAAGGACCAAGTGTGAGTGTGAGGTAATGTCCGTTTTTGGCAAATTCTTATTTCCTCCCCGATCCTGGATGGACAACATGCCCATCAAAGTGAGTGGACATCACACACAACTTTCCTGCACACTGCTCCCTAAGAGTAACCTGGAGATCCTTCCAAATGCAGAATGTCTGTAAAATGACCTGCAAACAGAATAACTACTTATAACATTTTCTGTACTGAATCTGGGGAGCCTTTCCTCTGAAACCAGTCGGCCAGTGTCCTAATGCTATGCAGAAGACGACACAAACTTTAGAAATCGAAGGTGGATTTATACATGTAGGGAACACTAGCTATCAAATGCTAAACCAAAACCTTTTCTATTTTTATAATTGACTTTTAGTCACTGCTTATCAAAATAATCTGGAAAGGAAATAAAATAACTCATCTATACTCAGATGTACAAACTAATGTCATGCATTAAACAGTAAGTAATATTTTGCCGCCAGTCAGATTATTTAGGAAAATCACGTACGTGTTCGCCTCACGGAAGAGTGTGTGCTTCTTTGGTTAATTTTCGCCATGATTAGTGACACTGTATAGTTGCATCTGACAACGGACTTCAATATTTCACACAGAATTTACTGACTCTGTTTCCATTGGGAAAAAAGTTTTAAAACTTACAACCTGAACTTTAGCTTCTGTTGTTCATCCAGGTTAATAAATAACTGGTTGTAAATCAAGAATTAGGTTTGATTTGAAAGCACAAAACTAAAACATAAAATACTTTTGGAAATAAAATGCTGTGAATGCTAAAGGAGATAAGTCCTTGTAAAACACTCACCAGCGCACAGCAATGTTGTCTTCTCCTAATATGGAGAATACACATATTTTAGGTCATCAAATTATTCTGACTTTCTGAACTCAACCCAAATCTTAAGTTGTAATTTATATTTTTTTATTGCCTAAATGGTTTACCTAATGCTTCTTTACATTTTACACAACAATATCTCCACATTGACCAGCTTAGAGAAGGCAAGTTTAAAACAAAGATCTTACAAGATACTAGTTGTATGTCTAAACATGGCTGATGATCTTTACAGGGGATGCTAATATGGGCCAGGAGTCAGGGGTCAATCTGAGCAGAAAGGTCGGGGGCGAGTCTTGACCGAAGCTAAGAATGCAGTAATAAGAAAACTCAATACACCTGACTGGAACAAAAGCACTCTACAGAAATGAACTTTCGTTGCCATCTTCCTGAGTACCGAGACCGGCTATCATAAAACACGTATCAAAATCAGTCTCATTATTCAACATCACACCTCATGCGTTTAGCTACTTACAGAATAAAGCAGTTCTCTTAAGACCAAATATGACACACATGAAGAGGAACAGGCTTTTATTATGATCATGGCTATTATTTCATCAAAGTCCTTGACTTTATCCAAAATGCGAGCGGATATAAATGAAAATCACTAAACACAGACATTAAGAAGTGAAAAAAATTCTTGTAATCCTCACACGCTATGCACATGAATAACATTGATCATCTGCATCATTATGAAAGAGTTCAAAGCTTCTCCTCTTTCGAATTACATAATGACCCCACTAAAATACCTAGAATAAACAAAGGTTCTCGAATAAGATGTATTTAATAGGCCATCCACCAGAGAAGAATCTTATCCTGTGAGCTCTAGCTCACCAAATTTTCAGTCAAGATGTGGGCAATCGATTTTGCGGCCCAGGGCAATCTCCCCACTGCGTTTTCGCAAAGATGGCTGAGGCAACCGGCACCTCATAACTACATAAAAATGGATGCTCAGATTAAATTATGCAAACGTAGTTTCAAAATAACCTGCTCAAGTTTCAGCGCATTAAAGATGGACCTGTAAAGCATTTGCCACGTTATGCCTGGTTCCAGCGCAATTTCAGTGGGTTCTGAGGGGAGCAAACCTCAGATCATCCTTATTGAGAAAGTTTTGGAAACATAAGCGCACAAACATCCATTCCCAGGGGCATAATCACCACCTTGAACGTGGCCCCCTGAACACTGATCTGTCACCGATGCAAAACAAGGCAGGGCCATTAGGCTCTTCTTGAAGTTCCCATTCTGGACTGTTAGCAGAAGGGGTCACCTTTGAAAAGTTCTTATCTCCTAAAGTAATATATTCCAGAGACAGAACTTTGAAAATGGGGAGAACAGGGTAAATGAGACACCGATCTACAAAGATATTTCTGTGAACATAAAATTCCTCGTTTTTTCCTATTTAAATGATAGGAAAACGCATTTACCAATTTACAATACCACAGCAAACTCAATAAATTTAATGTGTAGCCTAATCTCAAGCCACAAGACATTTCTGGTAAGAAGCACATCAGATGTTTTCCAATTAATAACTGGCCAATTAGTTTGTTTGTTTGTTTGTTTTTAGTAAAGAAGCTTTAGTTTTAAACATCTTTTTCTCTGTTGGTTTATATTTATATTAAGAACTAAAGGTAAATTTTAAATAATGATGTACTTAAACTGTCCATCATATTTAGTTAAATCTTAGCTGAAATAATTTTGCAGAATAGGAACAAAAATAGTGTAAATCATTTTCATGTTCAAATTGTTAGCATCTTGTTAGTCATTGAAAGTCAGGTAAAATTGAATTAAAGCAAAAAGTTGTCACGAATGGAACTTTAGTATTCCACCAGTCAGAAAAGGGGAACCATTTTGTTCTGAAATATGATACCAGTGTTTTTTGATGTCAAACTTGAATTTTCACTATTCTTTCTAAAGTCAATCTTTCGAACAATGTTTAAAACGCCATTTACTTCCATTTACGCCCCATCGCTGGTTATTTCTCTTACTGCATTTTCATATGTGTGCGTAACTCAAAGCATCAATACAGCAGCCCTGCACACACCCCGCTCTGTTCCCCACGGTGCACTTTGCTGTACTGGGAGCCTTTCTCCCGAATCGTCAGTTTCACCCAACCGCTCATCATTCAGACTCCTCTACACTCTTGAAACTGGTTTTGACTTCAGGACAAGCTGAGGGAAGCCTTCAGGCGAATAAAGATCCTTCAAACAAACCAATATTCTAGGCCTTAAACTATCAAAAAGATTTCGAAAGAACTAATAAAAGATCCGCGTTTTACTGTTACGCCCCCAAAAACCGGGCGGAAAAAGACCTTCTCTGAGCTCGGGGGCCACCCCAACCTACTCCCCGGTTGGGAGGGCCGGCTCCTAAGATTCGCAAGATGGTAACATTCATGCAAAACGGTGGCCGTGGCGTGGCTAAGAGCTCTTGGCGAGGGCCTTCTTGAAAAGCGTGAACACTTCTTTCAGGGCAAAGCAAACGTGTTGTTTACAAACCCTCACCATCCTTTCCACCCAGTGCCACCCGCGGACTGCGCCAGGGACACCATGAAGGGCGGCTGCTTGGTGGCGGCATTTTCCTTACACACCCTCACGGGCGCACACACACTCACGCACGGCTCCCCGCACATTCCAGCGGCCTCTTGGGACCAGAGGGATGAAACAGAGTCTCTGGGCCATTTTCCCCCAATGTGAGCTATTCTCGTTCAATATATCCAGTAACCTTCCTGAAGATAAAGGGGATAAGGAAAAACAAACCTATTTCCCCCAAATAACTTGGCTTTCCTATCCCCAACCTCACGCACAGGCAGAATGACACCGACCCTGCGCAGAGAGAGGACACGAAAACTTCACACGCAAGGCGGCCGCGCAGAGTTCAGCCGCGACGGGACAGATGTAGTCACAGCGCACCCCGAGTCCCCGCTCCCCTTTCCCTCCTCTTACTTTTGGATGATCTGCGGTAGGCCGGCTGGGGGCGGCGGCGGCGGCGGCGGCGGCGGCGGCGGCGGCGGCGGCGGCATCCCTCGCGGGCCTGGGGGCGCGGGGGCCGCGGGGGGCGCCGGTGCACCCGGCACGCTGTGGGCATCTCTGTCGGGTTGCTCCGGGCCGCTGGGATCCGCGTCCTGGCTCATGGCTGCGGCCAGCACCATGTGAGGCGAGGCCGGCCCCGGGCTCGAGGCGAGAGAGCGCGCGCAAAGGGCGGCCCCGGGGCACGGGCGCTCACTGGCCGGGGTCCCCGTGCCCAGTCCCCTTGTCCTTCCCGGTGGCGCGGGGAGGAGACGCGAGGGGCGGGGAGGAGGCAGTCCCGGCGGCGCCGCCTCCTCCGCCTCCTCCTCCTCCTCCTCCTCCCGTCGCTCCCGCTAGCCCAGCCGGGCCACGCGGGGGCGGGGGCCAGGGGGCGTCTCCCCGGCCGGCGGGAGCCGCTCGGCCCCCGGGGGGCTGCTCAGCGCCGGGGTGAGCCGGGGAGCTCTGCCCTTGGACCCTGAACGCGGCCAGGGGAGAGGGAGCGCGGCGCGCGCCAACCGCCACCTTGCGCCCTCACGGTCCCCGGCCCGGCTCTCCGCAGCGCAGCGCAACCGCGTGAGGCGGCGAGACGCACTCCAGCCCGCCGCCGGCCGCCGCGCTCGCGCCTCTGCCGGGAGTTCTGCCGCCCCGGGGTTGTCCCCGGGGACCGCGCGCGCGACCTCGCGCGCTCCTGCCAAGCGGGCCGGACGGAGCGCGCCCCGGGGCGTCCGCGCGCATCGCCAGGGCGAAGTGAGTGGGGCTTGGCACCTTCCGGCGTCTGGAGCCCGGCCAGCGCCACTCTCGTCCGAAGGGCCCGACCCGGCGGGGGAAAAGTCCGGAACCTCCCCCACTTCGGTGGGACGTCTAACCTCCGGTCTTACATGACCAGGCCCGAGGGCTCTCCACATTGGCAGTTCCGGCTGCTGATTTCAGGGGTCTCCGGAAGCAGCCAGTGGGACCGCCGTGGTTTCTCTTCATTTTTCCCGCTACGATCCCGGGAGCGCAAAGACAAAACCATGTATATGTTTTATTCTTGTTATGTATTGGCGAGATCTCGGTAGAAATGTAAAGGATGAAAAGGAGAGAGTTCGCTGACATCGCGCCGCCACCATCACTGCCTGTGTAGTTCCGTTCGCTGTCCCGGCGCCCGTGTGCGCCAGTTCACCTGCACACGCCAGCTCACAGCTGAGGCCGCGGGCATCTGCGCTGAGGAGCCACACTCAAGGTGCAGTTTAATGTCCTGGCCCGCGAGTTGGAGGTCTGGGGAGGCACCCGGTGCCACAGAAACATCTAGGAGCTGGGCAGAGCTCGTGGAGAGTGGTTATCCAGAAGATCCTTACCGTGCGTTGGGCGCACTAGCTTTCCAAATCCTGACATTGGCCGCCCGGAGGAAGCAAAGAAAAAGCATCCCTTGGGTGCCTTGGAAGCCAGAGCGAAGGCCAGAGTGTCCCGTGGCCTGGAAAGAAGTTTGCTGGGGGTCTCAAAGCCCACGCGTCCTCCTCCCACAGCCACGTGAAGGAACATTCTGGGGATGCGTTCTCTGGAACGTGGCAACTAACGGAATTCCCTGAAAAATCGTTTCTTCTCTCCCCAGACTGTGAGTTTCTGTCAGTTCCCCACCCCCACCCCTACCCCCACCCCCACCCCCCCGCAGGCTCAGGAAACTAAGCCTCCCTTGATTTTTGTCATCCAACCTAGATCTTTACCCCTCCCTCTCTCCTACAGATAAAAATGGACCATCCACTCCCTTCCTTCCTTCCTTCCTTCCTTCCTTCCTTCCTTCCTTCCTCCCTCCCTCCCTCTTCCTCCCTCCCTCCCTCTTCCTCCCTCCTTCCTCCTACAAATAAAATGATATGTCAATTCCTTGTGTTAATAAAGATCGTCACAACTCAGAAAATGAGTCTCACTAAAAACCCAGGTATTGGTTGTTGCCCCCATTTCACAAATGAAAGGGCGTCAGGGAGATTTGTCCAACCATACATGACTAGTAAGTGGCCATCCCAAAATGAGTCTTCTGAGGCTGAGTGGTCAGCTCATCATCTCTGGTTTCTATCAATAGAGTTCTTGACTATGGTTTCCATAAAACTCCTCCACCTTCCACTGCCTCCCCCCGCCCCCACCCAGGGGAGCCCTGGTTGAGGAATTACCTGAAATTAACATTGCAACTCTTCCAGAAACTAAAGTTAAAACTTCCCATATGCTTGCATTAAAATTTCCCTCTGAGAAGCCCCAAAAACCTTTGTGAAAAGGGCTTTATAGTCAAAAAGACAAACCTGTGTTTACCAATGGAGTGATTCAACATCTGAGTGTCGGTTACCAAGTATGTAGATTGGGAATGAAGGACCTGGCTTACACAGTCCTGTTAGGCTTAGGGATCATGTATCGTGCAAATTTGGTGCAGGAGGTATCAATCCAGCAGTTATTACAAACATGCTTCCTTATATCCCAACCTCATAGCCAAATAGAACAACAGATCTCAAACTTCAGGGAGCTGAGTGTCTAGGAGTCACAGTATTGATATACCGATATCCATCCCTATAACACTTCTACTGGCAGAAAAGAGAGAGAGAGAGACCGTATTATATGAATGCAGTTCTCTACACCTCAAAACTAATGCATTAGCATATGCGACAAAATAATAACAATGGGTAAAATCTAAGTATTCATTGGGCTCTTCTTTGCATTTTTTCCTGTAAATTTGAAATTTTCAAAATAGAAAAATTATTAATAATTCACAGGTTGCTTTTCAGAAATCCCATTTATAGCTTAATATTTGCAATTTATGTTTATGTAATAACTGAAATTTAGATGGAAGCAGATACAAATTGAGAGGGAAACACTGCAGCAGAAACCCAAAGCTTGTTCGTGTTCTACCTCAAATCCCCGCAAAAATGTTGTACAGGATAATAGCAAACAAGCAGACTAAGCAGTACCAGTGAAGAATGTTTTTTTAACTTGTGTTTTCCCACTTCTTTCCAGGAAGAATGACAGAGATCTCCAGCTGGGGTTGCAGCCATTTAAGAAACTGTAGCACTCTTGCTTTTGTGCCCTCCCCAACCCCACCCCACCAGGGAGCGCTTCACCGTTACCAAAGTGAGAAAAAAGGCTGGGTGAGTCACCTTGACAAATGGGGAGCATGACTGGGAGGTGAGGGCTGCTAACATTTCTCTTTGTTCCACTCGCGGAAGCATCCTGTCTGTCCTGCTCTACCAGTAAACTAGGATCAGACAGTGAGACTTCTGCTGTCTATGAATATACTGAACATTTAACAGGAGTCAGCTGCTGAGTGCTTTCATAGATTCTTACTTCATACTCACAATGGCCCATGAGCTAGTTACTGTCATCTGCGTGTTAGAATTGAGAAAACTGAGGCTCAGATGGCTGCAAGAACTTGCCCCAGGTCGCCTGGCTTTTAAGAGGCCAAAACAGGACTGCAGTTAGGTGACCTGGTCCCTAACCTCTCTCCACTGCCTCAGTGACAGACATGGAGATGAGATTCCACCTGTCTTCTTTTGCTGTGATGTTGCCTGTGTCTTCCAATGAATGTAAAACGTCACCTGCACAGTGGCTCAACTCTGCCCCTCATATGTATCCAAATCAGTAAAATAATAGGAGGGATCCAAATTGACATCTTACAAGCAAGAAAATTCAGAGAAATTAAGCAACTGGGCAAAGTAGTGGGAAGGCGGCGGGGGAACTAGAACCCAGGTCTCTGTTACTTACTAGGGTCATTCTCAAACTTGCCACAGACTCTGCCGTGCTTCCTAATATTAATAAATATTTGATGGGTTCCAGACGCTAGTTCTAGGAGCTTTTTCATGTTTTATTTCATTTAGTATCACCATTTTGTAGACAGAGAAGCTTGATGAACCTGTGTCCAAGGTCACTAGGATGATAACCAGTGGAGCTAAGCTTCAGACCCTGGTCTAGCTCCCTGCAACTTCCCAAAGGGGAACCAGCCCATTCTCAGCGATGATTGTAAACATTCGTCTCTGCAGATGAGATCCCTTAATAGGTACTGCTATTCCACATATGTATATTATTACTGTTATTTTTAATAGATTTACTAGATTGTAATGTTTGATAATTTTCACCCAATGCTGGTGAATGCAGAACACAGACATTCTCACACACTAATGGGTGAAAATGTCAGTTGCTGCAACCTCTTTGGAAGTGAGTGGACAGTGTCTATTAAAACTGCACAAAGCAAACTGACTTAGTAGTTACTTTTCCAGGAATTTATACTGTGCGTTTACATGTAGCAACAACCAAAGCCCCATGTACAAGGGAGTTCATCGTGGCATTGTTCATAATAGCAAAAGCTAGAAACAACCATAGTGCCAAGCAGTGAGGGACTGGGTACATCAAGAGTGGTCCCTACATACAAGGGAATACAACGTAGACCTTAAAAAGCAGGGGGCAAATCTATACAGACTGCTAGGGAGAAATTTCCAAGATGTGTTACTGAGTAGAAAATATAAGCTCCTCAGCAGTATGATTCAATATATGTAAAGTCAAAGATCATAAAACATCTCTAGAAAATTCTACAAGAAATTTATTATTAACAGTAATAACCTCTTGGGGCACCTGGGTGGCTCAGTCGGTTAGGCATCCGACTTTGGCTCAGGTCATGATCTCATTGTTTGTAGGTTTGAGCCCCAAATCGGCCTCTGTGCTGACAGCTGAGAGCCTGAAGCCTGCTTCAGATTCTGTGTCTCCCTCTCTCTCTGCTCCTCCCTCTCTCATGCTCTGTCGCTCAAAAATAAATAAACATTCTAAAATTTAAAAAAAAATAGTAATAACCTCTAGAAATTGGGATGGGGCAAGAACTTTATCCTTTTGTGATTTTTTTATATTGTTTGAATATTTGAAATACAATTTTATTGAAGTATATGTATTGTTTGAAACTTTTTTACTATGAACATGTGCTTTTTTAATTAGCTAACTACAAAACTTAATTATTTCTTCAACTAGTAATTCTTAATAATACTTAGCACATTAATAGGATATTTATTTTTAAAGCAAAAATCCATCTGGAAGAATGAAGAAACACATTGGACAAAGTATTGTCCAGAGTAGCCTTTTGATATCCTAACAACCCAGTAGAGATAGTTGAATAATTAACTTATTGTCAGCAGTCATGTTGCTACAGTTAGACAGTTTACTAGTTTGACAATGATGGATAAACATTAATCAACCTATCAATGTGAGTCACAACATAGTAACTGTTATCTGGGGGTTAATGATAACAGTTACTGCTTTTTTTGAATATTACTCTATGCCAAGCTGTCTTAAGTACATACTATTTCTCATTTAATTCCTTACAATCACCAGGTGGTTGTTTTTGTGCCCATTTTACAGATTAAAAAACTGAGGCTCAAAGAAGTTCGGCCACCTGACCAGCTATTAAGTGGTGGTGCTGTAGATCGAACCCCAGTCTTCATCACCCCTGGGATTGGACTTTTAACCACTCTGTATGGTGGCATGGTGCATCTTGGTATTATGGGCTTTTGAGACCAGAAGTTTCTCTGCTAAATCCTGGCTGAATATCTCTGATATCTGTCTCCAATCTCTCTCTCTTTCGTCTCCCATCTCTCCACATGACCTGGATTCTCTTTTCCATCCCCCTGAGGTGAGCTTTCTCCATATGCTGACCCTTTTCTCAGAGCTATAGCATGATCTTTTACTTGAACTCCTTGGAATCCCTGGATATGTTTCCAAACAATCATAAAATAAAATCCTGTGCTGGCTTCACTAAGGATTACCTCTCTGAAAACCCAGGAGAGGCAGTGGCTGAAGGATGCTGTTTAAAAATAATATGGTTACTCATGGAACTGGATGCACATTTGAATTTGAAGGAGACAGTCAGGGAACTTTAGCTGAGGAAAAGTGAGGACATGACCCATGAGGTTCTTTTCTGCCTAACAACTCACAGAGAAGGTCCCTCATTGGCTGTGAGGAAGGGCTCAACCTCCATCTCTCTGATGGTGGATTTGTCGTCTAGGCCCCCTTGTCCTCTAATGAGCTACACAGGTGTTGTGTTATAATCAGTACAGCAGGTAGCTGGGCATCAGAAAATCCAGGTTCTGGACCATGAGGTGTATTGATTATTCCTAAACAGAAAAGCAGTCATCCCAAACCAAGAGTGACATCAGCACCTTTGTCTTCCCTGAATGCATCACTGCCCCAAACCCAGGTGGCTTGAGCTCTGTCCTTCTACCACTTGTTCAGTACCTGGCGACAAACCAGTAACTGTGGTTTGAATTCAGAGTCCCGGGGGGCTCAAAGCAGGCGAGGGCAGGGTTATGTGGGCATGGCTTCCTGGAAAAGAATTTTGAGCTGTGTTTTGAAGGATCCAGAAAATGGCTTTACCTCCTTTGCTATTTCCAAGAGAAAGCAGCAGGATATAAGAAGGGGTGTTATAAAAGAAGTCGCAGCTGAATTTGGGGGGTGGGGAATGGGAGACGATGGTGCTATGAAATGAATGTGGGAGAAATGTTAGCTGGTGGCTAATTGCGTGATTTAAGTTCCATGGGGCTCCGCACCCCCTGTGGAGACCCAGCTTCTACACTGCAAGCTTAATCCCTGGGGAATGTCACTGTCATTCAGAGGCTGGTAGTGTGACTAGGGCCCCAGCCAAGCAAAACAGCACTTCTCAGAGTCAGGGGATTCCTTTATCGAGCCCCTCCCCCCAATCACCTCCTCCCGTCTTCTCTTATCACTGGGGCTGTCTGTCTGTCAGACCAGTTGGTCATCAGGGAATAAACATCTCAGGCTGTTTGCCCACCAGTTCGGGGATCAGGTGACCATTATGGAAGGCAATACCAGAGGCCTTTGCATGCCAGTGTGACGCCAGGAACAGTGAGAGCCTGTGATGTGCTGACCTCACTGAGCGGGCACCCTTGCAGCTGGCCTGGAGCTGGTGGACGAGTGCCACTCCCTGATGTGGCACCTTTGGTCATCCCAGGGCTACCCCCTGCAGGAGACCCTGCCGAGCCCCTCCCGGCATAGACTCTCCAGTCAGAATAGCTGGATTAGAAACCCAGACCCGGGATCTGTTAGCTGCATGACTTAAGGCAAGTAACTTCACCTTTCTGAGCTTCAGCGTTTCCCTCTGAAGAATGAGAGTAATAACGCCCGCATGGTAAGATTACTGTGAGGATTAAACATAAAGCACTTAGGAGAGTGTTAAAAGGACTTACACTTTCAGCTCTAGGATGAATAGGTCTTGGAGCACCTGGATGGCTCAGTGGGTAGAGTGTGCAACTCTCGATCCTGGGGTCATGAGCTCCAGCCCATGATGGATGTCGAGTTTACTTAAAAAAAAAAAAACAAAAAAAACAATGAACACGTCTGGGGATCTAATGTAAAACATGGTGACAAGAGTTGATAACACAAAGATAAATCTGTGAAGTGATGGATATGATAATTATAACCAGACGGTGGAGCTCTTTCACAATGTATACATACATCAGATCATACCATGTCTTACCTGTCTTACAATTTATTGTCAATTATACCTCAATAAAGCTGGAATTTTTTTTTTTTATGTAAAGCACATAGGCCAGTGTCATCTGGCATGTGAATGGGGCTGAGCAAGCTGCTGTTGACTGGTTTTCACATAATGATGACTGAACTTTGCATCGGGGAATCAGTGATCATAATGCACAGTCTTCTCTTGAAAGGGGGAGGGTGATCTGAATCGGGATGGCAGTCACCTTCTGCATGTAAAAGCCCTAGGGTGAAAGGATAGACTTGTAGGAACCATCTGGAAGGGAAGCAGGGAAAAGGGAGTATTGTCAGAACACAGTGGGGAGGAGACCTGCAGCCCTGGCCTTGGGTCCTGGCTCTCCTCCTTTCCAGCCAGGGACCTTGGGCCTTGCTTTGTGAACTCTCCACTCTCCCTTTTCCTCGGCCATAAGATGGGGATCACAAATTGTTCCTTCTTTTGTTGCGAGGCTGAGCACAAGGCTGGCCCAGAGTCATCTCTCAGTACAAGTGGCTGTGATGATGACCTGCTTGGTCACAAAACACCAGGCAGCTCAGAAAATTCGAATCCGTAAGAGGAGGGCCCCCAAGAGAGTGCAAGGGGTGAGGGGTGTGGTTTGGTTCAGTCTTTGGAGGTGGGGGATTTATTGAGGATGGGGGCTTGCTGGGGGGGTTGCCTGCTCCTCAGAACGTTTCACTGAGGAACTTGACTTCTGATGATTTAAAGAATCCCAAAGAAGGCCTGTTAGGATTGGGGAGGGATAGGGTTTCCCCTATCACATGTCTGCTTCACTCTGCTCCCCTCTCCCCAGAGAAGAGCAAATACACATGTCTAAAATATCTAAGGGAGTGTTATGGGTTGAATCGTGTCCCCTAAAAAGATCTGTTGAAGCCCTAACCCCTGGCACCTGTGAATGTGACTTTCTTTGGAAATAGGGCTTTTGCAGATACAGTCCAGTTAGGTCATTAGGTGGGCCCTCATCCAATATGACTGGTGTCTTACAAGAAGAAGCCAACTTAGACATAGATTGCACAGGGAGGAGGCCGCGTGACCACATGGCCTGGCTGCAAGTCCAAGAGCACTGAGCGCTGGCAGGCAGCCCCACAAGCTAACAAGGATTCTCCCCCTCCACCCCTCATGTCTCAGATGGCCCTGTCCACACCTGGATTTCCGGCCCCTGGCCTCCAGAACTGTGGGGATAAATTTCTGTTGTTTTAAGCCATCTAGTTGGTGGCGCTTTGTTATAACAACCCTAGGAAACTAATACGGGGAAGCCAGGGACTGGGGGAGAGGGAGGAGCTGAGGGATTGTGTTCCCTTGATCTGAGAACCCAGGAAACCAGATCAAGGAATTCACAGCCAGAGGAGCCTCAGAGGGCTGAGCTCAGTTCCAATTCCAGGGCCATGAAGGCAGGCAAGATGTTTGGATGAAGTGATAATAGGAGGCAGGAGAAGATTCTGCACAAGGATGTTGGCTCTGAAGATCTGGAAATCTGGGGTGGTGTTGAGTTCTGCCATTGGTTTGTCTGTAGCAGGATCGTTAGGGACGTTGGCTTTCAATCCTGACTCTATTGCTTACTAGCAGTGTGACCCTGGATGGGTTACCCAGCTACTGTGTGCTTCAGTTCCCTCACCACGAGGTCCGTAGGTTGCTGTGAGAGTCACAATGCTGTATGTGTGACACACAGTAAGTCTTCAGAATTCATCTGTGGAATGAATAATTTAGGTGAGCGTTTAACACCATGTCTGCCAAAGTTAGGCTCCCTGGGAAACAGACTCTGAGACAGAGATGTGCTGCTGCTCCAGAGATCAATACTTAGGGAAGCAAAGAGAAGGAAGCAGGGTTGGGCAGAAAGAGAAGTGGGCTGTGATAAAACCTCCATGGAGACCTCAGCCAATGCCGTGGAAATTCTGAAGCTGGGGTGGCCCTTCAGAAGTGGCAAAATGGCTCTGAGCATTTCTACATCAACATCTCCTCCCACGCTCTGATCATGTCTAACAGAAAAGTGAATGTGCCTGACCCAGTGATCCTAACCAAATCCTTATTACATTTCATTGGCTCTGACTGGGCATGTTCCTATTCATGAACCCATCTACGGCCAGAAAATGTGATACTCTCATTGGCCAAGCCAGAGTCACATGCTCATCCCTGGTGTCAGAAGTCCATGAATGCCACCTGAAGCCTGCATGTTGGAAATTGGAGAGTCTGGGGATGCCTGGTTGGCTCAGTCAGAAAGCATGCCACTCGATCTCGGTGTCATGAGTTCAAGCCCCATGTTGGGTGTAGAGATGAAAGAAAGAAAGAAAGAAAGAAAGAAAGAAAGAAAGAAAGAAAGAAAGAAAGAAAGAAAGAAAGAAAGAGAAAGAAAGAAAGAAAGAAAGAAAGAAAGAAAGAAAGAAAGAGAAAGAAAGAAAGAAAGAAAGAAAGAAAGAAAGAAAGAAAGAAAGATGGAGAAAGGAAGAAAGAAAGAAAGATGGAGAAAGAAAGAAAGAAAAGAAAAGGAAGGAAGGGAGGGAGGAAGGAAGGAAGGGAGGGAGGGAGGGCGGAAGAAAGAAAGGAAATCGGAGAGTCTGTGATTCCCTTAGTGGAAAAATCTAAGTGTGCCAAGAATGAGTGAATGCTGGACAGTGAAAGCCTGACAAACATCTATCTATTCTTTAACTGGAAAGGATATTATATAAACAACTTCTGTCATGGCAGGTGCCTACCAAGAATGAATACTGTGATATGGAATGCAACATGCATTTCAGGGTGTTTGACACAGAGGAAGGTATTCAAAACATGTTTGCTGAAAAAAATTAAATAAATATTACTAACTAAACAGGGGGAAAGAAAGCATCCACTGGGTGATCCTCAAGCTGTTTTCAATCTTAGCCCTCCAGAGGCTTCTGAGCTGTTGGATTGTTCTGTTTCTTCTCTGGATGGTGGTTTCGTGGATGTGTCATAGAAATTCAACAAGTTACACGTCTATGATTTGTGTCTCTTTCTGCATCTGTTGTTATACCTGAATAAAATTTCTTCAAAAGTTTAAGAAAACAAAAGAGAAAAAAGAAATGTCACACATTTCTGTGTGTGCCACACATAGTCTGTGGCACAGATAGTAAGATAGCATTCTTAAAAATAATAAAATACATAAAATAAATAATATGGCATTCTTTCCTCATGTTCTAGTCTTCTGTTTCTGTCCGTAATCTTGGACGAGTAACAGCCTCTCCATTGCTGGCTGTTCATTAAGAACAATTTCATCAAGGATGATTTTTATGATAATTGAGTGTTCCTACAACCCCTTACCATCAACAATTCAGATTTAGGTTTTTAAGGGCGTGTCATGAAGGTCATTTCAACACCAGTTTTTTCTTTTTTTGTTATTAAAAATTTTTTTAATGTTTATTTTTATTTTTGAGAGAGAGAGAGAGAGAGAGACAGAGCACAAGTGGGGGAGAGCAGAGAGTGAGGGAGACAGAAGCAGGCTCTAGGCTCTGAGCTGTCCACACAGAGCCCGACGTGGGGCTTGAACCCATGAACCATGAGATCATGACCTAAGCCGAAGTCAGAGGCTCAACCAACAGAGCCACCCAGGTGCCCGAACGCCAGTTTTTCCAATGTGTGTTTCAAACTAAGCTTCAAGGATTCAGATAACCACTTTGTTCTTGTTTCATTTTTGCTAAGCTAGTTGAAAATAAGTGATAGGTACCATAACAGTTCATCCCTAAATACCAAATATTCCCAAAGAACGAGGATATTTTTCTCTGTAACCACAATATCAAGACACGCAAGAAAGTTAACACTGATATAATAATATAGTATTATTTTCTCTACATCTACGAATTTTCCCAGTTGTCTAGATAACATCTTTTATATTTGCTTTTTTTGTTTAAATCTATGATACACATTTTACGTATTGTATTTTTTATTCTCCTTAGTCTGCTTTATCCTATAATCGTTTTCACACTTTTTTTTTGTCGTTTATAGCATTGACAATTTTAAAGAGTCTAGGATTTGCAGAATTTATATTCTTTTTTTTTAAGTTTATTTATTTACTTTGAGAAAGCGCGAACAAGCTAGGGAGGGGCAGAAAGAGAGGGAGAGAGAGAATCGCAAGCAGGCTTCATGCTGTCAGCACAGAGCCTGACACGGGGCTCGACCTCACAAACCGTGAGATCATAGCCTGAGCTGAAACCAAGAGTCAGCTGCTCAACCAACTGAGCCACCCAGGCACCCTGCAGAATTAATATTCTATATTCTGGATTTGTCTTATCATTTTCCCATTACTAAGTTTAGCTTAAAATACTTCAACAAGAAGACTACGTAGGTGGTATTGTTTATCTTCCATTCTTCACACAAGGTGGCCCATCGGGCCAGTTTGCTCCATTACTTGGTGATGTGAAGTTGTCTCCCTCGATTGAAGCAGATCTCAAGATCCCATCTCTTTCCCTTTGTAGTTAGAAACCATCTTTGACATGACACTTGGAGACTATGTAAGTGTCCTATTCCCCAATAGTCATTCGCCTGTGGTTTTAGCATCCACTCATGATCCTTGCTAGAGCCAGCTATATATGAGGGTTTTCTAATTGAATCAATCCATCTACATTTATTAGATGATTTCTTTTGTAAAGAAAGAACATAACCTGTGTTCCCCTGTCTTCTCTTACTTCTCTCTTCTCTCTGTCTCTCTGTGTCTCCCTCCCTGCCCCCCTCCTTTCTCTTTCATGTGTATGTAATATCCACATAGGCTCGCTTTCCTTTTCACAAAAGGTATTTAAGGACTGTCATATACCTTTTTTAAAAAGTTGTCTGTTTTGTCCATTTTTATATTGCCTCCATTTATATTTTATATTTGGAGAGTTTCCTTCCCCTTCAATTTTAAGTCCTCTTCATGTATTAGAGAAATTAGATCTTTATCTCTGATATAGGTGACGAATATTTCCACCTAGCTCAGTATCTCTGTTCTGATTTTGCTTATTATATTTTTTTGCCATGCTGATTCCACTTTATTTTTTCGCAGAGAAATTCGTCAATCTTTTCTTCTGTTACATATGGATTTTGAGTCAGAGTTAGGGTTTAAAAAGTTCCCCCACGCTGAGATTATTTTTTAAATTCTCCTGTTTTCTTCCAATACTTGCCTGCCTGTCTCTTTTACACTGAGACCTCTGATCCATTTGGAGTTTATTCTGGTGTCCAGGGTGAGCCATGGATCCAACTTTACCTTTCTCCAAATGGCCAGCCAGTTGCCCCCAACACCACTTATTAAAAGAACCAGCTCTTCCTGTGTGGTTTAAGATTGTATCTTTATCGTATGCTGAACTTCCATATGCACTTAGGTCTATTCCTGAACTTTCTATTTTATCCTAAGTCTGTCTATTCATTTACCAGTTTTAATTATAGATTCTTTATAATATCATTTATTGCTTGACAAGCCTGGTTTCTCACAGCTCTTCTTTTTTGGGTTTTTTTTATAGCTATGGTTGTGTGTTTATTTTTCTATATGAGTTCTGAAGTCAACTCTCCTGAGGGAGGGAATGTGGTCTTTTTATCAGGATCGTGTTAACATTACAGATTAGCTTAAGGAGAATTACATCTTTATGATGTTCGATTGTCCCGTCAAAGAACAAGGGATGCCTTTTGTTTTGTTCAAGTCTCCTGTTATGTCCTTTGGGAGTGTTTTAAAGTTTTCCACAGAGAGGTTTTGACAATTTTAGCAGTAGTAAATAAAACATTTGACACTCCAGCAGATCAAAGCAAAAGTTTTATTACGGAAAAACTGATACTAGAAGAGAGAACGGAGCCAGGCAAATCACCACATTGACACCAGCTGCCAGCTTCCCAGCCCAGAGGGACAGGAGACCCGGAGCCAGATGGAAAATCAGCCAGGACAGAAGGTAGCACCCAGGACACCTCTCCTGGGACTAGTCACCACCCTCCTGGTACCTGAGCTTGTAATGCCCTAGGGATTCCAAATTACTTACGTAGGTGGCTACTTTCAGACCCAAGCCTACCTATTATATGCTGTTTTCTCATCTGCGGCCGTATAACTCATGTTCTAGCTGCCTAGGGCCACAATACCAGGTAAATAACTCCCTCAGTCTATGTTAGAACGTCCACATCATTCAAATATTTATTAGTTTATTCCTAAATATTTTCTACTTTTTTGTTTCTGTAATAAATAGAGGTTTCTCTTTCGTGATTTCCTCTAACTGGCTATCGTTCATATAAATATAAACATATTTGTACAATTGTATTTATATTTTATTCATCTCTATAAAAATGTGCATGGATATATATATATATATATATACACATGTACATATATATATATATACACATGTACATATATATATATATATATATATCCTACAGAATTATTTGCCTTGTGTTAGTTTTATAATTAAAACTTTTGAGTTTTCCAACTGTACTATCATGTCACCTACCGATAGAGATAGTTTTATTTTTTAATGTTGACTCTTATGCTTCTAGGAGTTTTCTCTTGTCGAGCAGCATTGGCTAATATCTCTGATATTATGTTAAATAGCAGTGGACATATTGGCTATCCTTGCCTTGTTCCTGACCTCACGTGCTTATTCATTAAATAAGATGCTGTCTTTAGGAATGAAGTATACATTCTGAATATATACATTTATTATATGAAAATTAATTCATTAATTCTTGTTTTTATTTAATGTTTTGATCATAAATATTTAGTCAAAAGGTTTGTAATATCTATAGTATATAATTTTCTCATAAATTTATTATTATGGTAAATTATATTAATGAACAATATCAAACCATTCTTGTATTACTGGAATAAATCCCACTTGATTATGGTATGTTTTGAGGGAAGGGAATTGTTTGGATTTTTTATAGTTTTTTCCATTATTTATTTATTTTTTAAGTTGATTTAAGCAATCTCTATACCCAATGTGGGGCTTTAACATTGTTTCAGTAAGAAGTTCAAGTGCACATTTAGGGCTATTTTAAGAAACATGAACACTTTGGCTTTCATTATTACATCAGATGAAAAAAGTAATTCAAAGAATGGTTTTCAGGGGCAGCTGGGTGACTCAGTCAGTTAAGCATCTGACTTCAGCTCAGGTCATGGTCTCACGGTTTGTGGGTTTGAGCCCCACGTCAGGCTCTGTGCTGACAGCTCCGAGCCTAGAGCCTGGAGCCTGCTTTGGATTCTGTGTCTCCCTCTCTCTCTGCCCCTCCTCTGCTCATGCTCTGTCTTTCTCAAAGATGAATAAATGCTAAAAATAAATAAATAAATAAATATAAAAAACAAAACAAAAAAAACAACAACAAAGAATAGCTTTCATCTCTTACTATGATTAACAGCAAAACCAAGTAGAAAAATAAAAGAATGTATTTTATTTTTTTAAGTTTATGCATGTATGTATGTATTATGTAATCTCTACACCCATCATGGGGCTCTAACTCATGACCCCTAGATCAAGAGTTAGCCAGCCAGCCAGCCAGGTGCCCCAAGAGAATATGCTTTATTTTACTTACTTACTTATTTATTTGGGAGAGAAAGAGAGAGTGCATGCACACACAAACAAGGGAGGCGTAGAGGGGGAGAGAGAGAGAGAGAGAGAGAGAGAGAATCCCAAGCAGGCTCCGTGCTCAGCACAGAGCCTGACTCAGGGCTCAACAGGTCAATGGGGGGAGGGGAGAAGGGGAGGTTCGAGCCCATGACCCCGGGATCATGACCTGAGCTGAAATCAAGAGTCGGACACCCAACCGACTGAGCCAACCAGGCACCCCGAGAATGTATTTTAAAAGAGAGTATTTTATGAGACTTCTTTTGTTTAACTTTTCTATTTTTACTGTGGACAATTTTGATAAATTGTGTTTTCTGGAAAATTATGGATTTTACCTACATCTTCAAGTCTATTCACAAAAAAGTAGTGCAAAATAGTCTTATTTTTAAAATTCCCTTTTTTCCAGTGGTTATTTTGTTCTTGTCACTTATTTTGTGTGTTTCACCTTTCTCTCTTTTTTTCATTAGGTAAACCAGAGGTTTATGTATTTTGTTGTGTTTTTCAAAGAACCAGCATTTGGATATGTTTACCATTTCTGCTGTTTTCTTCTACTTTTTAGTAGAAAAAACACATCAGTGAATTTTTGCCACATCAGCGAATTGATGAGGATCCGGTGGTCTGGGGCCCTGCCAGGACATCCCCTCCGAAGTAAAAGACAAATTATTGTGTCTCGCGTCATCTACCACCAAAATGAAACACAACCTTTGCTTGCCCTCTTTGAGTCCTGGAGGCAGCATATTTATTTTACACTTGGGATACTGCTCTGATCCAGTCATGTATCAGGTGACACATAAGGCTGCCAGTTGTGTTATGTTTTTTGTTTTTAAGTAATCTCTATACCCAGAGTGGGGCTCGAACACGTGACCCCGAGATCAAGAGCCGCGCGCTCTACTGACTAAGCCCAGCCAGGCGCCCTAAGGCTGCCAGTGTTGAACAAGGCACTGAGACCAGGGGAGGACTCTTCAGTAGGTCCAGGCTGTGGGGCAGGTCACCCTGTTGCTTGGGTCACATGAAACAGGAGACCCTATGGTGCTAGAGGGGTTTGTGGAAGGAAAAGATACCGTGCAGAATTTACTATAAGCCACAGTAGGAGAATCGCAGTAGACACACGTGAATTCTGGAGCAAGCCATGGCATGTACCACAGAGAAGTACACACCATGTGAAAAATAGCCAGGCCCTGCTAGAGACAGAACCTCTGATCCTGCTGACCGTGGGATATCAAGTGACTACGTGGCAGAAATGCTCTATTATATTTCTACTCATGTGTAACGAATTATCACAAATGTAACAGCTTAAGGGAACACAAATTTATTAGCTCATAAATACATAGGTCAGAAGTCCAGCGTGGCTCAGATGGGTTCCCCTCTTAGGGTATCATAAGGCCAAAATCAAGATGTTAGCCAGGCTGAGTTTTTTTTTTTTCTTCTTTTTGAAGGAGAGAGAGAGAGAGAACAGGGGAAGGACAGAAAGAGAATCTTAAGCAGATTTCACACCCAGTGTGGAACCCAACCCACGCCGGGCTTGATCTTAAGACCTTGAGATCATGACCTGAGCTGAAATCAAGAGTTGGCTACTCAGCTGACTGAGTCACCTATGCGCCCCCAGGCTGAGTTCTTTTTTCAACGTTTTTTATTTATTTTTGGGACAGAGAGAGACAGAGCATGAACGGGGGAGGGGCAGAGAGAGAGGGAGACACAGAATCGGAAACAGGCTCCAGGCTCCGAGCCATCAGCCCAGAGCCTGACGCGGGGCTCGAACTCACGGACCGCGAGATCGTGACCTGGCTGAAGTCGGACGCTTAACCGACTGCGCCACCCAGGCGCCCCCCTAGGCTGAGTTCTTATCTGAATTCAGGCTGTTGACCAAATTTAGTTCTTTGTGGGTGTAGGACTGGTTTGTTTCTTTTTTAACATTTTTTTAACATTTACTTTTTTTATAAAATCTTTAAAGGTTTATTTTCAATTGAGAGAGAATATGAGCGGGGGAGGGGCAGAGAGAGAGGGAGGCACAGAATCCGAAGCAGGCTCCAGGCTCTGAGCTGTGAGCACAGAGCCCCACATGGGGCTCGAATTCGTGAGCCGTGAGATCATGACCTGAGCCAAAGTCGGACACTTAACCAACCGAGCCACGCAGGCGCCCCTGTAGGACTGTATTTATTGGCTGTCCACCACGGGCCTCTCTCAGCATGTGAAGGTCACTGCGTTCCTTCTCACGTGGCCCCCCATCCTCAAGCCAGCAGCACATCGAACTCCTCTCATATTTCAAATCTCTCTCATTTTTTCTTTTGCTGTCAGCCAGATAAAGCTCCCCATTTCGAAAGGCTCGGGTCATGAGAGCAGACCCACCCGAATAATCTTATTTTACCGTCAAATGTGCTATATAACATAACAGAATCACAGGAAGGATATCTTGTCATAGTCACATATTCGCACTAACAATCCTCACTCGAGGGGTTAGGGCAGGACGTCTGGGGAGCCGTTCTGGAACTGGTCCCTACCACCGCTGCCCATCATGAGCTGAGTTCTGGTCACGAACTGATGAACTGATTCATGCCCATCATGAACTGATTTGTCAGGGTCCTGGAAGGTGGACGGATGAAATATCGGGCACAAGGAGGTCTCGGGTAGAGGCGTGTGGGAAGTGCGCGTTAAGCGTGATGATCATTGAATCATATGAAAGCCACCCCTTCCGGCCGAAAGCATTCACCGTGGAAGAGGCACTGAAGAGCCAAGTACCCAAAATGACTTGGTGGGGGAGGGGGGGGTTGAGATCAGTCAGCCTCTGTCATCGGCCACCCCAGTACTGTCCAGTGAGTGTGTCAGTGAAGTATCCCGAGTTCCAGGGATGGAAGTCATTTATGAAACCACCAACACACGCTCCCAGTCATCGAGAACGATCTAGCTACTGCACTGCTAAATATCCAATGCGCCGCCAACAGAGACCAAAGCTGAGCCCCTGATATAGCATCATCCTCCAAAGAGAGCAATCCCGGGGAGGCAAACGATCTCTGTGGGCCATCATCTGCTTACCACAGATAATGAGGGTCAGTTGCAGCTGTAAGACCAGTTTCAGCAGTGAGGTCTGTAGTTTTCTCTTGCTAACCTTTCTCTTGCCAGTTTTTCCCAAAAAGAAACTCCCAAAGTCCTGAAGGAGCTGTGCCAAGATGGGATAAGCAAGTGGAACTGTCAGATACAAGGAGCTGACTGCTGTGGTTGCCATGGTGCACCGCCTGGGTCTCCCTTTCAGGACCCCTCAGCTGCCAGAGCTGTCAGCTTCTGATGGCTCCCAACAGAGTCCCTGTCTGGAATTGCCCCAAACTGAATGAAGTGCCCCCCCCCCCCGGGAAAGCCCACATCCAGTAAATAATCAGTATAGGAGTATAAAGTCCTGGCCCCCTTGCCTTAGGGCGGGACATCCTGAAGAGCCATCCAAGCTCCAGGGCTCCTGATAGAATCAGGAGGGTGAGGCCACTGCAGTGCGGTTCAACTTCCCCTCTGCACAATCCAGCTTCCCTCCCTCCTTACAGATTTTGTTGCTGATAGTACTCCCCAGTAAAACCCCCTGCACACAGATCTCAGTCTGCTGTCTGAGAAACCTGACCAAAGGTACCTGCCTTTGTTTTTTATAGAAGCCGTATAGAATATCTAAATAGGTGCCAGGAAGATTATCTCCAAAATAATGGCTTTGCAATACAATACAGTGAAACCTTGGATTGCGAGTAACTTGTTCTGTGAGTGTTCCACAAGACAAGCAAACATTTCTAATCAATTTTAACTTGATTGACGAGCGATGTCTTGCAATATGAGTAGTACGTGATGTCAAATGTCCCACGATCACAACTGAGCCAATGGTTCTTCTCTTTCTCTCTCTCCCTCTACGGGATTGTGGGTGATCATCTCCCATGCTCAGATGCTCGGTCTCAGGCTGCAGTGTTTGGCAGAAATTAGTGATTTTTCAGAACATTGGAAGGTGCCCACAATTGACATTAAGGTATTTTTTGTTACTTCAAAGCACCAGTGGGTAGTCCTTTGCTTTTCCATACAAGAGTAAGCTTAGGAATGCTTTGCTTCATTCTAGGTCAGGCTGCCTGCAGATATAGACCCTTTCTTCTGCTGCCTTATTGCCAGTTATATTAAATACAGTATATGACAAGAGTTTCTTAATACTGAACTGGGGCGCCTGGGTGGCTCAGTCGGTTGAGCATCTGACTTCGGCTCAGGTCATGATCTCATGTTCTGTGAGTTTGAGCCCCGCGTTGGGCCCTGTGCTGACAGCTTGGAGCCTGGAGCCTGCTTCGGATTCTGTGCCTCCCTCTCTCTCTCTCTTGACCCTCCCCCGTTCATGCTCTGTCTCTCTCTGTCTCAAAAATAAACATTAAAAAAAATTTTAATACTGTACTGTAGTCAACATCCATGCAAGCATATACAATGGTGCAGGAAAAGATCCCATTGAGCCAATAGATAGCAGTGGTTCCATTAATGATAATGAAAGTCTTCCTACATAATAATCCTCTTCTCTCATCTCCCTCACACCAGCCATGAAGGTTTTCAAAGGTAAGTGCAGGTTAATTTGTTTACTTTTCTTTATATTTTGTATTTTCTTTATTATTTTGTATTATATTACAGTATTGTAATCATTTTATATGAATATTTTGGGGTTGTGGGATGAATCATCTGAGTTTCCATTATTTCTTATGGGGAAATTCGCCTTGATATACAAGTGCTTTGGATAACAAGCATGTTTCCAGAACAAATTATGCTCACAAACCAAGGTTTTACTGTACCTCCATTTTTACCATGGCTGCCAGGAAGCTCAGAGCCCCAGCTGAGCAATCACAGCAACCACTTTACATTGGTTTAAATTCCCATTCTGTAGTACCTCTTTTTAAGCCATATTGGAATGTGTTTATTGTAAGCCACCTCAAGCTCTCTATTAAAAGGGGCAGGGTGTATATACATTATAAATAATAACCCACCTTGACGGTAAAACCAGCACACCCTGACTGCTCTTAACACATTAAGCGGTATAATTCTGTGATTAGAGAATTGGCTCCTTCTAGGTTTAGGGCTGAGCTTCTATATTAGGCTGAGCTTGAGCAAGTTACCTAACCTCTCTGATGTGGTGATGACCTAAAAACCATGAAGCTAGCAATACCACCTCACAGGGCTATTGTGAAGATCAATGAAATAACATTTATAAAGCACCTGACACGTGAAGATGCTCAGGTAACGACAGCTGTCAAAGACAGCATCAGCATCAGCACCATCGTCCTTGTCATCAACAAGGACAATAGAGACATGAACAATGAATAGAGAATGGACATTGCTGTTTTAGGCCCCTTTGGGCAAAAGAATGGCAAACAAGCCTTTGATGAAGTTACCATGGGATGAAAATAGTTTGGGGCTCCAAATCCTGAAGTAGCTGAGCCCCTGGGAACCCTGAGTTCCCAAGTTCCATCAAAGGGCCATGAGTGGTTCATGTTTGGAGGCCATCATTGATTTTGCAGAAGATAAAATGGTGGCCATGCAACATATTCTAGTCTTCCTGGAGTGATGGTCCGTGGCCTTAATTGGCAGCTGTTCTGACATGTGTGGGGTGGGCTTGGCTCCCTGCTCTGTGCTATCATTGTATCTGGACTTCCCCCATCACCACCCTGCCTGCGATTGCCTCTTGTGGACTACGTACCCCAGGAGGCTGTGAGCTGCTCTGTGGAGGCAAAGTGTTTTTCTCTTATTCACTATTGTATCCCCTGGATCTAGCACAGCACCTGACAACATAGGAGGTGCTGATTAAATATTTGTTCAACAAATGAATGAGTAATGCCTCCTCCCCACCAGCTCTTTTAATCATCATACCTAACAGGGGGAAAAGAATTAAGTAAATTGGGAAACATTAGCAGGTAGCAATTAAAAACAACAATCACGAACATTATGTGGGAAGGTAAAATAATTATGTGAGAATGTTAAGTGAGTTAAATTCCTTTTGGCCTCTCCTGGAAAACGGGGTCATTACCATCTCTTCTATTGGTTTGTTCTGATGCTTAAATGAGACAGAATAGGTAAAATGTTTAGCATAGTGCCTTCCATGACCACATATGTATTTGATAAATGGTAGTATTTTTGTTGTTGTCATTTACAATAATAGAGAAAAAATAGAATAAAAATAATTTTTTCAGGCTGATTATATATAACTAAGAAAACAACAAATTTCCACCATTTCTTTTATTTTTTTTAATATATATTTTTAAAAAAATTTTTTAACGTTTATTTATTTTTGAGACAGAGAGAGACACAGCATGAACGGGGGAGGGGCAGAGAGAGAGGGAGACACAGAATCGGAAGCAGGCTCCAGGCTCTGAGCCATCAGCCCAGAGCCCGATGCGGGGCTCGAACTCGCGGACCGCGAGATCGTGACCTGAGCTGAAGTCGGACGCTTAACCGACTGAGCCACCCAGGCGCCCCATCCACCATTTCTTTTAACCTAACAATAATATGTTTTCTATAATTTCAAAACTTTTGTGATTAAAGTAACAGAGACCTGGGTTTATTACCAGCTCTCCAAGCCTTATTAATAAAGTAAAAATAAGTATTATGCCCTATTTGCTTTATAGGGTTTCAGTGAATTAAATGAATTTCCAAATGTGCAAATGCCTTGAATATAGTCACCTACCTTTTTCAGTTCTTTCTCTCTTCCTTTAATGTTCCCCTCTGGTGTCCTTGTGAAGGGTGTCCTGGCTGCAAGGGAGACCCTGAACAAGAAGGGAGAGTAATTCAAGTAAAAATCTGTGTGGGGCTGGCCATGACCTTGGGGTCAAAGGTGGCCAGAGCTGGAGGGGAGCTGGTGTGTGGCTCCCCTACAGAGGGACCCACAGGAGAACCTTGGAATGACTGCCAAAGAGAGACAAAACCACAGTGCTGGGTCCTGAGTTTGGAAGGGCTTCAGAAAACCACATCAAGACTCAGGACATTCAAAAAAAAAATGCTGGAGGTGATCAGCCTCTGATCCCCACCTGGACTTACCTGGGGCATTCCCCCACCCCCCTGACCCCCGCATTGTTTGCTCAAACCAACTCAGCTTCCCACCTCTCATACCTAAGCCTCCGATGGCCCCCAGACTATTATTACTACTGGCTGTTTGGATCTGACTGACAGAGGCTTTGGACTCTGTCCACCCCACTGCCCCAGGCTGAGAAAGACACACGTCTGGCCTCCTTACTTTCTGTGAGTTACTGGAGCCCCAGCAACTGGTCAGCACAGGAAGTTGATTCCTGTCACTGGATTTGTCACTTTCTGACACCAGAATAGCACACATGTTCTGGCCTCTGTATATTCTGCTTACTGCTTCTGAGAACACACAGAAATTGGATTAAGGGGCCACTCCTACTTAATGTAAACAGTCACATGTATTTGGAGTCCTTTTGTTTTAAAAGTCCGGCAGCCTCCTTTGCACCTGTTGGCAGAGTATCAACTTGCTTTATGTCATTCACACTGCATGGGAGAGTCAATCAGAGCTTCAGTTACAAAGTCAACAACATTTGGGAAGCCCTGACAGGCACTTTCACTTAATCCTCACAAAAACTCTGCAAGGGAGGTGTTATTATGCCCCCCCCCCTTTTTTTTAAACAAGAGAACTGGGTCTCAGAGAAATTCAGAAACCTGAACATGGAAGAGCTAGGATTCAAAACTGGGGCTCTGGCCTGCTTAGAGCCTGGCTCTTTCTACTACGCCAGAATTTAGACGCAAAATGTTGGCCTTTATTTCATTTTTTCTTTTTCTTTCCTTCCTTCCTTCCTTCCTTCCTTTCTTTCTTTCTTTCTTTCTTTCTTTCTTTCTTTCTTTCTTTCTTTCTTTTTTCAAGTAAGCTCTATGCCCAACATGGGGCTTGAACTCACGACCCCAAGATCAAGAGTCTTATGCTCCACTGACTGAACCAGTCAGGTGCCCCAAGAATGTTGGATTTTAAGTGATTGCTTTATAAATTCAATACTTCTAAGGCACCACTGCTGCTCCAAGCACATTAGAATAGATAAAATATTTTAAAAATTAATCTGCTCAAAAGCACAATGAACATCTCCATGGACTACACAAAATGAGTCTGAAAACCAGCATTTTAAGCACATGAAAATATCTAACCCTAAGAAAGAAAGCTAATAAAATCAAAGAATAGGGGGGAAATTTTAGGACAGAGTAAATTAAAATAATGGGATCATCTGACATAAATTTTTATTTAAAAAAAAAATTTTTTTTTTAACGTTTTATTTATTTTTGAGACAGGGAGAGACAGAGCATGAACAGGGGAGGGTCAGAGAGAGGGAGACACAGAATCTGAAACAGGCTCCAGGCTCTGAGCTGTCAGCACAGAGCCCGACGCGGGGCTCGAACTCACGGACCGCGAGATCGTGACCTGAGCCGAAGTCGGCCGCTTAACCGACTGAGCCACCCAGGCTCCCCTGACATAAATTTTTAAATGACATGTTTAGATGGCATTTTTTCTCATTGTATCGGATCCAGTGGTGCATGATTTCAATTTGTCCCATTCCCAGTGATGTTCATTTTGATCACTTGATTAAGATGGCATCCGGCAGTCTTCTCTATGGTACATCGCTAACTATGTAACTAAGAAGAATTTTGAGGGGAAGCCACTGGGATGCCTTCTGCATTTGTGCAGATGAGAGTCAATGGTGGCTTCAACGGGGATAATGGCAAAATGGCAGAGGAGGGGGCATATGTCATAAAACTCAGCAAGGAAAGTCATATCTAAGCCCTGGAAGCTGCTTGGATCTGAGGAATGAGAAAAGGAGAAGCTAATCACTATAAACATTCTGATCTGGGCAGCGGGGTGATGGAGGTGAGTATGACGCATAGGACAGAGAGCAGGCAGGAAAGATGGCAAGTTCAGTCTATGTGTAGGTTCTTATTTCCAACTTGAGAGTCATTATTCTTATTTTAAATTTATTCTTTATTTTTGAATAGGTAATATATTGGTGTCATAGGAAAACATGAAGAATATACAGAGTATTTAGGGGTGCCTGGGTGGCTCAGTTGGTCAAGTGTCTGACTCTTGATTTCAGCTAAGGTCATGATCTCACCATTCGTGAATTTGGGCCCCTGCATCAGGCTCTGTGCTGACAGAGCAGAGCCTGCTTGGGATTCTCTGTCTCTCTCCTCCTCCATGCCCCTCCCCCACTTGTGGGTCCTCTCTCCTTTAAAATAAATAAATAAACTTAAAAAAAAGAATAGACAGAGTATTTAGGAAAACAATAACAACACGGACACTTCTAAATAATCCATGAGTCAAAGTATAAATCACAAGGGAAATTAGAATATATTTAGACCTGAATGAAAATAAAAGCACCACACATCAAAATTTGTGGGATGCCGTTAAAGTGGTGCTTAGAGGGATATTTATAACTTTAAATGCTCATGTTAGGAAAAAAAGAAATATCTAAAATCAGTGATTTAAGCTTCCATCTTAAGAACCTACTAAAAAAAGAGCAAATTAAATTCAAGGTAATTAAATAGAAGGAAGGAAATAATAAAGAGCAAAAATCAAATAAGAAATGGACAAATGGATAAAATTCAATTAAGCCAAAAACTACTACTATGAAAGGTTCAGTAAAATTGATAAAACTCTAGCTAGAAAAATAGAGAGGATACAAATGATCAATGTTAGAAATGAAAGAGAAGATATCACTACAGATGTACAGACACTAAAAGGGTAACAAAAAAACATCGCTGGTGACAGATGGTGACCATAATTATCATGGGGAGCATTGAATAATGCACAGAACTGTTGAAACACGATGTTGTACATCTGAAACTAATACAATATTTTCTGTCAACCATACTTCAAAAAATTTTAAAAACACATTATAAACAATGTAACGATTTATGACAATAAATTGACAATATGGATGAAAATAGATAAATTTCATTAAAGACACAAATTGCTGACTCAAGAAGAAATAGAATATGTAAATAATCCTATATCTATTAAAGAATTTGAATTCATAATGAGACATCTTCCACAAAAGAAACTCCAAGTTGAGATGGCTTTACTGGTTAATTCTAGCAAACATTTAAGAAAGAAATAATAGTAACCCTATGCAAGCACTTTCAGAAAACAAAGACTAAAGAGATATGTCCAAGCTCATATTATGAGGCTAACATTATTACTCTGATGCCAAAGTTACACAGAGACATTCCAAGAAAAGAAAACTACAAACATCCCTCATGAATATAGATGCAAACACCCTTAACCATGTCCTGAAAGAAAAAGAAAGGCATAGAAATTGGAAATAAAAAAAAGGAAAATTATTCAAGGGGAATGTGATTGTGTGTTTAGAAAATCATAAATAATCTACACAAAAGCTTCTAGAAGTAATGACCACAGGATACAGGTTAATATACAAAAATAAATTATATTTTTATATACCAGCAAAAAAAATTAGAAAATGAAATTCCAGGGGCTCCTGGCTGGCTCAGTCAGAAGAGCGTGTGACTCTTGGTTTAGGGGTCATGAGTTTGAGCCCATGTTGGGTGTAGAGATTACTAAATAAATAAATAAATGAAATTCTAAAAACAACATTTGCAATAGTATTGAAAACACAATATACTTAGTGATAAATTTAATAAAATATGTGCAAGACTGGTACATGGATTACTTGTAAAGATTGATGAGAAAAATTAAAGATCTAAATAAATGAAGAGATATACAAAATTCATGGATCAGAAGAACTCAGTATTATCTTTTTAATTAAAAAAATTTTTTAACATGTATTCATTTTTTTTTTTTTTTTTAATTTATTTTTGGGACAGAGAGAGACAGAGCATGAATGGGGGAGGGGCAGAGAGAGAGGGAGACACAGAATCGGAAACAGGCTCCAGGCTCCGAGCCATCAGCCCAGAGCCTGACGCGGGGCTCGAACTCACGGACCGCAAGATCGTGACCTGGCTGAAGTCGGACGCTTAACCGACTGCGCCACCCAGGCGCCCCACATGTATTCATTTTTGAGAGACAGAGACAGAGCCTGAGTGGGGGATGGGCAGAGAGAGAGGGAGACACAGAATCCCAAGCAGGCTCCAGGCTCCGAGCTGTCGGCACAGAGCCCAACTTGGGCCTTGAAATCAGGATTGGGAGATCATGACCTGAGCTGAAGTTGGACGCTTAACCAACTGAGCCACCCAGGTGCCCCAGATCAATATTCTTTTTTTAAAAATATATATTTGTTTTGAGAGAGAGAGAGAGCACGGGTGCTCTCACCCATGAGTTGGGGAGGGGCAGAAAGTGAGGGAGAGAGAGAATCCCAAGCAGGCTCCACGCTGTCAGCATGGGGACTGGAGATCAACACAGGGCTCCATCCCGTGAACCGTGAGAGCATGACCTGAGTCAAAATCAAGCGTTGGACACTTAACTGACTGAGCCACCCAGGTGCCCCAAAGACTCAATAGTCTTAAGATGTCAATTATCCCCAAACTGATCCATAGGTTCAATGCAATTCCAATGAAATTTCTAGCAGATTTTTTTGTAGAAATTTCCATTCGGATTGTAAGTTGTATCTAGAAATTAAAAGGACTCAGAATAGACAAAAACAATTTTGACAAAGGAACACATTTGGAGGATCAACACTATAGATTTCAAGAGCTACTGTTTAGTGGCAATAACCATGACAATGAGGTGTTGGTGTAAGGATAGATACATAGATCAATGGATGAGAACAGAGATAGGCTCATACATCTATGGTCAATGATTTCAGTGGTGTCAAGGTAACTCAGTGAAGGGAAAATACAGTATTTTTAATACATGGTGCTGGATCAACAGGAGGCCGTATGAAAAAAACAAACCTTGACCTTCACTTCATATCCTATGTAAAAATTAATTCAAGGGGCGCCTGGGTGGCTCAGTCGGTTAAGCGTCCGACTTCGGCTCAGGTCACGATCTCGCGGTATGTGAGTTCGAGCCCCGCGTTGGGCTCTGTGCTGACTGCTCAGAGCCTGGAGCCTGTTTCAGATTCTGTGTCTCCCTCTCTCTCTGACCCTCCCCCGTTCATGCTCTGTCTCTCTCTGTCTCAAAAATAAATAAACATTAAAAAAAAAAAATTTAAAAAAAAATTAAAAAAAAATAAATAAAAATTAATTCAAAATAAGTCACATACCTAAGTGCAATTGCTGACTATAAAACTTCAAGTGGAAAATATGGGGAAAATCTGTACAAATTTTAAAAATTGGTAAATTAGAATTCATTAAAATGAAAACCTCAGCTTTGCTTCAAAGAAACCATTAAGAGGGGCACCTGGCTGCCTCAGTCGGTACAGCATGTGACTCTTGATCTCTCGGGATTGGTAAGTTTGAGCCCCACGTTGGGTGTAGAGATCACTTAAAAATAAAATCCTAAAAGAAAAAAATTAAAAAAAAAAAAGAATTCTGGAAGAGGCAAATCTAATTTATAGTGACAGAAAGCAGATCGGTGATTCCCTGGCATAGCCATACTATTTAACCATACTAAAATGGGCGTGCAGTGGTAACTCCTTAAATGATTTTAATGTTACATTTTCTGAAGACTTTTCAGTGTTGTATTGGCTCTGAATATAATAAAAAAGACTGTTGAAGTCTTTTGCCTGGTTTAAAAATTAAATTTGGGTTGTGTGTCTTTTCTTCTGATTATATTATAGAATTTCTTTGTATATTGGAATTGAGCCATTTCTTGAACATAAGTATCAGTATATCTTCCCTTGCTGAGCCACTCACTAAATATCAATATATCTTAAATTTGTATTATTCCTTTTGTAAGTGAAGTTGAACACCTTTTCATATGCTTAGGATCTGTTTGTACTTATTTTTTCTGAGAATAGTTTTCATCGCTTGCCCATTCTAAAATCAGGTTTTGGTCTTTTTCTTATAAATGACTAGGAGACTTTTATATATTGTGGAGATTGGCCTTTGACCTTTGGAATACAGTAGCAATTTTTCCCCTAGCTTGTCATTTTCTTTGGCTTTGCCTATGGTGTATTTTTTGGCCATGCAGGTTTTTATTATTATTTTTAATGCAATTGAATTTTTGTTTTAATGTAGTTGCTTTGGGTGGCTTTTTTTTTTCTTTCTTTTTTTAAGCTTATTTATTTATTTGGCAGGAGGAGGAGGGGGAAGAGAATCCCAAGCTCCCAGGCAGGCTCTGTGTGGTCAGCACAGAGACTGATGTGGGGCTGAAACTCACAAACCATAAGATCATGACCCGAGCCTAAATCAAGAGTCGAATGCTTAGCCGACTGAGCCACCAGGCCCCCCATAATGCAACTGAATTTATCGATCTTTTCTTTTATGATGTGTAGTCGTTTTTAAGTCCAATTTCCCCATTAGATACCAAGGGAAAAAATGATTTTAGACAAGGTCTAGCCATGTTGGACTAAGCCTAAGAAGGGCCTGAGCTGGTGCGGAGGGTTGTCAAGCCCCTTCTCTGCTACTTATTAGCTGTGGATTCTGGGGCAAGTTACCCTACCTCGCCTTGGCTCAGTCAGTTCTTTCGCCTGCAAACTGGAGATAATGAGGCCTAGTTTAAAGAGTTGTTGTCAGTATGACACGAGATAGTGTATGACAAGCACCTGGCACGTGCCTAGCACAAACCTTCCCTGCAGGGTTCTTCTGTCTCTCCAAATGCGTGTACACAGAGGTGTGTGTGTGTGTGTGTGTATAACAGGTGTACATATATATGTGTATTTGTGAGTGGGAAGAGGCAGGGCCCAGGGCCGCCTGTGGGATTCAGCAAACAGCTCAATCACTCATGGCCTCAAAATAAAAAAGCTGCTCCAAGGGCCCAGGATGATTGTGAATCCCACAGCCCTGGCCCCGAGCCAGAACACTCCTTGCCCACCCTCCGTAACCGCCTCTACTGATGGCCAGAGCCCTGCTGCCTGACTCTTTCTCCAGGATGGCCTGCACCGTGGATGTCTAAGCGCTAGTAAGCCCCAGGGCATCAAGGGCTCCAGGATGGTCCCGAAGGGTCAGGGGCAGAGGGAGACCACCCCCACCTCTGGGCTGCTTGCCTACTCTGGGGACCTTTCTGGATAAGGAGATTGATCTAGAATCACCGAATAGATGCACAGCCTGCCTCAGCCACGGGTGCAAATCTCAAGTCCCTCCCACACTGGAGCTCACAGAGCAGTGGGGTACACTTCAGGCCTCAGCTTTTCCGAGAAGGGTCTGGGAATCCCCGTTTTTGCACACCCATTCCTGCTCTTACACTTGGGGTCTCCATTTTTACAAATCCATTTCCAAACAGACCAGCCACCTCCTCCCTGTTGAGCTCTGTAAAGCTGTTTTTCCGTGGCTCTGCTAAAGGTGAGCGGTACACAGACACCTCTGGAGGCCGGCACGAGGCCAGGCAGGTCTCAGTTTCCCCAGCAGTGCCAGTCAGCCCCGCAGGATGTTGATCCCTGGAAAAGATGCCATGGCACCAAGCGCAACCCCCTTCTCACCCCACTGACCAGGAAAGTGGGGTGCTGAGAAGGGAGGCAACTTGCCTGACATCACCCACGTGAGAGGCAGGTCGGGCTGAGGTCTAGAACCCAAAACTACTCTCTTCCTATCTCTGTATTCCTGACATCAGAGCTTAGGCCTTGGCAGTAATAGGAGCTCCAAGGATGGGGGACTGGACTCAAACCCAGGTTTCCTGGTCGCCAGCCCTGGGCTCTTTCCACTCCCCCAAAGTGCCACTGGAAGAGCTTTACACAAAGAAATACTTTGTAAGGTCCTATTTTTTAATGTTTATTTATTTTTGAGAGACACAGAGAGAGAGAGAGAGAGAGAGTGTGTGTGTGTGTGTGTGTGTGTGTGTGTGCACGTGCACACACAAATGGGGGAGGGGAAGAGAGAGAGGGAGAGACACAGAATCTGAAGCAGGCTCCAGGCTCCCAGGTGTCAGCACGGAACCCAACGTGGGACTAGAACTCACAAATGAGGAGATCATGACCTGAGCTGAAGTCGGACGCTTAACTGACTGAGCCACCCAGGCGCCCCGGCAAGGTCCTATTTGAGGGTGTATGTCGTAAAATTGTGGCTCTTCCTTCCGTGGAGAGCTGGGGGCCAGGTCCCTTCACCTTGGAACTGGGCCAGGCTTCATGACTTGCTTGACAAACTGAGTAATATGGCCAGGACTCTCAGGGCTAGTTTCCCCTAACATCACACCAGATGTGGGTGCAGGAGTGAAGCCACCTTGGACCCTCCGGGTCAGCCCATCTGCCAGGTAAGTCCCACTTAGGGGACTGCCACTGAGACCACGTCGGGGCAAAGAATCAGGTAGCTGAATCCCGCTCGAATTCCTGACCCACAAAATCATGAGATATAATAAAACGGTGGCGGTTTTAATCTACTGAGTTTTGGTGTCCTTTGTTACACAGTAGTAGATAACTGTGCAATAACTTTGCATCTCAAACATACCAGCGAAGATCGCAGGTGGCTATTGAGTCCTTCCTAAAAGCAAGTACACACACTCCTGAATTTTATACACTTTGTAAGCATGGATTGCTCTCAAGCTTTTCTTAAGGCTGTCTCTGGCCCCAAATATTACAAATATAACTTGGATGCCAACTGACATAAAAAAAATAAACCTAATTCTTACGGAGAAAGCACTATGTGCAAGGCACTTGGTTCTCCCTTAATTCTAGAACCACTTTTTAAGATAGTTTCATGTGGTGTTTCCATTTTACTGGACAAGAAACGGAGACAGAGGTTAACAAACTTGCCCATGACCACACCACTAGAGAACGGCAGGGCTGGGATTCAAAACCCCTGCTCCTTTCCAGAGCCTACATGCAATGTCTCCCTTGGCAGATGAAGCTTCCCTGGGACCCTCCCCACAAGAGACAACATGCCTGGACGGGCTGCATTGGTGGCACTAGGGACTCTGGGGTCGGTGCTGGAGTGAGGGTCCCAGCACCCCGGGGAGCGCTGCCTCCAGGATGATGAATGAGCACAAACCCCCGGCCCAGCCTTCCTCCATCTGCCCAAGCCCCCTCCTCAGGCCCCTGCCGCAGCTGTCACCATCACAGCCCCCGATCCGATTACAGACCCCAGAGCCCCTGGCTGCCTCCTCCTCCCCTTGCCAGTGCGCACGAGGGCAGAGTCCCATCCTGCCTGGGAACAATGCTGAAGTCGGAGGACGAATCTGTCAAAGGCACTGCCAGCTGCAGTCGTCCCTGTGGCCCCCGCCCTCTGAGCTCATTCCCAGAGGTCTTAGGCGGCTGGTGCTGAAGAGGGACAGGAATGAGGGCCCTGCAGTGGGGATGTGTGGAATCCCGCAGTTGGCTTTGTTTAGACGTGTAAAACCGCACCAGGCCTGGGCTCTGCACCTGCTGCTAAAGGAAGTCACCTCCTACCTCCCACCCAGTTCACATGTGCATGTGCGCGCACACACGCACAGAGGAAGTCACCTCTACCTCCCACCCAGTGACCTCCCACACACTTGCGGCTCAGGAGACCCAGGCATGGATTAACTCTGGGCTTCACCAGGCCCCCGGGCCTGTTCCTCACCCAAGCTTCAGTTTCCTCATCTGTAAAACGTCTCATCAGAGCACCTAGGTCATAGGTTTTCATATACCAGGTCCTTACCAGACGCCTGTTGAGAGAAACCGGTCATCCTCCGAATCCATCTATTCATTGCAGGACCGGACTCCCGCTCTCCTCCACCCTCCGCTCTCCTCCAACCACGGGCTCGACTGGCTTGACCAGAGCTGCTTTTTGTTAGGCCTCCCTTTTTAACCCTGAGGGTCCGTGAGCCACGTTCCTCGAGGTCATGCTTCTGAGGACTGGGGTGGACGTTCAGAGAGGCTTCGAGTATTTAGAAAAATGCATCCAATACTTGGAAATAAAGCAACAAACCTACTGGATGCTTTTTCAAAGCCACATTGGAGCCCTTGGGTCCCCGAAGGGTCATCTGACTCTCTAAGGGCAGGTCACCCATTTTTTTCCACTGATTAGGAAATTGGTAAAATTAGATGCTAACTTACAAAGAAATAGACGACTGGGAAGTTAGAAATGATTCATGTGGTCAGAAAGATAACCCCGAAGGTTATGGTTTAACTGACCTATAGAAGTCTGGGTGTCCTACTGGTTCCCTCACTAATGAGATAAATAAATCTCTAATACACGCTTGCTAACCTGTGTGTGAGAATCATGTTTCCAGCTTCTCAAAATTTATGCTTCAACACAGATCTCGTGTTCTGGGATGCGGCCAGAGTCGGGGTGGAAGCGCCCCTGAGGGTGGAAATTGGGAAGAAGGTTGAAGCCACCGTGGACGATGACAGGCCACAGGATGGAGAGGAAGGCTGAGCTAAAGGCACAGAGCACCTGTGTCCTGAGTAGCGGGAGTGATCGCAGGACGATAGTGCTAGGGCCAGGAGTTCAGTGGTCCCTCTTCCTAAACCTGAGAGAGGAGGTAAGTGAGAAAATGTGTTCTTCATCAAAAGGATTTCAAGGGTGAAAGATCTCAGAGGAAATCATCAGGGGGTAAAAGGAAGTTTCAGGTGTTATGATTGAGGCTGAAGTTTCTGGAAGGCTTGGTGATAAAAGGTTTTTGGAGGAGGTGGAGCAAGTATGGAAGATGAGTTGAGGAATGAGGAGACGGGTCGCCCTCTGGACAGGAAGTAGAGCCATAACGAGGTCTGTGACAGACTGGACGGGCCTAAGGGCTTCCTACCAGAACAGAACAGAACAGAGCCTGGTATGGATTCAGAGGTCAGGCATGCTCAGGTCTGGATTCTGGCTGCCAGGCATGAGCCAGGAGGAAGGGAGGGGCAGTTCTCAGTGGCCAGACCCACACTGGCTAGGCTAGAGACTATCACTGAGCTGGTCCCTTCATCCTGGGTCCTGGCTCTCAGCTTTCAACAAACCCCCAAACCTACCAGTATACAAGGGAGACATCAGGGCGGCGGGGAGTTGTAAGGTCCTCCAGCTCACGTCCTGTAACCCCAGAGCTGCGATTATCCCCCGAATCCCAGAATCCCATGCTCAGAACTGCAGGCAGGCATCAGCCCTCCGCAAAGAGCCTGGAGGTCCCTTCTTAAGGAGGCCAATGAGTCAAGCTGGCTAAGTTTGTAACGACTCTCCCCTCAAGATAGGAATTCCCTAAAGTCCCCAAGTAAAACGGGGAGGTGGCTCAGGGTGGAGGCGACTCTGGTTTATTGTCTCTGTTGCCGCAGCCCCCTAGTTTGGAGGCCTTTCTGTCTCAAGTTCTGCCAGTTTCAGGAACTCCCCCCCCACCCCCCCAACCTCCCACATCCAGAGGCTGTACGCTATTTACCTTAGTTCCGATTAAGTTTCATTTTCTGTTTTGGATAAAAATAAAGCCCTCTCAAAAATAAATAAAACGTTTAAAAAAATATTTTAAAGGGGTGCTCGGGTGGCTCAGTCGGTTGAGCATCCGATTTTCGCTCAGGTCATGATCTCACAGTTTGCGGGCTCGAGCCCTGCGTTGGGCTCCTTGCTGACCGCTCAGAGCCTGGAGCCTGCTTCAGATTCTGTGTCTCCCTCTCTCTCTCTCTCTGCCCCTCTCCTCACATTCTGTCTGTCTCTCTCTCTCTCAAAAAAATATATTAAAAAAATATTTTAAAATACATAAATAAAACCAAAAACCATCTGGTGCTTTCCTTTGCATAGATGCCTCAGGAAGATCTCCCCGATTCACAGACCATCCTTTGTTTCAAAGGTCAAAGATTTCAACAGGCCTGACCTTTGAGATCCCTGGCTAACAGGCATCACCTGTGGCCCTCCTGGGCCCTGCCCCAGACCTGCTGATTCGGGTTCTCCCGGCGCGGCGGGGGTGGGGGGGGTGCGTCGCGGGAAGGCTGGAGAATGTGCATCTTCAACAACCACCCCAGGTGAATCTGACAGTGAGGTAACAGTTCAGATTGGAAGCACTGTTTGCTCATGAGATAGCATACGGGGGCCTGCATACATGTCTAGACAAAGTTCCGGTGAAATTATTCTAGATTCTTACCTAGCCACTGTGTTTATCCCAAGAGTAGGGAAAGCAGGCCCCGGGACACACAGCTTCTCTCGAACACCCACCGCTCCTGGGAGAACCTCGTGAGAGAGAACGGCGGTGAAGATAGAAATAGAGTCCGTGGGAGAAGTCGCTGAGGGCCAGTGTGGGCTGTGGCAGGAAACGGCCCCTGGCAGGTGGCAGGCTTAGTGACGGGGAGTGACCACGTCGCTGTGGACCCAAGAGGAGGAAGGCCCGCTGGGGCCCAGCTGCCACCGCTCAGGGATGAGAGGCCACGTGAGGGCAAACAGTTTCTTTGAGGCTCGGTGGCTTTCTTTGGAAAACCAGGGCAACAGCTTTTCTCTCGGGGTCGTAAGGTTCGTCCGCCGTAATGAATATAAATCACTCAGCACAAAGCCTGGCGAATAGGAAGCGCTCAGTAAGTGCCAGCTGTGTGTGTCATCAATCATTCACTCAACAAACATTCACTGGATAAAAATGACAAACAACAAAAGACAGACATGGTCCCAAGGCTCATGGCTCTTACAGAGTAAAAGGTCTTGAATAGATTTCACTTTAAGATAAATAAAAGTTTTCGTTTTGAACGTGACAGGGGGAAAAGAAACTATGGGCAAGAGCACAGCTTTCAGAGGACAGAATTCTCTGCTTTAGATTCAGTCTGTTGGAGCAAGAAAAGACTGTAGAGGTTCCCAAAAAGGGGATGTGACTTCCTGAGACCCCAGAGCCTTCAGCCTTGTAGAACAGACTCGTCACCTTCTCCACCTGCCCCTGCACTACTGTATTTAACAACTTGGTGACCTGGAACTATTCTTAGTTCTATCAACTTCCATATCCTTCTCTACCTCAAATGTCTCAAGTGTCTGCCTAAAACCCCTCCTATATCTGCAAACCACAAAGTGAGGAATAATTAAATGGATTTGAGGACCAAAAGAGAAAAGGGATGGTGTGGTGGGGGTTAAGGGGTCAGTATCACAGTTCTGCTCTTCAGAACTGGAGGGTGAGAACTGAACCCAGGCTCTTCTTTGGGAAAGCTGAGCTCTAAGCAGCATGGTCAGGGAAGGGGGGTGAGGTAGTGGCATCGCTCAATGTGCAACCTTTGCCTTTTAGAAATTGGGAGCAGAGGATAGGATTGTGGGAGGTGAGAGGAGTTAAAAGTTAATGCTAGAGAATTCCAGAATCAAAAGCCCTCAACCAGCACCATACTCTGCAAAAATGCACGTGAGTCATGCAGAGTGAGAGGAATAAGGGGGCACCTGGTTTGGGATTTGCAAATTTGGGTACCACCTGGAAGAGCCTGAATGGCCCAGGATCTTGTTGCAATAAAGCCTTCTGCTTTTACAGCCTGGCATTTCTGGGGGGCAGAGTGGGATGGAAGTTGGGGGGGGGGGGCCTGCAGGAAAGGACAAATACTCCACAGATACTCCTCAGACTTGTAGACAGCTCTGAAACCAACTGGTTCAGAGGTGACTCTCACTCCGTATTGTGGCTGGTCAAGCTGCAAGTTTTGGTATCAACTTCATTTTGAGTTTTTCCTCTTTCAGGTAGGCTCCACACCCAACATGTAGCTTGAACTCATGACCTCGAGATCGAAAGTCCCATGTTCTACCGACTGAGCCAGCCAGGAACCCCCTCATTTTGAGTTTTAAAAAGGAAGCCAGAGAGATCTGGTGGACCCTGGATAGACCAGGGTTCTATTCTGAGCTCCACCACTTTGTAACTGGAATTTTTAGGCAAGTTACTTCACCCTCACAAAAGCTCAATTTCCTCTTCTGGAGGTTGGGGTTAACGCCACCCACCTCTGTCCTTAAGCGAGATGATAAAAGGGCCTGTCGGGTACTTAGTAGGTAACTAGTAACTATTAAGTTACACAAACAAGGTTAGCTTGTATGAATCAATATGCAGCAAAGACACAGTCTCTGAAAGACTGTAATCTTCATGCTTCTGCTCAAGGGATCAAGACTGTCACCAGAAATCAAACGTCTCAGCTAAAGGCGGGGGTTAGACAGACACCCCAGGAGCATGTCCACAGGAAAAAGAGAACAAAGGGTCATAGGAAAGGCCTCTTTGGCATCCACGTCAGTAGTTTCACTATCTTGGAGGTTCCTCAGAACCTTCCTCAGAACTCTCCTTCTCAGAACTGAAACACCACGCTGCATATTTATCTACTTGTACCTTAAACTCCCATCCATCATAAGGCCATCCATGCTCAGTGCCAGTATTCACAGCAGGGGCAGAAAGTCAGCATCATTCGGGATAAGATTTAGGCCACTGTGCGACCCCAGGTGAGAAACAGAAGGCAGGGCTGTATGTGCACATTGTTCTCCTGAACACTGTTCATAAGTGGTATACAAACTGGACTTCTGGAACAATCCTAAAGATAGGATTTTCTCCCGGGCTACAGGGGTTCTAATACGACTTCTAACAAGAAACCAAATCAGCAAGTATTCCCTCTGTGAGTCACTCTGTGAGCAAATTAACAGACCCTAATTCGGACTCAGTCTTGTCAGGAGAGGATTCAGAAATGGTAAAATGAAAAGCAACATAATAAGTGAAGCCGTTTCAAGTAAGGGATGCCGGGTGAGTCAGAAACAGTATGTAAGGAACACTAAGACGATCTCTTTTGGGTGTATATGAGATTCAGAAGGAATGGGCGGAAAAAGTGCTGTTCTGAGAAACAAAGAGGGACTGTTGAAGAAAGGGTTGCCATTTTGTTAGAAGGTCCCGTTAAACAGCTGCTGCATACCTTTCAAAAATAGCAATACAACCTGTTGTTAAGTGCTAGGTACCTTGGCTAAAACATCCAATTTATGACTGAGCTGCAAGCAGTTATCACTTAGCTCATAAACTCCTGTAATAGAGAAATCTCGGGAATATCACATCTCGACCTTCTCATTGCTCCTGGAACTCTACTAATGAGGAATCAGAGAGGAAACTGGTTTGAAAACTAGACCGAGAAAGGCCAAGGAGGGGCTGGCATGTGTCAAGGGCCCCCTCTAGCGGTTCTGGAAATAAATGAAGTAACTCGGGATTTGAGACATTGGAGAAGAAAATAGCAGCATAGACCACACTGACAAAGCCTCAACCTTACCAACCTTTGCAGTCCTCGTTCTACTTCTGAGGAGGTCTGACAGATTCCTGTTGGGAAATTCTCTCCTAGCAAAGGCTTCTGCCTTATAAGTGGCATGGTCCTTTACAATGTTACATATGGTCTCTGTGAACTTCGTCCCAAATGATTTGGCCTTAAACCCATGTCCTTCAATTTTCATTTTCTTTTCACCTATATGTATACTTCCATGTTAGCCGTCTTTATAACCATCATTGTTAACGGCTGAGTAATTTCAGACTTTAATTTCGAGGCTAAGGCTGGACTTGGTATCACTGCACACTTGAAGCGTTTGTGTATTACGTAATCAACATACCAGGCACTGGCCTGAAACCACATGGAATCCATAACACTCAAATGCTAATAATGTTCTCTTTGCAATAGACGTTACCAACCAATGCGATGACTGGAGTAAATATATCCACGTTCCCTTTGCAAACCTAACCTCTGTGCTGCCTCGTATCCCTGTGTGGTTTACTGGCTGCCACAAGGGCTCTTACACCCAGGAGACTCTCTGTCTCTAGGAAGGGGAGACTGAGTGCCACATGGTGGCAGATTTATGGAGCAACACTGGCATCTTCCATGCAGAAGACTGGCAGCTAGGAGTAATCCAGTCCCCCTAGGACATTAAGTGAGACAAATGATCAGACTCCACCTAAATAGGTGAAGTCTAAAGAAAAAGGGAGGAGGGTATGGAGGGAAAGGGTAAAGAAAATAAAAGAAGGTGGTGACTCACTCACCCTTAGAATCTGTTACTCTGTATAACGCAGAGGATCAATCAGCACTGTACAAATGTGATACTTCATTTTCATAGTTAACTAGGGAGAACTAAGTCCTCACTTACCGGAAAGTCTGCTCTACTGAGGCAGGCAAGTCAGCTGTTGTGTGTCTTCAGTCATTTGGGCCCCACTTACCTGGGTGTTAACCTGGGCTTCAAATTTTCTCATCTACAAAATTAAAGAATCAGACTAAAAATAAAAAATCTTGTGTCTTTTAGGTCTAAATAATATATCTTATGTGCAAGGTCCTGATATTTTTGGCTGAAAGTGTTGACAAAAAAAGCTATATTTAAGGGCAAATGCTTTACAAAATCTTCAGCTCCTGCCATACTCAATATCCCTTCTAGAAATGTTAACGGAATCAATCTACTTTGTTGAAAATTTCTTCACGTGACCAGAACAAAGGCCATAACACATTTGTAGGCAAAAGACCAATGAAGCAGATCCCACCATTTTTCCCAGAGGGAAAGGAAAGCTACTGTTTTCTCCCCAAAAAGTATGAAACCTAGGGAACAAGGCAATCACTATTGCTTAATCTTCACACAAAACTAGAGGATAATTTCTAGCTGATTTACATAGAATTAAAAATCAAAAAGGAGAGATCCTCAAACAGGGAAAGAAAAACCTATTTTCCAGGCATTGGGTTAACAGTGTGTTGTCACCAATTTTAACTGCATCGGTTTTAATGCATCGGTTTTCCATTTAGTCTTCCCCTGCTTTATTAACAGGGCAGACTCAGCAGAAACACACAGACTTGGGTGGTTTGTGTTCCAGGATAAGAACTTATGCCTGAGTAAAAGGTAAAGATGAAGAATCCTTAAGACAGAGCATACTTTCCGCACCTTTGTGGCAAGCCTCCCAGCAATGCCATGCTGCTCCCTGTGCAAGGAGACCATCTGCTGGTGACAGTGAAATCTTAATACTGTTCTCTTTTCCTCAACACTGGTATTCCCCCTTTGTCAGAAGCTGACAGTCCTCTATCCAGTTAGGAGAGAAACTCCTTTTAAAAATTAACCAAATGTGGGTTTTTTTTGTGTGTTTCAAGTTTTTATTTAAATTCCAGTTAGTTAATATATAGTATAATATTAGAATTAACCAAATGTTTTTAAAAAGTTATTACTTGGTTGAAAAAAAGAAATCCTTCAAAACTCATCTTTCATCTTTTCTATACTTCTATTATAAAACATTATTCAAAGTAAACTCAGCTTCTATAAATTCCATCATTTTCTTAGAAAATCAGTACTTTCCCACATTTTTCTATTCATTAGAATTAGTGGTTTCTATTCATTAGAATCTTATGTCATCACTAAGATTTAGCAAAGAATATGGATTTTAAAAATATTTACATTCTATGTTCCATTGTTTAGGTACTTATTGTTACAAACTCACTGGAGTTTCATTATATATTGGATATCCTTGGGGAGATGCTTAAGAACATTAAGTTCTAGAATGATGCTATACATGTAACATCGCTTGCCAAAATCTGTATTATGGAGGTTTCCCATATCAAAGAACAAAGCTATATATCATAAACTATACACCAACCATTTCAACCTCTATATGTAGTGACTCATAATGAATATTCCTGGGGAGATGGCTAAGGAACATTTTAGGAATATTGGAAAGATACTATGCCTACATAACCCTTTAAAAAAATGTTTGTTTTTGAGAGAAAGAGAACACACACACAGGTTTGCACATGAGTAGGGGAGGGTCAAAGAAAGGGAGAGAGAGAATCCCAAGCAGGCTCTGGGATGGAGAGCCCGATATGGGGCTCAATCTCACAAACCATGAGATCATGACCTGAGCTGAAATCAAGAGTCCAACACCTAATGGACTGAGCCATCCATGTGCCCCTTACATAACCCTTTTGAATGGGGACCTACACAGAATATTTCTTACACCCAATTCTGTCAAGGAAGATCAATTATATCATAGCAAAACTATAAACAATATACTGAACATTTAAACTCTAGATTAAGCTAGTCAAAATGAAAACTCAAAGTGAATGTAGATTTTTAATTTAAATTTACAAAACTACTTCCTCATTTTAAAAATGCCTCTTTAGGGGGCACCTGAGTGGCTCAGTTGGTTAAGTGTCTGACTTTGGCTCAGGCCATGATCTCACGGTTTGTGTGTTTGAGCCCCGCATCAGGCTTTGTGCTGCCAGTTCAGAGCCCAGAGCTTGCTTCGGATTCTGTATCTCTCTCTGTCTCTGCCCCTCCCCGCTCACACTCCGTCTCTGTATCTCAAAAAATGAATAAACGCTAAAAAAAAAAAATTAAAAATGCCTCTTTAGGGATTTCTGGCTCCCACTAATGGGAGGAGTAGCTCCTAACAAACCAGCCCTCCTGCAGATGACTATAAACTCTAAGGGGAAAAAAAATCAGCAAGGAAAAATACAAGGTATATATATTGAAGAAGAAGAACTAAAGCTGTCTCTATTTACCGATAACATGATTTGTCCATGTAGAAAACTCCAAAGAATCTACCAAAAAAAACCCTACTAGAATAATGGGAGATTTTCAAGGTCATAGGAATAGCCTTGACCGAACTCGAGTGGGGCAGGAGCAGAGAGAGGAGACACAGAATCTGAAGCAGGCTCCAGGCTCTGAGCTGTCAGCACAGAGCCTGAGGTGGGGCTCGAACTCATGAACCACGAGATCATGACTTGAGCCGAAGTTGGATACTTAACTGACTAAGCCACCCAGGCGACCCTCAAGGTCATAGGAATATCCTAATGTGGACTGCACTTAGTGAATTGCTTCCAAAGAATAGAGTTAAATAGAAAAAAAAAATGTGACTTTACAGGGAAGAAACTGGCAAATGATCTTAGGAAGGTGATTAAGGTAAACATCAAGGTAAAACATGTTAATAATAGGCACCACTGATATGATGTGTTGGGAACACTTCACCCCTGTTGTATTATTTAACACCAGTCTATCTAGGAGAAAAATAATCACAGAAATCCCAAATAGGAGACATTCTATAAAATACATGAAAAGTACTCCTCAAAACTGTCAAGGTGGGAAAAACAGACTGAGAAACTGTCACAGACCAGAGGAGATATGACAACTAAATGTAATGTACTGTAAATCCCCCTGAGGAATCAGAGAAAAAGGGCATTAGTGGAAAAACTGGCGCAATCTGAATATAATCTGGAGCTTAGATGATAAACTAAATGCACGCATGCTGAGTGACAAATGCACCATGGTAATTGTTATGGGCTGAACTGTGCCCACCCCCCCTCCATTCATATGTTTAAGTCCTAACCCCCAGTACTGCTGAACTAATGGATGGATAAAACATGGCATATATTCCTAAATGCGATTTCGTTCAGCAATAAAAAGGAACAAATTATGGATATGTGCTACAACATGGATGAACCTTAAAAACACGCTAAGTGATGAGGCACCTGGGTGGCTCAGTTAGTTAAGTGACCAACTTTAGCTCAGGTCATGATCTTGCCGTTTGTGAGTTCAAGCCCCGCATTGGGCTCTGTGCTGACAGCTCAGAGCCTGGAGCCTGCTTTGGATTCTGTGTCTCCCTCTCTTCCCCTTCTGTCTCACAGTCTCTCTCTCAAAAATAAATAAACCTGTAAAAACAAAACAAAAACACATGCTAAGTGAAACAAGTCAGTCACAAAAAGGCCCCACACTATAGGATTCTATTTATATGAAATGCCCAAAACAGGCAAATCCATAGTATCAGACAGAAACTCGATTTATGGTTGCCAGGGAATGCAGGGAGGGGGAGGTACAGAGTGAGTACTAATACGTACAGAGTTTCTTTTTAGGGTAATGAAAATGTTCTAAAATTAGACTGTAGAGATGGGTGCCCAATTTTGTGAATATACTAAGAAGTATTCCATCACACAATTTTAACAGGTGGACTTTATAATGTATGAATCTTAGCTCAACAAAGCAGTTTAAAAAACATAATAAAAAAAAAAGACCTCATCTAAGGGGGGAAAAAAAAAGTTTCAAAAATAAAGTTTCCCAAACTTTTACTTAATCAGTAAAACAAGGAAATTTTATGGCTCAATGTTTTGGCTTTAGTGTTCTTAGCTACTCTTAACACTATGTTCCCAAATTCTAGTAAATACATTTTCCTCTTAAATTTAAAGTAATTTTTAAAGGACTGTTACAATGAGTTAAAGCAACTGTTCTAATCCTCACCAAAGGTCATAATCACCTGGGAGAACTTTAGAACCAACAATGACCAGAACCCCACTCCATAAAGATTTCGATTCAACTGGTCTAGGGAAAGATGTCAGTCAGCAGTGTTACTCCAGCAGTTTAAAGCTCTCCCATGGATTTAAGCATGCAGCCAGGATTGGGAATCGCCGATGTATTTTAACAGAATATGAAGCCATGTTTAAAAAATCTTTTAGGTGAGGGCAGACCTTTTCTTAGGCAAAGTAAAAAGCAGATATTTAAGAAAAATTCGTTTTTAGTCACATAACTATAAATAAAAAGCCACATAAAATACTAAATTAGTCATAAAACCAATTTAATTGAAGCTATAAAAAAAGAGGCAATATAATTGATAAAATAATTAGCAAAGAATATTTAGCATGTTTCAAAAGATTTAAAACGGGAGCAGGACACTTTACAAAAAGTTGTGTGGGAAATAAAATTCTTAAACTATAAGTAGAAATGTAACATTACAGAGTATCTTATAAAATACAAGGACAGAAATATAAAAGGGCTGTATATGCTCTAAATCTGAAAACTATTAATAGTGACTAGATATTTAGGTTTAAATGTACAGTTCCTGGGAATCAGAATCATATTACTATACACATCTTCCAAACCAGTAGGCAATATTTTCCAATTAACCATGAGTAGTATCATCTTCTACAAAGTCTTTGGCCATCTCTGCTGTGATCACATCAATATGACTAACCTGAAGAATAAATGTTAAAAACAAAGTCTGTTAAATCTTCAAGACAAAATCAATGTTCTCACTGTATAGAGTAATATTTAAAATTTTTAAAATATTTAAAAATTTATAAATTTTATAAATCTAGACAAATGATTCCAAAACACTGACGGTAAGACTTTTTATAATGGTGTTTGTTCAGTACATTTGTTTATAAAATATTCTTCATTTTAATACTCTGAAGATCCAGGTAAGTACTAAGTACTATTGAGCCACATTTTTTCAGTTTTTATTATTTTGCTATTTCAAAGAATCTTGAGGCTGAAGAGATCAAGAAGAGCTACATGGGCAAAATATAAAGGAGTGTATCTAACTGTTAAAAGCTGTGCACTAAATAGACAAGACAGGAAGATACTGTCTCTTAATGCCAATGAAAATAAAATCAATGCAATGGATGCTATAAAACTAATTGCTAAACTTCGTAGGCATTTGAAGGAAAAGCTTTTTCTTTACAAACTCATTGTAAGAGAAGCAACAACCTTCTAGGTTTTCTTTCATGATTTAAGTAACATAAAACAAGAATTTGACAAATATGAACTTAAATTTCATGTAAAAAAAATTTACCTTATTTCTAAACTTTACACCATAGAATTTGTCAGCTGACTCAAGCAGTTCAGGCCTAAAAGTAGTTGTAATAAATTGTGCATGTACGGCAAGTTCCATAATCATATCTGTAAAAAAGAAATAGTAACTTAATAAAACCCTTTTCTCAGATCTGAACATTTAAATATTATTTGATTTTATTTTATGAAAGAGAGAGAGAGAGGGAGGGAGGGAGGGAGAGGGTAGGAGCACATGCGTAAGGGGGGAAGGGGGGCAGAGGGGGAGAGAGGGAGAGAATCCCAAACAGGCTCTATGCTCAGCGTTGATCTTGATGCTTGGATCATGACCTGAACCAAAATCAAGAGTCGGATGCTCAATCCACTAAGCCATCCAGGTGGCCTTAAGCAGATCTGAACATTTAAAAAACTATCTTTACTCTTTACCTAAAATCCAAAACAGCCTGTGATTTTATTTTTCATGCATACATCTGCAAACGTTACCAACTTAATCTTTTAAATTAGGGGTAAATCTTTAGTCCACGAACTTACAGAATATGAAGTAGCAGCTACTTACCAACACAGTATTAAAAACGTCAGAGCAAAACAAGCTTTCTCACAAAAAAAGAACAACCAGGGCACCTGTGTGGCTCAGTCCGTTGGGTATCTGACTTTGGCTCAGGTCGTGATCTCGTGGCTTGTGAGTTTGAGCCCGGAGACGGGCTCTGTGCTGACAGCTCGGAGCCTGGAGCCTGCTTTGGATTCTGTCTCACTCTCTCTGCCCCTCCCCTGCTCATGCACTGTCTCTAAGATGAACAACAATAACAACAACAACAACAAAAGAACAACCTTCCCCTGCTGCCCACTTCTCCAAAGAGGTTTTGAGTTTACTAAAGATTAAATTTAGGTTTTTAAAATACAGAATCAACACTTTATGCCAGGAGCTATTCAAACATTAAGAAAAGCAAGTTTTAATATAAGAGACTTCTGTGTAAAGTTTAACTGAAGTTAGGATTTTCAACAGACTCCAAGAAACACATTGGCTTTTCACAAAACTAAGCTTTGTAAACTAGTCTAAAACTAAATTTTTAAAAACTTTTAAAAGAAATTTTATTTACTGAATATATACCCTGTCTAGTCCCAAGTATGTTAGGCAACAAGAAGTCACAATCAAAAGAGGCAAGCTATCATTGTTAAGTTCTTGTCCAGTATAACCCAAAATTACCTGACACAGCCTTTCTGTGCTGGGCATCCAGAGCCTGGTCAATCTCATCAAACAGGTAAAAAGGAGCTGGGTCACATTTCTGAATGGCAAAAATCAGAGCAAGAGCTACCAAGGATTTCTGTCCACCGGAAAGCTGTTGCATTTCTCTCATTTCGCCTTGTTTTCCTGTAAATGATACCTAAAAAAACCATTTAATTAGTAACCAAAAGGGGTAAAATCATAATCTCCTCCTAAAATTAAGTCACATACAACAATGCACCAATTTAATCTATAAAACATTCTACAAATCCCACTATGGTAGTACTGAGGGAAACTGGATATAAAGGTTTGTTACCCTAATTCCAACTCCAGTGAACTGGTCGACTGATGGGACACTGCTTTGTGACCCAGAACCCCTCTCACTTTCACCGCTTCCTTCTCCTTCATCCTGAGACTGACTGCCCTCCACGTCTCCTTTCTTCATCACCAAAGTAGCTTTGCCACCAGGTACCAATTTCTGGAATACTTCACTGAAGTTCTTAGATACCTTAAAATGAAGGAAGGAATGAATGAATAAGTGTCAATTCAAATATAAATTTTGCTTAGGTGGAACTGCACATATTATTTCTTAAAGCAAAGACAAATATTTAAAAACAATCATAAATACTGTTTAATCTTAAAAACAAGAGTAACAAACTAAATTCTTTTAAGAGCTGTGCAGGATATTCTAGTTACTGTGTTAGAAAACTGTATGCGGGGATTTGTTCATGTGTATTAGATCCACCTATCAGTGGAAAAAAAACCTTTAAAACCTTTGCAAACTGAATAATAAACTAAAAGCTGAAGTTTTTGTCTTGTGTACATATTAACTACAAAATAGAAACATACCTGTTTGAAAGTTAACTGAATAGCTTCATATTTTCGAAGTTCAAGTACATTCATCAGTTCCATGATTGATTTGTATCCCCTATCCAATTCTTCTTGTCGTTTTATTAACTTTTCTTTTTGCTCAGAGAAATTTACAAACTGATCTAAAGCTTTTTTGTTAACATGGCTGTACTTCTTCAATTCTGTGTTGCACTGTTCAAGTTTTCGAAACAGCTATAAAGAGGAAAAATGTATAAATAAATTCACATGCAGAGAAATCTGCAACAAGACTTCACATTTAAAACCAAGAAGATTTACCTGTTTGAGGCTCAGCGTCTGGTACTTTTCAAATGCTTCCTGGGGAAGTGACCCAAGTTCACGAATTTTCTTCATGCACTCTTCTTTCTTCTTCAGCAGCATGCCTTGTCGATTTGTCATCTTTTCCAGTTCCTTAGTATCATGATTTATAGCATCCATGTGTTCTTTTTCCATATTTTTCCAGCGTTCCATACTCTTCTGAAGCTCCTTAATTCCAGCTTCTGTTTTATCAATGGAATTGTCCAAATCTAAAATGGGGGAAAAAACCAAATTAGGCCATTAATACCTATTTTAAAGCTAGATTGTTATTTAACCAAAGATTTTAATGGCCAAATTTATCAAAATAAGTAGATTTTAGTTTTTCATAATGTTTAAATTTTACTGTGTAAATCTATGAAACACTTAATTCAGGACAAAAGAGGAGTATACATTAGTCACTCAAGTATATTATTTCACATTATTGAATGTTTATGTTTATAAAAAACTAAAAAAATAATTTTCTTCTCAGCAACTAGGTGATAAGAAACTAGTTCGGCTATTTCACACTTCTGGCAATAAAATTAATAATTACAGTCTCTCATAAAATTGTCACAAACATTTTCCAACAAAACAGAGATTACAATTTATAACCAACCCACTAAATTCCATCCACTACAAATTATTTATGCTGATGGAAAACAGAAAAAATATTAGTATATGCTTTCGCCTATTTGGGTATTTCATTGTGTAGTAAACAATTTTATCAAATAATCTAAATTTAACAAACTACAAAAAAATTTAATTTTTTAAAATGTTTACTTATTTTGAGAAAGAGCATGTAAGCAGGGAGGGGCAGAGAGAGAGAGAGAGGAAGAGAGAGAATCTGAAGCAGGCTATGTGCTGTCAGTGCAGAGCCCGACAAGGGGCTCAAACTCATGAACCATGAGATCATGACCTGAGCTGAAATCAAGAGCTGGATGCTTAACCAGCTGAACCACCCAGGCACCCCCCCCCAAAAATCTTTCTACTAAATAAAAATTCACCTTCTGATCGTGCCATAGTATCTTTTACTCTTTTATTGATTGCTTCAAGTTCTGAAGTTGTAGCAGTGAGAACAGTACCCCCTTCTGTCTCTCTCAGTTCATTAAGTTCCTGTAACATAAAAGGAACTTAAAACCATTAAACCACAAAATATGAATTCTGTTAGTTTCAAAATGTTATGACTTCAACAGGTTCTGATAGCGGTTATGTTGAATAAACATTCAGGAGAACTAGAAAGTACACTCTGTATAACTACAAATATTTACAGTATTCATTAAAAGGGGGAAAACAGTAATATAATTAGAAAATTTCTCAGCATGGGACTACTACTGAGAAAACATTAATAACTAACATTTACTGATCACCTAGAATGTGCCAGGATAATCATACACAACAGGCATTACTGTTATGCTTATTTTTCACAAGAGGAAACTGAGGCTTAGTAATATTAAAGTACTTGCTTGCACAAGATCATACATTAGATGGCAGTGCTAGAACTCCAACCCAGGGTAGGGGGGGGTCTTTCTGTCCCCAAAGCACATGCTCTCAATCAGAGCCACTTGTGTGTAAGTACTTTCAAAAGGTTACGGTCATCAAAGAACCCTCAAAAAAGAACATACCTGTTCCACTTGGTCCAAGCGTTTTCTCAAATTCTCATTCAGGTATGTCTCCACTCGAGTAATAATACCTTCTAATTTAATTCTTTCATTCAGCAACTGTCTGTTTTCCTAGAAAAAAAAAAGTATTATCTGTCTACATAGGAATTCACATTTCCCAAACAGGAATGCTGTTTATTTGCTGTCCTCTCCATTACTTGTGTTCAAATGAGCTGCAATCGAGTTTTATATCCTTCTAAAAAGCCCTATATTTTCTTCATTTTTCTCTCTTATCTATTCAGAATGCTAAGTTTGTGTGCTTGGTTCATTTTTTTTTTCTTTTTAAAGATTTTGTTTTTAAGTTATCTTTATACCTAACATGGAGCTTGAACTCCCAACTCCAAGATCAAGAGTTATATGCTCTACTGACTGAGCCAGCCAGGCACCCCAGCTTGGTTCTTTTTATAAGACATCTGCAAAAAATACTTTACCTACTTTTCATTTTTTGGACTTAGTGTTTACATCTCCATATTCAAAAATCAAATGCTATTAAAATGTTTAATCAAAACAATATTATTACATGCGTAAAAGTGGTCACATCAATAAAGACAGCAAAACTAACAAGTCAATCTTACTAATAATAAATGTACATTAAATAAGATGGAAGAAAATGAAGATTTCTGCATAATCCTAACATACCCAGAATGCTTCAGAAAAACCTATTTACTCTTATGGATATTAGAAGTCCAAGTCTCACATACCTATTTTCTCAAGGTTCCTTTTTTTACAATCCCTTAGTAGCAAGAAAATTTTCACAATAGCCAATTATTAATTAGAATTTCGTCAGTTGTACTTGCCTGCTGAAGTTGACGAATTTCATCATTGAGTGCATCTACTCTCTTCTGATCTTCCAGACTAAGTTGAGAAAGCAAGTCCGTTCCTAGTTCTGCTTTCAATGATTCTCTGGTGGACTCCATAGCATGCAAACTTGCCTCCAAACTTTGTAAGCTACGTTGCTATGTGACAGATCATACATTTATTAATAAAGGTATTAGTCTGTATTACTTACAATAGTGAAAAACTGAGAACAATCTATATTTGATGTTAAAGTGAACTAAATCATATCAACTCAAGTAACTATTAGGTATCCACTAAATTTGAATAGAAATAGCAGTAAGAAAAATATTTATGATACAATACTATCAGGGTATGTGGAATAAATCATATTCCATGACCAAATTGTATAAAAATCTTCTTGAATATTAATAAGAACAAAAAGAAAAGACTGCTAGAATGTGTTAGGGTGGTATAGTTGGAAAAATTTTTTAAAAAACTGTTTAGTACTAGTGATCATCTAAACAGTTTTTGTCAAAACTGCTACAAGTTTCTGAGACATACGTATTATCACTTGTAATTCAACAGTAATAGTCTAGTTTCTACCCTGTTTTAATATAATCTGGATAAAATGCAACCACATATTCAACTTCATAAGCAGTGCTTAATAGACAAAAATGATTACTGACAGGACAACCAATATAACACGTGGTCCACCCCAATTCTAAGTAATTAAATCTGTAGTGAATGGGATATACTTACGAACCTTTGGCATAAAGGTTTTCTCTGACTGCTGCCTCTTCTCTTTGAGCATCTTCATTTCTGATAATATGCTATCTCGAGATGCTTTAAATTTCCTTTGCTGCGTCTCTATCTGCTGCATTTGGTTCATCAACTGATCAATTTCATTATTAATCCATATACAAGGCTAAGGAAAATGCGCTCTAAAAACATCTCTTAAAAACACTGTGTATCCCCTTCCTTTTCTTTACCTCCAAATAAAAGTTATTTCCTCAGATTTATGGACCATAACAATGCTGAATTAAATACTACACCAAATGTGTTTAATCATAAAGAAGCTTAAAACATTTCATCCCACCATTTCTCTCTCAAAATAACTTACAGATTTTCCTTAAAGTTACATATAAAATATATATATAAATATATACAAATTTATATATAATTTTACTTACATAATGTTTATAAATTTTATATATTACATATATGTATTTTATATATATTACATATATATATTATATATATTACATATATACAATAAATATATAAATTCTTGGGAAATCCAAGGAGAATCTAAATATTATCTTTTACATCTCTCATTCAAAAAATATTTACTGTGGGGGCACCTGGGTGGCTCAGTCGGTTGAGCGTCCGACTTCAGCTCAGGTCACTATCTCGCAGTCCGTGAGTTCGAGCCCCGTGTCGGGCTCTGGGCTGATGGCTCGGAGCCTGGAGCCTGCTTCCGATTCTGTGTCTCCCTCTCTCTCTGCCCCTCCCCCGTTCATGCTCTGTCTCTCTCTGTCTCAAAAATGAATAAATGTTAAAAAAAAAAAAAAAAAAATTAAAAAAAAAAAAAACAAAAAAAAAAAACCAAAAAAACAAAAAATATTTACTGTGTAATCTATTATGTTTAAATCACCACATAAGGTAGTTATGTATGAAGAGGAGGCCTTGCCCAATGTAGACAAATAATACCTCACTGGATTATTAAATACAGAAGGTAGTGGATGTATGCTGTCAATATCCTCCTTTCTTAGTGTTTCCCCATGTTTTCTTTGTGCCAACATCTTACCAAATTTGGGCAGTTCTAAAGATGCTCTACAGACCCTTGCAGAGTCCAGACTAACATATTTATTTACCTTTTTCTCTGTGCTGCTGCTTGCACTGATGACACAGAAGCTATAAAATCACTTAAAAAAACTGCCAGTTTCATTGAAGAATATCCCAATGATTCACTCACTCAGTAAAAATGATTGTTCTTGATGCTGGAATACCTATATATATTTTTTTAAGTAATCTCTGCACTCAATGTGGGTCTTGAACTCATGACCCAGAGATGAAGAGTTGGATGTTTTACTGACTGAGCAAGCCAGACACCCATCAAGTACCTATATTTTTCAAATTGTGTGACATAATGTGAAGTACATACTGAGCACTTTTGCCTTACACCAAAGTAGCATGGTTATCTTAAGAAAATGCACAAGTACAACGCTCCTGCTGTGAGCTAAACTAGCCACTCGTTATGGAACACCAGCTTTATTTAAAAGAACGGAGAATACTGTTTACTAAGACTTGGACTTTGACAGCCATTTCCTCCACTAATACTAAATCTGTATCAAATGACTCTGAAGTAGTAAAATCGAATGCACATTTTCAACCCCTATATTTAACTTCTTTGCAGTATAATGGTATTACTGATGCCCCCAACCCTTCTTCCTTGAAGCAATAACCTGGTTTTCCTTCTACAATTCTGATTGATCTTCTTCAGTTTCCTCTGTCCCCTTAAATTTTAGTGTACCTCAGGTTCTTTGCTCTCATAAACAGACTCACTGCTATCACCTATTTAATAGCTAATCAAAGAATCAATGTTAAAATAGTTTTTTCCCCGTCTTCAGGAGTTAATAAGTTTTGACAAATAAGCTTCTATGCTTAAAGAAAAGTCAAATATGAAGAATCTTTTTCTCACTGTATGTCTGTAAGAAAACACACCTAACATGCAAAAGATTATATATTCTAACCCAAACACAGTTCTCCACAGCAACACAGGACAAAAAGATATTTTCAATATTTCTGCGAAGGTTTTCATTGAGCTTTGCTTCAAGCTCACCTAGTTCTTCTTCTGCTTTTCTAACATCTTTCTGCAGTTCAAGTCTAGATTTCCTTGTGTCGTAATAACCTCCAGTGAGAGCACCCCGATGACTGACTTGGTCACCTACAAACAAAGCATAAGAAAGGTAGATATTCTGTATAACAACTTCTTTATTCAATGATAAATTGATTTATAATCAAACAACTATTCTAAAGCTTTATTTAATGAGAATTAGAAGGGATTTAAGTCAGCCTGAAAAACTTTTCCTTTCCAACTGTTAAAATCTTTGTTTAAAAAATGTGCCTTCTAGGGGCACCTGGGTGGCTCGGTTGGTTAAGCATCTGACTTTAGCTCAGGTCATTATCTATAAGCAGTTCAAGGATGTAGGCCCTGTCTCCGGTTCTGGGCTGACAGCTCAGAGCCTTGGGCCTGCTTCTAATTCTGTGTCTCCTTCTCTCTCTGCCCTTCCCCCACTCATGCTCTGTTTTTCTCTCTCTCAAAAATAAACATTAAAAAAAAAAAAAGTGTGCCTTTTAGATGAGTCTGAACATCTGCCAGAAAGGAAAGAAGTGCTAATAAAAACTAATGGGGACATGTCAACAGGACACAGGACTTGGGAGCTTGGAATTCCCACTGGCCATATTTGGGAAAATTTGAACAGCAAACAATAATGGCAATGCAGTAACACAATAAAAAAAAAAGTCACGAATCACAGTGCTACTTAAAAAATAAAAAAAAAAGGGAAGAGGTTCTTCTTTACAGAAGAGTGACAGTAAATACAGAAACCTTGACAGAATTTAAGAATCCCGATTTGGAATCCCCGGTGTATTAACTGAGTCAGGCAAGGGCTAGCAAAGGAAGCTAAACCATTGGAAAAAAAGTTGTCAAGGAACCTGATATTCATGTTTTCTTAAAGGATAGTCCCACATATCACTTACTAATTATGAAGAAGAAACGGTACCTTTATAACTCAGAGATTGCTACTGGTCAAACTTAGCATGATTAACAGTGGGACGGACATTGTGTGATGCAAGAAGTATACACCTTGAATGTTTAAATTGAATCTAATGATGAGGAAGCAATAAGACAAATCCAGAAAATGGAAGATTCTATGAAAAAGTCAATTTCCTGAGGGTATGAGAGAACAGGAGGAGCTGTCCTATATTGAAAGAATCCAAACAGAAGACATTCCATGCATCCTTGATTAGATCCTGGACAGAAAAATATTTTGGAACAACTGGGGAAAATTTTACTGTAGATACTTTTTAGATGATATTATTGGGTTAATGTTAAATTTCTTAGGTGTAACAGTTACGATACCTGTGGCCATTAAGGAGAATATCCTTACTCTTAGAAGATACACATACTTAACTTTAGAAATAAAGTATCATAACTGTATTTATTTTATAACTTATTCTCAGAGGTAGTTCAAAACGAAAAAAAATTGTCTATAGAGATAAAGCGGAGGGGGGGGGTTACTTTCTTTCATTAACATATAAATTATAAAGAGAAGGAAAAAAATTAAAAAATGAAGGCAGGTAAACTTATACACCAGAGGTTCGTAACCTAGACCCTAGACTTCATGGATAAAATTCAGGAAATCCATGACTTGGTAGGAAAAAAAATTTACTTGTTTATTTTTATACTAACTTCAAAATGAAATTTACCAATTCCCTCTGTAACAAGAACTATAGTGCTAGTATCAGTACTTGTAACTTTGTTACCAGGAGAAATAACAGCTATTTTCTATATAACAGCTATAAGATTATACTTGCTGGAAATCTCAAAATATTGTTTACATGTATCAGTACTTCAAAATTATATTAGATTCACTGCTAAATCTTGTTTCTGAATACCTTCAAGAATAAATTACTATGTCATATTTGAAAAAATACTGTGATTACCATGCCAATACAGTTTCTTTAGTGATCCAAAGTATTTTATGCACTTAAAAACATTTTGAGAAAGGGTACACAGACTTTACTCAAGAGCCAAAGAAGTCCACAGTGCAAAAAAGGTTAAGAACCCCTACTATAGACCAAATGATTATACTTAAGACAGACATCAACTAAATAAAATTGTGGAACCTGTTTGGACTCTGACTTAAACCAACTATTTAAAAATGACAAAGGCACATGAATTTTGAAATACTTAAAACTAAAACTGAATTTATTTGTTCAAAGCCAAGAATTACTATTACAAACCTTCCAGGGTAATGCAGTCCATAGTGAAAGCACGTGCTAGCTGGGTTGAAACTTCCATGCTACGACAAATAAGTGTTTTCCCAAACACGTGTTTGAAAGCTTTGTCAAATCTGGGATTGTACCTCAGTTTACTTATCATAGGAATAGCATCCTAAAAATGAATATTTTGGTCAGCAAAAAGATCACAACACAGTTAATTAAAACATGCTAACAGAATTACGAATTACATCTTTATGAAATACAAAGAAACATAAATGCCTATTTCAAAACTATTTTTACTCTGAAGGAGTTAGAAAAATCATTCTACTGAAATATCTGGGAAACTGTATTCATGTACAGATTTTCAAGATCAGGGCATAGTGACAAAGAATTCAGTGGTTCCACAGTCAGTGGCACAAGTTCAAATCCTAGTTCTGACACTCACGAGATGTATACTTTGTGGACAAGCTGCTTAACTTCTCCATTTAATAGTTATTTCACCTACAAAACTGTGATAATAGTACCTTCTTAAGTTGTTAAGACCAGACAAACTAATAATATGTAAAACACACAGGACAGCATCTGTCACATAGAAAGGCCAAATAAATGTAAACTAATAGTATTTCCTCAAAATGTTTTCATTATATATATGTCTTAGATATTCAGAAAAATATTTTTTCATATAAAATTTTCTTTTACACTCTTCTAAACTGTTAGAAAAAGACTTATAATTTTCACATTAGGAAATATATCCTATACACAGAACAATGCAACAAATATGTTAGGCTTAAATCAGTAATTATAAAGAGAACACCAATATAGCTACCATGGAAAACAAGAAATAAAACACCGCGGACACTTAGTAGTGTGGACCCTTTAAGAGAAGAAAAAAGAAGAAGAAAAAGCTGGACCCTGTAAGTAGCTTATAAGATTCTCACTGTTCCACCTAAGTTGTTATCATTCTCATAGACTTTCAGCTTTAACCTTAGAGGATAGAATCGTTGCTAATACATCAACATTCCGAAACCAAATACCCTCAAAGCAATTACATTTTTTTTTAAGAACTGTATCTGAGGAATATTTTGAATCCATTTATAAATGTATACTAGCAAGTAACAAAAGCAACATTATGCTTTCAGGTCCTATCATCTTGGTAGACATTTTTATTTATAAGTCATTTAAAAAGCATATTCAGAAAACTTAGAATATATTCACTTCAAATGATAGTTCCTCAGGAGTTTCTTCTTAATTTTGTCACCTGGGATACTCTCTCAAAGTACCCTGTGCTTATGTATTTTAACATTTTACACATTTGCAATGATTTGTTTCATGTCTTGGCTGTGACCTGTCTCCCTTCCCATCCCTATGCTACATGGGAAGAAACCATGCTTATCTCACAGATCAGTGAATCCTAATGCACAGTGCCCGTGCACTAGCATGGACTAACCATGAGAAAAAATGACTTATTGAAAGGTAGACCTTCACACACACCAACTCACATTGGTCTCAGGATAGGCAGTATCCCTGACATCTAACTTGTTAAGAGGCAGAAAAGTGACCTCTCCAGGAAGATTCATTTTATTGAACTCCATCAAAATCTTCGTGCTGACTTCATCCGAATCAACAATGTGATAAAATAACCTTACAGGTAAACAAAACAAAACACATTTGTATTGCTAGACTTTAAAGTGCTATAAACATTTAAGCAAACAACTCAGTTTTTTTCTATGCAACCCAATTTGAACTGGGGTAGGGTGGGAGGGAAACTACTTAGAAAATTCCAATGGGGGTAGGGAGAGAACTACAATTAGGAACACTTAACGCCTACATCTTTAACCAGAAAGTTAAATAAGCAACTAGGATAAAAGGCAATGGGAGATATACTGTACTAAAACTCCAAAAAGCTTTTTATTCTTATTCCTTCTTTCCTTTAAAAATTCAAAATACCAAACAAAAACCTCACCTGTTGCCCGCAGTGACTTCCACGCATGTGTAGAAAGCAGGCTCACATTCGAAGTTATTCATCACAATGCCGTGATAGCCATTTTGAACATGCTGGTTTATTCCTTTCCTACGAAAGTGGTCCAGTACTTTGTTTATGCTATCTATTCCATTTAAAATAGCCTGTTAAATTGTCAGAGGTAAAAATTTTTTAAATAATACTGCCAATGGCACCCCTCTGGTAAGAAATAAACCCATTACTCTACACGTTAAAAAATATTCCAGAGATTAAACTGAACACCCTCCCCAACAATACCTCACCCCCTTGAAAAATGCCAACTACATGAAATACTTTTATATTATGGGTTCTAGTCTATGATACTAATATTAAAAATAGGCTCTTCATCTAAACATCAAAAGTGCTAGAATTAACAGTATGGGTGGTAGTAAGGCTGCTTAAACAAGACCCATCATTTCAAGTTTATAGGACAAGTGATTTGCACTCTTATTTACTACCTGGAACCAATGACTTACAGCTTGAAAACTAATATTCTTGTGTAATAACTGGCTCATTGTAAAGTGAAGTAATGAAAAGAACCTGCCCACCTTTCCTGTTGCTGCTCTAAGAAGTTGCTGTTTCTTTTCAAGATCTTCTCTTTTAGCAGCAAGCGCTTGCTGTTCTGCATTCTCCTCTCTCCACAAATAACTGATCAATAAAAATTAGACTGTCTTTAATTACAAAAGCATTAAGAATAGGCACCAACAGTATATAATTGAGGATAAAATACTGAAAAAAAAAATCAAACTTGAATAGTTCATTTATAACTTTTTTTTAGATTTTAAGTAATCTCTATACCCAACATGGGGCTTGAACTCACAACCCCGAGATTAAGAGTCGCATGCTCCACCGACTGAACCAGCCAAGGGCTGCTAGTTCATTTATGACTTAACGACCATTTAACACCCAGTAACTTGCATTACTCAAAAAAATTAAGGCATATTTTAGTCTATACTAACTTTCTTTCACTTTGTAATTCATCTTTCTTATTTTTTACTTCATAGTATTTTCTGTCCAGTTCTTCTACTCGAGCTTTGACTTCATTAAGATCCTGATCCAGTTTCTATGGAAATAAAAATAATCCAAATTTAAAAACCAATTTCATGCAAACTAATCCACAGCGACAGCAAGATCAGTCATTGTTGCTAGGGGATAACACAGGAGAGAGGAATGGGAGACATGTTGGGGTGATGAACAGGCTTGTTATCTTAATTGTCGTGACGATTTCATAGATGTAAACACATATCAAAACTTATCAAGTGGTACATTTTAAACACATGCAATTTATTGTATGCCAACTGTACCTTAATGAAGTTGTTAAAAAATCCAACTCTATTTTTTTAAAAATGTGTTTAGACAAGTGCACATCAAGAGAAAACATAAACCACAGAATGAATTACTCTGTAAAATACTGCTAAAATAAAATTAACTTGCTCACTAATGATCTAAACCTTTCTACTTGATAGTATACACCGCAGAATTTCAGAAGAAAAAATACATTCACAAATTCTCAAAATACCGCAGTCAATACTTTTCACACCACTCCCTCTACACATATACAATAGAACACAAGAATTAGGATTATACTAAGAAGCAAAAAGTTATTCTGCATAATGCAATCAGCACTATAATATTATCTCTATCCAGTATAAAGGTCAGACTTCATCAGTGGAAGGAGTGGCTGAAATACTGGAAAATAATGAAGTTCAAGCTTGAGAAAGAATGAATAAAAACTGAAAAATCTTCGCTCATCACCAGGCTGTTTCAAAAAGGCATTTGTTGAGGTTGTTTCCATGAACTCAAGAATAATACATTTTCTTCATTCCAAGAAAGGACATGTAGCTATCACAGCTAAAAACTATACTAATCAATTTCCAAATAACTAAATACTGGGATCAACTTGTGCTTTCCATTCCCTCCATAAAGTATCCTGACACTGGAATTTTGAGCCTAGGAGATATTTTCTATTACCCCTGATCACTTTTCTACCAGTTATTTGAAGTTTGTTTATTTATTTGGAGATAATGTGCATGTAAGCAGGGGAGGGGCAGAGACAGAGAGGAAGAGAGAGAATCCCAGGCAGGCTCTGCACTCTCAGCACAGAGCCCGAAGTGGGGCTCAATCTCACAAATCCATGAATCCAGAGATCAGGAGCTGAAATCAAGAGTCGGACGCTCAACCTATTGAGCCTCCAGGGGCCCCACTACCAGTAATTTATGATTACAGAACCAGTTGTGTTTGCTCCCACTATGTTTTCATTTTGTTGTTTATGCTGTGATTACATTAAATATTAAACTGAGAATATGAAGACAAAGGAAAGAGCTGTTTCTTTAAAAACCTGATTCAGTTTTGGATATACTTAAAGATGACTCCCTAAAAACTGAATTAAATGGGGAAATTAACTCTAAAAGACCAGGGTAAATAACTATATAACACATAAATGCATGTATTAACGTGTAATATAGTAGAATACATAGCAGAAATAAGACTAGGGAACTGATCCAGATTAAAAAAGAGAACAGAAACATGACAACTAAATGTAATGTATGATCCTAGACTGAACCCTGAATTCTGTTCTCATCCAACTTTAAGGAGAACTATATTTACATGTGTGGCTCATAACAAAAAAGTCCCTGGCAACTCCAATCACTACTCATACTCAAACATTGTGGACTCTACATCAAAAGACTGGTACGTACTCTGGTGGGGCGTGTTGATAATGGGAGAAGCTACGCATGTGTGGGGCAGAAGGTACATGGTAAATCTCTGTACCTTCCTCTCAGTTTTGCTGTGAACCCAAAAATGCTCTAAGAAAGTAGTCTTAAAAAAAGAAAGATTGGAAAAAAAAAAGATTAGTACATGAGCATACATTTGCCTGTTTAAACAAAATACTTAAGATATATATAAATATATGTATGTTTTACATGTGCATAAATATATGTAGTACTCATAAAATATAAATATACATATGTATTAAAATTTTATGCATTTATGGCTTTTCTGAAAAATCAAAAACCAATTGGGTGCAGATCTCATGGGTAAGAGGGTTCTTCTGTGTATGTACATATATACCTACCTCACCCTACACTTACTTGTCCTAAACACTCCCTTCTCATCACTTCTATCACCCTCAAGTTATCTATATATAGCCACACATAACACTTACCTAAGCATTTTCCCCCTTTCTCATTTTGAATGTCACATCTTTTTTACTCTAGAAATGGTTTTATCTTCTACTTCAATTTTTAAGGAAATACTAAGTAAATATGTAAATAATGTTTAATTCATTTAGAAAATGTTGTAAAATCACCATTACTTTAACAAAAAATATATTCTGTAGTAATTTTTAAATTGAAAGAGAACTGTGAAAGAATATAAAAATGGAAAAAAAAATTTAAATAAGTTATTCTGAAGTTGCATTTTAGACTTACCATGTTAAAATTAAGGGTAGTTCAGGTACATTCTACCAATTCATAAAAATATATTTTAAAATACACTCTATCTACATGAATACTCACGGATATGGAAAAAAAAAACTTCCTTGAAAAGGAAAATTAACATATAAATATTAATTTATATGTATAAATATTGTTATATGTATAAATGTTAAAAAGTGCTGGTCTTTTTTTTTTTAATGTTTATTTTTGAGATAGAATGCGAGAGGGGGAGGGCAGAGAGACAGGGACACACTATCGGGGCAGATTCCAGGTTCTGAGCTGTCAGCACAGAGCGGCATGTGGGGCTTGAACTCAGGAGCTGAGAGATTATGCCCTGAGCCAAAGTCAGATGCTCAACCAACTGAGCCACCCAGGCGCCCCTGTACTGGTCTTTTCTAAGTACCTGTGTCTTGTATATTTTAAGAATAGCAATGTAAACTGTTTGAAAATAAAACTTAACTAGATGCAACTGTACACGTTTAGGTCTTCTGAAAGATTGTCACAGAGCAGCTATAAAAGTTCTTACATTGTATTGCTCCAGGTTTTTCTCTTTATTTGCCTCAGTGTCTTCCAGATCCTTATGGATAGCAGCAATCTGTCTTTTCTTGTCGTTAATAGCCTGATCTAACGACTTGAGTTCCTTTTTAATCCATTTATCCCTTTCTTCTTTTGATGTAAACTGGCTTCCTCGACCTTGCTTTGCATAAAGATCTGTTCTTTCCTGGGTAGCTTGGGCCAATCTATACAAGACAGAAGAAAAGAATGATTAAAAAGAAAAATAGGAAATAAGCAAGTTTAACTGCAATCGATATGTCAAGAATACGTAGAGACAATAACCATTTTTTTAAATTCTATAAAAAAAATATAAAAAGGAACTGGTATCTAATAGAGCTCCTCGAACTAGTACTATATAATATACATTTTATTTTGAAAAGTCACAGTTAAAGGTGAAATAGCCCATATCCTAAGGATTTCAGGCAGACAATGTATTTACTCCAGGTCTGAGTTAGTCACTAAATCTAGAGACAGGTTCTAATAGCCTATCTCAGGAATTTTAAAAAATGCTCCAACTATATGTAACTATATAAACACTTCCAACTCCTTACAATAAGACACTATCCAAGGTTAAGAGGCAAGGGAAAAAAAAAGGTTAAAAGGCAAGAGAAAGACAAAGAAAACATTTAAAACAAGTAGAATACAAATGTCTAGATTACATACAATCCTACCAAACAGCAGGGGGATGCGGGGATCAGAAAAAAATGGGCAAAAGAAATAAATAATTCAACAAAATATAGGTGGCATAAAAACAGACTAATGCCCTAAACCATGAAATGAGCAAAAGCTGGCATGTCCAACCTACAGCTAGATATGAAAATGTCTAGCTACTAAAACAACAGTGAAAAAAGGAAATAGGATAAAACATAGAATAAGATGTTGAGTGGGTAGAAAAACAGAAACGAAAACAAACATCATTCATGTTTTAAAAAGCCCAACAATATCTCACTATGTTGTCTCAGGTGAGTTAACTTCTCAGAGCCTCAAGTTTGTCAAACCTACAGTGATCTCCTAAAGTTTCCGAATAGAAAAAAAATGTATGCAATATGTATACAATAACGCTTGGCCCACAATAGTTTTTTAATATAGCCTATTACTTTGAAATGGAGTTTAACTTTTGCCCTCATTGTCTTAACTCATAAGTATTTAAGTTTTATAGAGGAACTATGTAGAAAGTTAGAAATGTTGGTGAAAGAAATCCCATACCGAGCAATTCCTCGCTCTTCTTTTTCTTTCACACTGTTGAATTTAGGTTCTGTTTCTGCCAGTTCTTTCTGCTTTTCTTCTATTTTTTCAAGCAGCTTCTGCCTCTCTTTTAATAAGCGTTTCTGTAAATAAAGGAGAAGTACAAATGTAATCTTTTTTTTAATTAAAAAAATTGTTAAGGTTTATTTTTGAGAGAGAGAGAGTGAGCGAGCGAGTGGAGGAGGGGCAGAGAGAGAGGGAGACACAGAATCCAAAGCAGGTTCCAGGCTCTGAGCTGTCAGCACAGAGCCCAACATGGGCGCGAACTCACAAACCGCGAGATCATGACCTGAGCCCAAGTCAGATGCTTAACCAACTGAGCCACCCAGGCGCCCCAGTAAAAATGCAATCTTAAATTTTTTAAGATTTTGTGCTTAAGTCTAGCATAAAATATTTTCTCGTGAAAAGAAATCATCAGAAAACTGATCCTTCAACACAAAACTAATATTTATTTGCCTATTTATTTAAAGATTTTATTAAGTAATCTCCATACCCAACATGGGGCTAGAACTCACAACCCTGAGATCAAGAGTTGCATGCTCCACCAACTGAGCCAGACTGGCCTCCCACAAAGCTAATTTTTAAATGAAAGAAACAAGGAGACAGTACAGAGTTGCCACTTGAGTAGAAATTATTTTAATGTGCCAGATCTTTTACAAAAATTCAAGCATACATCCTTGTCACAGAAAGGATGGTCTTCTGTAATTCCTATTCAACTGAATGTTTATGTCTTTCATGTTTAGTATTTTAACTCACCCTTTGTTCACTATTGCCAGCCAATTCATCTTGTAAGTCCTTGGCTTTAAGCTCCAACTTCGTCCTCTGCTTAATTTGTTCTTGTCTTTCAGCGCTGAGCTGCTCCTTTTCTTCTTTCATAGCTGAAATTTTTGTTTTCAGCTCTCTAACTTGACGTTCAATATCCTAATCAAAAAGTATCAAATAGAAATGAGTCAGACAATTGAAAGTACAACAGCAGAGTTTGGATACCATTAGTTCTATCCCTTCTTTTTCTTTCAATTACACTTTCAGTACTATTCTGTCTTTCCAATACTCAATCTCAATGACATTCACTTCAAGTTACCATTTCATAATTGTTAATTTTGTTTAATGTTTAGAGAGACAGACTTGAGCGGGGGAGGGGCAGAGAGAGAGAGGGAGAGACAGAATCTGAAGCAGGCTCCAGGCTGTCAGCACAGAACTTGATGTGGAGCTCAAACTCATGAGCCATGAGATCATGACCTGAGCTGAAGTTAGATGCTTAACCAACTGAGCCACCCACGTACCCCTTTAGCTTTTTGTTTTTGTTTTTTTTTAAACCATTCCATAATTCTGGTACAAAAGGGGGTTTACTGTGGTCGAAAAATATAAGCTAACCTAAGCCTTGTTTATAATCTTACCTCCATTTTATCTCTTGCATCCTGCTGGGCATCTCTTAATTGTCTGGATTTTTCCCCACTAGTCTCTCGCTTAGCAGAAAGCTGGGGGAAGAAAAAAAAGCTATAATTTCTAACTCATTTTATATTTGTTTCATACTTCACAACATAATAGTAAAATTTTAAAATATCTTCTAAAATAAAATCATTCACTTAAAGAGTTTTTATAAAACAATTTTTAGTGGTTTTAAGTAAAAAGTCCTTTAAGTATTACCTAAAGCAATTTTTGGACAAAATATCAGCAATATTTACAAAATACATTTTAAAAAGCCAACAGAAAAATTCATGAGGCTTTTTCTTTTTATTATCAAGTAAATTCTACCCACAACATGGGGCTCGAACTCACAACTTGAACTCCAAGATCAGGAGTCCCATGCTCCCCACTGACTGAGCCAGCTAGGCACCCCTTCTTCATGAAGCTTTTAAAGGTGGCTGCCCTCATTTTGGTTTGTCTTGCATCACCACCTGATTATATTTCAGATACAACTACAGCAAGGACCACACAGACCTAGGCATTTTCCTTGGAATAATTAAAAGAACAAATTCACTGACCAATGAATTTATTAAGATTAAAAAATTTTTAAGGTCCTATTTAAAAACCATTGAAAAGTATAAATATAGCATGAGCTTAACTTACTCATTCAAATAAAATCACTCACGAATTTAAGTGACAAAAGTATTTTACCTCATCAAGTTTAGCACGAGTCTCATTAAGTTCCTGATTGTAAATGGTATATTCCAGGGCTCGTCTCATTTTATCCCACTTCTGATACTGAGCCAGTTCTTCCTTTTCTTCTTCTAAGGTATGTAATCTCTCTTCAATGTATTTTAACAACTCATTGATTTTTTCGCGTTTGCCCTCTTAAAAAATGAGAGAGGAGTGAAGAAGTTGAATGAAATTTTGATGTAATATCTTCTCAAATGTACCATGAGTTAAAATTAACCTTAAGAACTATAGCATTATTTGAAAGTATGTGGTAACCAAATCTAAAACTAAAATGACACGATGCTTCATTATGAAAAGCATCAGAGAACAGTTACACATGGTGACACTTTAAAACTTTTTATTTTAGTTGACATACAATGTTATATTAATTTCAAGTGCACAATAGTGATTTCATAATTTTATACATTACACAATGCTCACCGTGATAAGTCTAGTTACCATCTGTCACCATAGAACATTATTACAATATCATGGACTATATTCCCTATACTATACTTTTCATCTCTGTGACTTATTTTATAACTGGAAGTTTTTCCTCCTAATCCCTTTCATCTGTTTCACCCATCTTCCCCCTGCACCACCATCTTGGCAACCACCAGTTTGTTCTCTATATTTATGAGTCTGTTTCTATTTTGTTTGCTGTTTTTTTTAGATCCTGTATATATGTGAAATCATGTGGCATATGCCTTTCTGTCCGACTCATTTCACTCAGTATGATACCCTCTAAGTTCATCCATGTTGTCACAAATGGTAAGATCTCATTTTTTAAAAAATGGAGTAATATTCCCTTGTATGCATATACCACATCTTTAAACATTCATCTGATGGACACTTATCTGCTTCCGCATCTTGGCTACTGTAAATAATGCTGCAATGCACATACATACGGGGGCATATATCTTTCCAAACTAGTGTTTACTAATTCTTACAATACATGTAGTAAGGCCTCTGTTTAAACATCCTTTAAAGGCAACTATGCCTTCCCACAACATTACAAAATTAAAAACCATAACATCATTGGTGTCACTGATTCTCAACTTTTACTACAATAGCATTATCCACAGCTGCCGTATATTGAACACCTACTATATTCCAATCATGGTACTACTTTGCTCCTCTATTTATCACCATAAACTATGAAAAAGAATTTTACAGATGGAGAAGCTTTAGACCAGAGAGATCAAGTCTAAAGTCACATCGTCAGTTAATTATTAGTCAGATTTTGAACTCAGGACTATCTATGGAATGACAAACCATAGCAATTGAAAAGCAAAGAAGGGTTTCCATCATAATGTACTAAGGAAAATTCTTAGTTTAAAGTTTTCCATTTACTTGCTCCTGAACAACTTAAAACCTAATGCCAACTGATACTTCCAGAAATGCTTTTTGAGGTTTGCATCCAAATCTGTTATCCTCACTAACAATGAGGACGTTAGAGGCACAAAACAGTTGACCTATAAAGGCATCATTATCTAACAGTAATTCTTTATTTAAAGAGAGAAATCACTGGAAATCTCAAACCTTAAAATGTGTCAAACTAATTTTCTCTCCATTCAGTACACAGGCAAACTATCAAACAGTATACTCTTGAGAACAGATTGAACTCCCCTCAACCATCATAGCACATGTAATTCACAACAAAAATAAGGCAGAATCACATTCATTTTACCTGTTTCTTTCATTAAAGATATGCTTTCTTCTTTTCGTTCATCATACACTCTAGTACCAGCTACTTCTCTTAATAGTTTTAGTCTCTGAGAATCTGGTGCTGTGGCCATCTGGTTGATCTAAAAATTTTAGAAAAATAATTATTACGTAGCTATAGACTGTTCTTTAAGAACTCTACTTTGAAAGAGTACTCACATGCTAGGTTTTAAGTAGAGCATGACTTCAATAATGCAATTCGTACAGTGCATTTACTTACAGACCTCTATCTCATTTAAATAAAATTTATTAAATAAAAATCCAAATAGGATTGATACATTCATAAGTCTAATTTATGAATAAGACTCTCTAAATTAAAAATAAAGGAAAAACGTGGCTCCTGGGTGGCTCAGTCAGTTAAGGATCTGACTCTTGATTTTGGCTCAGGTTCTGATCTCGCGGTTTTGTGGGTTTGAGCCCCACTTTGGGCTCTGAGTGCTAGCTTCCTGAAGCCTGTTTGGGATTCTCCCTCTATCCTTCTCTCTCTGCCCCTCCCCTACTTGCGCTGCCGCTCTCAAAATAAACTTTGTAAAAACAAAACAACAAAAACAAAAACGAAGAACATTACATCACCATTTTTCCTCAGTCAATATGATAAAATATAAAAGATGAACTCCAGGGGTGCCCAGATGGCTCAGTTGGTTAGGAGTCCAACTTTGGCTTAGGTCATGATTTCAAGGTTTACGAGTTCGAGCCCTGCATCGGGCTCTCTCTGCTGTCAGCACAGAGCTCGCTTCCAATCCTCTGTTCCCCTCTCCTCCTGACCCTACTTCGCTTGCATGCATTCTCTCAAAAATAAATAAACATTAAAAAAAAAAAAAAAAAAAAAGATGAACTCTGTTCTAAAAGAACAGTATTTTTACAAGGGGAAACTATCACTCTACATTTTAAAAAAGTTATGCTACTATTAAAAGTATAGCAAAAATGGTATGCTTTATTATTACTATTTAAAAAAAATGTTTAATGTTTATTCATTTTTGAGAGACAGAAACAGCGTGAGTTGGGGGAGGGGCAGAGAGAGAGGGAGACAGAATCTGAAGCAGGCTCCAGAATCTGAGCTGTCAGCACAGAGCCCAATGTGGGGCTCAAACCCACAAACTGTGAGTTCATGACCTGAGCTGAAGTCACATGCTTAACTGACTGAGCCACCGAGGTGCCCCATTATTACTATTATTTTTTAAGTAAGCTCTATGCCCCCAAGATCAGGAGTTGAATGGTCTACCAACTGAGCCAGATAAGTGCCCCCAAAATGGTATTCTTTAAATATAGATAGGTAAAAATAACTGTCTATCACAGGTAGTAACTAACATTAAATAAAACAAGCAAAAGCATTTTAAAAATCTTATTTAAAAATATATGGTGGGGCACCTGGGTGGCTTAGTCGGTTGAGCATCCAACTTCAGCTGAGGTCATGATCTCTCAGTTTATGAGTTCGAGCCCCACATCGGACTCACTGCTGTCGGCACAGAGCCTGCTTTGGATCCTCTGTCCCCTTCTCTCAGACCCTGCCCTGCTTATGCTCTCTTTCTCTCTCTCAAAAACAAACAAACATCAAAAAAAAATTTTTAAATATACGGCAAAAAAACACAGAGTGGTACAAACTAAGTGCCATGCAACTTTAAACAACAAGCGTGAGTTTAACATATTCATAAAAATAAAGTTAGCCACTAAATGCAAAAAATGCTGTCATGGCATTAAAAAAGTGAAGTTACTCTAACACTTTCACATAAAGACAGAAATCAACTCTGGGAAAAATGTGGTCTATCAAAAGTATAGACATCAAAGAATCTCCTTTCAGATCCTTATCACTGGTTACCCCAATTATGCATGTTCATTCAAGTTACTCACTTCAAAAATATTGAATAAATGTTTACAACATATATGCCACTCTGCTGGGCACTGGGAAAAGAGCAATGAACAAAACAAAGTCTTGCCCTCATGGAACTTACATTCTAATGGAAGAAGAAATAAGTATACCAATACAGTATAACTATTATGAAAAAAATCAAATTAGAAAAAAGTGAAGTGCCTTCACTGGGGTGAAGGCAACATTCTTTTAGATGAAGTAACTTATGGATGGCTTAATATGAAATGACATGAATAGAAACTGAGAGTATAGGGGCCTATGCTGTATGTTTGCAGGGAAGACTCAGATTAATTAGTCTTTCGTAATCAGCCTCTTTAAATTTTTTGTTTATTTTTGGAGTAGAGACAGAATGTGAGCGGGCGAGGGGAAGAGACAGAAGGAGACACAGAATCCAAAGCAGGCTCCAGGCGCTGAGCTGTCAGCACAGACCCCAATGCGAGGCTTGAACCCACGAGCTATGAGATCTTGACCTGAGCCGCAGTCAGACACTTAACCTACTGCGCCACCCCGTCACCCCGTAATCAGCCTCCTTTTTTTTTTTCTTTTTTAATTTTTTTTTAACGTTTTATTTATTTTTGAGACAGAGAGAGACAGAGCATGAACAGGGGAGGGGCAGAGAGAGAGGGAGACACAGAATCGGAAGCAGGCTCCAGGCTCTGAGCCATCAGCCCAGAGCCCGACGCGGGGCTCGAACTCACGGACCGCGAGATCGTGACCTGAGCTGAAGTCGGCTGCTTAACCGACTGAGCCACCCAGGCGCCCCTCAGCCTCCTTTTAAAAAAACTCCTTGCTTCTAAAGATGGTCTTCAAAAACTTGTTCTGCATTTCCCAAATGTGAAACACCATACGTACTCTTCCTAATCAGTTCGGAATGCTAAGTTTTCAACACATATCTAAAAATGTCTCCAATATGAAATAAGAAGTGGACATTTAAAAAGAACTTTCCCCTAGTCCAAAAAAACACTACAGCAAACTATGTGAACAATGCAGGGTATGTTCTAAGAAAAAGAAGTTATCTTAGATAAAATTTAAAGTATATGAGGAAACAGAATAATCAGCTGAAGTATGCAACTACTAAAAACTATAAAGAATATAATCTCTACAAGCAAAAACAATATACAGCATTATGGTAGATTTCTGGCAATGTAAGCTTTCCACCATTTTAACTCTGTGATATATTAAATAACAGAGTATTACTTTTAGGAAGTAATTTTTTTCAAATGCTATTTTTAAAGAATTTCTACAATATTCTTAAATATTTCCATTGTGACTTTCACAAACCAAAATGTCTTCCAGTATAGGACACCTTATTAAGTGATATAGGTCACAACGAAAACAACATCCACTAACTGCTGAAAAAATTGAATCCCATTACACAGTGGATCTACTTTGTAATTTTATGTCCACATAAAAGGTAATACTAATATCTATACAAAATAAATCAATGAAAACAAGAGACAGTAAGGTCCATTTTTGCTTCAACTTAACCACTAGAATCTATAAGCAAATTCATCATTCAAGTGAATATACTCAGAAAACATTCTATAAAAAAAGGACATACAATATTTTTACCTTTCCTTGTTTTACAATATAATAAGGATTGCTTCGAGAAAAACCAGCACTTTCAAGGAGATTCATCACATCATTTTTCCTGTTAATAAACATTGAAAATATTTTTTCAGATTAATCGCCCAATAATAAGCAAAAAAATGAAGGGTAACTGCTGGGTTAAGGAACATGAGGGAGTATAGAATAGTCATGAAACCATTTATTCTACTGGCCTCAAGAATCTTGATTCTTCTGTTAATGTTCTAAATATTGGTTTGCTGAACACGAGGCATATATAACCCATACAGGAGTTAAGTAAAATACTTTTACTCTTTCATAAAGAAATTATAAATGTAAAGAAATTGCTTACGTGACCATTTTCTTGTCTAAGAAATACTGATCCTTTTTGGCACCAATAACTCTTCGAAGTGAAACTTCTTCTTTATCAATCTAAGAAAGAATGTAAAAGCCTGAAGTTAATTTCATAGTAAAAATGGAAAACTTTTCAGTTAATAAGGTCATTCTAGAGTCTGTAACCATAACACTTATTTTGAAATTTCAATTCTCACTAAAGATTTGCTATGAATATCAATTCTTATGACAAAGATATTTTTTCACAACAACTTACACACCCTATTTGCTAGAATGTTCATTACAATTTTAGGACAAAATGAATATGTAAACCGTATAGCTATTTTAACATAAACTAAATTATAAGAACTGTATTTAATACAGTTATGAATGTTTCAAAGGTTGGGAAAAAAATCAGCTGCATCAATAAAATTCTCAAAATTGTGACTAGAAAAAAAAAAAGCCATTACTCACTGGCAACCGGTTGTCCGAATTATCAAAAATAATCTCCACAAAAGCAGAAATAACACGAGGACCAGTACCCTCCTAAAACATGTAAAAAATAAAACTGTCATTTAAGTGGTATTTTCACATTCTTTTTTTTGTTTTTTCTTTAAACACCTTTAAAGTTTAGTGCATGGCAATAAGCCTAATTCAATGGAAAACAATTTCTATTGGGCTAGTATATACCCTAGAGCAAAGACACTGGATGAGGATAACAATACTTGTCAACCAAATGGCTTTAGATTCTGACTAAAAAAATGAAAACTATGCAAGAGATATCAAAGTCAGATGTACTTAGGTCTTGTTCTGAAGACCACTTTATTAGAACATAAGACCCCATGCCCACCTAATTCTACTTATTTGCTAATATCAACACCACTTTGAGGCTTTTCTCTTACAGACTCACTTAATGCTGGAAAGGAACCCTAACAAATCATATAATTACTGGAACTCGGCTTTTTTTAATTTTTAAGTTTATTTATTTATTGTTGAGAGAGACAAAAAGCGCAGGTGTACAAGAGAGCAGGGGAGGGGCAGAGAGGAGAGAGAATCCCAAGTAGACTCCACACTGCCAGCGTGGAGCCCAACGGAGGGCTCGATCTCACAAACCAAAGATCATGACCTAAGCTGAAATCCAAGGTTGGATGCTTACCGACTCAGCCACCCAGCTGCCCTGGCTTTTAAAACTAATTATCTATTTTTATTTACTTGTTTAAATTTGCTATATCCTATATAATTTTAAATCTGCTATGAAAACACACACAGTTAATATGTCACATATACACCAATTTATGACGCTGCCACTCCTTTACCAAGTTCAGATAATTTCCAGATTCTAGAAACTGTTACTACACAGTGATTCAATATAATAAAGAATGATACCTAAAGAAGTTATTCTTTCAATGCCTATCTTAGAAACCTAAAAAAAATTTTTTCTATAGGCAACCAGTTGATAATGGTAAGAAAACAAACAAAATAAACCACCTTCCTAAGTGTGAGAGACTCTGTTAAGATATACTAAGGAATCTCACTTTCTCATTTTAAAACTAATTATGTCATATTCAAACCGACAATAAATTTATTATTTTGTTATAGCCTTTTATCATTTTTTATCCTAAAATTTCTTTAGTTCATTATTCATAATGATCCAATGAAAAATTCTAATAATTTTCATTACTATAAATATACTTATCTTTCATATTGGGAAATGATGTGACCATTTGAGTTACAAATATGGATAAAATTATAACATGTTATGCTGTTTAGTTTGTAATGGTTCCTTCTCTATGCTCCCAATTAACTTCTGGTTCTGAGTCTCAAAGTTCCTAATTCCCAATTTCAAACTCTTTTCTCTTCAGCAAGCCTGTTTCCAGAGCATCACCAGACCATACTCTTAATAAAGAATCTGTATTTATGGGGTGCCTGGGTGGCTCAGTCAGTTTAGTGTCCAACATCAGCTCAGGTCATGATCTCATGGTTTTTGGGTCCGAGCCCTGTGCTCTGCGCTGACAGCTCAGAGCCTGGAACCTGCTTCAGATTTTGGGTCTCCCTCTTTCTCTGCCCCTCCCCTGCTCATGCTCTGTCTCTCTCTCTCAAAAATAAACACTAAAAAAATTTTTTAAAAAGAATTTCTATTTATATGGAAGACACACCTATTTATAGGAAAGTCCTACAATTTTATTACCATTTACATAAAAATTAGGCCCTTATCATGCATTAATATAGTAGGCTAAATTCCATAGAATTAACACACTTAAGAGAGACTGTACCATGTTTACTAAGAGAGATTATATCATGTTTACAAAAGATCTGAAACTTGAACAAGTGATTTTATTTACCAGAATCAACAATATAGTTTTAAAAATACATAATGTCAACATGTATTGACAATCTCAAAGCAATCTCACTCACATGCAACAAAGCCAATCGCTGTTCCGGACGAAGATGACTGAACTCATCACTAAGAACAAACTGAATTGCTAAAAATACAAAAACATTAACTATTAGTATAGTCTCAAAGAAGCTTTATGCCTTAATTTATAACTTCCCATACCTCTATCAGGTAATGAACAAGGCAGATAAAAACAGATTATCTATTTCATATATGCAAAAAATTGCTTGTATTTTAGACTAATCAGCTTAGAAATGACAAGAAAAATACTAAGAAGTTTGCACTGAAACATTTAAGGGAAGAAAAAGAGAACACTGAGGTAACAAAAAGAGGTAAGCAGAACTAAAATCTACCTCTTGATCAAAGTATACACTGAGTGATTAACACTTTGCTTTTATCCACTAGAAGTAAATAATATACATCAAAATATTTATTAACAAAATAGGACATATTCTTACCATATCCTTAGCAGGATAGTTTTGTCAAAAGAAATTAAACTAAGTGGGAAACAGTTCAGATTCCCACATTCTACTGCACTGTTTGCACTGCTCTTATCTTCTGTAAGAAGTCACTGCTGCTTCCATATAAAGTACCTAACTGGACCACCCTGCCCTAGAAATGAAACTCTACTCAGCTGTCCTGTTACCAGTTCACCCAAGAGACCTTTGACATTCCAAGAGTTGAGTACGCATGTATGAATGTGTATGTTGAGGGGAGAGTGTTTATCTTTCATAATCACATAATCACCTTAGGGGAACAGATTCAAACTGCCTTTATCCGCCTGGAGATCATGCAATACTTCTACTCCAATCCCACTCACTTATCATCACCAAATTACAACCACTGAAGGGCTATAGATTTGTGAGCACAGAGGGATAGAACCTTTGCTCCTGCTAAGCCCCACCCCCTTTCCCTCAAGCACTACTCAAACAAGAGGTTCAAAATTTTTTCAATCTACTTCTGGTATAGTTCAAACCTGTTCAGATGTTTTCTCTCTCCAAAGGATTTGTTAACAGAGGCATTATACTTAAATGTATTTTATCTTTAGAATTTTCAAAGCTATTTACTATCTTCAAACTGACAATAATCTTTGTTGAGTCTCTAATTTTTTACACCCCTCTATCTTTCATAAAAGTGATTTAGAAAACATTTTTTTAAAAGACGAAACAGAGGGATGCCTGGCTGGCTCAGTCAGTAGAGCATGCAGTTCTTGATCTTGGTTGGGATTATGAGTTCAAGCCCCATGTTGGGTGAAAGGCTTATTTACTTACATACATACATAATGAAACAACAAGATGAGTCATTTTCCGAAACAATATTAACTATGTTGTTGCATTTACACTTGTATAAATATGCATCTGCAACATTTACATACAGCATTCAAGTTTAAAAAGCACTTCCATTAGTATTATCTCATGATTCCCATAACCCATCAAAGTAGACAGGTCAAGTACACTTTTAAATTGCAAAGAGTACCCTGAAAGATTGTTTTGCCCAACCTCTTAGCTACTTAATCACTAGGTATAGAGTAGAACTCAGATCATTATACTCTACACTCCCTACACTAAACTGCAACCCTGTACGAGAAAGTATTTCTTGAGTTTCATACAGACATAATCTCAGAAAACCAATCTTTAAAATAAACTACGCGAAGATACCCAGGTCTTAATATATTTAGAATTGAAAAAACAACACTTACCGTAAAAAAAGTTACTTTTTCCAGATCCATTTCTGCCCACTATAAAATTTCAAAAAGTACATGTTACTTTCTATAAAAACCAATAAAATTAAAACTTTACCGTAAGTATTAAAAAATTTATATTCAATTTTCTAACTTAACATCTTAATATCTGAAATTAAATACAAAGAACAGTGAACAAAAGAAATCCATAAACAAAACAGCTTTAATCACCAAATGAATGCGATTTTTGTAGAGACTTCAGGTATTTTTTTTTTTTCTTAAATTTACTTCATTGTTTATTCTTTTGCTTTTTCCTAACAAATAATATTTGGAATAACTAATATGTTACTAGGTTTTCATAATTTACAATCATTACTATGGACACGCAATTTTTTTTTTTAATTTTTAATGTTTGTTTATTTTTGAGACAGAGACAGAGCACAAGCAGGGGAGGGGCAGAGAGAGACGGAGACAGAATTCAACGCAGGTTCCAGGCTCTGAGCTGTCAGCACAGAGCCCGACAAGGGGCTTGAACTCACTGACTGAGATCATGACCCGAGCCAAAGTTGGACACTCAACCAACCAAGCCACCCTCCCACTACTTGTACATGCTCTCTCAAAAGAAGTAAATTAAACAACAACAAAAAAAGGAGACATCATTCACTTCCAGATATAATATATTCAGAAGGACACGTCATTTATGTAGTATTTTTTAAAAACAATGTTAAAAAAGACAAAGAAAGGCTATGGAAATGATCCAGATTAAAGAGACTAAATAGATATGACCACCAAAAGCAATACCTGACCCTAAATTAGGCCCTGTACTGGAGGAAAAAATACTATAAAGAAAATTTGGGGGTCAATCAGTACAACTGGAAAATAAACAGATTATCGTATTAATGTCAAATTTACGGAAATTTACAAACTCTACCGTGATTATGTAAGAGAATATCCCTATTCTTAGAAAGCATACATTGAAGTCAACGGTAAAGGACAAAGACCTACATAACTTACTCTAAGAAAAAAAGTGTGAGAGTGGGTACAAATGATAAAGCAAAAGAGGAAAAAGTTAACAGGTAGATTTGGGTAAAGGAGATCAGCGTATTCTCTGTACTGTTCCTATTTATACAACTTTTCTGTAAATTTGAAATCATCTCTAAATAAAAGTTTAAAAAGAGAATTTAGCATTCAAAGAATTACATATAGTTAAAACTGTAATCTATTCATAAATAACTTAAAACTTTAAATTTCCCTTTAATTACTCCTACCCATCAGTGGAATACTGTAAAGCAATTTCAAGGATGTTGACTATTTAATAAGGAAAGAGATTCAAGACTTATTCTTTTTAAAAAAAATTTTTTTTTAACATTTATTTATTTTTGAGACAGAGAGAGACAGAGCATGAACAGGGGAGGGGCAGAGAGAGAGGGAGACACAGAATCGGAAGCAGGCTCCAGGCTCCGAGCCATCAGCCCAGAGCCTGACGCAGGGCTCGAACTCACGGACAGCGAGATCGTGACCTGAGTCGAAGTCGGACGCTCAACCGACTGAGCCACCTAGGCGCCCCAATTCAAGACTTATTCTTAAAAAAAATTTTTTTTCTTTAACGTTTATTTATTTTTGAGAGAGAGAGAGACAGAGCATGAACGGGGGAGGGTCAGAGAGAGAGGGAGACACAGAATCTGAAACAGGCTCCAGGCTCTGAGCCATCAGCACAGAGCCTGACGTGGGGCTTGAACTCACAAACCGCGAGATCATGACCTGAGCCGAAGTCGGACACTTAACCGAATGATCCACCCAGGCACCCCAAGACTTATTCTTAAGTAGAAAAAAACAAATTACCAAAAGATTATACTACAAGCCCACTTTTATTTTATTTTAAAAGGCTTATTGTGGGGCACCTGGGTAGCTCAGCTGGTTGAGTGTCCAACTCCAGCTCAGGTCAGGATCATCCTCATGGTTCAATTTGGGGATTCCAGTCACCGGGCTCCCTGCTGTCAGCACAGAGCCCACTTCACATCCTCGGTCTCCCTCTCTCTCTGCCCTTCCCTGTTCTTGTGTGCACGCTCTCAAAAATAAATAAAAATTTTTAAAAATTAAATAGGGGCGCCTGGCTGGCTCAGTTGGTTAAGTGTCTGACTCTGGCTCAGGTCACGACCTCACTGTTCTGGACCTCTAGCTCCACGTTGGGCTCTTGTGCTGAGAGCTCAAAGCCTGGAGCCTGCTTTGGATTCTGTGTCTCCCTCTCTCTCTGTCCCTCCTCCACGCATGCTCTGTCTCTCAAAAATAATAAATGAAAGATATTTTAAAAATTAAAAAAATAAATAATTAAAAATTAAATTAAAATGCTTAGGGGGAGCCTGGGTGGCTCAGTCCGTTAAGCGCCTGACTCTTGATTTTGGCTCAGGTCATGATCTTACTGTTCATGGGAATAAGCCCCACGTTGGGCTCTGTGCTGACAGCTCAGGGACTGCTTGGGATTTTCTCTTCCTCCCTGCCCCTCCCTCACTTGTGCTTTCTCTCAAAATAAACTTAAAAAAAAAAAAAAAAAAAGGCTTATTTATGTAGATGTACACAAAGACTGGAGGCATATGGGGGTAGATCCAGTTTACATGTGCCCCAGAATCACCTGCCCCAACCCAAGCCTTAGCTGCCTGTCAATGGAGAGATTGAGTATTCCATCACCTTTAGGTTGTTTCAGCCTACCCTGGGTGTGCACTCAGGTCAGACCTGTGAAAATCCAAAAGACACTATATAGTTCCCTGACTACTTTAGGGGGTTAGTCCCCAGAGTAACACAATCCAAGAGCATGGAGGAATTAATTAATGCCCTGTGTGGTAAACTCTGACCAATCAGAGAACAGGAACTAGCAGACAAAGCCGTCTCCATTCCTTTCCAATCTGATCTTTCCCAGGCGTGGTGGGTTCACAAAGTCTGTCTGGAAGTTATCCAATATGACCACAAACCAGCTGAACCTTCTTTATAAAGCTATGACCAACTTTCCGTTTTACTCTTGCCCTCAGACTGAACCTTCCCATTAAAGTCTTATTAGTTGCTGAGTGGGCCTTGGATTCTGTTTTCTAGGAAACCAAGGCTAATACAAGCATAGGTTGTTAATATTAAGAATGGCTATTGCTGGGCAGGATTACAGTTTAGTTTTTTCCTTTCAGCTTTTAAACTCTTCCATAACGTTCTACAATTAACATATTTCTTTTGTTAAAAAGCTAGAGACAAAGTAACCTTAAAAAGGTGTATGTTTGGTAATTCAAACATCATTCAACTGTTCAAGCAAGAGATTAAAACACTGAAGATCACCAGAAGATACAGTTGCCTTCAAATCTTTTTTTAAGGGTCAAATCATTAAATAATCAAAGTACTATGCTTTCACAGGATATTTTTAATGTCAATCTCAGTCTACACTACTTTGGGTCTTTCCTGTCTTTAAAACATGTTTAAGCAGTGGGGTGCCTGGGTGGCCTACTTGGTTAAGTGTCCAACTCCTGAGTTCAGCTCAGGGCATGATCTCACAGTTCCTGAGATAGAGCTCTGAGTCAGGCTCTGCACTGACAGTGAGGAGCCTGCTTGGGATCTTCCCTCTCCCTCTCTCTGCCCCTCCCCTGCTGATGTGGGTATTCTCCCTCTCTCTCACTCAAAAAATAATAAATTTTTTAAAAAAGCTTAAAAACCTTAAAAAAAAACATGTTTAAGCAGTAAAATCATATTAGGTTTGTTAAAACAAAAGAAAAAACACTTAGACAATTTACTCTGTAACTGTTACTATTAACAATACTAATGTAAACAAAGTAGTAAAACAGTGGTCTCTTAATAGCTAAAACAAAAATACTTGATAGATTCTGCAAACATAATCTAATCATCATAATAAAAGTCATCATTTTACAGCTCATAAAATTATACCATTGATCTAATTAAGATATTCATCTAGTTTAACCTGTAATATAAATCTAGCAATTATATTTTAATAGAATATATAATTTTTAAATAATTTATATCTAGTAATTATTCATTTTTTTCCATTTCCAAAGATTTTCTGATTGATGAAAATCAGAAGGCACTTGTAATCAAAATATAAATAAAATACCAGAACAATCAGGCTATCCTTGTGGCACTTTAATTAAATTAACTATTCAACAGGTACAGCAGAGGGTAAATAGTGTTTTTTTTTTTATAAGTTTATTTTGCACATGCGCACGGGGGTGGGAGGGACAGAGAGAGAGGGAGAGAGGATCCCAAACAGGTTCTGCACCATTAGCTCACAGCCCGATTCGGGGCTTGAAACCTCGAACCGTGAGATCATGACATGATCCAAAACCAAGGGTCAGATGCTTAACTGACTGAGCCACCTAGGCGCCCCCAAAGTGTTTTCTTTATTCTCAACTACAAGGCTGCAACTAATGTACTGAGGGCAGGTTTTGTTTTTGCCTCAATTTTTATTTATTTTTTATTTTTTTAATATGAAATTTATTGTCAAATTGGTTTCCATACAACACCCAGTGCTCATCCCAACAGGTGCCCTCCTCAATACCCATCACCCACCCCCCATCAACCCTCAGTTTGTTCTCAGTTTTTAAGAGTCTCTTAAAAACTCCTCCTCCTTTTTTTTTCCTCCCCCCCCCCCCCCCCATGGTCTTCTGTTAAGTTTCTCAGGATCCACCTAAGAGTGAAAACATATGGTATCTGTCTTTCTCTGTATGACTTATTTCACTTAGCATCACACTCTCCAGTTCCACCCACGTTGCTACAAAAGGCCATATTTTATTCTTTCTCATGGCCACGTAGTATTCCATTGTGTATATAAATCACAATTTTTTTATCCATTCATCAGTTGATGGACATTTAGGCTCTTTCCATCATTTGGCTATTGTTGAAAGTGCTGCTGTAAACACTGGGGTACAATTGCCCCTATGCATCAGCACTCCTGTATCCCTTAGGTCAATTCCTAGCAGTGCTATTGCTGGGTGGTAGGGTAGATCTATTTCTAATTTTTTGAGGAACCTCCACACTGTTTTCCAGAGCGGCTACACCAGTTTGCATTCCCATGCCTCAATTTTTAAATTTTATTTCAAAGTACAGTTGACACTTTTGCTCTCAATTTTTAAAATTTATTATTTATTTCAAAATAAAGTAGATTCTCTGGGAACATTAGCATTTAGTGTTTGCCTATTACTGATCTCTATATAAATCTCACCTTATCCCATGCTACAGAATGAACTGTGTCACCCTCTCATTCATATGTTGAAGCCCTAACCCCAAATGTTATGGTATTTGGTGGGGGGGGGGGGGGGGAGCTTTGGGAGGTAATCAGGATTAATGAGATTGTGAGGGTGGGGCCTTCATAATGGAATTTGTGCTCTAATGAAGAAGAGGGAGAGAGAATCAAACAGTCACACGAGCCTGATGACAAAGATGGTGACTTTCAGGGGATGCCTGGGTGGCTCAGTTGAGCGTCTGACTTTGGCTCAGGTGATGATCTCACGTATCACGGGTTCGAGCCCCACGTCAGGCTCTGAGCTGTCAGCAAAGAGCCTGAAGCCTGCTTTGGATTCTGTGTCTCCCTCTCTCTCTGCTCTTCCCCCACTCATACTCTGTGTCTCTGTCTCAAAAATAAACATTAAAACATTAAAAACAAACAAACAAACAAAAAAGATGGCGACTTCCAGAATGTGACTATGCTGGCAGCCCGATCGTGGATTTGAGCTACCAGAGCAGTGAGAAGATAAATTCCTGCTCTTTAAGCTACCCAATCTATATTTTATGGTGGACTCAGCAGTCTAATATACCAATATACCCCTCAAGGAAGACAATGTATAGCTTAAGTCCATTTATAGCACATTGTTTCATCTAGCCTTTAAAAATTCAGCAGAATGCCAGAAAACACTTTTGCTGGCTGTATCAGCAAAAAATGGACACTATCAACTGAAGAGTCTTTAGACTAAATACTGTACTGCAGGACAATAATCGTTTTAGTCCTTTATCCTCATACGTATACTTTCTCATTTAATTTTCCCAACAGCCCCTATAAGATAGGTATCATTAGCTCTTCATTACAAATCAGAAAACTAAAGCCCCTCAAGGAGTCAAGTTTGAAAAAGAGTATGTGTCAGAACTGGGACGTGAAACCCATTCTGTTATGCTCCAAAGTTTATGCTCTGCCCACCAAGCTGCATGGTCTGACCTTAAATATTAGGACAGGAAAGAAAAAACCCAAGAACAATCAAATTTGTGAATAAAGAATGGTCATCTCTGAAATTAGACAACAGTGGGCGTTTTAACCAGGAAATGACATATCAAGAGGAGTACAGCTCAAATGCTAACTTTAGTGTCATTCACTATAAACGTAAAGCTATTAAAAGACACCTTCACACCTACCAGGCTACCCAAATAAAAATGAGTAAGTTGTGCAAACATTTTAAATGTATAAAGTAAGCAATTCATCAGTGCAGATTAAAAAAAAAACATGTTATTTCATATAGAAGAAACATTATAAATTCATAGAACATTCAAAGCCAATTCCCATCTCAAGCCTAAATATAGACCGAATTTAAATGGCTCTATAAATATAAATCTGATCTTGGAAACCATGAACACTTACCAATAACATTATGCTTTGAACTGAAGGGATCTACAATTGTTTGATCTCTGTAACTCCGAAAACCCTGGATGATAACCTAATAAATAAAAGATACTTTTCAGAGAACACACACTACCAGAAGAAACTCCTAAACATTCTTCCTTGGCACTTCTCTCTCTGGTTTCTCATTTAATGCAAGATAGAGAACTTTCCATTTCATAGAAGAAAAATTCATTTTGGAAAGTGGCGATTAAAAAATCTTCTAAAACGTCCGCGTTTATCGGTAGCCAGGGCCAGTGTTGTAAGTCACCTGTTAAGGAACTCTCAAGAGCAAGTACACTGTGTAAGTAAGGTTCGCTGGAACGCTGAACATCCCCGAGCTACAGCGAAAAAGTGTGTCAAGCAGGCCGGTCGGCCCCAAGCTTTCCTGACTCCAGGAGCAGTGGGCGCTTCTCTCGGACACGCCGACCGGCCAGAAGGAGCAGACGTTCCAAGAAAGGGATGCTGAGAGTCCAACACATCCAACAGAGAAACTTTTCCAAGAGTGCGGATGGGCTCATCTTTGGGGTGGACTCTTGCGCGGGAAGACCATTTTGACAGAAGTAAACAAGTGAACGAGGCGGCGCTACATACTCTGCAAGGAGGAGGGTCCCTTTCCCGTCTCCTGTAATTCGGGGACAAAGACCCCGGGCTAAGCTGACACCCCAACCTGAGCCCCCCCCAGGGATGCCCCCGGGCCCGGGGGACCACCTTTCCACACACCCCGCGCAAAGGGCCCGCGCGGGGCTGGCCCCGGCAGGACGACACAGCTTGCCCGCCCCGCCGCTGCCGCCCCCAGCCCGCCCCCGACCCACTGGGAAGGCCCGGTCCCTCCAAACCTCTCGGAGATGCTACTCCCGCGGACGGGCGCCCGGCGGGGAGGCCCGCGCCGCGGCCCCGCGCTGGCGGGGCGGGGCCTCTCCCCTCCCCCGCAGCCCGCGTCTTGGGTCCACCCTGCCGGGAGGCGGGAGGCCACGGGTCGCGCCGAGACACCCCCGCCAGACGGAGCTGTCCTCACAGGCCCGCGAGGGAGTGGGCGAGACGCACAGGCCTCACCTGTTTTATGTACATGATTCCGCGCCCCTCGCCGGGGAGAAGGCCTCCCCACCGAGAAGCGACAGCGCTGCCGTGGGGTCCAATGAGGCGCCTACGAGACCCCTCCCCCAAAGCGCCGCTCGCTACCGTCCAGCCAAACAAAATGGCGGCGCCCGCGGAGGCGGAGTCCGCGCCTTGAACGGAACCATACTCGCGGTCCCCGCAGAGCGTAGGGGGAGCCGGGGTCCCGTCTTCTCTTTACTTTTGGCAAAAGAAGCCTTCTAAGGCTCTATTGAGTGGACTTCATTTGGTTGTTGAATTTGTAGCTGAACATTTCCGGAGAATCAGTCTGAAGCTTCACTCGAGAAAGCCTTGATCGTGAGATTGGCGCAGAGTCCCTCCGAGCGCGGAGCCAATGGTTGTGCCCACATGGGGGGAAAGGTTCGGCGCCAAAGCCAAGTGTTAGAGTCGGGGGGCCAATAGCGGAGCTTGCCGGTGGCCACGTGGTCTCGGGCTGTTTAAAAGTGGGCACCCCCGTGCTGCCGCAAGGGTCCCGAACTGGTGGAGTATAGGGTTCGGCGGTCCGAATCCCGGCTGCTCTATTATTCTCCGTCGCCTTGGGAACTTGTGTAAATTTAGAATGGCTCCTCTTAGCTCTCGACTGGACACTCGTAGGACAGCCCATAAGGAACTTGGCGCAAAGTCTGCTTTAATAATGTGATCATTAATAATTCTGGAGCTCTTACTATGCCATTTGCTGTAAATCTAGGCCGACTTGAACAATTGCAACAAAAAGAGGTTTAGTTAAAATTAAAAGCTCTTTTTTTAAAAAACAGCCTGAAAGAGGTGCTAGTAGCCCCCTAGATGATTCTAATCTAATCAATCTTAGGGGAAAAATATTTGTTAGAAATTGGTAATTAAAATTACCTGCCATTTAAGTCGGTAGGTCCTTGCTTCCCCTCCTGCTGCCGCGAGCTGTTCCAGCCCTAATTATTTCTAGATTGAACTTTTTAATAGTCTGCTAACTTCATCCTTGTCAGTACCCCTTGGTGCTGGCAGAGTCAAATCCTTTCCAACCCTTGGTGTAAACAAAAAATCCCAAAACTTTTTAAAAACTTTTTTCTTTTTAATGTTTACTTATTTTTGAGAGAGCGAGGCAGAATGTGGGGGGCGGGGGGGCGGGGTGGAGCAGAGAGAAGGAAACACAGAATCGAAGCAGGCTCCGGGCTCTGAGCTGTCAGCACAGAGCCCAATGCAGGGCTCGAAATCACTGACCATGAGATCGTAACCTGAGCCAAGGTCAGACGCTTAACCGGAGCCACCCAGGCGCCCCCAAAAAACCCCAAACTCTTAAACATTTCTCTGGGATTAGTGTCTCTACTCTGGATTTCTAGCTGTGGGCTTATAGGCATAATAATATTGAACGTTTGAAGCCCCTGCTTCCTATTCTATAAAATGAGGATAATAAAAATCACTTCATGTTTAGAATTAAAAACAGGATGCATAAAATCTATTTGCCCAAATTATAGAGATGGATGCCCCTTAGGCTAAAATAAAATTGCAGCCTGACTGACATCTTGATTTTAGCTACATGAGACCTGAGGAGAGGACCCAGTTATGCTGTGCTGACTGCTGACCATATTTCTAAGAATTCTGAGGCTGTAGACTTTCTCACAAAAATTCAACCTGGTGTACAGTACCTGAAGTAGTAAAGACTCTAAGGACAATGAAAGTGAAGTACAGGACAAGGGCCAAGTTACCACGTAAGACCCCGGATGTTATAGTTTCTCATTCTCCTCCTTATACCCCTCTATTGTTAAGACATTCCAAAATAAAGCTTTGTCTCTAAGCTATTTTCAGTTCACAATCTTTTACCATCCCAGGAAGGGATCACAGACTGATTTTATCTATTTCTAAGTTATTCCTCCCCACCTCTTAAAAAGATTCTTTTTTAATGTATGCCCTATCTATCTTCATTCTTAGGCTAGGCAGATTTTCTGTGGGTATCTCCCAGTCCAGTGATTAGGAAGGAGATTTCTCATTATCACTCAGTTCATATTCTTTAAGTTTGTTATTTTGAGAGAGAGCGCTCACACAGAACGTTAGGAGGGGCAGAGAGAGGGAAAGTGAGAATCCCAAGTAGGCTCCGCACTGTCAGTACTGAGCCTGATGTGGGGCTTGATCTCATGAACCCTGAGATCATGACCTGAGCCAAAATCAAGGGCAGACACTTAACCAATTGAGCCACTCAGGTACCCCTCATATTCAATTCTTATCGTCCCCAAGAGATAGAACTGGCACAATAGGGATGATCCCAAATTATAGTTTTCTCTTGGTGACTCCTGGGACTTTCAAATGCCAAATCACTTAAGAGGAAACCTAGAAAATTCTCATCCAAGCAGGATAGAACCATAGCACTGTGGGAAGATGAGGCTCACAAAAGACAAAATCTTTTATTGCTTCCCTCATGGATATAAAGGAGACATCGCAAAACTTTTTTTAGGGAAGCTTAGGGAAAAAACTTGGGAAGAAGCCTTTTCAGGTACCAAGCCCTAAGAGCTAAGACTAAAACCCTTAGTCTCTCAGGAAGTAAAGATGCTCATCCCTCTACTGGATGATGTTGGGGAAATTGTTATTATTGGAAAACCCATTCAAAAAACAACTGCCTGAAAAACCACCAATAACCTTCACTTTGCTTCCCTATTTTTATTATATTTATGCCACCATACTCTTCATGTTGTTATTTTTTAAAAAACTCTAATTCTCACGTAAGCTTGTGTCAACATTGTATTTAATTCATTAAGGAGAGATTTGGTAAAATGACAAAGCTGGCTTAAAAGATACGAGAAATTGAAATTTAGATAGTCATTGGGGGAAAAAATGCTAAAATACTATTCCTAAACTAGACACAAAACTGATAAATACTCTACCAGCTGATAAACTATAACCTTTAAGATGATCTAGTCTAGGGGTACCTGGGTGGGTCAGTCGGTTAAGCGGCCGACTTCAGCTCAGGTCATGATCTCACGGTCTGTGGGTTCGAACCCACGTCAGGGTCTGTACTGACCGCTCGGAGCCTAGAGCCTGTTTTGCGTTTTGTGTCTCCCTCTCTCTCTGTTCCTCCCCTGCTTGCATTCTGTCTCTGTCTCTTTCTCTCAAAAATGAATAAACATTAAGATTTTTTTTAAAAGATGATCTATTCTATTAGTCAAAAGAGATTCATCACATATCAGTTTTCTTCCAGTTTTTACAGAATAGTCAACCGTTTGGGCCCTAATCAATTGTGAATACCAAGTTGTTAGTAACATTAAAAGGTCCTGCAAACTTGTAGCTACAAGTTTGGGGGCATTTTTCTGAATAAGGACTCAGAATAAAAATAAGAGATTAGCTTTCTTGGGTACATTAAATATTCCCAACAAGTTGAACTCTTACACCTTAGAAGAGGTACAGTCACTGTCCCTCCATAGAATCAATCATGCTGGGGAAATTGGACCTGTTATGAAAAACCTGATCAGTGGAAAAATAACTTCCTGACTAAGCCTTGGTACACCTCCGTAAGCGGTTTCTACACTTGCACCAAATCCCCACGGCCTCCATATTCCGTATAAATTGAATTACAAAATATGTGGCCTTTTGTGTCTGGCTTCTTTCATTTAGCATAATGTTTTCAAGGTTCATCCATGTCGTAGCCTGTAGCATATAGTAATGGTGCAGGCTACATTCTCTTTTATGGTTGAATAATATTCCATCGTACGGGCAGATCACATCCTGTTTGTCCATTCATCAGTTGATGGACATGTGGGTTGTTTCCACTTTCTGGCTATTAGGAACAAAGTTGCTATGAGCATTCATGTTCAAGTTTTTGTGTGGATGTGTTTCCAGTTCTTCTGAGTATATTCCTAGGTGCTGAAGGGATGAGTCATATGGTAACCTTCTTTCACTTTTTTTTTTAACTATGATATTTATTGTCAAATTGGTTTCCATACAACACCCAGTGCTGATCCCAACAGGTGCCCTCCTCAATACCCATCACCCACCCTCCCCTCCCTCCCATCCCCCATCAACCCTCAGATTGTTCTCAGTTTTTAAGAGTCTCTTATGGTTTGGCTCCCTCCCTCTCTAGCTTTTTCCCCTCTTTGGCTTTTTGAGAGAGTGCCAAAGTGATATCCAAAGGGGCTGAACCATTTTATCTTCACATCAGCAGTGTGAAAGTTCCAGTTCTCCTTGGCAAAGCTTGCTATTGTTGTCTTTCTTATTTTAGCCACCTAGTAGGTATGAAGTGGTATCTCATTGTGGTTTTGATTTTCATTTCCCCAATGACTAATGATATTGAGCATCTTTTCATGTCTTTCATGTTAATTTTTTTAAGCTTATTTATTTTGAGAAAGAGAGAGAGATAATGAACTGGGGAGGAGTAGAGAGAGAGAAAGAGAGAATTCCAAGCAGGCCCTGCGCTTGCCCAATGCGGGGCTCTATCTGATGAACTAAGAGATCATGACCTGAGCTGAAATCCAGAGTCAGACACTTAACTGACTGTGTCACCCAGGCCCCCCCTTTCATTTTAATTTATATATTTTATTTGGAGAAAACACTTTGTCCATTCTTAGACTTGTCTTATTGTTGCACTGTAACAGTTGTTTATATATTCTGGACACTCGACCTTTAGATCGAATATATGATTTGCAAATATTTTCTATTTCTTTGGGTTGTCTTTTTACTTTCTTGATAATCTTCTTTGAAGTACACAAGTTCTATATTTTAAGGTCATCTGATTTATCTATTTTTTTATTTGGCTGCTCGTAGTTTCGGGGTCATATCTAACGAATCATTGCCTAACTTTTAGAAGTTACGCAAATTTGAGAAGTGGAATCTATGAAAGGAGTCACGTGACTACTTCACACTGCTTGGAAAACACTTCCATCAGAAATCTCCAAAACTCACCCCTCATCTCATGTAGGCCTTTGCTCAATTGTCAACTTTCCAGGAAGTTCTCCTTTGACCACCTTACCTAAAACAACACTACCCCTTGGTCACTTACCATACTTTATACTGCTTTATTTTTCTTAGAGTACTTCCTGACATTCTTTCTCTCTCTCTCTGTCCCTCCTCTTGTTTATTTTCATTTATTGTATGCCCCTGCTCTCACATTGGAATGTATGCTCCTGGAAAAAAAGGAATTTTTGTTTGTCAACTGCTGGTCACTCAGTGTCCAGCATAGACTTGTTATAGGTGCTCAATAATAATTTGTTAAGTTAATGACTCCCCAAATCTCCGACAGAATATTCACAAATTTTTTATCTTTGCCAATTTGAAATATGAAAAATGATATTCCAACATTTTTAAAGTTGCATTTTTATACCTGTGAGTGAGGTTTAGCACTTTCTCATACATTAAAAAAATCACTGGGGTGCCTGGCTGGCTCAGAGGGTAGAGCATGTAACTCTTAATCTTTTTTTTAAGGAAAAAACCTCAATAAAAGAATTAAACAAAGATAAACGATATGCCAGATAAAGAATTTAAAGTAATGATTATAAAGATATTCACTGGGCTGGAGAAAAGAGTGGAAGAATTCAGTGAGACCTTCAATAAAGAGATAGAAAATATTTAAAAGAACCAATATTAAAAGAACCAGTTTGTTGAAAAATACAATAACTGAAATAAAAAATACACTAAAGGGAATAAATAGTAGATCAGAGAATGCAGAAGAACGTATCAGCAATCTGGAACACAGATTAATGGAAAATACATAAGTTGAACAGCAAAAAGAGAACAGGATTTTTAATTTTTTTAAAATTGTTTGTTTATTTCTGAGACAGAGAGAGAGGCAGAGCATGAACAGGGGAGGGGCAGAGAGAGAGGGAGACACAGATTCCGAAGCAGGCTCCAGGCTCTGAGCTGTCAGCACAGAGCCTGACGCAGGGCTCGAACTCACGGACTGCAAGATCATGACCTGAGCTGAAGTCGGACGCTTAACTGACTGAGCCACCCAGGTGCCCCAAGAACAGGATTTTTAAAAATGAGGATAGATTAGGCTTAATCTGTTACGCCTTTGACTCTTGGTTTCAGCTCAGGTCATGGTCTCAAGGTTTTGTGGGTTCAAGCCTTCTGTATCAAGCTCTGCGGTGACAGTGTGGAATCTGCTTGGGATTCTGCGGTGACAGTGTGGAATCTGCTTGGGATTCTGGCTCTCCCTCTCTCTCTGCCCCTCTCCAAGTCACCCTGTCTCTGCCTTTCTCAAAATAAATAAACTTTAAAATAATTTTTTAAAAAGAAAGAAAAAACATACTTTTCCTACCATGCAAGCAGCAGCAATAACAAAACAAATGATGACAAATGAAAGTGGTTCTGAAGAAATTAAAACCAAAAGAATTTGTACTAGTTTTGCTTGGGAGTATGATTCCTCATGTGTTGAGCTCAGTTTTGTTTTGTTTTTTTTAACTTTTAAATGTTCATTTATTTTTGAGAGAGAGAGAGCATACGTGTGATTGGGAGAGGGGCAGAGAGAGAAGGAGACAGAATCTGAATCAGGCTCTAGGCTCAGAGCTGTCAGCACAGAGTCTGATGCGGGGCTAGAACCCAAGAAGCCGTGAGATCATGACCTGAGCCAAAGTGGACACTTAACCGACTGAGCCACCCAGGCTCCCCTTGAGCTCAGTTTTGTAGCCATCATTGATACTGAAGTACTAAAACCATAGTGTGTTATTTGCAGAGATGTGCTAGCTGATCAAGCTCATAAATAAAGCCATCAAACTTAGGTAGCACTTACATAGAAAACAAAAGAAGTAAGTTCAAAATCTCTTTACTTTAACAGAAATACCATTGAATTAAAAAAAATTATAGAAACAGAGGTTCACTATTTCACAGGTAAACATTGGAAATTTGTGTCTTACAAAGTAGCGTTTTCAGATGTGAAAATTAAAAAAATAACAGACATTAGTGAAGACCATATAAAAGATCTTGGAAATTATGGCTGAATCTGTGGCAAAGAAGGTAATGCAAATATCATTTTTTCATAGCTAGACAAATTCATCAATTAGCTAATGACATGGAAGATTAACTTACAAAAGAAATACAGCCGTCAAAACCACAATGAGATACCACCTTACACCTGTCAGAGTGGCTAACATTCACAACTCAGGCAACAACAGATGTTGGCGAGGATGCCCAGAAAGAGGATCTCTTTTGCATTGTTGGTGGGAATGCAAACTGGTACAGCCACTCTGGAGAACAGTATGGAGGTTCCTCAAAAAACTAAAACTAGAACTACCCTACGACCCAGCAATTGCACTACTAGGCATTTATCCAAGGGATACAGGTGTGCTGTTTCGAAGAGACACATGCACCCCCATGTTTATAGCAGCACTATCAATGATAGCCAAAGTATGGAAAGAGCCCGAATGTCCATCGATGGATGAATGGATAAAGAAGATGTGGTATATATATATACAATGGAGTATTACTCGGCAATCAAAAAGAATGAAATCTTGCCATTTGCAACTACATGGATGAAACTGGAGGGTATTATGGTAAGTGAAATTAGTCACAGAAAGACAAATACGCTATGACTTCACTCATATGAGGACTTTAAGAGACAAAACAGATGAATATAAGGGAAGGGAAACAAAAATAATATAAAAACAGGGAGGGGGACAAAACAAAAGAGACTCATAAATATGGAGAACAAACTGAGGGTTGCTGGAGGGTTTGTGGGAGGGGGGATGGGCTAAATGGGTAAGGGGCCTTAAGGAATCTACTGAAATCATTGCTTCACTATATACTAACTAATTTGGATGTAAATTTTAAAAAATAAAAAATTAAATTAAATTAAAAACAAAAAAGAAATACAGCCAGTAAAGTGTTTTTCATTGCAAGCTTTGAATGCACACATATTACTAACATGACAATTAATTTGGTATATATGCAATTTGAACATGGTGGAGAGATGAGGAAGATTTTTTTTTTCAGTTTCACTGATGACAAACACAACGAGCTCTGAACTGTAGACAACTATGAAGAATTACGTTGTTAGTGAATGTGGTTTCAGTTTAAGTTTGGTGTAGGAATACGCTCTAATGGTGCAGCTGCATTGACAGAAAAACATCCTGAAATTATTACCCAAATTAAAGAGCTTGCACGAGAATGTAAATCAACACGCCACTTCGTTCATCAAGAAAGGTTTGCAATGAAAACATTTCAGCCGAATTACAGTGTCTAGCTCATAGTAAAAAATTATGAATTATGCAAAAGCTAATGTACTAAATTTGAGATTATTCTCTTTATTACGTGATAACATGGAAGCTGATGCTCAACCACTGTGGTTGCATACTGAGATGAAAGTTCTGTTAGGAAAGTTTGAAAATAAAACAAACTTTTAGTGTTTCTGGAAAGTAAAAAAATCCACCTTCATAAGGGCCTGACATTTTGAAAATGTGGTTTGAACAACAGACTCGTTTATCTGTGTGATTTTGGGGGGTGTTTTTGATGATGTTACCACTTCTAATTACGGAAAGAATACAATATGATTTTCAATGGCAGATATGATCGAAGAGTAAAAATGAAAGTTAGCAGCTTGGAAGAACGGAGCTTCTGTAGACCATTATAGCGTGCTCCATCATTTAATAGTCATGACCAAACAGTAGGTGATGATCTTGATATTGCACATCTGGAAAGTGGTATAGCCAAACGCCTTACAGATTTGACAAAACTGTTTACATTTTATGTCCGTCAAAAAAAGATCCATGCGTGGGAAATTCAAAAATCCTGAAACCACTGTTTTCATTGAAAGGTAATTTGATTTAACTGTACAATTGGCCCTTGAGCAATATGGGTTTCAACGGTGCCGGCCCACTGATATGCAGATTTTTTTTTCAATAAATAGAATGCTGTAAATGTATTTTCTCTTCCTTATGATTTTCTTACTGACATTTTCTCTTCTCTAGCTTATTTCATTGTAATAATACGGTACACACTTCCTTTCCCATCACCAAACCTCTGTGAGTCTGGTTTTTCCACTAAAGCTCTTACTGAAACAAAATATAAAAGCAGTTTTGACAGTCACTGTATCTGGTGAGTAGTATATTCCATTCTGCCTGGATTAGATGGGCTAACAAGTCATAAGCATGTGCATTTGTCCATTAAAGAATCCATAATATTGATATACTTTCTATTTGAAGTAGGGAAACACCGTATTTTACTTATAATTTTCTGTTTAGTTATGACCGCAGAACAAAAATTTATTAGCGTAATAGCAGTTCTCTATATTAATCATATAAAATATGCCCATTGAATGAATAACATGTATGGATTTTGCATTTATTTTACTCTTTCTATGTTTTGATTATATTTATTGAAATGTAATTTTGTCTGTTGTATCTGATAATAAAAATTAGTTTTTAAATTTTGTATGTTACTATAATTTATCTGGTAATTCATTTTTTTAATGTTTTTTTATTTACTTTTGAGAGACAGAGAGAGCACAAGCAGAGGAGCGGCAGAGAAAGAGGGTGACACAGAATCCCAAACAGGCTCCAGGCTCTGAGGTGGGGTGACTCGGGGCTCAAACCCATCAACTGTGAGATCATGACCTGAGCCAAAGTTGATGCTCAACGACTGAGCCACCCAGGTGCCCCTGGATACGTTTCTTTTAAATACTGGTTCTTCACCATAGTTAGTTTGAGAAGCTCTATGTGTTAACTTTGTCTGTAAGGTGAGGATAAATTGCCAATTTGGATCGATCACAATTTTGGATGGTGTAAAGTCCAGTCAGTTAGGAAAAAAAGGATCATACCACTTCATTCCCGGCAGGAAAGGGAAGCAATTTGGAGTTTCACCTTTTCATCTTTCCCACTAGAGGGCAGTCAAGAAACACAACCGTTGGCGCATCATAAAGCCACAATTGCTCTTAAACCAAAAGATTGAAGCATGTAGGATATAATAAAGCAGAACAAGATCAATTACTCAGTGATCATTTCTTGAGTATAGTTAACACTACTGAACTGTATGTTTTAAAATGGTTAGGATGGTAAAATCTCTATTATGTGTATTTCACTACAATTGAGAGACAGAGAGAGAGAGAGAGGCGGAGAGAGAGAGAGAGAGAGAGAGAGAGAGAGAGAGAGGGAGAGACTCTTCAGGCCAGAAGACTGGAGTAGGCAGAAACCATCCACATTGACAGCTCCAGCTCACAAAATGTGGAGAGAAGTGGAGGGATGCAGGCTGGTGCATCACAGGGGTTGTTGAGCCTCGGCTCTGGGGCATGTGAGTGCTCAATTCGGTATTGCTTTACTCCACTTTTCCAGCTGACTACTTCATTCAAGATTTCCTGACCACCTCCTTGTTCTAGGCACCTTGGAAGGTGCTGGAACACAGCTGTGAATGTGCTTCTCGTCTCAAGGCGTTTAGGTAAGAGCTCTTTCTGTTTGGGGCCTTGAGGTTCCTGCATGTCCTTCAATCATTGACAAGTGGGCCACTTGGAGCTGTTCCTCAAGCATTCTCTTGAAAAGGTGGGGAGACAAGGAAGCAAGAGGGAGAAGAGCTACAGAACCACAGAGTGATCTAGGGTGGCCTTGACAAGAAGATCAAAGAAAATGGCCAACCCCTTGAGGTGCCAGGGCTGGACTCGGCCTTGGCCAACTGTCCGTGGAAGGATGTCACCTTCGGACTCTAACAGATTTCACTGAAGTGAGTTTTTGAAATCCAAAGGAAGAGGGGCCCACGCTTCGAGGAACTCATCCCACGTCTATTCCAGCCTTGTGCTGATTCTGTATTAACACAGGATGTCCTCCCTCCAAAGGCTGGCTGAGGACTCTGGAGGCAGTATAGGATATGGGTAAGAGTTTGGCTTAAGAATCAAACAAGCCTGAGTTAAAACTTAGGCTGTGCCTCCTGGTAGCTCTGTAACCTTGCACAGTATCTGTATGTCTGAGCCCCAGTATCTTCATTTTTAAAGTGGAAATAGAAAAATAAATAAATAAATAAAGCGGAAATAGGGGCACCTGGGTGGTCAGTTAAATGTCCGTCTTCAGCTCAGGTCATGATCTCACGGCTTGGGGGCTCAAGTCCCCAACCAGGCTCTCTGCTGTCAGCACAGAGCCTGCTTCGGATCCTCTGTCCCCCCTCTCTCTCTGCCCGTCCCCTGCTTGTGCACACCCACACTCTCTCTTTCTCTCAAAAATTAATACACATTTAAAAAAATAACATGGAAATAATCATAGTAGTAGCATCTCAAAGGGTGTTGTAAGGATAAAATTATAAAATGTGAAGATCTTAACACAGTGCTTGGCATGCAAATAAGCACGCGATTAACGCTGGCTTAAAAAAATAAGCTGAACCGGAGCTCAGAGTGCATCTTATCCAACTCCATTCTACAGATGGGAGAACTGAGGCACAGCAGCTTAGTAATGGTGGAAAGATGATAGATTTTCTAGTTAGACAGATCTAGTTTGAATCCTGGCTCTACCACTGGACTTTAAGAAGTTCACTTAGGGGCGCCTGGGTGGCTCAGTCGGTTAAGCGTCCGACTTCGGCTCAGGTCATGATTTCGCGGCCTGTGAGTTCGAGCCCCACGTTGGGCTCTGTGCTGACAGCTCAGAGCCTGGAGCCTGTTTCAGATTCTGTGTCTCCCTCTCTCTCTGACCCTCCCCCATTCATGCTCTGTCTCTCCCTGTCTCAAAAATAAATAAACGTTAAAAAAAAATTAAAAAAAAAAAGAAGTTCACTTAATCTCTCTAAACCTCAGTTTCCTCATCTGTAAAATGGGACAATCAGATTGTTCTGAGGACTAAATGGGATATATTCTGTAAAGCTTCTGGTACCAGGGCCTGGCATATAGGCCAGTTGCCCAATAAAATGTTCCTTTGTGCTTTTTCTTCTCTTTAGTTTCCAGAGTCATATTTGGTCCTAATTTAAAAAATGTAGGCCTCAGGGAATTCATGCTGACATTCATGACACGAACAAGGAAGTCAAGCATATCTCACCTCAAATCCAATTCTTGACTGTGGGCAAGTTACTGATTTTCTTTCTGCTACATTTAACTTGTCTGTAAAATGAGGATAATAATAGTACCCAGCTTCTAGTGCTAGTGTAGGATCAAGCTTTTTTGAAATGCCCCATAAATGTTTCTTATTATGTCCTGCAACTATGGCTCTGATCTATAAGAGACTCTCAGGTAGATATAGCTAGATAAGTAGTAATGCCTATATTCATTCATTCATTCGTTCTTTTTTTTTTTTTTTTTTTGGTTATTCATTTATGTGTGCCAGGCTATTATCAGAACTGGGATTCACAGAATTAGACAAGGCTCCTGCTCTTGAGTCGCTCACAATCTACGAAACTTAAGCAACGGCTGCCTGACTGTGTGTCACAGGCTTTGAGGAGAGGCCGGAGCACAAGCTGTTGAAAGTACAGCCTCCGCAGTCAGACCACTGAGATTTGACTTCAGGCCTGCCACTCTGTGATCTTACCCAAACTACTTAACCTCTCTGTGCCTCTATAAAATAACATAAAATAGGGATTATCAGTCCATTCCGTTCCTGGTGTTTTTATCAAGGTTGGATGGTTTTGTAGCCGCAAAGAACTTAGAACAGCCTCGCAACATAGCAAGATACTATGTGGGCTCGTTCCAACAACGCAAGCATAAGCAAAAATGACATCAGTAGCATTCAGGGGAGAGGGTGGAATCCAAGAGGAAGAAACAGGGAAACCCAAAAGAAATTCGGTGCAGTTCCTATACTTCAGCCCCCCTACATCTCACATTTCAAAATATTCCCACCAGCCAAACCTGGCGGAGACCTTGGAGAGCGTTTTGTCAAAGACTCACAGTTTGCAGATGAGAAAACGCAGGTCAGGTGAGGTGAACAGAATAATGGCCCCCAAATATGTCCAAGTCCTAATCCCCAGAACCTATGATTACGTGACCTTACATGGGAAAAGGGACTTTGCTTGTGTGATTAAATTTAAGATTTTGAGTTGGGGAGATTATCCTGGATTATCTGGGTAGGCCCAACGTAATCACAAGGGTCCTTGTAAGGGAAAGAAGGAAGCAGGAGAGTCAAAGTCAGTGTGATGACAGAAGCAGAGGATGGATTGATGTGGGGCCAATGAGTCAAGGAACCCGTGCATGTGCGAACAGGGACGTGTGCTTTCCCCACTCCCCTTTCCCCCATGGGTGCCCTTCCATTGATCTGAGCCCTCATTTCCTGCTGATTGTCCCAGAAACCAAATTTGCTACTTTCAGCTTTGATAAAGTGCCCTCCTCCCCACCCCTGCCTTTAGAGACAAAGCCAGAGCTCTACTCTTGGAAGTGGAAACTAGGAGTGCCAACAGGAAATGAGTGATATTAGCTATCTGGAAATCTTTTCAAGAAAGAACTCACCCTAGATGAGCTTTGTGAACAAGACTGATGAGATTTGAGAAGTGTAGCCAATAGCAGATAGGCAGTCATCTAATGATCATGGGTCCTCTGTGAGAAAGATGTGGTGGTGGGGATGGAAAATTGGTAGGAGATGATAGTCAGAGCTTGGTGCCTCCAGAACTGGACAGGGCAGAGGAGGCCTTTTGAGGCTGGGAAACCAGATTTATATATTTGGGCAAGAACATCCCTGGAGCAGAGAAGAGAAAGTAGTTAAGCTACCACTGCTGGAGAGAAGAAAAGGGTTCATCAGTGATCAAGATAATTTATGGGCACTACTGGACTTGGTAGGTGGGAACATAAACCAACATGAAGTGTTTGGAAGGCTGTTTGTTAGTACGCACCAACAATTCTCCTGCAGGAAATTGATCATAGGGGGTTGATAAAAGACGTTCAGCTGCTAAGATGTTCATTTTAGCATTGTTTAGAATGGTGAAAATGCTGAACAATATGGGATTGGTTAAATAAACAATGGTATGGCCATGTAGTAGGACACTATGCCAGATATTAAAAAAACACAAACAAACAAACATTAAAAGACATGAGATGGGGATGCCTGGATGGCTCAGCCATTAAGCATCAGACTTCAGCTCAGGTTGTGGTGTCATGGTTGGTTTATGAGTTCGAGTCCCGCATCGGGTTCTCTGCTCTCAGCACAGAGCCTCCTTCAGATCCTCTGTCTCCCTCTCTGCTCCTCTCTCTCTCAAAAATAAATAAACATTTAAAAATTCTTCTTTTAAATAATAAAGACATGAGATGTTAGGGGTGCCTGAGTGGCTCCGTAGGTTAAGGGTCCGACTTCGGCTCAGGTCATGATCTCACAGTTTGTGAGTTCAAGCCCTACGTTGGGCTTGCTGCTGTCACCACAGAGCCAGCTTCAGATCCTCTGTCCCTTCTCTCTCTCTGCCCCTCCCCCACTTGCACTCTCTCTCTCTCTCTTAAAAATAAATAAACATTAAAAAAAGACATGTGAGTACACACCTATAATTGAAAACAGTGGATTGTAAGATGGCATGGGAGTAGGATCCCGTATTTGTTAAAAAAATTTTTTTTTCATTTTATTTATTATAGAGAGAGAAAGAGAGAGAATATCTTAAGCAGGCTCCACGCTCAGCATGGAACCCCACTTGGGGCTTGATCCCACAACTCTGGGATCATGACCTGAGCTGAAACCAAGAGTCGGATGTTTAACTGACTGAGCCACCCAGGCGCCCCTCCACCCCATCTTTGTTTTTTTAAAACAAAGGCTGGAAGGACAAATACTAAAATACTTCTGATAGTTCCCTCTGGATGAAGGAATTATGGGAAGTTTTAGTACTTTAACTTTTAGTTTAGAGTATTTTCGATATTCAGTAATGATCATGTATTATCTTTGCAAATTAAAGTTATCTATAAAAAATTTAAAGTGACCACTTGGTTATATCTAGTTTGTGCCTAGATCTCCCCATATGTTATCTTACTTATACATTAAAACACCATGACTTAGGTGTTATTGTGCCCATTTTACTTACAGGAAAACTGACACAAGTACTTTAAGCAACTTGTTCAATGGCACACAGTTAATATGTGCTGGACCCATGATTTCAAATCAACTCCTTCGGACTCTAAGGCCGCCCTCTTTCTATGACACTACTTGCTTTCCTGTAAAGAATTGCCAGGTCCCTCTGTGCTCTTTCTATGCTCTGAGCAAACTTCTGCTTATGTAGTAGCCTTGGTTTGCCTTATTCTCAGGAGAGGGAACAATAGTGCCACTGTTGGACTCAAGGAATTTCCTTATAAATGAATACATTCATTTCCTGTTTCATTATTCCTACTCTTGTTATGGCTTAGAGTAAATTGGTCCCTCCAGACCTGATTAAGGCTGGGGAAACCAGTGGGTCAAGGCCCAGGGTCCACGCTGGCAGGCTCTGCTACCCTGGCTGCTCTCCTGCTCAGCCTCTTTCATTCTAGCTCCCAGTGGGCCATTTGAAATAAGCTGTGACTTCTATAAATACCAGAAGTTGGGCCGTTCCCCCCACCCCACCCCCCCACATACCCAGGACATTGAAATAAATGCTCAGTTTCCTTTGTGCAAGTCAACCTGGGGAGGGATGTGTCTGAATGGACTCAGTATCCCAACCACTTAGCACAGTGCTTGGCATGGAGAAGACACTCTGTCACTACAGAATGTGTCCATGGCTGTAGGAAACCAGCCAGGTCTCTCTCCCTGCCAGCAGCTGCCTTTTTTTCTCCCCTTAGGTCAGACATTGTCCAAGTGTCAGAGAACTGAGCAAGCCACTAGTATTTTCGGAAGACCTCCACTATGTCCTACTATATAAGATGACTAAAGGGAGGGTGACAGAATCGAACAACTCTTGAGTGTCTGCCTGAGATCAGCACTCTGCTCTTTCCAATATTCATTCATTCGACAAATATACCACCTGTTGAATGTCTATGAGCTAAGCCTTGTATTGGATGCCACAGAGAATAGATGGGTAAACGAGGATATGTAAGGAGCTTCTTACATGAAGCACAGGATTTAAAAAAAAATATTTAAAAATTATCATACAGTAAAATTGACTTCTTTTCTTCTGTTGTATGTTCTATGCATTTTAGCACAGCTTCATGTATCTAGCATCACATTCAGGATGCAGAACAAAGTGTCAGAATTTTATTTCCATTTTTTATTTCCTGCTGAGGAAATTGAGGTCCAGGGAGTCTAAGTGACACCCCAAGGTCAAGCAGCCTGGTCTTAACAAAGATGACAGAGGGAAATATGGATTTTTCTGTGGAGTCAGAGAGAGAGGCTAAGGAAGGGCTCTGATTCCAGTATTGGTCCTTAAAGTGGAAATTCCTTCTCTTTCATGGATGGTCACAAACTTCTTGGTATCTGTGAAGTCTACTCTGAAGACTGAGGAAACCTTCTAGGAATTTAGAATTTAGTTGGGTCCAATGGTTTACTCTCTCTGATACCTGCCCAGTCTCCAGGGATATATCTTGTCTGGAATAGCTGACTTTAATTATGAAACATTCTGATTCATTTTCTTAAAAACATATGAATACATGGTAATCTTTTGCCAAAAACTCCTGGTCATATTCATGACTGTCAATTGACGTACCCAAAATGAAACAATCATTTTTTCTGACTCCTCTCTTGGGGAAAGTGTGTTTGCCTGCCCTTATCACAAGCCCACTTTTAACCTGATGTGTTTAATGAGTGCATACTGGAAAATAAACATTTCAGTGTTGTGAAAATTGTAAATTGAAAGCCAATAAAGTTGAGTAAAAGGTTTGAGAGTTTCTTCTAAAGAGTGTCATGCACTTATAACATCTAATACTTCTATTCCACCACTTAAATCACACACTGTGGCTGCTGAAAGCACTTTGGAAGGTTTTTAGTGCAGCGTTTTAATTTTAGTTTATGTAATTAATAAATACAAATGGTTAAAAATGATATTGGGGTGCCTGGGTGGCTCAGTTGGTTAAGCATCAAACTCTTAATTTCTGCTCAAGTTATGATCTCACGTTTGTGAGATCAAGCCCCGCGTTGGGCTCTGTGCTGGAGCCCCTCTCTCTTTACCCTTCCTCCCCTCCCCCCAAAAGATATTAAGTGACAAATAATCTCCCTCCCACCCTCAGGCCCTAGTCCCTTGCTCTCCCTTTCCAGACCAGTTAACTGTGTATCCTTTTGGAAAGTCACTAAGCAATCAAAGGCATTTTATGCATTATCTATAGAATATGTACTTATGTACTGCCTACAAGAAATATGCCATCCCATTTTTCCTGATTCTCTTAATTCAAGTAATTCAACTGAAGGTGGGCATTAGGGGGTCAAGGACTAATAAAGCAGTTGTGACTTTCAAAGAGCTCATAGTAGAGCAGAGGGGAGCTTATGTGTAAACAGGACTGAACACAGAACTCTTGGATTTGTGGCCCAGATACCCCCTTAGTCCCACACATTTGGTCTGGAACCATCTATCACTGGTGCCATCTTGTGGCAGTGGCTGGTTTCCCAGATGTAGTTACAGGGCTAGTCTAAGGCTTTCAGGGTAGTACTCAGCTTGCCTTCCCAGTGGAAAGGAAAATTCTTCTCTTCAAAATCCTCAACAGGACCCCAGACACCCACTCCCACAGCTGGTGACCCCACGCCTCATGAACACTTTCCTTCCAAAGTGCTTGGAATTCCCACCCTAGCACCATTGAATTGGAAGGGACTTTAGAGAGTGACCCACTGCCATTCCAGACTCTCTCTCCCATACATCCTACCCCCATCATAGGGTCTTCTGGCCTTGGTGAAGGTGGAAACAAACCAGTGAACAAATACTCCCTCCCTGGGGCAGCTCACTCAGTGGTCACCCCACACAAATGCCTGGAACGATCTTCCCTATATTAGCTGACACATGTGGCCCATTGACATCCATCCGCTGTTCCCATTGCAGGGTTTTCCAACAGGTAGACCAAACACTGCTTATGGAATCAGCAAAGTGGAAGCCCCTGAAAAAGAATAATTTTTTTCAAAGAATATTGACTATTGATAGGATCAAAAAAAAAAAAAAAAGGAAAGAAAAAGAAAAAAGGGGGGCGGAAAGCATAGAACTTTACTGGACTTCCTTATACTTGTTTTTAGGATTTACATTGTTTTATTTTGTATTACCTATGGGGATAAGGGTGGGCAAGAAATACCAGTCTTTAGAGGTTTAAGACATCTAAAGATCTTAAAAGGGCTCCATGGTCCTAGATACTTTGCATTTACCCAAAGGAAGTCTCCTCCTCTGATAGCCTTTCAAATATCTGATGACTCCCTCAACTCTCACATTCAACTTCATTGTAGTTTGTCAGCCTCCAGGAAGCCCTTTCTGAGCAACTGGGAGAGAACTGGGGTTTCCCCCAAGGCACACAACCCCATCTGTATTTGTCTTACTCGGTGTCCTGACCCCTGTACAGGGAGACAACAATACCCCCTGAGTGGGTGCCCATGTAGCACCCACAGAGTCAGTGACTACTCCTTCACTTCATGACTGAAGCTTAAACATCCACCCACCTGTCCCCAACAGGCTTACATCACCAGTCTGGAGGGATGGGGATCATCCCTTCGCCTCCTTACACAGCCCCAGGACAGCCAGGCTCTCCCACGAGGCTCTCTATAGCAGGGCTATGGAATGAAGCTGAAGTTGAGAGTTGGTGCCCCTCAGCCTGGTAGGAGGAGGGTATAGGAAGGGGTGACTAAGCCTCTCTAGCAACCTTGGCGGGGGGGGGTAGGTTGTAAGTATCATGGCTCTTATTACTAAGCAGGACATGGCAGAAAGATGGCTCTGGAGAACAGGGGACCCTGAATGGAACAGGAAGTGGTCACCGTGATTCAACCACAGAGTTTTTCCCTGAATGCCATCTGTTAAGAGTGACACAGCTTTTGGGGAAAGTCACTGTGCTGAGGTGGGGGTGTGGGTGGGCGGGGGGATGTTCAAGTTATGGGCTGGTGCTGCCACAGAAACTGGGCAGTGAAACCAGAAAGGAGGGCAGCCTCCTGCAGCATTGGTATCTCCTGGCCAGGCCAGGTCCCAGCCATGTGGGAAAATGCTTCTCTGTAGAGGGGGACAGTCCCCAGGAGGCAGCATCTCTCTGCCTTCCGGGAGTTAGAGTCTCAACTTACTAGAGCTGCCATTAGGACAGGTTACTTTACTTCTCTTTCTTGATCAATATAATGGAAATAATAATGGAGTCCACTAACAGGGTTGTTGCGAAAATCAAGTAAGATGCTGCATGATTATCACTTAGAAGAGGTTGGCATAAGGTAGGTGGTAAGAAACAGTAGCTTTTATTACTTTGTGTTTATTACAATCAGGGACTCTCAGAGGTGGAAATCTTAGCCTGAATAATCCATTTTAAAGAAAAGAAACCTGAAGTGTCAAGAGGGGCAGTGATGGCTCCGAGGTCTCACATAGCTAAGCTGGGGCATATCTGCGCCTAGAGCCAAGGTCTCCTGCTTCTCAGCCCCTTTGTCTCTTTCTCTTCCCCCTTCCCCCCAGTTATCACACCAGTCACTGTATCAACCATTTTATGTATGTGATATCAGTTAATTCCCATAAAAGGTAGGCAAAATTGATCCATCTTTCAGATACCGTGTCATTCAGAATGCTTCTATCCATCTTTTCATCAACTTCTTTAGAACTTTGCCCTCACCCCTCCCGTTTCCAGGAAGTCCTCCTGGATTAAACCGCCCCCAGAACTCTAGTCCATCTTAGACACCGTGTCCTCTCAGTGATTAGTGGGCAGCATGATGTAGCAAGTATTTCTGCAACCACCAATAATCAACACAAACATACGGGGGAAGAGGACAGTGTTGGTCAAAGCGGGGTCTTGCAAATCATAACTAAAAAAAGTATTAAAAATAGTTTTATATTAGGGGTGTCTGGGTGGCACAGCTGGTTGAACATCTGATTCTGGATTTTGGCTCAGGTCGTGATCCCAGGGTCATTGGGATCCCGTGTTGGGCTCTGTGCTGTGGGTGGAGCCTACTTAAGATTCTCTCCCCTCTGCCCTTTCCCATATTGTGCTCACTCTCTCTATAAAAAAAAAAATAATAAAATAAAATAAAAATACTTTTATAATAAACATAAAGTAATAACAGCCACCTGTTTTTTTTTTTTTTTTTTTGAGTATTTTATGCCAGGCTGTTTTTCTGGGTGATTTGCAGGGAATATCTTTTTTTTTTTTAAGTTTATTTCTTTTTATATTGAGAGAGACAGAGAGAGAGAGCCTGGGAGAGGGGCAGAGACAGAGGGAGAGAGAGAATCCTAAGCAGGCTCCGTACTGTCAACTCAGAGCTCGAACCCATGAACCGTGAGACTACGATTGGGGCCAAAATTGAGAGTCAGACGCTTAACGGACTGAGCTACCCAGGCGTACCTGACTTGCAGGGAATACATTTAAACATGCACTTATAGTATTCCAGCAAGCGAGGAGGAATACTCAGCAGCTTCCATTCTTCCAGGGCTTTCCCTGGCTTTTGGCAGCTCACCCAAGGCAGTAGCAGCTCGTGGGCAGCCTCCACTGTCAGGAGAGGTCTAGTCTCAGAGAAAGCCACAGAGCACCAGGATGGGGGACAAGGAGTAGATGGGGAACAAATACCCCAGTACATCTGGGGACAACCAAACACATTCACTGTGGTTTTAAACATGTTTCTGAGAGGAGACCCGCCTTGCCTGGTTTGGGTCTGATCCCCTCAGTTTCAGGGTTGGGCTGGAGGGAGCTCTCGAGGTCTAGGGTGTAAAGTCTAAGATTCTTTACATTCTCAGCCTGGTGGGAGAATCGCTGCCTCCTTTATCCCTAATCTTTCAGACCTGGTCAGTCTCTACTCCTTCCCCTGGCTCCTGACCCCGTCTCTCCTAGACCAGCACACTTTGTTGCAATTTCCCTCAATAAACCCGGTGGTGTTATACATCTGGACTGCTGCACATTTCCTTCCCGGCCTCCAACTCTCCTCCCTCATCCCCCGCTTGCTGTCTGAGGACATTCCTGGGGAATTAAATAAATATTCCACTTGGGCCTGTCTCCCTGGACGAAACTGTGGACTCCTCAAAACAGAGACTGGGATTCAGTCTTAATTATTTACAAAAATAGGCTTCAGGTCTATGGGCCACAGATTGCTGATTTGATTTTTTAAAATATTGTATTAAAATATTATTTATCTTGGGGTGCCTGGGTGGCTCACTCAGTTAAGCGTCCAACTCTTTACTTCGGCTCAGGTCGTGATCTCACGGTTTGTTAGTTTGAGCCCCTGAGTCAGGCTCTGGGCTGACAGGGCGGAACCTGCTTGGGATTCCCTCTCTCCCTCTCTCTCTGCCCCTTCCCCTGTGTGCAGAGGCTTGCATTCTCTCTCTCTGTCTCTCTCAAAATAAATAAATAAATACACATTAAAAAAAACATTATTTATCATGGTCACTGAATTTTTTGGCAGAATCCTCTTAGGTTTTTGGTTTTTTCTTTTCCTCTTAGGTTTTCGTACTCAAAACAAATGCCCCAGTCTCCTCACACTATTCCCTGGTTTGTTTGTTTGTTTCCCAGAGCCCCAGAATACTACCTAGAGGTTTGATGAATGAATGAATGAATGAAATGGAAAGGCTACTAGACTGGGAATTGAGAGCTTTGAGGTCCAGGCTCGGCCACAAATGATGTGATCTGGGCATATCCCTCAACTCTGTAGACCTCAGTTTTCTCAACTGTAAAACGTACACATCGTATTCGATGATCTTGCAGGATTTTTTTTCTGCACTCAAGAAATATTCACAGATAAAATTACGGATCAGACATAAAGAGATGGACATGGCCTAGTTCCTTGCTCTGGAGGTACTCACACTTGAATGAATTTAGTAAATCTCTGAGCAGTAGGTTTTCCCCCTGGAAAATGGAGTGATATTTGCCTAGGAAGCTCAAAGAAGGGAAAACAAGCATTCTGCATTGTATTACTCCACACCCTCTCAAACCTCAAACCCACACTTTTCTATAAACCAGTCAACACAAATACTAACATTACACCCTTATATTGGGCTCTAGGGAGCAGCTGAGCCCCAAGATTGCAATCCCACCTGGCCACTTACTGACTGTGTGTCCTTGGGCAAGATACTAGACCTCACAGGGCCTCCATTTCCTCATCTGATGAGTGAGAATGACAGTCAAGGGTTTTCCCACCTCACAGCACTGTCAGGAAAGCGACTGGAGATTGCCACTGTGAGTGCATTGAAAACTGACAAGTACCATAGTTGGAAGCCATATGTGGACTCCTCCTGCCCCTGTGAAGTTTTAGGTTCTCCTTTCTCCCTGCGTTGCACCTGCTGTCAGAAAAAGGAACAGAAACTACGTTTTACTGACATGGGAAGTGATCCCTGCCAGGGGAAGCTTAACTTTTCATTGGCACAGAAGCCTTAAAGAAAAGGAAGTGAGGTGAAATCTCAGGTGCTGGGGAGGAGGAGGAGACTTTGGGGGTGGGAGAGCTTTTCTGAGTCATTGATAGCAGCACATCCAATAAACAATGTCGTGGATAGTGCTTCCAAAAGCTCTGGCCACTCTTCCTCGCTGGGTCATTTCTTAGAAAATCTTGGGGTAGAGCAATTCACTTCGCCTTGGGCCTCAGTTTCCTCCCGCACGAAATGAGAGTTGGTCAAGCTACCCACCAAAGCCCCCTGCATCTTTGAGATTTGAATAGTGCTTTGGAAAGGCAAGAAGGGGAAAGACGAGTATTTCGTTCCCCTTTGCCCTTCTCAGATAACCTTTCTGCTCCCTTCCCTCACACACGCGGCCTCAGCCTTACCTGGCAGCCCAGGCTAGGGCCCTGGGCAGGCCCAGGATGGATTCAGGAGCACGTGGGTGTCCCAGCCTAGGAGACTGGCCGGTAAAGGTAAGCGCTCCGCCCCTGCCCCTCTGGGCGAAGGGGAGCCCAGCTCCTCTCAGGCGCATCCTCTGCTCGCCCCACCCCCGGAGCCGCCCTGGCTGGGTGCCCATTGCGCAACCGCAGCCCCGGGAATGCAGCCTGGGCAGTTCCCATGGGGCTCCCAGCTCAGGGTGGGACCCCCTCCTTGACAGGGCGATCAGAATCACACTGCAAAATATTAATTACTGCTGCTTCCAAAGCCTCACCACTGGCGGGTGCCAGGCCCTGCCCAGGAAGTCCAAATTATCAGCATCATTGGCATTTTAGTCACCCCCGGTGGGGAGATGGGCCACATGACCCCCAGCTGCTTCTTAGGTGAGAGCCACTTCCTGGAACCCAGCCTGAGACCCACAGTACAAGTGCCCTGGAAGTCGGCAGGAGGGGGGCGGTGAGTATGGGAGAGAGGGAGAATAGGAAACTCTGGAGGATGAAAGGAAGAAGAAAAACTTACTGTCCAAGCAAATTTATACATGATTCTCCTCATTTTTCAGAAGAGGTTGAGAGATGTAAGAAAATTGCCCCAAGTCCCAAGGTGGCAAGAGGCAGAGCTTGGGCACTTTCCACTACACTAATGGTAGGTAATTTCACAGGCACGATTAACTACCTGATCTAATCAGTGGTTGAGCATATTGGGAACGTGAGAAAGCAGTGGGCAGGCCAGCAGTGTCAAGGTGACAGTGGGACTGTGGGACTCATACTCTTGGTAGCAGTGAAAATGTCTGGTCAAAACACAATGAGGTGCCATGAACCCCCTGACCTGCATCAGAATGGTGGGGATTTTGAGAGACAGACTCCTAAGTTTCTTGGAGCAAATTGCTTAATTGATGTCAGTCAAGCATCAGTTAGTATTCCAGAGAAGCATCCCAGAATCAGAAGCGGTTTTTGAAAACACACTCATAATTTATAAATGCATGCCACTCCCTTCTTCTCCCCCTTCCCCAAGCAGTGGGAGCCACATTTGGGGAATAATTCTATCCACTCCGCAGGCTATTTTGCCATTCTTACGAATGATGATTACAGAAAGTCTTTAACAACATAAGGAAATACATATACTATGAGGGCGGAGGCACAACCGTGCACACGGGATGATCACAGCTGTTTGAAAGGGCAAAAGGGAAGAAAGAACGAAAGAACCCAAACCAATATATACAAAACAGATTGGGAGGAAACACCAAAATGTTGACAGCGGTTTTCTGTGGGTCGTAGGTGATTTCCTTTTCTTCCACTTTTCAGTAGTTTTCAACTTTTCTATCTACGGTCTATATTACTTTATAGTAGAAACTATCCCTACTCTAAAAGAGAGAAAGTGGATGCTGATGATGTTGAAGATGATAATAATTGCAACAACAACAATAATAGTAAACCAGCATTTCCTGGGTATCAGGCAGTGTCCTAAGCACTTAACTTGCTTTTTATTTTTTTTATTTTTTTTTTCAACGTTTTTTATTTATTTTTGGGACAGAGAGAGACAGAGCATGAACAGGGGAGGGGCAGAGAGAGAGGGAGACACAGAATCGGAAACAGGCTCCAGGCTCCGAGCCATCAGCCCAGAGCCCGACGTGGGGCTCGAACCCACGGACTGCGAGATCGTGACCTGGCTGAAGTCGGACACTTAACCGACTGCGCCACCCAGGTGCCCCTTAACTTGCTTTTTAAAAAAGATCCCCATAGCAGGGGTGCCTGGGTGGCTCAGTTGGTTAAGTGTCTGACTTCGGCTCAGGTCATGATCTCATGGTTCATGAGTTCGAGCCCCTCTCAGGGTCTCTGCTGTCAGCACAGAGCCTGCTTGGGATCTTCTATGGCCCTCTCTCTCTGCCTGTCACCTGCTCATGCTCTCTGTCTCTCAAAAATAAATAAATGTTTAAAAAAGATCTTCATAGCAATCTTGTGAAGTGGACATTATTAATGTATCTATTTTACAAAGGCTCTGAGCTATTAGGGGGTGCCCTGGACATTGAGTTTTTGGCTGTCCTACATCCAAAGGTCCCTGGCTAGCATACAAGACTTGCCCTTATGTGTTAGCTTGAAAGAAGGGAGCACCCCCCCACCCCCTGCTTTTACCCCTGAGGTCCAGGAGCAAATCCTCCCACCTCAAGCTGGCAGTAGGTTTGGGTGCAGGACCAAGGGGGCAGCAAGTTGGATGCTCCTGCCTGAGGCCTGGGCCCTGGGCCTCTGAGTGCTGAAGGGTCAGTACTCCAATTGCTGTGATACCTGGTTGCAGTGGCCTCAACATCCTGATTAGACATTTCTTGGCCAACGGACCTTTTTGTGCTTCCTGCTCCTCTGTGCCTTGGGGGGGGGGGGGGGGGAGACTTCATTTCTTTTCCGTCTTTTCCTAAGACGAGCCCCTCTTGAACTCCAAATGCAATTCTGTTGCATTTGATTCATTTCTTTGTTTAAAATAGTCAGGGTCTGCTTCTGTGGCTTGTTACCAAAAGCACTAACTGATTTTCAGTGATTTTCCAGCAGTTCCAGAGCAAATGGTGGAAGCAGGGCTCCCATCCGCATCGGTCCACCCAGAGCCCAAGCAGCTTAACCAATCCTTTTGTGCTACCCACTCTTCCCCGGAGTATGACAAACATTTCTTGAACTTCTGGAAAACAAACCAGAAACATCGTTTTGAAAATTTTCTCAGAAATTAGGGACCCACCACCCACTTTACTGCCATGGGAGCCTGGCAGGCCATCCTTGAAGGGCCGGAAGCTCAAGGCAAAGGCCAGGTCAGGGAGGAGTCAACCCAGGGCTCCAGTGACCGCAGTGCAATGGGATCTGGGGAGGAGAGGAAGCAGAGGCGTTTCAGGCCTCACCGGCACTTCCTGACTGATGCCAGAGAACTGACTCAGCATAGGGTCTCCTCCCCCAGAAACTTTTGAACTTTGGTATCTGGGAGAAGAACCCCAGGTTTGATCCCCAGGGGACCCATGGCAGGTCATGATTGTTTACACGTCCACTGTAAATTTCTAGAGGACAAGCACTGAACCTTTTCCCCCTGAGTCCCTCAAGTCTGGCACATCAGTATTATTGGAATGAATGACAGAATGAATGAATGAAGGACTCTTCCCATCCCCATGCCATGCAGTGGGAAACCTTAAACCCTGGAACTTTTCCAAGGCATCTTGGCACAGGCTTTGGAATTGACAAATCTTGTTTCAAACCGTGGCTCTCTTACTTACAAGCAAATTCTTCCTTAACCTCTTTGAAACCTCCATTTCCTCATCTGCAGCATGGGGATAGTATCTAAACTCTCACTCCAAGTGATTGGGAAGACAGAAAAAGTGGTTGGCACACAGTAGAAACCTCAATCGATCCTAGCTTGCTTCCTCCTCCCGACACCCTATTCTGACTTACTTCCTTCTTCCTATCCCTCACCTGCATAAATAGTCAACAGTAAGGGACAGGTTAAACAAACTGTGGCATCCCAATAAGAAAAAATGTTAGGCAGTCAATAAAAATGTTGTTTAACAAATAATTTTTAATGGAACAGAAGATGCCCAGGCATGCATGTGAAGTGAAGAAAAGGCTAAATTATTTCTACAGTATGACCTCAGCCATGTGAAAATGAGCATGTCTATGCATGTTTGTACATGAAAGAGGCAATTTCTGGAAGGAAGGATATGCAAGAACTCTTGACAGTAGTTTCCTTTTGGGTGGGAATAGAAAGTTGGGTTGGATTTTCACTTTTCGCTTTATAACCTTCTGTCCTATCTTATACGTATAAAAAAAAGAGAGAGAGAATATATAATCTTATGATATATATTAAGAATTTACCATGAGTATGTATTAGTCTGTAAACCAAAACCCAAAACACAGAAAAAATAAAAAAGGGAATATAACAAGATTTCAACAGTGGCTATTTGGGAAGCTGTGGAATTATGGAATTAATAAGACAATTTTCTCCTTTATATTTTTCTGTATTTTCCAAGTGTTGTACGATGAGCTTATAGCTCTTCTATAATCAGAATTAAGGCAAATGTCACTTTGATAACTCCTCTGGGATAGGAAGGAGGGGGAGGAGGAGCAGGTGACTGTGACCAAAGGGCCAAGGGAGCCCAACGTGGAACTGGGCAGAAGCAGTTGTATTTTTGGAGCCCTGTGGTTCCTGCTGAGTCAACTAACTAGTTGTTTGGCCCCAGCCTGCCAGTGGAAGCAGGAAATGCTCCCACTCCTGCCCTCGTTCACTCTTAGTCACCCTCTGGGAAAGCAGGGTAGAGGTGGGGGCAGGAGGGTGGTTGGGAGTCTCCATCTGCCCCTCTGCAGCCTTCTAGGCAGAGAAGTCATGGGAGGGAGTCTAAGAGCTAGGCACCCTATCCACCTGGCATGGTCACCTTGGGGGTAGACAGCAGCTGGGAGTGAGCAGTAAGGGGTGGCAGAGCGGTGCTGGGAAAATGCCCCTCCGGCCCTTGGCAGACAGCCCTGCATCCCCCTGTGGAGCTGCTGTGAAAATTAATTACCATTTGTCCAGGGCTTTGAGATTGCCCAGATGAAAGACACACAGAGGAGTGTCATGATGAATACGTGTTTACAGCACGGACTTTCATCCCAAACATCCATCCTGACAGTCACGTGTCCCGCTCCTAACCTCCCCCTGCACCGACATCCTCAAAGCACCAGAAGTTGAACATCAATATCAAATGCTGCTGAAGGGGAAGAGGGAAGGGCGGGGGACCGCTGGCTCCCCATCATCCTGCTTTTTAGCCCCATCCCCGGTAGGTTAAAAGGAGGAAATTATGACAAAATTGAGGACAGTGAGGTGAGAAGACTTGGAGAGGGGTGGTGGATTACTTTATCCTAGAAACCAGGACTCTGCCGGTCTTATGGATGGAGGGATGGGAGGAATTCGAGAACTCTCTGGCTCAGGGCAGACAGTGCCAAGTAGGTTCATCCCTGGATGGCTTTCATTCCGACTTCTAATTCTTCTAGCAAACTGAATGACTCCCTGTTGATTGATTCTGAACACTTGACTACGGTGAATCCTGTCATCTCCTGGCTCTGGGAACTTGGGTGGGAAATTGTTTGGTTTTCTGGATTCTTCTTATTCTGTCTTTCCCTCTGCATGTTTATGCAAGATAATTGATCCGTAGAGCTACTTAATGTGTTTCTGGGTAGGTTTACCAGAGCAAATCCAATGGAGAAAGGATCATGCAAGGGCGAGCCCCTCCCTCAGGGAGACTGCATTCTTTTTTTTTTTTTTCAACGTTTTTTATTTATTTTTGGGACAGAGAGAGATAGAGCATGAACAGGGGAGGGGCAGAGAGAGAGGGAGACACAGAATTGGAAACAGGCTCCAGGCTCCGAGCCATCAGCCCAGAGCCTGACGCGGGGCTCGAACTCACGGACCGCGAGATCGTGACCTGGCTGAAGTCGGACGCTTAACCGACTGCGCCACCCAGGCGCCCCGAGACTGCATTCTTATTGGAGAGTTGGACCCTCGCTTACTTATGAGACATTTAAACAATGTAGAAGATCAGACAGACAGAGAAAAGGGCTGAGCTCCAAGAAGAGTAGGACCATTATAGACTAGAGAATTTAGGAGAGGAGACTTTCTTAGGACTGAAGTAGGAAGATGTGAAGGCACATAGTCTCAATGGAGACAGTGAAGAGGTCGTTGAGGCCAGAATGGAAAGTTCACATGAGGACGGGGACAAGGGAGAGACAGGCAGATGGGCTGGCTGGGTGAGACTGTGAAGGCCCTTGAATGCCCAGCTAAAGAATGGGGATTCTGTCCAGAGGGCAATGAAAACCACTGAATGTTTCTGAGGCAGAGAATGATATGATGCAGAATTTGAGAAGAGGTTAAAATATTTTCATCGAGAGGCGAATTTTGACATCTCTGAGTCAGCAATGCTACCATGAAATTCACCATTTTCCTCCTCAGTCCAGCCCCTTACTTCTATTTCAGCTAATGACACGTAAGCCCAAATGTCACCTCCCTTGGTTGCTCTCTGATACACACCCAGTGTTATTTTCTTCATAGCACTTATCACCTTTGGAAATGATCTTGTTTATGTACTTGTTTACTTCCTTTTTCTCTAGTTGTCCATAGAATGTAAGCAAAATGGGGTAGGTGGGGCATTGTCACCTATTTTGTTTGCTCCTCCATCTTTAACACCTAGGACCGTACTGGGCTGGTGGCAGATGCTCAATGTGTATTTGTGGAATAAATGAACAATGTGTATTTATGTATTTGTAGGTTGATAAATGGACAAATGGTGCCACCATTTTCCCAGCCACACTGGTCCCAAACCTCATGGTGATTCTTGACTCGTACTTCCTCCTCTGCAGAACCCAGCTGTTCGTTCTCATGTCTATGAATATTATCTCTGCATCTCTCCCTGTCCTCTTCTTCCCCCTTTGTATTTTAGACCTTGATCCTCTTAAACAATTTTAAGCTCCTTAAAGGCAGAGTCTCTTCATTATTATTTCCCCATGGTGCTCAGTACAGGACCTGGGCAATGACAGTTCCCACTGATCCAGACTTTATAGTTTTCCAAGGGCTTTTCACATGATCCTAGTATACCTAGGACTTGAACCTCAGTTCTTATCTCGACACTACACTCTTATTCCATTATGATACTAATTATGCATAATTGTTGATGAATGAATGAGTGAGTGAATGCTGGAAGTGCCCAAGATTGATCGTAGAAGGAGAAACTGGAAGTAGGAAGGCCTTTTGGGGAAAATGTTAGTCCATATGGACATGAGAGAAAAGGAGAGTGAATGAAGGGGGTGCGGTGCGGGGGACAGCCAAAAAGCTGGGTCTAGAGAAGGCTGATTCCTTGATTACTCTGTCTGTGTATCAAGTACCTCATTCCCCTTGTCTTGTTACTTAAGACAGAAAGATATGTAATCAACACAGGAGAAGACACCAGAGGCAAAGTTAAAGGGACGAGAAGATTTTGAATCCAAAGGAGACATTATTCATTGGTTTGTGAGCTACTGTGTTTATAAGCAATAAGTGTTAAAAGTATAAGCAATTCCACTGGACAGAAATTGCAAAGGACAAAAACACGTAATGAAAAAATACAATGGAAATCACTGGTTTTTCCGCCATCCAGAAGAAGTCATTCTAACCTTTTGATGTACATCCTTTTGAACTATAAAAATTTAAACCTTAATATAAACATACGTACATCTCTTTCTGCCCTTCCTCCCCTCAATAAATAAATATTAAAAAAAAAAGATTTTGTTCCTCTTCCCGACTCTCTCTCTCTCTCTCTCTCTCAAATAAAATTAAGGGGTGCCTGGGTGGCTCAGTCGGTTGGGCGGCTGACTTTGGCTCAGGTCATGATCTCGCAGCTCGTGGGTTTGAGCCGGGCTCTGTGCTGACAGCTCAGAGCCTGGAGCCTGCTTCGGATTCTCTGTCTCCCTCTCTCTCTGCACCCCCTTGCTCACACTCTGTCTCTGTCTCTGTCTCTCTCTCAAAAATAAACATTAAATTTTTTTAAATAAAATTAAAAATAAAACTAATTAATTAACGTGCATATGGGACACCTGGGTGGCTCAGTCAGTTAAGAGTCCGACTTCTGCTCAGGTCATGACTCACAGTTTGTGGGTTTGAGCCCTGCATCGGGCTCTGTGCTGACAGCTCAGAGCCTGGAGCCTGCTTCGGAATCTGTGTCTCCCTTTCTCTCTGCCCCTCCTCTGCTCACGTTCTGTCTCTCTCTCAAAATAATAAATAAACATTAAAATATATATATATATATATATGTGCATACACTTATATTTATATATTTATTTAATATAAATCTAATGTATTATACATGTTTATGTATTTTATTGTATATATTGAATATACAGTATATGTATTCTATATATGTAAGTAGACACACACATTTGTTTTTGTTATAAAATGGGATACATACAGTTTTGTAACCTGCTTTTTGTTCACTTAATAATACGTAGTGAACACAAAGGAAATTTTATAAGCCCAAAGGGCAGTTTGAAAAGATAACCTCTGGGATAAACAGGAAGCCAGAGAAGAGATATGAGCATAAAGTGAGTGGCTAAGCTCTGCGGTTTTGATAAATATTACCAAAGCAAATAAATCTTAGATGTCTTGTCAAGTTAGGTAATTATTAGCTCTCTATCAGCAAGGTCACTAATTCAAAGACTCACAGGATGTTGGTCTTAAAGAAGCCTTTGAGATGATCTAATTCCATCCCCTTGACTTAGGTATTGAGAAACTACAAACCCAGAGACATTAACTAACATGTTATGACTGGTGAGCCATGGAGCTGGAATGAGAACAGAGTGTGCTGGCTCCCAGTCCAGTGCTCTCTCCACTAACCCACACCGATCAACATGGTATGTGGTCTTCAGTCACAGGCCCTGATGTACAGAAAGGAACAGGGAGACATGGGGCCCCAAACCCAGAGGTTTTCCAAGTGTACAATATCAGGGGAACTGTGTGTGTTAAGAGGGTGGCAAAATGTCCCTGGGCAGGTCACTGGGGAAGCAGGGAACTCAGCACTTAAGAGTGGCTGGCTCTGATGTCTGCCCACCAAGACACCAAATAAGTCTTGGTTCCCTTATAGATCTTGCTGTATGATTTTGGGCAATTTACTTAAACCTTCTTGCCTCCATTTTCTCATCTGTAAAAGGAGAGTCATAGGGGCGCCTGGGTGGCTCAGCTGGTTAAGCATCCAACTCTTTTCTTCGGCTCTGGTCATGATCTTACAGCTCGTGAGTTCTAGCCCTGTGTCGGGCTCTGTGCTGACAGCTCGGAGCCTGGAGCCTGCTTCAATTCTGTGTCTCCCTCTCACTCTGCCCCTCCCCTATTCATGCTCTGTCTCTCTTTCTCCTTCAAAAATAAGTAAACATTAACAAAAATTTTTTAAGGGAATAATAGCAGTATCTACCTCATCAAATTGCAGTGAGAATGAAGAGGTAATGCACACAAAGGATTTAGCAGAGTGTTTGTCATATAGAAAAAGCTCAACAAATGTGAGCCATCATGATTATGAATGCTCTGGCATTTAAGGTCAATGCCCCTGAAAACTTTAAATTTTTTTTAAAGTTTATTTATTCATTTATTTATTTATTTAGAGAGCATGAACAGGGGAGGGGCAGAGAGAGAGGGAGAGAGAGAATCCCAAGGAGGCTCTGTGCTGTCAGTGCAGAGCCTTGGGCGGGGCTTGATCCCAGGAACCATGGGATCACGACCTGAGCCAAAATCAACAAACACTCAAGTGACTGAGCCACCCAGGTGCCCCCCTGTAAACACAGCATATCACAGCTGTCCTTGACTATTGACATCTGTAGGGAAAAGGGACTTAGAAGCTCAACTATGGAGCTATGTGAGCCCTGTCCACTATGAGGACAGTAACCAAGAGAGACCATCCTCCAAAGGAGGCCATGTGGCCTGGAGTAGAGCTGTAGGCAGCTGGGGACTCTGGGCCTTTCTGGTATTCTCACTGGAAGTCACCCTCAAGATACAGCAGCGAGGCCACCCTCACACTTCCTGGGCTACCCAAGTATACAAATCAAGGATCTAAAATTTTTTTCCTCATTTCCTTATTTAAAAAAGAAGCAACTGTTTAAAGCGGAAAGAATCACAAGTTATTATAAGACTTATAACTTATGTAGAACTAAAATCACTACGTGAGTAGAAAGACTAGGGAGGGGGACATGTAAATAAATTATTATAAGTTCTTTCACTACATGCAAAGCAATAGTACCTTTTGAAGGTAATGATACATTAAAGGTGTATATTTTAAGCCTTAGCACAACCATTAACAACAACCAAGTAAGCATAATCCATAAGCCAACAGTAGAGAAAATGTGAAGTTATAGAAAATACTCAATTTGTTGAAAAGAAGTCAGGAAAAGAGGAAAACAGGTACAAAGAACAGAGGGGACAAATAAAACGCTAATAGCAAAATGGTATATTCAAGCTCAACATATCAATAATTACCTTAAAGGTAATTTAAAAGAGATAGATTGGGTAAAGAAAGCAAGTCCCCACTCTATGCTGTGTACAAGAAAACAAATCTAAATATAAACACACAGATAGGTTAAAGGTAAAATAAAAAGATGCACCACGGTAACACTAATCAAAAGAAAGCTGGAGTAGCGATGTTAATATCAGGCAATATAGACTACAGAACAAAGACTATCACCAGGGATAAGGACACACCGGACCTGAGTGTTGCCACACCCTAACGGAGCTTCAGAAAACATGAAACAAAAACTGATGGAACCGAAAGGGGAAGCAGGTAAATTCCAACTGTAGGTGAGGACTTCACACTCTTTTTTCAGAAATTGATAAAAGAATAGATAGACTGTTAGTAAGGAGAGAGAGGACTTGAACCGCATTATTAATCAACTCGGCCTGACCTTTCATAACACCACCCCCAAACAGCAGAATACACATTTGTTTTCCAAGTGCATGTGAAACATTCACTGAGAGTGGACCATATCTGGGGCCCTAAAATCAGTCTTAATAAATTTAAAAGGTCAGGGGTGCCTGGGTGGCTCAGTTGGTAGAACACTCAACTCTTGATCTCAGGGTTGTGAGTTTAAGCCCCACATTGGGCATGGAGCCTACTTAAAAAAAAAAAAATTAAGGAATCAAAATCACGCATAGTATGTTCCATGACCACTACAGAATTAAACTAGAAATCAATAGGGGCACCTGGGTGGCCCAGTCAGTTGAGCATCCAACTCCTGATTTCAGCTCAGGTCATGATCTGGGGGTCATGGGATTGAGCCCCAAGTCGGGCTCTGAGGTGGGCATGGGGTCTGGCTGGGATTCTCTCTCTGCCCCTCTCCCCAGCTCATGCTCTCTCTCTTAAATAAAAAGTAAATAAAATAAAATAAAACTAGAAATCAACAACGGAATGATATATAGAAACTCTTCCAAATTTTGGAAATTAACTAAATAGATAAAAAAGTAATTATAAGAGAAATTAGAATATGGTTTGAACTGAATGAGAATGGAACCACAACCTATCAAAATTTGTAGGGTGTTTACAGGAAAATCCATGGATTTAAATGCTTATATTAGTAAAGAAGAAAGTTCAGGGGCACCTGAGTGGCTCAGTCAATTGAGCATCCAACTCTTTAAGAAAATTTTTTTTTAAGTTTATTTATTTATCCCGAGAGAGAGAGAGAGAGAGAGAGAGAGAGCACTAAGCAATGGAGGGACAGAGGGAGGGAGAGAGAGAGAGACTCCCAAGCAGGCTCCACAATGGCAGCACAGAGTCAATGTGAACCTCAAACTCATGAATGGTGAGATCGTGACCTGAGTCAAAACCAAGAGTCAGATGCTTAACTGCCTGAGCCATCCAGGAGCCCCTAACATCCAACTCTTGATTTCAGCTCAGGTCATGATCCCAGAGTCATAGGATTGAGCCCCACATGGGGCTCCACCCTGGGCATGGGGCCTGCTTGGGATTCTCTCTCTCTTCCATCTGCCTGTCTCCTCTGCTAACTCTCTCTCTCTCTCTCTGTCTCTCTCCCCCCAAAAAATTTTTTTTTAGAAAAGAAGAAAGTATAAAATCAATGACAGATTATCACCTTAAGAAAGTAGAAAAGGAAGAGCAAATTGAACCCAAAGTAAATGAGAGGAGGGAAAAATAAATATAAGAGAGATAAACAATGAAATAGAAAATGGACAAATCATACATAAAAATCATTAACACCAAAAGCTAGTTATTTGGAAAATATGAATAACATTGATAAATTTCTAACCAGACTTATCTGGAAAAACAAAAACAAGGAAAGACAAAAGAAAACCTCAGTCTCCAATGACTTCACTGGTAAGTTCCACCAAATATTTAAGGAAGAAATAATGCCAATTCTACACATACAACCTCTTACAGAAGTTGGAAGAGGAAGGAACTCTTCCTAAATCATTTTATAAGAGCAGAATTATCCTGATACAAAAACTAGACAAATATAAGACTATATACCTCCCTCATAAACATAGGTACAAAAATCTATAATGAAATAGTAGCAACTCAAACCCAGCAATATATAAGAAAGATAACATGCCATGGTAAAGTGGGGTGTATCCCAGAAATGCAAGGTTTGATCAGCATTCAAAAATCTATCCATGTAGGGGCGCCTGGCTAGCTCAGTTGGTGGAGCATGTGACTCCTGATCTTGGGGGTCTTGAGTTCAAGCCTCATGTTAGGTGTAGAGATTATTTAAATAAAAATCTTTTTTTTTAATTAAAAAAATCTTTATTCATATTTTAGAAAGAGAGAGAGACAGAGTGCAAGTGGGGGAGGAACAGAGAAAGAGGGAGATACAGAATCCAAAGCAGACTCCAGGCTCTGAGCTGTCAACACAGAGCCTAACACGGGGCTCAAACCCACAAACTGCGAGTTCATGACCTGAGCTGAAGTCAGACGCTTAACCAACTGAGCCACCCAGGCGCCCTGTAAATAAAATCTTAAAAAATCAATCCTTGAAATGAAATTAGGCTAAGAACTCCATTTACAAAGGCATAAAAAACACTTATGGATACATTTAATGACAGAAGTGCAAGACTTACACTAAAAACTTACAAAACTGTTGAAATAAAAAAAGATCTAAAGAAATGGGAACATGCCCAACGTTTATGGACCAGAAGACTTAACATTGTTATGATGGTAATACTCCCCAAATTGACCTACACATTCAACACACACTCTATCAAAATCCTAGCAGATTTTTTGGCAGAGACTGACAAGCTACTACTAAAATTCATGTAAAAATTCAAAAGATCCAGAATAACTAAAACAATCTTGAAAAAGACGAACAAAGAGTTGAAAGACTCACTCTTCTCAATTTCAAAATGTACTTCAAAATGAAAGTCATCAAGAGAGTGTGGTACTGGTATAAGGATAGATATATAGGTCAGTGGAATATAGAACTAATTTTTAAACCTCAATAATAAAACATGTAACTCATTTAAAGAAAATTTTCAATAGATACTTTACTAAAGCAGATCTACGAATGGCCAGTAAATACATGAATTCTCAACATCATTAGTAATTATAGAAATACGAACTCTTCCTGGAGACTTGGAGTTTAAGCAGTGACATTTGTGAAATGTCAGTGACATTGTCACTCAGTGACATTGATGAAAAGATAGAACAAAATGCTACAAGCATAGAACATTGCATTAAGGAAATACAATCTGAAGTTAACAAGCAGTGTCCAGAGGTGCAGCTGCAAACGACAACTGACTGTTTTGAGTGGCTAGATAACTATAATTGTAATTCATCCAAGTCACCTTCCATTCCCCATGGAGATTTGATGAAATTCCTCAAAACACTGCAAGATTCGTTGAAGAGTGAACTAAATCAAGAAGAAGTGATCCTGGATTCACTTTGGGATCTCTCCTGCCAGAGCAGCACTTCATTCCCGGCAACTCTAAGTGGAGCATCTTTCCATTTCCTCTCTGGGACTTCTCTTCATTCTGTTGAAGATGATTCCTCCACGGATGCACAGTCCATCTGGGATAACATAAGACTGCATCTTTGACGCTTCTCAGTGAACAAATTGCAAAGCCATAATGAAATCATCAATTCACAGCACAAAATTTGGTTGAAAAAGCAGTGCATACAACAACTGTTATTTCTTTATCCAGAATCGGAAGTTATAATCAAATACCAAAGCATACAGAATAAACTGTTGGCTGAGCTCCTGCAGAACTGTTTTCCTGCTTATAGCAGAGAATCGAATTTAGACATAATGGCTCATGGATACCAAAGTACAATGCTTAAGTTATACTCAATGATAAAAGAGGATTTTAACACACTACATGAAGTTTTAGCTCCCACTTCAACGGTGAAATTCATTAAAGAAACTTTCCTGGATACTGTTGCAGAAGAAATGGCAAAGTTTCTCAAAAATTTTTGTGAGCTGCAGTTCAAAGAAAGTGCTGTCCGTGTGATTAAAACAAATCAAGAACTCCAGCAGGCTTAGAGGAGCAGTGCATGCTTTGGGTTAGTGAGTTTATAAATTTGTTCAGTTTGACTAAGCCTTTTGATACCTTTAATTTTCTAACATTTTTCTATTTAGTTAAACTTATTGCAAACTCGAAACTAAATCAGAAAATAAATATTATGAAATTTTACAGTGCACATTTCTCTTCTGCATTTCTTTTTCTGTAAGTACAGTTCTAGAAGTGCTTTTTTTCCCCGTTCTTTAAATTATTAAAGATATTGAAAACGTAGTCAAAAATGTTGCCAATGAGTTTTGGTTTTTTTGATTGCATAAATTACTGGGTGAAACTGTATGTATGTATGTATATATACATATACATATACATATATATATACATATATACACATATATATGCGAGTCAATATTCATATGTATGTAACAAAAAAGTACAATTCTTAACCCATTGTATCTTCCAAAGCTGAAATGTCATTAGGTAAAAAGAACTGTTAAAAATTTGTTGAAATTTACATAAACTAAAATTGGACATTTAGAACTGTATTCTTTTAGTCAGTCAATTCCAATAAAGAGCTATTATGAAATGGTAACTATAAAACTCTATATTATAATTGGTCACAGAGGCATAGCATTTTAGCTATGGCTGACTTAAAAGCTCCTCTAGTATTATTTCTATAAGAATATACATAGAGAAAAGGTAATTTGAAAATTGCTAATTTTATATAAAAGATAAAGGAAAAAAGAAAGAAATTATTGTGATATAATAAACTTTTCTGTCACCATTTTAATTTCCCACTAGTGGAGAAAAATCACGATAAAAATATTATTTTTGAAAATTATTAGTCATGCTTTTATGTGAAAACTCTGAGGTATATTTCTAAATAGGTACATAAACTGTATTTTTTAAGTGTTTGAAAATTGTCATTTGGTGAATTGCTGTCTTTGAATTTATGATCACTTTATAAAAATTTCCATAGCTCACTATATTTTTACATACCTTCCTTAATAAAATGCCAGAATACCAAAAAAAAAAAAAAAAAAAAAAAAGAAAGAAAGAAAAGAAAAAGAAAGAAATATAAACTAAAAAAATCCAGTGAGGTACCACTACCTACTACGTACTACCAGAATGGCTAAACTCAACAAAACTGACAATACCAACTATAAGCTAGAATATAGAGCAACTGGAACTCTCATTCATTAATGGTAGGAATGCAACTTACCACATAACCAGAAACATGTCCACAAATGTCCATAGCAGCTTTATCCATAACAGCCCAAAGCTGGAAACAACACAAATGTCCATCAGTAGGTGAATTGATAAACAAATGTTGGCATATCTATACCATATAACACTATTAAAGCACAAAAAGAAATGAATTATTTTTTGATACTTATATATCTTTTTATTTTTATTTATTTTTTTATTTTAAAGAGCAAGAAAGTACACAAGCAGAGGCAAAAGGAGAGAGAGAGATTCCCAAGCAGGCTTCACACTCTGTGTGGAGCCCAATGCGGGGCTGGATCCCATGATCCTGGGATCATGATCTGAGCTGAAATCAAGAGTTGGGAGCTAAACTGACTGAGCCACCCAGGCACCCCAGGAAATGAATTATTAGTAGTCATGATAACATAGATGAACCTTAAACGCATTATGCTCAGGTTAATAATGCAGACTCAAAAACCTGCATCCTATCTGATCCCATTTATATGAAATTCTAGAAAAGGCACAGTTATAGTGAAGGAAAATACTAGTAATTGCTAGAGGCTGGGGTAGGGAAAAAGGAGTAAATACAAAGGGGCACAAGGAAATTTTGGAGGTGAAGAAAATAGCCTATATCTTGATTGCAGTGGTGTTAACATTGTTGTATATATACAGTTGTCAAGAGTCATTTAATTATAACATTTAAATGAGAGAATTTCATACTATGTAAATTATACCTTAATAAAGTTGATTTTTAAAAATAATGAACATCAAGGGTGCTTGGGTGGCTCAGGCGGTTAAGCATGTAACTCCTGATTTTAGCTCAGGTCATGGTTCATGGGTTCGAGTCCCACACTGGAGTCTCCTTGGGATTCTCTCTCTCCCTCTCCCTGCTCCCCCCACCTCCCTCTTGCACACATGCTCTCTTTCTCTCTCAAAATAAAATAAACTTAAAAAGAATGAACATCCTTATTTAATTCCCATTGTGATAGCACTCTGAAGGGAAGGTATAGATACCAGGGGAACATTTAATACAGAATCCTGAAATCTGGGTAGATTTCCCTGAAAAAATGAAATCATGCACTGCAGAGATTCATAAATGAGTAGGTGAAGAAGGAAAGGAAGGAAGCAGAGGAAGGAACATGTGCAAAGGCCCTGAGTCTTGAATCCTCTCATGGCAACCTGTCCAATAGAAATCCCACTTCTGCTTGCCCAGCCTTCACACCAGTGGGTAGTTCAATGCTGTAATTATTGTAATTAATAACCATGACCACTATTCATTGAAGATTTACTGTGTCTTTGACTTCATAGTAGACAATTATTCCTCATCGCATTTACTCTTTCAAACTGTACCCACAAGGTAGACTCAATTAGTCCACCCCTTTTATGGATAAGAGCTTCAAGACTTAGAGCCATGAGGTAACTTGTCCATGTCCACACATTTAGCAAATGCCAGAGCCGGAATTCACATTCAGACTTATGACACTCCAGCCCCTGAGTTCCCAGACACCACTCTATACAGCTTCAGTGAGACAATTCATTGGCTCCCCTCTGCAGGTCACGCATCACTACCTTTCCTTACTCTTCTTCATATAACACAGTTTCCAATCCCTTCATTGTCCGTTATCTGTTAACACACCAGTTTGTCCACGTCCTTCCTGAAATTCAACTCCCAAATCTAACAGTTCAGTGATGTTGGAAGAGAGGGCTGTCAAGTGAATGAGCTCTTACAATGAGATCTCTAGAAACCCTGTGCTCAAGAACAAACAGATTTCATGACCACGTTTAAGGTACGTAGATATGGACACACAACTGAGATGCTTTTGAATTTCCTTTTCTGGAGCACAGAGCAGTGCAGAGGAAAGAGTATGGCTTTGGGGGCCCAATGCAGGTTGGGTATCCTGGCTCTGACATCCACGGGCTCTAGCTATGTAACCTTAGGCTGGGTTTGTGATCTCTCCGTTTTATCATCTGTACACAGGGCTAACAAAGTCTACTCTGCTGGGGTCTTGTGGCCTTTTGGAGAGAGAAAGTACCCAAAATACCCAGCATGCAGCCTGCCAATTGTAAGTGCTTTTTCAAAAATATTTTTATTTATTTGTTCTGAAAGAGAGAAAGAGTGAGCAGGGGAGGGGCAGAGAGGAGAGAGAGATCGAGAGAGAGAGAGAGAGAGAGAGAGAAAATCTTAAGCAGGCTCCAAACTGCCAGTGCAAGGCCTGATGAGAACTCACGAACCCTGAGATGATGATCTGAGCCCAAGTCAGGTGCTTAAGCAACCGAGTCACCCAGGTGCCCTTCAAAGATCTTTTTAAAGGTTCTGGGTAGTTAGGTTCCCTGGATCTGGCAGCTAGCTTCCTGATTCTAAGTCTACTGTCCTTTTACTCATAGGCTGGAAATACATTTTTTTCATCGTCCTATCATAGAGATATATTCGAGGCTTTGCTATCTTAGAGGTTTTTCCTCTCAAGCAGTACATTTTCTTTTGGCTGCCGGAGAAGCCCAGAATGAAAACTGTACAGATGCTTCAAGGGTCTATTTTGAATTCCCACCTAGTGGCTTCTCAGTTTCTGTAAACTTTATAAGTGAATGGTGGTAGGTATGTAGGTGGGAAGTGATTTGATTTACCACTATAAATAAATACTACCATAGTATAAAATTTAGGTATCATAATTGATCACCTTGGGGTGCTCACTGGCAGTCAGACAAGACCGGTAGGGTTGAATTTCATTGTGCCCAAGCTATATGGCAGTCTTCGTATGCAATACTCAGTCTACTGGCATTAATTGAGTACTTTACATGGCAAGTTAGCCAAGTGCATGGCAGGATCCCTGCCCCTTCTAGCCCAAACTGCCCTATCTACAGCCCAACTCAGGGAGTCTGGTCTAGACAGGTTTCTGAACGTAGAGGAAACTGATTGGTCCCAGGATGGGCACCTGACCCTAGAGTAACTGAGCAGTGACCACTGGGGTGATGTGGTGACATAAACTCTGACCAATAGGGTAGCAGTCATTGAATGTAGGACACTTGTTTCCTCTAGGTCTGGGGAGGATTTGGCAAATGGCATGGGGTCAAGGAGCTTATGTGTAGAGGGTAGCACAGCCTTTGAGGGAAATGGAGAGCCCAGCTTCGGGTTCTAAGGGCTTTTCCTTCCCGGTTTTCTGTTTATTCACCGCTTCATTCAACCAGTACTTACTGAATACCCACTATAAATCAGGCCCTTGCTGGGTCCCTCTTGAAATGAAAGATAATCTTTGCTCTCCCAGTGCTTCTAGTCTGGAGAAGAGAGCCATTAATAGAATAATCACAGATAAATGAATACTTTTTAAACTTTGGTGAAATATGAAGAAAAAATATAGATAGGGAGCCAGGAGACATGAACAGAGACATCTGACCTAGTCTGGGAGCCTGAGAGACCCTCCCTGGGAAGGAGAACATTGTGCTGAGACATGAAGACCAGTGGGAGTTATTTAGTTGAAGGGTGAATTTAGGGGAGAAATGTGTTCCAGGAAGGGCGAACAGCATGTGTAAAGGTCCTGAGGCAGGAGGGAATGTGGCGTGTTTAGTGACCGTCAGAAAGCCAGTGTGTCAAGAGCAGGTAGATGCTATTTACATCTATCCACAAACACTTTTCCTTAATGTGGGCTGAAGGGACCTTTCCTTGCAAACAAAAGCCCAATGGATAAAAGCATCTCCTGCATATTCCAGGTGCGCAGAGGGGTACAAGAGCAGTGAAATAGCTTCATCTTCGCTCTACCATTTATCAGCTGTGTGACCTAATACCTGAGGCTCAGTTTGTGCATCTGGAAATGGAGATAACAAAAAACATTTGTCCAGAGCTGCAGTGAGGATTACATTTGATGATGCCTGTGTGCCCGCCTCGCTTGGTTTGTGGTGCATAGTAGGTGCTTACTACATACCTCTGCTATTAGCCAAATCACTGAGAAAGGACTAGGGCTCAATAGGAACTCTATTCTTCTTCTTCTTCTTTTTTTTTTTTTCCCCAAAGTTTATTTATTTATCTTGAGACAGAGAGTGCAAGTGGGGGAGGAGCAGAGAAAGAGGGAGAATCTCAAGCAGGCTCTGTGATGTCAGTGGAGAGCCCATGCGGGGCTCAAACTCACAAAACCCTGAGATCATGACCTGAGCCATCTGAAGAGTCAGACGCTTAACCAACTAAGCCACCCAGGCACCCCCATATTTAAATATTTAAATATCTGTTAATTTAAAAACCCTCTTCTTTTTTTTACTCCAGTGAGGGTGGAGGTGGGGCCAAGACGAATGCAGTGTTCAAAACAAGTTAAACAATACAAGAGAAACTAAGGGATGCACCGAGGCAGGGCTCCGTTATTAGCACGGGTCAACACAGCCAGGTGTACAGGATGCCATATCCAGGGAGCTTGGGCATGGAGTATGCTGGGGCCAGATGGGAGAAGATAAAGCTGGAGCCCAGAAGAGGGGAGCCGGGCAAGGGGATCGTGTGGGGCCGGAGACATCGGTCCAACTTCAGAGGCCAGCTCCAGTCTGGGACAGAAAGTCCAGTGAAAGTCATTAGTACTCGTGAACTCCATGAGGGTGGGGCCGCTCGGCTCTCGTTCCTCCGCTGAATCCCAGGTTCTAGCAGGTGCTCAGTGTTAAGTGGATGGACCAATGATGGTTATCTAGGCTTGGAGTCACATCCCTCACCTCCGGTGTGAGGAGGTCAGGAGGGGCTGTATTGCGGCTTTGAGCAATCTGTCCATCTGTTCCAGGGTTCTTCCCATAAGAAGTTACCAGCAGCAGCATACAGGGCTAAAGTGGAGGGCAGTGCCAGAGAGGCAGAGACAAGGAATGAGGGGCCTAGCCATCGGGCTTGGGTTCTGGACAGGACTGATTCCAGAAAGAGTACAGAACTGGGCAGGGTTACTGAAAAGGCAAGGGATCCCAGTCCCGTGGATGAATCCTCAGAAGGAGATGGTGGCAGAGCCCTGGAGATACACAGGCTTCTCTTCACACGTATCAACTGACCACCTCATTCTGTACATGCATCGTGGCATGTTTAATCTTTCCTACCCAGCGGTTGTTTTTGTTTGCTTGTTAAGCCACTGTGGAAATGGAAGTAAAAGAAAAAGAATGTTGGGAAATTTTTATTTCCAGGAAACAGGGTGGAGGCAATACCCAAAAGGCACGCCATAAAGTTGTTGTAGACAATTGTATAATTGTCAAGAAGTGAGCTAAACATTTTGTTCTGAGCCGCCTAGTGGCCTAAGCGAGGAGGGAAACGGGGCGGTGATGGGCTCATTTACGGTGTTCCGAAGATAAACCACCGCAGTTCAGAGAGAGAAAGCCTTTGAGGGTATTGAAACCTGGGCAGCGTGTTCCCCGGGGTCGCCACACAAAGGAGACCCGTGGGGACACGGGGCTTCTGCCAGCACACTGGTGTGCGACTGCTCACACGTTTTCTGCCCCCATCAGGCCCAGCTCAGGAGGCAGAGTGGACTCAGGAGGCTTACCCACAGACCCAGCTGGGGAACAGAATAGGGGAGAACTAACGTCTCTATCCTCCCAGACACATCTCTACCTGGACCATTGCTAGAGACCAAGAAGGGTGTTTCTTCAAACTCTGGGGATGAAGGAACCGGACACCAGCAGCGTTAATTCCCCACCTGGCCCTGGAAACCAGTGTGAAGTTGGTTTTGACACAAATGGAGGTGTAATTAATGAGATTATTAAGGGAGTGAGAGTCAAAAGCCATCCCCAGCTGTGGGGCTTCACTTGGCTTACCCTCCGGTGACTCATTAGCTTAGGCGCAATCCTCATATGCCTGATTTAGAGGACTTAACCTTCAGAGAAAGACTTTAGTGCAATAAAGCAAATGTCAGCAAGTTTGATGCAGCTTAGCGCACCACCCTAGCCTGCACCCAGCTTCCCGGCCCCCCACGCTCCCTGCCTGAGACCCTTCAGCCACTCAGCACCTTGACAGGCCTGCACAATGGGCAGGCTTCTGGGTCAAGTTCCAAGGTTGAGCAGAACCTCAGGGATTTGAAGCCTGGGAAGGAACTCAGGCATCAACTAGACCAAGCCCTGGACAAGTTTGGTCCAGCGAGATTGCTGGAGATTAGCTCCACAGTGCTGGAGTTAGGGGCGGGGTGAGAGCCAGGCCCCCCCTCCCCGCCCCCCCCCCCCCCCCCCCCCGCCCCTTCCCTGTCCAATGTTCTTCACTCTGCTTTCTTTGTGTGGAAGCCGTGCTTGGATTATGCAGATGAGGGGCATGGGGTGAAGGAAAGAAATGCAGTCTCTCTAGTCTGGGTGGCATTCCTACCTGAGGACTTTCCAAGGAAACTGTGGAGAGGGAGTCTGGAAAAGGAAAGGCTTGTGGAGAGCAAGGCCTCAAGCAAAGCCTTTGAATTGAGACGTTTACAAAGAGCTGGGCTGGGCTACCCCGGGCTAGGCTGCCATCTCGCTATTTGTAGACATGGTGCCTGAGGGGGGAGCTGGTGGCCTCTTTGTGCCCCTGAGGGGTATGTTTGGAACTCCCACTAAGTACCAGGGGAATTTCTATCTCAGGTGCTGGCTAGGAAACAGGCCCGAAGAGTTAGGCTGGGGCAGAAGCCTTCTCAGGCGTGGGGAGAAGTCACTATTGCTCCTTCCTTCCTCCACCAACAGAGGAAATAACTCAACAGGCAAGGCAATCCAGCCTTGGCTGTAAACCTACTTATTGAAGGAATTACCTGGAAGATTTAGTTCCAAGGGTAAAAAAGGGGAGTAGGCACTTATGGTGAACAGTCACCTAATTCACTTGGCCATTTTTTCAACCTTTTCTGAGTGTGTCCCATGTACCAGACACTAGGAGGCTGACCACAAGCTTGGCCTTGGTTTGCTGCAACCAAGGGCCCTTGAGCTTTAAGGGACCTTCAGGATCATCTAGCTCGGTTCGCTCATTTCATTGATGAAGCATCTGAGGTTCAAGGCGAAGTCTTTGCCTGGACTCACGGGAGTGAAGAGCCCTGAGTGGATGAATGCTCTGACCTCCTCTCCATGTGGCTTTCACCTAAGGACTTGCAAGTGAGCTCAGGGAAGCTTCTCAGTCGGAAAGCAATATTCTGTATCGTTAAGATCACCAGCTCATGGGCGGACGCACAGCCTCACGCCTCCAGCAGCACATGCATCACCACTGCCCTGGTGCTCATTTGGAAATAGCACTCGTTTGGATCCAGGGAGACAGGCTGGGTCCCCACCTAAATGTATTCCTACCTTACCCCAACTCACCAACGACGAACAAGTGTTTTTTTTTCTTTTTACTTTTTATTTTGCACTATAAAAAAACAACAATATGAACAACAACAACAACAACAACAACCAGTAACATACTGCTTTTCTTCACATTCACATGGATTTTAGGAAATTATTGCCTTTTCCCCTGGAGAAAGAACCTACAGACAAAAAAGAAGTACCACATTACAAAATCTGTAAACCCCAGAAGTCCACAGCTTGAAGACAACCCCCAGGGGCAGGGATGAAGACGTGTGTCACCGGAGACGAGACAAGCACACACGAAGGACGGCAAACTGGGGAAAACGACCATTTCAATGCCACTGACCCAGACAGCGGGTGCCCTATTTCCCTTGGCACCCACTGCTACCACCTCGAAGGGGTGATTTTTGGTCTAAGGTCTGAAGAAGAGTTGCTTTGAGGAGAGGTGCAATGAGAAAGGTTCAAGTATGAGTAAGAATCATGCGAAGTCCGAAGTCAGGAAGAACCCACAGTGGAGAGGACACCCAGATAGGTCAGTGTCTCCCTACTTCAACCGCCTGTCTCTACTGGCCCCAAGAGGGAGCCTCAAAAACATCTGAGGGTTCAAAGCAGCACACAGATCGTGTCCCTCCAAACCCTGCAGGGTTACTTTCCCGACTGGGTGGTGATCAGCTTATGCCCTGAAGCAACAGAGACAGATACTGAGACTGCCAAAGTTAAAAAAGTAAGGTGGAAATTGTGCTTCCTTCAAAACGAATTGGCTTCATAACTGCCTTTTCTCCCGGTCTAGCAACTGCTTTCTCCCATGCTGCTGCAGGGATTTATTGCCTTACGCTTGAAATGAGAAGGCAAACTTGGAGGTACAGGGACTGGGCGGTCCTGAGAGGGCACGGGGTCTGGAAGTACAGTAGTTGGCACGCGCTGTGCTCTCATGATGGCTTGGCCTTCCTTCGGTCCCGAAAACCTATCCCCGATGTCAGTGTGAAGTTCCTTTGCAAGCCTGGTGCTCACTCTCCCAGTGGGGCAGTGGGACAGAGTGAGGTCTTCGGTATTGCACAGGTATGAAATGTCCACGAGTTTAGAAAGCAGAATCACAGTTGTTCTTGGGACTGGGCTGTTTCCCCATCCCGGTTTTAGCAGGATGTGGCCGTGGCCACGGGGCTCCTGCTGAGCTCTGAGACTGTCGAGTGGGTGGGCACTGGCACCAGCACCGAGGTAGGGAATGTGCAGTAGGAACCTTGCATGTCAGGGCTCAATGTCTGCAAATGGGCTATGAATGAAGAGCTGGCTGCCTCCCCTTGGCAGGAGGGAGCCTGTGGCGTGGAAGGCAGGATCTCAGACTCATACTGCAGGAGCTGGCCCATGAAGCCGAAGTTGGGCGAGACCACACTCCTCCGCTGCTTGATGTAATCGAAGGCATCCTTCAGGCGGAACTGCTTGGTTTTCATGAGGTAAGCCATGCAGATGGTGGGCGAGCGGGAGATCCCAGCCTCACAGTGGACCAGGACCTTGCCTCCCTTTTCCCTGACACAGTCTGGAAGGAAGAAAAGACAGTGAGGATGAGTTGGGACTGGAACCCAAAAGGCAATGCCAAGATACAAGCATTAAACACAAAAGTGACCTGGTTATCAAAACATCACGTCTGTTCGACAGCTGAGGTTCCTACACAGTCTCTGATGCCCCTTGGCGAGGACGGAGCTTTTGGGGTCCCACCAAGGTCTATCCCCACTTAGGACCTTTCTATCCTTAGAGGTGCCTCCTTGTTCGCCAGGATACTTGCATAGATTCTGCCCCTGAGCAGGCCAGACCTGGAGTGCAGCAGTCTCACATCCCTTCCTGGAGATGCCATCTTAACTCGGGTCCCGTGGATGGGTTTCGAGAGGGCATTGGGAAATCCTTGACATTGCGTGCAAATTTATTGGGTAGGCACATTTTTCTGAGAGGGTCCCAGGTACAAAGACTGACTTGGAAAAGCAATTCCTGTCTCTCAGGATCTGAGTCTTATGGTGATGACCCAGTAGTCCTCTCCTGCTAGAGGCTTGTCAGCCTCGCTGGGCACCGTCTCTGGCTGTGCCAGGGGCGGGATGCTTGGCTCAGCTCCCAGGGTTCCCACCACCAAACATACAATAAGTAGTGCACAGCCACTAATTATAGCCCTGGCTAAGTGACGCTTACTAGACCGGAGGATATAAATGGCTTTCGCAAACTCCATCTTGCACAACAATGGGAGTCACTGCCATAAAGCTACCACCATCAGTCAGCATTCTTTAGCTCAATATGACTAGGGGGTGCCCTCCTTTCCTGTTCCACTCCTCTCCCCCAAAGAACTACGATAGTTAAAAATGAGGGGCAAAAGGTTACGCACATACACACACCAATTAAAAACCACGAAAAACAGCCGTTCCAATTCCCTCTCTTGCTAATGAGGAAATGATTACATTACGACACAGGAAGTTCGATGATGTACCTGGCACTATGTAAGGCCACAGTACACAAAAACACTGAAGGTTTTGAAGGGAAAATCAAGTCAGCTCCCTTACCCGCCTCCCTCCTCAAGTTGGAGACGTTTGTAAATGAATCCGCAAGATCTAAAACATCAAGTTTCTGAGGAGGCAGGGAGGAACCCTGGAGTTTCCCCAGCAGAACGAAAATCCCAAAGGACGCGCTCAGTGTAGCTCATTGGAGGTACCCCCAATTTAGTCTGACTCAAAAGAAATAAAGCCCCGGTAAGTTAGTTCAAAGGGGACCCCAACCCCTAGGATTGCAGGGTCATGACTCCTGATTTTCTTTTGCTCCTTGTAGGCTAGCTTTTAGTTGACCAGTGCTGTATCCAAGAAAACAAAGGGCTTAGAGCGTGTTGCTTCCGCTCTACCCCTCAGGGCTGATGTTCCATGTGACCTTCCCAGGGCCTTCCCCTGGGAAGGAGGTCAACACAGGGTATGGCCTCAGTCCCTCCTTTTACCAGGAGGGCAAGAAGTCTGGGGAAAAGCATCCTGTGCTTTCAAAATGCTGTCGGTTTGTGCGGTTATGTACACAACACACAGGATGGAGAAGGAGGGTTCTGAGAAATGGACGGGGGCGGGTTTCATGACCTCACCGAGTAGCTATCTAGGTAATTAAATAACTGGCAGAGAAGGGCAAGGCATTCCCAGGGTCAGGGAGACAAAGCCAAGGGTTTCCCACTCGCAACCCATCATTTGGGCTGCCTCTCAGAGAGCCAAAGGAATCATCTCAGCCCAGAGGCTCAGGGGACCAGGACATGGTCTTTTTGCCTCTGGTGAGTTTTCCAGTGGGTTTCCTGCAGAGGAGAAACCATGTGCGATGAGCACTGGGCGCACCAGGTGGCCAAAGCTAGGCGGGGTGGGGGGTGGGGGGGCTTTAATTGCTACCCGCACTAAGTAGTTATTGCTGTGGCCAACATCTGCCTTTCTCCCTCCAAAAGCCCTCCAAACAAGATAAGGAAAATCACATCTCAGCTTCAACAGCTATGCATATTCAAGGGAAAGAAGGACTCTGGGAAAGAAGGCAAAACCACAAGGTTGGGGAGTGGTGTTTGCAAGTCTGAGACAGCAAAAAGTCAGCCTTGCAGCCGAGGAAGAGGGATGGGGGAAAGGGAAGATGTCAAATGAGAGAAAAATCAAGGTTATGCTGAAAAGGTGGGGACCCAGGGCCCAAAGCCCTCTCCGGGCAGAGGGGCCAGAGGCTTCCAGGCCTGCACAGGGGAGGAAATGATAACTGCCTAACACAACGTACAAAAGATGACAACTTTTCTGTGCGCAAAGCATGAAGCTTGATCAAATGCTATCTTTAATCCAAAATTAGCTGAAAATGCAAAACAAATTGCCCCTAAAGCAGTCTGCCAAAAACCATGAAAAGCTGCCAGGGCCCTCGGGGCTCAGCGTGTTAAGCAGTGCTCTCTCAATCCTTCTGTTTGCTTTTTAAAAATACCCCAACCTACGTAGGAGCACAGTTGGGATGGTTCTATCCTTCCCTTGCTTCCCTGCCGTGGGGCATTACGCACGGACACACCGCATCCCACCCAGCTTGAAAAAATAACACGAGCGGCAGTGAGTACTGCCATAAAATATTAATTCATTTATCTTGCAAATTAAAGCTCCTATTAATAGCAACTCCAATCCTCCCCTCTGCGTCTTTGGTGGCTGCAAACCTTCCCGGCTCCAACTCCTGGTGGTTGCACAGACAAGACGCTTGTTTTTCTTCTTGGCAAAGGTAGCCTCCATCAGTACGTCAGAACCAGAACAGGTGCCCTAGGTGGCTCCCCAAACAACGGAGGGCGAATGACTGAACCTACCAATGAAGTCTATTGCTTCTTGAAAGTGGGAGCTAATGTCAGCTGTGTGGCTGTCTTCCACGGGGATCCATTTGTAGTGTAGGTGGGTCGTGCAGGACTCGGAAATCCGCCGTGAGACATTCAGCAGGGCCGTGATGTGCAGGCTGGCGAGGAGCTCGCACTTGGATGCATGGTAGGCACTTCCAAGGTAGAGGAAAGGGAGGATTTCAACTGGGCCGCCCTGGAAGCAGGGGCAAAGGATAGCCAGGGAATATCGGATTAGCTTGCTCATTTAGGAGAGGAAACAAAACAAGCCTGACCTACTTGTAGGGTGGGAGGTTCCCTTTCTGGTTTCCAGGTAGAGAGTTCAGAGCCAGGGTAGTTCAACCAGCAGTGTGGGTGGAGCCACCACCCCGGCCAACTCTCTACCCTACATTGCTACCTTGTGACTCAGTGACGGCAAAGCCCACGCGGTGAAGATTTTCGTTTTCTTACACATATTGATTGAGGAGGCAGGAAATGCTAGCAGCTTCCCTGTGCTGATGGGGACGAGAAGTAACGGGAAGAATCGAGAGGCTAATGTCCCAAGTTCTAGCTGCCCTGACAGAACCAGGGCAAGCCTTTTAACCTTGGGGCAAGCCCTGTTTTTTCTCTCAGGGAAGCAGATAAAACTCAACAAGATGAGAACCCTGCTTTGCAGTCCTGATATTCTATAGTGTATCTTATCAAACCTAGGACACTGATCCTAAGGTGCATGTGGTTTTAGCGATGTTAAAATGTGCCCCCAAAAGGATGCTTCTTAGAAGTGAAAACAACCACTGTTTACCCAGGATCCTTAAAGAAAAGCTGTTAAGCCATGGGCAGAGGGGCTTCTCCCACACCTGATCTTTGTCAGGTAGCGCTGAGGGTTTGTGAAAGATGCTTACATCAGCCTTTTGGAAGGCCACCCACACACCAGGATTCCCGTTAAGGAGGATCCCAGTTAGAACCAGAGACCATCTCCCCTGAGGCACAGTTAAAAGGAACAGCTAGACTGTGGCAGTCTTAGCACTCCAGGGTGGCAAGACAAGCCAGTCAAAACTGGAACAATGGGAGCCCCCCCTCCCCGATTTAGAGGGAAACACTGTGCTTGAGGGGGGACAGTGGCTGCGTCTTTGGGAGCCTCTCCCATATCATCCATCTGCTTCCCGTGTTTCCACTTCCTGTCCTGGAATAAAGTAGAATGGAAACTCAGCCAGATCCACAGTAGGGAAAGAGGCATAGGATGAGGGACAGCAGCAGGCAATTCTCAAATTACCCATCATGCAGTGTGTGCTTTTTCTTTCCAGAGAAATCAAGTGTTTGGGCAAAGGTCAGTTTGGCTAATCAGAAGAAAGTTATGGAGGATTTTACAAAGGATAGTAAAAGTAACAACTAGTTATTTTATTAGCACCTACAATAGCTGGCCCTGGACTTAATACTTTATACGCACCTACATAGATCTCTCTCTCCTTTTAGTGCCTGGAAAACACTGACAAACCAGGCCTGGGATCTTATCCAGTTACTTATATAGCCTAGATCAACACACTCCTGAAACCACGTTTCTTTGTTTTTCTGAATCCTGTTTAGACTCAAGAGGAAGAAACCCCAAAGGTTAACACGACCTTGGCTTGGCTTCTCTCAAGGCAGAAGCGCTTCTAAGAAATAGCACGAGGGGGTTCCCCAGATGAACCCTGGAGACACATCAGGGCCTCCCCAGTCCTCTCGGCCAAAGGTCTGTTGTGCTTTCATGATATCCTGCCAATTCTTGTTTCTCTTTCACTTTCTGAGAAGTGAGGGGAAAACACCACCCAAACAAACAAAAATAGGAATCCAGCTAAGCCACATGCCCATGGCTTGAAAGCTTGAGGGTTCATCATAGGCTGTATTTTCAATAAAGAAAAACAAAATAATAACCGTGGCACCTTGCCAAGCTAATGGGCTCCCTGACCCAGGATCCCATTCAAGGGAAGTCACTTGGCTTTACTGGGAAGTTTATTCGCAGGGGCAAAGCTCTGCTCATGCTAGGCAGCTGGCACTTTAAACAACAGTCAGACGTCTTCCTTTTTATGATCTGGATATATTCTTATTTTGTGGGAAAACCTTGAGAAGCTCCTCATACCAGGTCATGTGGCTAGGATGGCCCCTTTCTAAAAGAAGGCATGTAGAAAACAGAACAAGGTCTCGCAAAGAACCAGAGTTGAGAGAAGGGAGGAGGTTTGGGCCTACTGTTGCCAGGATTCTTTGCAGATAGCTCATTTCACCAGCTGTGAGACAAGTTTTTTCCCTCTGTAAAAGGGGAAAGTGGGCTTTGATCTCTGGTTTCTGCCAGATTTGGGACCTTGCCCACCTTTTGCCCATCCTCCAACATTGTAGGTAACTCCTGTGGAAGACTGAGCCTTCCACATTTTCATCCTTTAGTGAGTTGTCAGAAGGTATAAATTCTTTGAAGGAAACTACCCCCCCCCCCCCTTTTGAATGAGTGTGAAATCCTCTATAATATCTCTTGATCTGCTCTGGTTTCTGAATTTATGGAATTGTAAGCACCACAAACCCTTAGAGACTGCTTAGCCATCCCAAGGGTTGTTTCTCCACGACCCTCCCTCAACCTCTCCCCCAGCCCCATTTCAGTTAAAAATAACAAGACACACTTTGACAGGTACTAGGCTGGTTTGTAGAAACTGCAGAGCATGAACAATTCAGGAAAAGATCAGGAAAGATCAACACAGGAAGCCTGAAAGTCGGCTCTGAAACACCTTCAGGAAACCTAAACCGATATTTTGAAGCTTCTCTGCACTCCCTAGGCCAGCTAATAATAATGTATCTTTCACTTCCCCTTTTCTCCAGAAGCTGTCAAGCATCCTGTGGCTCGTTTGCTCTTGTCAGCTTGTTTGCTGGAAAGAAGCCCATTTACTCTTGGATGGAAACTCAAGTTGGCAAGTAACAGCTCTCTGAAGCTCGAGGGCTCTGTCCAAAACCCTGATCCACAAAAGAACGAACCGGTGCTGCTGAGCGGGGAGAGGAAGAGCTGGGGTGCCGAGGAAGGAACAGAGTCAGCAGCCAAGACCACACCACGTACCTGGTCATAAGCCGGCCTGTAGCTGATGCTGAGCACTGGTTTCCCACACTGGTTCATGAGGGCTTTCTCGGTTTCAACCTTCTCTTGCGAAATGGGTTGTACATCCACGCAACACTCAGGATATTCCGAGTAGAAGTTGTCATATCCTCCTGCAAGGAAAACAAAAAAGGAAGAGAGATGTTAGCATTGATTTCTCAGGCTTTCAGAAAATGCCCCCAATTAGTCAATACCCCAAGTGTGGAAGAGTCAAGAATATTATGCTAACACAGATTCCGGTCTTACAGAAAAATTGAACCAAGCCAACTAATAGCTTTGGAATAGAAATGGGCTATACCCCCCTCTCCCCGCCCCCCCCCCCCCGACACACACACACACACACACTTTTTTCCCCTCTCTTCTAACAAGCTACAGTTCAGAGAGGCAATGATTAACTTTTTGCATTTATCAGAAGCAGCTTAAACTGTGAAAGGAAATGTATCCGACATCTGGCAAATATTAACCAAATCCCTCCAGAAAACAAAAGCTATTTTCACTTGTTTGTCTAAAATGCAGGTGTGATTATACAGAACTTCATTCATTTGCAAGAAGAGACTCCTAAATTGGTTTGCTTCATCCCTAGCCCATTAGCTCTGAACTGAATTATAGACGGAACCCTCTCTATTCATAAGGGAATGGGGGCCAATATGAGGTTTAAACACAGTGCCATAAAACAACCCTGCCCTTTCGCACTCCCAAGGTGCTCAGAACACTGCTGACAATCCTCTCTATAGGTCCGATTTTGAGTAATCAATCTAGTTAATTAACTTCCAAACCAAACTGGAGACCCAAGGCCTTTGGAACTTAATTCTCAGTCCCAGTAAGTAAGAACTGTCTCTCTCCCCTTGAAGATCACCTCACCTCCCTGACCTTTCTCCACGACTACATATCCTCAAATGATAAACTTCTCCAGATGGGTCACTTAAGGTAAAACCTATCTGTGACCAAGTCATAGAAACTTGGGTATACAAAGAAGTCTCAGCTACTACATACAGAGAACAAACTGAGGGTGGATGGGGGATTGAGGGAGAGGGGAAAATGGGTGATGGGCATCGAGGAGGGCACTTGTTGGGATGGGCCCTGGGTGATGTATGTAAGCCAATTTGACAACAAGTTATATTCATAAAAAAAATTTTTTAATGCAAAAAAAAAAAAAAAAAAGGCTAAGGCCCAGCACTCAGTGGTTAAGAACCAAATGAAAAACTGGCCTCAGAAGCCTCAATGAATAGGCCAGCTTTACTTGGGGACATCCTTGCTCCCAATCCAAGAGGACTTAAGGCCCTTCCAAGAGCCTCCAGAAAACCTGCTTCTAATTTTTTTCTGACCCAGAAAATTCACTTGGGGTCAAATCATCAATTAAATACACATTGTAGAGGCCATGTATTTTCTACAAAGTCCCCTCTTTCTTCTGTCTCTTGGTGTTATTACAGCCCCACAGTGAAGCATGTGGTGGTTCTAACCCCCTGCAGTAGACAAATGGTTAATGGATACCATGGCGGTCTCCAGCTCCCTCCCAGAAGCTGCAGCCAATTCCTAGAATGAGTCATCTTGCCATTACTGCTTCCTCCCAGCTTGCTGGAACTGCCCCCGCCCCCAGTGAGTACACTCAAATCTCCTCTGTGGTCACTTTAACAAAAAGCCCATTGGGCCTCCCCAGATGAGCTTCTGGACCTCTAGGTCAGTCAGGACAAAAGACCACGCCAGAGAGCAATGGAGGTGGAAGGTGGCGGTGTTTGTGGTTTAGTTTCCCCTTCCTCCCAACCATAGCCCCTAGGCCCTTGCCCTCCTAGGAGGCAGAAAGAATGTCAGACTTACACGGACACACAGACACACAGCTTCGCTGGAAGAGGTGTCCCTAGCTAGTAAATCACTTCCTGTGCCTGGGCCTCCAACATTTTGGGTTCCAGGAGACAAACTGAGTGATACGGAACAGGAATCTGGAGTAAGAGTGGCCCAGGCGTTCCCAAGCTTTCCCAAGAATGAGGCTTGGGAAAGAGAAGCAAGCCTTCAGGCCACCCCATCTCTTGTCTGTAAATAGCGCACTTAAGAGTTGGCTGTTAGGAGGACAGACAGGAGGTGCGGGTGTGGGTTGGGTCCTGCCTGCCCACTGACAAAATAAGGCAAGCAACACAGATTCTCAGCGTAGCTCTGAGGGCCAGATAAACAGTGTCCTGTCTCTTCAAGCTGGGGTCAGGAGTCCTTCAGATTAGAGGGTCTCTGTCTTTCACCCACTCCTTTCAGAGGCATGGAGAGACAGAACATTCTTCTCTGGTGCCTCACTTGAGTTGCAAGAGCCGAGGCAATTCTTTTGGCTGCCTCAACCCTCTTCAGAGTGATTCTGCTTTTGATCACCATTGCATTACCAGGGGAGCAGAGAAGGTGCCTGCACACTGCGTATAAATACACACTGACAATGCCATTAGGTCATCACCTCATTTTAGCGGGTTTTTTTTTGGGGGGGGGGGCAGTGAGAGGAGGATTAAGGGAAGCATAAAAGGCATTGCTCCCAAGATCTGAAACGCCACTAGATTAAAACCTGAATTCAGGCGTGCCTGGGTGGCTCAGTCAGTTAAGTGTCCGGCTCCTGAGTTTGGTTCAGGTCATGATCTCACAGTTTGTGAGCTGGAGCCCCACATCCAACTCTGCACTGACAGCATGGAGCCTGTCTGGGATTCTCTCTCTCCCCCTCTCTCTCTGCCATTCCCCCATTTGTGTGCACTCTCTCTCAAGATAAATAAGCTTAAAAAAAATAAATAAATAAAACCTGAACTCACATCTGGACATGAGTTAGATAAGGAAAAAAAATTTTCTTTGGCAACAACTTAAGATTTTAGTAATGTTATAACGTAAGTATCAAGCAACTTATACTGAAAATTAAAACACACACAATATCAACCCGGCAATTTTACTGAAAGATAGTGCACATGCAAAGCATCTGGACAAAGATCTACTTTACCACACTGCCTCAAATAGTGAGGCTGAAAGTAACCAGCCAGCTGCCACCAGGGGATTTGTTTAAAAAGTAAAATTGGGGCTCCTGGGTGGCTCAGTTGGTTAAATGTCCAACTTCAGCTCAGGTCATGATCTCATGGTTCGCAGGTTTGGGCCCCAAATCGGACTCTGTGCTGACAGCTCAGAGCCTGAAGCCTGCTTCAGATCCTGTGTCTCCCTCTCTCTCTGCCCCTCCCCCACTTGTGCTCTGTCTCTCAAAATAAAAACATTTTAAAAAATTTAAAAAAAAGTAAAGTGGACATGTATGCTCTGATATGGACAAATATCCCAAGATTGAGTTAAGTGGAAGAGGCATGAATAGAAAATACACAAAACCATTCTATGTTTTAAAGATACTCATGGCAAATTAACTTGCCTAAAGACGAACAAGAGAAATAGTGGGTGACTGTCTCCGGAGAGTGGAAGTACGTTCTAGGGGGTGCAGAAAACCCACTTTTCATTGTAGAGCCTTTGTGCTTTAAAAATTTTACTTGTGTATGTTACTCTCATTAAAAAAAAAAAAAAAAAAAATTTTAAACATGAATTTTCCGGAGATGTGAGTCTACAGAGCTGCTTACTTCCTGTGGCAGTAACTTCTAAACCATCAGCATGCCCCCCCCTCCTCCCACCCAGTGCTGAAGAGGGGTGGGGAGCCGAGGTAGTACCAGGAGGAGTTTCCTGGAACATATCTTTCATGATACTTGGGGAGGCGGTAGCTTTTCCTGTATTCATTGCTAAGAACAGGAGACAAAAACCACATCAGGAAGAGAAAAAAAATCCGGGGCTAAGTGTGAAACTTCTGCAGAGCTTGGAGGGCATCCCTCCATCCCCTGAGGGCTGAGGATGATGGACAAGGAAGAGCATCTTCTGCCTGTCTCCTCCTTAAGAGGAATCAACCAGGGACAGTCTACAAGAAGTGCCAATACGAGGGGGGGGGGGGGGCTGCCCATGTGATCTCCTGGCCTGGACTGTGTGAAATTCCCCAAATTGCATGGTTTTAAAACAAGGACTTCACCCTCCATTCACTGCCCCCGAGTTCTGAACCACATCACTGTTGTATCTCAAGGCGTCTGCAACAGGGTTGGCAGGGCCTTGGGGCACAGCTTGGGCTGAAGCCTCATCTCTGCACTGTGGGCTAGGTCTTTCAAACATTCGAGGTTACAAAGGACTCAAATACAAGGCGGGAAAAGTCACAGGAGTTGGCCCAAGAATCATTGCTCTGTAGTTTGTCAATCACCCACCACACCACCAGGAAGTCCAAGTCCTTTCTCCAGCAGGTGTAATGGGCTGACTGGTGGGGCAGCTTCTGGGGCATCCCAAACCAAAGGCGACGGAATCCCCTCCACCGCTAAGGTCCTGAGTCCTGGCTGCACCTCTCCGGAGTCCTGGCACGACTGCCAACCGCCCCTCACCCCGGGGAGACAGCAGGAGGCCAGCCCTGCGGGGGTTTTCTCCGGGCGGTAGAGCGAAGGGGTGAAAAGGGTGGGAAGGCTGTCAGCTCCAAATTGAGCTAGAGAAAGGTCTGGGAGGGGAGAAAGGAAGGCCGGAAGAAAACAATAAAAAGCAGTAAAATAAAATGGAAAGGAAGGGGAGGGACTCGCCAGGGTCAAAAAGGCAAGAGGGGTCGGTGAAGACAACCCAACGTACGCTTATTTTCCAGGCGGGAGGAAAGGGGACACCGCGGCGCCACGCTCCGGGGGGTGGCGACCTGCTGATCCCGCCAGATCTGTCTATCAGAAAGACTCAGAGCCCAGGCCCCAGCGAGGGCGGCTAAGCCGGCGCGGGGAAACGGGGACCCGCCAGTCCTGGCCGACGGCCCCTGCCTCCGAGAAGGGGCGCCCCCGGCAGCGTAACCAACCGCACCCACCCCGGCGGACCTGCCGCCGGGAGCTTTCGAGGAACTCGAGTGGGGAGGGGGAAGTTCTGAGCGCTGACAGTGGCGGTGCCCTCCCCAGCGCACGTCAAGCCCCAGCGTGCAGGCTCCGGCAAGTGGAGACTACCGGGTCCGGGGTCGAAGACGGCGCCCCGCACAAGGAGGGGACCCCCAGAGCCCCGGACTCTCCGGCGCGGTGGCAGATTGGTGGTTGGTGACAGGGAATCGGCGGCCCCGATGCGCTCACCTTTGAGGAAGTAGACCCGCGGGCCGGCGGGCAGGCAAGCGAGCAGCGAGGTGAGCACGACCCGCGCGGCGCTCTCCTCGCGCAGCTTCTGCCAGTGGCGGCTGCCCTGGTCGAGCACGACCACGGCCGCCACGCCGCCGCCGCCCTCCTGCAGCAGCCGCGCGCGCGCCGCCTCGTCGGGCAGCACGTAGCGCGCAGACACCGCACCGCCGCGGGCCCGCCGCAGCACCACCGAGTTGAGGTTGACGTTGAGCGAGCCGCGCACGCTCGAGGCGGCGAAGGCCAGGTAGGGCCGGCAGTCGAGCACCACGCAGCGCGCCGCCGCCTCCTTGCGGAGCATCTTGCGCAGCTGGCGCCCGTCGAGCGACGTGACCTTCATGCCGCCGCCGCCCAGCGTTCGCGCGCCGCGCGCCCCGCAGGTGCCCACGGCCAGGGTGCCCGCTGGCGAGGCACGGGAGGGCGGCCCGCGAGGCTGCGGCCGGCCGACCGAGCCCGGCGCCGGAGCGGCCGCTCAACTCTTCTTTCCCGCCCCGAACGCTCGGCACCCGGCCGGGCCACTCGCCGCCCCAGAAGCCGGGGATTCCGCCGGCAGCGCGGCGTTTTATGTGAATGAGTGTGCGGCCTGTGACGTGGCTGCCCATATAAGGCCAAATATGGGTATTTCCCCGCCCCCTTCGGGCTGTGACCACACCCCCGGGGAGCCGGAGGCGCGGGGCGGGCGCCCGGCCTTAGTCAGCCGGAGAAAGAGGAAGTGACAGGCGCCTCCCTCTGCTTTCTGTGGCATTGCGCGGAGACACTCACTCGCGCATCACCGGGGGCTGCCGGTGGGGTGTCAGGAGCGTTACGAGGCCGAGGTGACCCACGCTGTGCGGGAAGAGGAGGAAGCGGAGGAGGCAGGGCCCGGCGCCGCATAATCCGGCTTCGAGTTTCAGAGACGTAGGTTCAGAACCTGCTGGGGGCTGTGCCAGACACCGAGCTAGGCAGGGCTACGGGAGCCCGCGGCCGGTGCCCCCCCCCATGAATCGGAAATGAGCATTGGTCTTCACCCAAGCCTTGACGGCGGCACATGAGATGATAGCTGGGATTTGCTTCACAAGGGGTGGACTATACCGATGACTCGGGATTGGGTTTGTGTTGGTAATCGTTAAAATTCAGGGATGGGTACGGGGGGGGGGGGGGGTCCTTTTTACTGTGTTCTCCACTCTTCTGTTTGCTTGAAAATTTCCGTAATAAAAGTGCTGAAAAGTAAAAATGGAGAGGAGAGCCAGCTGTTAATCTCCCCATATGGATTCTGCCCTTAAAGGATTGACAGGCCTTTTCTCTGTCGCACTCCAATAATAATTAGAATAGTTGTTTTCTGAGGAGCCGTTTTCTGGCCCCTGGAAAATCCTGTCACGGAATCAGCTGCGGCATCAACATGCATCCGTTGATGGAGCTCAGTCCCAGGCTGCTGTCCAGGTGGCTTCTGGATTTGGGGGATTATCTGTGGATCAAGTCTAATCCCAGGCTGTCTGCCCCCACCGGTCCCCAGCAGCTTCAGGCTTCCCGTCCCCAATCTTGGTGAACTGGACGCATTCACCCATTCAGCAAGTATTCTGGAGGGCCAGCTTTGCGCCAGGGGCTCTGCAAGCTGCAGGGGCAGGTGTAGGGGAAACACGCCTCTACCCTCCAGCTCATGACCAACCATTTTATTGTTGCCCTGAGGAGGCGGGTGGGGGCTGCTCCGTGGAGAACAGCCTGCCTCCACTAGAGAGGTTCTTGGTTACCACAGACATAGGAGAATGAGGTTTTTAGAAGGAAGCAGAAATCAAATTCTGAAATCAAATGCAATCAAACCAGATGCCAGATAGTTGGTTATCGGGTCACAGCTGCATTCAGTCAGAGGCGCCGTCCTGGCCCTGCCAAGGAAAATGTGATGTGGGGGTTTTCTCTGGGGTTATTCATACCAGCCTTCCCGGTAATTTGCTCCTCCTCCAGGGTCACCACCAGACGTTTCAGCCCAGAGCCACACGTGTCTGGAGCACCCACATGGCCAGGCTCTGTATTGGGGGCTGGACACCAAAGTGACGTGACTTGCTCTCCCTGGTTTTCCCCAGCCCAGAGAGAAGGCTCGGCCCAGCCACAGGCCTCTTTAAGGTCCTGTAGTCAGTATGGAAGAGCATCCACAGTGTGGGGAATGGGGCCTCGGAGAGGACCTCCCAGGGCAGAGGAGAGTCAAAGGGAGTTTCAAAGGATGAACTGAAGTTAGCCAGGCCACGGAAGGGGAGGGTGGAAGGCATTCCAGGCAGAGGGATCTGCTAGAGGTAAAGAAAAAACAAAACAAAACAAAATGCTGGCATGGTATGTGCTGGGGACTAAGGCACTTCTGGCATTTACTAGAAAATCAAGCAGGGTCAGCTGACGGAGGGTCTTGTGTGCCATTTAAGGCATTTGGATCTTATCCTTTGGCTGGAGCAGCCCTGGACGAAGGGTCTTACTCCGTGACCTGGTCAGGTGACCTTTGGGAACTTCACGCGGCAGCACGGTGGAGGATGGATGTTTTATTTGAGAGAGGGGGTAGGGGTCCAGACTGGAGTCAGGGAGATAGATAGGAGGCTTTTGTGGGTAATCCAGGCCTGAGCTGATAAGGGCCTGCCGGAACTTGGCAGTGATAGCGGCGATTGAAGAGGCCACACAGATGGGAGAAACATTTAGGAAGTAAATGGCCGGAAGGGATGGGATGGGGAGACAGTAGAGGGTGATGCCAAGGTTTTTAACTGGGGTGGTTGGGTGAATGGTGACGCCTTTAGATAGGGAACCTACAGGAACAGGTCTGGGTGAGCAGCAGCAGAAGAAGGAGGGGATGAAGTTCAGAGAGATTAATAGGTTAGAGGTGATCATGGACTGCTCAAGGGGGTACCCAGTAAGCAGTGGGGTGGCCTGGCAATCAGTGCAGGAAAGTCTCCCACCCTCACTTTCCAGGTCCAACAGATGACCAAGTCCCAGGACTCTCTCCGCCTTCCAGATTTCTCTTCTGACCTTTCTGGTCCTGGGGCCAGGCTGGCTTCATGGGTGTCTCCCCTGTACAGCTACACAGGGCCCCATGCTTGGTTGAATGCTCTGCTGTCACTCTCTTGAAATTCTGAATAATTTTCGGACAGGGAATTCTGCATTTTATTTTTGCACCGGGTCCCATACATTATGCAGCTGGTCCTGCCCATCGCTGTAGTTAAAGGGCCCTGTTATCCCCCATAGTGGGCCTTTTAACAGTATCCTGTTTCCCAATCTCCAAGCCCTCTCCTTACTCTCTCATCCTCTGCAATGTGATCTCTTTAAGCCTAGATCTGAGCACAGAGCCCACCTGCTCTGCTCAAAAACCCTCGGTGACACCTACACACTGATAAAGTCCAAATTCCTTAGTGGAACACCGAGATCCTCCTCGTTTCTGGCCAATTGGCCATAACCCACCTCTAACCTTGTTTGTCTCCTTCCTTTCCACTCCCTCCCCCCACCCAGGCTCTAGTTGCTGCCCGTTTCCTAAACTTGCCCAGCATTTTACTGCCTCCACCCTTTCTACAGGACTGCGATGCCTCCGTTCCTTTGTATAGGAATCTTTCACCTTCATGCACGGCTCCAGAGCTATGGTTGCACCTCTAAGAAACTACCCCTTAATCCCCAGCCTGTTAATCAGTTGCCCTCCTGGGGGTTCTCACCTTTGTGTGGTTTCTCCCTCCCCTCACCTGATACGTGAGTGTTTTCTGTCCCACCATTAACCTGCGGCCTCCCAGGCCACACTCAGGATTTATCCCACCATCTATGACTCCATCATAACATCCAGCACATGGAGGAGCTCGATCAATGTGGCAGAATGGAATTTAGTGCTTGCTGAAACTTGCAGCTAGCTTTTTAGGAGGCACCTGGGAAGAAAGTTGGCCACAGTATATACATCACAGCTTTAGACTCTAGGTAAGGAGGTGAGGTACGAAGCTGTGGACACACAGTCACTAGGATCAGGAACTGGATTTCATCGGCCACAGGCCTAGGAGGAAGAAGAGGGTGTCTGAGATTGGACTTCTTTTTTTTTTTTTTAAGTTTATTTATTTATTTTGAGAGAGTCAGAGACGGCAGGAGTGGGGGAGGGGCAGAGAGAGGGAGAGGGAGAATCCCATCCAGGCTCTGCACTGGCAGTGCATAGCCTGACACAAGGGCTCGACCTCACAAAACTGTAAGATCATGACCTGAGCCGAAACCAAGAGTCAGACGCTTAACCAACTAAGCCACCCAGGTGCCACTGAGATTGGAATTGTGCAAATAATCATGCCTGTCCCCCTGCTGCTTTGAATGGGGGTGATGGGTTCAGGGAAAAAAAGCAAAATTTAAATTAACATTGTGAATCCATGAGTTGGGACCTTATCCCATTCCTAATTCTCTTCCCCCTGCCAGTTATACTCAGAGGAAGACAGAAGGTTTTTTAGGTTTCTTGATGCTCGTTTGACCAGTCAGTCATCCTAACCCTCAGGCCCTGGTTTGTCATTGTGATCTGGGATTCTTACCCTTTGGAGGGTCCTGGATGCCCCTTTTAAAAAAGTTGTGGGCCTACAGCATTCAGCTTCCAACGTCAGGGAGTTTCATGGAATTGGGAACTCCTGTGTCTGTCTCTGCTCACCACAGCCTCAGTGGGGGCTTCTGGGATTCCTCCCCAGCCCTGCTTCCCCATCGTAAGGTGGAGCCAGATGGCTTCTAGGTATGGATCAGAGAATGCCCAAAAATGCCAGGGAGGGGCCCAGGGCAACCCTAAGGCCAGCCCAAGGGACCTCTCAGAAGGATGAATTTTGCCCCCCTTTTCATTTATTTGTTTCTGATTATGCAGGTAGCAAGCACATGCTCATTGTGGAAAATTGATGTGCTTTTTTCCTTCTTTCTTTTTAATGTTTATTCATTTGTAGAGAGAGAGTGTGTGTAGGGGTGGAGAGAGAGAAACTCTCAAGCAGGCTTCGTGCCCCACATGGATGTTCCATGCAGAGCTTGATTTGAGGCTTGATCCCATGACCAGGAGGTCATGACCAGAGCTGAAATCAAGAGTCTGATGCTTAACTGACTGAGCCACCCAGGCACCCCTTTTTTTCCTTCTTAATAAGAACACTGCTTTCTCAGGCTTATGATCCCAAATCAAGGCTGCTAGCCAGGTCTGGACCTTAGACTTGCTTCCCACCATCTTGGATAAAGGAAAGAGCACTGGACTAGGAGTCAAAGATCTGGATTCCCATCCAATCTCTTTTGTGACCAGCTTTTATTCTTGAGTTAATATTTGTCGAATGCCTTTCGTGTGTACAGGTGTTTTTCTCCCCATGGCCCTCTACCGCCCTTGCCCCCAGGGTCTTGGAATGGAGTAAATATGATGCTTCCTCATGGGTACAGACAGCATTGCTGTGTGACTGTTGAGAATCACTCACCCTTAGAGCCATGGTTTCCTCTTCTATAAAATAGGGACATAGAGACATTAGTGTCTATTTGCTAATGGTGACTGATGATGATACAATGTACATAAAGCTGTATTGCATGATGCAAGCATAAGATATTTCTACGGCTGTTGTTGCTAATAATATCCATCAACAAAACATTTGCTCAATTACTTGGTCAAATTCTGATGCACTGGTATCTTCAGTTTCCTCTTCCATAAAATGGGAGTGAAGATGGGACTTAGCTCATAGGTTACTGTCAGGATTCAGTGAGTTAATACATGTAAAGTATTTAGAACAGTTCCTGGTACCTATTGAGAACTCCACAAATAGTAGCTAGTTGAACAGACTGTAGTATTTGTTCCAGCCAAGAAAAGACTTTTCTAACGGCACAGGAAAAAAAGATGGGGGTAAGCATGGCAGGGAAGAGGTAGTGACTTGCTATCTGATTCAGCTGGCAATCAAAGAAACCTATGAACTTGTTCTTCTGAAAGTCTACTGAGTCCAGGGAGATATTTAAGAGTAAAAATCCCCAGGCCCACTTACAGTAAGGTAGGAGAGACCAGAAGCTGTCCACATAATAATAAGTGTGAAATTGGGTGGTTTCTGGTTTTTTTTTTTTTAAAGCTTATTTATTTTGAGAGAGGAGAGAGAGAGAGAGAGAGAGAAAATGAGTGCACAGGAAGCGCAGAGAATGAGAGGGAGAGAGAGAGAATCCCAAGCAGGCTCTGCACTGTCAGTGTGGAGCCCAACGTGGGGCTCGAATCCATGAACTGTGAGGTCATGACCTGAGCCGAAACCAAGAGTTGGATGCTTAACCCACTGAACCTCCCAGGCACCCCTGGGTGGTTTTGATGCTGAGAGATGAAGACATTTTACAGAAAGAGGTCACTAAAGCCTGGAGTATTAGAGCAGGTGAGCCTAGGAGAGTTTAGATATGATAAAATAACCCCTCCAATTCTAAGAGCAAGGACTTTGGAGTGACACCCTGAAGTTCAAGTCCCAGTCTGCCTCTTACTAGTTGTGTGACTTTGGGCAAGTTACTTCACCCTCTAGGCCACAATTCTCTTATTCAGGAAAAAAAATAAAAGCGGCGTGTTGGGGGGGTAATAATAGTACCTACCTCATAGGGCTGATGAGAAGATTAAATAAAATATCTACAAAACCCGATCTCGGCCTGCCTGGAGCATGGTGAGGGCTCCATGTGAGCCATTATTTTTCTTTATGAAAAATGAGGAGCAGCACGGAGGCACAGAATCTTGGCAGTAAGGAATTATTCTACCTTGAAATTTTCCAGAAAGGGAGCTTACTGCCTCAGGAGATATTTTTGAATGAGGCTAAAAAAGGAAATAAGCATATTCTGGGATCTTATGAGATGCCAGGGATGTCCTGAGCACTTCACTTATTCTTATAACCACCCTATGATGTAAGCTCCATTGCCTCCATTTTACAGTTGACCCAGGTCACATGGCTGAAGCCGACTTCCCTGTATCTTCCGTCCTTTGCTTCTGGAGAAGTACATGGTATAAGTTTGAAATATTTGAAGAAAATCATCTTGTCCTTTCCCCACCATCTCTTTTCTAAGACAACAGTCCTCATTCCTCACAATAACTGTTTTCCAGACTCCTAGAAGACTTTTTGTTTATTTGCCAAAACTCTTTACTTGTGATCCCTGAATGACACCAGGATTCAGCAGAGAACATCCATTTACTCAAAGTTCCTGGGTTCTAAAAAAAAAAAAAAAAAAAAAAAAAAAATCCCTGGACATAATTAGAGAAGGGAAGAGGTGAGAGCAAACACCTAAAAGCAAAGAGAAGAAGTTGTTCCCCCTCCACTGAGGAGACATAGGCTATGCCTGAGGGGTGGGAGAGGGATTTTATCCCCCAGGTCCAGCCTTACCCCACTTCCTATTCTGCTGTTCATGTCTGGTCTTGATAATGTGGGGGCATTTTTGAATGCTATAGGAAGTGGGATGGGGTGGGAAGAGGTTAGAAGGAGCAAGTTTATGGTCTCCCCAGCTTCACTCTAGAGATTCTAGACAGAAAGATAAATGGCTGCTGCAAACTGGTTTTTGGTTTTGGAATTTTTTTTTTCCTAGTGGTGAGTGTGTGCCCAAGAGTGAGGCTTATTTTACCTCCACAGTAAGACCCTGGGGGCAAGCAGGATGGGAGAAACCACCCTTACTTGAAATGTTAACGGCTTCTGTGTAGAGTTCTGCTTGGCTCCTGGTTCCCCCTCCTCTCTCTCCCTCCCTCTCCCTTTCCCCCCTCCCTGTGTTTGTGTGGTGAGGTGTTTAAAGACGTTTCCCAGACTCCAGTCTTTTTCCACCTTCATGGATTTTGTAATATCTGAATACTACCTCCTCTGTCGTTCCTGAAATTGACTTTACAGAGACTCATTAAAAACCGAACCCAAACAAAACGAAACAAAAACCACCTTATTCTGTCTTAAGAGGATCTGGAGTTTAATAATCTAATTCTATTTTTGTAGTAGAAATAAAAATATATAACAATTCAAAACTTTTTTAACGTTTATTCATTTTTGAGAGACAGAGACAGAGCATGAGTGGGGGGAGGGGCAGAGAGAGAGAGAGAGGGAGAGAGAGAGAGAGAGAGAGAGAGAGAGAGAGAGAGAGAGAGAATCTGAAGCAGGCTCCAGGCTCTGAGCTGTCAGCACAGAACCTGACGCAGGTCTCGAACCCAAGGACTGTGAGATCATGACCTGAGCCAAAGTCAGACACTTAACCGACTGAGCCACCCAGGCGCCCCCAAATATATGACAATTCAAATGGGAGGTTCTCATCTGTGTGCTGCCTGCAGTCATGCACCTCTCTTGCCCGGTGCTTGGGGAAACAGTGATTGGGTTCTCAACCAGCATCAGGCCTAGGCTCTGGAAATGGCCACCATGGAGCCTTGAACACATGGTGGGAAATTCTGAGCTACAGTATCTTCTTGAGTCAAGTTGGGATAATTAATAAGTCGCAAAGTAGAAACAAAATAATAGACATGAAAGTGCCTTGTAAAGGGCTTCGGATGTTCCTTTTCATCAGTAATTTCCTTGCTCTTGGGAGAAGTGGGGTCAGGAATCCTATCTCCCCTGGCCCAGAACTAGTGGAAAACATTCCCACACCTTAAGCATTCAGAGCGAGGCCTTTATCCAAGGTTCTACCTGAGCTCTGCCACCTGACCTACTGTGGGACACCGAGAGAGCCACTTTCCCTCTCTGTGCATCTGTTTCCTGGCCTCCAAAGCGGGATTAGTTTTGGCAGCTCTTCTCAAACCTAAAGTGCATAAAACCACAAGAGTCTGTTGAAATGCAAATTATCATTGTAGGGCCTGAGATTCTGCATTTCCAACCAGCTCCCAGGGGATGCTCGTGCTACTGGTCCACAGACCACACTTTGAGTAGTAAAGTGCTATACTTCTTACCCCTTAGAGGTGTTGAACGGCTTAAATTAGACAATACATCCTAACCATTTAGCCTGGTGCTTACTTCAGGAACTTCTCCAATAGATAGAACTTCTCCAATAGCTATTGTCAATATTATAGTGATTAGTGTATATGGGGGGGTGGGGTGGGTTGAGAGGCAACCCCAGATAGAGCAGAGAATGATGAGTCTTCTTGCATCTGTGGGGTTTGGAAAGAGCAAGGTACCAGGAGTCAGGAGACCCAGGTTCGAGTCTTAGCTTATAACTCCTGCCATAGCTGTGTGAGTTTTGGCAAATCTCTTGACCTTTCTGAGCCTTGGTTTTCCCCTCCACAAAAGGGAAGGGGAGTTGAATTAGATGGTGTCTAAGGATTCTCTTAGCTTTCAATCAAAATGTGAGACCAGTAATCCCTTCTCTACCCCACCACCAAAAGACACTGCTAACAGGCCTGACTTTGGCCATAACCTTGAGCTGCCTGTGTGGCAGGGATGGGCCTGCTCTGAGCTTGCCTTGATTACAAGGAAGATGAACAACTAAAGAGCTAAGCCTGGTGCCCTTGGCGTTCCTCGAGCCTTGGGTGACATCACCCCCCGGAAACCTCCATTCCTCAGCTGGCTCGTCTGAAGTTCTATTAGGCAGGAATGATTTGCAGCCTAAGTGGGAACGAGTTTGCTGTGTGCCCAGAAAAAGGATGTAAAAGGAGGCATTTTTGACATTTTATCCCACTGCTTCACCGCACTAGAGGCAAAGATGATTCACGGCCAAACTCCTTGTAAACATATATCACACCTGGCAGATGCCAGCCCTTACAAATGTCCCTCCAGACTCTGGACTTGAGACCCAGGCAGCTAGACCCTGCAAGAAACTTGCTTCTTGGTGGAAGAAATGGGCACCCAGCAACCTAGTCCCCTAGTGAGAACAGGCCAGCCAACATGCATGAATCCATGGCCTCAAGCACCTTGCCAGTGCTGCCCCAGACAGCCCACAATCTGTGCTGAGACCTCGCTCTGAGAAAACATCTATTGAGCATCTGCTGCATGCCTCTGGCTAGGCAAGTTCACCTGAATAACTTATTTAACCTGTGCATTACATCCTAGTGAAGGAGAATACAGATAGGAGCACCCTGGTTCAGAGAGGGTAAATAACTTGTTTAAGGTCACCCAGCAAGGCATTCAAGTATCATCCCCTGAGCAAAGCCCATCAGGTTGAGCTGACCCCTCCCTTCTCTTTCCTCTGTTACAAACTTGCATCAGAGCCCCTGTCCTTCATGGTTACACTTGATTATTTAGGTCTCTCTCTCCCTCTGACCAAGAAGGAGTCAGCCCCTAAGGCCCTTGCAGCCATAGTCCCTAGCCTGTTCCTCAGCCAACCCTAGCAGGACACTTTGCCCAATGAATACGTGAAATGAGGTGTGGTCCTAGCACCCTACTGCTGAGTGGGGAAGGTAGGAGAAGCTCAAGACTTCATTCCTGAAGTTAGGAGCTTACTGACGTCAGTCGTTATGGACCTGACCCATGAAAGAGAAAGACAGTCCACAAGTGAGGCTGGGCTTGGTTATAGATTCAAGGGGCAGGTGAAATCAGAGGGAGGGGAGATGGTCGAGGGCCCAAGCAGTCAGAGCAGGCCAAGGAAAGGTGTAAGAAGGGAAAACAGGGGAGGATTTACTCAGGCAGAGGGGAGAAAGGCTCTGTGGCTGAGGGAGACAGAATGGGAGGCAGCACAGGAGTGGGATAAGGAGGCAGAGATCTCCAGAGAGATCACCCCCGTGGGGGGCAGGGAGGTTCTGGGTGGGACCCGAGAGAAGGTGGGGGAGGTCAGGTCTAGGAAATCACACCTGCTTCAAGCAATTGGGCATTATGTATATAGAGTCTGAAATGTTTATTACCCTTTGACCTAGTAACGCCACTTCTGGGAAATGATCTTAAGGAAAATCTCCAAAATCCGGGGGAGGTAAAGCTATATTCACAACAGTGTTCATCGCGGAGCTATTTATAAGAAGGTAAAAATGGAAGCAGCCAAAACATCTCTCATGAGAATGGCGAAGAAATTGGTATATCCAGCAGCCATTAAATGTGATGTTTTCAAAGCCTCTGAATAACATTCAGAATCAATTATGTTTAAATGTTAAGGGAAATGGCAGGTGACACATAATAACAATAGCTGCCTTTATTGAGTGCTATTTCCTAAAGCTAGTTCCTAGGTGCTTTCCTATTCAGCCTCATTTAATCAGTAAAACAACCCTGAGTGGGTGAGGTTACTCCCTTGGAATAGATTTGGAGACTGAGGCTCACCCAGGTAGGGGGTGGAAGCTCTGGGATCTGAGCCCTGGTCCCACTCCAGTGCCTGCTGACCACCACCTTATATGATGCAACCACATCTGGCAAGGAGACTGGGGCGAAATTTATCAAACGTTACAACTGTTCTTTTTCAGGGTGAGAGGCAGGGGAGGGGTGATCGCCCCTACTTTTGTGTTTTCCAAATTTTTCCTTGCGACGTTGTGATACTCTTTTTGTATCTCTTCCTAATTTTCAGATATTTATTCTGCTCATGATTCTGCAACTCATTTTTCCCCCCATTTGCCAGTCATTTCCCCCATTTTACAAGTCATGATCTTGTCATTTTGTCCTTTATTCTTTGGCGGGGGCAAGGGGTGGGCTCAGATGATTTCACGGAACAGATTTAGCATGGTTTATTTACCTGGGTCTCCTATTGAAGGACATCTTTCCCTGCAGCCCTTTGTACAGAGGGTTGTGTGTGTTTGTAACAGAGAAGAATGGGTTGAAAAAAAGAAGTATGTCCAAGTGGCTACATGTGTGGTTTTGGCAGATTGGCGTTCCTGATCCAGATTCAAGGACTGTCCTTGTTGGTAAGTGGCCTGCTGGAGTGAGTGGGTATATTTGAAGGATCAGTTTCTCTGGAGTCTTAAGTTTCCGGAAATAATATCCCTACACCCCACGCTCCCGCAGGGGCAGCTCTATCAGCTGACCCTCCTTGGCAGGTGCAGGGCTTTTCTCTTTGGGGGAAGTTACAGATTAGGATCCCCACCCCCACCCCCACCCTTGATTCATATTGACAGGAAGGGAATTCTGTTTAGCTTTGGGCAAATCCTCTTTAGGAAGTCAGTTATTCCAGTGCCTGTGGGCCACCAGGATGCAGAACTGATTCTTTCATTCAATTCCACCAACTTCCCTGGAGGGTTTTTACAGCAAATGTAGTTTGAAAAACGGAAACCTTAGCCAATTCCTTTTACTGGCTGTGGAGCCTGCAGCCGGCTTTGTCAGGGCCCGGGGCTGTGTGCTTCATTCCTGCATTAAGGAAGGTGGGGGGGGGGGGGGCTGGAGTTCGGAGATTTCAAACAACTCCAGCGTTCTGCTGTGATTCTTTGAGGCCTGTGTCTGCAGTACAGACACAGTACTGCATCCTACTAGCTGTGTGTTCCTGGGTGAATTATTAGCTTCCCTGAGCGTTAGTTTCTCATCTTTAAGATGGCGGTGGCGAGACCTACCCAATAGGATCGTGCAGATTAAATGAACTAACTGCCATGTGTTTGGCACCTAGCAAGCACAGTAGCTACGCCTGGCAGCTGAGCAGTGAGTCATGCTTCTAATCCTTAAGGATCCGAAGGATGGAAGAAACCCTTGGCACCCTTTAGCCCCGACCCCAGCGGGTTACCTGGGGCTGCTTAGGAGAGCTGGTCTTTGAGAACCTCTGGTCCGGGCAGGGAAGCCTCGTCATTCCTCGGCGAATGTGGTGGTACCCTGAGCCACTTAAGCTGAGAGCAAGAGCAATAACAACCAAACCGTTTCTAAAGGCATCTCTGAGACTAGTTAAGAGTCCAAACCCCTATAGATGCTGTCCGGCGAGCAATTATTAATATACCACCTCTTCCTTCATCTTTGAGTTGGCTTCACTACATCACTTCATCCTTAGCCTAGCAGCTAGCACATCAACCTAAAGCTCATGAGAGGAGAGGTTTAAAGATCTGGTCCCAGGTGCCTGGGTGGCTCGGTCGATTAAGCATCCGACTTCGGCTCAGGTCACGATCTCACGGTCCGTGAGGTGGAGCCCTGTGTCGGGCTCTGTGTGACAGCTCAGGGCCTGGAGCCTGCTTCAGATTCTGTGTCTCCTTCTCTCTCTGCCCTCCCCCCGCTGTGGTCTCCCTCTCTCTCTCTCCCCCTCATAAATAAATAACTGAAAAAAAAAATAAAAGTCTGGTCTGAAATGTTTTATTAGAGAGTAAAAAAACTAAGTGGAACAAAAAGTCTGACACTAATACTGTAGGAAAAGGAAAAACCCACTTACCGAGACTGGTGTGTGTGTTTAATTTTTTTTTTTTTTTTAAGTTTATTTATTTTTGAGACAGAGAGAGACAGAGCATGAACGGGGGAGGGGCAGAGAGAGAGGGAGACACAGAATTGGAAACAGGCTCCAGGCTCTGAGCCATCAGCCCAGAGCCTGACGCGGGGCTCGAACTCACGGACTGTGAGATCGTGACCTGAGCCGAAGTCGGACGCTTAACCGACTGAGCCACCCAAGCGCCCCTGGTGTGTGTGTTTATATACTATAGACCTTTTTATATACTTCTGTACATTGTGCTGGTACAAAAGATTATCAGCTAACAGAAGTTATCAGCTAAGAGCAGTTCCTTCTGGGGAACACAGCGGGCTCTCCCTGCTTACTGTTTGCCTTTCTGACAATGAGTGCATCTTTTGAGAGAGGCAGTTGTTGTAGCGGTTAGAAATGAGGGGACACTGGAGTCAGACCGTCTTGTTTGGCTTCATACTCAGTTCGGTTCATCTGTGAAAGCAGGATGGCAAGAATCACAAAACCGACTCACAGAGATGTTCAGAGGGTTAAACAAGGAGATGCATATGTCTGGCATGATGCCTGGCATTCAGGAAGCACTCAGAAAAGGTTGGCTGTTATTATTACTTGGATAACGTGTGTGTATGGGTATCCTATGTATATACCGTAAATATTTATCTATATATGGTATGGCTTGGGCCCAAGGGCAGGGGTACTGTGAGGCTGCACATGCATTCCTGTGACATATACAGCCATAAAAACGGAAGTGAGAAAAGAAAAGGGAATGTCTGCTTGTTAACAGCCAGCTCTGAAAGCCCTTGTCCCATGTGATCTTCTGTATCTTCAAAAGTAGGGCAGTTAAAGGAAACGCTGATGTGGGAGAAGGTAAAATGTTAACAGGCCCAGCGCAGAGCCCACCCCCATCCTAACATTGGCCCGGGGGTTAGATGGTGAGAGAGCTGGACAAGTGACCTGGATTTGTCCTGTCTCTTGACCTAGGAGCTTCTGGGACAGGAAGGAATCGGAGCTGTCCAATTCATTCATTCATGCAATGGCTATTTAGTGGGGGCTTGCTATGTGACAGTCACAGCCCTAACACCAAGGATACAACAGTGGCCAGAGAAGACCCAAACACAACAGCAAACAGACAAAGGAAATCTCATAATCTGAGGGCTGCATTCTCCTGGAGGTCGGTGGTAGATAACTAAGCAAAATAAGTAAGACCTGTGGTATGTGGGATAGTGATAAATGCCATGGAAAAAATTTAGCCAAGAAGGGCTTTAGGGTTTATTGGGATGGTTGCAATTTTAGATAGAGAAGATCTCAGATGAGCAGATAAATTTTGAGTCAAGATCGGGAAGTGCAAGAGAGAGCCCTGAAACTATCCAGGCAGAGAAGAGCAAATTCAAAGACCTTGAGCTGGGACCCAGGAGAACAGCAAGGAGGGTTATGGGGCTGGAATGCAATAGTTGAGACCAGCGGGCCTCAAGGGGGTGGGGGATTTTTGCCCCCCCCCCCCAAGTTGCCCCCAGGGGACAGTTGGCAGTTCTGAAGATGTTATTTATTGTCACAGCTTGTGTTTGGGCACTACTAGTGTCCCCGGATGCTGTCAGGCATCCTACAGTGCAGGCGACCGCCTCCCCTGCCGCCCCCCCCCCCAAGAATTATCCAACCCCAACATCGCTAATGCCAACTATGAGAAATGCTGGTCTAGACAAGTTGCAGGAGATCCTGTCCGAGAAATAAGAAGCAAAGGATCAGAGGATGGTGGTGGGGACGGAGATCACCTAGAGCCCTACAGGCATATAAAGACTTGACTAAGCCAGATGGGAAGCCATTGGTTGTAGCTTAAACATAATGAAAACATGTAGCCAGTGGTCGTTGATCTTGGTTCCAGGTGCTTGTTCCCTTTGGCTTCCTCCGTGTGGCCACACCTCAGGGGCTAGAAAGCGGAAGACAGGTAATCTCCTGTCATTAAGCGAGACCTGATCAGCATGTAAAAACCTGGTTTTGCTAGGAAGTTGTTAATCTTGATTATAAGAGAATAGCCCAGCCTTAGTTGCTAGGAACCCTGAGAAGGAAGTGAGCCTTCCTGCGGCTAGTGTGCAAGGCCGCTGTTGGGATGTAAACCTACCTTCTAAAATCTTTCATGTGCTGAGGTATGGGGGGAAGGGGGAAAGATTAATACCCCCCCCCCCCCCCGGGTTGACACCTGGAAGATTCATGAAGGCCCTGCTGAGTGCTTACCGCTTGCAGGGAGCAGAAATGAGGGGGGTGAAGGAGCCTGGGGGGGCGGGGAGGGAGTTTGGGCCAGGGGATGATGTACCCTCACCCTGCAACAGTCACAGGTGAGCGTGGGCACTGGCCGGAGGACTGGGCTCAACCCTGGGTGTGTGTGAGTGGCACAGGACAGGTGGCGTTTAGGCCTTGGAAGACCAAGGAGCCCAGGAGGAGGAATTATGGGGGACAGGCGCCCCAAGCAGAGGGCAGGGTGAGCCAGTGTTTTCAGGAACCCCTTTCTGTGCAGATTTCTGGGGCTCATCCTTGAAGATTCTTATTCGGGTCTCCTGAGGCTCAGGTCCCACAGTGTGCGTTTTACACAGCGCCCAGGGAGCTGTGAATCAGGTGTTTCTCCCACGACTGCACTTTGAAAGGCAGAGTTAAGGTATCCGACCTCCAAGAGAAAGGCATCCAATTGCTGCTGCTTTGAAGGGCAAAACCAGAAGCGTCTGGCCTGCTGAGCGCGGCCACATTGAGGGCAAGGGTCCCCAGCCTCAAGCAGCCTAAGCGTCACTGATGGGTGGGGGGGCACGGGGGAGCTTGTGAAACTGCAGATTTCTGGATCCTGTCACAGACCCTTTGCCTCAGTCTCTTAGAGTGGTCCCCACCTCGAGATACGAAGGCCAGCACAGTATCTGAAACCCAGACATTCATCTCTCGGCCGCCGTAGCCCTCCTCTCTTACCCCTGAATCTCAAAAACATGAAGAGAGTCCCACACAGTGTCCCATGTACTTTTAATAACAGTGATTGCCTTTTATTGAGTACTTTCGAAGTGCAAGGCTCTGTGCTGGGCACTTCACATTTATTATCTTCCTCCAAGTCTTACAAGAACCCAGTGAAGGAGGTAAAATTCTCATAAGAAACAGAGGCACAGCAGTCAGAGATGAAGTGGGAGAGGATGTCGCGTAGACATGCCCGAGCCCAAACCCGATCTCTCAAGTCCCCTGCACCTCCTCCCTCCCTATGCTCTGCTGGGAAGCTTCTGTTGCCCTGGCTCCACAGCTAGGTTGCAAACTACTCAGGGCAAAAGTTGGATCTTAGGCTGCTTTTATTCCTCAGAATTTTCTTAAATTACCAAGGATTTCAGAAGGAGCTAAGAGAGCTTTCTATGGACCTTCCTCCCAGCCCGCAGGCCTCAAGCCTCCTCAAATAGCATCTCCTCCTTTCTCTTCCCAGGAGGAGTCAGCCCTCTCTGGGTTCCCAGGGCCTGAGCTCCTCTGCTCTGCAGCACTTGCCAGAAGGGTCTTGGATCTGAGTTCTCAGTCTTCCTTTCCTTGTGATGTGTTCCTCCTGGGCTGTGAGCTCCTGGAAGTAGCGAGGCCGGCTTCTGCCCATCTTTCCCAGAAACAGCAGCACAGAGTAGGCTCAGGGAATTCAAGGGGAGCTGATTGAAAGCATTCAGATTCTAGATTTCTGGAGACATAAACCAAGGACTGTCTTTCCTACTCCTCCTCCTCTTCTCCCCCTCCCCCTTCTCCCCTTCCTCCCCCCTCTCCGTCTTCTCCTCTACCTCCTCCTTCTTCATTTTTATTTTTTTTAAAGATTTTATTTATACGTAATCTCTACACCCAACGCGGGACTCAAACTCACAATCCCAAGGTTAAGAGTTACATGTTCTACCTACTGAACCAGCCAGGTGCCCCTTCTTCTTTAAATCACTTTTTTTTTTTTTAAAGTTTATCTATTTATTTTGAGAGAGAGAGGGAGGGGAGAGGTAGAGAGAGAGAGGGCTCCACACGGTCACCGCAGAGCCCAATGCAGGGCTCGATCTCACGAACTGTGAGATCATGACCTGAGCTGAAATCAAGAGTCAGATGCTTAACTGACTGAGCCACCCAGGCACCACTAAATCACATTTGTTTTTGCTTAATTTATTGAGCACCTACCATATTCTAGTCACTGGCTCAGGTACTAGGAATTCATTAGTAAACAAGATAAATGAGTTCCCTGCTGTCATGGACCTTCCTGTAGTAGGGAATACAGACGATACACAAACTCAGCAGAGCCAGCCTCTGTGGCAGGGGTTATGGAGAAGGGAGAGCAATCAAAGCAGAAGCCAAATGGGCCTTTCTGAGGAGCCATCATTTGAGCTGATGATGGAATGATCAAATGAGCCGGCCATGCATGAATCAGGGCGTGAACACTCCAGGTCCCAAGGCCAGGACCGATGCGGCCTGTTTGAGTGAGTATTCACTGTTGCTGCTATGGCTGGAGATCCGTGGGCAAGAGAGAGAGGCAGAACAGAACTTGTCTGGAAGTTCAAAATGGGTTTTGTCTTACTGGGCTAAAAGTAAATTGTCAGCAGGACTGTGTTCCCTCTGGAAGCTCTAGGAGAGAAGCCATTTCCTCACCTTCTCCAGCTCCTAGAGTCTGTCTGCCTTCCTTGATTCATGGCTTCCTTCCTCCATCTTCAAAGCCAGCAATGGGGGGCTGAGTCCTTCTTACACTGAATAGCTCTGACTCTGGCCTCCCTCTTTCACTTATAAGGCTCCTTGTGTTGGCATTGGATTTAGGATAATCTCCTCATCTCAAAATTCTTGACTTAATCATATCTGCAAAATTCCTTTTGCCATTAATTCCATGTTTCCAGGCTCCATCTTTAAAGGGGCATTATTCAGCTTACCACCACCCACGTGAGCACAACGGGACTCTTGATTTTGCCCCCTAAACCCGCTCTTCCTCCACCTTCCCTATCTCAGAACATGGCACCTGCCTTTATCTACCCAAACCCGAGGGACATCCTTGATTCCTCCTTCCCTTGTGTCCCACCCCTGACATATCCAGTGCATCCAAAAGTCGTGTCTGTCCGCTTCTCTCAGCTTCCTCTCCTGCTGTTGGTCCAAGCTACCACCGTACCCCATCTGGACCTGACCTTCTAACTGATCTCTGCTTCTGCTCTATCCTCCCTATAGTCCATTCTCACAGCAGCTAGTGATCTTTCACCGTCACCCTGCTTAAAACCCTCCAATGCTTTCCATCTCACAATTAAATCCAGTCTTCTCACTATGCGGTTTGCAAGGTCCCGCATAATCCGGGAGGCTCCCAGATTATCTCCTACCTCTCTCTCTTGACCACTAAGGTAAGAGATGACCTGAGACTATTAGAGACTATTTTCTACCCAAGACAGCAACAATATGCTTTCCATTAATTGACTCTCCTCCTTTGCCTGAGTTAGGCATTTAATCCTAAAACAACCCAAGAGGAGCAGGTCAGGTTTGGATTCCAAAAATGATTTAACTTGAAGTAACATTATCACTGACAACTGTCCCTCTGCCCCTCTACCCGTGTATGCTACACCTTTCCTGAAGACCCTGGCAAGGTGCTGTGAACTATAGGAACAGTGCCTGATATACCTGGGCCTTAGCATTGGCCTCTGGGAGTGAGGGTCTAGGGAGAAAACCGAAGTCTTCAAGAGAGCTTGTCTTAGGTGATTTCAACAGCAAGGAAAGTGGTGCCAGTGAAGCCTCTTGCAAGAAGTCCTCCTGGATTTCTTCAGCCCACAGAGCTCTACCTTTCTCTCCACACTTACAGTTCATTAAAATTTTTTTTTTAATGTTTATTCATTTTTTTTTTTTAATTTTTTTTTTTAACGTTTATTTATTTTTGAGACAGAGAGAGACAGAGCATGAACGGGGGAGGGTCAGAGAGAGGGAGACACAGAATCTGAAACAGGCTCCAGGCTCTGAGCTGTCAGCACAGAGCCCGATGCGGGGCTCGAACTCACAGACCGCGAGATCGTGACCTGAGCCGAAGTCGGCCGCTTAACCGACTGAGCCACCCAGGCGCCCCGAATGTTTATTCATTTTTGAGAGAGAGAGAGGGAGAGACACAGAGCTTGAGTGGAGGAGGGGCAGAGAGAGAGGGAGACACAGAATCCAACGTGGGCTCCAGGCTCTGAGCTGTCAGCACAGAGCCCAACGTGAGGCTCAAACTCACTGACCATGAGATCATGACCTGAGCTGAAGTTGGACACTTAATTTACTAAGCCACCCAGGCGCCCCTACAGTTCATTTCGTTTACTTCTCAGCAGGCTTTGCGGAAGCCAGTGTCATTTCCCAGGTACATTTCACCCATAGCATGTAAGCTCCTTGAGGGAAAGAGATTTGTATTTGGTTTTATACTGCTGAATCCTAAGCGCCTAAAAAGGACCTGGCACATGGTAGACAGAAGAATACTGGTTGGCTGACTATATCCTTCTAGCCACCCACAGACCCCGGAGTTGGTCCGGACCAGGCCCTGTCCTGGCTTCCAGGGATGCAGAAGTGACCTATAGTGCCCTCTGAGTCTACAGGGGAAACAGACAGACCCATAGACTCCCAATAGGTTTCACTGCATGTAACCAGAGAGGGAAGGTCGCCATGAGCAAGGGGACTAGACTTGCTTTTTGGAAGGGGAAGGGGAAGGGTAAGGGTGAAAGTTAGGGACACACTTGTTACGGAGTCCCTGGTGGGGCAGGTGGCTGCAGGGAGTGGAGAACCACCACTGGGCATAAGTTAGGAGCACGGGCTCTAGAACCCAACTGTTTGAGCGTGAATCCTCCTCTACCACTCGCCAGTTGCGTGATCTTGCCCAGTTATTTAATCTTGAGAAAAATGCAGCTTTTAAAACCCACTGCAGAGATTCTGATCTAGCAGGTCCAGACTGGTCAAGAATCTGTATGTTTTGTTTTGTTTTGTTTTGTTTTGTTTTGTTTTGTTTTCTACAAACATCTCAGGATTTATTGTAGATGGCCCATGGACTATGCCTTAAAGAGCAGTGGCTTTGGGGTGCCTGGTAGGTTGAGTGTCTGACTCTTGATTTTGGCTCAGGTCATGATCTCCGTGTCATGAGATCAAGCCCCGCTGCCAGCACAGAGCCTTCTTGGGACTCTCTCTCTCCCTCTCTTTCTGCCCCTCCCGTGTTCATGCTCTCTTTCTCTTTCTCTCTCAAAATAAAAAAATAAACTTAAACGACAACAACAACAGTGGCTTTCAGGGAAATAAGGTCAAGCCGATTAGCAAACTGGAGTGTCAGGTCTGCACCACAGTGACATTTATCAGTGTCAAACCGTAAATTGTCATTCAGAGTTAGACATTTAGACATAATACCACCCAGTAGGTGCTATGCAGACGGCTTCAGGACAGTGGCCAAGGAGGATATCCAACAGGCCCTGTCTCCCCAGATCAGCCTAGGACACTCCCCAAGGGCAGATACTGAGGCACTTTGCAAAATGTGCATGAATGGATTTTCCAGCTAAGCCCCAGCTGGCTAGCCTAAACCCCACACAGAGGTTCTGGATGCACCATATGAACTCCAGGGAGGGCCAGGTTGGTATGGGGGTCCAGGAGGTAGGAGCCCAGCTCTGGTGTCTCCATTGCTTGACTTGAACCAGGACCTCACAGCCGGGAACCTTGGGAAGCCAGATGCAAATAAGTCCATGGAGATGTGCGTGAACCTCTCTGAGCCTCGGTTGAAGTGCAGGGTCTGAGCGTTACCAGGGGATTCTTCATTTATTCATTTTGTAAATATTTACGCCCCTATCATCTGCCATGCTAGGCTAGAGACATGGAGTGAAATAAGTGTCTGTCCTTGGTGAAGTTATATTCTGGAGGGGAATTAGATAATAAGCAAGTAAAATATATAAATTAAAATCAGAGGGTAATAATGGTAGGAAGACCATAAAAGAGAGTAATAGCACAGAGGGCTTTTTTAGATAGGGCGATCAGAGAAGGCTTCTCTGAAGAGGTGACATATATCCTAAGCCCAGGTGATGGGGAGCCAGCCATGCAGAGTCCAAGGGAAGCATATTCAAGTGTAGGAGACAGCAAATGCAAAGGCCCTGAGCTGGGAAAGTACTTCAAATGTAACACACAGTGTCCTCTACAGTGTCCTCAGCAAGGGGTCATTTGGCCTCTGAATGGCTGTCTGTACTGTCCAAGGGCTCACAACTCTCATCTCTTAAGTTATTAAGTCATGGCCGTACCTATGGCAAACACTGATGGAGACCCTCATGCCAGGCATAAACCCCTCATGCCAGGGGTTTCTCATCTGAGCCTCACAATCTCCTCAGGGAGGTATAAACAACTACTGTATTTTGGGCATTTTACCTATTTGAGACTCAGACTCCAAAGCAAGTTGTTTAGGTCACTTCCTTGTCAAGTGGAAGAATGGGGATTCGAATCCCGGACAAACTCTATAGCCCCGGACTCATAATGGACGTGTGGCGTTTTTGATTTGATGTAATTTGGTACCTCACTCCACCCCCTCTCTAAAGCAGGAACTCTTGGGTCTAGTGGTCCCTGCCTCTCGTTAGGCCATTAAAATGGTCCCCAGAGCCTTCTGGGCACTGGTCCCCATATTGAGAGCTGCCCCTCTGGCACATAACTAGCTGAGGGCTATGGTCTGGGGGTGGTAAGCCAGATCAGCTGGCTGGAAACGATCCTTCTAGGCAACTCCTTCTAGAAGGAAGAGTTCCTGGCCCAGAGCTGTGTTCTCTTCCCAGCCTGCCCCCTCCATGGCCCCAGACGTCCGCTTGAGTCAGCCTGAGGCCTGTGTGGGGGCGTCCGCTGGGCTTCTGCAACATCCTGTGTTCTGCTTTCTGCGTACCTATTTTCCATTTCCAGGGAATCCCTCCCATTAGGGTTTGTTTTTACACCCTGGGGCTGACCAGTCACAGAACAATTAAAATGGCTCCCCCAGGGTGACCTGGAGCCATTCCTTCATTACACAATCTGTCTCCTGGGTCTGGCAGGAGCTTCCTTGCCTCCCGACCCAAGGTCTCCAGTTCTCCTCCTTCTTCAGCCTCCACCATTAGGACCTTCTCTTCCAAAGAGCCTCACTGCTGTCTCCACTTCCTGAGCTCCTATTCTCCTTGCCGTCCGAGCCCTGGGACTGGACATCTGTGGTGTTTGTCTGTCTGTCATCTTTTCTGCTCCTTCCTCTGATGACAGCACTCCCTCTTCTCTAGGGAGCCACCCCTCCACCACTCCCTGAGATTAGATGTGTAGGCCTCTACACACATAATGGCCTTTCTCCTGGCCATGGAGATTGGCCCAGGGATGGGCATGTGACCCAAGGATTCCTTGCCTGGGATTTTTGTACAAGGAACATGGGGAGAAAAACGTCTCTCTTTCCTTTGGGTTTGCTAAACTGGCATGATGCAAGCCACGCTGGTATTATCTACGTGCATCCCTTCTCCCCTTACAAGATGGAAGCTACCTGTCTGTAGTGGGAGAAAACGAGGCCAACACACAGAGAGAAGCAGAGAGAGTGAAGATATGAGTTGCTCATTATTTTTAGAGTTCCTGGAACTGGCCCCACCTCATTTAATGAGCTGGATTTACTTATTTGCTTATTATTTACTTACTACTTACTTTTGCTTGAACTAGGTTGAATTTGGTTTCTGGCACTTGCAACCAAAAGTCCAAACAAGTACAGTCATTCATAAGGCCTGATACTATCACATACAAAATGCCTTTTTTGGGGTCTATGCTTCTGTCTTCTCATGTAGATGGTAATCTCCTTCAGAGCAGGTGTTATTTCTTTCTTTAAACATGTTTATTGTATATTTTTGATAAAAAAGGACTATGCGGGGTGCCTGGATGGTGCAGTTGGTCGAGAGTCCAACTCTTGGTTTCGGCTCAGGTCATGACCCCTGGGTTGTGGGACGGAACCCCAGGTAGGGCTCTGTGCTGAGTGTGGAGTCTGCTTAAGATTCTCTTTCTCTCTCCCTCTGCCCCTCTCTTCCCATCACATGCACAATCTCTCTTTCAAATAAAAAAAAAAATTTTTTTTTTAAAGAACATATGTAACAAATAAAGCATGATAATAAAATGAGCACTCGCAACCTGCTATGTGGTCTAAGAACTAGAACATGACTGAGATGTGACCCTGGCTGTGGGCTGCTCCCCATCTGTAACCTGTCTGCCCCCAGGGGTAACAACTATCCTAAATTTTATGCTTAGTATTCTCTTGCTCTAAAAACAATTTTAAGACACATTTGTATGATCTCCTTAGGAAAGTTATTTAGCTTTGATTAATTTTCTACTTTAGAAGAAATGGTTTAGTGTATGTAGTCTTCTGCAACTCGCTTTTTTTACACACCATTTCTTTCTAAGATTCATCCATCTTCTTGCACGTAACTATAGCTCATTTCTTTTCACTGCTGTGTAATAGTACATTGTGGGAGTGGACCATAATTCACAAATGTTTTCCTTCTCCTGGAAATGGATATCTGGCTTTTTCATAAGTTTACTATTAAAACAATGCCTCTTTTTTTTTTTTAAATTTTTTTAACGTTTATTTATTTTTGAGAGACAGAGAGAGACAAAGCACAAGTCAGGGAGGGGCAGAGAGAGAGAGGGAGACACAGAATCCGAAGCAGGCTCCAGGCTCTGAGCTGTCAACACGGAGCCCAACATGGGGCTCGAACCCACAAACTGTGAGTTCATGACCTGAGCCACGGTCGGACCCTTAACCGTCTGAGCCACCCAGGCGCCCCTAAACAATGCCTCTTTGAACATCTTTGCACATGTCTTTCACACAGGTGCGAGAGTTCTCAGGGTATGTACCTAGGAGAGGAATTCATCGCTGGGTTATTGGCGTGTGCAAGTTCAACCATACAAGGTAGTTCCAAATTATTTTCTAAAGTAACTGTACCTACTTTTCCTCCCCAACACCTGTGTAAGAGGCCCCACTGCCAACACCCCACCACCTTGGTGCCCTACTTCTGTATCCCCCACGGTACCTACAAGGGTTTCAGATTTGTAGGATCAAAAATGGTTCATTTGCTTGTTGCCTGAGACAGTGGAGTGGATGGGTAGGTGACCTGAAAGACGGACTATCAGAAGGTTGGAGACGTAGAGACCATCTTCATCCAGAAAGGTGAAAAACTGGCAACCCCGGTATCTCAGATGGTCGGTGCTGAGCACAGATTGCACTCTGGGCTTCTCCGGGCCCTGGGACCTCCTCAGAGGCCTTCATGATTGTCTGATTCTGACCGTCAGTGCTCAAGCTCTTTCTAGACACAAACTTCCAGTATGGGCCTGCTCTGGGGAAACTCATGCCTGGCATAAGCACCTTAGAGCATTCCGGAGGGAGCGTTTCATATGCCTGTGCAGGCATGTGCCGTGAGCCTGGGAGAGGACTTTGAAAACCCACCCCCTTGGGGAGTCTATCTATGAATAATAAATACCCCCTACATCCAGATGGGCCCTAATGTCCATTTCACAGCAGTCAGTTTTCCTTGCCCTCCTTACTCTTTTTTCTTAAAAACTTTTTTTTTCCATAGGCAAGTGTTAAGAATATGGTAGAACTTTCTCCTCGTTTTCAGCCACACCTGAAATGCTTAATCTTCACACACACGTGTGAGCGTGTACACACGCATGCCTTCTCCAAGCATCCATTCCTCACTTCAAGTCCAAGACCTGCCAAAAGAGTTTTCTGTTGAAGGTCAGCAGCTCTGATTGCATTTCTTTATTTAGCGCATTGTTTTTGCTGAAGCTGATTCCATTACCTTGGAGTTCACGGAAGTGGAGCCCATTAGAAGAGTTGGCAGTCAAGAGGCTCCTAAACAGGCTGAGAGATGCTAAACTTAGGTTCATTTGGCTACTGCGGTTTATTGACAAAGAGCACACTCTCTCTCTCTCTCTCTCTCTCTCTTTCTCTCTCTCTCTCTCAATTTTAATGGAGCCTGCATTTTCCTGCTTTACAGCCACCAATCTGTTCATAGTGGGAACAAAGGAAACTTGGCACTTTAGTCCCACATGTCAACATCCACTCTTATCTCTGCCCCTAAATTCCCTAGTCCTCCAGCAAGTGACCTACTTCCCATGGCCCTAATATGGCTCAGTGACACCCACATCCGGGCCTCAGGCTGGCCCAGGCAGGAGTGCAGAAGAAGCCGTGGGTTTATAGACCTGACCATTGACTGATCTCTTGGCTTCTGACTTGTGTGTTTCCTTCCCCGATCTTGATTGCCAGAGCCTGAGTGTCTGTGGAGGCAACAACAGCTTTACCTGGCCCCTGCTTCCTCGCTGCTGGCTCTGCCTATACTATTCCTGGCTACGGTCTCTGGCCTCTCTGTGGTTCAAAGCAGTACAGGAACACTGGCTTTGTCCTGAGGCCAGTGAACTGAGCTCTCTGATTGACAGAATGCAAGTGAAAACATCCATTACGCCAGTGAAGGTGGGCTTACACTTAATGCATACAAATTGTCAGGTGTCATGAAATTGGTGAAGAATCATTTGGACAATGCCTTGTGTTGACATTGTGAAGAGGGTGCTATCAGGGTCAGCTAGGGGGTGTGACTGGGGAGTGAATTGGTTCAACTGCTCCAAAAAACAACTTGTCAATATTATTCTAAACAGAAAAAAAAAAAAATCTAAAAAAAAAAAAAATGTATCTGTCTTTTGAGCTAGAAATTTCACTTCTAGGATTTTATCTGATGGAAATACCAAAGACCTATCTATGAAAGCGTTTGTTGTGACATGTTTATATTAGCCCAAACCTGGAGATAATCTAAACACCTATTTTTCTTTCTTTTTGTAAATGTTTATTTGTTTTCGAGAGAGAGAGAGAGAGAGAGAGCATGCACCAGCAGGGGAGAGGCAGAGGGGGAACAGAGGATCTGAAGCGGGCTCTGTGCTGACAGACAGCCCGATGTGGGGCTCAAAACTCATGAACTGTGAGATCATGACCTGAGCCAAATTCAGACACTCAATTGACTGAGCCACCCAGGTGGCCCTGAATACTTATTTTTCTATAGGATCTAGCTGTGCAATGCTATACTATGCAGCCAGTAAGAAAGCATGAAACAGTATTCATGGATGGACTTCTATTAAATGATCTTTGTGAAATATTGTTTGATGAAAAGGTACAAAATTGTATACCATCTGATTTCCGTGTTTAAAAATAGGATATGGAATATATATGTCTGTATATGCTGACAACATTTCTAGACAAATTAAAAATGAACAGATAACAGAGAATATTTTCTAGGGATGGAATGGGGTGGAGGGGGAGTTATTTCTTGTGTGCTCTTGCGCTCTGAAATCTTTGTCATGTGCGTGTGTAAGTGACACAAAATTTTGAAATATAAAAATGAATATAAGCTATTTTTGTTCTAAATTAAAAAAAATTTTTTTTAACATTTATTTATTATTAAGAGACAGAGAGAGGCGGAGCATGAGCATGGGAGGGGCAGAGAGAGGAGGAGACACAGAATCTGAAGCAGGCTCTAGGCTCTGAGCTGTCAGCACAGAGCCCGACGCGGGGCTCGAACTCACGGACTGCGAGATCATGACCCGAGTGGAAGTCAGATGCTGAACCGACGGAGCCACCCAGGTGCCCCTAAGCTATTTTTATTCTAATTACTCTCAGGTTTTTATTTCTGGAACACTTATATGGCACAGATAGTGGTTCTGCTAATGATCTTTTGAGAATAGAAGGACATTATACACGTGAGGGAACCGAAAGAAGGATGTGGGATCCCCAAAGTTTGCCCTTGGCCACTGCCACCCCATGGCTGCTGGTCTCCTGTGGCATTGAGCCCACCTTGTCTCCTGACCCTGGCCACTCACCTGGCCGCCAGCACCCACTTCTCAGGCTCCCAACCCTATGTTGACTATCACGTGGTGGATGCCAGGCCTCGAGCTCAGTGCTTCCTACAAGTTAGTATCAAGGCATTTGTCTTCTACTTGCCCCCATCCCCACAGCCGGCGTGGTGATCCAGGCTTCCGCAGCTTCCTCAGCTGCTCACACTGCTTCCATCCGTCCTTCACACAGCTGCCTGAGTGATCTTTCTAAACAATGTCGTAACAGTTTTTGCTGTGCTTAAAAACCTTCCTGTGGCTTCCTCTTGCCATTAGAATACAGTCCAGACATGTTACCATGGCCATGAGGCCCAGCATGACCTGGCCCTCGCCTCTCTCTTTTCCTTGCCTCTCCCACTGCCCCTCACTCTCCCTGCTCCAGCCACACTGGCCTTCTTCCTGTTCCTTGAAGACCCCAAGCATATTTTCTGCCCCAGGGCATTTGCATATACTGTTCTCTCTAACTGGACACCCCTTTAGCTCTTTGCATACTCGTGTCTTAAAGTTTAGTTCTCTGCTTGGTGTCACTTTTCTGCTACTCTAGGTAAAGAGGCACCCCCTCCCCTAAATGCACACACCGCTCCATCCCATACCCAGATTTATTTTCGTGTAGTATCTATCAGTGTCTGGGGTGATCTTTTGACTTGTTTGGGGCCTGTTCTTTCTCCACAGAATTTCAATGCCATTTCCTGCCTGTACGTCCCCAGTGCTCCAACCAGTGCCTGGAGCACCGTGGGGCTGCCTTGAGTGTTTACTAAGTGGATGGATGCAGTACCTGGCACACTGCAGGTGCTCAGTGTCGATGGAATGTCTCTGCTCACTTGCTGTGTGGCCTCGGGAAAATCACAGCCTCTGCAGCTGTGAAATGAGGCAGGCTGGGATTACCCAGGCAAACAGAGAACCCCTCTGAATGGAGCTTTCTGGTTTTGTCTCCGAGTCTATTATTCTAAAGAAGTTGCACAGAAACACAGCCTCTGATTTTCCAGCTGGGGCCGTTTTCTGCCCACCTTCCTGCTCTGGGAAGCAGCACATGGGCCTGGAAGACTGTCCCGAGGGGGAGGGAGGGTTGGCCTGGAAAATATCCCAATGCCCAGGGGAAGGGGAGAGGCATCTCTGGGGGTGTTGAACTGTCTCTTGGAAAAGAGTGTGGGAAGAAAGACTGGGGTAAAGGAACTCAGACGTAAGGGAGGTAGTGTGGGCTGAACCCGCAGACGGTGTCTGATACACCCTGTGTCGACGCAGAAAGAAGAGGAACGTGACTATTATACATTATTACTGTTACGAGGCCGCGAGCACTTCCACGAAGGAAGGAAGCAGACAGACCGCGTTTGCACACTTCTCTGCCTCATCTCACCCTCTCAACAGCCTTTGGGGCAGGCTTGTTAGGCCTGCTTGGAGTCGAGGAAACTGAGGCGGAGAAGGAGTCTTGCTGCAGAGCCAGGATCAAACCCATGCAGACTCTTCCTGCTACGATCTTGAAGTTTCTTGGAACTTCCCAGCCTTCTCTGCTTTTGCCGGGATGATCTGTTTCCTTGCAGTTACCAGCAGGAGAACTGCCACTCTGAAATGAAGGGGGCTGTCGGCTTGTTTCAGAGGGAACGGGGCTTGGAAGAAGAGGGAGCCCCAGTGGCTGGCTCTGCAAAACGATCCCGAGGTGGACCCCAGGAGCCGCTAGGTGAGGGAGAGAACCGGGGCCAAACCCCGAGGACCTCCCTTCAAGCTTTGAGGTGAGGCGGCAAATCTCCACGCGGCTTACAAGGGCCTTGGAGGAAGCCGGACCCTTGGAAGGGGCTCGGCCCATTGAGCAGAGCAGTGCCCCAAACAGGCTCCCACAGGCCTTCTGGGCCTCGCTTCTCCAGCCCAATCCTGACCCTCTGGGGGTGGGGCCGGGCCTCAAATCACAACCTTCCGGCCATGGGACAGGCCCAGCCCGTGGGTTTTGCCTCCAGAGCCGAGTCCTAGGGGCCAAGCCTGACTGAGAACCACACTTGGAACCACCTTCCCAAGATGTGCAGGGCGAGGGCCGGCCCCTTGTCCTGCCACACTGTAGGGGTAACATTCTCCACCCTGACTCACTCCTTTCCCCGGAAGGACACCTACAATCTGGCCATTACTGCTAGTCCTTTGGGATAAGCACTTGAAGTCAAACCCTTTTGCTCAAAGTCTGCAGGAAGCGGAGGTGAAATGTCTCATACCTTCTTGGGAACGTATCCACTCAGGAGTGTGCGGGAACGAATATGCTGTTCAGGAGCAGGAAGGGATTGGGAGTGGTCCATGAAGGGGTCATGGGGGAATACACCAGAGAAACGGGTCCCAATCTGGCCTGGGGTCAGGGCCAGTAGAACAGGTGGTGAACCCTGGAGGCAAAACAGGAACTGAATTAGGTGCTTTCTAATGAGACCGCTACATTTTGGGCAACACCTCCGCTGGAGAGTTGGTCTGCTTTAAAAACCGGATGAAGGCAGTGCTGTCAGGGTTTGGTGCTCTGGGAAAGGCCGCCTGGGGTCTGCACGTGTCTTCTCCCTCCCCACCCCCACCCCTAGCACAGGCCCCCTTCCCAGTTACCTCCCTCCCCACCAAGGTTCCGGAGTGGCCACCCACAGAGCAGCCTCAGGGCTGGGCGCTGAGTCACAAGGCTGTGGTGCCTGCCAGGGGGGGCCAGGGTGGCAGATGGCTTGATGTGGGCGTGAGTGAGGGGAGGGCGGATGGGAGGGGGCAGTGACCCTGGGCCCAGCAGGGAGGGATTCGAGGAAGTGACCCGGGAGGTGGGCTGAGTCCTGCAATGAGCTTTCCTTTCCTGTGTGTCTTTTCCTCCCATTTTCCAGGGATGCTGTTGCTCCTGGGGGCAGCCAGCCTGGCCAGGTAGGGGTGGAAAGTGACCCCGGGGGCCTGGGGCCTGAGACCCAGGGCTTCCGCACTGCCGGCCTGGCCCGGCTGGTCCACCCGTGGGAGGCAGAGCCCGGCTGTGTTTATCCAGGCTGGCGCTTCCGGAGCAGATGGGCGCCTGTCAGTGCCGCCAGCCAAGAACTGGGCTGACGTCCTCTCATTGCCAAGTGGCAGGTGACTCGGGGGCCTGGAGGGGAACATGTGTTTGGTTTGGCTGTTTATGAGGGGAGGTCTCTCCAGGCTGAGAACTGCCTGCGCACCTGAGGGAGCACAGCCCCAGCCGGTGTGGGACACAGTGCAGACTCGTTGACCCAAACACGCTGGGTGCTTCTAGTTGTTGAGAGCTGGACAGTCTGGGGAGGGAGCTTCAGGGTCTCCCCCGAAGCCGTCGTTGAGTTCTGCTTTCTGCCACCTCTATCTTTGCTGTATTAGTTCCCCAAGGCTGTCAGAACAAAGCACCACAAACAACAGAGATGTACTCTCTCACAGTTCTGGGGGCCGGGGAGTCCCAAATGAAGGGTGGGCAGGGTTGATGTCCAAGGGAAACGTTGTTCCACGCCTCTCTCCTGGCTCCTGGGGGTTCCTGGCTTGTAGATACATCATGCAATCCCCCACCTCCATGCTCACTTGGTGTCCTCCCCTCCTTGGCCCCTGTGTTCGTCCTCTTCTGTAAGGACACCAGTTATTGGATTCAGGGCCCACCCTACTCCAGGGTGACCTCAACTTAACTGCATCCGTAATGACCCTATTTAGGACCACATAAAGCCACATCCTGGGGTTCCAAGGAGGACACTCACTGTTCAACCCAGCACACGAGGGGTGCTCCCCCCACTCACCCTCCCATCTTTAACTTTTCCTCCCTCTCACTTTGCCACTTCCCTGTGCCCAGGCCCAAGCTGGCAGAGCGGGGAAGGCTGCTGCTTTCCCAGACCTGACCCTGGGGTCAGTCACTACTTCTAAGTCACTACTTAGAGAAAAAGTAGTCTAGAGAGGCAGGAATTATTTTTACTAATAGGTCCTTCCCCATTAAGAGACAACCAACTTACAGTTGTGACTTTTGATCCTTTTCGGGGTTTCCGAGGCTTTGGGGAATCTGGGGGGAAAGCTTTGGACTCCCGCCCCAGGATAAATGTGTGTACAAACACCCCTCTTTCAGTGGTGACACAGCCTTCCGATGCCTGTCTGCCCACAGGTTCCAGGGAGGGCCTTCTCAGGGCTGAAGAATACCTTCCCCGGAGCCCACGGAGGCCCCAACTCCTCAGCACCCTAAAGGTTGGGAGTTCAGGGGTTATCACACTGGGCTTCCTCAAACTGGATCAGTATCAGTGTGTGCGTGTATGCACGCACGTGCACGTGCACATGCCTTGCACGCTGGGGCGGGGGGGTAGGCATGACTGGGGGGATGACTGGGTAGGCATTTCCTGGAGGGCCCAGGAAAAGCGGGATGCCTGATGTGGTGTGAACGTGTATTTTTCCTCTTGCCCCAGTAGCCACCACACTGGAGATGCTGTTGCCAAGAGGCCCAGACCTGGGGTGGCTAAGATGTGTCATGAAACGGGAGGGGGTGGGGAGTTGAAGCATTACACACCCACCATTATCCTGTTGACGTAAAAACACCCAACTGTGTACTTAGGCGTATGAACGTACCTGTACAGGGAGCTCCCAGAAGATAAACAGAAAACAACGGCTGGGGTCTTTGGTGCTCCCCATGTGTTAGTATGGTTTGACTTTTTTCAGTAACAATGTGTTGATTGTGTATTAAATAAGGCAACCGCTTTTCAAAGAAAGGCTCTCGATATGTTGGGGTTTCAGACCCCTTTGAAAAGCTTTTGAAAACCATGGACCTGCTCCCCACCTGCGCCCCTGCCTGCTAGAAGAATCCCCAGCTGGAGGGAGAACCAGATCCCTGAAACTGATCTCGCTCCTTCCCTCACAGAAGCCCACCTCCTTTTCCATCTGGGCCACTGTGATTTGCTTTTCCCCTCTCCCCAACGCATACCCAGCCCCCAGTAAATTCCAGCCTAACTGTCCTCCGGGCCAGTGGTTCTCAAACTGGTGGCATCAGAATCACCTAAGGGGCTTGTTAAGGTGGATTGCTGGAGCAACCCTGCACCTAAAGTGGGGTCTGAGTTTTCTTTTCTTTTCTTTTTTTTTTTAATGTTTATTTATTTTTGAGAGAGAGAGAGATGGCGTGCAAGCGGGGAGGGGCAGAGAGAGACACACGCAGAATCTGAAACAGGGTCCAGGCTCTGAGCTTTCAGCACAGAGCCTGATGCAGGGCTTGAACTCAGGAACAGCGAGATCATGACCTGAGCCGAAGTTGGACACTTCACCGACTGAGCCACCCAGGCGCCCCTGAGATTTCCTTTCCTAACGAGTGTCCAGGTAATTTGATATGATGGATCCTCCTGCTAGACTTTGAGAACCACTGCTCTAGGTAAAGGGCATTACTTGTGCCTTTTAGGGTTCACCTGGAATCTGAACGGGGCTCCAGTGGGGAACAAAGGCTTGTCCCCTCTCCTGTGTGGAGGTGAGGAGAAAGGACAGTATCCCTGGGAATCGCTTGGGGGCAGGGACGGGGGGGGGGGGGGGGGGGGGAGGAGTTTTCTGCTCTTAGGGGTTGGGGCTAAGTGCTTGCACTGGAAGACGTCATTGTAGAAGAGACCATCTCGCCCAGAGCTCTGCTTCTCCCATCAGCCGGTGCCTCTCCTCTGCCCTGAGACAGAAAGTAGGACTGCAAAGGCAAGGGCAGGAGGAGCAAAAGGTAAGAGAGCCTCTGAGCTTCCCTTTACTCTCTTCCAGGCTCTGAGGTTCTCGCATATTGAGAGAGAGGGTCTTACCCCACCCTCCCCTCAAGGAACTTGATTGAGCGAATCCGTGTCCCTGGCATCTGGCCCAGCAACTGGCACGGAGTCAGCGCCCTGTGAATGTGCAGGCAAGGACAGACAGGTGGGAGCTCAGCCCCAACCCCCAGGCTGGACCCAAAGCTGGAAGGAGGAGAAGGTTCTCTAAGGTACTTTTCCACTCCTTCCCTTTCTGCATCCTGCCCTCTGGCAAGTCCCAGTTCTCCCTCTGTCTGTGGGAGCAGCTGTGGGTTTTTTTTTTTCCCTACTGTGAATGTATCCCACCCTGGGGGTATATTCAGTTTAAGGGAGGACTCACCACCCACCCCAGTGAATTAAACCCCAAGGATGGAATTTGGGGCCTCGGGGCTGCTGTCGTTGTACAAGGTCAGGATTCTGGAGCAGTGGGTTCCTGAAGGCCTCTCCGCCCCAGTCCACATCAGATTAGCCCTCTGGAATCTCTTCAGGCCTCAGGGGGAGTGATCAAGGTGCAGTTTCCCCAGAGGCCTGCTTTGTGGGAAGTGTCCTTGGTGTCCCCACTGAGGGGGCCCTGTGTGTGAGAGGCGCTCCTGGAGACGAACTCAGCTGTTGTTTGGAGTGTTTGTCTGCTGGGCTGCCCCGGTGCCAAATCCCGGCAGAGGCAGAGATAAGCGCCCTTACCAAGTAGAAGGGCAGAGGCCTCGGCTGCCTGCCAGCTGGGCCGCAGAAACGGCCGTCAGGTCTGCCCCTTGGGAGACTGAGTGAGGGGTGCAGCCTCATACGCCCGCCTCCCATTTCCTTGCACCTGCTGGTGGGCAGGTGATTGTGGATAGTGACCTGTGGAGGGAAAGGGACACACGGAGCAGCTGCCGATGTGAGGTCAACGTTGTAAGGCCCAACAGCCAATAGTGACTTCTCAGGAGACCAATTCAACGGCTCCTCTGCTCCCCCTCCTCCTCTGCAGAGGTCAGCCCAGGCCAGCCCTCCGTTCACTCCCCTACCACTCACCCCATGCTCGCTCTGGCCCGCACTGTGCCGGGCTCTGGGTGCAAAGGGAACGAGTCTTGGCTCCTACTGGAGGGGTTCCCAGCGGTGTGGGCAGAGAGAGGTGGCCACAGGCAGCCCAGCACAACAGGCTGTGAGAGCCATGTCTGCGGAAAGCCTCTCCTTCCGTATCCGCACTGTGAGCTCTGTCTCTATTATCCCATTTGACTGATGCCAGCTCATGTTTCTTGAGTTCTGACTCTCAGAGAAGGGCTTGCCATGCCTTCTCCATCCTCATCATAACACAACACAGAGAGACTGTGAACCCATTTAACAGAAAAAGAAACTGAGGGAGAGAGTGACTCAGCAGTTCCCCTCCCCCCACCCCCATCCACGCCTTGACTGCCCTTAGTTCCTAACTGTTCCTTTCCCTGCAGTTAAGATTCCTGGTCCCCAGGTTCTGACCTCCTTTGTCTCCTCTGTCCTCTTTCCAACCCTGTCCCCACGCCCACCCCTGCACGATCTCGGGTCGTGCCACACCTCCCGTATCTGGATCAGAGGCTCCCATGCCCTCCAGAGATGTACCCACACTGCTTCCCCTGTCTCCTGGGCATGTCCATCTGGGCATCCTGCCAGAACTCAGCCCACCGTGGGCAAGCCCACCATCTCTCCAGACTTCTCTCTGACTGTTGATAGTGCCTGGTGTTCCTGGCCATCCGGGTCATCCTGGTTCCGAGTCATCCGGGACGCCGGGAGGCGTCTCTCTGTTGCCTCCATCCAGAGCACATGATACTCTGAGGTACCGCTGGGGCAGATGGGACGGTGACATCCCACTCAGAACTCTTCTGGTTCCAAGTGACGGAAAACTCTTATTGGAACCGCTGTGACCGCTGACAGACTGAACTGAGCTGGTGTCAGACACGGCCGAACCCGTCATTTCGATGGCACCATCAGGTTTTCGGCTCAACACACACTCGATGCTGGCTGGCCCTGCTCTTCGTCCCACAGGGTGGCAAAATGACCATCAGCTGAGGTCTCACACCCTCTAGGACAGGAAGGAGGAGGCCAGTGTGCCTTTGGGAGAAGGGCTACGGGGAGATCACGAAGCGGGAAGGGCAGGCAGGGGCCAGTCCTTAGGGCCCTCCCTTCTCCACTTGCAAGGCCCCAGGGGTCTAGGCCTGTCCACCTCCTCCGGGAAGCCCCCAAACCCTCCCTGCCTCACTGGTGCAGTCTCGCCAGTTTCCCCAGCTAGAATGAGAGGTATATGAGAATTGCAACATGTTCGCCCTTTGCCCTCAAGGAACTGAGAAGATAGCATCTTTTTGGACTCCGCAAGAGGTGTGGCAATCCAGTCTGTGGACAAGAGCACGTGGGTGAGGGCTGAGGGGAAGTAAGGGGAGGTGTGGCTGACCTCAGGCTGGAGGGTAGGTGGTTAGGGAAGTGTGCACATCTTCTGTGCACTACATTGAAATGGCAGTCGGGTCAGGAAGACCTTGACTGTGCTCACCACTCCCAGACACTGGATGGCGATGGGGTCAGTCCCCCCGGTTACCCAGGTCCTTTGTCAGGGAGGGGAGCTCAGTCTCGCAACCCAGCCCAACGCTGGCCACTCATCCCCTGCCCCCACCTAAGTTAGAGTTGTATCTGGGGTCTAGGAATACTGCTTGCGATCCACGGTATTTTATTACTGGTTTCCATGAACGAGTAATGACGGGGTACCTGCTCAGGACCCAGTGAACGCAACAAGCAAGTTATCCATTTACCAATGGATTTTTTTTTTTTTTTTTTTGAGCATCTATTACTGTGTTCAAGGCCTCTTATAAGGCCAAAGTAAAATGAAATGCTTGGTTCCAGAAACCACATTAGCCTAGGTTTTTGTTTTTCCATTTTTAATTATTGATGACAGCAGCTTCAATACAGATATCAGAGAGCTGCTTCCTGCTCTCAGTCATGAAAATCTTGGTTTGACCTGGCTTTTAACTATAATTATTCTCTCCGATCCTCCCTACAAAGAGTTCTTTTTTTTTTTTTTTTTAAGATTTTATTTTTGGGGCACCTGGCTGGCTGAGTAGGTGAAGCGTTCAACCCTTGATTTCAGCTTAGGTCATGATCTCACGGTTCGTGAGTTTAAACCCCATGTCAGGCTCTGCACTGTCAGTACAGAGCCTGCTTGGGATTCTCTCTCTCCCTCTCTCTCTGCCCCTCCCCCACTCACACTGGCTCTGTCTCTCTCAAAATAAATAAACCTAAAAAACAAAATTTTATTTATTTTTATTTAAAAATTTTTTAATGTTTATTTATTTTTGAGAGAGACAGAGTGCAAGTGGGAGAGGGGGAGAGAGAGAGGGAGACACAGAACCTGAAGCAGGAGGCTCCAGGCTCCGAGCTGTCAGCACAGAGCCTGACCCTGACACGGGTGTCGAACTCATGAACCGTGAGATCATGACTTGAGCCAAGGTCAGATGCTTAACCTACTGAGTCATCCAGGTGCCTCTATTTCTTCTTTATTTCAGGAAAGCATCAAGAAGAAAATTTTCAATGACCCATACCGTTGCTACTCAGATGACCCTTGTTTCTTCTTCTTTTTTTTTTTTTTTTAATTATTTTTTAATGTTTATTTATTTTTGAGAGAGACAGAGACAGAATGTGAGTGGGTTAGGGGCAGAGAGAGAGGGAGACACAGAAGCAGAAGCAGGTTCCAGGCTCCGGGCTGTCAGCACAGAGCCCGACGCGGGGCTCGAACTCACGAGCTGTGAGATCATGACCTGAGCCGAAGTCGGACGCTCAACCGACTGAGCCACCCAGGCGCCCCGACCCTTGTTTCTTCTTAAATTCATACAGCAAAGAGTTTAAATGCTATAGAAAGACACAGAACAAGAAGTAAAACTCTCTCATTCCTCCCTCCCCCATTAACCAGTTTCTCTTCCTAAAGGTTTGTGCTGTTAAGGGTTCTGTAACCATGTCTCCAGAAAAAGTTTAATGCATTCGTCAGCATTATAAATGCATTCTATATATCCTATTCTTTTTTAAACATTTAATTTTTTTTTTTTGAGAGAGACAGAGTGCAAGCGGGGAAGGTGCAGAGCGAGAGGGAGACACAGACTCCGAAGCAGGCTCCAGGCTCTGAGCCTTCGGCACAGAACCCCGCTTGGGTCTCAAACCCACAAACTGCAAGATTATGACCTAAGCTGAAGTCAGACACTTAACCGACTGAGCCACCCAGGCACCCCTGTATATCCTATTCTTAGAAGGTTCTCCCAGAAGTTAAGAAAAGTTGCTCTCTCTGCCCTTTGATTTTTATGTTTTTTCCCCCTGTCCTGTCATATCTGCATTTAAAAAATAGAGGAACCAGGTTTCTTGTGCTCCCCGGCCTTATACCAGCTGGGTGACAGCAGCAGGTTATTTCACCTCTCTGGGCCTCAATTTCCTCATCGTAAAAGCAGGGATTCTGGTGGGGGTGCAATGATAATGTGACTGCAGCAAGGCCTGGTTAGCTGGTAGGCGTTCCACAAAAGTCAGAGCATTCCCTCAGCCCCTTTCGGAAGGAGGCAGGGGCGCCAGTTCTAAATAAATGTTACAGAAGGGCCTGTCAGCAGTTGCCTCTCAGAATGACCTGTCACTTCGTTTCCCGGCTGCAGGAAGAGGAGCGTGGGAGTCTCCTGACAGGAGATGACGGGGTCACACGAATTCCTCACCCTCAGTGTTGGCTCCCACCCCAGGTGCTCAATCGATCCGACTCTGGAAGGCTGGACCCATCTGTCCTGGGTTGGGAAGGAATCCCTGCTAACAGCTGGGACAGGCCCCTGATATATGGCCCCTGTCACCTCCCCCTCTTCTTTCTCTGATCTCAGGTTGTAAGACCTCCGTGACCCCGGCCTCAGAGGGCAAATGGCTCACAAGAAAGGTCTTTAGCGTCCTCCGAGGTCCAGAAGGTGACTTGGCTATTGTCAGCAAAACCACGTGCAGCCCCGGGAAATCAGAAAGGAGGGCAAGGTTCCAGCCCAAGCAGGTGGGCTGTGGGTGGGCTGAGGATGGCAGAGGGTGGATGGAGGCCATTTGTCCTGTGCTAGGAAGCATCTGCCACAGGGCTGGTCCTTGGCAGGTGTTGCTTCCTTGGCTCTCCCAAATGCACTCCCACTTTGCAGATGAGCAACTGAGGCTCAGAGAGTTGAGCCAGTTTGCTGTTCAGTGAGTAAGAGGCAGAGCCAGGACTGGAGTCTGACTGCAGAGTTCAGAGTTTCTGTTCGGCCCCTATGCCAGGCATGGGTGGGGACCAAACAGGGCCCCCGGAACTCAAGGCCACAAAAGTGCTGCCCACTCACAAGCATAGGCATCCTTCTCTTGAGGTCTGCTTTTATTAGTCCTGTTCTCTCAGTGTCCTCAGTGTCTCGAACAGTGCCTGGCACATAGTACGTGCTCAGGAAATCTCTGTGGAATAAAGAAAAGAATGGACAGCAAAAATGGCTGGTTCTCTAACTAGATGAAGCCCCAATACTCCAAGACTGATGCTCCCTAAACTTGTCTTGGGGCTCTGTGACAAATGGTGTGAGCTTAACACTGAGCCACCAGCCAGATTTTGGAAAGGGGCACGATCCCTACTCTCTTCAGTAGCCCCTTTGCCTTCAGTGTCAGACCCTTCCTTCTCTGTGACATGCAGTGAGGGCTGTGGGGTACCAAAGCCCAGGCTGCTGGAGGACCATGGCCTCCTGCTGACATCCCCAGACTCAGGTCCAGGCAGAGAGGCACTGACGAGAGGGGTGGGGATGGGGTGCTTAGCAAGAGCGTGTCAGGTCACACTGGCTCCAGCTGGCCTCCCAGGGCTGGGAGAGCGAGGCCAGAGTGGGCTGAAGGTCACAGGGGAGTCAGCCTTGGTTCTGTCCTGCTGAGGTGCCGTCCCAGCTCACAAGGGAGTCAGACGCCCACAGCCTGGCCTACAAGGAACACATATTAACAGTAAGAGCAGAAATTGAGGAGCGTTCACCACGCATGGGACACAGGGGCCTTTCGTGTAATTTTCTCCTTTACAAACACTTAGGGGCTAAGTACTATTGTATCTTAATTGTGCCGCCGAGAAAACAGAGGCACGGAAAAATTAGGCTGTAAGTGGGATTTGAGCTTCAGAGCCGGCTCCAGAGTTGGGTTTGGCCTGCCTTGTGTCTGATCATCAGGACCCACTGTCAGGGTCAAGGTTAGGCCTCTGAGAAGACTTCCCCACAGGGCTGCTTTCTCCAGCCTCTAAGAAGCACTCCATAAGCATCTGGGCCCCACCTGCCTCTACCATCCAGGTGAGCCATGGTCACCTCTGAGCAACTGGGGGAGAAACAGAGAAAGCCAGCGCCAGGGGTGGGGATGGTCCAGAAGGGCCCTGGGGAGGAGGAGAGCTGGTGGAGAATTGGCCAGATGGACAACGGGAGGAAGGGTCCTCTGGGCCAAGAGCGGAGCTTGGAGAGGCCCTGAGGCACATGGTGTGTGGTAGAGGACAGTTCAGTTAGGTAGAGAGCGGGGCGTAAAGGGCATGAGCTTTGAAAGATAAAACTAGAAGGCGCCCACACAGAGCATTAGGGCTTCATCACTCGTCCAGGTGTGGAGGCTGAGACAGGTTCTGGGCGCTGCAGCCTCAGGGCTAGCCAATGGTCGTGGTAGCCAGACCCCAGGATATGTGGGGCACACACGCTCTGCCCCCACGCCCTCACAACACCCCATGAGACCGGGCCTTCATCAGTGAGGCCTGGTAGCTTCCTATGAGCCCTGAGCTTCTAGGTAAGAAGCCCAGCTCCTGCTGGAGAGGCTGCATGGAGAGGAGGTGAGCCTGATGGCAAGGGAGAGAAGCCCAGTCATCCCGGTGTCCGTCCCAGGCCTCGGCTGGCCCCCCAGCTGGCCGGATGGGACCACACGTAGGATCCCTGTCAAGATGAGTAGAAGACGTGGCTCAGCTGATACCCTAGCAGAACAGAGTTGAGGTGTCTCCACCAGGCCCTACCCAGGCTGCAGCATCATGAACAAATCAGTGACTGGTGTCCTAAGCCATGAAGTCTGGGATGCTTTGTGACTTACAACAGATATTTGAAACAGAAATTGGTCAGGCACCTGGCCTTGGAAGTGCTGAACGAAAGCATCAAATGTGTGTGAATCACCAACGAAGATGTTTTTCTCCTTGTCCCCGTGGATTGGAGTGGCTCACCCAGGCCATCCAGTCACCCTTCTTTGTTCTGTCTTTGTAATTGACTCACTTGTGTAGGTTTCCTGAGCCCTGGCAGCAGGTTCCCTGGGGCCAGGGCCAAGGGATTCCCTGTGGTTCTTCCCCACCCCCCCCAGCCCCATCCCCTCCCCGCCACCCCCCCACCACCCGCAAGAGTTCTGCAAATAGTGAGGGTGCAGTTCAGAGAGCTGTCTGATTCCCACCAGCAGCTTCTTCTACGTCAGGCCTTCATCCAGAGCCAGGGCCTGGCAGAAGAGAAACCTTTAGAGCCCAAGTGCCTGGTTCAAAACCCAGCTCTGCCACTTGTTTGTTGTATGATCTTGGACAAGTCAAGCCACGCCTCTGAGCCTCTGTCTCCTTATCTGTAAAATGGGGAGAATAACACCTGACCTTGTGAAAGTAAATGAGATAGCATTTGTAAAGAGCCTTACACAGAGCCTGGCATATAAGTGGCCCCCATACATATCCATATTCCTCTCTCTTTATCTATAAATGAAGGGAGAAATTTTAGGTTCCGATGACCATCCATACACCACCCCTTCAGCCTCTTCTCCACAGGTCAAGGCTGGGTCTGCAATTCCAGCATAAGTCATTGTTTGTGGCTGAACTGTCAGTGCCATGTTGCAGGTCTGCTGGGATGAGGCCAGTGATGGAGCAAGCCTCCCTTTCAGAATTAGGAGACCTGGGCTCCAGCCCACCCCTCTGCCTGCTGGCTGGGAGACCTTGGGCATGTCACTTGACCTTCTGTGCAGTGGGGCTAGCAGTTCCTGCCCTGGCCTGGCAGAGTTGCTGTGAGGTTCATGGGGACCCACAGACATGGAAGAACTTTACCACTAGCATAGATTCAAGCGTGCACCTGGAGGATGTCATTTTTAGCCCCTTCGGTTGGAATTGGTTCCCTAGAGCTGTGCCATCCCAAAGTAAATAAAATTAAAACCCAGTTCCTGAATCACACTAGCCCCGTTTCAAGCACTCGATAGCCACGTGTGGCTGGTAGCTACCATATTGGAGAGCACAGATAGAAAATATTTGCCTCGATGCAGAAAGTTCCACTGGACAGCATTGCACTAGGGTTTCCACAAAAGGATGACCAGTGGGAAGGAGAGGGAGGGATGAAGAACAAGGAAGTCTGAGCAGAGATGGCAGGGTGGCATGGAGTTTTATGTTTGTTTTGCAGACACTGTTTGCTGACCAGATTCAAGGATGGCCACCACCTTTGACTTCCTGCTAATAGCCACGCTGGGCAGCTTCTCCAGAAACAACATGTTCTCACTGTGAGATCAGGGAGCACGAGGGCTGCCTCCAGCAGGAAGTGGCCAGAGCAGGCCAAGGCCACGGGGCCAGGCTGAGCACTGAATACTGATTTATTCCTTGGCTTGGCTGGTGGTTGGGTGGGTCCCTAGGCTGACAGAGCTTCTCTTCCTGTCCCCAGTGCAGTCTGGCAGAGAGGGTGTGGCAGCAGCAGGGGCAGAAGTGCCAGGATGATGATGCCTGAGCTTGGTGCTAAGGGACCAATTAGCCAGTCATGGGGTGAATCCCATGACCCTGCTGCCAATGCTCGGAGGCTCCCTGAGCCCCAGATCCTCTCCCACTGCAGGCCATGGCACCGGGACTCCAACACGCCCAGGGTCACCGGCACCGGCCAATGTAGCTTGACCAAAGGGACAGACCCCAAGGGCCCGCTCCGAGGGAGGCCCAGCTGGGAGGAGACGCCAGAGAATTCACGTTTTCTGGCTTGCTTGGTAGAGTTCCTTCCTGCCCACCGCAAGTCAACATACAAGCCGTTCTCGTGTATGTACGTGGACTCACATACGGCAGGCACCCAGACACGCACAGGCAGATCCACCCGGAGAAGGGGGCACAGACACGGACACCCTGACGCATAAAGCAGATGTGGCCCCCTGGGTGCGGGCGCATGACCGTATCTACACATGTGCAATCACCAGCTACCAGTGGCCAGAAGGCCCCCTTGTCCTCCTAAACCAGAAGCCTTCCATTAGCCTAAGTTTAAATTGTGTGTTTCCAAACAAAAATAGTCCTAGGGGCCTCCCTGGCCCTCACTGGCTGCAAACCAAACACCCTGCAGTGCCCCAAGCCCCCACACCCTGCACATGGGCTGGGGGAGGTGGTCACGGGCTGCACATGTGACACTCTGCTCTCAGCCAGAGGCTGCTTCTCTTGGAACAATGAGAACGTGAGAAGGCAGCACCTGTTCTTGGCGCTCCCTGGGCACACCTGCCTCTCCCCCTCTGCCCCCTTGGAATCCTCCCGACAGCTTCACCTTTCCCACAGGGCTTCCGGCGCCCTCCCCACCCCCTGGAGCAGGCAGGCGGCTGGACAGGTGACAAATCACAAGTCATTCTCCTGAGCAGGTGTGTACCAGGCCTAGGGGGCAGGGCAGGAGGCCACGCTTGGGGTGGGAGTTCCTAGAAGGCTGTGGGGCCCTGGAGTGTCATGGGTCCGTGTCCAGAACCCTGTTTTTAGCAATCAGTCAGAACTGCCAGGAGCAGTGGCTGATTCCACCCCCCTGCCCACCCCCGCCTCAATGCCACGTTCACCTTACCCATTAGCTTTTATGAACTTAGCCACCTACTTGGGGCCAGGCTTTCTTCTCAGACCAGAGTATCACAAGAGATTCTCAGAAAAAGCCCAGTTCTCATCCTCCAGCCCCAGTGGGACAGACCACCCCTCCCCTCCAGCCCCCTGCTTTTCTGCCCACCCAGCAGCTGCCGGCAGACTTAGGTGCTGGCAGGCCCAGCCGATCTCCAGCTTTTCAACCTGTCTGCCTTGAGGCTGGCAGGTTATCAGTAGCCTCAACCCCAGACCCAGTGGGGGTTTGAAATAAAGTCACCCATCCATCTCTGAAACCATACGAAATGTCTGTGCCAACTCAGAGAACTAAATTTCTACCTGGTTTGGGACGCCTGGGTGGCTCAGTCGGTTAAGCGTCTGACTTCGGCTCAGGTCATGATCTTGTGGTTTGCGATTTTGAGCCCCGCATGCAGGCAGCACAGAGCCCGCTTCAGATCCTCTGTACCCGCCGCACCCCCCCCCCCCCACTCCTCCCTGACTTGTGCTCTCTCTCTGTCTCTCTCAAAATAAATAAACTGAAAAAATATATCAGGGGCCACCTGGGTGACTCAGTCAGTTAAGCGTCCAACTTTAGCTCAGGTCATGATCTCATGGTTTGTGGGTTTGAGCCCCGCATTGAGCTCTGTGCTGACAGCTCAGAGCCTGGACCCTGCTTCAGATTCTGTATCTCCCTCTCTCTCTGTCTCTGTCTCTCAAAAATAAATAAATGTTTTTTAAAAAGTTTTCAAAATAATGATTTAACAGATCATTTAAAAATATCAACTTAAAACCACTAACAGTTAACATTATTTACACAATAATAGTTCACTTAAAAATGATAATACCTGCCATTAGAATGTAAGCAACGATATAAACTACAAAGACAGGTATCTTTATCTATTTTGCTCACCCATGTGTCCCGATAGCCTAGACCAGTGTTTGGCACATTGCAGGCACACAGTAGGTGTTTGTTGAATAAAGTGCTTGCTACGTGCTAAGCCCTATCTAAGTACTTTTCAAATATCAATTCACTGACTCTTTACAACGTTGTGACATGGATGGCATTATTTCCATTTTGCATACAGGGAAACTGAGGCACGGAGAAGCAAAATAACCTACCCAAAAAGGCACACACACCCAGTGACGGGAGGCTTTGCGCTCAAGCAGCCCGGCTCTGGGGCCCAGGCTTTTGACTGCCCTTCTCCCACTGCCTTCCCTGACAGCAACATCATATCAAAGCAATTATGCTATTTCACTGAATATTTTTTGTTTCATTTATTTGACAATCACTTACTGACATCTGTTTCTTCCACCAGACTGCCACTTCCCTGAGGCCAGTGGAGGGAGGTATGTCTCAAACTCAGTAAATGATTCACAGTTGGTAGAATGAATGAATGAATTTCCTTCCATCTCACTGTATACATGTCATCCACCAAATGGCTTAGAAATTAGGAGGCGGGGTGGGGGGGGAGGTTCCGGGGAAAGGAACCAGTGGGGGCTCCAGAGTCCAAATGGCTGGGTTCAAATCTTCATCCCTACCCTTTTCTAGCTGTGTGAACTAGAACAGCTTACTCAACCTCTGAGGGCCTCAGTTTTGTCATGTTGTTGTCTGTTAAATGGGGATAATAATAGTTTTTGCCTTCTGAGTTGATGTGAGAATTCGGTGAGATAATGCTTGCTCAGAGCTTGGCACACAGTAAGGGCTCCATAAATAGCAGTTATTATCACTGTTAATATGGTGTTGGTGTGACTGCTGCTTGCCCTGTATCTGATGTGAAGTCAAGGCCTCCTATTAGCCCTTCCGCAGGCCACAGCCAGCACGTCTGCAGCAGGCATGACCCACTCCTCCCCATCTGTCACAGTGAATCCTCCGCCGGTTCCGGTCAGAGCTTACAACCTACTTATTAGGTTAATTAGATGCGACACCTTTCTAAAGATACCCCTGGCTCCAAAGCGAGGACCTAACATCTGGTGGGGCCAAGGATCTGGGGAATGACAAGTTCTCACGGGCCTCTAGTGAGAGCAAATAAGGCAGGGTGGGGGGAGGGACTGCAGGGACTGGGAGAACTGTTTCTTCCTCTTTAGGGATTATGGGCTGGATCCTGGAGTCTTTGGGTAGGATTGATTGCCAGGTAAAATACAGATGCCCAGTTAAATTTGAATTTTACATAAATACCAAATTTATATCTTAATATAAAAAAGTCCCAAATATTGCCCAGGCATACTTCTATTTTTTAATTAAAAAAATTTTTTTAACGTTTATTTACTTTTGAGAGAGAGACAGAGTGCAAGCAGGGGAGGGGCAGAGAGAGAAGGAGACACAGAACAAGAAGCAGGCTCCAGGCTTGAGCTGTTAGCACAGAGCCCGACGCCGGGCTCGAACTCACAAAATGCGAGATCATGACCTGAGCTAAAGTCTGATGCTTAACCAGGTGAGCCACCCAGGCTCTCCTTTAAAAAATTTTTTTTTAATGTTTATTTATTTTTGAGAGAGAGACAGAGTGTGGGCGGCGGAGGGGCAGAGGGAGACACAGAATCCGAAGCAGTCTCCAGGCTTGAGCTGTTCGCACAGAGCCTGACTCGGGACTTGAACTCACAGACCGCGAGATCATGGCGTGAGCCAAAGTCGGATGTTTAGCCAACGGAGCCACCCAGGCACGCCTAGGCATACTTCTATTAAAAAAGTATTTGTATTTGTCTGAAATTCAAATTTAGATGGATGTCCCTTTTTTACCCCCTAAGTCTGGCAGTTGAAACTCTGGGGCATGCGGGAGGGTGAAATGAGGGGGAGGGAAGGCCCGAGTGTTTGAAGGAGCAGGAACAGGACTTGGCTGGGCCCTGCACTTAGCAGCCCTGGCACCTGGGCTCCACTCCGGGCCTCCTGGGGCTCAGGTGAGGTTGCCTGGGGATCTTCTGGAGCCGTCCTCCCGTCCTCCCAGAGGGAGGCTCTGCTGGAGGAACGGGGAGCTGCAGCCAACTCTGAGTTGTTTGCACTTCACCAGCTCCCTCGGGCACAGGCCCCCTTCCTGGTGAACATCCTGGATGTGAGGACCAAGAACAACAGCCCTTTCCCCCGAGGGGCGTTGACGCGCAATCCCAGGAGCACTGCTGGCGGGGAGGGGCCTCTAAGGCCCCAGTGGTGCCAAACACGGAAGACCAATCCCTTCTATTACAAGAGGGCCCCTGAGAAGGCGAGGGGTTGTCCAATGTCACAAGGGGAGTCGTACTGAAGGGAAACCTAGACCATGGTCTCTGGACATCTCAGTCCTATCCCACCATGCCTACCTGGTTACCTTCCTCTGCCTGTTGGGAGAGGAACAGTTGTTGCCAGAACAATTTTGATCCTCAAACTCAACAGGCTTCAAACTAGACCCATCATCTTCCCTCTCTAATCTGCAATTCTACCTGGTTCTACAGCTCAAGACATGGTAGCCCATCCACCCAGCTGGTAAACCAGAAACCTAAGCATTATCCCGGGCACTCCTTGCCCTTGTCCCATCAGTCACTAAGCCCTGTTCATGCCACCTCCTTTGTAGCTCTTGACTTTGCCCACCTCCTTCCATGGCTACCACTGCCTGCATCCAGGCAGCTGTCATCTCCCACCCAGCGGCCGCGTCAGCTGCTTACTGGCCGCCCTGCCTCATGGCCTCCATCTCCAGTGCATTCTGCCCCAGCAGCACACAAAACATGAATCTGTGCATATCAACCTCTACCCTCCCATCTTACAGATCCGTCACTGGCTTCTTATTTTTAGGATCAAAATTGGCTTCCTTAACATGGCTTACAAACTTCTTTACGATCTAGGCCTGTCTGCCTCTCCCGCTTCTACTTCCTCCCATGGGAATCCCTCCATCCACCATACAGTGGACCTGAACTTCCTTCACTCCTTCCATGAGCCAAGCTCTTTCTTGCTTCAGGGCTTTGCATGTGCTGTCCCTCCCCCCCCCCCCCCCCCCCGCCGCCTCCCTCCTGCCACCCTGCCCTCCCTGGCTAACCCCTACCTGTCCTATCGTCCATCAGACCTTTGTATAGCCTCCATGTCCTTCAGAAAGCCTCCCTTCATCCCTGCCAATCTTCAGAGGCTGAGGCCCTACGAGGGCAGGGGCCAAGTCTAGCACGATCCCTGCTAGATATACAGTAACCACCGTGGACACACAAGGAGCTCACTAATTATGATTTGCAGCCATTATTACAAATGTCTGGGTCATGCCAGATGCAAGTGCTGGGAGGAGAAAAGAGAGGAAAGGACAGGTCAGCCCAGCGGTCTTTCACTTCCACCCACACAACAGAATTGCTTTACAGAAATATTGATGCCCAGGCACCACTCCAGAGATTTTGATTCTTTGGATCTCAGGTGAGACCACGCAGATGGGTAGTTTTAAACTTCTTCAGATGTTCTGGGGCACCTGGGTGGCTCAGTCAGTTAAGCCTCCGACTTCAGCTCAGGTCATGATCTCACAGCTCGTGAGTTCGAGCCCCAGGTTGGGCTCTGTGCTGACAGCTCAGAGCCTGGAGCCTGCTTCAGATTCCACGTCTCCCTCTCTCTCTGCCCCTCCCCTGCTTGTTTTCTCTCTCTCTCTCAAAAATAAATAAACATTAAAAATATTTTGTTAAGCTTCTTCAGATATTCTCATGTGCAGCTGGAACCTAGAGGCCCTGGGTGAGCTCTAAATCCAAGGGCATGGTCTCACCTCAGTAAATTCTTGCTGACTGGTATCCATTCCTACTACTCTTTGCTGGGGGCGGGGGGTGGGACGGGGAAGCGTGTCCTCAGACATTTACCTCTCTACCCTCATATTCCCTTCCTTGAGGAATGGCAAACTGGGCCGAGGACCAAAGTTTCCCCCTCTGCCCACCCCCGTCTGCCTACCCCATACACGCCCTCCCCAGTGGAGCCAGTCGGCAGCCTGCCATTGGATTTATGGGGAGAGAGCCAAGCCCCGGGGAAGCACAGGGGCTGGGGTCGAGCCCAGGAGACCAGGACCTCCGTCTCCTGCCAGAGCTGGCTCCTGGGAAGTTCAGTTGGTTCAACAAATATTTGCCGAGCTCCCAGGCTGGGCCAGGTACTTTGCTGACTGGCTGGGGAGACAGAGGTGAATCCGGTAACCGCGTCTGACTGAGGATCACCACCACCATATCCGGCCCTGGGCGGGGGCTCTAGCTGTTGGCACCTTAGTCTCCAAATCCACTTCCACTATCATCTGAGCGAAGAGAAAGCTGTGGGCATCATGTCCTCACCCCTGCTGCCCTCCATGTTTACTATGGCCCAGCGTGACTAGAACGGTTGTGTCTGAGGCTCCTGGGAAACTTGTTAAAAACACAGGTTCCTGGGCCCCAGCTCTAGAAATCTGATCAGAAGGTCTGGGGTGAGGCCCCGTGCTCTGCATTTCCAGCAGGCTGCCCAAGGGATTCTAATGGAACAGGTCACTGGGGATTTCAATGTGCAGCTGCCTTTAAGCACCACGGCAATTGTACCCCCACCCCCACCCCAGGTTGGTTGATGCATTTTGGGGAAGGAAGTAGGTGAATAGTGGCTGGGGGCCCGGCCCCACCTGGCTCTGACTAACTTGCATTACCATACCCCAACATTCTCCAAGCGGGCTGCACGACTTGATTAATCCTCACCCCCACCAGGATAAACTGGTGTCATCCCTAATTTACAGACCATAAAAGGTCAAGGGACTTTTCAAGATCACAGAGCAACGAGAACTAAACTGGAGTTCTGACTCTCAGGTTGCTCACAGACCCTGGGAGAGACTAACTTGTACAAACCACCAGCAGCTCCAAGCAGAATGAAATCAGCGTGCCAAGGGAGGTAAATACAAAGCACGTGCAGAGAAAGATGCAGTTGAAGCCCATTGGGGAGTGCTGGGCAGAGGCCCCAAAGGAGGTGGCGGCCTTAGAGCTGGATCTTGGTAGATGAATTCAATTCTGATATTCAAAGAAGGAGGGGGAAATACCAGGCAGAGAATACAACGTGAGTGAAATCACTGTGGTCGGGAAACACATTACTATGTGGCACAGTGGGTGGTCTGTTGGGTCCCAGTGTAAGGTGCATGAGGGAAAGATGACACAGGAAAGGTCCACCAAGGCCTCTTTACTTGATGAGCACTGGGAAATGGCCAGTGGAAATGGAAATAATTGTCCCTCCCTGACATTTGTCTCAGGCTTGTTGTGAAGATGGAAGAAAATGGAAGACGGGAAAGGGTGTTGGTGAGACCGTTGGGATAGAGGAAGTCAGAATCAGAGGGTGGGAGCCATGTGTACAACGATATACTTTGGCTGGAGACCCCAGTGGCATAGCCACAAGACACAGGGGCATCCAAAGAAGATACAGAACATGCATAGGAGGAAGCATGTGCCATCTGAATCCACAGAGAGAAAGAGGGAGAGAGAGACAGAGACACAGACACAGACAGAGAGAGAAAGAGTTCAAAGGCTCATCTGAAACAGGACTGCCAACAGGCCTGTTTCTCCATCCGGATAGAACCCAATGGTCAGAATTTTGTTTCCTAGAGAGCTGCAGGGGCAGCTGCCTGGAGCCAGCCTCTCATGGAAGTCTGGACCAGCACCAGGCTCTTCTCCAGCATGGAGAAGATGGTGGGAGACACTGCGGCCAGAGGCGCTCGGAGTCCCTGAGGCAAGAGTGACGTGAGCTTGACCTGGACATCAGAGGACGTCCGGTCCAACTCCTTGCCTTGGCAGGAATCACTCCTGCAGCGTTCCCCAAGGGGGCTACCCACACCCACCTCACTCCAACCCTTCTCAGCCCCTGGGTCTCAGTCATTTTCCCAGCTCCACTCGGGGCCATTGCTCAACCCATGTCAGGAGCTTGAAGCCTCACAACTCCAGGAAGTGAGTTTGTCAATCTTAATTTTCCCAGGGAAAATACAACATCAAGAAGTCCACACAGCCAGCATGTGGAAATGTGGGAAAGCTGGGACTCAAACCTAGGTCTCAGATGCTAAGGGCTGGGCTTTCTCCCACTGTTTCATGCACCTAACCTCTTAGAAACGGGCTGAGCTGTCCTCTGCACACCCCACATCCGGAGGTGAGAACACTAAGAAGTCAGTTACGTCAGGGCAAAGTGTGAGTTAGTGAGCTCATCAGAAAATGCTTCCTGGAGAAGGAAGTACAATTCTGGAGGAGGGACCTGGTGGGCCAGTCTGGAGGCCTTGGCCTCTCTGGGCGCAAGCTCTGGGCTTGCTTGGTTCCCTCAGGGGCAGGGGAGCTGTCTTTCCAGAGGGACACAGCCCTGACCGAGGCCTGTTGATTCCTCCTACCTGGATTTCTTCTGGGTCTGTGGGTGTTCAGTCCTCAGGAGTCTGGAAGAGCACACACTATCCCGACACCTTCGATACCTACGTATATAGTCCCCTTGTCCTCAGAATCGCCTGAGGCCACATTCACATCCTCAGTGCCTCAGGCTGCAACATCCCCAGAGTCCAATGTGTGGGCCTAACCGTCGATGTCTGAGTCCAACCATTCATGTTCATATCGCTCAATGACACACTGGCTTCATGGTGGAAACGTCCCTGTTTGGGGGGAAGACCACTGGTGTGTTTTACATTTGTGTGACCAAAAGGCCCATTGGGTCATTTCCCTCCCAACAAAGGGCAGGAGAGTTCAGAGGTGCATGACTTTGTCTGTGGAATGACCAGACTTTCTTTTCTTTGTTTCCTTGGTTCTTCTTCTTTTTTTTAACCCTCTTGCCTTCCCAAATCCTTACCTGTTCCACGTGAAGCATCCATTCTCACAATCTCCCTGCCAAGGCCACTCATTCCCTCGCCTTCCCTTTGCTCCATTGACAAGGGAGCCCTGTCTCCCAGACCCCCGTTCTCTGACCCAAGCCCATTCCTCTCTGTCCCACCCCATCTGGGGCTAGAATTGTCCTTCTGGCTTCTCCTTTGGATTTTATTTAATTTCTTTTTTCTTTTTTTCCTCATTAACATTATTATTATTATTTTTTTTTAAGAATCAAAGTGACCCAAGAATATAATGAGAGTCAAAGGTTTCTACACAGTCATGAAAAACTGCAGCTTTGATCCATCTCTGGCATTAGCCACCTTCAATGCTTAAAATTAATTCTGTGGGTCATCTGTTTTTCTGTCTCTCAATAACACCTCATATAGTTTCTTCCTGACTTTTGGGGCTTGGGGAAAATTTTTTGATTTCTTGCCTGGGGAGACGAGTTCTTTCATCTCCTTCATGCATCATCTCCTCTCTCTTACCTCTGTCTTCCCAATAGAGTAATAAACGGCAATTTTGGTTTATGTCATTATTCATAGTTGGCCTTTTATAACCGTGTAAACACAATGCCTAGCTGAGCCATGGAGTGGACAAAGATTCTTTTTCTCCCACCTTTTCTTTAAATTTGGGTCATAACCAGCTCATGGGCAGTGTCAGGCATCACAGCCTAGGGATAATTTGCCTCAGCTGACCCCAGCCACTGACATCAATCACCAATCCAACCCCAGATTCTTGTGACTCATCTGCAGTCAAGATAATGGTGACTTTATGAAGAAGGCATGGTCCCAAAAAACCACCGGGGTCTACTTACTTGCCTTGCACATCACTAAGAAATCACTGAATGGTGGCTTTGAGGTACGTTTCCGAGTCAGAGCCCAAACCCACTTTGGACTCAGCATTTGCCCTCTATGGCTATGAGACCTTCAGTAAGTCATACCTGCCCTCTGAGTTTCAGTCTCTTTATTCATAAAATGGAAATAACAGTTGGAACTGCCCACTTTAGAGGATCCTGACTGGGATAAAACGAGACGATACTTGCCATACAGCTACTGAGCACATGGAAAGCCTACCAAATGGTGAGCATTATTATTGCAGGTTGGTTATTAGCAGGGGCTCCTTTAGTGGGGATCCCAGAATGAAGAAACAGCATGCTTCAGTTCTCCCCAGGACTTGCAGAATGGTTAATGGTCATGCACCTTGTCTCCCTGAGAGCTGAGGGGCTTCTCGAAGGAGTACAGTCCCTGAGTGCTACGTGGGGCCCTAGCCAGGTGCTGGGGGAGAGAGGTGTAGGATACCTGGTCACCAGGGAGAGGAATTGTCTCTCCCGCCACCGCCCCGTTTTCATGGACCCCGCTTCACTGTTGGAGCAGCACTCCTCAACGTGGGCCTCACTCCTGTAGTCTCATTCCTCTGCTCGCTCCTAGGAGAAGTTTGGCCCTCTGACCCTCTCCGGTTCCTTTCTTGTTTATTGAGGGGACGGTGTTAAATCAGATCTAATACGTGCTGATTTTAAGAGATTCAAACAGTGCTGTGGAAAAGTGTATCACATAAAAATTAAATATCTTTTTTCCACCCTGGGGGTGGCTGCTGTTAACAGTTTACTGTGTACTCTAGGATTTTCTTTTCTGTTCTTTAAAATGTGTGTGTGTGTGTGTGTGTGTGTGTGTAGAGTTGGTTCATAAACTATACTCGTGTATATATTACAAGGCCTGTACAGTAATAAAATTGAGATCCCGCCATACATTCAATTCTGTTACTTGCTTTCTCACATAATACTGTATCATGGAACACTTTCCAGGCTGATCTAGATAGCTTTGCCAGAATGCTGTGTATTTTTGGCAAGGCGGGGGGCGTTGCTTCCCATTTTTACCAAGACAAGCAATCTTGTAATGAACATGCTCTTAGGTATATCTTTCTGTATTTGTGCTACTATTTTTATTTTTTTAATTAATTAATTACTTTTTGAGACACACAGAGACAGTGTGAACAGGGGAGGGTCAGAGAGAGAGGGGGAGGGAGAGAATCCCAAGTAGGCTCTGTGCGGTCAGTACAAAGCCTGATGTGGGGATCAAACTCACGAAACCATGAGATCATGACCGAAACCAAGAGTTGGATGCTTAACCGACTGAGCCACAAAGACGCCCCTTGTGTTAGTATTTTTAGACCAGAGTCCTACAAGGTAGGTTTCTACAGAGTGCAGATGAAAACAGTTCAGGAATGATTCATTGGTGATTTCCTTACCCACCTGCGCGATGACTCTCTCCGGCTTCCTTATCTCCCACCTCACCTCCCTCCACCAACCCACCACTTTTCCAGAGAACGTCTAATCTGAGCCAGGCTGAGACAATTGGAGTGTCTCCTCTGTGTGGCTGAAATCATCAAATCCTCCTTTGCTATCAGTTCTTGTGGAAAACAAAAGGGCATCAGCCATTTGGGATTTAGGGGGCATCTGGACACAGCCCACGCCTGAGCCCGTATCGTCCCTGTACCTCCAATGAGGCAAAAACGACTTGCAGGTCAGAAAGGACGACCCATCCTGTCTTTGGTCTTTCCACAGAGCTCCCAGTTTCATAAACTGAAGAAACTGAAACCTAGAGAGGAAGTGGCCTGTGCAAGGCCTCCCCCTGGCCACCAGGTCATAACCTGGGTCTGAGGACACACGGGAGAATGCAGGTGCAAGTATGGAGGCGGGGAGGGGAGCTGTGTGCCAGGCCCTTTACCAAGCTATCCTGGTCAGCCCCGGTCACCATGCCATGAGATGGAGGCAGTTGTCATTCCCTTTTCCCAGGTAAGGAAACCGAGGCAGATCAGGGTGTCAAATTAGATCTGTCCGACGACAGAACCTCCCCTGTCCTTCTTCCCTCAGCCTCCACGGTCTGAGATCTGGGCTGCAGCTTTCAGGTTGGAGATAACCAACAGCCCTTCTAGGTGTTCCTCCCCACAGAGTTTGGCTTTAGTAAGATACCTACTCTCTTCCCAGGAGGGGATGAACCCATAGTGTCCCAGCCAGGCTGCTGGAAGCCTCATCTCCCCTTCACACACAGCCAGTGAAACTGTCGGGGCAGCCTGACTGCCCCCCACCGCTCACAGGGGTCCCTCGCTTCCCCAACACTTGGTGAGCACTCCTGGTGACTTCTCAAACATCACATAGCAAAGTAGGATCCAACTGGTGGGAAGAATTCTCATTTCCTCCTTCCCCTTCCCTTGACCTTGTTCAGCAGGTCAGCCTGCTCTCAAGGATTCTGCATTAAGGGCAGGGAGCAAAGGGAACCCTCACCTGGGCTCTGTCAGCTTGCCCTCTGTTCCATGGAAGCTGGGCACTCCTTGGGCAGGGCATTCCTCCCTGGGGCTCCAACCTCCTGCTGAAACAGCAGCCCTGGTTGCTGGGCACCATCAACAAAACACTCCCTGTAGGCCGAGTCCTTGCTGGAGGTTGAGAACAAGGGTCTCTGGGGAGCAGCCCCATTTCCAAGGCTAGTTCAGAGGGAGAAGCGGGGCTAGCTGGAACCAGCTCCCGCTGCCTTGGTGTTGGGACCGGTCTTCAGGAGATGCGGTCTCCTCCTCAGGTCTATACACCTCCTTCCTCCCCTCACGCCTCTTGGGAGGGCGGGCACCCCAGGCAGAGACTGAGCCCCCTTTGGGCCTGTTTCCCCAAGCACTCTGGATGAGCTCTCTGAGCAGAAGCCGGTCTGGTGGATACCAAGGCCAGCTGACTCCAGCGACAAAGCCCAGCCCCTCCCCACCCCGCCTGTCTGGTCCGGGTACAATTCACACCATCCTGGGGTGGCAGGGCCTTCTCAGTGGCCTTGAGGCATCCACTCCTTCCCCAAGCTGTTCTACGGTTTCAATATTTTTTTTTTCCCTGATAACCAAAGCAGAACAGGCTCATTATTAAAAAATATTACGGACTGGTTTAAAGTACAGGGTGAAAGCCAGCCCCCATCCCCACCCCGATAGAGAGTATGTGTGATGGGCTCACACTAAGTGTTCTCACTGGCAACTTCTTCCGGGACAATTCTTTGAAACCCAAACCCGTCATGTTGTCTCCATGCTGAAACCACGGCACGGCTTCCCACCGCTCCCAGGTAAAGAACATTCCCTCCCTTGGCTACATACAGGCCCTGCTGTCTTTCCTGTCTGGTCTAGGGACACCCAGCCACACTGCCTTTCTGTCAGACCCTTGTCCTCCCCCACCCCTTCCCCTCCTCTCTGTTTCCCTCCTTCCCTCCCCCTCTCTACGCTTTACTACCTTTGCAGCAGGCTGTGTCCTGACCTTGTCCCCACCTGGAAGGCGAGTCACCTAGTGAACACCTACCTGTTCTTTCAGATCCCGAGTTACGTCTTCAGAGAGACCTTTTCTGATCTTCCTACCCATGGAAAAGCCCTGTTCTCTCCCATCACAGCTGGAATTATAAGTTCATGTGTAACTATTTGATGGTCTTGGTCCCCAACCAATTCAAGGAGATCAGGGATCTCTTTTGCTCACTATTGTCTCCTCATGTCAGGCACATGGCACAGGATCAATGAACGTAACTAAATAAGTGGGCGTGAAAATACCAGTTCACCAGTTGCTTACATGGATCCGGCACACTGCTGGGTATGGGGGATACTCAGTGAAACAGTAAGTGGATGGCAGGGTCTCAAAGGCGGAGGGATGGGCAGGCACACCAGGGATGGGGGAGGCAGGGGTTTGGTAAGTGCTAGAATGTTTCCAAGGACTATAAAGGTGTGGGTTCTGAAGTTGCTTTGTGATATAGTTACATTGCCTGATTGTCTTCTCTGTTCTTCCCATTCAACCACAGGACCCTGGAGAGAGGGACCTTGCTTCTACTTCCCTCCAGGGCCTCCCTGCACCCGTCCTCTGCCCCTCCCCCCACCTAGCCCAGGGCAAGGTCTATAATGTGTGTTAAAGGAAGATGGATGGATGGATGGATGGATGAATCAGGGAACTGAAAAGCAAGCAGGGCCTCAGAGATCCTTTATCCACATTCTGATTTTTCAAATGAGGAAGCTGAAGTCCACGGAAGTGGAGCACATCTTTCATCACTTCCTCTCTTTGATCACTTCTGTTGATTTCTTCTCCTCAGCCTATAAATGTGTTGAAATACCTTCCAACCCAACCCAAACAAAACCAAACCTTTCTTTCCCCCTTCCCTACAACCTTCTCCCTGAGCTGGGACTCCTCTCGTTCCTTTTGCTGCTAGACTTCTTGAAAGACTTGTAAACTCACCCTCTGGACTTCCTCTTCTCCTGCCACCTCCTGACCTCTCAGCCTCTGCCTTCCACCCGCATCACCATGGCAACTGCTGTGAGGTTGTCACTCACCGGGGACCTTTGGGCCCTGAGCCCTTCCTGGGCCCCAGGCAGTGTTTGGTATTGACACCAAGGCTTCCTCATAAAACCCCTGAGGCCCTGCTTTGCTCTGGGGGCAGGGGTGGGGAGCGCCACTGTCTTCCTGTCCAGAAGAATGTTCTCTTCTGGAAACTTTAATGGCTTCCCTTTCTCCCTGCATCCTCTGCCACAGTTTTAACCTTACCTCTTTTGTTGCTCTCATTCTGTACTCAACAATTATTAGGTGCTTCCTGTGTGCCAGGTACCATCCTGGCTCTTAGCTGTGTCACCTCGTGACTTTTATTTTTACATTTGTTCAATGTTTTCCAAATTTCCTATAGTGAGCATGTTTTACTGTGTAATCAGAAAAGAACTTGTTAAAATAATTTCAAAAAAAGAATCTTATTCATACACCCTGCCCACTTCCTCTTTCCTCCTCAAACCTCTTTTGTTTCTTTGTTCACCTGAGGGCTCCCTAAAGGTCAGAGCCAGGGGGTCTCTCCTGCGGTGTGATCCCCCTTGTCCCCTGTAGCCCCCTACCCAATGCCCAGAATGTTCCAGACCCCCTAGAAATGTAGGAGGAGCAGAGTTAAAATAGACACAGTCACAAGAGTGTTCATCAAAGGAGCAAAACATTGAGGACTCATTAAATGTCTATGGTGGGTGGGGAGGGACGGAGGGGGGAGCTGGTTAGATAGTTTATGGTAAGTCGAGGGCCTTGTTGGTAGCCATTAGGAAGGACATACATAGATTCCAGCTGCCATTATGAACTCTTTTCCAAAATTTGTCCTTAAATGAAAAATAAGATAAAATTTCCAGAAAAATGTATGTAGTTTGTTCACATTTATGTAAAAAATAAAAGGATAGATTCACACACACACACACACACACACACACACACACACTTATATATACAGAGAGTATCTTTAGAAGGATGTCCCCAAACTGGTAACAGCGGTCCCTTCAGGGAAGGGAAACAGGAGCCTTGGAGAACTGGGTAAAAGGATCAGAGGAGTTGTGAGTGTTGTTTCTGTTTGCTTTTAAAAAATTGTTTGCATGTGCCTTTGAAAAAGCAAAGGACAACAGACAAAACAAAATGGAAGTACCATCCAGAGCCCACAGCTATTAAGTAAGTGGGAGGACTCTCAAATACTTTGTGCCTCCTTCCGTCCTTCCCTTCCAACAAGGATCCTGTGCGCTGAGGCTCCAGGAGATGTTCTCCATAGGGAGCAGAGGCTGAGTGTTGGGGAGAGATTCCCCCCCACCCCCGCTGGCCATGCACCCCTCCTTCCTGGATACAGCCTCCTCACCCACCCACCCAGGGCAGGTCACCACAGGCCTGTTTGCACGAGGTGCTTTGCCGTACCCTCCCAGAGCACTCTTCTCAGGGCAGGGAGCATGGCGCCAGGGGCACTCTGGCGGCGACTCTCCCGCAGGAAGAAGCCATATTCTGCATGGTGGGCGGGGTGGTAGAAAAGGCAGCTGAGTCCCTGGCTGGTCCCCAGGTCAGGCAGGACTCCCTGGGCCTGGAAATCCTTTGTCTCCTCCAGCACAGAGGGCTGCGTGCAGGTCAGGGAGGAAATTGTCATCGATGATGGAAATAATTCACATTTCTTTGGAGCCTTTAAGGATCCAGCATCTCAAAGCCCTGCAAACCTCAGGTATTGTTTGCTGAGTGAGAATCTGGCTGGACCAAAGGTTTAGCCACAAAGGGGAGGCAATGTAGACCCTTTTTGTATCATCCCTCCTCCTCCCTGGTGGGGCCCCCACACACCTACCACCTTCCTCACCCCAGTCCCCATGAGCCCCTATCAGCCACAGATACTGAGTCATAGAGAGCCTTTGTCACTTAAGACAATTTGGCCAATAGCTAAAGCCACCCATGCCAGCTTCCTAAGCTGTGGGCAGCCCACCCCGCTGCTTAGGCTGGGAATGTGGTGTGGCCACGGAGCAGTGGCCTGGCACTCGGTGGACCTGGGTTCTCATTGCTGTGGCCACCTACAGAGCACGTCCCTTTTCCCACCTGGGCCTCAGTCTCCTGACCAATTAAAGGCCTTTGGAATCTTCCAGGGCTGCAAAGTGTGCTAACCAAAACCCTGGCATTTTTTCAGGGACCTTCGTGGCTTTTGCCAATGCTCAATTCAAATATAATTTCCAAAGTGTATTTTAAACGACTCGAATCTTTGTACTAGGCATCAACACATAGATTTAGAAGTGATACGTGATTGTCACACATCAGAGCCCAGTTGCATTCACACCGGTTTCATTAGCACAGTAATATGTCGGCAATTCGAACTTAGAACATCAACTTCAACTCATGGAGAGCAGATTTTGTCAATTGCCTGGGGACCTGTGTGCTGTCAGGTTTTGTCTGGGAAAAGAGTTTTGTTCCTAAAAAGGTCTGACAGACCTCAGGCTCTGTCACCAGAGGGGGACAGGAGGAGAGGAGATCAAAGGAGTGCTTTCCTGCGGAATGCCATCGGCGTCTATCCCCTGTGTTGGGGGACAGGTTGGGGGGCTCCTCAGCCAATCGATTGTGGACCGGTCTTGAGACCCTAGTCAGAGCAGTGCCACAGATCGGCAGAGGTTTGCAGTCAGTTCTGGGAGTTGCTAGCTCCCAGCAACGCTGATCTGGAAGAGGTAGGGCCTGCTTTCAGTGCCTTGGTGGGGGGAACAGAACTTCCCGGGCGCTGCCTGGAGCCATGGCTCAGGCCCCCAGGCCTGGGGTCAGAGAAATAAATGCTAATAACTCCAGAGCACAGGTCCAATATGCCGGGCACTGTGCTGCCCGCACCCCCCCACGTGAGTGCATTGTCTCTCACATCTACATGAGGAGGGCTAGCCTCATTTTACAGGTGAGGAAACTGAGGCAGAGATGGTTTACATCCTCCAAGTGCTGTGGCGAATGAGCAGGAGTGCTAGGACTCAAACCCCAATCCGGAGTGGAGCCCAGGGACCTGCACTTTTGATAAGCACTCAGGTGTCTCAGGTGACCCACAGAGAAATACTCTACTTTGCACCGCGTTCCAGGTGCTGGGCTTCTGGACTCAGGAGCTAATATTTCTGACCAGCAGTGGCCTTCTCATAAGCACTGACTTTTTACTGGCTTTTTATCCATGAGGTTGCTGTGGTTGAACGAGGTCGGAGAGGGGTCTCTGGCACCTGGCACACAGGCAAGCCGCCGCTCTTTCACTTCCGTTTTCCTGCCGGTAAAGAGGAAGGCTGCACTTGATGACATCTCGGTGCCCTTTCTGTTCTGACATCCTGTGACTGATTGCCAGCCTGGGTGACCTGGGAGAGGTCAGGGGTCGGAGTGGTTGTGGGTCCTGCTCGGGTCGGACAGCTAGTGGGGTGGAGCTTCATCAGTCCACTGGCCTCCAGGCCCCACAGTCCTAGCTTCCATGCAGTGGCAGCTCCGAGGGTGGGGTCGTGGGAGTGGCCGCGTGGGCAGAAGAAGGGGGTGTATTGTGCACAGAAGAGTTAAAAATGATAATAAAACCCACTGACAGTGATGCACAGGAATTCTTAACGGTGCCAGTGATGAGATACTCCCCCCACCCAGGAGCAGGCCGCTCTGGCTACGTCCCCCTTGGTGCCACACTCGGTTACGGGAGAGACTGCCGTGCAGTGCGGTATCTCGGAGGAAGGAAAGGAAGGAGATGGAGGTACCTTGATGGGGGGGGGGGGTCCCCTGTGACGCAGTCCCCGTCCAGTCATCCAGTCGCAACAGCTGTGACAAAGAGACACAAGGGAATGTGGTCTGGGTGACTGTGAGCTCATTTACCTCAGGCTAAAAATAGGTGCCTTCTCTGCAGCAGGTGGGTGACTCAGCAGGCCCTAGGAAAGCTCCTGGGCAGAGAAGACGTGAGGCCTGGAGGCCTTGGTTTCCCCTGCAGGCAACAGGAAGGCTGGTGGACAGGGACAGAAACGTAGTATACATTTCCTGACTCCTCCTGGGCAAGCTGATGTTGTCCCTGCTCCCCTCCCCCAAACTCACTGATCAAAAGCCATGAAACTGCTGCACACTGACTGCAAATGCTAGCATGGGTCCAGCCCAAACCACTGGTAGCGGAGCCGAGCCATCCCAGCCAGGCCTTGTCCAAGTCGCCAATCCAGAGAATTGTGAGCCGTTCAATGACGATAGTTTCCAGCCACTGTTTTGGAGTGTTTCTTCTGTAGCCAATGATAATCAACGTAATTAACATTTATTGACCACTGCCTATGCGCCAGCAACTATATTAAATATTTTACATTTGTGGGGCGCCTAGGTGGCCAGTTGGTTAAATGTCCGACTCTAGATTTCGGCTCAGGTCAGGATCTCAAGGTTCTGGGGCTCGAGTCCCGACTGGGGCTCTGTGCCGATAACAGTGTGGGGCCTGCTTGGGATTCTCTTTCTCTCTCCCTCTCTCTCCCTGCCCCTCCCCTGCTCGATTTTCTCTCTCTGTCTCAAAAATAAACATTTAAACATTTTAAATTAAAAAAAAACTCATTTTACGTTTATAATCTCCTTTATTTCTCACATCAACCTTGCGTGGCAGGCATTGTCATCGGAATCTCCACTTTACAGATGAGAGCACAAGAAAGAGAAGGAACTTGACCAAGATGGGAAAACAGGTGAGTCGTGGAGCTGGGGTTGGAGGCCAGGCAGGCCAGGCTTCAGATCCCCCACTGTTAGCCCCAAACAGACGTGGTTCTTGCCCTCGTGGAGTTTACGGTCTGGAGGGAGACTGACATGAAACACACATAGAAAGGCACGGACACACAAAGAGTGGTGAGTACTAGGAAGAAGACGGGTGCTGTGTTTAGTCCCAGGGAAGCCCACTTGTCAGGGAAGCGTTCTGTGAAGCACAGAGGATAGAAGGGGCAATGAGCTGAGGGAGGCTGGGCCGAAGGGTTTGCCCTGGAACCCAGGTGCCTCTGTGAGAAATGCATATTCCTGGGCCTCACTGGTTGGTTGGGTGCCTGGCCATCTTTTTTTTTTTTTTTCTTTATGTGCCCCCTGGATGATTTTTCTCATCAGAGAAATTTGAGAAACACAGCTCAGTAGAGTCAACCTGAGGAGATTAAAAAACATAGCTGCCCAGCCCCCATCCTGAGATTATAACTCAGTTGGTCTAGAGTAAACCCGGAAGCTCCTTTAAAAAAAATCACCTTTAAAAGCTCCTCAGGTGATTCTAATGTGCAGCAGGCTTGGATCTAATTCTAGAAGATTCCACAAGGTCCCAGACTGATTTTCTTTCTTTCTTTCTTTTTTTTTTTAAATTATTTCTTTTTGAGAGAGAGAGAGACCATGAGCAGGGGAGAGGCAGAGAGAGATGGGGACAGAGGATCCCAAGCGGGCTCTGCACTGACACCATGGAACCTGATGCGGGAGCTCGAACTCAGGAGCCATGAGATCATGACCTGAGCTGAAGTCGGACGCTCAGATGACTGAGCCACCCAGGGGCCCCATCCCAGACTGTTTTTCTATATCTCTTTTGAGCTATCAGGATTACCTGGTGCTTATTAAACTGTTCTTTCAGTGACTTAATACTGTGGAGGGAGGGCTTGAACTGAGCCTGAGGTAAACCCTTGCTCAGAGACTCACCCCAGGTTGAACGGACCCTTCCTCACAGACCACCCCCCCCTCCCAGATAACTTTCCCAGGGCCCCTGCAGGGGCTCCCCATGGCTTCCAAGTCCCCCTTAATTATTTGTTTTAAAGTAGAGCATTCCTTTAACTGCTGGGAGAAGTTGCTTCTTCCCACAAACGTCACCCTCCTGTAGGCAGGCAAGGCAGCCTCTCGGTTTTATTCTCTTCGTCTGACACCCAGCTCCAGGACCTCTGGGGCATAGATCCCCCCCTGTGAGGACAATGATGGCATCTGTGGTGTGGCCATGAGAAGAGACTGCTGGTACACAGACAATTTCTTATCTGGTTTCTCACCCTTCTTCCACATAAGGCAGGAAGGCCCCTGGGGGTTGCTCATGCTTGATTCACACCAAAGGGTATGAAAGAATCCACTCTGGGTTTGGGGCCTACCAGCCTCAGGCCCGGAGGAAGCTTGCTGGAGGTGAGGGCAGAGAGGGAATGGAAGGGGCCTGGAACTGCAGCCCCTGGGGAGCGTGCAGTGTAGCCTGAACAAGCAGAGATGATGTGCTGACGACACAGGTGTGAGCTCTGCCACCCGAGAACCTTGTTTCCTCATTCAGAAGTGTGGCTAGCGCTCTCAGTGCTGAGGGTGGGTATGGGAACTCGGAGTTCACAGCAGGGCCTGGGCACAGGAGGAACTCTCTAAAGGGGTTTTGGTTCCTCTTCTTTGGGACAGACACAGAAATGAACTTGACACTGGTGAGGAAGACAGGGCCTGTTGGCAGAGACCCCAGGGAAGGTCCTGGAGGGGACGGGACAGACTCTAGTCGCCGTAGCCCATCCCTGGAGGCCCCAGATCTCCTAAGAGACTCCAGGAGCTGAGAGGTCAGCCCTGCCCACCTGGCCTCACACTCAGAGGCCCTCTGAGCGGCTCTGTGGACACAGCGAGCACTTACACGGGGCAGATGGCTGCCCAGAGGAGGGGCTGGCAGGGAGAAGGGGTGAGGCCTGACCACTGAGGAAGGAATGACGAGAATGAGGCTCTGACTCATCCTCAGGCTTCTGCTCTCAGAAGGAAAGGATTTACTTGGGGGTGTGGCTGGAAGGGAGCCAAGCCGGAGGACGCAGTGAAAAACGAGGGTGCGTAAGGCCTCTTAGCTCGGGGATAAATCATCCTGGGAAGGGCCCGTTTAAAAACACAACTCTATCAGTGGTCTCTGCTTTCTTCTGAGCCATCCTTCCCAATGGAAGTGGTGGTAGGAGGTCCCACTGGCCAGGTCAGGCAGGATGCCTTTCCCGAGCCCTGGGCGGAGTCCTGTTGTGGGTACCATCCCCCAGAAGGCAGGCAGACTTGGCGTTCCAGATCCACTTGGGCAGAGCCAGTGTTTGCCATCACGTCTTGTTCTCTCTACTCTCTACTCTCCTGTCTACTCGTCCCCACCTCACCAAGGCAACAGGGGACTGTTAATGGGACAGCTTTTTCTATATGGCACAAACAGTCCTAAATAGCACAGAGGAACTTATGGACCAGTAGTGGTGATCCTGGGTATCAATTTGTGTGCGTTATTTGCATAGGGGTCGGTAGGTAGGCCTCTGAGGAGGAAGTTTGGTGAGTAGTAGGGGTGGGGCAGGGAGAGAAGAAAGGGGCACAGGCCTGACCTTCTGTATCATGAGAATTTTGGTTGGAAGTAAAAGCAAATCCTATTTTTTGCTTAATGCTGGCCTTGGAAATGAAGTCCAAGTGGTGTGGCTGGCTTCAGATAAGGCTTCATCAGGAACTCTAAATGATGTCATCAAGACCCGGTGTTCCCTGTTGTCTTTGGCCTCAGCTCTTCTCCAGGTAACAGCTCAAGCCGGGACAGGTTCCACACCTTGGGGGCAAGATGCCTGCAGAAGCTTTAAGCCTCACGCCCTCTCCCCCCAGGGCAAAGAACCAGTCTGCTTTGCTGAGAGCTCAAAATGCTGGAACTGAGTTTCACTGGCTCTGATTGGTCTGACTTTGGTCGTGTACCCATCCCTTAACCGGTGACAACCAGGGGGATGGAGTATACTAAGAGGGGGTGGGACACAGTCTCCTCGGGATCCGGATGTGGGTGTGTGGGACCGGGATCTTCACAGGGAGCGCGGTGATGATGGCGAAGGAGGTGGTTGTCCTGGAATCATAACCTGAGTAAGGGCTGTTACTGTCAGTGAGTGAATGGGGACAAGCTGACAAGAAACACTGACCCCTTACTCTCCATAGAGAGAGGGCTGCAGGGAACAGCTAAGAGGGTTCTTTGGGGTCCAGGCTGCAAACTGGGACATGAGTCAGAGAGAGGGGCCTTCTGCCTATTTTGGCTCAGAGCAAAGAACCGTTTTGTGCTGGTGAGGACTGAGGGCCTGTCGCCTCGGCCAGCTCCAGGCATCACAGCCTTCGTAGAGAAGCAGGGATCTCGTGGGGTACCCCAGACAGTGAGATGAGGTCCCTGCCTCAGTTGCCCAGTACCCAGCAGACATCAGCCAGGGGGTCAACAGAAGAAACATCGGCAGACCGGCCGTGGGCACCTACATGACATCCAAGGAACTTCCAGAGACGGTGGGGGTGGGGTGGCAAGTATACAAGCTTTCATATTGGTGAGCAGGGCAACATCCTCAGTATGTGTACCTTTGCTGGATATGACCCTTTAGGCTGGGAGTCAAAAGCTTTGGATTCTGGTCACCATTTGTTAGCTCTGTGACCTCAGGCAAATCCTTCTCCCTTTCTTGGCCTCAGTTTACTCCTCTGTAAAATGGGTGTGTTACCAACCTCAAGAGTAGATGTAGGAATCCGGCGAGCCGGGGCAGATGAAATGGGCAAAAGCTAAAGTGCTGCGGACGGTCAGGGCCTGCTAACACCCTCCATCCTGATTGCCGGAGGCCTGAGGGAGCCGATTGTTTGGGTGCGTTTGTGCCTGGAGGCCCTTGTATCTTGAGGGGAAGCCAAGAAGAACAAGTGTGCCCAGGGGAAGTTGGTGGACACAGAGACCCTGGGGGCCAGGCTGCCAGCTAGGGATGTGGGTGGCTCTCTGGGACACTCCCCTTCCCTGCCACTGAGTCAGAGGAAGGGACCCAGGCTGGGCATCAGCCCTGCAGGTTTTACCAGTTGTTGGCCGGGGCGAAGGGGAGGGCTAGAGAGAGAGGGAAAAGAGAATACAAACAACCTCCTCCCAGACAGATGCAAATCTTCCTCTTCGGCACTGGCACTGGGTGGGGGTGCTCTTGGGCCCCAATCTGTACTTCCTCCTGGCCTCTCCCTAAAGCCAGCCAGCAGGGCCCTCTGGGGATGGCATGTTTCCCAGAATGCAGCTGGTCGCAGGGACCCAGGCCTCTGGGTAGCTCAGATCATCCCTTCCCCAAGTTCTGGGTTCCCTCTATACTCTTCCCAAGCTAGTGTCCACACCATCCCTGGAGAGCTGGCTAGTTGGAATGTCTTCTCTCTGCCACGCTCGGCCTTTCGGTCCACCTGTGAATCAACTACTATTGGATGGAAACACTCCTTCCCGTATTTGCCCAGGCTGGGCAGCTTGCTCTTACTTGCCGAGGAAAGGCCACTCTGTTTGGCTGGTACTGGAGGCCCCTGGGGGTCTCAGACCCTGTCCACAGGCAGCAGTTACTATGGGGGGAAAGGCATGGGTGTGGAGTCAGACTGGATTATAGCTCCTGGGCTTGTCAGCTATGTGATTTTGGACAAACTAACTTACTTCTCGGAGACGAAGTTTCCTTATCTGGAAATAGTATGGCAGTGCCCTATGGGGTTGTCATGAGGACTGGAGATAAGTATCAAAGCTCCTAGCAGGGGTCAATAGACAAACCTTCTTGCCTTCGCACACCTTATCACATATGACTTTTCTTTTCCAATCTCCTCTCTGGCCAAAATGATCAGTTTGTTCAGCAGTCATGTGCTGAGAGTCTACTTTGCACCAGGCACCGTGACCTTTATCTCCACAGCCCTGGGAAGTTGATGCCTTTAAGCTCATTTGATTCAAGAGGCCACTGTGGCTTGGAGAGAGAGTAAGGGTTAGAAGGCTACCAGCCGGTAGAGCCAGGAGTTGATGCTGGGTCTTCAAGAACTAATGGGAACCCCATTCCACGGGCTTCCATGGATGGTTTCTCTGTCTGGAATGTCCTCCCACCTCTTCTCTTTTCTGGATTCCATCAGTCATTCAGGCTCTCATTCCTTCTGTTGCCTCCAGAACACCTTCCGAATCAGTGAGGACACTTGTGGTTGCGTGTGGTTAAGAAATTCCATCCCCAACAGGCTTATGAAAAAAAAAAAAAAATGGAAGTTTTTGTTCGTAACCCAAAAGGCCAGGTGATCTTATTTACGGGAAGGTTAACTAATAGCTCAACTAATGTCAGTATTTTCCTTTTGTCTAAATCTTGGCTCTGCCTTCTTTTATGAAGGCTGAAATGTCAGGCACCACATGGTAGTTCCAGCTCTAACATTCTTACAAGTTTCAGGCATGGTGAAAGAACGAGTCTTAATTTCTCCAAAGCCCAAATTTAGTCCTGAAATCAAGACACGTTGTCCCTGATCGGCTTGACATGGGTCAGGTGCCCATTCCTGAACCAGTCTTATGTCCAGAGGGCCAGAGTCCATGGCTTAGCTTAGACCTAAATCATTTGAATCTTTGGATATGCAGATGGATGGGCTCCACGCTCCTCTAGCGGGAAACAGAGGCATGCTTACCGGGAGACAGGTGAAAGGATGCTGATGGCAAAACTGCGGACGTCCTCGAGCTATTGTTACTTTTCCCCTTTTCTGAATTCCTGCATTCCTTTTTTTTCTCTCTGCTGGGCATCTCTGCCAGGCAGCAAATTCCTTGAGGCCAAGGGCCCTCTGTGTGACCCTGAGTGCTTGCTAAAGCCCCTGGAAAAGAATGGGTGCCAAGGATATGCTTTTCATTTGACTGACATGTTTATTCAGAACTTGATGCATCTAGCATGGTGTTAGTTCTATCAGTCAGGATTGACCTGAGGAGAAGAGAACCATTCTAGGCATCTTAAAGAAGAGGGGGTGAGGGGCGCCCGCACGGCCTAATCAGTTAAGCGTCCGACTTTGGCTCGGGTCATGACCCCACGGTTCGTGGGTCTGAGCCCCACATTGAGCTCTGTGCTGACAGCTCAGAGCCTGGAGCCCGCTTCGGATTCTGTGTCCGCCTCTGTCTGCCCCTCCCCTGCTCCACTTTGTCTCTGTCTCTGTCTCTCAAAAATAAATAAACATTAAAAAAAGAAATAAATAAAGAGGAGGGGCTTTCTGACTGGATATTACCTGACTTACAGAATCACTGCGGAAGTCGAGGCTCTAGGTTGAGCTTTTAAGCGTCCCTGTAAGTCACACTGAGGAACTGGGCCACCAAGAGAGCGGCTGTGTCTTCTGCAATCAGAAGGCACTGCCAACAATGCATTCAGGAGACACCCCAGTCGTGAAACCGCTCTTCCAGCAGCCCCAGAAGCACGGTGTGCCTGACATGATCCAGGCACACTGGGTGCCCACGTCCTTCCTCTCAACACCCACCAAGCCAGCACCTGGACCCTTGAGTTTTGCTGACACCATTGAGGTAAAAGCAGACTTGCCAACCAAAGGAGAGGTAGTTAGACGTTTAGCCCCCACCATCCTTCCACTTTCAAACCTCATGTGAGTTGTGTGGGCGGACCTGAACTGTGTCTGGAATCTAGGAGAGTGTAGATTTACTTATTTATTTTATTTTTATTTTATTTTATTATTTACTTATTTATTTTATTTTATAAAAAAAATTTTAATGTTTATTTTTGAGAGCGAGCGAGAGACAAAGCATAAGCAAGGGAGGGGCAGAGGGAGAGGGAGACCCAGAATCCAAAGCAGGCTCCAGGCTCTGAGCTGTCAGCACAGAGCCCGACGCGGGGCTCGAACTCACGAACCGTGAGATCATGACCTGAGCTGAAGTCAGATGCTTCAACTGACAGCCATCCAGGTGCCCTAGTAGCTGTGTTTTTTTTTTTTAAACATTTATTTATTTTTGAGATAGAGTCAGAGCATGAACAGGGGGAGGGCCAGAGAGAGAGGGAGACACAGAATCTGAAACAGGCTCCAGGCTCTGAGTTGTCAGCACAGAGCCCGATGCGGGGCTTGAACTCATGGAGTGCAAATCATGACCTGAGCTGAAATCGGACGCTCAACCGACTGAGCCACCGAGGCGCCCCAGTAGCTGTGTTTTTAAAACAGAGTATTTTTTAGAGCAATTTTAGATTCATAGCAAAGCTGAGCACAAAGCACAGCGTTCCTGTACCGTCCCTGGCCCCACACTGCACAGCCTCTTCCACTGTCAGCTTCCCCCGCTAGAGAGGTCCACTTGTTACAAGTGATGCACCCCCACAGACACATCACAGTCACCCGAAGTCCCTAGCTCACATCGGAGCTCACTCTCAGTGTGCACGTTCTATGAGTTTTGACAAATGCATAAGGACATGTATCCACTAATATAGTATCATACAGAGTATTTTCACTGCCCTCAAAATCCTTTGTGCTCTGCCCATTCGTTCCCACCTCCCCACTAACCTCTGACAATCACTGATCCTTTTTTCTTCTCCCAGAACTTTATTATTTTCATCCTGGAGAATCCATGTTTTGAGAGACTTAATTTAGGAGAAGGTAGTAAAGGGAACAGGCCTGCGGTGCCTGGGTGGCTCCGTCGGTTAAGCGCCCGACTTTGGCTTGGGTCATGATCTCACGGTCTGGGAGGCGGAGCCCTGCGCCCTGGATTGGGCTCTGTGCCGACAGTTCGGAGCCTGGAGCCTGCTTTGAATTCTGTGTCTCCCTCTCTCTTTCTTCCCCTCCTCCGCTTGTGTGTTTCTCTCTCTCTCCCTCTCTCAGAAATAAATAAATAAACATTAAAAAATAAATAAAAGGGAACAGGCCTAAAGCCACTATTTCTTGGATCAGCTGCTTCCTAGCTGTGTGACCTTGAGCAAATTACTTCACCCCTCTGTGCCCTAGGATCTTCTTTTCTATTAATAGTCCCTCCTCATAAGAATGATATGAGGAGTAAGTGAAATAATTCACATAAAGCTCTTGACAGTGTGTGGCATGCGGTAAAAGCTCAAATGTTTGCTCTGCTTCTTAGTGATCAACTCAAAGCAACCATATCCTGGGTGCAATTTCTGTTAAGCTTTTTTCCCTCTCACCTTTTTTTTTTTTTTTCAGAAAATTTCAACCTCCTAAAACATTAGAAGAGGAATACAATGAACACCTATGAACGTTTCACCTAGATTCGTCAACCATTGACATTTTGCCACATTTGCTTTCTTTCCCTCTCTCTTACAGGAAGTTAGTTGCAAGTTTGCTGACGATTTCCTCTGACCAGATGAGCTATTATCTCACAAAAGCAAGGACGTTCTCCTCTATTATCACTATTATCACACTCAATAAATTTAAATTGATGCAATATTGCCTAATATATATTCCATATTAAACTCTCTCCGTGTTCTTTTTAATCTAGAATCTTTTTTTAAAAATTTTTTTTAACGTTTATTTATTATTGAGAGACAGAGACAGAGCATGAGCATGGGAGGGGCAGAGAGAGAGGGGGACACACAGTCCGAAAGCAGACTCCAGGCTCCAGCTGCCAGCACAGAGCCTGACGTGGGGCTCAAATCCGCAAACCGCGAGATCATGACCTGAGCTGAAGTCGGACGCTTAACCGTCGGAGCCACCCAGGCGCCCCTTTTTAATCTAGAATCTTAACAAGAGGCGTACTTCAGGTCGACTAGTTATCCTCTGCCTTTTCTTTCTCTCATGACAGTGACATTTTTGAGGAATCATTGTCACTTGTTCTAGAGACTAGCCTTTAATTTGGATCCGACTGTCTCATGGTTAGAACTGGATGAAACATGTCTGGGGGCAAGAATACTGCATGCGTGATATTCCCATTGCATCGTATCAGAAGGCACAGAATCCCGGTTTGGTCCATGATTGGTGCTGAGTTTGCATAGGTGGTGCTGTCCACCAGATTTCTCCATTTTAAATATCTTGTTCCCCTTTGGAAGTCTCTGGGGACCCTAGGTTGGGAATCGCCGACCTAGTGTCCAAGTGTTTAATGTCCATTTTATGGGTGAAGACAGTAGAGTGTAGAGAAATACCTGAAATGCCCTGAAAGTCAGTGGCAGGGCTGAGGCTGGCCCGAACCCAGGTCGTCCTGATGCCCACCCAGCTCAGTGCCCACCCCAGGCCCTGCCTTTGACCGTGTCTGAGCAAATGCTGAGAAGGGCTCGTCCTTGAGCCTTCGTTGGGCGAGGGTCTGTATTTCTTGGCAAGTTCTCAGCCTAAGAGTCTGTTTCTGACTAGGAGTAGGAATGAAACACCATGGGATAGAGTGCGTGAGGGGCCATGGCTATGCTCCGTGGACACCAGGCCCCAAACATTGAGATGACGCGAACTCTAGGAGGCATCTAGTTCAACCCCAATCTTCCAAAGAGGATTCTGAGGCCCCACAGTAATGAAATGACCTGTCTGAGGACTCACAAACTTGAAATGCCTGCCAGGGAGGGTCAGGCTGGCTGCCTAGGAAGGTCTCATGGAGGCGGCGCGGGTGGGGAAGGAACACAGCACTTGAACATATCCCATGTGTCAGGGTCTGCTCCTCAGTTCCCAGAAGCAGAAACTAGGTTTGTTGAGGACACCCAGAGGTGACTGCCACCCTGGCCCTGGCAGACATTAAGCCAAATTCTGGAGACCAAAGTCTAGAGTCCATTGTACCAATGGCAGTGGCAATGAAACAGTCCAGTGAATCAATTTCATCATTCCCTGGGGGCTGCTTGGCACACCTTCCTTCCAGGAGGCACAGTGTCATGTTTCTGTTCTTTGAGTTCATTTCCTCTACCCCCTGCACACCAGTCCCTCTCTCTTATCCTCTTTGGCCCATTCTTTCTCAGAATGGATACTGTATAATTTGTTGTGCCTTCTGAGTTATAATTACTTGTCCATCACATCATCTCTGAGGTCCCACCCAGATTGCCCTGTTCAGAGTCCTGGGTGCTTCAAAACCATTTCAATCACATAATCCCAATAGTCTCTTAGACTGGACTGTTTCAAAAGATTCATACATTCAATCAAGTATTGGTACATTCATTAAGCGCCAGACTCTGGGGACCCAATGGTGAACAAGATGATGAGGGACTCTTATCAGGAAAATGATGTCACCAGATATTCAGCTTATATACAGGACTGTAGTTGGGCATGGGGGCTGGGGACTGAGGACCAGTGAGAGGACTGTATCTCTGAGCCCTGTAGGAGGCCTTGGTTTCCAGAAGAGGGTGCTGGCCATGGGTCCAGATCTGAAGACGTAATGTCAAAGTGTTTTATTGGTGTGCTCAGGAGCACAGACTCTAAGGGGCCCCTGACTGGCTCAGTTGATAGAGCATCTGACTCCTGATCTTCGGGTCATGAGTTCGAGTCCCCCATTGGGCACTCGAAGTTCCCCATTACTTAAAAGAAAAGAAAGAAAGAAAAGAGCACAGACTCTGGAACCTGATTCTACCACTATATAGCAAGACCTTAGTTTCCTTGTCTGTAAAATGGTGGTAATAATTTTACATCATAGGATTATAAATTGAGGAGACAGAGCAAGTATAGTTTCTAGCTTCCTGGAAAGGAGGAGCACCAGATGCTACTCCTGAACTAGGGAGTACAGGAGGAGCAGGTGGGTTTGGGGTGGAGGACGCTCTATCCCATCTGGGATTCTTCATTCTAAGGACCCCGTGTAAGGCATCTTCCTGGAGCTGCTCAGCAGGCAGTTGGATGCTGGGTCCTAGGCTCCATAGAAAAATCTGTGCTGGATTTTCCATTTCATTTAGACTTTTTCTGATCCATTCTTTTAAGTTGAGGCCGTACGGGGCGCCTAGGTGGCTTAGTCGGTTAGGTGTCCAACTTTGGCTCAGGTCATGATCTCACAGTTTGTGAGTTCAAGCCCTGCATCGGGCTCTGTGCAGACAACTCAGAGCCTGGAGCCTGCTTCAGATTCTGTGTCTCCCTCTCTCTGCCTCTACCCTGCTCATACTCTGTCTCTCTCTCTAAAGTAAATAAATATTTAAAAAAAAAATTTAATTTAGGCTGTATGGGCCACAGCCTTCATGTATGGCTTACAGGTGGTGATGGAGTTGGGGCTAGAACTCAGTCTCCTTTATCCCGAATCTTTCTGCTTCACCAGGCTCTACTCTCTTACTCCAAGAGTCAATAGCTTCTATGTATCAACTCTTCCTATTGTCAGATGCTATGCTGGAGCAGGTACCTGGATTCTCTTTTTTGAACCTCTTGATCCTCTGAGATAGCTACTGTTACAGAGGAAGAAACAGGGGGAGGCTTCAGGAAATTAAGCGTGTTGCCCAGGGTTATGGAGTAAATGGCCAAGGGTCTGCCCAACTTCTGTGCCCATGCTCAGAAGTGTATGTGCTAGGGCAGAGCTGTCCAAAAGAACTTTCTGTGATGATGGAATGCTTTTTTGCACTGCTCAATGGGGTAGCCACAAGCCACATAGGCAGATGAGGAACCAAATTTTTAATCTTATTCTATTTAACTTAATTAAAATTTTTCTAAAAATTAAAAAAAAATGTTTATTATATTTTTGAGAGACAGAGCACGAGCAGGGCAGGGGCAGAGAGGTAGACACAGAATCCAAAGCGGGCTCCAGGCTCTGAACTGTCAGCACAGAGCCTGATGTGGGACTTCAACTCACGGACTGCGAGATCATGACCCGAGCTGAAGTTGGATGCTTAACCGACTAAGCCACCCAGGAGTCCCATAACTTAATTTAAATTTAATAGCCACATGTGGGTGGTGGCCACCATGCTGGACAGCACTGTCCTATTTCCTTCCAGAAGGTCAAGAAAGACCCAGAACTTCTCCTCATGCCTTGTTGCAGTTACATGGTTCATAGTTAGGGGCAGGATCATCTTGAACAAAACACGGTTTTTGCCACAGGCTACTGAGCTCCTCAAAATAGTAAGGCATTCTAGCCCTTGAGGGTTAAATAGATATTTCCTGCTGCCCACGGTGTTCAGAGGCACCAGATGGGAAAGTTGGATGGTGTGGGAGGTGTGAAGGCCCCTAGTGGCTTCTGGGATGGGGAAAGGAAATGCCCTTTTGTGGCATCCCGGAATGGCTGGCATCCCAAGCAACAGGCTGTTGCCTGGGAGACAAAGAGCACCAGAGACTTCCCAGGGGCGGCCGGCCTGCAGAGGGACCACCCCTGGGGGAGAGTAGCTGGAAGCAAAGGGAGGGTTGAGGAGAGGACCAGAGCAGGCTGGATGGGGCATCGGGGGACAGCAGGCGAGGAGATGCTGGGACGGTGCCAGGGTTTGCCTGCTGCAGATGGCACTGCTGAGGGGGACCGAGGGCTGGCAGCGGCTGTTGGCAGTGGGGTGGGGGTGCCGCAGAGACAGTGGGGACTTGAACAGGCTTGGGCAGGAGGAGTACTCACTTCTAAGTCCCTTGTCGATTTAGAAGACCCCTGGTGTAAGCCAACTGCCTGTACCCTGCAACTGTCAGCAACAGCCTCGTCAATTAGAGGCTGAGAAGAGGCTTGTTACCATGTAAGCAGCACCTTCTGTGGCTGCAACAGTGCCTTCCTTCCCTTCCTTCCCCCCCGGCAGGACGATTTTCTAATTACATCTAGCTGGGAACGCCAAGTATGTTTCCCACTGCATTTCATTTCCGGGCCTGTTGAACGCAGAATTAATTTTTAATCACCCTGGAGGTGTTGAGTTTAATTACCCAGATTGAAAATGACAAGGAGAACAGGATTCAGAGGGTAACTTCTCAGGAATGGGGAACATATGTATTTTCCGAAGGCCGTTGGGGGACACGTCTTGGCCGTCCAACAAGCCCACAGTAGACCCAGCTCTGCAGTAGGGGTGCAGTAGGGTTCGGGGTGAGAGGAAGTAGAAAATGTGATCACTGGAGAAGCCCAAGCACAAAACTCAGAAGTAGGACCCAGTCCTGGACCTTCTTTCCTCAAGTTCTCGGTGGTAGAAGGAAGGCTGTTCATCAACTCACGCAACCCAGTGCTCTTTATGCTATGTCACCGTGTCTGTCCAAGTCCAGAAGCCAGTAGCAACTGAGAGTCGATATGGTTGCCCCAGATGGCCCTTCCCCTTTCCTGTTTGGGCATGGGTAATCTTGCCTAGGGCACCTGCCCTAGGACCAGGTGCCATCCAATTTTCCTTACAGAGATTGGTGTAGGTGTGGGCATGTGATGCCATCTTGACCGATGAGTTGTGGGAAAAAGTGAGGGGGCAGGTCCTGGAAAAGGTGTTTTTTTGGTTCTCAAAATGAGACACACAAGAGATGCCCCCCTCTTCTACTAGGTATTGTATCTTGGTGTGAGGATTTAAAACCTGGAACTGGGCAGCCATTGTTTCACCATGAGGAGATCCCCTCGAGAATGTGGCTGATATTCTGAGGATGGCAGAGCCTGAAGAACCTGGGTTTTCAGTTATGCTCCTGAATGAGCCAATACGGAACACCCTACCCAAGACCCTTTTGTTAGCTGTGTTAATAGAGTCTATGTGGCTGCAGTCATCTTGAGGAAGGTTTTCTGTTCCTTGTAGCCCAGGGCATTTTAAGGGAGACTTAGACACTCAACAAATACACTCAAGGGAGAGACACTCAACAAATACAAATTACGACTTGGATCCTGCTCTCAAGGGGCTACAGTTGAGTGGCAGACAACGTGGTGTGGTAGGTGTGGTGAGCTGAGGGTGACCAAACTGGACCAGGAGTGTTCAGGGAGGGCTTCTTGGAGGAGGTGATGTTTAAAGGAAAGGAAGGTAGGCAGCAAAGGTGGTGGAAGAGGCATTTCAGGCCAAAGATCCCCATGAACAGAAGCAGGGCAACCCGCGATAGTCTGGGGTCTTCTGAGGACCCCGCTGGAGCGACTCCGGGGGGCGTCTGGGCCAGCACACGGGGGGAGGCAAGGGAGACAACCGGGGCACTTGCACAAGCCTGAGAGTGAGCACCCCCTTCGGTGTTATGTCCTAGGCATCTCATCTGGCCCTGGAGGTGGCGGTGTTGGAGGAGAGGGCAAGGGACAGATCTCAGAGGGCTCCTAGCAACTCTGTCCCAGTGAGCCATCAGCAGCCTTTGAAGGGCTTCCTGGATTTTAGACTAATCTCCCTGGTCACAGTACAAAGGAGTGCTCAGCAGGAAATAAGGTGCAAGTGAGGCAGGTCAGCAATGAGACTTTTGGGGGGCCCAGAGAGATCAGGGGGCACTAGAAACGCGACACATCCAGCAGGCTGCGGCAGGGAGCATGGGGCAGGGGAGGTAGTGTCCACTCCTGGCTTTGGAGGCCTGTGGGGGTGGCCGGAAACAGGGTATGGAGGTTGTGGTCTGCTGTTTACCGACAGCAGCGTGGTGGTTCCAGCTCAGGGTGGTGGGGAGCCACGTGGCGGGGAGCCACGGAGACTGGAGGGTGCCAAATTGAGTCCTGGAGGGTAGGGACCAGGTCTGCAGTGTTTTCTGTGTTCCTTACAGCTTGAGTTTCCACTCGTGGTCTTCGATCATCGCTCCTGACTTAGCCCCACCCCCACCCACCTACGGACAGTGGGGAGGAGAGTCCACCAGACTGGAAGCTGCAGGAGGGCCGGGGTTCTGGCTCAGAGTCATGGTCGCTGAGGCTCACCATGCCAGGCACGGGGGCCAAGCCTTGCATGTTCATCCAGCCCCACTTTATCCTCACAACATCCCATGAAGTGGGATGTCGTATCTGAAGCTCTTTGGGTCTATTTAACAAAGATTGATTGAGGACCTTCTAGGTGCCCAAAGCTGGAGATACAGCATTAACTTAACAGACAAATATCCTTGCCTTCTTGAGGCTTTCGTTCTATTGATTGCAAGTGTCAGAAAACTATCTCAGACTGGCCTAGACAAACACCGGTAGGTTTCTATAACTAGGACAACACAGGGTAGATCTTAGGCAGAGTGGGAGCCAGGAGCTCAGGTGAAGTCTTTGACAATCTTCTCCTATGAGGGTCTCTCATTTCTGCCTCTTTTTTTTTTTTTTTTTTTTTTTGCTTTTGCTTTATTCTCAGGCAGACTCTTCCTGTGCTGTGCTCACTCCTGCAGCTGGCAAGTGAGATCATTGCCAGGAGAACCATAAGAATGGGGAAGAATGGAGAACAGTGGTTTTGGAGAAACCATGGCAGTGGAGGAAAAGAGAATAGATCCCCCCCACACACAGGAGGGGAAACTGAGGTTAAGAGATAGTAAATGACTTGCCCAAAAAGCAGTTAGTATACATCTGCATCCAGAATTTCAATTCAAGTCTCTTTGACTCCAGCACCTGAGCTCTGATCTCTGATTCTCCAGGGCCTCCTTTCCTGGGCCTCCTGTGGGGCAGAGGCAGCGTGTGGCAGCAGAGAGAGGGGCTCTGGGGTCGGTCGAACCTGGGTTAAATCCTGGCTCTGCCATTATGTAAATAAACTCTCTGGGCCTCAGTTTCCACTTTTGTGAAATGGGTCTAATGATGCCTACCTCACAGGGTTATTGGGAGGATTACATGAATCCTTTTACAGGATGTAGAACTCCCCGGGAGAGAGCCTAGCTCATGCTCAGTGAGAACTGAATGAAGAAAAAATTTTTTTAATGTTTATTTATTTTTGAGAAAGAGAGAGACAGACAGACAGAGGGCAAGCAAGGCAGGCAGGGGTTTGCAGAGAGAGAGGGAGACACGGAATCCGAAGCAGGTTCCAGGCTTTGAGCTGTCAGCACAGAGCCCAATGTGGGGCTCGAACTCATGAACTGCAAGATCATGACCCAAGCCAAAGTCAGATGCTCAACTGACTGAGCCACCCAGGCGCCCCGAGAACTGAATGGATTTTTAAAAATAAATCATCCAGTGGGAGCTGAAAAGAGAATTTTTAATGGCTGAAAGGATGACATCTCTGAGCTTACATATTCTTTGAGGCCACCTCAGTGGTTAGATACTTCCCTGAATTTCCTCCATGCTGGGGCAGGCAGAAGGGAAACTCTGAGAAAAAGGGAGTCAGGGAGACGGGGGAGGGCTTCGCATCCTACCATGAGAATAAGACCCAGTTTCCGGTCTGTCAATGTCAAGGGAAACGGAAATCCTGCTCCAGGGCCGGAGGGAAGCCCCCACCCCATCCCCACCAGGGGATGTGCATTCACGTGGGGGAGGGAGGGAGGTGGGAGCTCCTCTGATCTCCTGTCTGGGTCCTCCCAAGAGGCCACTGGAAAGCCTTGGGAGTGTATAGGCATGTGGCCCTGCAGAAGCCTTCTTGGTAACATCCTGATCCTGATGCCTGATCACATGCCTCCTCCCCCAGCCTTACCTTCACTGTGAGGTGAGGTCTCTGAGCAGAGAATGTTAGCGCGGAGGCGAAGAGGGTAGGCTCTCAAGTTTGGATGGTTTGGGTTCAAATCCTACTGTTCTTCCTGTGCAGCGACAATATGGCCTGGGGGTAATGCTATTAGTTGCTGCTACTCCCATCATCCCCAAGTGGTGCCAGTAAACACACATACACACACCACATACCAAACACACGCATCCTTCCCCGGAGTGACGGTGTGCCCAGCCCAGGCAATGGGTTCCGACTGGCCTGAGCCAAGGATGGGCAACCTATGACCCGAAGGCCAAATCTGACTGCCCCCTGGTTTTGTACGGCCCACAGGCTAAAATGGTTTTTGATATCTGTTAAGTGGTTGAGAACAATCAAAAGAAAAATATTTTGTGACACCTGAAAGTTACGTGATATTCGAGTGTCAGCGTCCGTGAAGTTGTGCTGGGGCGACAGCCTTACCCACGCTCTCACGTGCCTGCTGCTTTCACGCTGCCAGGCAGAGCTGAGTAGTTGTAGCAGCGATTATGTGGCCCTTAAAATATTTCCTCTCTGGCCCTTTGCAGAAATTGTTGCCGACCCCTGGTCTAAACCAATCATCATAATCCTGCTCCCTTTCTCCCCAGGCTTTCTTGAAGCCAGGAATGGCCCCATGTTCCAGTTCTTTCCTGAGTACTAAGCAGAAATCTGCTGGGGACGTTTGTTTAAAAGCATTGCTTTTCTGAGGGAAGGGGGTAGACACGGCTGGGACCTCCCCTTTTTCCTACTTTCCGCCTGAAGTGGGGGTGTGCTGTCTGGAGCCCACCCAGTCCTTTTCCTTCAGAGCTCATTTCCTGCCAAGCAACAGGAAACAGAGGGTCACGAGCCCAGTGGGGAGGGCTGGCTGGGGTCCAAGCCGAGGGGAGGTCCACCCTCGCCATCCGCCCAGGAGCATGGACTGCTTCTCATCTAGACCAGGTTTGGGCCCAGAGGGGCTGCCAGTCACCTGGGCTGGACAGAAGAAGGGTCAGCCCCCCAAGAACTTGTCCGGGTGTCCCAATATCAGCGCGTGGAGGAGGACGATGGACCGGCGCTCCTCACTGTTGAACCTGGTGCTCAGTACTTCCCTGAGTCTGTTCCCCTCTACTCCTAGCTCCTCCACATGGCTGGAAGGGAGTTGGTAATTAAAAACAGAAAGATTGGATGGGTGACTGGAGGGATGACGGGTGGAGGGAGTGAAGAAGGAAGGGAGAATATGGTTACTAAGAGGCTTCCGCACACATGAGCTGACAGTCCTCCTGTGAGGTCACAGGCTAGGTATTGTTATGCCTGGGTGTTTTTAAGTTTATTTTATTTATTTTGAGAGAGAGAGAGGGAGAGAGAGAGAGCATGCACACACATGTGGGCGCAAGCATGAGCCAGGGAGGGGAAGAGAGAGGGAGAGAGGGAATCCCAAGCAGGCTCCGTACTCTGTGCAGAGCCCGACAGGGGGCTCCATTTGGCGAACCGTGAGATCATGACCTGAGCCAAAATCAAGAGTTGGACACAACCGACGGAGCCACCCAGGCGCCCCTTGTTATGCCCATTCAATAGAGGAAGAAACTGAGGCTCTGTGAGACTAATTGACTTTCCCACAATCATGAGAGTTAGGTGGAGCAGGGACCCCAACACCAAAGCTGGTCCAAATCTCTGAGCATGGGTCCCTCTTGCCTCATCTCCTTAGACATCAGCTCCAGGCCATGTTGGGACCTATATTCGGAGACACAGGCGAAGAACCTGCTGTCACCTCAACAAAGCATGAAAGGAACTTTCATGATGTGGGTCTGGGCAGCTGCCTCTTGTCCACATCCCCCAGTTCTGCTCTTGGGACCGCCAAGAACACGTCACTTCCTAGTGGGTGCTCGGTACATATTTGCGGAATGAATGAGTTGCTTCTATCAGTGCAAATTCCTCAACAGAAAGTCATAGGCGTGAAATCCCAGAAAAGCAGGTGAAATTGACATTGTGTTTGCTAGCTTAGCCCTGGATTGGAATGTGCAATCCGGTAGCAGAATGAGGTTTGTGCCATGCTCTACAAGCAAATGATAATCACTGCTGTGATCAGAGAAGAGCATTTATTTTTTTAAGTTTATTTCTTTGAGAGAGACAGAGAGAGAGAGAGAGAGCACGTGCACAAGTGGGGGAGGGGCAGAGAGAGCGGGAGAAAGAGAGAATCCCAAGCAGGGGCCACACTGTCAGGGTGAGCCTGATGCGGGGCTCGAACTCACGAACCACAAGATCATGACCAGCGTTGAAGTCAGACGCTGAACTAAGCCACCCAGGCGTCCCCAGATAAGAACATTTAGCCTGTATGCTTGCTAATGTGCCACTCACTACACCACGTACGTGATGGAAATTGTCTCATTTAAGCGTCACAACAACCCAATGAGGTAGACATTATTGCTATCCTCGTTTTATGGTTGAGGAATCTGGAGCTCAGAGAAGTTGGATAACTTCACCAAGGCCACACAGCTAGTGGGTGGCATTGTCTGATTTTACCCCCGGGGCTTTCACCTCGGTGGAATAAGACAGGAACCGGCAGGGAAGACTGGGGTGGGATGGACCTACAGGACTGGCTCGGGGTGGGGGGACAGAGGCCCCCCCTGTAATCTGTAAGGAGGATGGCTGTGTCAGAGCCCTGACAGCAAAGAGAGGTGCTCACATAAGGGCAAGTGGGCGAGGCCTCGCACACCCACCGGCCTTGTGGTGCCAGCCGGTCTTTCCCTGTCCCGTTCCAGGCACGGCCCAAGCGTGATCACTCAGCCGACAGCACTGTTTGTGTGTGTTGAGGGTGGGAGCAGTGGGCTAGGAGGGGCTGGGCTGGGCTGCCGTGATTGTGACTCTCCCCCACATCAGCGTCTCCTGGACGTGCTGGTGATTCATTCACCCTTCCCGGTCAGCTGTGCCTCTGCCAGGGTGCGACTTGTAGTCAACAAGCCCCGTGCCATCGGGCGAGAGAGAGACGGGGAGGGCAGTGGCTCAAAGGGCAGCCCTAGGTCTCCCACCAGACCCGAGAGTCTCCTCCTGGGCCTGACGAGCTCGGCCACCCCGAGCCCCTGCGTGAGGCCCACCCCCGCCCAGGGCAGGGAGCCTTTCCCTGCCCGTGAGCAAGGAGGCATGGTGCACAGCATCGCTGCTGGCGCCTCTGACCTCTTTTTCCTGGGCAGCGCCAGGACCTCTGCTCCCTGGGGTGGCCCAGAGGTACAGCTACTCTACACTGGGGTCTGGGTCGTGATGGACACCCACTCTAGGCCTGGCAGGGACCAGTGGCTGACGTGGGGTGGGTGCTCACTCAGTGAAGGTTTGTTGCCTGGTGGAGTGATGGAACAGGCCCAGAACTCAGCGGCCAGACGAGAAACCAGAGAAGGCATATCCCTGCCTTCAAGGGACTTAAACCTTGACTCACGTGTAAGAACACCAGTAACAGAACGCTTAAGTGTTAAATCGCGAGCTCTCCCTGGGTGCTCTGAGAGTTTAAAATGGGAGCTGGGACCCTCCCCGGAGGACGTGGACTCATGTTGGTCCGAGTGGGGAGCCTGGGGTGGGGTGTGAGTGTGGAGGGGGCTCAGGAAGAACCTGGCGAGAAATACAGTGATCGTCTGAGCCTCTGGAGTGGGAAGGTCCTTAAATATTGGGTCTGACGCCAACAAGTTTCTAACGGTGCGTGGCTAGAAGTTTACCCAGCGCCAGGAACCAGCTAAACATAGACACGTTCTTCTTACTTAATCCTCATACCAGCCTGTGGTGGAGGTCTCAGGATTGTTCCCATTTTTATAGTGAAGAAACGGGCTCTAACAGGATCAGTAAAATGCCTAAAGCTGCACAGATACGGAGGAGAGAAAGACCCGGACCGACGTTATCCAATATAGAGGCCGCCAGCTACGGGTGGCTGTTGAGCCCTTGAAATGAGGCTAATCTCAGTTGAGCTGTGCTTTAAGTGGAACATAACACACTAGATTGCAAAGACTTCCCACAAGACAAAAAAATCTAAAACATCTCATTAGTAGGGGCCCCTGAGGGGCTCAGTTGTGTAAGTGACCGACTCTTGATTTCAGCTCAGGTCATGATCTCTCGGGTCATAAGATGGAGTCCCGAGTCGGGTTCTGCACTGACAGCTTGGAACTTGCTTGGGATTCTCTCTCTTCAACTTTCTCTGCCTTTTCCTCTGCTAGCACACACACGTGTGCGCTCTCTCTCTCTGTCTCTCTCTCTCAAAATAAATAAACATTTAACCCCCCCCCCAAAAAAAATCCCAAAACGTCTCATTAATAGCTCTTTTTAGGACTTACTGCCTATGGAAATGGTATTTTGTATATATTGTATGAAATAAAACATGAAATTAATTTCATCTGTGGTCTTTCTTTTTTTTGTTGTTGCTGTTGTTGTTTTTTACTGTGGCTACTAGAAAATTTAAAATTATGTAGGTGGTGTGCATAATATTTCCAGGGGACAATACCCTGCCAAGTCAGCCCTTCTTGAGCACCTCTAGAGATGGTGTGTTCGTGTCCTAGGTTAGCCCTAACAAAGTGCCACCAACGCAGTGGCTTAAACAACAGAAATTCGTTGCCACAGTTCTGGGGGCTAGAAGCTTGAGGTCAAGGTGTCGTCAGCAGGGCAGATTCCTCCTGAGGCCTAGAGGGACTCTTTTCCAGGCCTCTCTCCTGGCTTCCGGAGGTTTGCTGGCGATACTTGAGTTCTTTAGCTTCTGCTACATCACCTCATCTCTGCCTCTATCTTCACGCGGCGTCCTCCTTGTGTGTGTCTGTGTCCAAATGTCCCCTTTGTTTAAGGACAGCAGTCATACTGGATTAGGTGCCCACCCCAGTCTCCTATGACCGCATCTTAATAACTAACTACATCTGTAAAGATCCTTTTTCTTTCTTTTATTATTTTTAAATTTTTATTTATTATTGAGACAGAGAGAGAGAAAGAGAGACAGAGACAGAGACAGAGTGTGAGCGGGGGAGGGGCAAAGAGAGAGGGAGACACAGATTCTGAAGCAGGATCCTGGCTCGAGCTGTCAGGACAGAGCGTGACGTGGGCTCGAACTCACGATCCATGAGATCATGACCTGAGCTGAAGTTGGATGCTTAACCGACGGAGCCACCTGGCTCCCCCTGAAGATCCTTTTTCTAATTAAGGTCGCCCAAAGTGCTGGCAGTGAGGATTTCAGGAGATGATTTTGGGGGCACACAATTCAACCTATAACAGACGGGGCACTCTCTTCCTCTGCGATAGCTCATTCTGAATACGATCACCCTAACTGGTGCCAGCCTATAGATCTGCTGAAGATTCCTTCTTCAAATCACTTGCAAATGCCCAGCCCAACCCTGGTGGCATCAGAAGCCAGGGACACACGCATTTCGTTCCTTGGAGCCCAGGTGAGACCGGCCCCACCCCGGGTGAGACTGTATCTGTTATGTAATGATAACAACTGGAGAGCAGGAAGGAGAAAACTGATAAAGGAGAGAAGATTAAAAATAACCAAGGCACGGAGGTGGGGAGGGGCTGCCCATATGACCTTTGCCCTTTGCAACGTTGATTTACAAACAGCAGAGCCAGGAGGTCACCCAGGTGTGTGTTGGCTATAAAAACCTTGGCACCTCTGCAGGTGACACAATTTTCTGCTCGTGGGGTTGTGTGGTGAGTCCTTCAGAGAGACAGGCAGCTGGGACCAGCCCAACTCCTTGCCACAGTTGTGACTTCGGAGAGTCGCAGAATTTATTGGAGCCTCTGTTTTCTTGTCTGCAGAACAGGAATGAGAAGGAAGACTTGTCCTGCTCGCCTCGCTGGGTTATGGTGAGGGGCAATCTGAGAGACACAGCTCGGCCTGGGGTGCAGGAAGGACCAGGATGGGCGCCAAGTCCTATCAGTGCCCCTCACGTGTTGTGTGTTGTCTATTCAGGCGGGTGTCAGGTGCACGAGGGCTCTCGCCACTCAGAAGAGGTCTCTGCCTTCCCAGTGGAGCAGCAGCAGCAGCCCGGGAGCTTGGCAGAAATGCAGACTCGTAGGCCCCACGCCAGACCTTCTGCAGCAGAAATTGCATTTTAACAAGATCCCCAAAAGGGGTGCCTGGGTGCTCAGTGGGTTGAACCTACTTCAGCTCAGGTCATGATCTCATGGTTCATGGGTTCAAGCCCCGTGTCGGGCTTGGTGCTGACAGCTCAGAGCCTGGAGCCTGCTTCGGATTCTGTGACTCCCTCTTTCTGCCCCTCCCCTGCTCGCAGTCCGTCTCCCTCTCTCAAAAATAAATAAACATGAACAAAATTTTTTCAGACAAAATCCCCAAGAGATCCGTCTGCTCCTTGAAGTTTAAAAAGCCCTGCTTTGATAGACATTGTTTTTGTGTGGCCTGGGTCCATTCTCTCTTCTTCTGGTAAAAGCGATCTTCCTTTCTTTGGGAGAATCATGCCCCACTCCCCCTCTTCCCCAGTTGTAAATGCTTCAGTGGGGTTTATCTGCTTTCCAGATACTTGAGGGGGCATGAAAGCTAGTCCTGGCCAGTCGAAACCAATCCTGGGATTTTGCCTGAACTCTTGGCAAAGAGGAGCTCTCTGTGAACGCCTTTATTCATCTGCAGGATGGAAACCTGGAGCTGGGTGTCGCCATCGTAGTCACCACTGTGGGGAATCTAAGAACGGAGGCCCCACAGAGAGGAGCAGGTGTGCGTGGGGTGGGGGTGGGGGGCTGGTGACGGAGAGGAAGATTCTTTTTTGTTTGTATTTTATTATTATTACAATTTTTTAATGTTTACTTTTGAGAGAGAGAGAGAGAGAGTGAGCGGGCAAGGGGCAGAGAGAGAGGGAGACACAGAATCTGAAGCAGGATCCAAGCCCTGGGCTGACAGTGCAGAACCCGACGTGGGGCTCAAACTCACATACTGTGAGATCATGACCTGAGCGGAAGTCAGACGCTTAACCAACTGAGCCACCCAGGCTCATTATTATTATTATTATGTTTTTAATGTTTATTTATTTTTAGGAACATGAGCAGCAGAGGGGCAGATAGAGAAGGGGACAGAGGATCTGAAGCAGGCTCCGTACCGACAGCAGAGAGCCTGTTGAGGGGCTTGAACTCACGAACTGTGAGATCATGACCTGAGCCGAAGTTGGATGTGCAGCTGACTGAGCCACCCAGGTGCTCCAAAGAGGAAGATTCTTTTTTTTTTTTTTTTTAGTATGAAATGCATTGTCAAATTGGTTTCCATACAATACCCAGTGCTCATCCCAACAGGTGCCCTCCTCAATGCCCATCACCCACTTTCCCCTCCCTCCCACACCCCATCAACCCTCAGTTTATTCTCAGTTTTTAAGAGTCTCTTATGAGAGGAAGATTCTTGATCACATCTTTTGAATCTCTAGCTTTGTTCAAAGCCAACTCAACTCCTCTTGGCTTTTCAGTCCACGTAAGCCAACTAATTCCCTTTTGCCTAAGCCAGTGTGTAATGGGTTGCTGACACTTAGAGCTTTCCTTTCCGTGGTGCTGTTGAGCTGAGGGCAAGGCAAGATTTGCATCCTTGTGGACTCCAGGGGAAGACAAGAAGGGCCATTATGATGGTGAGTGGGTAATGCCCCAATAGAGTGAGGCTCGTTGGGGGAGAGAAGTCAGGGAGGGCTCCCTGGAGAAGGTGGCACTTGAGCTGACTCTGAAGGACAATGGAGTTAGCCACGCTAGCAGTGCAGGTGAGAGTATTCCAGGCAGAGGGAAGCATATGAGCCAAGGCAGGGAGGCAGGAAGCAACGTGAAGGGCCCACGGTCCTATAGACATTCTCAGGAAGCACAAGGCATGGGAGAGGCCGGGTGGTAAAGAAAGTGGACGACTTGGTGGGTGACAATGATGCGAAGCTGGCACTCCATGGCCAGCCTCTTCCCTGTGTGGGCCCAAAGGAACTGACGGTGAAAGGGACGGGCCAGGGCGTCTGGGGGAGCATCTTTTTACTGAATAAGGCTGATATCCAAGGTTGCCATTCCTGAGGGACAAATCATACCCATGCTGAGCTCCCTGCCCTTGGGAACTCTGGGGACACCCTGGCATGATGGGCAGGGGGTTAGCATCATAGCCAGAAGATCCAGGTTGGAATCTCACTTGTGCGATCACTAAGATTTGTGTGATCTTGGTGAGTCCCTTCGCTTTTCTGGTCCTCATCTGTAAAAAATGGGAGCTTCAAAATTCCTACCTCCAAAGGGCTGCAGTGAGAATTGGGGGAGACAGTGGATAGAAAATCCCTTTAAATCTGCAAAACAGGGAAATCTGCAGCCTCCCGGTTGAGAGGAGATAGATCCCTGCTGGCTAAGGCCCTGGAGGTGAGGTATAGGGAAGCCTCCCTGCAGATAGGACCCCCTGGTTTCCATGCCTTCCCAGCCCTAACTACGGGAATCTGGTCTCCAACAGAGGGGTCACGCCTCCAGGGGCTTAGTCTCCACCTGGCTCTAGTTGGCCAATTCTGAAGCTGCCCTCAGGCCCCGCCTTCTGCTCTCAGGCCTGGGCTGGCACTCCCAGCCTGGGCTCTGGGTGGAAACCCAGCGTCCCTGAAGCTCTGGAAAAAGGCCAGGGCTGGGGCTTCCCACCCTGAACCTCAAGGATGCCTAGAACCACAGATGCTACCGAGTACTTCCTGCGTGGGCCAGTTACCACCTGAACATGCACTCAAACGTACCGTGTACCGCACAGTATCCCCGTTTTAAAGATGAAGAGTGGTGCAAAGAGATAAAGACACCTGCCCAAGGTACCACGGCTACCAAGTGGCAAGGCAAGGCCTAGAGCCTGGCTCTGTCCTGTGAGCCACAGGGTTGCCATGAAAATGTTCAACACTTTCAGCAAAACGGGGGAGAGGGAGGATTTCTTTTCTGGCTCCTTCCTGCCTCTCCCGTCTAGTCATCTCACCTTCCCTAGGCCTGAAGATCAGGGTGGAGGCAGCCCAGGGATGTGAAGACCTGTGCAGGGGGATGTTGAGGGGATGTCTGACCAGGCAGGTGATGTCTTCAAAACCCAAAGGACTGGAGGTTTAACTGTGGGATGACGGGTAGTAGGTGGTATTTTGGGCAAGGAATCCAGCTTAAATGGTCCCCTCAAAGCATATCCAGGGAGCAGTGTCCTGCTCCTGGAGTCAGGCCTGCCGTGCCTCCAGGCTTCTTGCTGAAAGCTCTGGGCTCCATCAACCTGGGGGACGGGGGATCAGCTCGGTGTGGGATTGCCTGAGCATGTCCCTGCCTCCAGGCTGGAGGCCTCGGCAGAGAGGAATGGAGGGGTGGAGGAAACGAGCTGGGACCCAAGGCCACTTGTTGAGGAAAAGCCTTGCGACATTTTATAGGCTTGTAAATGGGGGGCAAACTCAGGGGAAATGAGTGGCCTTCAGGCACAAGCTGACGGTCAGGTATTCCTTTTCCGAGCCAGGCCCAAACTGGGTTCCCACAGACAGTAACTAACCCTGCGGGTTTCCTCAGGGCAGAAAGGGTTCCTGGGACACTGGCAGATCAGAGTGGGATGGTCACCTATTCCCTGAGGTTTCCAGAGCTCACCCTGGGACTGGCAGTGGTTGTGGGATAAGAAAGCAGGTGCAAGATCAGGATCAGAATCCCCCTGCCTCCAAGGAGGGTGGGAGCTCATTTCCTAGAAGCCCAGACCATCCTCACCCCTGCAGGGCTTGCACTCGGAGTGCTGAGAGGGAGGGCAGGAGTGTGTCTGTGTGTGGCTACATGGGGATGGCTCCGTGTGTGTGTGTGTGTGTGTGTGTGTGTGGCCGAGTGTCTGACGTGAAGCTGTGAGTCACGGTCTGGGTCTGAAAATGTGGGTCAGGGCAGGCTCTGAAAGTGGCGGGTGTACTCGAGAGTGGGGGCTGGGAGTCAGCTCTGCATCTGCGAGGGGGAGCGTGCAGGTGTGGGTGGAAGTGAGAACGTGGGAGGTGTGAGTGGGGAATTATCTGTTGCCCAAGGGAGCAGTTTTGAGTGTCAGCTTGAAGTGGCTTTGTCAGATGTGAGTGGTGAGCGTGTGTGAATAGGTGGGTTATCTGCGGGATGTGTGCATCCAGCGTGTGTCGACGCCCTGTGGGTTGGGCAGGCAAGTCCCCACAGTGATGTGAAAGAAGCGTGTCACGTGCGGGCCCATTGAGCGGATGGGCAAAGTGTGTCCGCTCAGGGTCAGGCCGTGCGCGGAGTCAGGTGCTCACGACTGCCCCGAGGGCAGGAGTTCCTGTCCCAGGGCTCATTGTCCTCAGTTCATGCCCAGTCACTACTTGTTTAATGCCTCAGCCTGGGGGTGCTGAAGGTGCCACCCCTTAGGCCTTTTCAGAGCAAAGGAATCTGCAGAGGGCTTGGTAGCACACATCCCCTGAGTGGAGTTGCCACTTTTTTACAAGGAAGATTGCTGCTGAGATTTCCATCCCTGGCTTCCAGAGAGCGGCTTCCATCACGGATGTGTCCTCAAGCCTAGGACGGTGCCTTGGGGCAGCTGACTTCTCAGCATTGTTGTCATAAATCTGGGGAATATTAGGTAATGGAGCCATATGGCTGAGAGGGCCTGTGCCTTTGTGTGAGGTTGGGAGGAAGCGAGGCAGGGGGAGGCGAGGGGAAGGAGCAGAGGTGAGGCTGGTGAATGGGAGAGGCTGGCCCAGGGGTGCTCTGGGCCCGGAGCGGGGGAGCAGAAGCCTGGGGTTGGGTGAAGGGTTGAGGGGTCCTGTATGCTCAATCAAGAAGCGGAAGTGGGAGAGGACGGGGGAGAGGGCTTCCTCTCCCACTCAAGTCCCTCTCAGGTGCTCTTACCTGCGTGGAGGTTGTAAGGCTAGAATTAAAAGGCCCCACTGGGTGACACAAGCTGCTGGGACCTTACCAGCCCCACCTCCTCCTAATTCCTCCATCATCTGTCAGAGACCCCAGCAGAGAATGGTCCCCACGCTCCTTGGCCATCCAGGAGGGCTGGCTCACACCGGGGGGAGGGAGTGCCGGCTGGGCCTTATCTGGATTCCAGCCACACCTCTTAAAACACAAAGGCCAACATGGTAGCCAGGACCACCTCCCCCAACAGTTGCTGGTTGCTGGGCGGAGCATTGCCCAATGACTTTCTCCTCCTGAGTTCCGTTGAGGGAAACAGTGAGGAAACAAATTTCCTCTCAATACGCTGTGGATTGACTCCAGCTAGCTTCCCAGTGGCCCATAAAATAATAGTAACATTTATTGGGTATGTGTTTTGTGCCAAGTGCTATTAAGGAGCTCTTCAAGAGAAGCTATTAGCAGCTCCATTGCTAAGAACAGAGAGCGTAGGTGACTCTACTAAGCGCACACATACTAGGAAATCCTGGGGCCCAAATTGGAGCCCAGGAAGTTAATTAGCAGAGCGTTTGCACTTCACCACCAGGCCACCCAGCTTCTCAAGAAAATGTAGGTTTGTGAAATGCAGGGAGGAGGGGACAGAGGAGCCTCTCAGGGGCCTGGGTGATTCATCCCAGGGAAGCTGAGCCACAGGGCAAGTGTTCCTGGGGAATTAGTTCCACCCCAGGGTGGGCTCCCTGCGCCGGCAGAGCCCGGATTTTGGAAGAGCTGTGTCCCGATCGGATACCCCTCGAGGGAAGGAGCAAAGTCTTGGCTTAGCCTGATGATACAAGTCAGGATGGATGAGCAGGGAAGGACCAGCGGCCTGAGGGTTCAGGGCCTGGGGTTGGCCAGTGAGGGAGTACCCTGGAACAGCCGCCCTCTGCAGAGCTAAATCGGGTTGAGGTCCCCATGGTCTGTCACTGGGGCACCAGTGTCGCTTGCTCTGTAGGCAAATCCGGCATTCTAACCAGCGGTGTGGGGCTATGTTAGAGAGCACGCTGCGGATGGGGGCCCTCGCGGGCTCTGGTCTCCAAGACCAGTCTTTGGAGGAAGAGCTGGCCAGACTCCTCATGATTTTCACAGCCGCGTGGTCCTCTGATGTGTGGACATCCCATGATGTCTTAGCCAATCCCACACTAGGACGTTTAGGTTGCCATCTGCTTTTACAAACAAGACACCTGTGGGTCTAGCTGGGGGATAAATTCCTGGAAGTAGTCACCAGGTCAGAGTACAAACTTTCATACATTTACAACATAAAGCCAACTGGCCCTCCATCAAGTTTGTACAGGCTACACCCCAACCTCCCGTGTTAGCACATTTCAGTCTTTCCCAAATGGACAGGGGAAGCCTGGTGTTTCAGAGCAGTTTTACTCTCCATTTGTCTTAACAGGAGATGGATGCACACAGTTTCTCTGTTTAAGACCCAATGGTGTTTTGTGCGGGATTTCCACTTGCCCCTTTAAGGAATTTTCTTGTTTAACCTGCCTAACCATTGGGTAAAAGCATTGTCATCGCACCTTTAAACTGGTTAATTAGAATTCTGGTTCCTTAAGGACCAGATGAGGACCTAAAAGATTTTAGTTTGTTGGGTTTTTAATTTTTTTTTACTTTTTTTTTTTTTTTTTTGAGAGAAAGAGAGAGAGAGAGAAACAGACAGTGCCTGGGAGAGGAGCAGAGAGATAGAGAGACACAGAATCCAAAGCAGGCTCCAGGCTCTGAGCTGTCAGCACAGAGCTCGACGCGGGGCTCAAAACCTCAAACTGAGAGATCATGACCTGGACGGAAATTGGACGCTTAACCGACTGAGCCACCCAGGCGCCCCAGAATGTTGGGGTTTTAATGTGGAAACTGGGACACGGGGCAATCAGAACCACAAATGCTTTTATTCTTCCAGGTCACGCTTGCTTGTCTCACCCTGAGAGGAGAATCGGGGCCCATGTGACCCTCACAGCCTTGGCATCTCTGCACCTGCTGTGAGGTGAGCTGCCCCCAAGTTTGTTTTCTCTGCTGGTGATTGTTAAGGTGCCCCACGGACAGACAAGGAGAAAGGGCTCCAGGGTCACTCGAAACGCTGCCCTCACCTACCCGCGTCTGCACACATTTTCCAGCTGAGACAGAGGAGGGAGAGGACCCAGCCAGAGAGGATCCTCCCAGGACTGTGTTCTATGCCTCCAGGGTGGGTGTGCTGAAGCTGGAGGGGGTGTTGCAGACTTGCCTGGCCCAGGGGAGAGGGGAAACGTCTACCTACTAGCTCCTCTGGCCCCGGCCTGCTTGTCCAAAAATGGCAGCTTTGGGTAAGGCGGTTGAGACTTTCTGCTATAAAATGTGTCTATTCCGGCGTGCCTGGGTGGCTCAGTCGATTGGGCGGTCGAGTCTTGATCTTGGCTCAGTTATGATCTCACAGTTCGAGGGATCCACCCCTGCGTCGGGCTCCGGGCCGACAGCGCAGAACCTGCTTGCGATTCTCTCTCTCCCTCTCTCTCTGCCCCTCGCCTGCTCGCGCGCTCTCTCCCCCCTCTCTAAATAAATAATTAATTAATTAAAATTTTTTTCATAAAAAAAAAAAAAAAATGTGTCTATTCCCCGACTGAGCACAGGTCCTTGAACTTGCTGCTCCCTCTGCCACAAACTTCTTCCTCCAGATCTTCACAGGCTTCTCATCATCGGGTCACAGCAGCCCAGTGGTCTCCTCAGAGAAGATGCTCCGTGTGTCAACCCATCTTTCAGAATCACCTGCTTACTGACTCGTTTCCATGTGTGTGGTCTGTTCCTGTGAAGGCAGGGGCCCTGTCTGTGTTGTTCATTTGGTCCCAGTGCCTGGTGGAGAGAAGGCTGCAAAAATAAAGACTGGGGAGCCACCGGGGGGCTGCCGGCGTGGGGAGGACTCAGGAGGGTGAGATTGGGATCCTTCAGCAGGGAGGCAGGCAGCAGCCTGATCAGAGGAAGGGACTTAGTGCTATAGCCTGGGAAGCCCGGCATTCAGCCTGTCAAAACCTCTGGGACCCAGGGAGCCCCTTATGAGAACTAATAGCAGAGAAGTGCTTTTTAAAATGTGGGGTTTTTTGGTGTCCAAAGCTTATAAATTTTAGTTCATAGTCTGGAGACAAGGAAGACATCCCCAACTCATCCTCCCTGCCCCCACCCGCCACAGCTCACCCAGAAGCGTAACATATATGAGCCCTGCATTTCTCTCCCTTATCTCAGCCAGACAGCTCTTGGTGAGTTCTGTCCCTCTGTTGCCACTGACATGATCCATCAGTCATTGTTAGTGGGGTCACAGGAGGTGCATGAGGTCTTGAGGGCCATGCATATCAGACTTCCTTCCCACCCACTGTCGTGGGCTGGATATGGGCACAGCCACTCTGTACCCTTCCCTAAGCACCAAATTACTCCCCACGAGGCAGGCCAGGCTCACTTCTCCCTCCTGCCTAAAGCCTCCAACTGGCATGTTCATTGCAGTGTGGTGCAGAATAAGCGAGATCAGTCCGAAGTACATGTCCAACAATAGGGAGAGGGTTATGCAAACCAGGAATCATCCAGACTAGGGTTTCTCAACCTCGGCACTACTGATTTCTTGTGGGGGGCTGTCCTGTGCCCTGTAGGATATTTAGAAGCATCCTGGTCTCCACCCACTAGATGTCAATAGCACTTTCCACCCCGGTGTGACAAACCAAAAATGTCTCTAGATGTTACAATCCACCCAGTTGAGAACCAAATCCACTGGTCTATACGATGGAATTCTATGCAGCCGTTAAGAATGACTAACAATAGAAAAATTGCAACTACACTTATTGAGAGCACACTCTGTATCAGGCTCAATTCTGAACTTGACATAACTTCTCTAATCCTCAGAGCATCCCCATTTCACATATGAGGAAACTGAGGCACAGAGAGTTTGATTAACTTTCGCAAGGTCACACAGCCAGTAAGATGTTCATGACATATTGCTAAGAGAAGAAAGGTAAGAACACAGTACAGTTCGTATAATTGCGTTTTTTTGTTTGTTTAAAAACACAGGCATTAGCACCACCCCCTCACATATATATGTATCACAAAATATATGTTAGTCATCCTTCCTAGGTCATGAGATTGCAGATGAATTTTATTTTACTTTTGCTTCCCTGCAGCTTCATGTTACGTTATTGATGTGATAAGAAAAAAACTGGCTGCCATCTCCGGTCCTACGGTCTTGGACGGGTGGTATCTTCAGCCCTGTTTCAAGCCCGGGTGACCAGGTAGGGACTCCAGTGTGTTTGGGGTGTCTCTAAGCCTTGTCTAGAGTTGGAAGTTGGAATAGACCCATAAGAGACCAATGGGGCACCTTCCCAGCAGCCTCTGGGAAACCCATACTTCCACCCCTTTCCAGAACGTGGAAGGGTGAGGACACTTTACCTAGTGGTTGGCATCTAGAGAACATGAAGGTCCTCAGACCTGGCTGAGCTGCCCCCTTGAGACCTGCAGGAAGAAGGAAACTGCCCACAAGGCCCAGTACAGCAGGGTTGGGGCAGGAGCAAACAGCACCCGATTTTTTAAAAACAACTTTAAATAACATTTGATGTGATCATTTTATGAGGAAATGTTATAAATAGCATGTCTTATTGTTCCAAAAATACCTAAACGACCCTATATGTCCAAGGGGAGTTTTGAAATGTAAAATAATTATTATTTTTTTAATTAAATTTTTTTTAATGTCTATTTATTTTTGAGAGAGAGAGAGAGAGAGCGCACATGCGCGTATGCAAGTGGGGGAGGGGCAGAGAGAGAAGGAGACACAGAATCCGAAGCAGGCTGTCAGCACAGAGCCAGACGTGGGGCTCAAACTCATGAACCACGAGATCATGACCTCAGCCAAAGTTGGATGCTTAACTGACTGAGCCATCCAGATGCCCCAAAACAATTATTTTTTAAGGCTAGAAAACAATAAGCCCCAATATTAACAGCAACAGGATAGAAGCTAACATAGAAATGTGCTTTCAAACCAGAAAAACCAAGGTGAGCCCCACTCTGCTCACACTAGCCCTTCACTGATGGCTCAGTTCCTTCTGTCCTCAAACGGGGCTCGTGTCTACCGGAAGGGCTGGGGGCTGGAGGGGGTGCTTGTGGAGTCCAGGCACGGTTCCTGGCATGAGGTTTGCATTCAGTGTCAAGGAACCATTATCACCACAGGGTGCCGGCCTTGTGGTTAGTTTTTAGCTTTTGTGCTCTGGTCCGTTTGCTAGAGGCATAGTATTTTTAGAATCTGAAAAAAACAAAAACAAAACAAAACAAAACAAAACCCTCCTGAAACCAAAGAAAGGCCGTGAGTGATAGGTGGGGAATTATGGCGGGGAGCAAAGGGCAGAGAGATACATGCTCTTTAGGAACCACGGCTCTGGGGCCTGGAATTTAAGTTTCAGTTAACAAGGCTGAGAGAGGCAGGTGGGCACGCCCACAGGTTTCCTGACTGAGGACTTCCTGCCTTTGAGCCCACCCACCTGTCCCCTACGCATCGGTTTCAGGGAAACCCCAGGGCAACAACAGCCTCATCCACACACGCCCACTCCCTGCGATCAGGCCGGGCTGAGCTGGGGCTTCCCGGAGCCCACCCGGCCTCGCCCTCCTGGGCTGCTCTCCTGGGCTGTGGCCCTGGGCCGGGGCGTCCGACAGGCTGGTGATGTAGCCCAAGGAAGAACAGCTAAGACCCACGGAGTCTGTGTTTTGTTCCACCGTCTCTGCCTCGTCTTCCTGTTCTTTCCTTTTCTTTCTTTCTTTTCTTCTCTTTTTATTGTTGGTATTTTAAAAATCGTTCCTTCAGGTACATTGGGCTTTATCAAAACTTAAAACGTTGTGCGTCAGAGGACACTATCACAGAGCAAAGAGACAGCTCACAGGGTGGGAGAAATTCTTTACGAAGCAGAAAATGACAAGTGTTGATAAGGATGTGGAGAAATTGAAACCCTGTGCACTGCTGGTGGGAATGTAGCCTCTACGGAAAACAGTATGGAGACTCCTCAGAAAATTAACGATAGAATTATCATATGATCCAGCAATTTCACATCTGGGTGTATGCACAAAAGACTTGAAAGAATACAGAATATCTGTATCCCAGGGTGCACGGCAGCACTACTGGAGAAATGAAACTCTGACACCTGCTACAACATAGGCAAACCTTAAAGATATTATGCTAGGGGAAATAAGCCAGACAAAAAAGGACAAATATGTTTCCATTTATAAGAGATACCGGGGGCACCTGGGTGGCTCCATTGGTTAAGCACCCGACTTCGGCTCAGGTCATGATCTCGTGATCTGGGAGTTCGAACCCGGCGCCAGGCTCTGTGCTGACAGCTCAGAACCTGGAGCCTGCTTTGGATTCTGTGTCTCAGCCTCTCTCTGCCCCTTCCCGCATCACTCCCTCTCAAAAATAAATAAACATTAAAATTTTTTTTTATTTTATTTTTTTATCTTTTTAAACTTACATCCAAATTAGCATATAGTGCACCAATGATTTCAGGAGTAGATTCCCTAGTGCCCCTTACCCATTTAGCCCATCCCTCCTCCCACAACCCCTCCCATAACCCTCAGTTTGTTCTCCATATTTATGAGTCTCTTCTGTTTTGTCCCCCTCCCTGTTTTATATTATTTTTGTTTCCCTTCCCTTATGTTCATCTGTTTTGTCTCTTAAAGTCCTCATATGAGTGAAGTCATATGATTTTTGTCTTTCTCCGACTGACTAATTTCACTTAGCATAAAACCCTCCAGTTCCATCCACATAATTGCAAATGGCAAGATGTCATTCTTTTTGATTGCCGAGTAATACTCCATTGTATATATATACCACATCTTCATCCATTCATCCATCGATGGACATTTGGGCTCTTTCCATACTTTGGCTATTGTCGATAGTGCTGCTATAAACATGGGGGTGATTTTGGGATGAGCACTGGGTGTTGTATGGAAACCAATCTGACAATAAATTTCATATATTAAAAAAAATAAAGTAAAATAATAAATAAACATGGGGGTGAATGTGTCCCTTCGAAACAGCACATCTGTATCCCGTGGATAAATGCCTAGTAGTGCAATTTCTGGGTCGTAGGGTAGTTCTATTTTTAGTTTTTTGAGGAACCTCCATCTTGTTTTCCAGAGTGGCTGCCCCAGCTTGCATTCCCAAAACATTAAAAAATTTTAAGAGATACCTGGAACAAATTCATAGAGACAGAAAGTAGAATAGTGGTTGCCAGGGGCTGGCGGGAGAAGGGAATAGGGAGCTAGTATTTACTGGGCACAGAATTTCAGTTGGGGGTGACGTAAAAGTTCTGAGGATGGGCAATGGTGACGGTCACACAGCAAACGGCACGAAAGTGCTTAATGCCACTGACCTGTAAACCTAGAAATGGCTAACATGGTAAATTGTATGCTGTGTATTTTACCACAATGACAAAATTTGAACGGCAGGAACATCAACTATTTCCTAGTGCAAAGCCCTCATTCTGCGGAAAAATAAGCGGAGGCCCAGAGAGGTGCAAAAAATAAAATAAAATAAAGCCATTCATTTCAAATCATTTTTGCTATCTGAAGGGTAACGGGTATTCTTGAACTTAAATGATGTAGACAAAGTAAACCCCCCTTGGGCCACCTTCCTTAACCACATCCCCTCCTCCGGGGGTAACCACAGTGAAATCACTTTGTGTGAATTCTTCTAGATCGTCTTTGGTAGGCTTACAGAAATGGAACCGTTCTGTTCTATTTTGCAACTTGCCCTTTACACTTCATGCCATTTCTTGCAGATCTTTCCATGTCAGTTCATGTAAGGTACCTTATTCTTTTTTTTTTTAAGTTTATTTATTTTGAGAGACAGAGGGAGGATGAGTGCGGGAGGGACAGAGAGAATCCCAGGCAGACTTAGCACTCTCAACGCGCAGCCCCACACAGGGGCTCGATCCCACGAACCGTGAGATCACAACCGGAGCCGAAATCAAGAGTCGGTCGCTCAACTGACTGAGCCACCCAGGCGCCCCTAGCTACCTCATTCTTGTGAGGTGCTGTGCTGTCCTTTATGCACACGTTACAGTTAAACGTTCCCCTGCTGTTGGGCACTTGGGCTGTTTTCAGTATTTGACTATTATAGACAATTAGGCATACATTTCTCTTCGTGCATACACAGAAGTGTTTCTTTAGAAAAACTTGTATTGAGTTATTAAAATTTCAAGCATACATGAATGAATGTCAATAAAATAGTTGCCATTTACTGGCACTCAGGGAATGGTAAATATTTTCCATCATGATCTCACGTGCTGTTATTCCTCCAGTCAACCCTGTGAGCTATCTCCACAGATGAGGGAAAGGTCCAGAAAACTCAAGTCATTTGTCCTTTCCCACCATCACTGAGCTCACGAGACAGCCCTAGGCCTTCAAGTGAACCTGGCTTAACTGTGCAAGGTGTGTAAAAGTCTGTGATCTTTGCAAGACCAGGATGTGGCTCTCTTTCCTGCTATGTCCCTGTAGCCGCTATGGGTCTGAATGTTGTTGAGCCAGTGAAAGAATGGATGGGCGTATGGGAGCCTACCTGCAGCTGTCGGCACTCTGTGGCCCACACTCGCCAATACCCCATCCACTCGCCTGTGCCTGACCGCTGCCCCCGCCACAAGGGACTGGAAGCTGCTAGTGTCTCCAATCGCATTCTCAGCTGCTTACAGCATGTCGCTTCACCCCACCCTCTGAAGGGCAACCTTTTGTCTGGATCCCCCCAGACCCCTGCCCAGGGATCCCCAGACACCAGGCCAGACCCACTAGGCCTTCAACCCTCAACCCAGCCCAGGCCCTCTCCGGCTCTGATCCCTTAGGGCACTCCCAGAGCCCTTATTCTTACATTCTATACTTTCTTATTTCCTTTTTTAAAAAGTTTGAATGGCCGTTATCCCCTTTGAAAATGCTATCATGTGTGTGCAATACAGAGGAAGAGGCTGAGGGGCAGAGAGGTCACGGGGCTTGCCCAGGGTCCCAGCCAGCGGGCAGCAGAAGGGCGGTCACACCAAGGTCTCCACAGCCCCCAAGCCTGCTGCCCTTCCTGTTATACTCCAGCAGCTTCCGTGATAAATCTGAAGGAGGCTCACTTGTTAGCAAGTGGGAGTTGCACAGGATCTAGAGCTGAGAAGAATGTTCATTTCCTGATGCCCCCAGAAGCACACAGAATAAATCCCCTCTTGAGCAGTAGGTTCACGTGCCTTGAGTGGCCAAGGCTGCAGCTGACAGGTTCAGTAGACCCTCTTGTCCCCTGGTTCCCTGGGGCTCCGTCTTGACTTCTCCACTCTGCGGTCGACTCCCTAAGAGCAGGATCGTCTCAGACTTCCCTGTCCTCCCACTAACCCCCACCATGGAGCAAGTGCTGACCAAACATCTCTTTTGCTCCTGTTTCACTCACTTGCCCTTCAGCTGTTGCTTTCCAATGAAATGGAGCCACATAGGCAAGAGAAAGGAGTAAATCAGTTCCCTTATCTGTTCCCCAAGGCTGGAGTCATCCTAACAATGGCATCTCTCATTGCTGGCTCCGGGGTGAGTGACAGGCACTGTCCTAATGGCCACTGCCTCATTTCCTTCTCACATCATCTTGGTGGTTGCCAAAGGCAGGAGGTGGGAGTGAGTGAAAGAGGTGAAGGGGGTCAACAGGTACAAATTTCCAGTTATGTAATAAATAAGTTATGGGGATGGTGACTTTAGTTAACTAATACTGCATCATGTATTTGAAAGTTGCAGAGACTGGAGATCTCAAAACTTCTCATCACCAGAAAAAAAATTTGTAACTGTGTGGTGATGGATGTTAACTAGACTCATTGTGGTGATCATTTTGCAATAAATGCAAATATTGTCATCACATTGATACCTGAAACGAATATAATATGTCAATTAAAGATCAATAAAACAGACACAACTGGGGTTGTCTCCGTTTTGCAGACGACGAAGTGGAGGCTTGAGAGCCCATGTCAATGCAGCTAAAGTGTGGCAGGTCTGAGACCAAAATCCTGACTCGTAGTCATTGCACTTGACCGTGGCCAGCTGTATCAGCCAGAGCCCAGCAGGAAACAGGACCTAGTCAAATTGGGTAGTTGAGGAGGGTGAACAAAGGGACCCTGTACAAGGATACGAGCAGAGTCTGGGGGAGCCACCACGGGGAGTGCAGCACCCCTGTCAGGGCAGCAAACCAAAGGTCCCTAGCACATGAGTCAGGTAGGATGAACAGACTCACAAAGGCGGGGTTACAGGACCAACGTATCTTGGGATCTATGTGGTACACACAGAGATGAAGATTTTCTTCCCTTATTTAAGATTCAATCCTGGGAGCACCCGGGTGGCTCGTTGGTTGAGCATCCTTTGGGGATGCCCTGATTTTGGCTCAGGTCATGATTCCAGGGTTGTAGAATTGGGCCCTGCGTCAGGCTTCACGCTGAGTGTGGAGGCTGCTAGATAGTCTCTCTCTCTCCCTCTGTCCCTTTCCCCTGCTCATCTGCTCTCTCTCTCTCTCTTTCTCTCTCTGTCTCAAAGAAGAAGAAGAAGAAGGACGAGGGGGAGAAGAAGAAGAAGAAGAAGAAGAAGAAGAAGAAGAAGAAGAAGAAGATGATTCAACCTGTATCAACCTTGGCTCAAAAGCAATCATTTCTCCTCATCACTTCCACCAGAGTAAAGGCAGAGGGAAGGCTGGGAGTTGGGTGGGGCCCTTCCGTAGGCAGTGTGGGAGTGTGTCCTAGAACTCAGAGCCCTGAGCTCTACCTCTACGTGCCAGGAAAGGACCCCAGACCTACATGGGCCTCCACATACAGGTAACCTAGAAATGTAAGTACTTTGAGAAGGAAAAACCTTGGATGAAACCAGAGCAGCTTCATGAAGAGGTTGGGTCTCCAGTCCCAAAGCATTTAAAGAGGGCCCATTATGTATGCCCTGCATTCTGCCCCTGAGGAAGGCACAGATTTGAATCAGACTCAGGCCCTGCCCACATTTGGCCACAGGGTACTCAGACACGTAAAACGTAAATTACAGACATGTAAAATGTAAATCGTATGGTAAACGCTCAAGTAGAAATGTGTCCATGTACAACTCAGCAGTAAAGACACATAACTAAATTTAAAGATGGGCAAAGGATTCAAACAGACATTTCTCCAAAGAAGCTATACAAATGGCCAAACAGTACATAAAAAGATGCTCAAACATCATTAGTCATTTGAGAGATGCAAATCAAAGCCACAGTGAAATACCACTTCACACTGGGATGACTATAATCAAAAGGGAAGATAGTAAAACAAGAGCTGGAAAGGGTGAGGAGAATCGGAGTCCTTGTGCATTGCTGGTGGGAATATAAATCAGTGCAGCCGCTTTGGAAAACAATGGTCGGTTCCTCAAAATGTTAAACATGGAAGTTATTCAGAATAACCCCCAAATGAAAACAACCCACATGCCCATTGAACGACCACGGGTAAGTAACAAATGGTCCATCCATACAACAGAATGTTATTCGGCCATAAAAGCGAATAGAGTACATTCAACTGATAACAGTGAAGCTATTCAGTGCAGTAAGGTTTTCTTTTTTTTGCCACAGTGGGAAATGTAAAGCAGTTAATCTTTAAAAAAATTAAAGTTACAAAAGTTACAAAAGTAAAAGTTATGAGTAAGTGAAATTTCTAAAAAGAAACAGAACTCAGAATTTTAAGTTGAAAAAGTATTCTCTGGACACCTGGGTGGCTCAGTGGGTTGGGCGTCCCGGCTTCCGCTCAGGTCATGATCTCAACGTTTGTCAGTTCAAGTCCTGCATTGGGCTCTCATCTATCAGCGTGGAGCCTGCTTCAGATCCTCTGTCTCCCTCTCTCTCCACCCCTCTCCCACCCCCACACACACTCTCTTTCTCTCTCTTTTTTTTTAATGTGTGTGTGTGTGTGTGTGTGTGTGTGTGTGTGTGTTTTTAATTTTTGAGAGAGCGAGACAGAGCACGAGTGGGTAAGGGACCAAGAGAGAGGGAGACCCAGAATCCGAAGCAGGCTCCAAGCTCTCAGCTGTCAGCACAGAGCCCGAAGTGGGGCTCAAACCCACAAACAGTGAGATCATGACCTGAGCCAAGTTGGCTGCTCAACCGACTGAACCACCCAGGTGCCCCAACACACTCTGTTTCTCTCAAAAATAAACATTAAAAAAAATGTATTCATGTTTTCCTTCAGAACAGAAAAAAATGGACTTTAATATTTAAAATATATGTTTATCCAATTTCTATTTGTATGCATGTCAACTTTTCTCTGGATTGTTTTTATTGTACTTCCAGTTTATCTTAAGAAGAAGAAACTCACACAGGTAAATAAACGAGAGCGCTAGGAATATCAGAGGATTGTCTATGAAGATGCCTTTTTATTCTTTATTTCTTTTTTGGTTTTGGGGGCTTTTCTTTTTTTGCCTTTTTACTCTTGTAACCTGAATCTCTTTTTTTTTTTTTAAGTTTATTTATTTTGAGAGAGGGAGGGAGAGAGAGAGAAAGAATGCAAGAGGGGAAGGGCAGAGAGAGAGGGAGAGAGAGAGAATCCCAGGCAGGCTCTGCGCACCAGCCTAGAGCCCAATGCCGGGCTTGAACTCACAAACCTCGAGATCATGACCTGAGCTGAAACCGAGAGTCTTACACTTAACCAAGTGAGCCACCCAGGCACCCCGTAACTTGAACCTTTCACATAAATTTTTTCATTTACTTCTCTGATGATATTGCATGAGGTTAATAAATATACTGAGAATTTATTATCCTTCCTATTCCTTTGATAACCAAAGAGTTACAGTGGAAGTCATCTATCTGATTAGTCCTAGGAAATGCAGTCCTCCAAAAAAAGCCTTTGAAGTATCCTTTTCCTGCCTTCTACTATTTCCTGCCCCTAAGTTCCAAGAAAACGTAGGTACAGAAACCCACGGAAAAATGTGATGGTGAATTAATATTTACAAAAAGAGGAGCGTGTGTTCAAAACAGATTCTGGTCTCTCCAGATTATAAATATTTTCTGTGAATTCAAGTTGTAATGCTTATTTACAATTTTACCAGTCTTTATATACAGTGAAAAAACTATTTGGAAAGTGAATCATCACCAGGCAGGAAAGGATAAAACATTGTGAAATGGATGTAAAATTTGTTTAAACTCGATACTTAATTTATTTATAAAATAAGACTTGCTAAATAAATCTACAGTAATTCATTTTGAATAGGAAGCTATTCTTTTTCTATTGTGTAATAACTACCTGATATTGAAAAATAGCTTGGTCAAATAATAAAATATATTGTTATCTTAAAAAAAAAAAAGGAAGTACATCTACATGTCACAACATGGATGAACCTTGAAAACATTATGCTAATTGAAAGAAGCCAGACACAAGAGGACAAATATAGGATGATTCCGTTTATATGACACATCGAGAATAGGCGAACCCATGGAGAGAGAAAATAGATTAGTGGTTGCCAGGGACTAGGGAGAGAGGAGAAAGGAATACCTGGTAATGGGTGTGGAGTTTATTTTGGAAGTGATGAAAATGTTCTGGAATTAGATAGTGGTGATGGTCACACAATTTGGGGAGAATGCTAAAAATACTGAACTGTGTACTTCAGGAGAATGAATGTTATGGCGTGTGAATTATATACCAGTAAAAAGAAATAAAGACACATATGTAATAGGAAAGTAATGCAGAGAAAGGGAAGCAGGGTCCAGACATTTATGCCTCCGTGGAAAGGCTTCCCAGAGAGAAGAAACCATCTGATCCTGGTTTTAAAGGGCCAATAGGATTCACCAAACAGACTGCAGGAAAGAAGGGCTTTCTAGGCGGAGGGAACAGCATGTGCAAAGGCCCAGCATGAAGACAGGAAATAGCGTAACTGGTAACTTCAAGTCCTCTGGTCTTTACTGATACGAACCTTGGTGCACAAACTCAGAAGTCATGTGTTGTAAATGGAACTCATTTCTGACTCTGAGCCCCATTCTCCCAGGCTGCAGAAAGTGTCGCCTCTGTCAGTTCTGGTGCATCTAGGTTTGTGAGATGTTCCAAGATCCTATACTGCACCAAGACATGGGGCCAAACACCGGTCTCCGTGATTTAGCCCAGAAATGCTGTCCTGCTTGTCTTTGGCTTCCGTGGCTCTGTGCTACGTCTGTGCCAAAGGTTGGTCAGTTCTGGTGGCTCCACATGCCTGATGCACTGTTGGGGGCGGGGGGCACCCCTCCCTGGAGTCTTACTGTCTGCACACCTTGCCATGAAGCATGGCTGGTGCTCCTGGTGCTGGAGACCCTCCCCATCTCCCGCTGGAAGATTCTCTCTCTGGTCTTAGAGCAGGTGATTAAGGAGAATCTGCCCTCCACGGCTCCCCTGGGACATCTGTCTATCCCAGGAAATTTTCTCTGTTTATCGCCTCTGCTAACTCCCTAAACTGTCCTCAATTTTTGAGCAAAGACTCAGCAAGACTGTCAAATCGGTCCTGCTTGAATGGAAGGAAGGAAAGGGAGATACCACACAGAGAAAAAAAAGAGAAACTAATATTCCAAAATATCCAGGTGGTAAGTGACCAGAGCGTCTGAGGGGTCATTAAGGCCACAGGGTGAAGGTCTCACTCCAGGGTCCCCCTGAGAAGCAGAGGCCCGGGATCACTCCACCACTCAGTCGTGTGACCCGCACTCACCACCGTCTGTCACAAGCTGGTGCGGGGAGCTCTGTCCTCTGCGGTTCCCTGATCCTGATCTATTCTTTCTTACAGAGCATGCAGGTCCCCGGGGCCTCCACCCTCCCCCCCCCCCGCCCCCCCGCAGTAGGGCATGGAATTGGAGGGGAGGTTGCAAAACTGAAGCCGTGAGGGCAGAGGCAGGAAAGTGGGATTAAGATGGAAGGGCCCAGAGCCGGCCTTGGTTCCCTTTGCCCCTTGTTGGGTTGCATGGCCGGAGCCACTGAAAGGGTCACAGGTCGCAGGGAGCAAGAGCTGTCAGCTTAATGAACAGCTCAAGACTGCAGGTGGCAGGTACGGGTGTGGTGCTGGGAAGGGGAGATTCCTCAGGCGGAAGAGAGGGTCAAGAAGGCCGTGACTAAAGTAAAGCCAGGGGCCCCTTGTGGATTGATTCCCAGTCTGTTCCCATAGGCTTGTGAGAGGGGGAGGGGAGAGCAGGGAGAGGCAAAGCACAGAGGTGAAAACAGTGGCAGGGTCAGCTGGCCGGGCCACCAACTTTACTTTGTGCAGAGGATGTTTATTTAAGGAAAATCACTATGTTTACTCGAAGCTTTGGGCCGCAGCCCTCAGGGGTGGAATTATCAGTGAAAGCTGGGCAATTAATCAATTGTGGGGCCTGGTGACAGACCTTCTACCCTTCCGGAGAGTGGGAGGGACAGAGGAGTGAGGGAGGAAGGGAGAAGAGGGGGCTGACCCAAGCCCGGGCCAGTGTGGGAATGACTCTGATCCCAGGAGCAGGAAAGTTGCACGGGAAGTGGCCTTGAGGTGGCGCCGGGAGGGGAGCAGAGGGTGGTGTTTCCATGGCACAGCAGTCATGGGACAGAGCTGGACGGAAATCACACTCTGGGATGTTCCCTAGCCAAGGCCAGGTTGCCCGGGAGGAAGGACAAACTTCCCGGATGGACACTCGGATGCTGAGCCCTGGGGAAGAGGGCAGGGTGGGGACCGTGGTGTTGCTGGGGCAGTGGGATCTCCCCAGGCCGTTGGCCAGGACCTTGGATAAAGTCTGAACAGAGCATGCCCTCAGGGACGCAAGCTGGGTGCAGGGCTGAGCCAGAGGCCGCAGCCCTCGGTAACTTCCCACTTGCCCTTGACTCTGCTGGGCAGCCCGGCTGGCTGAAGCAGGGGATGTGTGCTGGCCCCCTTTCTCCCACTACGGAGAGCCGGCCTGGCAGGTGCGGTAGGAGCTGACAGGGGTGCTGGGTGAGCAGGGGCCAGGCTTGAGAGCCTGCATGGGAGGAGGAGCCCAGGAGGCCATGAGGAGCCGAGGGGCTGGGCCAGGAGGGCACAGATGGGGGACAGAGATGCTCTGCATGTGCGTGTGGGGCACCGGGCAACTGAGGTCACATCCGCTGAGCACAGCGAGCGGAAATTCTCTTTATTGGAGACTTAGGCCAGATCAGGGCCATTCTTGCTGGGCATCTGGGCCATAGTTTGGGGACAACTTTCCTGTGGGGGTTCAAGGAGTGATGAGTGAATGAATGAATGAATGAATGAAGAAAGAAGGAAGGAAGGAAGGAAGGAAGGAAGGAAGGGAGGGAGGGAGAAAGGGTGGGAGGACCTCCACAAATAATGGCACCAGCAGTACCTATCTCATCACAGCGTTGGTGAGAAAGTCTAGGTAAAGCACCAGGTCCCGGACACAGCGCGCAGCAAATGCCTCTGGCGTCATCTTCTGACTCCAGCCTTTCCTCTTTCCTCGCGCATACTCCACTCACACGCGTACCTCCTCTCTCCCTAATTACTGGAACCATAGCACCCCCAGTTATGGGAACATTCAACTTGCTGTCCTGGGTTCACAGGGCCTAAGGGACCCTTCCACCCCTTGCTGTCTGTAAGATCTCGGTAGGGGAAGATTGTTCGAGATTTTGCTCCGAGGTGAGGTTGCCTGTGTGGGAACCTGTCAGGCTGGGCTGTGGTGCCTCAGGCAGCCTGTCTGTGTCTTCCCGTGGGGCTGACAGTGGAGGTAACACCGGCTGTCACTGAGCCCGGAGGCAGAGTGGCACCAGGACTCCCTTCAAAGGTGGATCGAGTCCCAGCTCCGGGTTGGCAAGAGAGGGAAAGGGAGACCGCGGCCACTCCTCCCAATCCCTCCTTGGCAGATCCCTCATCTCCTGGAGCAGGGCGACCTCTCCAGATAACAAGCCCCTGGGGATCCTTCTCGCTCCCTAAAGCAGAAGACAAAGAGGCAATTAAAAAACCTGCCTGGGCCCCTCTGTGCTATCTTAAGAACCATATAAACATCAGGAAGTGCTGTCGGGCATCAGGGTAGGTGTCCTTTGGGGAAAAGAGCACTGGAGATTGTTCTTTTTCAGGGAAGAGGTGCCTTCCAAGGAGCCCTCTGTGGCGGTGAGGCGGCAGGTGGAAGGTGGCAGGTGGCAGGTGGGGAAGGGTGGCCAGGTGGGCGTGGCTGGCCGGGGGTTGGGGGGGGGGGTGTGGGTGAAGGAAGAAGCCTGAGCCGCCACAGGGGCTTGCTGGTGGAAGGGGCGTTGGGGTGATTTCCTAGGAGGGTTTTGCAAGATGAACCTGCCTCCGAGGTTCAAGTCACGGCCATCCGCCACCTCTTTATCACTGCCAGGAAGTGGGTGAGGCTTCCCTGTGCCCTGTAGTAGGAGCCAGGCTACCTACCACCAGCACTGCGGCGTCTCCTGCCAGCTCTGGGAGCCTCGGCGGACTCGCTGGACCTGGCTGCAGGCGCTCCTGTACCCGTGGCCACTCCATGGATGGTTCTTGTCCGTTCCTCCCTTGGGCCCTCACCACTGGTCTGTGTGTGGCCCCTTCCCGGCTCGGGCCCCACCTGCACGGATACTGGACACCAGCAGGTTGAAATATTTGAAGTTTCCTCACGTTCCCTGTCTACGGTCTCTGCATGGGCTGGCCCCTGCCTGGGATGAATGCCTTCTACCCATTGTTTGAGGCCAATGCGTCCTCATCCTTCAAGACTCAGACCAAATGTCACCACTCTTGGGAGCCCTCCTTGTCCCCACGTGGCTGTTGCTTCCTCCTCTGTGCTCCCCGCTCTTATCTTGATTTCAGGACTGATATCCTGATAATAGATGAGGAGCCTATCTTAGATTTCCCCCAAATAGAGCCTGAATAAGGACCTGGGTGTGGGTAATTTGTGTGAAAAGTGACCCTAGGAGTAGAGGATGGTGAATGTAACATGGGGAAGAAGGAAAAGCCCACGGAGGATGTGTTGTCCAGGTGGCCTCTGTAGGAAATGGGGGCTCAGCTTCCCAAGGAAACACTGGGGAAGTCTTCAGAAGGCCAGCCAGAATTAACTCCTTAAGGGAGGGAGGCTGCTGCATTTACCCCCTGGCTCTGTCCCCCACTGGTGGTGGGTTCCCTGGGGGAGTGAACTTCTGCACACTCTCTTGTAGACCCAGCAGGCCCCTGTGGCCCAAGGGAGCCCGGGGGCAGGAACCGAAAAGGCAAGATGGGATGCTGTTGGCTTGCTGGGCACTGTCCTGCACAGCCCTGGATGGAAGCAGAGGGGCTCCGCCGGGTGTGTGAGGCGCCTGTGCAGAATCCCTGGAGGGCAGAACGGTGTCCTTTCCATCTTGGGGTTCCTGCCAGGTGCTTAGTAAATGTGGAATGGCCAGGACACCGGGGTATAGAGAGCCCAGGGGCCCAGAAATGGTTGGGGTCTCCAGCTGAGAACTCTAGACTCCCGACTTTCCCTCCAGAGGGGCTGGGGGCGGATTTCCTCCCTGTTACCCATCCCTGTAGCTACTTGTCAGCTCGGAGCATCTTCAGAAACTAGGTTCTCATGAGTGAAGCGATGGGAGGCTGTCTAGGAATCAGATACAAGGGGAAGTAGAATTTCTGGGTCACGTAGTTATGCCTCAACTGTTATGAATCCCTGTGTCTCACCGCACAAGATTCAAATTCTAAAAAGCGCCTCTGATGGCCTTACTCAAGTCATGTGAACACCCCTTGGGCAGGAAAGGGTGGGACACTTTGGTAGACAGGCCCTCAGGACAATCTGTTGGGAGAAGGGTGTTCCTCAAAGCAAAACTGGGGTGCTGTTGCCTGCAGAAGTGTTGGTGGGTGAGGGCAGCTTAAAACCACAGGCTGTCAAATTGAGAATAATAGCTAACTTCTCCATGCCATGGAGTTGTATGGCTCCCACAAAATCATGTGTCTGGTGGGACTTGGAAAAATATGAGAGACCCTCAACAGACGATCCTCTTGAGACCACAGAACGTTAGCTGGGATGAAAGGAGCTGACCTTGGTGTCAGGATGCCGCCAGATCTTCCTCAGAACACTTTACACACGGAGACGCCCTGACCAGCACTCAGGAGTGTCCGCCCCCCCGCCCCCCTTAACCAGAAGCTGCCTCTCACATACGGTAACTAATTGAGCAGTAACCTCAAGACCAACTTCTCCCTCAGTCATGGGTTTTTACCCTATTAATTCCTTCTTTGGACACCAACTGTAAGCCAGGTCTGTGGGGCTCGAGAATAAGACCTCCTTGCCTTCAAGAAGCAAACTGCCTAGGGACAGACATAAATGAGTAACTATTTCTATAATGTAAAATGTGATGGCTTCAGGGCGCCTGGGTGGCTCAATCGGTCGAGCATCCGACTTCCCCTCAGGTCATGATCTCATGGTCCGTGAGTTCCAGTCCACATCAGATTCTGTGCTGACAGCTCAGAGCCTGAAGCCTGCTTCCGATTCTGTGTCTCCCTCTCTGTCTCCTCCTCCCCCCTCACACTCTGTCTCTGAAAAATGAATAAACCTTAAAAAAAATTTCTTTTAATGTGATGGCTTCTAGAACATAGGTAAGCACAAGGGATTGCAGTGCTAAGAGGAGGGAGAAGGAGTCTGTTCATTCATTGATTCAACAGGAGTTCAGTGAGGGACCACTATGAGCCTGGTGCTGTGTTACGTTCAGGAGGTTGACGGTGAATGAGGCAGACATGGCCTCTCTCCCCAGAGGGCTGGCACCGCAGCCTGTGCCCCCGCTGCCCGAACCAGGAATCTGCCCTCCCAGCCGTCTGCATTCTGCTAGCCAAGTCTACGGTGTGCTGCCTCCTCATTAAGCCTGTTCTGACTCCCTGGCCCACAGAACACGTTAAACTTCTAAGGCTATGTTCGTCTGGGTCCTCTGATAAACAGACGCCAAGACAGGACTGGCCATGCTAGAGTTTTCCTTGGAGAAATCCCTACATGAGAGAAGGAGAGGGAGCCAGAGAGGTTCGGAGTGCTGTCTGACCTCTGTGTGAGTCTCACCCCGAGTGAAGGACTGAGGGAAGTCAGGTGGTGCAAAAGCATCCTAGACTGGCGTGCAGGTTAAGGAAGGCCTGGCTAGGCTGCTGGGGGGTCCTTAGCAGTCAGAGGAGTCTGTGTCTCCAGGGACGGGCCTGCCAAGTTACCCCTGCTGCCCGGGGCAACGTGGCCTCAGCAGCAGTGGATTTTAGAACCCAGCAGCTAGAACCTGCACTCCCTGAAGCTGGAGGTCTGTGAGCCTCATTCTCACTGGCCTCCCCAAAGCACTGTGCTCTAACACCATACTCTCAATTTGAAACTCAAGCAAAGGTTGTTTTCTGCACTTGCGAATTGCGTCAGGTGAATCTTGACGTCTCAGCTGGCCTGTGAGGTGCTCAGGACAAGGTGGCCTCATAATTCCCCATCCATCCATCTGGCTATTGATCCATCCATCCATTTACTGGAGCACCTGCTGCCCGGGGCACTAAGGGGGTGAACAAAGTGACCTTCAAGAGCCTAGAGGGGAGAGAGGCATTAAATAACTCATCACATCGTAAGCAGGGAGTTTCTAGGTAAAGGTCAAGTGAGTTTCTATTTCCCTTCTCCCTGCACCAGGAGGGGGTTTTCTTCGAAAGGGCAGCTGTCTCCGGGGCACAGCGCCTGCTCTGTGGACGTGAGTCAGCCCAGGGATGGGAAGAGCACTCCGCCCTGAGGGACCAGCGATGACAGGACCCCTGGACTGTCCCGGGAAACTGGGCAGCTGCTTCATCCACTTCCCCGACCCCAAGGGTGCAAGAAAAGAAAACACTGAGAGCAGCCCTTCTTCAAAGAAGAAACTCTCCCTTGCTTCCTTCAGGGCAAATGTCAGCTCTCCCCCCCACCCTCCCCACCAGGAACTTCTCATTGTTCCCCACGAAATGCTGAGAAACCAAATCTCTTCTCTTGAAAGCCTTTCAGGAGCATTATGGTTGTTTCCTCCCAGGGACACAGTCAGGCACTGAGCTAAACGCTGTCCGTGCAGGCCTTCCTTGAAACCGGGCCACAGCCAGTTAGGATCCCCATCTTCCAGAGGCTCAGAGGTAGTAAGGGGCTTGCCCTAGGTCACCCTGCTGGTTAGGGGTGGAGTGGAGACCTGACCCCAGAACGCTGTGCCCCGAGAGCCTGTGCCCCTAGCTGCCCACCACACTGCCACGAGACGCCTCCCTCTGTGACTTCTCTTTCAGCTTTGCAGGTGGCGGATGACCTCAGTCACTGGCAGGAGTTAGGACTTGCAAGCAGGACATAGAGTCTGGACAGGGCCTCCTTGCCCCTTGCCATGTGTAGCCGGTGGTCTTCACACGCTGCCCTCCTCTGTGTCCACAGGCTGTGGAGCCGATGGCAGAATCGGTGTGCTGACCACCTGTGCTGAGTCTCACTCCCTTGCACTTACGTCTAAGGGTGAATATGCTTCCAGGACCCACAGAAAGCTATTACCTCATTTTGTCTTAAAAAAAAAAAAAAAAAGAAAGAAAAGTTTCAAGAGCTAGAGGACAAGAGAACCAGTAAAAGTACTATATCGGGAGGGAAACCGAGGCACAGGACGTGTGGCTGACTTTGCCCACACGGATTAGCGGGCTCTCTAGCAGGATTCTTCCTCCCTGTTGAACAAAAGCCTGTCTTCTTTTGTCTGTTTTCAAAAGTGTTCTTGGCGCAGAACTGTAAATTCAGTAATACTAAAGTGTTAAAGATGAATGAGGACCACTACTTACTGCTTCTGCTTTTAGCTTTCAACTAGTAAGTGCTTACTGTATACAGGAGTTTATGGTGTTATCATGAGAAGGTAAGTGGGACCCAAAGCCCACAGGAGCCAGCGCCCTCCAATGGTACAATTTCAAACGTCAGACGGGACGGTGGCTTCTAGGCCGCGGGGTCATCGCCACACGCAGGCCTCACAGCTTAGACCTCACCGGAGACTCAGAAGCGGCAGAAAACTTGGGTGTGGTCTGGCTGCCAGGGGGTAATTCTGAGCAGGCTTGGTGAGCCAGCCCACCTTCCTCCGTTGCTCTGGCCCCTGCCCTGTCTAGAGCGACCTTTCCAGATGCCCTGATCCTTGAGGAAATGGTCCTCCTCTAGAACTGCCAGCTTCGGAGCCCTCGGCCTGCTGAGCCCTACCTCTGGGCCTGGCTGCTGCAGAGGCCTACTGTGTCCCGGCCTGTGTACAAGCTGCTGTCTCTGGACCTTGGCTCACCTTGCGCAAGGTGTGAGCAGCCTGGGAGGAAAAGAAAAGCACAGAAGATGGGCCCCTGAGGTGTGGCCACAAGGAGCGGCCAGAGAGAAGAAGGAGGTGTGAGCACAGCCAGCAGTGGGGAGGGGAGACCTGGCTGTGCCCTTGGGGGTCCACTTGGCTAGGGGGGCCCAGGAGGGCGAGGAGAAGGCTCAGGGCCAACAGCCTCCGTGCAGGGAGCCTCATCCTTCCCCTGTTTCCTGCATCAGCGCTGGCTCTGCCCAGCCCACACCCGCTCCCTTGGGCTCCTCGTGCAGTCGTGGTACTATTCACAAGCTGACTTCTGTTTTCTTTTCAAAGCCAAAAAAGACATCAAGCTGTCAAAAAAGAGGCTTTTCCAACATTCTGGCTGGTTGGGGGTGCTCGGAGAGAGTCTTTTGTTTCTTTGTGCCGTGGGGATATGACCAAACGCAGGATTGAAATTCACCCTTGAGGTGGAAAAGTGGGGTCCTCCCTCAGGGGTGTCAAAAAGACACAGTTCCCTAAACAGGGAACAGGTCACCCCCACAGGCCCTGCATCATTTCCCCTAAAGAAGAGGACAGCTTTGAGTCACAGCCACAAACATGTCATTGTACATTGAGCACCTGTGTGGGAGGGAGGTGTGGGGGGCAGGGAAGAGCCAGGAGGCCACCAGCAAGAAGGGCTAATATCTATTAAGTGCTCACTGCTTTCCAGGAAGTCTGTTGAACCTTTGTATCAACCATCTCATTTAATCCTTCGACACAAAGAAGGTATTGTCATCTTCCCATTTTATGGAGGAGGAAGCTGAGGCTCGGAGGTCCTATAGCTGTGAGCAGCAGAGCTGGGATTTGGATTCTGGTCTGACTTCAGAGTCTGAGTTCCTAGCCATGGAACCAGGATTCTCACAGTGGAGTCCGGAAACCACCTGCCTGGGGATTTCCCAGGATGCTTGATAAAAATGCAGTGTCCTGAGTCCTGCCCCGGTTTACTGGATCAGAACCTCAGGGAATAGAGCCTGGAGGCTGTGACTTTGACAATCTTTCCATCAGGCATTCTGATACATGTGAAGTCTGAAACCCCCTGTGTGCTGGGCTCCAATGTCCACTCAGTGGGGACATGGGGGTGGGGGGTGGGAGGTAAGAAGGTCCCGAGCAGCAGAGGGTCCTGCATGATGCACCAAGCGGTTTGGGGTTAGTTCAGTGACAGGAACATCTGTTGGAGAGCCCCCCAGCCCCTGGGGGCTGTCTTCTCTCTGCACCTGCATTCGCTGGGGCCTAGCTGGTTAACTCCCAGCCCCAGGCCTGAGCTCTGCGGGTCTGCAGGAGGAGAGACCTGCATGGTGTTCCCATTATTTTCGCCCAAGTTCTTGCCAGGACTGTGGCCAACTCATCTCAAGGATAATTCAGCTTCCAACCCCCCTAAATCCTTCCATTACGAGACGCTGCCCCCAGAAGGCTCCTTTCTCTCGCTTCCTGCAAACCTCACCTCCACCAGCCTGTGCCATCTGTCCTACTCTTCCAAAGAGGTCACTAGCCCAGGATGATCTTCTCTAGAATGACAATTACCAGAGTTAGAGACAGTGATTTCCTGGTGGGGTTGTTCGGTGGTACAGCCATCTTCTGAAGCTTGGTTAGAAACAGAGACAGGAGGGGTGCCTGGGTGGCTTAGTCGGTTGAGTGTCCAACTCTTGATTTTGGCTCAGGTCATGATCTCACAGTCGTGAGTTCGAGCCCTGCGTCAGGCTCTGCATGGGCATGGAGGCTGCTTGGGATTCCCTCTCTCCCTCTCCCTCTGTCCTTCTCCCCCCGCCCCCCGCAAAAAAGGAAAAGAAATAAAGAGGGGAGGCATGTGGCCAATGCTAAGTCACATATGCTAAGCCAGGCAGGCCTTCCTGACTCACAGAGGCGGCAGCATGTGACAGGAACACAGTGAAACAGAACGATCTGTCCTGGCCTGGGAATGCCAGCAGGTAGGGGAGGGAGAGGCTGCTGCTAATACCCGGGGGTCACATGCCTGTCCACAGACTCCATAACCTGCTCCTGCCCCTCACATCACCCTGGGAAATGTGTGGGACCTACTTCCTCTGAACCCTCGTGACTCAGCTGGTCTCCGCAGCTGCTCTGGATGTTATTTTTAACCCGACTTCACCTGGGTGGGGTGGGGACCAGATTTGCCTGGACGATTCCACCAGTGGGGCAGCAGAGAAAGATGACAATTCCCCCCCCCCCCCCCGCCCTTCTAGCACTTGGAAGAACCTCCGCCCTGGAAGCAGCTGCCATGCAGTCCACCTGCAAACTGACCGGCCTCCCTGCCCAGCCGTGTTTTGTCCTGGAGCGGCTCCTGGCACCCCTCGGGTAGGTACATCCAGGCCAGGGTGGACAGCAACCCCACAGGCTGCAGAACGACCAGAGATGGAGGCTGCTGGGCAGGCCAGCAGCGGCCCGGACCTCTTTCCTTCTGCCACCTGAGCCTCCTCCCCGTCCTCCCTCCATGCCGCCTCCTCTGCACGTCCTCCAGGAGAAGGGCAGCGCAGATGGACAAGCACTCCATCTGTTTGACGATGGCTGGTCCAGACAGCAAGTCCTCCTCCTTCTCCATCTGGCTTCGTCGCCGAACTTTCTGCTGAACGCCTTCCAACCCTATCGGCAGCTGTCCTGCCGGGAGGAGCCCGTGCCAGGGAGAACAGAATAATTGCCTCTCATGTTGTGCATGCAGAGCCTTCATTAACACATCCCCAGCGTGGCATTTGCAGCCCTCTGTCACAGCAGCCCCATTGAGTAGCGCGCAATTCATCACCCCCAGACTCTGTGCTGTCTTGAAAGAGCCAATTAGTCCTGTGTTTCTGCGTGTTGCTTTGGCACATTCAGAAAGTCATGTCATTGCTGCTGTTGTTACTAAAGGAGAGGAGGTTTCTCTGCGGCCTCGCTCACTCAGTGGTGCATAGAAGGGACCTGGCTTAGTCACTCTCCGTCTTTCTTTTTTGGCACAAGGAAGCAATATTGGTAATGCACAGAGGACATGGAAGGAGGAGCATGGGGCGAAGGGGGTCGGGAGACTTGGCTGTTAGCAACGGCTCTGCCAATGGTTAGGTATGTCATCTGGAGCAAAACATTTCCAAACGTCACTTTCTTCACGTATAAAATAAGGCATTGGCATTGGCTCATGGCATCTTAGAGCTCCCCTAGTCTACCTCTCATTTTACGGAGAGGTAAACGGAGGCACCGATTGGCCATTCGACTCACCCACAGTCATGTTAAGACTTGAGACCTCAGTTCAGGCTTTCTGTCTCCTGAACTGGGCTGGGGCTGGATGAAAAAAAGAAGCATTTAGGAGAGCAAAGACACGATGAAGTGATTCCATCCTTTGTACATGTAGGCAGCTACAGAAGGATGATGTTTCCTTCACATCAAAGATTCCAGGGCTTAAAGGAACGGTTCTCATCCAGGGACCATTTTCCCCATAGGGGACATTGGGCAAATTTCTGGAGACATTTTGGGGGACAGGGTGAAGGGACATCTAGTGGGTAGAGTCCAGGATGCCACCAGCACAGGACAGGGAATGATCTGGCCCAAAATGTCATTAGTGCTGAGACTGAAGCCCCAGCTGGACACCCGCTCCTTTCTCTATTGCCACCTGCCCCGGGGTTTTAAAAATTCTCGCTTCCTTGTTTTTAGCCTCAAAGGAACTACCTTTTTCTGATTTTGCTCTTGATGCTTATTTTTAAAAATAATGACTTTCCTGCATGTAAAAATCATCCATGCTCCTTTTAGAGAATTTAGAGTATTCAGGAAGGTACAAGAAAAATATAAGTCAATCCCACCACATAGAGGTAAATAGTAAGCATGTTCAGATACTTGGTATTTTTTCCATATTACCCGAGATTCACTGAGCACACTCTGATTTCTCCTCTCTTGTGGCTTTTCTCAACAATCCTCTTTGCCCTCTCTCCAACCCCCACTGTTGAAATCATATTCAAACCTCCTCTGGGAAGCACGGTGTGCCACTTAGGACCCCACCCAAGCCGGAAGTGAATTCTCCTGTCTCTACACATCTCACAAACATTGATTTTGACATTTTGAGTTTTGTTATTCTTGCTGTTGCTGTTTGGTATTTCAGTTCTCTGTAAATGCCTTGAGGGTGGGGACTAAATTTTAGTCTACTGAGTGTATGTCCCCTTCCCATTTGTGCGTGCGCACACACACACACACACACACACACACACACAATGTGGTCCAAGAATATCACCTAACATGGATCTGTCCTCTTTCTTCTCCTGACATCACCGTCCTCTTACTTCCAGACTAAATAACCATCCTTGGTTCTTAGTCACTGAGAACATATCAATCAGTGGCTTTTGTTGCTCCATCATTTGGAATTATTCTGGAGCTCTTCTTTCCAACTGCATGAATCTTGGAGACATTTAGTATTTTAATAAAAATCCAGAGCTCTAACGTAAGGAGTCCCTACTATGTTTCAGGCATTGGGATAGATGCTTGTGTAAATTTCTGATTCCACCTAAGCCATGGAAGAGGTATTGTTGACACCTTTTTACAAATGTATATGCTAAGGCTTAGCAAGGCATTATAGTTTGCCCAAGGTCACCTGGCTGCCCGGAGGAGGCACTGGGATTTAACCCAGGGCCACTCGGCTCCACAGCTATGGGCACCTTCTCGAGGTTTCTCAAGTCCTATGCAATAGGCCTGCTCCTGCCCGCCTCTGTTTTTACAGGGAGAGGCGGCAGGTGGGTGCATCAGTGCCTGTGGTCTGGGTGGTGGCTCCAGGCAAGGCGTCTCCCTAAAGAGAAGTTATGCAGCCCAACCCAGCTCCTTGGCCGTGGGAACCTCAGGCTGGTGGCAAGGTGAGCTGCTAGGGAGCCTGGTGGACAGCTCGAGTGCAATCCGAGCTCCCAGGAGGCTGAGCTGGTGGCATCCGGAAGTCTAGCATTTCCTGATGCTTTGTGCTAAGTGCACTACACAGGAGGCTGGCGATGGGTGGCTTGCCCTGCAGATACCTGTCTGCTGGAGGGCTGGTGTCCACTTTCCCTTTGTCAGGGGGCTGACCAGCTAGTCCGAGCAGGGGAGGTCTGGGGTTGAGCTCTATCAGAGGGTGGCACACCTCTCCCTCCCTGGCCATCCCCTCCTCCTTCTCAGCCCTCCTCTCAAGCTTCCGGTTGTTTCTGCTACTTCTGAGGGTTTCTTTGCTTTCATGGTATGGCAGACCAAGTACAGGCTCGAGATCAGGGTGGGCTTTTCGGCCAACAAAGTGAGCTTGTATAAATCACTTGTCTTCTTGGGGTCTCAGCTTCTCCATCTATAAAATGGAAAGAATGATGCCTAGCTTCAGCAGGCTGGAATGAAGATTAATTGGATGACAAAAACAAACTGCTGTGTTGCACACGCTCAAAAATCTCTCTCTTCCTTTCTGGTATACAGCAGAGGGTGGTGGGAGGGTGGCTGGAATACGTGTGGGAAAGGAAAGTGGGTTGGATTGGGGAGGTTGGGAGGGATAGGCAAGGAGTGGCCCATTCCCTCCTGTTTGTTTTTCCACCTGGAGCCCCTGTGGAGGGGAATCCCTCTGTGGCTGCTGGTAGCCTTGCTCAGTCACTGGCACTGATGAAACCTCCTGTTTAAACCTCCGTGTGGGCTCAGAATCAGCTTCACTCCATTCCCATGAGACAGGAGAGCACAGTGGTGAGAGGAACAATCTCCAGGCGGCCTGGCACACAGGCTCTGCCACCGTGTGGTCTCAAGCAAGTTGTTTAATTTTAGAGCCTCGGTTTTCTTAGCTGTAAAATGGGGATATCAATACCTGATTGGGTTGCCTGGGATAATTAAATTCGATCCTACATGGGTTGTGCTTGGCTGAGCCTTGTGCATAGGACATGCTTTAATAGGCTAGCTATTATTGTTCGTTTTGGAGGTTGTTGTGATCACTCGTAGCCACAGACTGTGCCCTTTCCTGGGGCTGCCTGAGTTGGAGACATGCTCACTGGGAGAGGATGACTGGTTCACCAGAGCACCCCTGGCCCACACCTGGCAAGCCGTGTCATCCGCTGGATGATGGGTGAGCCAGCTGGGTCAGCCTCGTGGCTGAGGACCGGCAGCCCAGGTGTCAGCAGAGGCTGCATTCCAGCGATGTTCCTCCTTGGCAGAAACTTCAAAACCAGAGGAAGATATTACTCAGACAGATTCGGAAGGCATTCCAGGATGTCAAACCCAAGGCTTATGATCCAGAGCAGCTGATGACAATATGGAGCGCTATGAGAAGCCTGGACTATTGCCTGGCCTCCTCGAAGCAGAGGGCATGTGGGGAAAGAGGGGCCCCAGGATGGAGGCTGACCATGACCCCACTCCACGTCAGGCTTTGCACAAAGCCTCTGAAGACGGAATTCTGGTTCCTGCCCGCAAGAATGGGCCTCCTGAAGCTCTGACTTCTTCCTCCAGCTCCTCCTCCTCCCTCTTAGGAGAAGTCACCTGTGGTGGTGGTGGGGCGGGGTGGGGGGCTCAGCTGACCTTTCTGGCCCTCGTCGTCCTGTCCTGGGACAATGAGAATTCCTGGGGCCTCCGTGATGTGATGGGCAGGTGGGCAGAGGCTGGATCCTTCATTTGGGGACTTTGGTCCCTGTTGTGGGCCGGACCCCATGCTAGGTTTCCTGTCCCCAGCTGAGAAGGACCCCACGGGAGCTCACAGTGCAAGGGGAGGGGGGCAGGCATGTGAACACGGCAGAAAAAGTCCACGAGCTGACAGAATGGCATCACGCCCACAGGTGCCGAGCCACGCCAAGCAGGTGGGACGTGGTTGCTGAAGCGTGGCCCAGAGACACAGGACCTGGGAGGGCGGTAGGTCTGGGGAAGAAACAGGGGAGTGGCACGCAAAAGCAGGATGAGCCACGGGCCTCTGAGGCTGCTGAACATGACGGTGACGGGGAACTGGCAGGACCCAGAGGGGAGACAGTGAAGCCAGAGGAAGAGGAAGGGCCCAGAAAGAAGGGAACGTGGAGGGATGCGCTGAATATGCCCTGGGCACCTTAGCCAGACACCCTGCTGAGGAGCGTTCCTTTAATCCTGCAAACATCTCTCCAAGATGGGTATTAGAGTACCCCCTCCCCAAACAGGAAGGTGAGGCCCAGAGGGCATCTGTGACTCGCCCCGGTTCTGGGGCTGCAAGTCTCCAACCATCCCCCGGCCCTGCCTGCCTATCCCTGGGCCAAGCAGGAGGAGAGCCCCGTGCCTTTTCGGTGCGAGCGCAGCCTTGCAGAGGCTCCCCTGCAGGGTGACACGATGCAGACGGACGCCACCTCACATGACTTGTACATATTTTCATGGATTTGCTTATTTTAACTCAGCCCAGAACTTCAAGGGAGCATCATTCCTGGAGGATTTGTTCATCGATGTGTCACGGTCTAGCGACTGAGGCCATGAGCGAGAAGGAAAGGGGCAGGTTCAGAGGCCCAAACATCCGTCCCCTACGCGTCTTGTCAAGGTGGGGAGCGGGGAGCCCCGCGGCCCTTGGCTGCCCTTCGTCTGGGGTGGGAGAAGGGCTGGCGGGAGGTAAGCCACGGCAGGAAAGTGCTTCGGCAGCTCGGCCCTACGGCAGCACCGGTGGTGCGCCATATTCCCAGCACCGGTGGTGCGCCATATTCCCAGGTCGTCCGGCCACCCCAGGCGCAGGCGGCTGCAGGGTGCTGCCCCCTGTCCCACACAGGGTACACCCCACAGAACACGCAAGTCGCTGTCACTGTAAGGATGGGGAGGCAGGGGCGCAGAGCAAGTGCTACTTGCCAGGCAGCTTGAGAGCAGTGCTCCTCCAGTGACCTACTGGAGGTCACAGCGTCTCACACCCGTCACTCAGTCCCGACAGCGACAGCGACAGCGACAGCGGCGCTTGGGCCTCTTAGCCAAGTCTTTATTTGTTTGAAGCCCGATTCTTCTCAAGGGGTGTTTTTGTCTCCTCCCCCCGCCCCCGCCTTTTCTTTAGACCTCGGGGGCTGGGGCGGGAGACCGAAGGTGGAGATGTGCTGTTTTGCACAACCAACTTGCCTGCACATCATCCAAACACTGAGTTCCGTTCACAGAGGAAGTGAGAGGTGTCCGATTCGGTCACGCAGAACGCAGCTGGGCTGCCTGAAACCCAACGCAGCGGCTGCTCTGAAGGAGGTGTCGTCCCCATCCCGGTAAGGGGCTGAGTCACAGCAGACGCCACTCCCACGTCAAAAATACCGGGCCATTGTCCCGGGGAGCTCGGCCCCTCACGCAGGTCATTTCCGACCCACTCCCTGGAATCACATTAAAGGAAAGAGAAGGAAAGGAAAAGAAGCAGAAACCAGGACTGGTGAAGCAGGCCGAGGAAGAGGAGAGCTGGACAGTCAGATCCGCCCCCAAGGGTGGGACCCCACCACGCCCTGGGTCCTCTTAGCCTGGGTCACACTGGGGGCCCAGGAGCCAATCTCGGTTGTGTGGCGTCCAAAGACTTAAAGTTTGGGGTCATTGCTTACTAAAAAGAATACAAAATTCTGAAAACAAAGTACAAAAGTGAGTATTTATTTAGATGGGAGGGCCAGGGAGCCCGGGAAACTGCTGACACTCCACAGATTCGGGTCTGTGTCCTCAGAGACCTCCTTCGCTAGGTTACCAGAAATGCAGACGTAGAAACGCTTCCTGTTTGTAACCTGCACGCCTTCCCTGCCTGGAACCCTCCCAGCCTCTCCCCGGTCTGGGGGCCCCAGAAGCCAGTGTCTTGTCAGCTTTACAGTAAGCGCACCTCTGATGAGACCTCAGTCGACAATCTGAGGATTTTAAGAGCTGTGGGTGCACAGACCTCCCCCAGCACAGGTGTTCCTGACCGTTTTGGGTGTCCTGGTTTCCTTTGCGAATTAAATGACAGCTGTGGACCTTCCCCAGAAAAATGCATAATACTCACGCCCACTAAATTTTGCATCTAATTCCAGGGATTCTTGGACCCCCTTAAAGCTTACCCCGGGTAGGGATCCCCTGACCTAGTGCAACCCATCCATTCAACAGGTGGGGCAATGAATTCCCAGAGTGGGGAGTGACTTGCTCAAAGGTCACACACAGTCAGTGGGGGGGGGGGGGGCGGGGCGGGGGACAGAGTCAGGACTCAAATCCAACTCCCCCCACCCCCCCAACTCCATCCCCTCCTGCACTGTCACAGCCTTGCTCCCAGGGCTGGACGGAGAATGGGGCCTCCAGGGAAGTGTCCTTTCCTTGTCTTTGGTGTCTATCCTAGACATGTATTTTTGCCCAGTGTAGTTCAGACAGGGCAGGAGTGATGGCGTTGAAACAAACACGGACAGGAGGAAAAATGTTGTGTGGTCTGGGTTTAAACGCAGTGAGGAATTGAAAGTTGGGAGAGAGGGAGAAACAGTACGTAAACAACTCCTGAATCTCCCGAGAGAGCACCGTCTGTGCTGCTATGTTTGGTGCCTGGAGACCCGAGCCCTGGGGGGAGGTCCCAGCAGGAGTCACATCAGACTGGGCCCTGCCTGAGCCCCATCCCCTTCCTGTGCTGCTCTCTCCCCTTGTACTCAACTTGGGTCATCAGTGGCTTCTTGGTGGCCTGAGCTCTGTGCTTTGCAGGGGTGGTTTCTTCCCCCTGCGTCACTCTCCTCTCTGCCAGTCACCACTGACACTTCCTCTGAGCCCCCAGCTAACTTAGGTCTCTCAGCACCTCCCCTCTCTGCACCTGGTTCACCTCTTTCAGAGCACATAGTGGCCTTTACGGTTCTGTATTTATCTGCTTCGGGGCTGTGTCCTCCCCCCCCCCACAATCAGTCATTAAGCTCTGAGGGCACAGGGTCTGGACCCTGGGCACAGCATATGAAGGCTCTCCGTAATCACATGCTGATTTCAATGGTGGTGGTGCATCTGCCGTTTGGACCTGGGCATCTGCAACAGATGCCTGTGGGGCAGCTCATTCCTGAGATCCTGACCAAGCCGGCACGCAGCTGGAAGCTTCAGCTCCAGGCACAAAGGGAACAAGAGCAGGCAGTCCGTACCGTGAGTGGTGCCCAGCTCCTCACAGCAGAGGCATCAGCCAAGCAGAGGCGCACGGGGGAGCTGACATACAAGCCAGGCTCTGTGTGTCTCCAAAGTGGGTCCTGGTCCTCTGCCTTTTGCTCAAGGGCCCACCTGTTCTAACACTGAGGGTCCCCTGATCCTCAGCCAGCCAGCTCACCCACAGTTGTGCCAAGGACCGACAGCAGAGGTCATGGGCAGATGGCTGGGAATGACATCCCCTGAGGGCTTCACTGCTCTGGGAATGATTAAGGAACTCAGAAACAGTTTTCTCTCCTGCCTTCTGGGCTCGCCTCCAGATAATGGAGCTATCTTGAGAGGGCAGCCTGTTATTCATACTCAAGTATTTTTTCTTTCATTCCATTTCGTTTGGGGTTGAGTGTATTTTGAGTGTATTCTTTTTTTTTTTTTTTTTTTTTTCAACTTGACACCTATGAGTCCATGACTGATGCTGTGTGCAATACTTCCCAAGGGCTGGGAGTCTTGACCAATTCTTTCTTCTTCTCAGTATGGGGCTGTGGGGTGAGGAGGGGAGGGATTCATGTGACAGAGAGGCACTGAGGCCCAAACTGGTCTTCTTCTACCAGTCTTGCTGCCTGGAGAGCAGGGGTTGTGGGGGGAGAGGGCGGGTACTGACTCTAGACAGTTTCTCTTCCCACTCCCATCTCCCCACCCATTGGGGGCGGAACGGCAGGAGGTCAGGGACAGATGCATTCACCTCTGCAGATGGGAACCTGCTCCAGTGTGCCCCTTGCTTGCTCTTAAACACACCCCAACAGAGCAGCTTTCTCCTTCCCCCCATCTCTGATGAAATAATCGGTATGAAAATTTGTGTCTCCTGATAAGATGCCAGATACTTCCATTTTCTTGCACCAATCACCTTTGCAGGGGGTGAGAAATAAGCCACAATAGGATGTTTAGGCCGCTGAGCAAAGCTGATTGGTGAGGATGGGTCGGGGTGCGGTGTTGGAGCTAGTTGACTTGCCGTCCTTCTCCAGTTAATCACGATGCAGCTTGCAGCGGAGTCCTGAAGCTTTGGTGGATGTAAGACATCCTCAAGGCCAAGATGACTAGTCTCTGGGCGTCACGACAGGGCCTGCAGCCTCCCTCCTTTCCTTACTCAGCTGGTGACTCTGTCTTTGATCACTGCATCATGGCTTTAGCACTTTGTCTTTGTTCCGGAAAAACCTTTACATTTGCCCTGTCATAGCTTCCTTGACCTCCCCAGGCCAATGCATCAAGAGAGAGTCACCATAGTGTTTCTGCTCCTAGGTGAGTGGCAAGGTGTGTAGGCTGTCAGGAAAATTGTCAGATATGCCCAAGCAGAAAGAAACAGCGGGCTCTTACCGAGCACCAGGCCTACATCACGGTGGGGCTCCATACATTCTTGTCAAATGAATTAAGGATTCCTAAGGGTGTGGGAAGCAATATGGGGGAGGTTTTACACACCGCCTCTGGCAGGTACTACCCAGCACTGAGCCCTAGTTCTGCCCCCATGCTAGCTGGGCATGCTTGGGCATGCTACTTGATCTCTCTGTCCTATTTCCTCATCTATAAAATGGGGATTATGGTGATAATGATGATGATGATGATGATAACAATAATAACTGTTGTTAGGTGTAAAGCAGTTAAAACACTGCCTGGCTCATAACAGGTACCAGATAAGTGTTTGCTATTATTATTAAGACTAGAAATGTAGTTATTCCAAGGAATTGAATGTTACTTTTGCTTTAAAAAAATTTTTTTTAAAGTTTATTTATTTTGGGGGGGTAAGGGGCAGAGAAAGAGGGAGAGAGGAATCCTAAGCAGGTGTCCCGAATATTACTTTAACCAGAAGCTATGGATTTCCTTATCTTGCAGGCAATCTCTGCCCCCACAAGCTCCTCCCCTACACATGGAACCGTATATTGCAAGGGTCGGCAAGCTTCTTCTGTAAAGGGTCAAACAGTAGTTTAGACTTCGCAGGTCACACAGTTTATGTCACAACTACTCACCTGTGCTGTTGTAGCATAGAAACAGCCATAGACAATATGTAAATGAATAAGCAAGGCTGTGTTCTAATAAAACTTTATTTACAAAAATAGAAGGCAGGCCAGATTTAGCCCACAGACCACAAATTGCCAACCCCCAATCTACTGGGATTCTATCATTTTACAAGAAACTGTAAAATGAATTCTACCTTTTCTAAGAAAACTGCCTGGATCCCTGCTATGAGATTTCACCTTCCTCTCCCTGAATTTCCAAAACATTGGGTCTGAAGGGAGCTTACTATCATGGAAAGAATAAGTAGGAAATCTGGGTTTAAGCTCTGCCCTACTGCATGACTTTGAGTAAGCGAGGCACTTAATATCTGTGAAGCCTCAGTTTACTCACCTGCAAAACAGGTATAAAATATGTAAATATAATATAAATAATATTAAAATATAAAACATAAAATATTTTGCACACCTTACAGTGTGGCGTGAAGACCAAATAGTGCGCGTGGATGTGATTTGCAAACGGTAAAACACTACATAATGGAAGCGGGTCTGCATGTGTCCCTTACGCTTAGGACAGTGCTGCACCAGATCCCAGCAGTGGTATTAAGTAAAGATTTTTATAACACTCATATTGGTATGTGTCTATATCTGTATTGATCTTCTCAGGCAGATGGAGAACTCAGGGGACACAGGCCCAGGAGAGAGAGGACAGCATTCTTGGGTAGAAGCTACAGAATGCTTGTCAACTTGAGATATAGGTTGGGGTCGAGTGCAGCAGGTCTAGATTGCCATGACAGGCTGGAAAGGGAGGAAGGCTTCTAAAGGCATCTATGGCTAGAAACCTGTATTAGCGTCTTGGGGCTGATGCAACAAATTACCACAAGCTTGGTGGCTTAAAGCAACAGAAATATATTTTCTCACAGCGCTGGAAGCCAGAAGTCTGAACTCCACGTGTTCGCAGGGCCGTGCTCCTTTCAAAGGTTGTAGGGAAGAATTTGTTTCTTGCTTCTTCTGGTTTCTCGTGGTTGCTGACATTCCTTGGCTTATAGACACATTACTCCAATCTTTGCTTCCATCTTCACATTGCCTTCCATGCTTCTTTGTGTCTTTTATTTCTCCTGTCTCTTATAAGGATGCTTGTTACTTGATTTAGAACCTGCCTGGATAATCCAGGATGATCTTACCTCAAGATCCTTAATTACATCTGCAAAGGGGTTTTTTTTTTTTTTTTTTTTTTTTTTTTTTTCTAAATGAGGTCACACTCATAAGCTCCAAGGAGTTCAATGTGACATATCTTTTAGGGTCACCATTCAACCCACTATAGAATCTTATTATTTTCACTCAACTTTTTATCTGAAGTATTTCCCATGTCATTGAACAGTCTTCCAAAAACATTATTTTGATGGCTGATAAGATCCCATAATGTGGGTATAGCAAAATTAGTTCATTTCCTCTTGCTAGACGTTTATATTGCTCATGATTTTCCACTGGCATAATAAGGATGCAGTGCATGGGCCTTGGAGTCAGATTCTGATTCTTTCATTTACCAAGGATGTAATAATAGTCAAGTTCCATAAAATTTTCTGGCCTCAGTGTCTCATTTGTGAAATGAAGATCATAATAGTTATCTCATGGGGTGACTCAGAGGATCATAGGAATGAATGTATATAAAGTGGCCAGCAGTCGAGGTTTGGCACATACAAGTGCTTAGCAGTTTAGTAAATTGCAGACACTTTTGTTTTATTCATATTGATGGCATGTCAGTTAATTTACTTAGGATGGATTTATAGAAGTACGATTCCCAAGTCAAGGGATGTAGACATTTTTAAGACTCTTGGTTCACATTGTCAAATTGCATTCCAGAAAAAGCATCTGCAAAGACACTCAGCCTTACCTAATCCTACACGGTAACTACTCTCTCTGGACTGTGATGGCTGGCTAAATCAATGGACAAGAATTTTACAAGCACCTGTTATGGACCCAGGGTTAAGGGACCCACAGGGATAAGGTGGGCAGGGGATGCTTCAAGAAGGAGCGTCTTCCCAGAAGTGGACCTTGAAAAAGGAGCAAGTACTAGAGGAGAAGTAGTAGTCGGGCATGGAGGCTTGCACCTCACTGCTCTCAGGTGTCTCATGAAGGGCAGAAGTGGAAAAGGCTGGGGAGACTCCACTGTGAAAGACTAGGACAGTCTTGAGCACTGGCCTGGCAAGGGAGGTCACATTTTTTTTTTTCTTTTGCTTTAGAAAACTAGAAATTCATAAAAATTTTTGAGCAGGGAAAGGCTAATGAAAGGCATTTAGAAAGAGTACAAGGGTCTAGATGGATTAAGCCTGGAGCCAAAAGGCCAGCCACAATTGGAGCTATAAATCTTATCCTGTGTCAGAAGCAAGATATGGTAGCATGACTTGGTGGCAGGGCTCACGCTACTTAGCACATGGAGTTCTGAGCCTCCAGCCACCATCTCCTCCAAATGTCCAACACCGAATCTTCAAGAAGCTCCAAGCTTCTTTGAGCGGCTGCCATTATTTCCTGGGGCTCTGGGATGAATGGCTCCTAGTTGCTATGGTTCTGGGAGGTATTAACCTGATATTTTATTATTAACTGTCCAGGCCGTAAGTGTCTTTGAACCAGTGACTCTTCCAGGAATTTCTTCTCTTCCACTATGATGTCCTCCCGAGGGGAGGGAAAATACTTGATGACTGACCAGCTCTATGTCCCCTTTGGTGATTAATATGCCTCTCTGGTCAGGATAGGGGTATGCAGGAGGAGGAGACCTCCTCACACTTTGGGCCTGACCACACTGACATACTCTAGTCCATGGTGGCAGGAACTGAAGGAGGGAAAAGTATATGAAGGACCCGGAAGGGACTGTGGGGAGACTTCTGTGTAAGCAGAGAACACTTCTTCCAACCCAACAACTCATAGTTCAGGCTGCTATAACAGATTACCATGGACTAGGGGGCTTAAACAACACATGTTTATTTCTCAAGTTTCTAGAGGCTAGAAACTCAAAAGCAGAGGCCAGCATGGTCAGGTTCTGGTGAAAACCCTTTTCCATGCTGCAAACATCCAACTTCTCATTGAATCCTCACATGGTGGAAAGAGAGTGAGCTAGCACTCTGGGATCTCTTTTACAAGGGCACTGATCCTATTCATGCACCCCTTGTGGTATGCCCTTGGACCCTGTGTCTGTGTGGTCTTTCCCCTGAAATTCTCCTCCCTGCCATCTCAGTCTTTTCATTCGTTCACTCTCATGACCTAATTACTTCACAAAAGCCCCACCTCCTAAAACCATCACATTGGGGGTTAGGATTTCAACATATGAATTTGGGTGAGGAGACACAAACATGCTATCCTTTAACACCAACCATGAGGCACACTCCTGTGTCACAGGCTCAGGGGGTAGAAGTAAGAGGTTGGTTCATTTAAAGTCTTCACAGAACACAGAAAAAGCTGTTTCTCTAATCTCTTCCCATTTTTGTAAATGGGACCTCACAACACACTCCCTACCCAGACAGGCACAGCGGCTGTCCTGGGACACAGATAGGCCCATCAGAGGCTGCCACCTGGTGACCCATGCCCTGGGGTTTTCCTGGGCTTCAGTGCAGGGGGAAAGAGTGACATCCACTGACCCTGAGCTCAGGGAGCCTGGTGAGTCATCACAGTTAGAGGGGTTTGACCCCCTCAGAATGCAGAGTTGGCACAGGGCCACCAATGAGGGGCTGGGGTCAGAGCAGGCTCAGCACCCAGAAAGGAGCCCCTCCCCCACTATGTTAGGCTTCCAAAAGGTGGTCTGTCCTTCTTGAAGGTGATTTGCACCAATGGAGATGGTTTCGATTTGCTATTACTTGGCACATCCCTCTTTTATTTAAAAATAGCAAAGTTCCTGAATGGGTCAGAAAATCTATAGATGCATTTAAACCTCAAACAAAAACAATTCAGGTAAAACCAGAAACATTTAGAAAAACTTTTCCTGGGAAGACTGCTCACCCTATACCATTAAATAGAAGTGCTGCTGAAGGCCAGAGTTGAGATACAAAAAAGAGAGAACCCAAGGAAGATGTCACTAAATGGCTTTCATTCCAAGAGGGAATAGAGTGAGGGGTTTGCACAGAGCAGGGAAGGTGAGGAAAGCTTACCAGAGGGAATGCAAAAGGGGACTTACTGGGGTCAAGTAAAAGGGCCCACAGAAGCTGGGAAATCCTCTTCCACCCCCACACAGTAGGCTGTTGGGGCCCAGTGCTAGGGAAAGAACCTGTTCCGAGGTGACTTCGGGAAGCCAGCACATTCTCGGAGGCTGGGATTTATGAATGAACGAGACTCCCCATGGTACTGTCATGCGCCCCTTGCAGTATTCCCTTGGACCCTGTGTCTGTGCGGTCTTTCCCCTGAAATTCGTCTCCCTGCCATCTCAGTCTTTTCATTCATTCACGCACTCACTGATCAACATGTAATGAGCACTCAAATTGTGCTCCTTTGGAGCTGGAGATAAACTATGAACACAACAAACTGAATAACTGTCCTCCCTGAGCTCACGTTTGGGAGGTGGTGGAGTTGGGCAGGTGTTGGGGTGAGGGAGGAACACAGGTAATTACTGCAAGACAATCAAGGCAAATGCCGTGAAGCAGAAATACAGGGTGTTTGGGGCTCAGTCAGTTAAGTGTCCGACTTCGGCTCAGGTCATGATCTCATGGTTGTGGGTTCAAGCCCCGCATCGGACTGTCTTGCTGTCAGCAGGGAGCCCACTTCGGATCTTCTGTGCCCCTCTCTCTCTGCCCATGGCCCGCTGTGCTCTCTCAAAAATAAATAGTTTTTTAAAAGTTTTTTAAAAAGACATACAAGCATGTGATGGGATCCATCTTAGTCTGGGGCTGTCAGGAAGCCTCAGGGCTTTCCTGAGGAATTCACATTTGGGCCGAGCTCTGGAGGTAGAGTGTGAGTTAACTAGGAGGGAGCTGGAAGTCATGGCTGGAAGAGGAGACAAAGTGTGTGCAGACTCAGAGGAGGGTTGCTTATTTGGGGACATGGAACACAGACTGGGAGAGTGGGAGTCTGTGTGTGGCTCAGGGAAGCAGGAGAAGCATGGGAGGGGGCATACACTCAAGACTGACTCATTCCTCAGTGACTGCTTATTTTAGAAAGAGAAAGGAGAGAATTAAGGTGATAAGAGTGAAAGGGTTAATGTGTTACCCACTAGCTGAAGGTCATTCAGAGGCCTGTGAAAGGCAACAGGGAGTAGTAGGGACTGTGGAAAACTCCAGGATTACATACATACACATATATACACATAGACTGTACTCAAAGGCATTTACATTTAAAATATGTTAAAACCTGTTACTGGCCAAACAAAGCAAAATCTGAGGGTCAGCACAGTTTTGGGTGCACATTGGCTGGAAATAAGGAATGTGGAGGAGGGAGCTGGGAACTGCTTGTCCAAGAGCTAGAAAAAGAGCCAAAAGAGCCCCTCTGGTCCTGTGACTCCCCTGTGGCTGTCAGATGGTCTTCTCTGTGCCCACGCTCCTTGTGGCCCCTCCGGCTTGCCTCCCAGGGCTCACCTATTCCACAGTGACCCCATTCTCTCCAGAAGCAGGGTCGAGGGTGGGATAGTACCATTGACTTATGAATGGTGGGGTGGGGAAAGGGCTCCGAGCAGCTATCCGTAGCTCAGGAGGGCCTGGCTATGGGTTACAAGCCCTACTGGGTTCCCCTGGGCTTAGTGAGACTGGCAAGCTACGGCATGAAGATTTGAGGGTGAGGTAGAGAAGGGAAAAAAAACAGATGATGCAGAAAGGAGCTGTTGTAGCAGATGTATCACCTGAGAAGATAAGACCAGAGAACTTACACACTTATCAGTTATTCTACCATTAATTTCCTAGCCCAATTTTGGGTCATTTGCATCTCATAATTGGCTCTTTCAAAACTTGAAGGCAGGGAGCTTATTTGGCAACCTCCTCCACTTTCCCTTTGTGACAGGAGAAGCATGGCTGAGCTTATTTTAAATGTAATCACGTTTGATCAAAAAACCCCCCACAATGATTGGTTTTCCCCTTCTTTGCTCTGATTTCAATGACCTTGCATGTATTGGGTTTTTTTTCTGCATTTAATCTCTTCTCAGGTGTGCAGAGGGAAGATGCTCAGCCTTTGTGTTTGCTTTCCCTACAATTCTGATTAAGAACTACTTTAATGTTGCTAGACCTTTGTGAGGCAAACCTCTTTACAAGACAGGAGGAAGAGCTATCTCACTGAAAAAGAAACACTTTTAAAGGCCATTTCAATATGCAAACATTTCTCTCGCCACACACATGCATCTAATTGCTTGTTTCTAAAACAAAATGCAGAGACATTCCCTGAAGGAAACTCAGCTGAGCCAGAATTTTGAAATGACAGGTTCATGAACAGCAAGTCGCTAAATGCAGTGAAAATTTGTGGCTTCTTGATGGCCCAATGTTCATTTCACTTAATGCCAGAATAGCACTGAGTTTATGTTCAGGGATTTACTTTTTCTCAGTCCATAGGATTCTAGTGGAGTTGACTTTGTCTTAAGTCCCCCCAAATTGTTACATCTGGGCTGAGACAACCAGAGAATCACATTCTCTGGCTGGTTCAGGGATGGCCACCTGACCAAAGACTGGCCAATTAGGGTCAAGAAGACTCAATTTGGGACAGGTTTCAGCCACGAGGGAGGAAGATTCTTTCCCTTTCCTGCTGTACCAAACCCTGAAAAGACATGAGGCGTGAGCTGCCATGGACATCTTGTCTCCACAACAAGACTTATGAGAGCCAATATGTCAGAAGGCAGAGCCAGGAAAAGAAATCCTGTCCTTGTGACATCGCTTGAGCATTTGAATCTCATAGTGCCTGAAGCCAGCCTACCCCACAGACTTCTACACGATACAGTACATTTGCAGTTTTTCCTGGAGTCTGTCTGAATCAGGTCTTCTCAGTCTTCTGGGTATCATCTGTCCAAACATAAAGCAATGTGGCTGGTTCCAGTATATGATTCCAGTGAAATCTGTCCCATTACTTTATAGTCACATCTTATTGTTGCTGTATAATGCTTTCAACTTCTTGAAGCATCTTGACCAATGTGTTATTGCATTTCATCCAGGCCATCCTTATGGGAATTTTCCCACATCACCTCCATATACTAAGCCTCTCCCCCAAGATGATCTGCTAGTACAAAGAAGAGCCCCGATTTCCCCGTAGGCCCACAGAAGATCCTCTCTGCCCACATCCTCTTTTCTTGAAAGAAAAAGTTAAACATTTTAATAACTACCCAAGGAAACCCAGGCTTGGAAAGGGTGATTAAACAGAGGTTCTTTTTCACCGCAGTCTCATAGTAGACAAATCCCAGGAAAAATCCCAAGTGTCCAGCCATTAGCACCTCTATATCATGAGTAGTAAGAAACCTTTGACAAGGCAGACCTACATGTCCAATTGCCAAAAAAATACAGGTGACAAGGCCAACTTTGTGCGTAGTATGCCATGTTTGAGGTTTTAAAAAATTGCTGAGAGGGAGTTGATTTTGGGGGTGCTGGAAGATGTGGTTAAGGAGTGGCATTGTAGGAACCTACAGCTGGGAAGGAAACGAGGTGACTGCTTGTCTTCTGGAGGAAAAGGCAGATCCCTGGTTCTCTGCATTCTCTCAATGTCTTAACATTTTCATTACGTGTTTTCTACCCAGTCATCGATCTGGGCTATGTCTGCGGAGGCCAGGGCCAGGATGGCCTCATTCTCTAATGCTTCTGGGATTAACCTTATTTTGCACAATGGGTATATGGCTTGAAACCCCATGTGAGAAAAAACAATGAAAAATACACCAAGCTCGAGGCACCTGGCTGACTCAGTTGGTGGAGCATGTGTTCTCAGGGTTCTGGCTTCAAGCACCATACTGGGTATAGAGATTACTTAAAAATAAAAATCTTTAAAAAAATGTACCAAGCTCAAGGGGCAGGAACAGAGGAGTGAAGGCTGTAAGAACCTAGGCATTTCATGGGCCTTGTGCCTTCCCCAGACCCCCGAGGAGGTGGCACCAGGAACACAGGGTCCACAGCAGGGACCAGGAGCCGGGGAAACACTTTGAGAGGGGCAGGTACTCAGCCTATGAGGAGCAGGAGGGACGTATGAATCAACCAAACAAGCACCTATGATGATTCAAGAACCAGCAGGCCAAATGTTCTCAACAGCATCAACAAGAACAATCACAGCAATGCCCAGAGGAGTGCAGGACTCCTCTCATCCAAGACCCTTTCAGGGACCCTCTCTCACTCCCAAGATGTCTGGGAATCAAGTAGACATGGGCTCTGCAGACAGGACTAACTCCAGCACTAGGAAGCTACTGAATTTACAGGAGTCTGACCCTGGAGTGTCTTATGTCCGAATGGATGGATGGTACAGTCTGTGAGCCTCATCGATGTCATTGTCAGAAGCTGTGGCTCAATGGTCTTTGCTGCTGTCAACTATTCCATAGTGCGAATGGCACACCATCTGTTTATCCAGTCCACTATTGGCGGTCATCTGGCTTATTTTCACTTTACAACCATTACAAATCATGCTGCTTTCTTCATTGGGTTTGTACCATGTTTTCAGTTCCTAGGACTGGGGCTTGGAGTAGAATTGCTGTTCATGGGTCAAGCTTTTTATGTTCAGCTTCAGAGGATGCTGTCAGTGTTTCAAAGGCAAGGCTCTGAGGAGTTTGTCTTCACACCAGAAAGCCCCTGATGCTTGGTGTCCTCACCAACATTTGGGATTATGACACTTCTGTCAATCAGAAATTTTACTCTCTATTAATAATCTGTGGCTTTTGCTGTGGTTTTAATATTCATTTCCCTGCTGATAGTGAGGTGGGGGCACACCTCAGTTGTTCACCAGGCATTAGGATTTCTCATGTAATGTATTCATTTCTTGGCCCATTTTTATTTGAATTGATTCTTAAAGCTCCCTTAACCATTAGTAGGCTGCAAACATCCCCCCCGCCCCCGCCCCACCATCATGTGGCTTGTTTTTTCATCCTTTGCGTGTCTTTTCATGAATAGAATTTCTTGGCTTCAGTGTTGTTTATTTAATTGTTTCTCAAACTACCTGTGGGTGATGGAACAATTTTTTTCCCCATTTCCATCAGTGGCAGATTGATAGGTTCTGAAATAAAGTCTGATTATTAATGTAGAGGAAAATTTTTTAAAAATAAGAAAAATACTTTGACTTTTAATACTCCTTATTAGGTTTTCTTCAAGTGAAGCACCTATATTGAGCCAGACACATTCATACACTCAACAGATGCTTTCAAATCTAAGATGGAGAGGATAAAGACATCTCACAGGCTAGGGATGCTGGAAATGGCATGTGACAGAAAAGAATATTGAACTTCCAGACGTGACAAAGAGGAACACAGAAAAACCAATATAATGACAAAATGTCCTCAAGCACAAAAGTCTCAAAACAATTGGATTAAGAATGGAATACATTCTTCCCTAGCATATTTCTTGCCATATGAATGGTCTACCAGAATCAAAAACAGGGAACATAGTGATCTAACTCATTTACATGCCATTACCAAGAATGTTCTAGGGGTTTATCATTTTGAGGAAGAACTCTGCTAGCGTCAGAGTTTGGAAATGAAAGCAAATTAATTTTAGATGTGAAAAAGATGTGTTTGTGTTGAGTCTATGTATTAAATATATGGGTGTGAGTTGAGTATGGTGTATAAGTGTGTTTATATGTTGAATGTGTGTTGAGTGTGTGTGTGCATGCCTGCAGGTGTGCCCACAGTAGGAAGGTGTGTGGCAAGGACACCAGGAGGAGAAAAACACACCTGCTTTAGGTCACATGTATCGCATCAGAAAACCAAAGGGCTGCTTTCAGAGACTGATTTCTTTTGTGTAATTTGCAACTTGGCCCAAATGAAACAACAGAGCAGCTATTATTTATTTGGAGGGGATTACTTTCAGTAGTCTGGAAAGGCATGGAGGACATAGGGCCAGTGTCTGTCCTCAGCCCACATGGTAATCTCATGGTTGGAAGCTTCTTAGTCATCTCTTTCTTCAGTGGGACTTACAGCCCACTTCTCCCTTTCAAGTGAAAAGCTAATCCTTAATTATCTAGAGAGAATCACAGAATGGGATGCAATCCACCAAGAAAGTGGGGGGGGGGGGTAGAGGGAGGGGTGATGACAACAAATATACCATTAAGAAATCGGTTTGTGGGCTCTCATTCAGTTACCTATGTGACGGGTATAATCTAGACGCTCAATAGGCTGAAAGCTCTTCAAGACCTGCGACTTTTAATTTGCCTCCCTATCCAGCCCCCTCCCCCTCTTTCTCACACTCGGCACTGTGAAGATCTTAATAATAACAGTGATAATAGCTAACACTGAGCACCTGCTCTGTGCCAAGTGCCATGCGGAAGCTTCGCTGCAGTTGACAAGGGGCCATATGCTTTGGCGAAGAAGACTTTGCCTTCTCAGCTCATACTCCTCCCTCTCTGGGCTCCAGTCACACCAGCCTTTGTTTAGTTCTTGAGCCCACTAAGCTTTTCCCCCTCTGAGAGCCTCTGGGCTTGCAGTTCCCTCTACCTGGAAGCTTCTCTCTCCAACCCTCAGCATGGTCGACTCTGTCAAATGCTGCTGAAAGACCAACCAAGTTCAGAACACAGCAGTAATTGCTGGACTGGGGCAAAGCAGACACTCTCGGTTGTCTTGACAGGTGTGGTCTCGGTGGCTTAGGGACAACAGAAGCCCCAACTGCAGAGCACAGAGACCACATAGAGTGAACAAGTAGAGATGGTAATTACAAAAATGCCGTGAACAGAGGCAGAAAAATAAGGTAATGGCAGGAGAGTGATGTGGGGTCAAGGAGGGTTTTTTGTTTGTTTGTTTGTTTCCTTTTAAAACAAGAGATAAGAGAGTGTGCCTCTATATGGATGGAAATGGCACAAGCCTCTGGTACACAGGGATAATTTCTGGGAAGAGACGTTTTGGAGAGGAGCCAAGTGAAAACAGGGTCTGATAGGATGGGAAAATTGCAGATTGTCAGGCAATATTGAGTTTGCTCAATAAATTTAATGCTCACAAAAATCCTATGGGGTAGATTCTGTTGTTTTTCTTATTTCATAGATAGGAAATCTAAGGGCCAGCAGTGTGAAATACCTTGTCCAAGGTCATATTCAGGCAGGTACAGGAGCTAATGGTGACGTGACACAACATTCTGACCCCTGGTTTATCACAGGATCCAAGTGCAAGAGTATGGAGGGTGAAAAGTCAGAGAGAAGCTCGAGAGTCAACAGGGATACACCTAAAACCCAAGGCTTGCAATTCAGATCCTGGAGAAATGGAACAGCTCCAGTGGTTTATAAACATGGAGATTTTCAAGACTTTGTATATTGCAAAAAAAAAAAAAAAACCAAAAAACAAAAAACCCAAAAACAAAAAAACCCAAAACGTATCTGTTTGCAATGTTCTATGTTGATGCTTGGGTGTTTGCTTTGAGCCACATTTCCATTTCATATGCTTTTCTGTTTGTGTGTTACATTTCACAACAAAAGGTTTAGAAGGAAGCCTGAGCTGCCTTGTTGATGGTTGATAACATGTGACTATCTCCCCTCAAAATGTGGCCCAAGTCAGTAATTAAAAAACCTGGTCATCGAAACCACCTGGGAAAACTTCTAAAATGAAGATTCTCATCCAAGACCAGGGACTCAGAATTCCCCGGCACACAGCCCAGAACATGTATCATCGGAAAGCTCCCTGTGACTCTAATGCTCGGCTAAGTTTGGGAACTGCTCACCTCAAGCACACTAGGTTCAGTTAAAATCAATGTTTTCTGCAGTGTGGTTTCCTACGGTCTTTGGAGATGTTCAAAATATGCCTCCTGCCAGTCGGCTAATCAACTCAACAATGTCGTCTGTTCTCTTCTCCTGCCCCGTACCCTAAACCTGACCCTACCTATTTCTTTCTGATCTTTCCACTGCTTCATACATGGGATAAGAACATATATGCAAACACATGGTGTTTACCTTAAACACTGAATGATCATAAAACCGATCACGTCTCTTCTCTCATTCATCCCTCTCCCTTGACAACTCAGGGGAAAGACTCCATGCCACCCTGAGGAGAGAGCTTTATAGGGAGGTCGGAGCCATAGACAGTGGCACATACACTCATGTGGGAATTAAGCAGCTTCCTGACTGAGCTAAACCTAGCAGCGGATAGGGGGAAAATCCACCAAGAAGCCACAGCAGTGTACTGGTCAGGGAAGGAGAAACTGTCCACACTCATTTTTAATCCAGAGCCAGCTGACCATGGCCATTCCTGGAAAGGAAGGCAGAAATGCTCGGGTGGGGGTGGACATTTTAGAAGGTAAGAGCTGAAGTGGCCAAACCAGCCAGGGTTCATGATCAAGACTCACAGAGGCCCTAGAGGAGCCAGCTCTGGGAGTATTACTTTCCTTCATTCTCTAACCCAGAAAGAACACAATCAAAATACAGTTCCAAAAAAGAGAAAGAAAAGAAAGAAAGAAAGAAAGAAAGAGAAAAGAAAAAAAGTATAGCTCCATTTGCCACCGTTCCCCAAAAAGAAAGAAGAAAAAGAGCGTGAGTTTAAGACTTTGCTTTGCCATTTGAATCTCAGGAGTGCATAAGAAGTAGCAGTCAGAGCAGAGATGCTCTATTAAAGCCTGACTCATCCTTGGCAATTTATTGTGCCCCCCCTTCCTTGTGACACAGAGGAGTGAGGTGAGTAATCCTCTACGCAGCCAGAGAAAAATAGATCCCCAAATGCTTTCCATTATGCTAAAGGCCTGTGTCACCAGCTGCTGCGGCAGGGGGTGTGGTCACCATCCATTGCTGGGGAACTGTCACATCTTCTGACTCCCTCTCTCCAGGGCTATTTGTGGTTCTAAAAGTGCAAAAAGCAGGGACTAAAAACTGATCGGCAGAGAAGTCTAAAAGCCCTACTGAGGGTCTCATGAGAGCCTTTATATGCAGGAGTCCACAAGGCCACACAAAAAGAAAACAGTTGGATCCACTTTCTGCTGCTTGATGCTTCCCTGCCCCTTCCCCACAGGCATAAGAACTACCTCTTTTTCCCCCAGAGTAAAAATAGCTCCTATTTACTGATTGCCTGTTGCATGTCAGGCACTGAGCAAAGTATTTTCCTTGGGTTATGCAAACTAATTCATGTGTGTGTGTGCACACATGTGTGCATACATATACGAACACATACACCCTGAGGTGGGTACTAACAGAATCTCCTTTTACAGTAAATTTCCACAATTGGCCCCAGAATTACCTGGTTAATGCAGGACACAGACCCAGGCAGTCTTCAGAAGAGAAGAAAGCTCTAAACAAACACAACCATATTACATTACCTGCTTGGCTAAATGCAGTTATTTGAACAATGAACAAGAGAAGTAGAGGAAAAAATTTCTGTTGCTTCATTTATTTGTTTCATAGAGTCTCCAGGTCTTATCCCAGAGACTGGAATACTGATCAATAACCCCAGATGTCCTAAAAGCATTTTTTCTTACAAAAGGCCTTCTAAAAGGAGGAAATGGAGATGTGGTCATTGCCAGAGCTAGAGGCTTGCTAATAAAGCAGTAGTGGGTACAAATCACAGGTAATTACGTGAAGCTTCTTCCTCCCTTACAAAAACTTAAAAAGAAAAAAACCTGAAAGCCTCTATCTTCCTCTATGCGGCTCTAAAAACATATATTAATTTCCAATATATCAGAACCATACTTTCCCCTTCTGGAATTGACCACATTATCCTCCTACCCAGCTGGAGCTGTGCTAGGGAGAAAAATAAATGTTTGTCTCAATGGCATTTTCTTATTCAGCTAATTGATTTTTTTAAAAATAACAATAATGCTTGAACATCCAGCCGTCTAATTACTAGCAGCTTTTTATCTGCACTATCATTAACTTCACAGCTGCCTTGCCAGTGACAAGTGATACCACAGAGACATCAGCTGCAACACTTAGTTTCTGAAAGGAAGAACATGAAAAAGGCTTGACTCTCCCTCTGTCAAGGTCAGTGAGGGCTGCAGGCTGATTTCAGTAACACAAGTGCCCGACTTCAAATCAAGGAAACTGCATGTGGAACCATGTTGGGTGGAAGGAACCTTGAAGGGCATGTGGCTCAATGCATTTACAGTTGAGTCAATTTGAGGTCCAGAGAGGTTAAGTGACTTGCACAGGATTACACAGCTACCCACCTCCTGCACTGGAACTGAAGCCCAGGCCTCCTGATTCCTTAGCTATTTTTTAAAACATTTAAATTGAAGCATACTAACAGAGAAGTATATCTATCATGAATATACAACTTGAATTCAAGTATCTTGAAGTGAACACATCCATGAAACAACCACCCAAGTCCAGAAACAGACCACCTCAGAAGCCCCCCTGGTGTTCTCCTTCCATTCACTACAAACTCTCTCCTCCTCAAAGATAATCATGATGCTGACTTCTAACATCACAGATTACTTTGGCTTGGCCCTTGTTCTTTCAATAAAGAGCTGTTTTATTATGTGGCGTTTAGCTACTCAGGCCTAAAAAATAAATGTTTACTTGGAGCATATTAAATGATATATTAAGAAAGTATATGCCAAAAGTTTCAAAACCCCATACCATTAAGGAGTATGGGGTCTCCCTTGGGAGTGATGAAAACGTGATGTGAATTTTACCTCAATAAAAAGACCTCATCACTTAGGGCATATACATTTCACTGTATGTAAATTTAAACTAAATTGTAAAAATATCTTGACTCTTAAAGACAGCATCTCCCTAACAAAGGCTTATCAATACATTCCGTGTGTCTGCCCTACAAGCCTTAAGTTACCACCTTGGTGTTCTCCTTTGGCTCTCTTCTCTTCGTTGCAGTGCAATGTGACTTTTGCCCTCATCTCTCCACTAAACAGTCCCATATCTGGGTCATCTGGCCCAAGCCAATGGCCAGTTCTCTGTCCTCCTCTTACTTAATCTCAGTGTCAGCATTCAACCTAGATGACAACTCTCTTGTTCTCCAAACACTTGTCTAAGCTTCTGTGTCATCATGTTTGTCTGGTTTTCTTCTTACTTCACCAGCCGTTTCTCATTTCCCTTTGCTTCTTCTCCCATTGGTGCAGGCCCAGGGCTGTTTTTGATCATCAATCTTTTCCTCTTTAGTTGAGTGTCCTCCCCCAGTCCATCCATATGTCTATGACACGCAAATAACTATCTCTAACTTAAACATCTCTGCTGAATTCGAGGTGTGGCTAACCAACTGCCCACTTGACCTCTACTTGAATGTCCCACACAGTTAAGACAGAAGTATGGATTCTTTTCTACCCCAATTCAGATTTCTCCTTTTTGTAAATGACACCATCATCCACTTAACTGCTTGGACTAAAACTTGATCATTCTGCTTGCATCATCCCTTTCCTCACACCTCACTTGTAACCCATCAGTATATCCTACTGGCTCTGCCTCCAAAATGTATCCTAAATCCACCACCTGTCTCCATTTCCATCTTGGATACTCCAACCCTGGTCCAGGGTCCCTCCTTTATTTCTTGCCTGGACTACTGTGTTATCTCCCAATAGGCCTTTCTTCCTTCCCTCTTGTCTTCCCTTAGTCCAACCTTCACCCAACAATGGTAAATTCGATCCTCTTAACACTCCAGTGAGTGACCACTGCATTCAGAATAAAACCCAAACTCTCAGGTTAAGGAACTGCCTCAGCTTACCTGTCCAGTCTCTTCTTTCTTCACTTGTCCCTCACTCAGGACACTCCAGCCATACTCACTGCCTGTCTCCCGAATAGGCCAGTCTTATTCATATCTCAGGGACTTTACATTTGCTCTTTTTTTTTAACGTTTATTTTTGAGAGAGAGCAAGTGGGGGAGGGGCAGAGAGAGAGGAAGACAGAATCCCAATCAGGCTCTGTGCTGACAGCACAGCTGACGTGGGCCTCAAACTCAAGAACCGTGAGATCATGACATGAGCTGAAATCAAGAGTGGGATGCTTAGCCGACTGAGCTGCCCAGCTCCCCCACTCTTCTTTATGTGGGAGCATTCTTTCCTAGTCTTTGAATGGCTGCCTCTTATTATTATGACCTCATCTCAAATGTCACCACTTCCTTCAAGAGACCTTCCCTGGCTTCCCCGCTCATGATCCTATGTAATATTCTTGATTCTATCTATACCTGAACTTTTCTTATGTATTTATTGTTGATTTGTTTAATAGTGGTCTCTTCCTGCTGGAAGTTAAGTTCCTCAAAGGCAAGGTCTCAGTTGTATTCATGGTTTTATCCCCAGTGCTTGGAACAATATTTGGCAATAGAAAGCACTATATAAGTTGATTGGCTGGATCTCATCAATTTATCTGAGAAGATGGGAAAGCAAGTTATCATAATATGGTCTCCATTATTTATCATTTCAGGACACCAAGTTGCAAGTAACAGAAACCTAGTTTAGACTATCTTAAGCAATAGTAAAAGAGAAGACTAGGAGTAGGCCTGTCTTTAGGCATAGCTGGTACCAGAGACTCAAAATTATATTGCCAGAATTATTGCCTTTCAATCTCTCCTTACCTCTCTCTTAGCCCTGCTCTCCTTTGGATTGGTTCCACTTGGCAAGCCCTCTTCATGCAGTGGCTCCTGCCAGCTCTATGCTTAGGTTCTACATTGTACAGTTCAGCAGCCCCAGCAGAAAGACAGCTGCCTCTTCCAGCCTTTCCAGCAAAGATCTCAGAATTGACTTCCATTGGACCAACCTGGATTGTATGCCCATCCCTGAACCAATCACTGTGTCTAGAGGGAAGTAATATGCTAATTACTCAAGTAACCCACTCCTAGATGGGAGAGTGTGATTGGGAATTGGCATCACCTGGGCCCCATGGTTTGGGGGAAGAGGAGGATTGGCCTCCCCCAAAAAACTTCAGGGCTATCACCAGGGGGCAGAGATGAAAGTTGTGGGAGGAAAAAAAAAAAAAAAAGATGTCCATCACAATTCTTTTTGTTTCACAGAGCTGAAATTTTGCCAGTTCCAGAAGAAACTGTACTTTCAATGCTTAAGGAAGAAGAATGGTCTGGCTGCTGCCATCTTACAGGGCAGCCTGATGAGCTCATTCATTCACTGAATATTTACACTACACTGAGTACCTTATCTCACAAGGCCTTTGTGACACCTCCTACCCTGGAAGGGGTCATGCTTTGTCAGTCTCCTGTCAGCTGGTACTGAGTTTACTATGAAGGCCTGACCTCAGGACAGGAGGGTCAATGTCCTTGACTCTGGCCTCAAAGTTCCTGAGCCCTGGTCCATGAAGCCTTCATCTTTCTAGGTCTAATGTTTCTCTTTGCCTTGCGTCACTGTTAAGTCTTCCAGATTTTGCCCCTCAACTCATTTTGTTGGATTGCTCCTTCCTACCCACCCCTCTGAATTTGCCTTCTGACCAAGCCTGTTGCTACCCAAAGTCTGCCTTCACATCAGGCATTTCCCTCAGCAGGTGATTCCTCCCTTAATCTTCAGCAATGGGCATCACACAGAGGGAAGAGCTAGATGTGAGTTGATCCTCACCTACCTTGTGATTACCTTTCATACACTCACAGACTGATACTCAGTAGGTCATGTTTTCCCTTCTTCGAATTCCATTTATTTAGTAAAATAGAGTTTTCCTAACCCTTTCAGATTGTTACTCCCATTTGGTCCTCTGCAATTACGTGTCTTATGCTCTGTGGCTGAGATATGGTAATAAGAGCACTGTAGTTTTTCGTCTGAGTCATGAACTTGGGGACAAAGCATTCTTCATGATCCCACTTGTTATTTCCTTTTTCTTTAACTGCAGAAAGTCACTCTGGTGGTCAGGTGAATTCCTAAGCAGTGAGCCTTTGGCACAAGTGTTCCCATTCTAACCACTTATGTTGGTTGAACCCATCTACTTGCACAAACAGAAACAAAGTTTATTTCTCTACAGAGGCTGCTAACCTGATCCACAAAAGGCAGTTTTATTTCCACCAGAGTATAAAATCCATGATGACAGGGACTTTATTTAGTTACTACTTCATCTCCAGTACTTGGCATATATAGGTGCTCAATGACTGTGAATTCATTCATTCAACAAGTGCTTATTGAGCATTTACTAAAGAGGACATTGTGCCAGGTGATACCTGGGATTGAAGGAATACAAACAAGAGTATCTAGGAGAGTATTTCAGCCACAAGTAACAGAACTGTCTTAAACAGTGAGGCACTTATTAGTGCACATAAGTGGCAGTCCAAATTTCAATGAACTCAGGTTTGCTTGATCTACCACCAAGGATCCAGGTTTTTTCACAGCTTCATCCTAAGACTTGTTCCCTCTGGAGGAGAGGGAGAGGAGAGTGAGAAAGAGCACAGAGTGGCTGCCAGTAACAACTAGTGTAACAGCAGGAAAAAGTAAAGCTTCCTACAAGAGAAAGACCCTTCCCAGAAGTCTTCAGCCTTCCTCTTGCTTCTCTCAGAGGCTACAGTTGGGTCACATGCCTATTCCTGAATCATGGATTTAGCTTCAGATTATTCAGCCCCTGACCTCACACTTAAGGTGATGGGGGCTTCCTCTGAAGCAAGGGAACTATGTTGAGGAAGGGTGACTCTGAGCACAAGGAGGTTCTGTAAGAAATAAAGGGGGTAGGAGCTAGTGACCTGGAGATGGGGTCAGGGGCAGCCATCACAAGATTTCTGATGCAAATCTAGAGTCTATATACAGACAGCCCCCAAGTTACGATGGTGTGACTTATGATTTTTCAACTTTTCAACGGTGTGAAAGCAACATGCATTCTGTAGAAACCATACTTTGAATTTTGATCTTTTCCCAGGTTAGCCATATACCATACCATCTCTCATGATGCCATCAGCCATGTGGTGATGAAAATAAACAGCTGCTACACTTGTAATCAATCTGTACCCATACAACCATTCTTTTTTTCACTTTCAGTATGGTATTCAATAAATGACATGAGATATTCAACACTTCATTATAAAATACACTTGTGTTAGATGATTTTGCCCAACAATAGGCTAATGTAGGTGTTCTGAGCGTGTTTAAGATAGACTAGACTAAGCGGTGGTGTTCTGTAGGTTAGGTATATTAAATGCATTTTCTACTTGCGATATTTTCAACTTACAATGGATTTACTGGGATGTAGTAACGCCACCATAACTTGAGGAAGATCTGTAATTTCACCTAAGTAGCAATTCTGATTCAGAAGGTCTGTTATGGGGCCTGAACATTGGTAATGTCTTAGAAGCTGCACGCGCGATTCTGATACCCAGCCTACATAGCACACCAGTGCCGTAAGCTAAGCACTTCCATCCCATAAGTGTACAAATAAGAATACAGCACGGTCCCTACCCTGGAAAGCCTACACCAAATGTTGTATAAGAGATTTTGGCATATGTGCCAGAGCAGTTCAGGGGAAGAAAAGCTCCCTCTGAGCCAGTAAGTTGGGAAAAGTTCCTGAGAGAAAGGGGGACCTCCAAGGATGAATAAGACTTGAATAGAGAACCCAGGGAAACCATGTAGTCAGAAGGGCACAGCATGAGCTGGGGTGGAAAAAGCTGGTACACGTGTCAATTCATGTCTCATGTTTGTCAGAGGACAGGCTGATCTCTTCATTGCTGCCTCGTTGGTACGTGAGAAAGGGAAGTTTTCTCATCTTGAACCCATAATTGGAGAAACTGAGGTTTGTTTCCAAAACTCGGTGAATCAGTGCTATCAGATATTCCTGATACTTTGCTGGAACTATTCACCAAGCTTCCTCTTTGAGCACAAAGGGGATTTTAAGAGGCAATGATTGGGGCTTTCACATATTTGTTTTAAAAATCAGAATCACTGGGTGGAAAAACCCTATGAGATCACCTCTCTGCTCTACCTGACCTCTGTGAGGGAGAAACAATGATCTTCTTAGAGACGGGAGATATATCAATTCCTCCTCAAAGCAAACTAAGATAAACCCAATCAAATCCAGCTAGGCTGCAAAAGTGATCGGGAGGAAAGTTAGAAATAACCTGGAGAATATGGAGGAAATTTGTAAATTGGCTGGCAGGTGGATTACATTTAAAGATGCAATTAATGACAGATTCAGAATAGAGTTTCCTTTTAGTGAGTCTGTTAACTCCCAGGCAAGAGGCTTGGTGGTTAGCTGATAGCACAGAAGGTGAGTCATGCAGCACTGGCTGGCTCAGCTAGGCTGGGACAAATGTCACCCACTCATTTTGATGGATGCACCCCATGCATAGAAATATGTGGAAAGATATTGATTTTTTTTTAACTCTACCATTACTCACTGTTCTTGACAACTTATTTTTCCTTCTTTGGTATATCTTTGTTGTTGATACTTCTGCTGCATCTGAATTGCTTTTTAGTGAACTTTAAAGGGATCTCTGTCATCCTAAAGGAGTTTCTGAGAGGTAGAGAGTTGGCAACAGACTTGCTGTGTGTGGCTTGGGTTGGACATTCTGGAGGAATATTGCCTCTCCCAGGTTTCAAGAACCCTCCCTATGTTATCTGTTAAGTGTGTTCAGAGCAAGAACACTAAGTAAATCAAGAGGTGTCTACAGAAAATACTAATCTGGTCATTAGCTTCAGCAATGAAAACACCCAAAATATGTGCATATTTTTCAAGTAGGGGACATACTATAAACTTTGTAAGAGAATAATTTTTTCTGGAAGCTCCTAGAAGGAGAACAGTAGGCCACCGAGAAGAGGACTGGTATAAAGCAGCAAGAGCAGAGGTGAGTTCTGGCTTGCCCACTTTCCAGTCCTTTACCCAGCCAGCTCTGGCAAATGGAAGGTGAGCAGAAGCAAAGAGCAGCTGATGTAGGGGTGTGGCAGGAGCAAAGGCCTCTCTACAAAGTTACGGGTGACTCACACCTGTACAGCTGTGAGAGTCCAACCATTCTGCGGGTCCTGGCTTTCCCAGTTTGAGCTGGTCTCTATGTTCAGAGAGAACCATCTCCCTACATGGTGGATCTGAAATCAGTAACTGCTGATGAGCTGAAAAGGACTGCAAACAAAAGATAATATTTTGGAGAAATTTAGACCTTGTTTTGGCAAATGAGTTGCTAAAACCCATTTTAGATAGACTCATAAAAGGGCCTACTAAATCTAGCTCAGAAGCAAAGGCCCTAGGAATATGAATGGTGGGCATGAGTACTATTCCATAAAAAGTGGTATAAAAAGCAAATAAGGGTAGTCTACCACCTACAGTTGAAAAGAATCCAAAAATAATTTCACTGAAAAAGACTGCCCTCCCAATTTAAGCCAGCTGGTCTACCCAAGTGCTAATGATCATACAAGAGCACTGATCATACCCAGTGCTCATCCCAACAAGTGTCCTGCTTAGTGCCCCTCACCCCTTTAGTCCTTCCCCTCATCCAACACCCCTCCAGCAACCCTGTTTGTTCTCTGTATTTAAGAGTCTCTTATAGTTTGTCTTCTTCTCTGTTTTTATATTATTTTTGCTTCCCTTCCCTTATGTTCATCTGTTTTGTATCTTAAATTCCACATATGAGTGAAATCATATATTTGTCTTTCTCTGACTGACTTATTTCACTTAGCATAATACACTCTAGTTACATCCACGTTGTTGAAAATGGCACGATTTCATTCTTTTTGATTGCCGAATAATACTCCATTGTATATATATATACAACATCTTCTTTATTCATTCATCAGTCGATGGACATACTTTGGGTTCTTCCCATACTTTGGCCATTGTTGATAGGGCTGCTATAAATATTGGGATGAACATGCCCCTTTGAGACAGCACTTCTGTATTTTTTGGATACTTGGTAGTGCAATTGCTGGGTCATAGGGTAGTTTTATTTTTAATTTTTTGAGGAACCTCCATACTGTTTTCCAGAGTGGCTGCACCAGTTTTTATCCCTTATAATAGCTAGTTTAAAAGAACTGTGTCCTAATTCTGATTTTTGCTCATCTTAGGATCAATTTCCATCTATTGTCTTTTCTCTTGATTATGGGTCACATTTTTCTGCTTTTTTGCTTATCTAGTAATTTTGTATTGTGCTTGCACATTGTAAATGGCACATTATAGAGACTATGGTTTTTGAGGTTATGGTATAGAGACTAAGCTTTGAATTTTTTATTTTACTAAAGTGCTAACTTGGTTACTAAATTTTCTCCTCTATGATTAAAATTTCCATTCAGTTCTTTCGTCATTTGTTGGACTGACTGAAGTCTGCCCCCACATGTGTGTAGTTCAGAGATCAGCCAGAGCTTGGGAAAACTTAATGCACAGAATCTGGAACCTCTCCTCTGCAATTCTCTCCTTTCTAGGGTATTCCACTACCACTGCCATTTTCCAGTTGCTGTGATAGCCTCAAACTCTGTCTGCTAATTCCTCAAATAAATTCATCAAAACTGTGGGTTTCTATCCATATTCTAAGTGCCCCAGCATGACATTTTCTGGTGCTTGCCCTGAGGCAAAAAGCTATTTAAAAAACAAACAAACAGTAACTCATCTAGTGCCATTCTCTTCTCCTAAGTGTCAACTCTTCTCTAGTTTCTAGTTTGGTTTCTCTTTAATGCCTTTAGGTAATTTTTTTCATCCAGAGTTTATAATTCCTATTTGCAAAAGGGTTAATCCAATATAAACTATTCTGCTATTAACAGACGTGAAATTCCAGGTGCCCAACAAATATTTCTTAAATAGGGGCAGCAGCGTGGCTCACTCAATTAAGCATCGGACTTTCGTTCAGGTCATGATCTCAAGGTTTGTGAGTTCGAGCCCCACGTCAGGTGAGCTCAAGCCCCACTTTGGGTGAGCACAAGCCCCACATTGCATGGGCTTGAGCCCTGCTCAGGCCATGATTTAACAGTTTGTGAGTTTGAGCCCTGCTTTGGGTGAGCTCAAGTTCAGAATCAGGTGAGCCCGAGCCCCATTTCGGGTGAGCACAAGCCCCGCTTCAGGTAAGCCCCGCTTATCTCTCTCTCTCTCTCTGCAACTTGTGGAATTCTCTCTCACCCTTTCTCTCTGCCCCTTGCTTACTTGTGCCCTCTCTCAAAACAAAACAATTTCTTAAATAAATTCAAGTCCCTACTTACATCTCCATGTTGATCTTTAAAATACTATCACTTAACCTAGTCCAAATTAAACTCTTGGTTCACTCTCTCACACTTCTAACAAACCTGCTCCTGCCCAAAGCTACTTTATTTTATATACATATGTATACAAATGTATATATATATATATATATATATATATATATATATATATATATATGTATACACATAGGTATATATATGTATATATGTGCATATATACATATGTATGTATATATGTATATATATACATATATATATATATATATATATATATATGAAATGACTATCATCCATAAAGTCAGAAAGGTCCTCTAAATTTTAAAGACAGAGTCACTCTGCAGTCCCTCTACTCAATCTTTGCAACATTTGACACCTTCCTTATGACATTATTTTCTCTTGGATTTCCTCCCTTTAGCTGGTGGGACCTTGGTCTATTTTACAAGCTCTTGTTCGAATGGAGCTTATGTTCTAGAAAGGATATATCTATATCTATATCTATATCTATATCTATATCTATATCTATATCTATATCTATATCCTTCCTGGCATTTCCACTTAAATGTACAATAGGCCTTTCAAACTCAATATGTCCCAAACTGGAACACTCTCACTCCAGAGCCTCTGCACTTGCTGTTCCTTCTGCATGGAATGATCTTCCACCAAATATCCACAGGCTCACAATTCTTACTCCCTTCATGTGTCAGCCCCAAAGTCAATTTTTAATTGAGGCTCTCCTGACCTTTCGCTATACAACAAATACAACTGGTCCCTTCCTTTGGCACATGTATCCCCTTACTTTCCTTTATTTTCCTCCATGGAATTTATCACCATGTAAATATTATAGTTCTATTTTTTATTTTTATTATTATTATTATTTTAAATTTTTTAACGTTTATTTATTTTTGAGACAGAGAGAGACAGAGCATGAACGGGGGAGGGTCAAAGAGAGAGGGAGACACAGAATCTGAAACAGGCTCCAGGCTTTGAGCTGTCAGCACAGAGCCCGACGCGGGGCTCGAACTCACGGACCGCAAGATCATGACCTGAGCTGAAGTCGGCCGCTTAACCAACTGAGCCACCCAGGCGTCCCTAGTTCTATTTTTTAAACCGTTGCTGTCAGTCTCCCCTCACGGGAATGTTAGCTCCGTGAGGGCAAGGCCTTATCACTGCTGAATCCCTAGCACTGAGAAAAGCGCCTAGCATCCAGTAGGGGTTCAATAAATATTTGTTAAGTAAATGTTGAGACTGAGAAGAAGCAGAGGTGAATTAGGAACACTAGCATTCACAAGCTGGGAGGTAGAACAAGAGCCATGAAAACAGACTAGCAGCCAAAGGAAGGAAATGCAAGAGACAATAATGTCACAGAAGGCAAAAGAGGAGTTTTCCAAGGAAGGTGCCAAATATTGCAAAGATCAAGTGAGGCAAGAACTGCTGAGTGGCTCCCTCTCTTTGAGGGTTACAGGGCCTTGGTGACTTTATGGATAAGAGTGATTTCAGTGATGTGGTGAAAGAGAAAACCAGACCACAGTGGGATGGAGTAGCAGCAAATAGAAACACAGGTCAAAGGCTGGGAGAAAGAGCATGTAGGGAAGCAAGGCTGGAGCTGCAGGGATGAGGGGTTAAATGACAGAGGGAAGTTGAGGAGAAATGAGCCCAGCTCAGCCCAGCTGGAGGGATTTGCCTCCGGCAGAAGAAAGATCTCACCCTTTGACTCCGAGATGCAAGGAAGGAGGAGAAGATGGGTTTGTTTGTTTGATGTTGTCAGGCTGGTACATACACCCACAGTCATACAGATTATGTCCCGTATGAGGACCACTGACTGAAGGGGGGCATTTGGCTCCAAAGTTATAAGCCCTGATGTGGGGCTGTGTTGGCATCTTCTAGTAATGTGGTATCCAAGCCACGCCTGTGAGGTGTTGGGTACATTTTCCTAAGGTTTACAAAGGAGGCCTTGAGAGAACTTACATATTTTAAAATAAATAAATGTATATGTTAAATATTACAGATGTAGTGGAAAGCCTCCTGCGTACTACTCTCTGATCCCAATGGCCCTTTCTTCTTCCCCAGATAAAAACACCATCCTGAATTTGGTAGTTTTCATTCCCATGCATGGTCTTACACTTTTACTATACATGTGTTCCCGTAAACAACATATTTTTGCATGACTTTAAAATTTGTGTAAGTGGCCTCCTGCTATACATATTACTCTGTAATTTATTTTTGCTGAACATTGTTTTTGACATTTATCCATGTTGATACATGTACCTCTAGTTTGTTTTTACTAATTTCATGAATATTTATTCATCCCCTAATTTTTTTTCTCCATTTCTTTGTTAGTGGACATTCAGATTGTTATGTTTAAGGTTTCTGTTTTTAAAATCAAAGCTGTAATACATTTTATGTGTCTCCTTATTACATATCGAGAGCTTCTCAGGGAGTGGAATTGCTGGCTTGGGAGAGGTGCCCATTCACTCTCCACATGGATAGAACCACATGTACTCCCATCAGCTGTGCATAGTGTTACCACTGTCTGGGCTTTTTCCAGTCTTTTAAATTTTCTCCCACTTAATGGGTTACAGTTTTTGTTGACATACGCCTGACCCTGATTATGCATAAGTTTGAGTATCTCCCATATGTTTATTGGTAATTTGGGATTCTTTCTTTTGTAAATTGTTTGTTCGTATCTTTTCCTCTATCTTCTTCTCCTCATTATTTTCACCATTCCATTAGGCTGTTTTCTTAATGATTATGTATCATGTATAGTGTGGTTTTTGTTTTTGTTTTGTTTTTTAAATTCTGGTTACTGATTCTTTTATTTATTTATTTATTTTATTTAAAAAAAATTTTTTTTTAACATTTATTTATTTTTGAGACAGAGAGAGACAGAGCATGAACGGGGGAGGGGCAGAGAGAGAGGGAGACACAGAATCTGAAACAGGCTCCAGGCTCTGAGCCATCAGCCCAGAGCCTGACTCGGGGCTCGAACTCACGGACCGCGAGATCGTGACCTGAGCCGAAGTCGGACGCTCAACCGACTGAGCCACTCAGGCGCCCCATCTGGTTACTGATTCTTAAATGCAAATATCTTCTTGTGCTTTGTGGCTTGCCTAATTTTTTGGTTATATACATTATTTATATTTTAATACAGTCATATTTTTTCAATCTTTCCAAGGATGAGTCAACACAAATAATTTTTAGGTGTATGTGCTGGAGGGGGGAGCTATCAAAGGAAATTTATGCTAGATGACCTTTCTTTTCTCTGCAAAGTAAAAGAAGTCAATTTTGAAGAGATAAAACTGGAGTCCCTGAGGTTCCTCCTATAGCTGACATGTATTAATTGAATCCACAACAAATGCCTAGATCTAGGAGTTGACTGAGGGGGGGTGAGGAGAGGGGATGAGATGGGATTTCATGCATGGAATCCTGCTTTACAGGAGCTTACCATCAGAGGACTAATACAGGTTAGACTGTGTAACCCAGGTATACTTCCTTAAAAACTCAGAGAAAGGAGAGATGGGGGTAGGATCAAGTTAATTGTCTATGGACTGGATTAATCAGGAAAGACCATATGTCAACTTTCTTTCTTTTTTTTTTTTAACATTTATTTTTGAGAAAGAGAGAGACAGAGACAGAGACAGAGTGTGAGTTGGGAAGGGGCAGAGAGTGAGGCCCAGAATCTGAAGCAGGCTCTAGGCTCTGAACTATCAGCCCACAGCCTGACGCAGGGCTTGAACACATGAACCGTTTGATCATGACCCAGGCCGAAGTCGGACTCTGAACTGACTGATCCACCCAGGCATCCCATATATGTCAACTTTCTTGACTCCCCATAAACCTAAGAAGCACAAAGTCCCAGGGCCACAAGGAAACATAGATAAGGAAATGCAGGCTGACCCAAGTTAAGGTCTCTGAGCTAGTGAGAGGCAGAATGCACACTAGAACTACAGATCCTGGGTCCAATGTACTATTCCACCTGCCAGTCAAGCATGTTGACATGCCTTCCTTTGGATCATAAAACAGGGGTCGGAGAGTGATGCAAAGCAAAAGCCAAGTAAAACGAAACAAATTCAATTACAGCCAGAAGAGGCCCAAGACCATTTAATCTGGGCTCACAAACTGTTACAGGCAGCTATTATAGTCACACAACTTGTTTGTCTCATGATGATGCAGGGAGCTATGTATCCTTTTTTTTTTTTTTTTTTTTTTTTTTTTTACGTTGGGACAGAAAAGTGACCTAACCTGGGCACTTTACAAGTCATAGCAAAAGAAAGTCAAAAAACATGGGCTCCACATTCAATACTTCTGCCTTCCTAAACCACAAGATGAATGGCCACATATATCTGTAAATTATAGTCCCTTTCTTGTCATACTTACATTAGTTTTATTCTTCCATTGACTATCAGGTTAACTGGTTCTAATTCCCTCTGCCTGTGGAGAAAGCAACAAATTAGGCAGCTAATCAGTAATGCTAAAAAAATAAACCAGAGATACATGGATTAAATTGCTCATCATCAAGCTATTACAGTCCTGTTTTTTCCTATCTATATCCTTATCAGCAAACGTGAATGTAAAAATCACTTTCAATTGCCTGCAGACACACCATTAATTAGGATCAATTAAAAGTTCTCTCCAACCAGAAAATGCTTCAAAACCTTGATTCCTTAGTAGTAATAGCCTTATGAAGAAACTAGTGTCATGTGGTTATATGCCCATGTCAGAGAAATATCATAATGCTAATTACAAGAAATCTTTAGAATATTCTCCAAAGTCAAATATAATGTTCACTGCTGTCAAAAGTTTGCTTCTTCTATGTTCTCAAGGAGATGGAATTCTATTAGTGCCAGACACACCTTGCCCCTTCCATATGATTCCTAAAGGAGCTGTTCTTTTTTTTTTTTTTAAGTTTTATTTATTTATCTATTTTGAGAGAGACAGAGACAGCACAAGTAGGGAAGGGTTAGAGAGATAGAGAGTGAGACAGAGAATCCCAAGCAGCCTCTGCGCAGTCAGCATAGAGCCCAATGCGGAGCTTGAACCCACAGATCTGCGAGATCATGACCTGAACAGAAACTAAGAGTCGGATGTTTAATCAACTGAGCCACCCAGATGCCCCAAGGAGCTCTACTCTAAACACCAGTAGTCTAGGGTGTTCTTACTATATGTAAAAATACTAAAGGAAGCAGATGAGGGAAGCAAGAAGCCCTGTCTGAGAAAGGTGGTGAGCAGTCACAATGCCCCTTCGAAACTGGATCTTTTTTTATATATATAATTTTTTTTAATGCTTATTTATTTTTGAGAGTCAGAGAGAGACAGAGCACGAGTGGGGGAGGAGCAGACAGAGGGGGAAATACAGAATCTGAAGCAGGCTCCAGGTTCTGAGCTGTCAGCACAGAGCCTGACATGGGGCTCAAACTCATGGACTGAGAGATCATGACCTGAGCGGAGGTCAGACGCTCAACCAGCTGAGCCACCCAGAGCTTGGAGCCTACTTTTGGATTCTGTGTCTCCCTTTCTCTCTGCCCCTCCCCTGCTCGTGCTCTGTCTCTCTCTCAAGGATAAACATTAAAAAAATTAAAAAAAAAAAAAAAGATATTCTTCCAAACAGGGAAGTGAGGAAAAGCATGCGACATAGAACAGAACCTAGGAGCAAAGCAGTAAGGCATGAAAGAGCAAGGTAAGTTTGTACCTGGAACGTGTGGTCAGTGCTCAGGACGTGAAGCAGGCTGTGACCATATCACCAGTGGCCTTATATGGTGGGCTAACAGGTTGGGATTTCACAAGTAGGTGTGGGTATGCTTAGACTGGTGTTTCCAGAAGATCAATCTGGGAGCCAAGTGTGGAAGATGAATCTCAGGGAAGGAACCCCATTCTTAGGGACTATTACATCAGGCTAGGAGAGAAAATGATGACAGCTTGGTCTGTATAGCACTAGGATGGAGAAAGGGAAATACATCCAAAAGACATTTGGGGGTCAAATTAGTCAAATGACTATAAGGGAAAGAAAGTAATTCTTCTAGCTGAAACTGGAAAAAAGTTAGTAAGCATCAGTGTCATAGAATACAAAAGAAGACAAAATCAGGCAAAAATATAAAATTTAAAAGATTTTAAAACTTCTATATAAATAGTTGATCGTTTTCTACCCATGAAGAGGCTATTTTAAGGGAAAAAATTACGTATTCCTTTTTTGTAAAAAATAAAATTTACCCTAATGGCTTTTCTGTTTATAAATTTTACCCTATTCATTTTGATGTGCTGGAGTAAATAATTACCAATTGTGCCAAAATTTTTTGGAAAATTTTTCAACGGAAGAAATACTTAATCTGTATATCTGAGTTGCTTATGCATAAGCAAGCTCTCCTATAGCATTATATATATATTTTATATATATATATATATATATATTAGCATTTATATATTAATTTCTCTACACACACACACACACACACACACACTCAGAAATCGATTTAAAACAAACATGACATCATCTGCAGGAAGTACCAAGACATTTTCTATTAGCTTTTAATGTTGGGAAAACAAAATGAGAAGGTGACATTGTTTCACAGTTTCTTTTTTTCTTTTTTGAGGAAAAACTATACCTTTTTTTTTTTTTAAGCTGAACCACTAGGAACATATATTACAACCTTGAAACACCAAATATTGGCTATGTTATCATTTCAAATAATAAATTGGTGAAAAAAAAATAATGAAATGATAAAGGGCAGAACACTGTTTACTGCAACGGCCACAGGCAAAAGTGTTATTTGGTAATGAGGGGGTGGCTGTCCATCTTTTGCTTTAAAGGAATCACAGCTCACCCGAGTTGCTTACTTTTTCTCCTTCAGCCTTCCTGTTGCCAAGGGATTGTCTCAATAGGGCTCTGTTATTTCAGGGGGCTAAATAAGCAATACTGAGTTTAGGCTTTCATTCCTTCTCTTCTATAAAAACCAGGTTTTTCCAAATTCAGTACCTAATAACTCTCTTAATTAAGAAGGCAACAGTTTCTCCTTCAATGTTCACTCCTGGATACTGGTACATAGTGCAATCAAAACCCCCTTTCCCTTCAAGGGAAAGTGTTACAGCAAGATTGTTCAGTTGTTCTGCTGCAGATAGGCTCAGGGCCCATCATGACAGCCAGTGAGAGGGGAGATCTGCTTCCCATACCCAGTGTAACATCCCTTCTCTTGTTTCTGCAGGGTCTCTTAGCTGAAAGATGTAATACGTATTTCAAGAAATGCATATCCACATCTTGATGGCCAGAAATAGATACCCACGAGGAACTGTTCAAAGTTCTTACCCAAACTACCTCTCCCACCTCCGCACCTTAAATCAACTTCATATATATAAAACAAAACATTGTATATAAAACAAAACCAAGCAAAACGAAGACCCAGGAAGCTTTTTTCCCTTCTAAATTAGCGACCTCATGGACTTTGCTTTACAGCTTATAGAAAATGATTTGGTGATCCTTCTGGTAAACAGGAGGTTGGCAACAACAGAAACATCTCTGCTTGTACTCCACCAGATCATAGGCAGGTTAGGGGAACCTAGCAACCTGTTTGTACCTGTATACTAAGAAGAATCTTGTACCTTAAAGCCTCTGGCTTGGTACAAGGGAGATCCCTAGTGCCAGTGCATGTGAAATTTAGGTTACCAAAAATTCTCCTGTGCTATCTCAGACCCAAATTTTAGCACCAGTTTTTTCCATTTCACTTTCTAGGGTTGAAACACAAAGGAACCAGTGTGTAGAGGCAAGTGACACATGCCTCAAACTTGCCTGCTATCCTTAATTTCTTCATAAACTTCAAAGACCAAAATTCATTTTGCTTTTTAAATGGATTCCTGCTGGAGCACTGGGTGGCTCAGTCGGTTAAGCCTCCCGCATCGGCTCAGGTCACCATCTGAGGATTCATGGATTCGAGTCCCATGTCGGGTTCTATGCTGACAGTTTGGAACCTAGAGCCTGCTTCAGATTCTGTGTCTCCCTCTTGCTCTCTGCCCCACCTCCACTCATGCTCTGTATCTCTCAAAAGTAAAATAAACATTTAAAAAAATTAAATGGATTACTGCTGTCAGCCTTGATGGCCAATTACAAAGACTTCAATTTCCCAGTGGATAAGAGATCTTCTCAGTCATGGTTGGGATGAGGTGCATGTGGTCATCCACATACTTGGTCACACAAGTCTCCAGCTGCCACTTCACCTGAAACCCTCTATTTCCTGCATCTATTGAATCTTTGGCTTTGTCACTGCAGTGCATGGTGCACTGGGCCAGGCAGCCCTGGAATTTCTTCAACTGGGTTTGAGCCAGAGGCGCATGGCAGCGCTCAATGCATTGGTGCACCTGCTGCATGGCCTCCCGACTATCCTCACAACAGCTGTACCAGAACATGAGCATCTTCTGGATGTTCTCTCTCTCCAGACTCTTCACCGCAGAGTCTACTGCCTTCTGCACCTGGAGCTGCTGCAGGTCTGCCATGGTGACCCTGCACTGCATCTCTCCAGAGGGTGCCCAGATGGACTCCGGCACTCGGGCCTGCCTGTTTCATAGTTTCTTTTTTTTTTTTTTTAATTTTTTAAACTTTTTTTTATTTATTTTTGAGACAGGGAGAGACAGAGCATGAACGGGGGAGGGTCAGAGAGAGAGGGAGACACAGAATCTGAAACAGGCTCCAGGCTCTGAGCTGTCAGCGCAGAGCCCGACGCGGGGCTCGAACTCACGGACCGCGAGATCATGACCTGAGCCGAAGTCGGCCGCTTAACCGACTGAGCCACCCAGGTGCCCCTGTTTCACAGTTTCTAATACAGGTAGCGTCTGTGGGAGAGGCAGCATCAGAGGGACCTAAAAATAAGGGTGATGCAGAGAAAGTAGGCCTTCTCCCCTGCTGTAGGTACTCTGGTGTGTGGCCCAGATTCCTCTTTCGGGACTGAGGTGCTCATTCACCCAGAATGAGGGAGTGTTGGTGGCTGACAGTGTCCAGCCGAATTATTTTTCTGCCCCCTTCACAGGGGCAGCCCACATGTATTGGCTGATCATTTGGGGTTGGGTAGGTATAAAGTCCCAAGGGGGTCTCTGAGGAGCCATCCAGCTCTGGAGCTCCTACAGGATGGGCTGCACACATGTGGCAGCTTCTTCTCCCTCCGCCCAGCCCTGCTCCTGTCACTCTCACAGGGGATGTTCCTAAAGGCACTCCCCAATAAACTTCTTGCAAAGAAATGTCAGAGTCCTTTTCCCAGGAATCTCAATGTACAGCATGTACCAGGACCACAAAAAGCCTTTCATGAGCACTCATTTCAGAGAATGAGAGTGTCACTGTAAATGTACGTATTAAATGTACTGTGTCCCAAGCAAAATGAGCCATACTCCCTACTCACGTTCTAGCTTATGTTCAAAAACTGACAACACAGAGATATCGTAAACAGCACACAAGTCATCTAAAGAACTTAGGTATAAAGTTATTTTACTGAAAGAATCGTAACAAGGACAAATAAAAACATGTTAAAATCAAGAACAGGAGTTGAGTCCAGATGACCAACAGTTCCTCGTCTGTTGGATACTATAGGCCATAACTTTTGTTTGTTTTGTTTTCTCTGGTTGTTTACCTCCCCTATCTCCTCCCCTGAAAAGCTGCCTCACGATGTCACTTCCCTAAGGCTCCATAACTGGAGGAAGCATGGGCGGGGGCGGGCTGTAATCAGACATCAAAAGATGCCTGTGTCCCCACTGCCACCTAATGGGTTCTTTGAGCATTGAGGCCTCCATTGTACAGTTCTTTGCAACTGCCGACACTATTATCAATAAAATGGTTAAATGTGACCGTATCAAACTATGTGCATTAGTTTTCATGGGGCAAAAATCTGGGGCTTATTTTGGCTTCTGGAAAGAAGTTGTGTTCACTGTCTCCTTTTTCCTCTTTACATTTGGGTACATATATCCCCGGCTACTCAGGTTGTCTGGTGTAAGTATCCTAAAAAAAAAAAAAAAAAAAAAAAAAAAAAAATGTTGCTCTATTATGCTCTATTATTCATTGTACAATAATAGTGATATGGAATGTTCCAGGCTGTTTCTGCAATAACTAAGTTATTTTCTAAGTTAAATAAATTTTCTAAGTTAAATAAATAGTCAACATGAACATGGGGGTGGGAAACACTCAGATAAAGAGGGTATTTTCAAGGGCTGTGATGCAGATGAATCCAATTAACTCCCGAGTTTAAAAGACCATCTTAAGACTACCTCTGGAGGCTGTTATATGAGAAAGCCAGATAGGGCCAAAAAAAAAAAAAAAAAAAAAAAGTTCCTATCACCACATCAGAGGGCAAGGCCCATTGGACTCTCTCCTGCATGTGGGGAAGTCAAAGTAATTCATTCTCATGCTTTCCTTCCTGGCCTTCAAAGAGCTCCTGTGACTGCTTCAGCCTCCACTGCCCACATCTTCCTGCTAGACCTTGACCCATAGGCTTTCTATGGCCTTTTGTTTCTGACAATCACATAAGCTTTTGTAATCTCTCATATTACTTCTAAGCTTGTTAAACTACTTCTAGCTCCTAGAGATCTTCTCAATCTGCTGAGATTCCCCCACCATTCCCTAAACACACACACACACACACACACACACACACACACACACACAGACAAAGATCACCTAAAACCATACTAGCTAGTTTACAAATACTTTTCTCTTTTTATTTTGAAAAATTTGAAACATACAGAAAAGTTGAAAGATTAGTACAATGAAGTCACATATCCTCCACAATAACCATTAACATCTTAACATCTAACACATTTTAATTCTTTCTTCCTGTCTCTATATATATTCATACACGTATACATATATGTGTGTACACACACACACACACACACACACAGTAGTCCCCCCTTATCTGCAGTTTCACTTTCCACGGTTTCAGTTACCCATGGTCAACTGCAGTCTACAAGCAGATAATCCTCTTCTGATGTACAGTCAGAAAGTCAATAGAAACCTGACACTATGTCACAACACCTACGTCATTCACCTCACTTCATCTCATTGCATAGGCATTTTATCATCTCACATCATCACAAGAAGGGTGAGTACAGTACAAGAAGATATTTTGAGAGAGAGAGACCACAGTCACATAACTTTTGTTACAGTGTATTGTTATAATATTGTTATAATTGTTCTATTTTATTATTTATTATTGTTAATCTCTTACTGTGCCTCATTTATAAATTAAACCTTATTATAAGTATGTTATGTATGGGAAAAAACACAGTATATATAGGGTTTGGCATTATTTATGGTTTCAGGCATCCTCTGGGGGTCTTGGAACATATTGCCCGTGGATAAGTGGCTACTACTGTGTAAATACACACAAGTATACATATATTCATGCACACACCCACATGATTTTATGAAATTCCATACAATTTTTTTTCGCTGAACCATTTAAAGATAAATTACAGATGTTATGGTATTTCATCCCTAAATATCTGAATGGGCCATTTTCCTAAGTAACCAAAGTAAATTTCACACTCAGTTAATAGTAATTCAATATCACCTAATACCCAGTCCATATTCAAATTTCCCAAAGTACCCTAAAATTTCTGTTATAGCTTTTTCAAACCAAGACCCAATCAAGATTTATCCATTGCATTTATTGTTAGGTCTTTTGTATCTTAATCTAGAACAGTTCCACACTCTTTTTAACGACACTGACCTTTTGAAGAATTTAGGCGTTTTCTTATGGAATGTCTCACATTCTGGATCCGATTCTTCCATCAGGGTCATTTTATCGGTTCCTCTAACTCCATATTTCCTGTAAATTGAAATTTGGGTCAAAAGGATTGATTATAGTCAGGTTAAGCATTTTTGGCAGACTTTTCATTGGTGATGCTGTTATTTCATGTTGCATCAAGTCAAGAGGACTATAAAGTCAGGTTGTCCCACCATTGGTCATGCTCAATGTGATCACTAGGTTAAGTTGGTGACTCCTGAATTTCCTTACTCTCCCTTTGTAATTAAGTAATCTATGGTGTGATATTCTGCCACTTTGCAAACATCCCCCTTTCTCCTACTTCTTTACAAGATGGGTTTTAGCTTCTATTGATGATCTTTGCCTCAATTATTGGGGACTGCACATAACGATTTTTCCAATTCTATTATTCCATCTATAGGTATTGGCCAGCATTCTCCTACAAAGAAAAAAGGCCCTTCCCTCACCCTTGATTCTGAGTATCACTCTAGACTTAGGGATTTTAATGTTTGTTTATTTTTGAGAGAGAGAGAGAGAGAGAGAGAGAGAGAGAGAGAGAACGTGAGTGGGAGAGGTGTATAGAGAGAGGGACACAGATCCAAAGCAGGCTCCAGGCTCTGAGTTGTCAGTACAGAGTCAGATGTGGGGCTTGAACTCACCAACCATGAGATCATGACCTGAGCCGAAGTCAGATGCTTAACCAACTGAGCCACCCAGGTGCCTGACTCAGGGATTCTAAAAATGCATTCAGTGCTCTGATAATCTATCACAGTCATTATTCTGTTTAGCCCAACTTGACTCACATTTGGCCACTGGAGTCAAATTGGGTTCTATGAGCTTTTGACGTGATCTTATTAGTTTTGGGATACTTCCTCGCTTTCTGGCAAGGTGCTCTAGGCTCACCTAAATACTTTTGTACTTTCTGTGCCTGAGACCTAAAAACAGCCATTTTTCCAAGGAATGCTGTCTCTTTATGGATAAATGTATCTAGATGTCAAGATATGGGCACTCTCCACTGGGAGAAATTATATCCCTTTTTTAAAAAATTAGTATTTTTAAAAGGTTTTTAAATTTTATTTTGAGAGAGAGAGAGAGAGAGTCAGACAGACTGGTAGAGATAGAATGAGCAGGGGAGGGGCAGAAAGAGAGAGAATCCCAAGCAGGCTCTGCACAGAGAGTGCAGAGCCTGACTTGGGGCTAGAACTCACGACCTGTGAGATCATGACCTGAGCTGAAATCAAGAGTTCAGCTCTAACTGACTGAGCCACCCAGGTACCCCTATGTATACTTCTAAGATGATATATATAATAGATATGTATAATATATATATAGATATATATAATATATACATATAATACATACTCCTAAGAAGTACTTACTAAGTACTTCTAAGAAGTACTTACTAAGTACTTCTAAGAAGTACTTATATACATATAATACATACTTCTAAGAAGATACATATAATAGATATGTATAATATATACATGACATATATAATATATATGTCATGTATATATAGATATATATATCAATATATCCATTATATATATATATATACATAATAGGCAAGCCAGTAGCTTGCCCTGCAGCAAATCTCCAGGCAAACATTCAAAACATCTATTATGACTAAAGAAGGCAAAGGGCACAAGCAGCTATTATGTCTATGTACATGTCTCTACTTCATCCCTTTAGGCATTTGTCAAGATAGTAAAAAATGTGAGCAAATCTGAGGCTACCTTTTGTCAGGGAGGGATGCAGTAAAAGCTAAGCTAAAGAATACAGTCTCTCAGTTAACCAACAGTTTGTTGCATACTCTTGTGCTCTGCAGTGGGTTGGTACATTTCCAAAGGCAGCTGCTATACTTTAATTTTCTTTAGTAGTGAAAGGAAATAGTTGTATATTCTAATGACAATTTGGAGTCTTCAAATGTTATCTACCTACTAAGTTTAAAAAAAAATTTTTTTTAAACGTTTTTATTTATTTTTGAGACAGAGAGAGACAGAGCATGAACGGGGGAGGGTCAGAGAGAGAGGGAGACACAGAATCTGAAATAGGCTCCAGGCTCTGAGCTGTCAGCACAGAGCCCGACGCGGGGCTCGAACTCACGGACCACGAGATCATGACCTGAGCCGAAGTCGGACGCCCAACCGACTGAGCCACCCAGGCGCCCCCTAAGTTTTTTTTAATATCTATTTTTTTAATGTCTATTTTGTCATCCCACGTGGGAGAGGGGCAGAGAGAGAGGAAGAGAGAATCCCAAGCAGATTTCCACACTGTCAGTGCGGAGCCTGATGAGGGGGCTCCAACTCACCAACCAAAAGTTCATGACCTAAGACGAAATCAAGAGTTGAACAATTAACCAGCTGAAATACCCAGGTGCTCCTACTTACTAGGTTTCAATAAAATAAATATCAGGTTTAAAGAACTAGAAGTTTTACAGACTTCAAGCTGTATTACAAAGCTGTAATCATCAAGACAGTATGGTACTGGCACAAGAATAGACACTCAGGTCAATGAAACAGAATAGAGAACCCAGAAACAGACCCACAAACATATGGCCAATTAATCTTCGACAAAGCAGGAAAGAATATCCAATGGAATAAAGACAGTCTCTTTAGCAAGTGGTGCTGGGAAAACTGGACAGCGACATGCAGAAAAATGAACCTGGACCACCTTCTTACACCATACACAAAAATAAACTCAAAATGGATGAAAGACCTAAATGTAAGACAGGAAGCCATCAAAATCCTCCAGGAGAAAGCAAAGACCTCTTTGACCTTGGCCGCAGCAACTTCTTACTCAACACGTTTCCGGAGGCAAGGGAAACAAAAGCAAAAATGAACTGTGGGGACCTCATCAAAATAAAAACTTCTGCACAGCAAAGGAAACAATCAGCAAAACTAAAAGGCAACCGACAGAATGGGAGAAGATATTTGTAAATGACATATCAGATAAAGGGTTGGAATCCAAAATCTGTAAAGAACTTCTCAAATTCAACACCCAAAAAACAAATCATCCAGTGAAGAAATGGACAAAAGACATGAATAGAACTTCTCCAAAGAATACATCCAGATGGCCAACTGACACATGAAAAAATGCTCAACATCACTCATCATCAGGGAAATACAAATCAAAACCACAATGAGATACCACCTCACACCTGTCAGAATGACTAACATTAACAATTCAAGCAACAACAGATGTTGGTGAGGATGCAGAGAAAACGGATCTCTTTTGCACTGCTGGTGGGAATGAAAACTGGTGCAGCCACTCAGGAAAACAGTATGGAGGTTCCTCAAAAAATTAAAAATAGAACCTACAACCCAGCAATTACACTACTAGGTATTTATCCAAGGGATACAGGTGTGCTGTTTTGAAGGGGCACATGCACCCCAATGTTTATAGCAGTACTATCAACAATAGCTAAAATATGGAAAGAGCCCAAATGTGCATAGACGGATGAATGGATAAAGAAGATGTGGTATATATATACACAAAGGAGTATTACTCGGCAATCAAAAAGAAAGAAATCTTGCCATTCACAACTATGTGGATGGAAGTAGAGGGTTAATATTACGCTAAGCGAAATTAGAGAAAGACAAATATCATAGGACTTCACTCATATGAGGACTTTAAGATACAAAACAGATGAACATAAGGGAAGGGAAGCAAAAATAATATAAAAACAGGGAGGAGGACAAAACCATAAGAGACTCTTTAATATGGAGAACAAACAGAGGGTTACTGGAGGGGTTGTAGGAGGGGGGATGGGCTAAATGGGTAAGGGGCATTAAGGAATCTACTCCTGAAATCATTGATGCACTATATGCTAACTTAGATATAAATTTAAAAAATAAGTTAAATAAAAATTAAAAAGAAAAAAATAAAGAACTAGAAGTTTTAGATACAGCTGTTTTTGAAGAATAAACATGATCAGATTTGAATGAGAACGTTAGATAAGGAAAGTAGATTTTCACACTTCAATTGAGATGGTAATTCTGAACCCTTATTTGAAGTATCACTCTTAGTCAAAGTTTATATTTGCTCCAGTTTTGTTTCTATTGAACCATTGTGAAAATTAAATGGGTACATGTAAAGTGCTTAGAATGACGCCTGGTACATACAACTGCTATCTCTTGGTGGGAACTAAAATTAAAACTATATTGCTCCCCCCGCCGAAATATAATCTATGTTGCACAGAGGAGGGAGAGATTAAAAACAATACTGAAAACAAAAGCTATCAAGATGATCCAGAAATCCATATAGGACCTTCTAATAAATACTTTCCTATTTTCTGATGGGGGGGGTGGTTTCCATTAAGAGTTCTCTTATTTGAGAGATTTTTACACAACTGTAAAGTTTACTTTATACTCTGGGAAGATCCTCCTGGCATTAGTTCTTAAAGTACACAATTAGAATAAAAGCAGTTGTTAAAACTACATTATATTTTAAACAAATTTCTATTATGTTAAGGAATTACATCCTTTCTCGTCTTCCCTCTTAATTCTAGCAACACACTGCTGCCCTCTGCAGCATTTTCAATTCTTACAAATTGCCACTCAATTATCACAAATCTAGTTTCCATCTCTATAAGGTTATCTGACTAAATAAGAGGGATAAATGTCTGTGTATGTAGAGAAGAAAAGAGAAGACCCCTTCAAAAAAGCAAGAAGGCATTAAAAGCAAGATGTCACAGTCCAAAAGAGCCCATCTGAGAGGAGGACCTTCTTGAACTGTCCAGCAAAAGACCCCAATTCGCCTGGGAAGGTTCCTTCCTGGCATTCATATAGCCTCTTTGTCACAGGATTTTCTTTTTAACTGGAAAAAAACAAACAAACGGTATACGTATGGAAAAAATTTTAAAAGGATAAACAGTAAAAAAGATAATCAGTGAAAATATTTGGCTTCCATTCCAAACATCTAGATAGGTTTATGTATCCGTCTAGAAAGAGTATATATTATTAGAAACATAGACAATGGGCATTTCTTTTTAAACATAAATGCAAGTATTCACATCATTCTGCTCATCATTTAAGGCTGTAACTTGGAGATTGTTCCCTATCAGGCGAGATTAACCTATATACAATTTACTTTATTAAAACCAAGTAGGTTGTAACAAAATAGGTTTTAAATAAATCAACCTCTTCTCCAACAGGTTCTGCTACAATTTAATTGGCTTTTGGTAAAGCGATGGCTGTCAAATTTGGGCTGACATTGGTATCACCTGGAGCGCTTGTTAAACTAGGCTGCTGAGCCACCTCGAGATTCTGATTCAGTAGGTGTGGGATGGGTGCTGAGAATTTGCATTTGTAATAAATTACCAGGAACTAGGTTGCCGGGACCACATTTTGCGAACCAACACTAGTATAAACGCTGCACTAAACGCCGTTCCTCCCAACTCCCAGCACCACTAGTCTAAGAAGGCACACGCGATTACTCCCTCGGGAACTTAAGGAATGGCCCAAAGGCACCAACTCCCACGAAAGGTAACGTCTCTCGACTCTCAGCAGAAATTGAGATAAGCCAGACCTACATCCGGCGCCTGGCGCAGCCCACCTACGCCATTTCCTTCCAACGAAGCTCCGCCCAGTCCGCGTCCCTAACGCCAGTAAGGCTGGGCCGCCCAGAGAACGCTGGGAATCGCGTGAGTAGGGCGACCTTTCGCGAGGCTTTCAACGTTCGCGAGATTTCACCCGCTTCTGTCTTTTCCTCCTTCCAGTCTCCAGCTTTTTTCCCCTCCCCCTCATCGCCGAGCAAGTTCTGTTTCAGATCTAGTCGCCCTGTTGTTGCCGCGGAGATTTTTTTTTTTCCTTTTGCTGCCGCCGCTGTCGCCGTCCCGACCCCTTCTTGCCGCCCTGCCCCCAACCCCACACAAGGTAACGAACCGGGTGAGGCAGACCGCAGGGCCTCGCTAGGCCTCGGCCTCTCTCGAGTTGAAGCGGAGGCCTGAGGCCGAGGAGTGGGCCGCCCTGGAGAGGCCTGGGCGCCGGCAGGGACGTTGGGAGCCCGGCCACCTCTCCCAGCCAGGGTTTTGGGCCCTGAGCTGCCCCGGGTGGGGCTCGGGCCTCGGTGTCGTGGCGGCGAACGAGGCTAACCCCGGAAACCCGTCGTCGGGTGGGGTGGGGACGCGGGAGGCCTCTTTAGGACGCCCTCGGCCGTTCTGTGCCGAGCGTGTTTGGGGTGGGGGGGGGGGGGTGTGAGGCTCTGGCCCCGCTGGGGTCCGCTCCGTTTGTGTTTTCGGTTTCCCTGGAGATTGTGTTTGCATGTCGAGGTCTGAAATAATGGACCAGTTGTGGCGGGCCCCGAGGTGTTGGGTGACTGGGAGGAGAGCAGGCAGGCTCGCCGTAGCCCCCTTGGAGCCCTTCCAAGCTTCCAGGCTGTTGTTGGACGGGAATCGTAAACACAGAGGAGGATCCTCGGAAACCCGGCGTGTTTGCTTTGTAAATCGAGAAAGGATTCTTTTATCTTACTTTCCGGAGAAGAATGAGCCAGATTTGGTGAAAGGCACGCTCCTTAGAATGCCTAACTGGGATAGTATTTGTGCGGTTTCTCTGATGGAGACGCTGCATCGACAGTATTTAAGTGACTTGGGTTTTTTTGGGGGGTTGGTTGGTTGGTTTGCTGTGGGGAAGAGGTTCTAAACACGCTAACTGAAGAGCTCGTGTACAGAGAATTTTTTATGTAGTTAATCCAAAAGCTATTTGTATTTTGTTCTGGAAGTTTTCTCTAGTGCTTCAAAATATTTTTGTCGGCAGTCTTTGACTCTTCCAACCGATTAGTGCTGCCCCCCCCCCTTTTTTTTTTGGTGAAGCTGTAACAACTCAGCCAAATACAGTGTCTTCCTTGTTAACACAAGTTTAAAAAATAGAAATTCTCCTTTTCCCTTTTATCTTAGCTCTTATTTTCTGTTTCTGTGTGGAACTTATCTGACAAGTTTATACTCTGCAGAATTCATTGCCTTGATGTTTGGGTTTGGCTCACAGCTTTTCTCAGAACTAAGTGTAAAGGTAATGGTGAGGAGCTGCAGCAATGACTTCTATGAAGGAGTTGGGAGCAAAACTGGTAAAGATTAAGTCAGGCAGACAGGGAAGTTATTTTTTATGGTGTTTTTTGTTCAGTTTTCACGGTCTTACCCTTTTTACTTTCTCTAGATGTCAGAGGATCTAGCAAAACAGCTGGCAAGCTACAAAGCTCAACTCCAGCAAGTTGAAGCTGCATTGTCTGGAAATGGAGAAAATGAAGATTTGCTGAAATTAAAGAAAGATTTACAAGTAAGTATCAGAGGACGCTAATAGTTATATTGTTTGAAAAAAAGTATTTGTGTTTTTCAGATGATTTCTTGTATAGAATCCAAAGAACAACTCGGAGTGTTTCTCCCGCTATCCTCCCTTGTGTGTAAACGTGTATATGCACATAGGTGTATATTGCTCACAGAAGTAGGGTTGCCGCTTCCTCAGTTGTATACAGCGAAATGAGTAAAGCATTGTTCTTTGTTGTGTAAATTTTATATGCTCATATAATTTTTTGAAAATCAGAGTTGATTTAACTTTACAGTGGAAAGTACTTTTATTTTTAAAGATCTGCAAAAGAAATTTAGTTCCAAAGGTAACTAAAAGGACAAAAATAATGTGGAATTAAAAATGTTAATTGTACTGGAATGAAAACAAATGTGGAAGAATTTTATAAATGACTAAAAAAATGAGAAAAATGTAATATGATTAGGGCTCTTTTTAATGTCACAAGGTTCTTGAACATGAAATAAGAGGGTATGTGCGTTTCAAAGCTAGCAGGTAAACATCTTATATTGAAAACATTATAAAAATATTTAAGGAGATACTTGTTTTCTGCATAAATGTTACATAATGCTTGAATTTAAGGGTAGATTTTACAGTGTAGTTGTTGGCGCTTGTTGAGGTTAAATTGATGTGGAAAGGATATCTTAATTTGTTTTGTCATGGAAGAGTTCCGTAGGTATGAAACTTGCTTTTTAAAATTTGCACTGGGGTTTCAAGACAGACAAAACCATTATAGTAAATATCTGTTGTTTTTTAGAACATTATGTTAATTAATAAAAATACTGTATGTATGTACATGTGTATTCATTTTAAAAAATTTTGAGAACTTAAAATTTTGAACCTGATTATTTTGAAAATTTTAAAAGGTATTTTGGTTAGATGGTCTTTACTGATTCAGTACAAAACTTGAATCATCTTTATCCTATCTAAATTCTTTCCCTCCCTTTATCATCCTCTTGCCCATTAAAATTAATATTTTAGGGATATTAGAACTGCAAATGAATGAAACTTATTTGAAATGGTGTCCAGATACAGGACTTTGAAAGGATTTATCTGGACATAATTAAAATGAGTTGAATATTTTCAGGTTTAAATTGTAGATTTAGGATAAACTTGCCTGAGTTGCAATAGTATGTGGTTTTTAAAAACACAGAAAACAAGACCCATCTTCAGTATGTAGAAGTCAGGCCACTGAATTTCAGAGTGCCAGTCAATAATAAAAAGATGTTTTGGGAGCAGTTTCTCCCATTCCTAGGCCAGCTTTCTGCTTGCTTCAAAGAAGAATCCTGGCATGCATCTTGTTTTACCAACTTAAAAGCAGTCCTTTTTTTCTTTGAAGAAAATAAACTATTGTCAATATTGTGTGTATTGCTTCCTGGGCAGTTGGAGGAGGGATATATGTGGAGCTGGTGGAGGGGGAGTTGGGAGTGAAGGTTGAAACAACATTATTGTGAGGTCTTTTTAATGTTTCTGGAATGAATTGTCAGGGTCCAGGCAGAATTGCCTTGCTATGACATGATCTATAGTGGAAGTATTATAGGGAGAGAGACCATTGTGGTAGGCATTGTGGTAAGCACATAAATGGCTTATGTAGGGTTCAGTTAGTAATGGTTATTTATCCGTAAAATACCCATTTAGAACAGCACTGTTTACAGTAGAACTTTCTGTGATGATGGAAACGTTCTATATCTACTGTAGTACTGGAGCCACTAGGGACAATTAAATATTTGAACTGTAGCTAGGATAGCTGAAGAACTGAATTCTTAATTTTATTTTAGTAGCCACATGTGAGTACCATATTGGCTAGCACAGATTTAGAAGCTTAAGTTCTAAAACTTCAGATAGTAGTAATATAGTACATTTTTCCTGTCCAGATGTGATCACGATTTCTTTTGCTCTTATTTTGTCATGAAAACAAATTTTTCATTTTGGTTTACTAGATACAGGTCTGTTTTGAACTGAAAATTACTCAGAGATGGAAGGCGTCATTGAAGATTAAAGTTCTGAAAAGTGTTTACATATCTGCTTCCACCTAGTAATTGTCTCCACTGACTATAGTTATAGCTCCTGTTTTGTCGTGGGTTTTTTAAAAATAATTTTCCTTTCTTTCTCTTCTCTATTTTCTGGGATATCCCATACCTCATACCTTGGATATTTAATTCTGCCTTTTATATTTGCTGAAAAGTTGTTCAGACTGATGACTGAGTTTGTGGCCTTCTTTATTTTGTCTTTAGTGGAATGTCTTTATCCTGGTTTTGAATTTGTTTCCCCTTTCATTTATGACAAAGTGCTTTCCTACATTTTTTCATTGACTTCATTTTGCCAGTAAGGCTTCCACATTTATATGTACTGTCTTTCATATAGAATACAGTTACTCAGCAGGCAGCACATTAATCTACTGAAGTCCTAATTGCCTTTTTTCACTTAAAAAAGTAGGTATAGTAAAATCTAGGCTAGCTTTTACTAGCTCCCGAGGCAGTCTGTGATAATCACAAAAATAGTCAATTTATTAGGCTGTTTTGCTGAATAAACTGGTTCTAAAGGAGGCAGGGGTCAAGTCACTTGTCTCATATATTACAGTGGCTCTCTGCATCCCCGAAACGCCTTCCTTCAGTAAGCAGAGTGCTTGAGTGCACCCTTTGACCTGCTGATATGTAGATCACAACATCTGATGCTTCCTGGAATTGCCGATTACTGTAACTGCTGCCCATCTGTCGATGAAGGAGCAGTTTCAGAACTCAGACTTGGGGGAGGAAAAGTAATTAATGGTATGTACCTTTAAGAACCCCCTCATACATAAAATAGTTTCTCTAATACTTTGGTCCATATGCACATGTAAAGAAAACATTGAAAGGGTCTTCATAGTTTGTTGGGAGGGGTATGTAAAACATGGCAAAATGAAAGGACAACTAGGGATAAGCCCTGGATTTTTTTTTAAAGTGTCACTTCAGTGCAGGGCTCTGAAAATTATTGTAACATGCACAGCTTTTCAGGACCCTTTGGTGAAACTGTAATTTCCTTAGGAAAATAAAATGGCAAGATGCTCTGTCTTAAGAGAGGTAGAATCTAAATCAGAGACCTACAAATGCAGAAATCATGTTTGTGTTTTAGTTAAGTGGAATTATTTAGTGATAAGGATTGTATTGGCTCTTGAGTCAAGGATTATATTCCTGGCCTTAATAGTAATTGATTAAAAACAAGACTGGACAGTTTATTCTTCTTTGTATGGTACCTGATCTATTTATTTGGAAATTCTTTGCCTTATTTGCAAAGGATTATCTAATTAAAAGGCATTTGAATGGCTATTTGGTACCTAATAAAATGTCATTTAAGATACTGTACTGAATTTTTAATTCAAATCTGAGTTAGCCTAGTTTTTCTATTTACAAAACAGGCCTTTCTCCAAGGGCTTACTCCCCCCCCCCCTTTTTTTTGAAGGCTCAAATATTAGTTTTTCAGAAATAGCCAGGAAGATTTAGAATCTTTAGGAAAGAGGTAATATATAACTTCTTGGCTACTGAACCAGAGCTACTATTATAAAACTTCAGTGGGAGACATAAACTCAGTATAGAGTTTAACTTTGCTACTTTTTCTCCCAAAACACTGTGATGTTTTAAGGTATTTTATATGCAACAGTGGGGGAACAGGTATGTAAGTTTTTAAAATAAATCATATAAGGTAATACATAACCTAGATCTTCATTGGAGTGAAAAAAGCAGATAGGTAGCAAAATCTGGCCATTTGTACTGTATCTTTTAAGTTTTTTAACTAACCCTACCAAACACCCTTGAATGAAGCCAATAAGTGTAAGCCTGAAATAGAGAAAACATTTGCCACACAGGCAGGTATTGCCTGCCTATGTGTGTTACATTTATTTTTTCCTTTTAAATGAAGCTGTGCTAATGTGCTTTTTAGAATATTTTAAATCTGACCTGGTAATTTGCTTATCTGGATGGGGTAAGTTTTATAATAAGTGACTAGGAAGACTACTGGCTTTTTCTATATGCCTATAATACTTTAGTAGAAATATGTATTACTAATAAGGTTGCTTCAAGTGTTTTGGGTTTGGTTTTTTTTTTTTTTTGATGGGGGTGGGGAACATGTTGGCTAGAGAGTTAATACTACTGCCAATAATGCCCTGTAAAACAATCCAGTTGCATGAAATACATGTGAAAAAGATAGAAGATAAAAGTGATCTTGAATCTAGTTCAGTCCCTCATAATTGATTGTTTCTCATATTAGATGTCTTTAGCTAAAATAGGCACTTAGAAATAATGCCATGGTAGGGGCACCTTGCTGGCTTAGTCAGTAGAACAAGCGACTCCTGATAATAGGGTCAGGAGTTCAAACCCCATGTTGGGTGTAGAGCTTACTTAAAAAAAGAAAGAGAAAGAGAGAGGAAGAAAGAAAGGAAGAATGGTATAAGCTCAAGTCTGCCGCTTTCTGTTAGTTTTTGAGGTTAATTGAAAGGCAACTGTGGGTTTAAATCCCAGTTCCACCACTGTATAAAATATTGTATCTTAGTTTCTACATGAGGATAATCGTAGTACCTACATCATAGTATCGTTACGAACTGCAAGTAGATTTATGTAGTGTACTTAATAAGTGCTTTATGGTGGAGAGCTAAAGTCATCAAAATAAAAACCTGTTGAAAGGTGATAAGCAAATTATAAAAATAATGCTATGGTTTTTGTTTTTTCTTTTTAGGAAGTTATAGAACTAACCAAAGACCTTCTGTCAACTCAGCCTTCTGAAACTCTTGCAAGTTCAGACAGTTTTGCTTCTACTCAGCCCACTCATTCATGGAAAGTAGGAGACAAGTGTATGGCAATCTGGAGTGAAGATGGACAGTAAGTGTAGAAAAAAACTCTAACTATAACATGAAATAATAAAATACAATGGTAAGAAGTTTTTATTCAGTTTGAACTACCCTGTTTTAATCTTTCTGTATAGCCAATATGATTTGTAAAGTCAATTTGATTCTTGGGTGGTTACCACTATAATACAGTTTAGTTTTTAGCTTTAGAATAAATTTTGGGGCAGTGGTGGGCTTGGATCCTAAAGGACAGAAAAATCAAAGCAGAGGAAAATGAATGGATAGTTAAAAAATAATCCTCATTTCTTCCTCAGATTGAAAATTGAGTGAATGGTTGGCTATCTTAGACTTACGTGAAGCACATACACTGAAGTTATTCCTATACAAAATATCTTTTCTCAAAGAGATAGACTAAAGCACATTTAATAGACATGTAGGAGACTTTCCTGACAATATTTTGATTAGGAACCCCTTTTTTTTTTGATAGTAGATGGCTAACTCCAACTACTGTTTGTATTATCTTTACCAAAGAGCCAACTGATTACAGAAGTTCCATTTTAGACACATGTAATAGTTGAATCACTGCAGTGTAAGTCTTATAGGTTGAGTACTAAACCTTTACTCACCTGCTTACAGTCATGATATCTTTACAGGTGTTATGAAGCCGAGATTGAGGAGATAGATGAAGAAAATGGCACCGCTGCAATCACCTTTGCTGGCTATGGCAATGCTGAAGTGACTCCACTGTTGAACCTCAAACCTGTAGAAGAAGGAAGGAAGGCAAAGGAGGACAGTGGCAACAAGCCCATGTCAAAGTAAGTGACTTTGACTTTAGCAGTTTAAATGTAATCTTCCCCATTTTGGTATTTGAGGTAGTCTGTGGAATTCACACAGGCTAGATTAGGGTGAGAATGTTAAAATACTCCTTATCGTTGTTTTGAAGATTAACTGTATAGGGTCAGCATTGTATGTGTATACCTAGGTAAAGTGAAGACATTTTGGTTCCCACTTAGGCGTTCAGTAAACATTTATTAAGAAGATAATATGTACCTCTCACTGAACCATGTGCTGGAGTTATACCATAGTGAAGACAACCAACCAACTTGGACCTTGTCCTGATTGAGTTTATAGTCTAGAGAAGAAAACACAAAATTAAAGGAGAATTTTAATAGTAAATTATAGAAGTTACTACGGGAACATAATGGGTACTTTAAGGGAACAGAGGAAAGATACCTAAACTGTACTTTAGTCATCAGGGCAAATTTCTTTGAGAAAATGACATCTAAACTGAGATTTGAAAAGAAAAGGAGTTAGCTAGGTAATGAACTTGAAGGTATGACCTTGGGCAAACTTTTTAACTTCTTTCCTCATTTGTAAAACAGGGTTGATAATATCTACTTTGTAGGGTTCTAAGGATTAAGTGTTAGCATTAATAAAGCATGTGGTACAGTTCTTGATAATGTAGTAAGAGTTTAGTAAATGTTTACTTAAAGAAAACAAGGTGGGAACATAGAGGTAACGGAAACAAATTCCTGTAGTGAAAATAGGGCTTGAAGATGGGTGGTTTGACAAGAGCTTAGAGGTTGAGGCCAAATCACAAAGAGCTTGACAGCCACTGATGTATTTCAAATAGAGGAGATAATATCATAGTTGAGCTTTCAAATAATCCCTGACAGCCGAGGGAAAGCAGCTAGTGCAGTGATCAGGTGTGAGGTAATGGTGTCCTGAACTCAGCAGCAGTGGGAGGATAGAGAAGTGTATGGCTTGACCTGTATATGAGGTAGAATTAACATTTTAATAAACTTACACACATTTTCCACAGTTTTCTCTTTCTGGATTTTTCAACAGTTTTGTTGTTTTAAGTAGGCTCCATGACCAGCATGGAGCAACGTGAGGCTTGAACTCAGGGCCCTGAAATTTAAGACCTGGGTTGGACACTTAACTAACTGAGCCACCCAGGCGCCCCTCAAGACTTTAAAAAGTTGCTACATAAGTAAATATATTTGATCTTGGGGAAACTAGATCACCTAAGTATCCCAATAAGAAAATCAGACTGTAGGGGCGCCTGGGTGGCTCATTCAGTTAAACGTACGACTTCAGCTTAGGTCATGATCTTGCGGTTTGTGGGTTCGAGCCCTGCATCGGCCTCTGTGCTGACAGCTCAGAGCCTGGAGCCTGCTTGGGTTGCTGTCTCTCTCTGCCCCTTCCCCACTCGTACTCTTTTCTCTCTCTCCCAAAAATAAACAAACATTAAAAAAAAGTAAAAAATTAGACTGTAGAACAATGTAACATCGCTCTATTTTTAGTCTTTGACATCTGTGTAAAAAAGCCACCCTTAGCTTCATAGTGATGATTACATGATACAAAGACCTCTAGATTGTATTGCCTCTTTTTTAAAGACCTCATCATCCTGTTGGTGAGAAGTCAGTATGTAAACTGAGCAGAAATTATTGAGAGAGCTTTAGGCTCTGATCCTAGATAGAGGAGTGTTTTTGAAAACCCCAGTTTTTGTTTTTAAGAATTTTAAGCTGTCATTTTCCTTTGTTCTGTACTCTCCTAGTCTAGATGAAATAGTTTTATCTGCATTGCATCTCTTTATATAGTTTTGCAAAATGCAGCATAAACTTGCTATCCATTTAGAAAAGGATAAAGGTTTAGACCTCTATTAACATTAAAACTCATTCTAAAACACATCTGGGAAAAGTGATGTAAATTTCAGAAAGTCCGAGTTTAAATATTTGATTTGAATGGGTAATAGATTATAGATATGGTTTGAAAGCTTCCAAGGATGCTGTGTATCTCAAATAACCTTACGTAGTTAGGTTACTGGGTGATTGGCACTGTTGATGTTTAGTGCTTCTATTCATGGAATGTGTAGGTTTATTATGGGTTTTTGTTGTTGTTGTTACTGTTGTTCTGGGGTTTTGTTTTTGTTTTTTGCACTGCTAAATATCTCTAAAGAAATCATCTATTAAATCTTAAGAGTTGACATTTAGCTGTTATATCCACACAGAAAAGAAATGATTGCCCAGCAGCGTGAATATAAAAAGAAGAAAGCTTTGAAAAAAGCACAGAGAATAAAAGAACTTGAGCAGGAAAGAGAGGACCAGAAGGTGAAATGGCAACAGTTTAACAATAGAGCCTATTCTAAAAACAAAAAAGGCCAGGTTAGTAAACCCTTTCATCATACTTCATAAACTTGAAAAGTGTAACTATCATTAAAATAACTTTAAAATGAAAAAGGTGGCGGGGGGGGGGGGGGGGGTGCACCTGGGGTGGCTCAGTCAGTTAAGCATCCAACTTTGGCTCAGGTAATGATCTCACAGTTTGTGGGTTCGAGCCCTGCGTCAGGCTGTGTGCTGACAGCTTGGAGCCTGGAGCCTGCTTCAGATTCTGTCTCCCTCTCTCTCTCTCTCCCCCCCACTCATGCTCTGTCTCTCTCTCTCAAAAATAAATAAACATTAAAAAATAAATGAAAAAATGTGGTACATAGGTTCAAAAGATCATAGCTGGGTCTTGTTATCATCATCCTCTTCAATCTTCCATTTGGCTTATTGCAATATATCTCCATTAGCCATGGTCTCTGCAATAGAAACACTATGAGAGAGTTTATATCAGGAATTACAAAAGATCTAGATTGTTTACCCTTGTATAAATTAAAATTTGAAAAACTGTTTGGTACCTAACATACCCTTAGAGGGAGTGTGGTGAATCCTACCTGTTTGTTAACCTGCTTTATATGCTGGGGATCTCTGGTAGATTTTATTTAAAAGAGCACTCCAGTTCTCTTGATGTAGTTAAGTGTATCATAGAAATTTTGTTCCCCCAAAACTAATCAAAATGGTTTCTGTTTTATTTCCACTAGGTTAAAAGGAGTATTTTTGCTTCACCTGAGAGTGTAACAGGCAAAGTTGGAGTAGGAACTTGTGGAATTGCTGATAAACCTATGACACAATATCAAGATACCTCTAAATACAATGTCAGGCATTTGATGCCTCAATAATCAGAAAAACTGTTGGATTTCATCTCTGCAGGGCTTTACATTTACCTTTTTATCCTTATATTTTTCTAAAGGTAAATTATTTGTTAGATGAGTAAGGAAGATACCATTGTCGTCCTTGTTTGACTTCAATAGAATGAAACTTGAAGAAATTGCATTTGATAACTGCTATTCATTTAACTTTTGTTACTACTACCACAGTTTCCTCAAAGTTTGTTGAATAAAGCAACTTTTCTAGATAGATGCTGCATAAATACAGCACTTAGATGAATTGTTGATCTTCCTAATATCAGGCCCTTACTTAATGGATGGTGTATACATTTTGTGAAGTCCTAACTTGGAATACTCAGATCTTTGAACTTGCCACATATTGTAGCAATTCACTGGAACATCAAGGCAAAATACCAACCTGTTAAAGAGCTCTTTTATCTTCAATGTAAACCTAGCTATTGCCTAATTAAGCCTAGAAATATGTTAATTTGTAAATGGCAAACATTGTTTTGAGGTTTTTCCTTCAATAATTTGTTTGCTAAGCCTATTAGGCTATCTCTAAAATTGATTCAGCTTTTACATTCTTTCCACTGAGTTTTAATTTTATGTAATAAGAAACCATGTTTAGGACCTGCTACCTTTTCTAAGGTGGTGTTTTTTTTTTTTTTAATGTTTGCTCTTTTCCTGTGTTGATTTTTCCCTTATGGTAGTGGTACCATTTTTTGGATGTGTAATGTTTATATAAGAAAACAAAAAGCTGATGTATAGCCCTGTATACAGTGTAGATACTATTTTTGTAAAAAAACAAAAAACAAAAAAACCAAGGCTAAATTAATGAACAAGAATACTGAATGTTTCATCATTAAAAATTTACTGTATTTCTTGTGCATTAATCTGACCATAATTTCCCTGTATATTATGTTCATGTAGCTGAGTTTGTAATTTTTGTTAACTAGATCAAGTTGTCAGCATTTGTTGGTTTAAGTGAACATCACAGTTATCCTGAGTTGAGTTTAAGCCAAATAATATGCATAGTAAAATGTCTTCCTATTACTGGAAGATGGTGATTTTTAGGATATGTGTTAATTTCAGTTTTTTGTATGTTTAACTTTTATTAAATAAAGTGTTTTTAAAATCTCCAGGATGTGTTAACAGAAGGGTGGTGAAGTCCTAGCTGGCAGCTTTGATCTAGTGATTAAGCTTCAGTGTACATGCATTCATCATTTCCACAGAAAAGAGAATATTGAGTGTGTGATAAAGGTTTCAATAAATCCTTATGTACTTCTTCCATTAGATATAAGAAATTGGATCCTAAAGGACAAACTATTTTTATTTTAAGGGTTTGTGCTGTGTATAGAGGTGTTTGTAAATTTTTGGTAAGGGGGAAAATAAAAATTTTAATTTAATGAATTTTAATTATTTTGGCAAATTGAAACTTAAGAGGACAGTGGTGAGAAGTAGAATTATTTATATTGCCCCTTCTCCTCCCTCCCAACCCAGGAGGATCACTGTTTTCCTTTCTATAATTTATGGCCACAGGGTAGAACTTGTAGGACAGAATGAAAGGTGAAGTCTTTCTTAAATACATGGCACAAATTACAACAGAAAGGGGCTACTTAGCCTGAAGAATTCCTAAAAATACACTGTTCTTGTAACCGGTGTAACAAGCATCTTAAGAACTAATAATGGTATCTTTGAAGGATTGCAAGGAAACTCTAAAAAGCACTTGGAGGGAAATTTGGTATAATTGTGTCACCACACAAAATGGATTTTGGTGAAATTACCTTGGCATGTTTGTTGGAATAATTTCACCTGGTGTTTGTGTAGGCAAGACTCTTGTGTTGAGACTTGTATCTCCTTTGACCCAAAGAGTCACATTTAATTTCTGCACATTTAATTCTGGAGGGGCTTTGCAGGAGAGAAAAGGAATAAAGGTGACCATACTATATAAAACATTAAAAAAAAAGTGTATAGCACAGGAGTCTTTGTGTCAAAGACCTAGATACGGCCCTTTGAAAGTCCTGGTGTCAAGATGATAACAGTGTTTCTGGACTAAACTAAAAGGATCCCTAGGGACATGGAGTACCTGTCTCCTAGTGTGAGGTTTTAATGAGAAGCGTGATACCAGTGGTATTTTACAAATGAAGGTGGCTAAGTTCAATACTCTTAAAATCAAATATGACACTGTCTTATGGAGCTCTGTTATAAAATGTAATTTCCCCTCTGTCAAGAAAGGAGTCTTGAAGCTCTGATGAAACTGAATAAACCATTTGTCATGTACAGCCCCCAAGTAGCTGTCATGGATCTTCTCAAAACTTGACATTTGACTTTGTTATTGACTATTTCAAGGAAAGAACAGTCCCGACCCCCTCCCCCCAGAAAAACGCAAATAATTACATTTAAAATTTTAATGTCACAGATAACAAATGCTTTTTTAATTAACATGTAGAAAGGCCATAGAGGACTCAGGAGCCAGACTGCTGATTGAATCCTGGCCCATTTGTAACCTGTGTGCATAACTCTTCTTTGCCTTAGTTTTCTCAGCTGTAGAATATGAGAGTGTGTTTCATTAGGTTGTAAGGATGAGTGAGTTGTTATGTGTAAAGTGCTTAGAATACCTGACATATGGTAAACACTGTAGAAGTGTTTGCTATTACTGTGCAAGCAGTAATGGTGAAAATCTTTTTTTCCTAACCTTAACAATGACAATTCAGGGGCACCTGGTTGGCTCGGTTAAGCATCCGAGTCTTGATTTCAGCTTAGGTCATGATCTCATGGTTCAACCTCTGCAGTCAGGCTCCACGCTCACAGCTTAAGTCTGTTTGGGATTATCTCTCCCTCTCTGCCCCTCCCCACCCTCTAAATAATAAATATTAAAAAAAAAAATTCACATTATAATGGATTATAATGCCCATTACTTACAATTTGAAGCCTTGAGTTACAAATGTATTACTGAAGTGCTATCAAATTACCAAAGTTCTGTATTAAGTACATGCTATAGAAGTTTTTGTGTTAGAATATTTTAGCGCATATCTGTAATGGGAAGAGGTTACAAGTTTATAATAGTTACCTCTAATGCTTGCTTAAAATTAGAGGAATTCCTGGATCTGGGTCCTATTCCAGAGCTATTTAGGCCAAAGTATATCTGTTTCGAGACAAACACCACAGGTGATTGGTGTGCATCCCTGGCCTATAACCATGTTGTACGTTAAATGTAAAGTTTGATTTTTGAAATGAAGGAAAAGTTACATTAGTAACTGGCAATTTTCTGAAGAGTATGAAGATTAGACATCAAACCAAAATGAAGTGCGTTCATTTATTATAACTCCTTATTTTAAATGCTCTGTCACAATGAAGGGTGTGCATGTGTGTATGTGCACAGGGTGTGTTTCCATTACAATGCAGTTTTAATGCTGAGTGAATCTGCCTTTTAAAATAGCAAGGGGGATGGTGCCTGGCTGGCTCAGTCTATTAAGTGTCCAGACTTGGTTTTGGCTCAGGTCATGATCTCATGGTTCCTGGGTTTGGGTCCCTTGTAAGGTATCTGCACTGACAGAACAGAGCCGGCTTGAGATCTGTCCCCCCTCCCCCACCTCCACCCCCCACACTCATGCGTGCTCACTCTCACCCTCTCAAAATAAATGAACTTTAAAAAAAATAAGGGAAAACCGTCAGGTTAACCAACAAAAATCATAGTTTTATAAATCATGTGTCTGTAGGTTGTAATTACAAAAGGTGAAAAACCTCACTTCTGCAAGTTTAACCAAAAAATATTTTTAAAGCTCTGGTTTGGCTTTTTGCCTCAACTTGGATATTAACTGAAAGATGAAGGGGGGAAAAAATCTTAAAACTAGTTTTTATATTTGTTAAAATCTTTAAAGAGTTCAATAAATATCTGCTGAATCGTAATATTTGTATTTTACTATGAAGCAACCAGTTACTATAAATGGTAATTTACCTGTTCAACAGTAAATGTAAACATGCTTTATATCTAGGATTTTTGAGTTGCAAGTTAAACTGAATTTTTACTATAGTGGAGAGGAAGAGCATAGCAGACAATGTAATAGGTAATACCACAGTTTAAACACAAACCCAAGTAATTGAATCCCCTAATACTGTGTGTGTACAGTCATGTTCTTAAAAAAATACCTTAAGAGGCACAGAGACCAATATTGACATTCTAAGAATTTGTTTTGGACTAGCCAAAAGAAAGTAGTAAAAGAAAACAAGATGAAGGTGTTAAGAGTTCTGTGAGGTTCTTCAATTGCCTTTTCTGCCTTTCAGCTTATGTATATATAAAAGTGGTTCTTTTGTGGACTTGAGGGGGTAAAGAAGATCTGAAAATAATACTGGGCCTTTGGTAGTTGACAGCTGAACTAGCTAAAAATACCGAACTTTGGATAATCTTCTAGTTCCTAGGAAATAAAAATTGACAATTTACTTACACCAAGCATTTCACCCATTCATTTTTACAAAACCAGTACAGACTCAAGCTACTGCAATTACTACAATTGTAATTTGTTTTCCCAGTTATTTAAGATCACAGCTAAAGAAACCGCAGTTAACACGCATTAGGAGAAAAGGTTGCTTTTTGTTTGAAGAGCTACTGTGTCAACCTTAGGCCCAAAGTCGTATTTATTATTTTGCTGGCTCATGATTTCCTTTTCTTGGTGAAACTGGATGTGCTTTTATTTTTTCCCCTTTCAAGCCCTGAACTGACTTTAGCAAGATGCGATGCATTTCTAACCAAAGAAAGAATTCAGGCTTGGAGGAAACACTTGATTCTATATCCTGGGAAAACTAGAGTTGAAGCCCGAGACCTGCAGCTAGGCTAGTCTTTAATAGATGGTAATTGCCCAATTGTTCATTCATTGCTCAGAAGTATGCAGGAAGGAGTAAATATCCCTTTGGTTCTTTTGCCAAGTTTTTCCTTCCAAAAAAGCACTGTCAGGTTTAGTTGACATAGCTTTCAGAGTGTGATAGTGCTAATTTAGAAGGAACTGACCTCTTAAATCTGTATTTTTGACATATATTTTAGAGATATTTTATGGCTTTTACATTCTACAATGCTGTCTGATGCCCTGATGTGAAAATCTAAGATAAATATGGCAGTTATTGCCCTACCAGTAAAGACTTGAAGCATTCCCTCCATAACAAAGAGTTAAGAGCTTGAGGAAATGGAAAAAATTTCAAAATTATAGGAAGTTAGTTGGCAATACTTTAAAAGAGCTTCATCTAAGCCATTTCCCCTAACAATTTATGACTGTATAGAAAGGTAAAACAGAACCAAGAAGTGAGGTTGTCAGCCAGTACATGTATCTTGAGCTACACTTATTATTTAAAAGACTCAGATGTATTCCACAAGAAAACCAGTTTCCTATTAGATCTAGTACATGAGCCAAGATTTTTTTCTTGGCAAGGCCAACACTAAATATTAACTAGGGCATTATGCAATGGTTACTATTAGTGTTTAACATACTCAAGCTCAGGTTAGTCTTTTTTTTTAGAAAGACCAGGTAATCACTAAAACCGCTGATACATCAATCTTATAAAGTCTTTATTTAAAAAATTCTATAGGACATCAAAATTGACTTCTTACAAAGTATAGCCTGTCATGGAATTCTGTGAAAATGAACCATTTTATTTAATAGAAATAGTCTTTTTCTGTAAGACCCAGAGTCAGAATAACTAAAATTCAAGATTAAAGATGAAAAAATTAGAAGGTTGCATTCATCAGAGAAAGCTGAGAAGTACATACCTCTTACTTTCCTTTTGGTGCTACAAATTCCTAGACTGAGTCTTACAATCTTTCAAGATAGAGGTAGTATTTACAACTTTTCAGGAGGAAACAGGCTCCATGAAGAAGTTAAGTAACTTGCCCAGAGTCCTTAGCAAATATTAGAACTGAGATTTAAATGTGACCCAAAAAACTCTATTCTTCCCACATTATGCTGTTGTTGGTAGGAAGTATGGAATTTTTGAGGTGGAAGGATAATGAAAGAAGAAAGGGAAAAGGCAGCTAGTTGCTTCAAGTGGAAGAAAACAAACTTCCCAAAGAAACTTACCTAAGAGGTTAAACAATTTTCTCATGAGAAATGACCCAGGAAGTAGTGTGGCCTTAGGTTAGAAGATTTGCCTCAATAATCCTGCCTTTTGAAATCCCTTCATAATGCTAAAAGCTATCACTGTCATGGGGACTGGAAAAGGCATTTCTACCAGAATTCTCATACCTATTCTAATCAGAAACTACAGTTTGACTTCATCAGAATCTTCTTTGGTAACAAATATGCACTGAAACAGGACTTTACCTCTATCTATTAATATATTACTTAGGCATTTTACACAAAGGGTACTTTAACTCAGGTTAGTGGGTGGGGACTAAATAACTTCCAGACTTATTTTCAATTTAAATGACAGTACAAAGTGATTCCTCTAAAAAGTTATTAAGAACAGATAATAACAAATGGCTTTGTGTCCTACCTGAAGCAGTTAAGATTATCGGGTACATTAAACCATCTGCAGTTAGGTTACATGGAGTTATCACATCAGTCAAGAAGGCACCTGTTTAAATTACAGAACAGGAAATGGCAATGATTCAAATTGCCATTAATTCTGGACTACTGAAGTAGTATCAGCTTAGGAGATAGTTGCTTTTCAAGGTGTGGATGCTCATTCATATTTTTTTCCTTCATAGAGAAGGGTGTACAAAAAGCACTCGGGTGTTCTTCATTCACAATTTTTATTTCTTGCAATTAACTTTTATATCTTCAAAGTCGATTTGTCTTTTAAAAAATTAATACTTTTCACTCATCATACAATCCATTCCCCTCCCGCAAGGAAAACAAACCCGGGGAAGGAGTAATTTAGGGGGCAGTTGAAATAGGTATTATAGATTCGTGACAAAGGCTTCCCAGCCCACCAACTTGTACATATACAACAAAATGGCAGCACCTCGAGTTCTCCTGAATGAAGACCGAAATTCCAGCCCTAGGCAAGTGATGTAAGTGAATGCCATGGGAGTAACAAAATGGAAGCTGAATCACTGGCTTCCATTTTCTTTCCATGGTAGTTAGCAGAGTCTTTAAACTGTCTCCCTTGGGAAAGTCAAAAGAAAGCAAATATATAGAGCAACATTTTGACCCAGCCAGGAGTAATTATAAGTAAAACCAGAAGTAATTTACCTGGGCCAGAGAAATGAATTTGCCATGTTTTTCATTAAGTCCCCAGCACCTGAAGTTATTAGCAAGTTCTAATAATGGGCTTCTAAAGGCATGCAGTTTTTCACACATCTACTTCAAAGAATTTCTTCCACTCAAACATAGCACAATCAAGGATAAAATATTTTGGGAGGCACAGGAAAAGCACAAAAAACAAGTAAGTATATGCTGAGGCCTTGTGTATGGCCAAGATGGTACACTTCATACAGAGAAGCAGTGAAAGCTGTTAAAGTGCTACTTACAAAGGATAGTCTAACATTACACACACAACTCAACTGCACTGCTAAATATGGTTGTCTTTATTTTCTTTTTCCTTGCCCAGCCCTATCTAAACAAAATAAAACTACAGGACTGAAATTAACAACCCATTAAAATCAGCAATAAGTTATGAAAATCATAAAGCTTTTTTTTTTTAAGTAATTAAGGGTAGTTAAATTATTTAAAGTATACAAAGTCCAAAGAGCCAGGGATAAGGTGTCCAAGAAGGCTTCCTGGGGTAAAGGAGAGGGCCAGGGGGAACCTTGGATTTTGAAAGACAAAGGGAACACATGACATCAAAGTGCAGGTTAGAAAAGAAATTTCACTTAAAACATTTCTGAAAATATTGAGAAGAGCAACAATAGCACCTGCACAGTGGGACTGTGAGGAAGGAGAGAGACTGCCTGTAAGAAAATGGAAGCAAACCTTTACAATAAAATGAGACAAGTGCCAAACTTAACTATGTTAAGTATTATAATGTGTCTACTATAGATATCAGATGGTTAAAAGCTGGTAAAGGTAATGATTCTAAAAGAAAACAAAAACAGCATTGACCTTTTTCTACCTAGCCCAGACCTCATTCGTTTTGTGCACTATAAAGAGTGAGGTGTGAGGTGTTTTATCATTATCAAATGCTGCATCAAAATAGATGATTTTTTCCCATGTGTTTTTCCACTATAAAAGACATCTATGTTTTTTATGGACAAGCTTTAAAAAGATGTCATTTTGGTTTTCAACACATACAAACAGTTATCAAAATCTGAAATAAAAATGCTGCCGTGGCTCAGACCTTGACCTGCTAATCTGCGTTGCACAACTCTTCTGGCCTACGCAGACACAGAGGCATGGAGAGCTTTTTCCTTCTGGCCCCTCAATCCGAATTATAGGCCCTGTGTGGTAGAGGCTGTCATACAGACTGCCCCCACGCTGCCCAAGGGCCTAAGGGCGGCTGACTGTTGAGCTGGCGGTTGGGTGCCCTACTGCTAACAATGCAGGATAAGGTTAGCTTGCTTAGCATGGAATCCAACAGAAAGCTGAGCTGCATGATGATCCCTTTCAAAAGGCTTCATGGGAGTCTCTCCTTTTGCAGAGCATGAAATGAGCTTGCTTTTTTTTTTTGTTTTTTTGTTTGTTTTTTCAAGAATTGATCATCCACAGGCTTCATGATAAGCTGTCCCAGGCTGAGTTTTAATAGCTCTTTAGCTATCCAAGATTAATGCCTGATTATCTTGTCTTCTCATTACTATAGGTTTGATTTTGTTTTTTAGGACCATTAAAACTCGGGAAGGGTTCATAACCCCATCCTTAAATGTGTCTACTCATTGTAGTATGAGCAAACTAGAGAAGATAGAGGACAGAATCTCCAATGTCCTCTTTCAAATAAACTAAATCAAGAAAATTTCACAGAAGTTTTCTGCTGCCATTAGAAGCTGTGATTTTCAAATACGAATGAGTATTTGTTCTGCTGGGGAGGCTCTGCCCCACTTTTTGCTAAGTATTTGCTTAAATAGAGGTCTTTTGACCCTTTTGTTCAAGTATAGTTTTGTTTAGTTTTAAAGAGGAGACTGCATCATGAACCCAATTTAAGAGATTGTTTGGATTGAATTGGCCCAGTGAATATTTTGCCCTGCACTGTTATGTCATGCTGGGTTCTAGGAAGTGAATGAAAGTTTGACACTGGCACTGGAGTAACCCTCGTCACTCCCAATACTCTGCAGGCTGCTGTGGTCATCAATGTCACTGATGCTGGTGGTACTGATATTGTCCACTTCTCCATGGGAGAACTCTGTGCTTTCAACATCCACTTCAATCTCCTCTGCCAAAGAGAAAAAAGGAAGAGCATCAGTAATCTAGTATACATGCACTTTCAAAAATTAATGAGGAAAGGGCATAAGAAAAGTGATTACTTTGGGTAGTATGAAATAATTTTTCTTAAATAATTGTTATACGAGCTTATTATCGGTGAACCCTGGAGGACAGAAGTAATGAAAGGTGAAGAGACACGGATATATTTTTGCAAAGGGGAATGTCTGGTATCCAGCGGTGGTCTCAATTTAGGCAGCAAGTTTTCTAAAGCCTTTGACGCCAGCCCGTCTGGACCTCCCACCAAAAGCACTTGGCCTATTTGGGAATTAGTGCTTAATATTAAAAGATCCCAACCCCAACTGGTTTAACAACATCTGTTTTGCATTAAACTAGAAACTAATTCTCAGTGCTGTTTATTAATCAGAGTTGCCTTAAAGAGGAAAAAAAGCATAAACTTAGTATAGGTGAACGAGAAAATTTATCCATTAATTCTTGCCTTTGGTAATATCATTCTACAGACAGATCTACAGACTTCTAGAATTCATCATAAAGACCTCTGTGTATTCAATAGCCAAACTAAGCCAGTCATTACAAAGTGAACTCTGAGGGATTTGCCTTCAATTCAATTTAATTTTCTTGCATCAAACATAGCTTGAAATGAGGGTATGAGCCTGAAAGGTCTCTGGATTATAGGGAGATCTACAGTAAAGATTATAGTAAAGATATTTCAATGGTGATATTTAAGTTTACTTCAAATATCAAACATGATTTAAAAAAAAATCCCTAAATACATATATGACCAGCTATCAACAGGTAGTTTGTTAAGCATTACATATACAATCACCAATAATACATAAAATGCAACATACATTTAAAAAAAAAAAAGCACTTGAAAAATTGTTCTCTCCCATAACAGCTAGAATGAACTCAGGATTATTCAATTCTTTTAAACTCAAAGCCTAATGTTTTAGATTTGGCACTGATTCTAAGGGTTCACACTGATCACAATTGCTTTAGGAAAAGTGGATTCTTGCTGAGCCCAAGAAGACAGAGTAAGTTATTTCAAAGAGTATAATTTTCAAAAGGACTTGTTGCTTCAAAAAGTTTTAGAAATCTGTTTCTAAAATGCAGGCATCTATCCAAATAAGCTGTCCAAACAATCCTATGAATTCATAACTATTTGTTTTACATCCACAATGCTTCACAGGCTATTTAGTGTTTCCCGGTATCACAGAATACTCATCCAACCTACAACTGGAAAATAAAGTCAAGACACCCTATCCAACAGAGCATGCTGCACTCAATCATAACAAAGTAAAATGAGAGACTGCTCTAGTCAAATGGACTAGAGATATTACTAAAAGTCCCCTGTAATACTGGGAAACAGGGCTTCCAGATAAGAATAGGGAAGAGAGGTACTACACTAGCACTACTAAAAAAAATGAACACTATAATGAAGATATACCATTAGTCAAATTTGGAGGTGGGATGGGTACAAAGAGGAGTGAACATCAGGAAGGGCAGCTAAAGCTGAACACCTGACAAAGTCACACAGCTAGTAACCAGTAGAAAAAAAGACTAGCATCAAGGTCTGCCTCCTAATTCAGGGTTATTTCTGCTACACCTCAGTGTCATTCATAAATGTGGCATGTCCTTGAGGTTCTTGCTGTTGTCTCTGGTAAACTTTTGTTCTCTGAAACTGAGTGCCATGTAAAAATAAACTTACACAGCAAAACAACAACAAAAACAATAAACCCAGGACTCCCAGGGTTGTGTTAAAAGGGATCAAAAATCAATTTGAAATGCTTCTATGGAATGTGGGAAATTTGATTATTAAAAAGAATAAAGGTTCGCCTGGGTGGCTCAGCTGGTTGAGCGTCTGACTCTTGATTTTGGCTCAGGTTATGATCCTGGGGTTGTGGAATTGAGCCCCGTGTTGGACTCTGCACTGAGTGTGGAGTCTGCTTAAGAGTCTCTCACTCTCTCTGCCCCTCTCCCCCTGCTCATGCTCTTTCTAAAATAAAAAAATTAAAAAAGGACAAAAAGAATGACTTCATGGATTAGAACATATTCAATACATGAAAACCTATGAGGAATTCATAAGATAATAAAAAACAAAAGGCAAAACAAAAAACCCTGTTACCTCTGGAGGTTGCTAAGACACTGATGATTCATTATTCACAAAATTGACTAAAAAACCAAAAACACCTAAGTTTAAAAAAAGAATCTATCCCATTTTCCCTATATGGACTTTATTTCAGGGTAGCCAAAAAAGTTGATGAAGAAACGTTCTTTTGTTTCTTCAATGTTTTTATTTATTTTGAGAGCGAGAAAGAGGGTGAGGAGGGGCAGACAGAGAGGGAAACAGAGGATTTGAAGGAGGCTCTGTGCTGACAGCAGAGAGCCCAACATGGGGCTCAAACTCATGAACCTCAAGATCATGACCTGAGCCAAAGTCAGACACTTAACAAACCGAGCCACTCAGGCACCCCCCAAAATTTCTTCTTTATAAAAAATTTAATAAATGCAAGAAGAATGGTAGAATTAGGAAGTACTATTTGTAATATCTAAAAAAATAACAAATTGGGGCAATCACTAATGATTACTAAAACTATTAAGTGAAAGGTTGAGCATTTGCATAAATGTATCAGTATCACCTATGAAGTATTCTTGCCTCAAAAAAGAACCTGAATTTAATCAAGTCACTAGATCCACCAACCAGTTTACAGGAAATAAGGACAGAAGAACATGTTAAATGACATCATGAGGATTCCATCAGCCAAATCTAAAATGTGGGAATTCTATAAGAAAAATGACTCAGTTTCTACAACAAAGAAATGGGGAAGGGAAAACTATTATAGATTAAAAGTATCTTAAAAAGCAAAAACAAATGCAATATGGATTTGGGGCTCTAATGAAAGGTAAAATGCTATCTTTGAGAAAATCTATCAGAAACTGGATTATCAGACATTAAATAAGATTATCTGATTTCACTGATTTTGTGGGCTATAATAGCATTATGATTTTTTTAAGTGCCATTTATTAAAGATAAATACTGAACTATTTAGGGACAAAATTATTAATGTTATCTGGGATTTGATTTAAAATATTCCAGAAAAAATGGTGAGGATGAGGGGATAACAGATGAAACAAGAATGGCAGAATATTGATAGCTGTTCAAATTGGATGATGGGTACATGACAATATTCGATTTTACTTTTGTGTATGTTTGAAAATTTCCATAATAAAAAGTCAAAAGGTATTTTACAAACATTTCCTTTTTTGTTTTAGAATCCTCATGAGCTGTTTTCCCAAATGTAAAGCTTAAAATCATGAGGGTGAAGTTCACCTCTGGGATCTTTTAATGTGCTATAGGCCTGATGAGGTGGGAGTTATAAAGAGATCAGTAAAATTCAAACAAATTTTTGATTAATTCTTGTTCTTTCATTCTGCCAAAGACAAATGTTATGGGACAGATGGGAAGAGAGAAATGAAGGGTGTGGTGCTTTAAAATACAGACATAAAAATTTATATCACCAGTAACAAAACATATCAACATCACATATCTTCCTGATAGAATGAATTGAGAAGGGCACATCACTTCTGTGATATTTCTTCCCCCCAAATGTATAACCTCAATTTAATAATGGGAGAACATAAGACACTAGAGAGACCCTGTCTAAAATAACTGACCAATACTCTTCAGAAGTGTCATGGTTGGGGGGCGCCTGAATGGTTCAGTCAGTTAAGTGGCTGAATTTGGCTCAGGTCATGATCTTGTGGTTCATGGTTCAAGCCCTGAGTCAGGCTCTGTGCTGACAGCTTAGAGCCTGGAGCCTGCTTCAGATCCTGTGTCTCTTTCTTTCTGTTCCTCCCCCACTCATGCTCTCTCAAAAAAATGAATAAACTTAAAAAAAAATTTAAAAAAAAAAGAAGTGTCATGATTACAAAAGACTGAGGAACTATCTAATGCAATGTTGGATCCTGCACAGGATCCTAGATCAGACAAAGGACATTAGTGGGAAAACTGATGAAATTTGAATAAGGTCTACAGTAAAGTATTACATGAATATTAATTTTCTGGTTATAATAACTATATTATGGCTACATAAGATGTTAACATTAGGGAAACCTGGGGGAAGAGCATATGAGAACTCTACAATTTTCTATAGAAAACACTTTTATGTCAGTCTAAAATTGTTTCAAAGTGGAAAGTTAATACATTATGTATATAATCAAGGAAAAAAGTTCTATAGTTCATATAGGGGTTGCTAGACAACGTTGTGATTGCACAAAAATCTAGAACATTACAGTATTAGCTGAAGAAAGAAGAAAGCAAATAGAAGAAAATAGAGTGCTTTCCAACTTATCCTGCCTAAATTTAGATACAAGGATGCTTAGTATTTCATTAGGGAAGAAGTACACTGCCTACCTCGCTCTGAATCAGAACGATCTGAAGAAATAGTTGATCCAATGCTGTCCATTCGTATTCGTTCCATCTCCTGAGGACCCTGCAGCTGTTCCAGTCGCCGCTTTAAAAATCTCTGTTCTCGTTCCAAGTTCTCTAGCTGGTGCTGGCTCTTCCTTTCAGCTTCTTCAAGTTTCTAAAATGATAAAATGATAAAATGATATTTTAGTTTGTGCACAGTCCAGTACAAACAATAAAACTGATTTCTACCTAATATCTTAAAACATTTCTTCTTTGGCAGAGAAAATATGAAAATACAAGTATATATGTGTGTGTGTACGTATAAAAACATACATAAATACATACTTTTAAACATCAAGAATACTTCTTTTTTCACTTTTTGTGTGTGTAATGAATGCTACATTACAAGAACAGTATGGAATTCTCAAAGTCTGTAAAGTTATCTCCATGAAAGAGAAACTTGCTCTGCACTGTAGTTTGATGGAAAAATACTGAGACACGGAGCCAAATAAACTCAGCTCCACCAGAGGGCACAACTGCCTTCCTTCTAGGGATCAGCAGAGTAATTGTTTTTTCCTAGTATTTCCAGCTCCTCAAATGGCCATGCTGTCAAAACAGTTTAGTTTAATCAGTTTATGTTGCTCCCATCAGATTAGTTGGTAAGTTTTCAGAAAGATTTCTCTTGAGGTCAGTGATTAAGGAGGGCACAGGGGGCTAGCTGATGTTTATGAATAGGAATCACTGCTTATAATGAAACAAGGGCCGAGACATGTACAAATATGAAAGCAGAAATTCTCACCTTGATGTGTGCTTTGGCTTTGTTGAGCAAACCAAGTGTTGTGTGCCTGGTACAGTCTGGTCCTAGTGGAATCAGAACTTTTAAGCGTTCTAAACACAGGCGCAGATGAGCTCGTCTAAGAAAGACCAAAAAAAAAAAAAAAAAAAAAGAAGAAAATCAAATCAGCACAGCTTGAATATTCTACTAGAAACATCCTAAAATCTATTTTAAGACAAATAATAATTCACACATTATTTAGTCTATACTCATGTTACACCCCTTATTCTTCAGTTTCTTAGTATCTGCAAGTATAGGCATGACTACTGGTTTTCAGTCTCTGCCATTTCTGTTGTGCTCTGTAGACATGGTCACTTCAGATTATTATCCCCAATGGTAATCTGTCAGAGATGATTTAATTTTTAACCCTTCCCAACTGTCTCCAGCTGTATTAATGTGTAAGTAGGAAAGCATACAGGGCAATTAATTGTATTTCATTTCGAATGCCTAGAACCACAGGCTAGAGACCTAGCGGTCTTCAGCTGGAGTACCCCCAGGAGGTAGAAAAGGCTCACAAATTTCCATTTCCTCCCTCCCATCTTTTGCACACACCCACACACATACCTGTCCCCACAGGGACAGGTTGTTTCAGCCACTGAAACAACAACCTACTTCCTAATATCTAAATGTACCAGCTCATTAGTTTTTAATTTTTATTTCTTTCTCCCTCTCCTCTCTCTCTCATTACCCCACCTCGAATTTTCTACACATGACAAAAAGCTAGGTGACAAAATTCTTTACTAAAAGTCATTCCATTTATTTAATCCACCCATCCTTTGGGCAAGTTAGGAAAATTTTCTCCTGAAAATGCTAGCACAGAGTCTCACAGATTTACCTTCCCCATATCCTTAAGATACTATGATCATGATGACCCATGATGAGGGTTCTAGGTACATAATTGTACCCTAAAACAATCTCTGGTTCTGTGCTTCATAGGCATAATATAATTCAGCAATTAAAAGTATATCTGAAAAGAAAATCCAAGTATGTATTTACAGTTCATCCTTATTCCTTAAAGAGCTATAACTGAATATTTATAGCAACTGTCTCAGTTGCACCAGGAACAAAACACATCATCTTCTCAAGGAGGGCCAAAATGGGGGCGCCTGGGTGGCGCAGTCGGTTAAGCGTCCGACTTCAGCCAGGTCACGATCTCGCGGTCCGTGAGTTCGAGCCCCGCGTCAGGCTCTGGGCTGATGGCTCGGAGCCTGGAGCCTGTTTCCGATTCTGTGTCTCCCTCTCTCTCTGCCCCTCCCCCGTTCATGCTCTGTCTCTCTCTGTCCCAAAAATAAAATAAAAAACGTTGAAAAAAAAAAAATTTAAAAAAAAATAAATAAATAAATAAAAAAAAAAAAAGGAGGGCCAAAATGGTTTTACTAGTTCACCCACCAAACTATGCTTCTGTCTTAATACACAAGATATAATGACAAGTGAAATTCTCAAATGCTAGCAATTTGAAAGAGGGGTAGGAGAAGGCAATAAGCAACCAATTATGTCACAGATAAGCAAGATGATTCAGGGGAATGAGATCAGAGGTTTGGTGATGAACTGTCAAGATTCTTACAGTACCCACTACCCCGGCTATAGTTAGAGGTCCATTAGTATTTCCATTCCAAATCTCTTTACTGAGCCCATTAACTCAAATCTAATAGTTGGCTCCAAGATGAAATCTGTCATACCTGACGTAGATAAAGGAATTTTAAAAATTTCCCTAAATTAAAAGTATATCAATGGATTCCCCTTAAAGAGATTTAACAATTTTTTAAAAATTTTTTAATGAGTATTTATTTTTGAGAAATAGAGTGTGAAGAGGGAGGAGGAGTAGAGAGACAGGGAGAAAAAATCTGAAGGAGGCTACAGGCTCCAAGCTATTAGCATAAAGCCTGATAAAGGGCTCAAACCCACGACCTGCAAGATCATGACCTGGTTGCTTAACAGACTGAGCCACCCAGGTGCTCCAACTTCAATTTCAAATTTAACAATTTTAAAGTCACTCCGCTCCCCTGCTGTGCTACCCCAAATCACAGAACCTTTAGCAAAATTCTCATTTTTAACTAGGAAACCTCTTAAGGGAGGATTCACATGATCACAAAGTGCTCTTGCTGAGTAGACTAAAACATCAAAAAACCAAAGCAAGCAAAAAACAAAAACCAAAACCACCAAAAAAATCCATACTAAAAAATCCTTTAACCTCTTCATTAGGATTATTACAGCATATGCTTAACAACTGTACTCATGATATTACTGGAGGGTAGAGAGAAAGACTGGTGGTTGTCTAGCTAATTAGAGGCTGTCAAGGGGGGCTCTGAATTCAGTCATCTAAAAAAGTTAATAGAGCAACTAGTAAAGTTAACATAAATGATAAGAATAACTTGTCAATTTTGTTTAAATTACTTAACCCCAGAACTACATAGGAAGTATCTTTTACAGAGTTTAAGGAACTTCAGAATGATTCCTTACTTTTACGTCAAGGAAAAAATGGGTGGGTCAGTTTACTGTTTCGTGAAATCTACAGTCACATTAAAATCTAGGCAGAAATCAACTAACATAATATTAAAATATCTATGTTTTTTCTTTCTCCTTATTATCGAGGGATTTTTTTTACTACCTTTTGTTTATTCAGCAATATTCCACACACTTGCTTGAATGGCAGAAGCAGAAACAGAAACTTTAAGAGTTTATAATCTAAACTACAGAATGAAACATATTGTTTTGTTCATTTGGTTCATAATGAAATGAGTCATACAGAAATCAAGGGCAACAGAATCTGAATAAAAGGAGAGATTGTAATTGGAGAAAGAAGACTTACAAGAGAAGCTGAAATTTGACTTTGGACTTGAGAGATATTGAATTCATCTATGAGAAAGCAACACTTCTCAAGGTAATTAAAAGAGTACAGGACTCAAGTTCATATATTGAAATCAAGTTTGAACCTAAAATTAAAAATATCTTAACTTTTTTCTTTCAGGGGAAAACAACTAAGTTGGAATTTTGTAAGGAAATATCAGCCAAGTTCAGCAGTCTGGTCTGCTGCAATAGCACTATCAAATCAGAATTTGCCCAGGCCTAGGGAGTCAATGTGTAAGATGGCTGATGAACAGGGAGGTCAGACTGCCCTCTAAAATACTTTTTATTAGCCACTATCGAACATTTCTTCAAATAATTATAAATGTGCTCCAAGTTACAGCTTAAGAAAAGATACTCTGAGTTATCATGTCTCACAAAGGCCAGTGATGCCATTTTCCATGTCTTGTAAATACAATCTCCAAAACAGATATGAGTATGAAGGAGTGGTAAATGATGTCCTCTGCTCTCCCGTGGGGAAAGGTCTATCTGTGAGAGCCAAATGTCATTTCCTTCAGTTTTTATACTTGTGAGTCAGGAATTTATAGAGAATAAAGTAACAAAAGGTTAATGGCAGTTGAAGGACAGCAACTGACCAAGTGGGAGGCACACTTTTCAAAGCTGCCATCCAAATACTGCACACAGTCTTCCACATGCTTGTTATGCCAGTTTTAGGTAAATTCACCCTTCCAAGAGCAATGTGATACCTTGTGACTGTAAACTGGAAAGTTAAATCAGAAAATTCATTCACCTTCATGTATAAATTTTTTTTCTCCAGCAAATTATTGAAACAAACCGTACGGCAAAATTCTTCTTCCCTTACAGTGGTGCTGTGCTGTTCTCACCCTTTCCCCCACGGTCTCCCTGCTGGTAACCAGATTGCAAGCTTAACCACCAACGACCTAGAAAGGCATATCTTTTGATGCCATCTGGTCCTTTCTTTTCTTGCCTTCATTCTCATGTGACTGGTGGCTCAGGAGCCTCCTGTAAGGGGTTGCCAAATCATGGGCTGCAAGACACTGGAGGAAGAAAGAGGACAAGAGACAGAAGGAAAAAAAAAAACAAAAAAACAAAAAAAACAAAACAAACCCTTGGTTTGATTTGAAAATCCTTATGCACTGAGAAAAAAATTTGCCCATAACATAAAATGGTATTTTTCAAGTCTCCAAGTTGTGGAAGAGCTGACATAGGATTCATGAAAGGCATATACTGCACCTTTAGTCAAAGCAGGTTAAGAAGGCTGGGGAAAGTTAAGGCTGCTGCTCTGAATATTCTGATGAACACCAGACTAGCAACCAACAGAAAAAGCCTGACATTGTAAAATTTATGGAACTAGCCTTGACAGAAAATGAGAAAAAAATTTAGCCCCCTGGTTAGCATTTACTTAAGTTTTCACAACACATGGATAGTTCAATAAAAACTATGAAAACATAAATCCTTCCTAATTTAGCATGAGGATTAGACACTGCAGCAAGGGTGCCCTGTAAGAAAACTGGAGTCTCCTTGCTGAGGGAGGGGGCAAGAGAATGGAGAGATACCAAAGTACTTTTATTTTCAAATACTCTTTGAGGTCTGTTTTAAAATAGATTTAAAAGTGGGTTTTATCCAGGGAAAGAGGCAATTCCCAGTGACTAACCTTGTTAGAGAGAAGGTCCTATCAAACTAACCCATACCTTCAAAAAGGACAAGCCCCCAGCGGGAAAAGGAACAATTAGAGTCTGTTTGGCTTTTATTTTGGTAGATTGGGATCATTTTTCCCTGAAGGAACCAACACTGCTTTTGATTTCAAACCTTGTAAACTCTACTGCCAAACTGAAATATCACAGAACATGAGGAGAAATGATTTTGCTATAAAACGGCCCCTCTTACCTAGTAGCTGTGATATTTTAAAGCAGAGGTATATACACAAGAAGCACACAGTGTTGAGGGAAAAGAGAGGAAAGAATTCTCTTTTAGAAAAAAAAAATTGCAAGTACTATAGGATGATGTTTTTTCAAGCCGTCTCTTGAAACTCTAATCCTTCTGCCCCAAAACAATATGAAATTTAACACCTGCCAGGTCTCACAAACCATCCATTGGCTGATGCCCTCGGAGGCACGGTCCTTCATTGGAACTTGCTTGTCTTTCATTCCCCCACTACAGGATACCAAGACTGTGCCAAGTAACTAAATCAAAATGGAAAACAAGTCAAGTGATAGGGACAGTTTTTGTACTTTCCTCTCTGCTGAAAGTTACGCAACGGGCTGAGAGTCCTCCCTTGAGCCACATTCTTCAAAACTGCAGTGGCTTGTGGCCAGGTTTCCCAACTCCCTACACAACACTTCTGCACATGACAGCAACTAGCTGCTTATCCTATACATTTTTATTTCAATGTTTCTCTAAAATTTAGTGTTGAAAAGCTTCAAAAATCTCTAAAGTTACAAAAAAAAATCTGCCTACCTCTTTTTCTTATGAAAAATGACATTAAAAATGGATCCAGATATAAAGTCATGGATCTTATTTACAAAAACAAATATGATCATATTCTGTTCAGCTTATTCTGTCTGTGAAATAAGAAAACTTAGACAAGCGATTCTCATAAAATGGCATGTGCTAATTATATGTTTTCACTTACAACTTACTTATTATCTGCCTCACAAAAAATAAACAGACTATTAAGTGCTCCCAGGTAGTAACTTGGTAAATGGCATTTCCCTAGCATCAGAACTGATGATGGTGTTGTGAGGCTTAATGACAACAAAATAAAAACTTAGTTGAATAGCTGGGACTCTATTAAAAAAAAAAAAGCTGCTTTAATATTCATCGTAATTCAATTGATATCTTATCAAATAACCAGATAGAAATATCAACAAGTGTTATAATGAAACTGTAAATTATATATACTATATAATATTATATTAATATAAATTATTCCACAGTCACACTGTCCATCTTAGTACTGAAGGGCTTATCTCTATACAACTGAATAAAATCAGTTAAGGCTGAGATACATGTTATTCACTCTTGGAAGACTTTTTAAAATCACTTTCTCCAAATAAAATCTAAGTAGTTCTTAGGGTAGAAAGCCAGAATATTTAAAGGCAGAAGGTTAAACATACAGTAATATGCCTTCTGAAGTCCTACTTTTCCTCAAAGATTTGGAAGAAAACACCATTTTATAGGAAAATAAACACAAATGCAAAGTACACTTTTAAGACAAAAGAAGACTTCAAATAAATCTTGCACTATTTTACACTGTATCTCAAGACCTCCAGGAATCTATGTTCAAACTACTAGAGCAAATTGCTACAGATCAGTATTAGAACTTTAGAATTCAGAATATCACTTCTGAATCATAGCTAGGATTATGTTTTTCAAAGGTTGAGAGAGTGAGGGAGAAAAGAGTTGGGGAGAAGAGACGGGGAGACGTGAGTACTCAATAAATTAATGAGGACAAAATAGTGACACATTCTTTCTCAAACTGCACAGATTCAATATGGGTTGAAGTTTTATTTAGTCTTTACATCTCAGATATGAAGAGGACGAAGTGCCATTCAGTCAATAACAATGATTATCAGTAAACAATCAGTGGCACCTTATTATGACACTGAACCAAGATGCTGTGATGCCAGTAGTAATTTTTATCTGTTTGAAGATGCTATAATTTGGACTTCTGCCTACCACTTTTCTAGCCACACTTTCTATTGCCCATACCCTTGCAAACCTCTTCCACAAACCAAATGTGCTTTTATACTTACCCATTTCTCTACCCGGAATGTCCTCCTCTTTACTATCTACCTAGTGCGTATCTAACTCATTTATCAGACCACAGCCAAACTACTATTTCTTCTATGACACCTTCCTTGCTACATCCTTCCTCAGAAAATTAATAGTTGGTTTTCATACTAATCATACTATATTTTTGTTACTTTCTAGATAAGACTGAGTCCATATTTTTAGTCATTTCAGTTTTTCCAATAACAAACAGAATAACTGGCACACAGTGGGAAGGAGGAACGTAACATAATTTCTAGTGGATATTTCTGGGACTCTCTAACTCACAAAGTTGAGGTAACAATACTGGGGCCTCCAAACAGTATATTCAGATGCCAGGTCGACATTCATGAGAGATCTGCTTATGGATGCCAGAACTGTACACTAGAAATTTGTGTGCCACTGAAGTTGCCACCAAAGATGACTACTTGTAGAGTTCCTGACAATCTCCAATCTAACTCTAGGGTCAGCATCTCTTTTAATAGTGAAACAGGATTAAGAATTACAGCCATTAGACTGATTTATCGATGCATTTACAGGGATGGGGGACTAAGACAATGTAAAATGAACTTCACAGATTTTTTTTTTTTTTTTTTTGGTAGGTTCCCTGAGCAGCGTGGAGCCCAATATGGGGCTTGAACTCACAACCCTGAGATCAAGACCTAAGCTGAGATCAAGAGTGGGACACTCAACCGACTGAGCTACCCAGGAGCCCCCACAGATCATTTTTTTTTAATCCAGTTTTTTGGTCACCAATTTCAACTTTCTAACCTTATTAATAAGCCTCCTAGCAAACAGAAAATTCAATTTAAGTTTGGCCTTTGTTCCAGCTGTTGTTCAAGAAATAGTAACAACAACAAGTATAATGGCAGGAAGGCAATTACTAAGAAAAAAAACAGAAAAGACATAAAGCTAAGAAAACCAAGGTAAGAGAGGGAAAAGTCTAAAAAGAAATACTCTACAATGCAAGAGAGAAAAAAAAATTAAATGAACAGTTTTATCCCATCTGATAACATGAGAAACTAGCAACTGCAGTTTTACAAAATCACAGGACTGCTGATCAGTTAAAGCCTATAGTACAGACACATAAACAATTTTTAAAAACTGTCCTGCATTCATCTATAAGGAAAACTTGATTTTTGACAGCCTCATTTGAAAAAAAAATAATTAAAATCTGGTTGTAGAGGCATATGTTCTTCACTGAAAACCTCCACAAGGAACCAAATCTCCAAAGTGATTTAACAAAAATTGTTCATTTGACATCCATTCTGCACTGAATTTAGCTTCCATGTATACATCTCATCCCCCTAGCCCCCTTATCTGCTTATGAGTATTTGGTTATAAAAAAAACAAAAAACTTGATCATTCATTCACCATATTTCTTCTTTGGTCACACAAGAACTTTCTGTATTCCAAGTTTCAAAGTCTGGGAAATAGGGCTACATCACTGGAGAAAACAGTGGCAATTTGTTCTAAATACAAAATAGCTTATTTTCCTTTGGCAACTCTCCAGGGGTTTGGGTGGAGGGAAAGGATTCTCCTCTCTGGAGAGATCAGGCTCTGAACCTGGCCTACTGTCAAAACTTAGCTGTGGGTGGGAGAGAAATTTTTAACAATTATTTATCTTTCACATCAATTTGGAAACTGATTAAAGATTTTTGCATTATTAACAGTTTTTCTATTCTTCAGCTTTTTGTTGGTGTTCATCCCTATTCTGGCAGCCCCCATTGGCTGATTTAATGGTACCAAGGGGCTGAGAAGTGTTGCTGTCCAAAGAAAAAGCATTCTCTCACAGGGACTGGGAAGGCAATCTGCAATCACAACAGTAGCTACTTGTTAATTTTCTATTTGAAACACAGTGATGTCAATAGTATTGTACCCTGCCAGCCACCATGGGGTAAAGTACATTTTGAAACCAAAACAAACTTCCTACGTGCTGGCAAGTCAGATTTGAGACACAGTGATAACGTTCTGTAAGATACTGCCCTAGTTTTACACACAAAATGTACACAGCAAGCATTAGTCTACTCTTCTATAAGAGTGTAATTCTAACACTCACAGCCCCACTCCTACCCACAAGCCCAGTGCAACTATTTTATTATACCAAATTATAGTCCAGGGTTGTAGAGGGAAATGAAGAAATACTGTTACTTATCTTTAATAAAATGATGATTCTACACAGCACAAACAACATGCTTGAAGAATGCTTTGGAATACAAATGTTCATTTAGAATTATAAAATGAAAATAGCACAATGCTTTTATAACAAGATGTGATTAGTATAATAGTTCATTTTAAGGAAGTGTACTCACTTAGAAGAAAGACACATTTTATTTAAATGGAAAAGAAATACTCTGGCCTAAGAAGGAACACATCCCTGGAAGATGAATATCCATAATTTGTACTGAATATAAGTAACCTGAAATACGAAGCTAAATGATTAAAAATAGCGACCATGCTTACTATTGGCAGAGGGCAAATGGGCCTGGCATTGCGGAATATCTGCCAATTCAGTCAAGTTAGCCAGGGATTATTTTTAAAGTCCCATTTTAGAAAAATTTCCCTGAAATTGAAATGTGGGGCTGTTTTTTGTTTTGTTTTGTTTGGGAGAGTGAAATTTAGGGCAGGAAAAGGGTAATAACAAAGAGCAACTGTTGACTAATGTATGATTAAAAAAATAATAATAATCCTGAGGTATTTATTGGGCATTGAAAATCCCTAAAAAAATAAGATACACAGAATGTTAAATATGCCACAGTCCTGACAATGACAGAGAATTAATGTTTTGGTTTATCTTTATTTCAAAGTTACATAACCCTTCCCATCTTTCTCTTTTATTATACTGTATCATATTTTTTTCCGATCCCAAAGGGCCCAACTGAAGTGTAGTTTTTGAAAGTTTCTTTCGGAGGCAGCTTCACAAAACACCTGGCTGCAATTCTGGGCATGCTCTCTTCTGATAAACAGAAATATTTTCAGTGTTATATTAGGGCACTGAGCATTTTTAGCAGGTAAAATATGAACATGTCATAAGAACTACTTTACTTCTTAAAACCCTTCTGAAAAGGAAAAAGTATTCAGCAGAGTAAAAACAATTACAATGTCTCCTAAAAGACAAATTTTATCAGTAAAAAACTGTGTTCAAATTTATGACTTGTTTCTATTTGTATCTGTCTAAATCTTAGTTTGACTCTCCTCTGGATAAGCCCAGGAAAAAAATTCAATGAGAGAAAAATCAGAAATCTAATACTTATTTTGTATGATTCCAGCCTTAACTCAATACCAACATAGCCTTCTGTCCAAGAATGATTGCTGCACAAGTGCCATTACACTTTGATTATAGAACAAATCTAGACTGTTCTATGAATATGAAAAGAAGAAGAAGCCGGTCTGAGGGAACATGTTCCATTTTGTTACCACTGCCAATCAAAATCCTGGCTGTTCTGCAGGGCAGTTTGTATGGCTCGCCTAAGTATATTCCAATAAGAATATAAAAATTGTTGCTCCAACCAAAGAAGGTGACAGAATTTGGAGAATAAGTTTGCCCAACTTGGCTGTATTTCCTTTCAGATACTAGAGATATAACAGGAAGAAAGTCCTGAAATATCTTTGGGATCACCAACATCTCTAATCTCAGGGGACAAAAGATATGTGAAGGATCCTTTGAAATGATGAAAAATAACACCCAAAACGTATTCAGTAATTTCTTCTAAACATACCAATATTTCCTGAACATTGCAAGCCAGAAAATGCATGTTTCCTCCTTCATCTGACCCAATACATACAGCAGTAAATTCCAACTGCTTTCAAGGGAGTTCTAGGAGCCCAGTATCACCAAATTGCTCTTTAGGAAAAGCCTCCTGCATTACAAAAATAGCAGTCTTGCAAAGTCATTCAACTCTATCTAAATTGTGTTATGTTTACAAATGTTTTAACTACAAAGATGGAATTTCCGATTGAAAAAGAACCTTATTTAGAAAAGACTGGATTTTTTTTTTTTTTTTTTTTTTTTTACAGCTATGCCAAATACAAGCTGTTCTGTAAAGGGATAATTGTGAATCAGACTGGAATAAAGTGAATCAAGAAAGAAAAACCATACAGACATTACAACCCTAGAGAAAAATGCCGTAATTGGTCACACCAATGATCCAAATACCAAAGAGTACATATTTGTCAGTGACACCAACAGATGGCTCAGGAAAACTATGATGGTTGTCTTCCATGACTATATATATATAAATATATATATAAATATATATAAATATATATATAAATATATATAAATATATATATAAGTATATATATATTTATATATATATAAACAGTAGCAATATTTTATTAAAGAACTGATCTAAAGTGGTTTGATTTTATTTCCATTTTTTATTAGTGTAATAAATCCCTGTAAGAATTTCACTGTGTAAAGCAGGACTATCCATTTTCTTTTTTAAATTCAAAAATCCCTCTTTTAAGCTTCAAGGGACTATACTTCGTAATTCTAGTCATTATGATTTTGGTGAAAAAAATCTTGGTGTATCCTTTCTTCATTTCCAGATTTCTCCCTTCTTTTCAAATTAGAAAACCCAAATTTTCTCATTTAATTTTAGAGTAGTTTAAAGGGTTGATATTGTTCTAATTACTTTTGGGTAAAAATATTAGAAAATAAAGCATATTATGAAAAATAGATTTTTTTGTAATGGCATAAAATGCCATATAAACCTCCAGTATCAGTTTTTATGCAAACTTAAGAGATAGGCTGCATGTTGAAATTTTTAGAAATCAGTAATCTAAAGTTGACGTACTAGAAAAAAGTTTACAGAAGCACATATTTCCCACAGAAACATCTTGTTTGGGGTTATCTATTAAAGGATAAATTGTGAAGCACTCAGAAGAAATGTAAGTCACAAAGGGAAAAACATAATCACAGAAGTTTCTAAGACTTCATCATATAGGGCTTACTAAAATAAAAGGAACATCTTCAATAGTACTCCAAACCAAAATGACATAGAAGAGATTCTGGAGAGCTAAGGAAATGGGCTTTCAGTTTTCCTTATTTACCCAGAGCTATAGCAGATTTAACTGTCCCATGTCCCAGTTAAAGCTTTTTTCACAAGACACTTGGGTATTCACCAACACTGCAACTACAAAAGAGGGAAAACCATAGTAGACACCCCTCAGTAAGAAAAACAGCCACTAAAAATGACTTCTGTATTTTAGCTGTGACATGATATGTCACAGCATATCAGGAAAGCAACTATAGATTAAGAAGACTTTATCACAGTCTTTAAATGTAGTCCCAGGTCTATATGAATCTTATACATGCTGAATAGCTGAAAGTTCACTTTCATTCCAGAATAAGTGACAAACTATATTTTAATGATTAAAAGAGCAAAAAAGCTTCAGATGCAGCATTTTTCCTGAAAGCCCTTTCAAACATATTGAAAATATGATAAAACCAATTTTGGCAAATGCCTAGACAGAAGCACACAAGTCAAGCACTCGTAACTAAGTTGTTTATGCTAGTTTTAGCCTATGATAACCTGCTGCTATGAGGTTAACTCAACTCCCATCTGGGATACACACAAGTTAGCACTTAATTATTATATTGCTTATGGGGGCTTTATAATATATATTTTGTCTTCTATCTAGTTAGACTATAAATCCTCAAAAGCAGAATCCAGAACTTCTCCTTTTATCCTATCCCCAGTACCTAGCACACAGTCAATACCTAGTAAGTAAGTGCTTATCAGTTGTTTGTAATTCTCTTTAGGGGTCCTTTGTCAGTGCCAGAAATGAAGCCACTTCAAATGAACTCTCATTTCCACCAAAGATTTTAAATTAGAAAACATGATGTTGGGGTTAATGGTGTATAAGATTCTTAAAGAGACATTAGCATAGACATTTAACCATCAGGCGGAAGTCATCTTAGACTGATACTCAAGTCATCTTAGATTGGTGTTCAAAACAAATGCTAAATTTTAAGGGTCAAGGAAATTTGAAACAATTCCTAAAACAAAACTTCCAACATATTTCCTAGTTATCTCACATAAAAGTACAAAGGGTGGGAAGGGGGTAGAGAGAAAGAGGTCAAATTGTACTTTGGTGGAAAAAGTAAAACGAAAGCTAAAAGATGAATGATTCTTAACAATTGTTTATTTCTAACCTCTGTCTGTTGGACCTGTACTAGCATACAACCCCTCTGTACTACAGTACTAAAAGCTCGATGAAATAGGTTGAGAAACCTCTAATTAACCTTCGTTTACCAAGAGAGGTAGAGCCACTTTGCAAATTAAAGCTGCCAAGTTCAAACACCTGTTTGAGCTCCAGCTTTGCTATGCCTAAACTATGAAATCACAAATAGAATACAGTTCTTTATATCATTTCTAAAAATGTTTCTCCATAAAGAACTACCATTTGAAAAAAAACCTGTTTTTAAATTAAAGCACTAACCAGAAAATGCCCTCAAGCTAATGTTTAAAAATCTGTTTTTTCAAAACAGATGTTTAAATATAGAGAACAAACTAGTGGCTGCTAGAGGGGGGTGGGGAGAGAATGGGCGAGACAGGTGAAGGGTTAAGAGTATATATGTCATGATAAACACTAATATATATAATTGCTGAATCATTATATTGTACACCTGAAACTAATATAACACTATATATTATACTTGAATTAAAAAACAAAAATCATTTTTTCCATTCCATTCAAATATTACTAAACTAAGCACTGTTGACTACAATTTTAAAATAAAAGGAATTTTCTTATAGCAAATTCTACAGCCAATTAAAAACTTAGAAAATGACAAAGGCCTATTAATTTTATGAGTAAATTAATCTACAATCTTTATTTCTATGAAAGTTAAAAAAAACTATGAACAAGAACAGTGAAAAACTAACCTCTAAAATCTTTTCTTCCAAGCATAGCAGATCAAAATGTGCTAAATATAATTTTTAAAATTTCTAATAAAATGCTCAACAAAGCAAGAACAAGTTTCAATATACCATATTTGAAATTCACTAGTTACAGATTTAGTAACTATTTAGTAAAGTCTTATCTCTATTTTAATTACTTCATAGTTTTCAAATGAGCCAAACTCATAACTGCACTTTAAAATAAAACTACAGGGGCGCCTGGGTGGCTCAGTCGGTTGAGCGGCTGACTTCGGCTCAGGTCACAATCTCGCGGTCCGTGAGTTCGAGCCCCGCGTCGGGCTCTGTGCTGACAGCTCAGAGCCTGGAGCCTGTTTCGGATTCTGTGTCTCCCTCTCTCTGACCCTCCCCCGTTCATGCTCTGTCTCTCTCTGTCTCAAAAATAAATAAACGTTAAAAAAAATTAAATAAATAAATAAATAAATAAATTAAAAATAAAACTACAGGCACACGTGTGCACACACACACATACACTTTTGAATTCTGGTATAGTAAGCATGACTAGATGAAAACCTATGAGCACCAATTGGCCCCTTCAATAACAATCTCTTTGGCTAGAAGCATTTATGGAAATATTCAGCATTCTGTGATTTTGTCCTAAGGTTATTAATTCTAAACTAAGAGAAACATTAGCCTTTCAAAAAAAAAAAAGTCTTCCTAAGAATCTTCCCAAGCACAATGTTCTAGCTGATAATGGGAACTTTCATGAAAGAATCTGTTTAAAAAATTCTGCAGGCTTTTAATGATGTCAAATTAAACAGCTAACAGAATAAACCAAGTTACCAAAAAATCAAAAACAAAACAACTGCAGATAAAAATCATAGAAGAAGACTATAACTCAAAAAGCAAGCTGAAATTTAGTAAGATGCTAATATCAAGTTATAGAGCTATTTAGACAGAACAGGGTGACAATACATCAAGGGCAATATGCTTATATAAACTCCAAAACATTTTGAGGAAATGTTTTCACAACAACAAAAAGATCTATCACATCTTCTATGCTATTTATAGTAAAACTTTAAGTCATAATTGAGTTTCTTGGTCTGCTGTACCAATTCAAATACAGAGAAAAATGTACTTTCATCTGTAAAACCATCACACTCAAGAGGCATTTTCCCATGGTACAACAACTTTAGCAGAGGTCCTATTATGAAGCACAATCACCACATATTTCCTAAGTGGGTCATATTACCTAGAATATCCTATGGGGACAAACTGTTCTCTCTGAAGCACGAGTGGAGAACAAAGTATTTTCCTTGGAAAGGGAAGATATTTGCAGGGTAGTAAATATCTCACTATGTGCCTTCCTAAAATACTTTCTATCTTGAAGTTGCTGGCTTCACAAAATAGCAAAAAACAAAAACAAAAAAATCCCCACAGCTGTTTATTTGGTTTGGCATTTAACTTTCCCCTCTTAATCTAACATGAGGTGCACAGCTTGCCACAAAAATCAAACAAAAATATTAATTATTAATTCACTGAGCACCTGTTATCCAAAAAATGTGTGTCAGATATAAAAACGAGCAAGTTAAAGTTTTTTCCCTCACATGATATATATGATCCAGAAGGGAAGGACGTTGTATTATAAGGTAGTGTAGGTGAAATTCATGTAAGTGATACAAACAATGTACAGATAGGAATTTAGAGAAGATATCCCTTTGTACAATCAGGAAACACTTCATGAAAAACATTTATTTTAGCTGTACCTAGAAGGCAGTGTGGAAAAAGTTCTGGTTTTGGGTATCAGAAAATCTAGATTCTTATCTTGACTTTGTCATTAATCAACTTGGTGGAGAATATAACTTAGATGGGCTTAGGTTTCCTTATCCATAAAATAAGGATACCAGACTAGATGATTTTCTAAGGCCCCTTCCAGCTTTATTATCTATGGAAATGTATTAATAGGATCATATGTATTACCTTTTTAATATACACAATATATATAATATTCACTATATACACTTTTATTACAAAAACTCTAACAATAAAATCAACATAATAGTTTCTATTTGACTCCCACTCCCTTTCCTGGAGGTAACAAGTGTATCAATCTGACATTTATCTTTCCAGAAATTTTCTAATGTATTTACACAGATGACTGTGGTACTTTTTAACATAATGAGATCATATTGAAAATACTATTTTTCTATTTGCTTTTCTACTTAATGTGCCTGGAAATCTCTCCATAAACACACATGGAAGTCTGTATCATTCTTTTTACCTGCTGCAAGTTATGACTATATTACACCATTCCCCTATCAGTGGAAATTCAGGTTACTTCTTCATTTAGGTTATTGTAAAAACTTTCGTTATTCTTGTTCATACCACCCTGTGCATTAGATGTTCAAAAGAGAAGCTGGGGTGGGAAGAGTCAAAGAATTTGAGCCAAAAGTATAAAAGCAGAAAATAGAGAAGATGAAGTTTGAACCTGGTGTCCACAGTTTCAGCAAATGAGGAAGTGGAAGTCATAATAATATACTAGAAATGCCTTTAAGAGTTAGGAGATAATGGATCCTAGCCCTTGGTCCAAAAACTACATCTGAGAGTAAAAAGTGGGATTGGGTACTTGAAATCTCAGAATTTTCTGGACTAGAAGAGATCTTGAGGATCATTCAATTCTATGCTTAATTTTAGAGAAAGTGAAGCCGTATCCGTAAACTAGAATGTGATTTTGCCTCACACTCTCTGGGGGGGATTTAAAAAAAAGTTGAACAGTCACTGTGCTAAGTGCTAAATGCTAAATGCTATAGGGAGACAATAAATGGGAATGACTGACTCCTAAGGAGGTTTCAGTTAAAGACAGTATAAATTCCAGTGGACTTAGCACAACTCTGGTTCCCAAGAAGCCTTAAGAACTCTAAATGGGGTGGGGGTAAGGGACAGTGGAGATGTCCCAAAATTAGGGCTTGGCAGACTATCAAAGTAATGAGGACATTATTGAAAAACTACTTTGATTCTTCAAATGGTAAGGAAGAGAGATTCTAATACATTGACCTACAGCTACTTTCTCTTCAGATTGTTTATAGATAAAATGTTTCAAACAAGCTAAACCATCCTTCCTCAAAGTTCTGTGTAACAGCAACGTGCTTTTCCCTCCTGGTATGACATACCTCATCTAGTGATCACAGGGGCCTATTAAAATGACTGATTTGATACAGCAATACAATACAGTTACAATCACAAAACAGAATTTCTGGAGCCTGAGAAAATATAAACTAGTTACAGAATTAAAAAAAAAAAAAAGTGACTAGGATTTAGCACAGTAATATTTACAGATTAACTTGTTACATTTCCTTAGAAGTCAGTGGTAAGTATTTTCCCAAAAGGTACAAGGTCCTAAATACTCAGTAGTATTTAAATTTCAGAATTCATATCTACCTGTGTGTGTGTGTGTGTGTGCATGTATACAGCTTTGAGGAATGTGTTTATATTATTTATATACACGCAGACACATATGCTTCCCAAGGTAAATTCTAGTTTTATAGAATTATAAAATATTATCATTTTAAAATAAGTACTTTTTTATCATTATAAAATAACTACTTACAAAATAGGCTTTTATTATTGTAACTATGGCACCATGTATTACAATAATCTTTAGATATTTTACAAAGTCCCAAAGGTTAAAAGATGAGAGATTCTAAACTCATTTTTCCAGCTGTTTTTTTTCATTTTGTGTGTGTGTTGGGAGGAGGGGTTGCATGCATTTGCATTTATGTATGTATTTGTAAATACATATGTTGCACATGTATTTATATTAGGAAAATGCTTTGCAGACAACAGAATAATAATAAAGTTTCTAAAAAGAATAAAGTTTCTAATATGCCTATGATTACTGAACTTAAAATTCACAGAACTCTAAAACTTCATGTAGGAAGGGAATTCAGAAATCATCTATGTCTCTTCCTTTTACTGCCAAGGAAAAGCAAGACTCAAAGAAACCAGATAATTTATATAACATCCACAGCCTACCAGTAGTAGAGATGAAAAGAAAATATCTTCTGACTTCTGGTACAATTCTCACATTAACAGATTACAAATCCACAAAAAAGCTGTTTTGGATTCCAGGTATCCTTTTCAACAACTTAGCCCTCAAGCCATGTTTAGTATTAAAGTCTACCTTTCTCAATTAGCTTTCCCCAAAGTAACAAAACAAGGAAATCATATACTTATGAGCTTATTAAGTTTCAACTTTTCTTGAGTTCGAAAATATGAGTATAAGCAACATGTCATGTGTTTATCCCAGGGCTGTTAATTATTTTCTAAGCAAATTTGTCTTCAAGAACTGGTTAGCAAGTAACTATATTAGAAAATTCTATTCTCATTACTGAGTTCTCCTTTAGATCTGTGGTTTTTCCACTAGTAACACCCACGGGACTTTCAATTGGCATTATTCACTAGAATACATAGAAAAATAGAAGTACAAAAGAACTTCTCTTCTCTGCAAAAGCTAAACTGTATCAAACAGATCTGAATTTCTTCATTTTTAAAGGTTAAAAAATGCAAGATACCAAAGAAATCTCTTCATGTAATAAAAAGATTTCTTACTGATGTACCTCTTGGCATGCATGCTTTAATTGCCAAAATTTCTACCAAAACAGAAATTTCTTTAAATGAAGAAGGTGCTTAAGAAAAAGTACTTGAATTGCAGTTATTATTATTAAACCAATATTCATCAGAGCATTTACACTATACTAAGTACTATATGTGGCAAAGGAATTTAGCAAAATAGCATATTGCCCTTAAAGTCTAGAATTCTGGGTGCCAGCTTGGCTCAGTTGGTTCAGTGTCTGGCTCTTGATTTATGCTTAGGTCTTGATCTCACAGTGTGGTTCATGAGTTCGAGCCCTGCCTCAGATTCTGTGCCAGGAGCATAGATCCTGCTTGGGATATTCTCTCTCTCTCTCTCTCTCTCTCTCTCTCTCTCTCTCTCTCTCTCCCCCTCCCTCCCTCCCTCCCTCCCTCTATGCCCTGCCCCTGCATGTGCGCTCTCTCTCTCTCTCTCTCTCTCAAAATAAATATTTAAAAAAAAGTCTAGTAGAATCCTGCTGCTATACAATTACTATGAGCATCAGTATAAAAAGTATGGCTAGTTTTATGGATCAAACATATTCCTCAAAGATGCATATAAAGTAAAAAGTGATACAGTACACTGTATCATCTAAAATGTATCAGAAAAGTCTAGTAATTAAACTATTCCCTTTTTAAAATTACAAATTCACAGTTTGAGAGGAAGTGTTTTCTTAACCAAGTTATAGCTGCACAGAGATACACACTCTGCAATCACTTGGATAAAAAGATACTACACCTTCACCATGTTAAGATATTCACCATGTCAATTATTTAAAGTCTAACAATTATTTTTTTGTAGACAAAATTTTAGAGTTTCAAGTTTTAACATTTCTGGGCTATTTTTAAGACCTACTGATCTCCTCTCCTCCCATCTTATTGGTTGTAGAAGTGATTTCAACTTTAGGAACTATACAGCTATAGTTCTGAGAACACTTGATTTCTAGCATGTAATTCTTGTCTAAGTCTGCCTCTGTCACCTTGCAGCCTGGGTCTGGGAGTAGAAAGCTTAACCTTAATGAGCTATTTCTGACAAAGGTCAATTCAGAAACTGTGAATCTATCTAGATAGCAATGCAATGACTTCACTGCATAGACTGCATTTTAGATGTGTAATTTTATCTTGGCTATGCTTCCTTTATTAACCATAAATTTTATCTTCAAAACCCACCAATTACTTCATCTCTATCTCATATAACATTTAATTCTAACAGGTGCCCATCTCTGCACTCTGACAGTTATTTTTAGTTTGTCTGCAGTTTTCAGCATTCCTATCCCTTTATAAAAATACTGTTAAAATATTCATTTTCTTGCATACAAGAATAAATGTATCAGATATATGTCTCCATGACAAACAACATGGTACTCTACATACTGTTTGATAATGTTAGCATCTACATTTATCTGGTTCTATAGCTTTATAAATAGAAAAACTCTGTTAAATAAGTATCCTTTACTTTCCAATGCATAAATACTTTTTTGTGTTCTATAGTTACTCTCAGTAACTCAGTACTGTAACTGGACTCCTATTATCTAAAGAAGTACAAAGAATAAAATTATCTTATTCAGGACTTTTACATGAATTAAAAATAAAGGTGTCAGTTCTCCATCTTCAGACTAAAAAAGGGAAGTAGCTTCATTTTATTTGTCAACCAGAAAATTAGATTGGTAGTTCTTTCCTGGTCTCTGGACAATGATATTTCTCCTTCCCTCCACAACTATACTTTTAAACTTTGTTGTTCAAGGCCTAACAAATACAATCAGGCTGTATTTTATTACACCTTAAGAGAAACTTGCACAATTAGTACAACCTTTCAATGTATTATGCATTATGGTCTTAATTCTGTTAGATTTCACTGTTAATTAGAGGTTATTAAAGATCCTTAAATATACCCTTCTTATATGCAATGGAGCTCAAACTTTACTCATTATCAAGTACTCAAGCCATATTAGGTAGTAGCACTATATATTATATTGGAAACTTATCTGTGTTTAATTACAGGTCTTAAGTAACTATAAAGTGTTGAGTCATTTGAGTAGTGCCATCAGATGATGATGACATCACTACTTTTTAAGTGCCAAACTATGAGGTCAGTCAACTTTTTAGGACCTTTCTAGCAATCAATAGTGACTGATACAATGAATGGATGACCACAAAAGTTGGTGAGTTTTTTTTAAGTTAGCCGTTAGTGAGTGTGAAGTAGTATCACATAGTTTTGATTTGCATTTCCCTAATGACCACTGATGTTGAACATCTTTTCATGTGCTATTTGTATATTTTCTTTGGAGAAATAGATATTCAAATCTTTTGCCTGTTTTTATATTGGGTTGTCTTTTTATTGTTTACTTCTAAGAGTTCTTTCTATATTCTGAATACAGGGCTATTAGTGGATACATGTTACAAGTATTTTCTCCCATTCTGTAATTTGTCTTCATTTTCTTAATGGTATCCTGTGAAGCACAAATGTTTTTAATTTTGATAAAGTTCAATGTATCTAATTTTTTATTTTGTTGCTTGTACTTTGGTGTCATATGGTAAGAAACGATTGCCTAGCACAAATTCATAAAGATTTACTCTAATGTTCTAAGAATTTTATAGTTTTCCTCTTAAATTCAGGTCTATGATCCATTTAAGATAATTATTATACGTGGTGTGAGGTAACAATCTAACTTCATTATTTTGCATTGTAGATATCCAGTTGTATCAGCTACCACTTGTTGAAAAGACACTGAACTGTCTTGATATCTTTGTTGAAAAAATGTCTTTGGCACAACACAAATGTGAGTGATTATCTCTGGACTTCATTCTATTAATCTGTAAGTCTATTCTTTGGCCAATACCACATTACCTTGATTATGTAGCTTGGTAGTAAGTTTTGAAATTAGGAAGTAAGAATCTTTCAATTTTTTTTTTCAAGATTGTTTTGCTTATCTGGTTTGCTTATATGAACTTTAAAATCAGTTGTCAATTCCTGTTAAAAAAGAAGCTGGGATTTTAACAGGGCTTGCATTGAATCTGTACATCAATATAGAGAGTACTATCACTTGAACAATGTTAAGTAGTACTTTCCAGTATTCAAATATTTTGCCTCGGTTAAATTTATTCCTGGTATTTTATTCTTTTGGATGCCAACAGAAGTGGAATTATTGTCATAAATTCATTTTCAGACTAGTGTACAGAAATACAACTAGTTTTTGTGTGTCAATCCTGAACTCTGCAACTTTGCTAAATTTGTTTACAAGCTCTAATAGGTTTTTTTTTGTATATGTGGATTCGTAAGGATTTTCTATACATAAGACTATAATATCTGCAAGTAAAAATGGTTCCTCTTGCCTTCCAATCTTGATGCCTTTTATTTTTCTCTCACCTAATTTCCCTGGCTAGAGCCTCTAGAACAATGTTGAATAGAAGCCATAAGAACAGACATCCTTGTCTTAGTCTTGATTTTAGGGGAAAGCATTTAGTCTTTCACCATTAAGTATGATGTTAATTGTGGATTTTTCAGAAATGCCCTTTATCAGGCTAAGGAAGTTACTATAAGGTATTTTCATACTGAGATTTACATCTTAGTAATGAACCAAGGCTAGGAAGAGCTTTTGATTAAACTTCCCAAAATTATTGAACCAATCCCAAACTGTGGACTTCTGATCCAGCTACAGTCATATATCTCAAACCTACAATAAAAGTTTAGTTTCACTAATCCCATAACTTGTCTTTAATGCAAGCAAGTATCTTTTGAGTGCTATTAGTTGAGGTAAAAGTTTCAGTGAAAGTTCTACCAAACCAATCTTGTAATTTATTTTTTCCTCCTAACAAATGTACATTTTTTTCTAAAATGTGCACACTATATATAAAAATGTACATTCCTGGGGTGCCTGGGTGTCTCAGTTTGTTAAGCCTCCGACTCTTGGTTCAGCTCAGGTCATGATCTAATGGTTTTTTGAGTTTGAGCCGCACATCGGGCTCTGTGCTGGCAGCAGGGAATCTGCTTGGGATTCTCTCTCCGCCCCTTCCCCACTTGTGCTGTCTCTGTCTCTCTCAAAGTAAATAAATAAACCTGAAACATTAAAACAAAATGCATGTTCTTGGGGCGCCTGGCTGGCTCAGTCAGTGGAGCATGCAACCCTTGATCTCAGAGTTGTGAGTTCAAGCCCCATTTTGGGTGTACGGATTACTTAAAAAATAAAATATTTTTTTCAAAGTGCATATTCTTTTTAAACAAATGTTATACAAGCACCCAAAACAGGCAGCTAAAACCAGTCAAGATATGCTCCTCCTTCCAAGGAATCCTAAATAGTCAGGTAATATACTAAGATACCACTGCCTTAACCCATGGTCACAAAGATTTAGTCTTCTGTTTTGTTCTAAGATAAAGTAGACCAAAATAATCACTCTGTCAAAATGTCCATGTCAAATGGAGACTGGCTATGTTGATAGTCTAGAAAAAAATATTGTATTCTTTATCATGTAAAAATCATTGGGATAAAGATAACTAATACATCAAAAATTCTAACACAAAAAAGTTGAAACTATTTATGATATTCTAGTCTCCAAGTATATATAAATCTTTACCTTGTAAAAATGCTTGCCATTTTCAACTCATAGAATGAAAAAGAAATGAAGATCTCACAAGTGAAGCATGAATTCCATCAGGTAAACTATTTCTCTACAAAATTACCTTTGTCTTAGTGCACTATATGATATCCTAATGAACTGAAAGAATCAATTAGTTACTGATTCTCTTCTTATAAGCAAGATAATGTCCTTCATGGTAAAAACCTTTTAAGATGTTCCCAATTATGAAGCTTTTTCATATAATTTATTTATGTTTTAAGAATTCATTAAGTTTTCCATATACATCCTATAAAATTATTTTATTATGATAATATGTCTGTTGAACTCGAGTATTTTGTAATTGTCATTTTTCACTGAAGCCATTATAATTCAAGTGCATATATTGTTTGTGATGGGTATACTCAATAACACATATAATCATTTTTTCATTCAATGAATATTTACTGAATGACTGCTATGTGCTAAGGGTAAATAAAGCAAAGTCCCTGCCTTTCTGAAACTTACATTCTATAAAAGAAGTCCCATAACTCAAGCGTAAATAATTCAGACAGATTGAATGTTAAGATGACAGAAAAGGCAATAGGATAGAGAGTGACTGGGGAGCAATTACTGTTCTCTAAGGAGATGACCTGACAACTAAATAATAACAAGAGCTAGTAGAGCAAGGGTTTTCCAAGCAGAGGAAAGAAGTGCAAAAGCCGTAAGATGAAAATTATCATGTGGAAAAGAAAGAAAGCAGTGTCAGCTGGACCATAGGAGACAAGAGATAGGGTAGTAGGACTTTGTAGGTCATAGATTTTACCTAATTGCAAAAGGAAGCTGTGGAGGACTCAAGCAGAAATGACATGATTTGATATGCCCTTTAGGAACATCACTGTTGCTATGCAAATAATGAAATATAAGGAAAAATGAATGGTAGCAGTTAACAGAAAATAATATTCTTTCTTTATGGTGTTGCTTAGTCCTCTGTCTTCCTTTCTGTTCCCAATTCCATTACCTGAGTGCTGGTTCCTATATCCTACTACTAGATGAGGTCCTTCAAAAGCATCCAAACTAGTCTGTGCTTTTTTTTTATATAAATACTTTGATCACACCTATCATTTTGCTTCAAAAGCCTCAAAAACTCACTACTACCAACAAAATAAAATCCAAATTCCGTAACATTCAATAACATTCCACAACTGAATACTAAAACACCTTTCTAGCTTCATTACCCATTTCGATAGACTCTGCTCTTCCATTCAATATAGTCTACTCAGTCTTTCCTTTATGATGTCACCTTCCATGGCTTCCATGGCTCTACTTACACTGACCTCTTTCCCTATTTTTTTCCATAGATTCAAATTCTATGTCTTTCTTCATGTCTCAGCATACATTCTCCTTCACTATCCAGAGCAGTGGCTTTTTGACTATGACCACAATATTTTATATCATAACCCAGTATACACAAGTCTCATAATTCTACATTTAACTTTACTTCAAGCAACGCACTTTGGTATTTTCTAGTCTTTTCTATTTCTTTTTCAAAATGACTCACTAAATGATTGCATAAGACTACTAGGGGGTTTCAACCTTCAACTTCAAAAACACCTTTAATGCATCTTTCTAGACATTCACTGATAACTAAACTAGATCCTGGTACTGAAAGATGAAACCCATAATTACCAAACTATAATGACCTAAATCTTAAAGATAGGATAGAGTCACGATCTTATACTTCATTTTGTCCACCACAATGCCACAAAGAATATTTATTAATCATTACTGAAGATTGATATTAAATACAGCTATCATATTTATGATCAGATAGAATCATGGTTAGGACTGTTTTTGTGTTTCCATCATCTTGTTTCAAATTGTAGTTATGATGGTCAAAATGGCTAGTTTTCAATAACACTTTGACCTACACTTTCTGCCTTCCTACCATACAAGATTACATAACAGTCTTGCATAGTGGGGGAATACAGTAAGTACTCCATAAATGTCATTTTTATCTTTCCCTCAGAAATATGAGGAAGTCTCTATATGGAAGACACCTATTACCATTCATTGGACCTGCTTCTCTTTTATCCCAAATACTCAGGCACTTCTGCTCTGCCAGTATCCTCATTTGGCCCTACTAGGCTTTGCCAAAATTGCAATAAAGATAAGCCTTTTGTTTCAAAGGAATAACAGCTATCAGGGTTGAATGGCCTCTTCTAAGGTTCTTGACCATTAAAGTCCTGTTAAAGTTGTTGACACTTTTTTTTTAATTTTTTTTTAACATTTATTTATTATTGAGAGACAGAGCATGAGCATGGGGGGGGGGGGGGGCGGGGAGGGGCGGGTGGCAGGTAGAGAGAGGAGGAGACATGGAATCAGAAACAGGCTCCGGGCTCTGAGCTGTCAGCACAGAGCCCGATGCGGGGCTCGAACCCACAAACTGCAAGATCATGACCTGAGCCAAAGCCAGATGCTCAATCGACTGAGCCACCCAAGCGCCTCATGATGCTTTCAAAAACATCATCAATAATCTGAATTAAGAAAATGAAAAAGCAATGAAGTGATCTAACATCTGCACGGGATGGGGTTTTTTTCTCTGCTAAGGCTACAACTCATAAGATAAGCCAATGGACAACGTGAACTTCTTAATTCTTAAATCTCAAAGATTCATTAATTTTACCATGAGAGGATTCACATAGATTCCTGAAGAATGTAGAACATCTACATCTAAAGGTACTTTGCTTCCCTTTTACTTCCACCTCTGGAGCCAGTTACAAGTTATTATAGGTCTAGGGGGATAAGGTAAGGATACAAATAATAAATGTATAGGTCTAGGGAGACAAGGTAAGGATACAAGTAATAAATGCTCTGAACTGTCTAGAGTAGGCTCTGTGTAACCATCAGGTTTTAGGCAGAAATAAGCCCCCAGGACCTATCCAGAAAACCTGAATCCCTTTATCAGTCTTGAAACTACTTCAAGCTCTGTATATTGGGGTAACTGCAGGTCAGAGCAAACTACACAGGGCCTGCCAGACTCCAAATGTCAACCATTAGGCTTTCCTCTGAGATATGGGAGTATGAAACTCAACATTTGCTGGCTACTGTCTCCTCAAGGCCAGACCCAGAGCTTCAACAATCTTAGGGCTTCAAGATAGCCATCTGGAATTCCTCTGTTATTCGCTAACACCTCAAAATCATCTACATTAATTCTCACTGCTTTGCCCCAGTAAAAAAAAAAAAAAAAAAAAAGACTAACTCAGAGCAGCTTTATATGCAAGATTTTAAACCACGTTAAAAAAAAAAAAACCATTCCTGACATAAATATATCACATGTAAAGTGGAAAAATTTCAAGAATATGAATTACTTTAGGAACATCTTCTCAGAATGAAGACAAAATCAAATTACCCTTTTGATAGTGAATTACTTTCCTCATGTAAAATCACACTCAAAAGCAAATGAAAGGCAAAGTCAAAATTCTATTTATTTTAAAGGAAGCCAAAGCTAGGTTAACTTTTTTTCTTTAATGTATCAAATAAAAATGGTGCCTTGGGGAAAAGAAAGAGCTGTTAAATAAAATGAGCAAGGGCTTAAAAACTTAGTAACAAAACAGGCTTAGATTTTAAAAATATTCTTGTGTTGCCTTGTTGCTATTTGGCTAAAATACCTCTCTCCCTTTAAATTATCCTGTGCTTACCAATATTTTTGGTTTTCACTAGATCACCAGCCTCTAACTTTTCGTAAATGGAGTATAGATTATTAAAATGGATTGATTAAAATGGATTCTTCTTTGTTACTCACCCTCTGACACATCCATTAAATTAGAGATTTATTTATATTGATAACTACCCCTTTTAAAAACAAATACATCTTGGGGTGCCTGGGTTGCTCAGTCAGTTGGGCATCTGACTTCAGCTCAGGTCATAATCTCATGCTTCATGGGTTCAAGCCCTGTGTTGGGCTCTGCACTGACAGCACGGAGCCTGTTTCAGATCCTCTGTCTCCCTCTCTCTCTGCCCCTCCTTTGCTTGCCAGCTCTCTTTCTCTCTCAAAAATAAATATTTTCTAAAAAACCAAATACAGGGGCGCCTGGGTGGCTCAGTCAGTTAAGCGTCTGACTTTGGCTCAGGTCATGATCTCACGGTTTGTGGGTTCGAGCCCTGCGTCGGGCTCTGTGCTGACAGCTCAGAGCCTGGAGCCTGCTTCAGATTCTGTCTCTCTCTCTCTCTCTGCCCCTCCCCTGCTCATGCTCGTCTCTCTCTCAAAAATAAATAAAATTTAAAAAATTTAAAAAAAGAAAGAACAAATACATCTTGGAAAGGTTAAGTTTATATTACCTTTCAATTAAGCCTCAGGGAAGAGAGGAAAGGAGAAAGAAAAGAAGGAGAGAAGGGAGAAAGAAGAAGACGATAGAGGATGAGGGAATCATGTCTTAAGTGAGGTAGGGTAGGAAATCAGCTAGAGAGTCTTAGGCCTAAGTAAATAAAATGAAAACAAAAACCTTCACTGGAGATACTGGAGATCACATAAGGACCAGGTAATCAAAAGCTACACATGTTACACCAGTGCCACAGACAGATACTAGATTAAACAACTTTAGGATACATCAAAGTAATAATATGGGTGATAAAGTTATCAATAAGTCAGAATTGGTACATGAAATGCATTAAACAAAATTTACTCAAAGGTTTAAAAAGCTCCATTTCAAATAGTTTACTAAAGAGTCTCTTCACTTCAGTGTTAAAGGCTTTTACCAGGTTTCCAATGAAGGTCTCCCAAGGACTACATTTGGATGCTTACCACTATTCTATTTTTTAATTTTTTTAAGTTTATTTATTTTGAGAGAGAGTACAAGTGGGGGAAAAAGAGAGAGAGAGAGAGAGAGAGAGAGAGAGAGAGAGAGAGAAAGAAAGAAAGAAAGAGAATCCCAAGCAGGCTCTGAGCAGTGCAGAGCCCAATGCAGGGCTCGAACTCACAAACCCTGAGATCATGACCTGAGCCGAGATCAAGAGTTGGACACTTAACCGACTGAGCCACCGAGATGTCCCTAGGTGTTTACCAGTATTTTAAAATGTGATCCAAAATACAGTCTTGATGCTCTAATTTAAAGTACAATATAAGTTTTTAATTTTAGAATCCTCAGAGCTGTCATTTCTTGGTGTTTTTGTCATGTTTAATCTAGCCATAAATCTTTCCCACAAAGCAGTTTTGGACTAGACCACCGAACTTTGCTCCAGTTTTATCCATCAATATTAAAGCCATCACTTACTATAAATGCATCAAATACTAAGTACTGAGGTTACAAAATTGAACAAAACAGAATCCCTGCCTTTGAGGCAGTTGTAGTCATTTGGCAGAAAGAGACATGAACAGGTAATTACAATACTACCTGATTAAGTTTTACAACAGGAGATACAAACAGAGCATTGTGCAAAGTGGTAAAAGCCACTAAGTCAGCCTGGAGGACTATGCTAAGCCTGTTCAAGAGGATTTGACATTTAAATTCATCTACAATGAGGCAGTTAGGTTAGTCAATCTATAAAGCCCCTTCTATTTAGTATATGTGCTGCCGAAGCAAGCACAAAGCCCCTTCTATTTAAAAAAAAGGACCAAGGGGTGCCTGGGTGGCTCAGTTGGTAAAGCATCAGACTTCAGCTCCGGTCATGATCTCATGGTTCATGAGTTCTAGTCCTGCATCGAGCTCTGTGCTGACAGCTCAGAGCGTGGAGCCTGCTTCGGATTCTGTCTCCCTCTCTCTGCTCCCCACCGCCACTCATGCTCTGTCTGTCTCTCTCTCTCTGTCAAATATAAATAAAAACATTTTTAAAAATTTACAAAAAAAAAAAAAAAAAGGACAAAAAGTTGAAGGTCATGGAAATCTTATTTGTCAGAAATGGTTGATGCAGATTATTCCAGTTTGTTGTTATTAATCTAGTCTCTGTATCAAAAAAAATATTTTGCTCATACAATCTCATCTTCTCTCCCAAACAATTCCTCGTCCTGCTTTCTTTTTCTTGGTAAATAGTAATACTTCCATAGTCAACAAACCACCAATTTCTACTGATTCTACTCCATATAGTCTCTTTACTCTGACTACTTCTATCTCCTACATTGGAAGCTTCCAACAGCTTCCAAAAGAGTTTTCTTGTCTGAGATCCCTTCTTCCAATCAACCAGTTCTTCACACTATGGCCAAAGTGATTTTCCAAAACACAGATCTGATCACATGACAACTCACCTTAAAATCATCCAACTGCTCCCTACTGCTCTCAGAAGATACCCAAACTCTTTAGCATAGGTGTCAATAACTAGCCTGGCTTGCCTCTTGCTATAATCTTTTATACAGTACTCATACTGAACCTCTTATAGTTTCTTCAACACAAAGTACTCACTCACCATCGTCTCTAGAGCCTTCTAAGACTCCCTCAAAAGAAAATCAGATGACTTTCCCAAGTGATTTTTCAGTATGCTCTACTCCATTACTATACTTACCACACTATACAGTATTTTAATTACCTGTTTCCCTCAGAAAGCTGTAAGTTCTTTAAAGACAAAAACTATCTCACACATTCTTATATTTTCTATCTAAAGCATTATGCCTGCCTGGCACTGACATATAGTTCATGCTTGATAAAGATTGCTGAATGCATGAATAAATGAACAAATAAACAAACTGCAAAAAAAGAGAAATTCAATGGCCTACAATTTGTCATAATATTTATTAGCTACACTACAGAAACCTAATACTATAGCATGACCATATTTAAGCCATAGCCTATTACAATTAACCTGTTTTTAGAAACAGAAAGAAAGAAGGCTACACCATAAACTCAAAATTCAAATGAGCTTAAAAATTTACTGAGGTCCTCCAGTTTAGATGGTATAAATTTACTACTTAAGGTCATTTTTTGTGGAAAGAATACATACATATCAGATTCATGATATGCTATACATTTTAAAATTATAACTACATATGTACTATTACATTATTTTCACAGATAAAACACTGAGTTTGCTTTTTAACAAAAATGAAAGCTGCGTTCATCACTGACTCACCGGTTCTTTTCCAGCTCATTGTGTGTAGACCTAAAAGGAAAACAAAAAAGACCATTAGCCATTTGTTGCTAAGGTTATGGAAAGGGGGATTAGTTACTGCTGTACCACACCCAGAGAATTTCTTTAACAATGCAATATATAGTCAGACTTCTACAATCACACTCATCAAGAAGAAATAGCCTACGTTCGTTAGAATTATTCATTCAGATATAGTGTCTTCAGTTAACAACTAAATATTCTGAAACTGGTGTTTCACTGTTACTTTTTTTTAATGTTCATTTATATTTGAGAGAGGAGAGAGTGTGAACAGGGAAGGAGCAGAGAGAGAGGGATACAGAGACTCCAAAGTGGGCTATGCACTGACAGCAGTGAGCCCCATGTGGGGCTCAAATTCTAGAACGTGAGATTATGACCTCAGCCTAAATCAAATGCTTAACTGACTGAGCTACCCAGGTGCCCCTCACTGTTATCTTAATAAAATTAATGCTAGCACGTGTTTTCTTGCCTACCCCTATCCTACATTTTGTTGATTTGTAGATTGAAAAAAAAATTTTTTTAAGTTTATTTATTTGAGACAGAGAGAATGTGCATGTGCATGAGTCAGGGGGAGGGGCAGAAAGAGGGGGGTAAAAAGAATCCCAAGCAGACTCAAGGCTGACAGCACAGCTGACACAGGGTCCTCGAACCCTGAGATGATGACCTGAGCCAAAATCAAGAGACAGACACTTAACTAAGCCACCCAGGAGCCCTGATCTGTAGATTTTTTAATTCACATATAATCCATTTTTGTTTAAAAAGAAAAATGTACTTCTATGTCCTCTTCCATCTCCACTTAGTCACTCCTAAACACAGAAAAAATGTTTTGGCTAGCACAGAAGCTGAATAAGGTTTGCCTTACTGCTAAGTGATTTTATTTTTTCAAGAGTTTATTCATTTTTAAGGGAGTGGGAGGGGCAGAGAGAGGGGAACAGAGGATGTGAAGCAGGCTCTGGGCAGACAGCAGTGAGTATGATGAGGGGCTTGAACTCACAAACCCTGAGATCATGACCTGAGCCAAAGTAAGATGCTTAACCAGCTGAGCCACTAGGCACCCCAAGAAACACACTTTTAAAAGACTGGGAGGATATACCTCAAAATGCTAACAATGGTTGTTTTCTTTTTGGGCCTTTTTTTTCATTTTGCTTACCAATATTTGTTATAATACTTATCACCTACTGAACAAGTACAGTGTCTGCTAAACAGTGTGCTAAGCAGTCCATATATCATTTCATTTTCTCCCCCAAATACCCTTGTTTTATAAACAAGAATACTGAACCTCAGGTCAAGAGACATGCTCTCGTCCCAAGAGTATAAGTAGTAACCAGGATTTAAGCCCAGGTCTTTCTTATCCCAAAACTCAAGTTCTTAACTACCTGGAAAGAGAGGTTAAGGGCCAGACTCTAGGCCAGATCTCCTGGGTTCAAGTACTGTTTGGTCTAGTTAAAGTCTTCATTTCTTTGTGCTCAGTTTCCTCATCTATGAAATAGGAAAAGTAACAGTACTTGCCTCATGTGATTGTTAGGAGGAATAAATAGTTTACACTGAATAGCAAAATATAACAAACTCTAAAGTTAGCTATTATTAGAATTATGTTATACTAGTTCTTACTAGTTCTCTTGAATGAATATATATTACTTTTACAATAATTTAACATTAGCAATAACAAGAATTTTATAAAGTAGAGTTCAAGTTCCTGTCACAGAAACTAATACTTTAATCATTTAACATATTCTGGTTAATGTCAACTGTTTTCAGAATATTACTGATTACCTTAATCTGATTTGTCATTCCAATGGATATTTAACAATTACATTTCTAAACTTTAGGGGCATCTGGCTAGCTCAGTCGGTTAAGCATCCAACTCTTGATTTCAGCTTGGGTCGTGATCTCATGGTTCATGGGTTCAAGCTCCACATCAGGCTCTGCACTAACAGGATAGCATGGATCCTGCTTGGGATTCTCTGTCTTCCTCTCCCTCTGTTCCTCCCCTGCTCATGCTGTCTCTCAAAAATGAATAAATGTTAAAAATTTTTTTAACTAAATAATAAAACAAATAAACAATAGGAGTGTTGTCGTCAATCTCATAATTTGTAGAAATTTTACCCACTGTCTTAGTTCAAGAGCCAAAGGCTTTTTTGAGTTACTGTCTCCTGTCCACCCTCTGCTTTCTTAGCAGTATCACAAGGTCCAAGTGACACAGGATAAAAAAGACTAATGTTCATTTTCAAAAGATTATCTTAATAAAAGGATTCTCCTTCAAAAGAGGTTAAAAAAAAAATCTTAAGATGCTTCAAGAGTTCAGTCAAATTAACAGCAAGGATACGTACAATTCAGATGGAAGAAATTATAAAAACATAGAACCTTTCGTTTAACAGACTTAAGAGTTCAAAACCCAACAAGTAAATTATAGCCAAATCTCTATCACTATAATAAGTATTTACAAAAAGTTTTAAGTTTTTTGTCAAAGTGAATCAGTAAGTCAAAAGAGGAATAAGACATATTTTAGAGAGATTTAAAACAAAAAATTTGTTCAAAATTTGAATGGGTAATCAATAATGAAATTCCCCACCCCCTTGTAGTAAGTTTTGGTTTAACTGCCTTTATCCGAGAAGAAAACCTAGAACAAGTAAAATAAAAACAATGAAATAGTAAAGTAAATAATAAATGGAAACAACCTATTTAGACAGAAGTAGATTACTTACCATAAACTTAATCTAAACAGTCTAGAGATCCCACATATGGCCATAAATGCAAAATAATATATACCCAAAGATAACCAATTGTTGAATTCCAATATTGTATTGAACCTATTATCAAAGCTAGCACCAAAAGAACATAATCTGACCCACTGCTGTGAACAAAATTAAAACAGCAGGTTCTTCCCACCTCTCTCAGACTTTTATTTGTCTTGTTTCTAAAAAAATATAAAATGACAGCTAAGAATATGAACTTTTTCATCAAACCAAGAAATGAACATCATACTAGTTATACACTAGTAGCATTTAACAATATTTCCAAATATCAAGAAACAAAAATGATTGTGTGTGTACTAATCTTTACCATATTGTCATGTTCTTACACTTTAAAAAAAAAATCTATCAGTAGTTACTTCTGTTTTCACGGCTTTTTTGCCTGTAATATCAAGTAAACAAATAATGTGTATCTTTAAGACTGTCTTAGACTACAGGGAATCAAAGACCGTCTCTGGTAAATTTAAGACATGTATACTAATAATTATAACTCAAGGCGAAATAAATATATAAAGAAAGGTACAAAGTGTTATGGGAGTTTAAAGTAGGCAGATTTGAGGCGCCTGGGTGGCTCTGTCGGTTAAACATCTGATTCTTGATTTTGGCTCAGGTCATGATCTCATGATTGTGAGATGGAGTCCTATGTCAGGCTGTGCTGGGCATGGAGTCTGCTTGAGATTCTCCCTCTCCTTCTGACCCTCCCCCACCAAAATAAACAAACACAAACAAACAAGGCAGAATTTACTTCCCAAATATCGCTATCAGGGTAAACTTCAGAAAAAGGTGGCATTTGGTATGGATCTTAAATGATGGACTATTTGCTACTAGTAGAGGCTGGACCTGATAGGGAGAGGACATACCAAGTGGAAAGGAGCATAAGTAAACAAGCAGAGCTGTCCCACAACTATATGGCTAACTAATCTTCAACAAAGCAGGAAAGAATATCCAAGGAAAGAGTTTCTTCAAGAAATGGTGTTGGGAAAACTGGACAGCAACATGCAAAAGAATGAAACTAGACCACTGTTTTATACCACACACAAAAATAAATTCAAAATGGATTCAAAATTCAAAATAAATGTGAGATAGGAAACCATCATAATCCTAGAGGAAAACCTCTCCAGCATTGGCCGTAGCAACTTCTTACGTCTCCTGAGGCAAGGGAAACAAAAGCAAAAATAAACTACTGGGACTTCATCAAGATAAAAGCTTCTGCAGAGCAAGGCAACAATCAATAAAACTAAAAGGCAACCTTCAGAATGGCAGAAGATATTTGTAAATGACATATCTGATAAAGCGTTAGTAACTTAAAATATATAAGGAACTTATAAAACTCAACACCCAAAAAAACCCCAAATAATCCAGTTAAAAATGGGCAGACGACATAAATAAACATTTTTCCACACTTGATCTTAGCCAAAAGGCCAAGAAGCAATGAATAAACATTTTTCCAAGAAGACATACAGATGGCTAACACATACATGAAAAGATGCTCAACATCACTCATCATCAGGGAAATACAAATCAAAACTACAATGAGGTATCACCTCACACCTGTCAGAATGGCTAAAATTAACAACACAGGAAACAATAGATGTTGGCAAGGATGTGGAGAAAGAAAGAGGAACCCTCTTATACTGCTGATAGGAATGCAAACTGGTGCAGCCACTCTGGAAAACAGTATGGAGGTTTCTCAAAAAGTTAAAAATAGAACTATTCTATGATCCAGAAATTTATACTACTAGGTACTTACCCAAAGGATACAAAAATACTAATTTGAAGAGATACATGCACCCCGATGTTTATAGCAGCCTCACCAACAATAGCCAAAGTACGGAAAGAGTCCAAATGTCCATCCACTGATGAATGGATAAAGAAGTTGTCGTATGTAATATAATGGACCATTACTCAGCAATAAAAAAGAATGAAATCTTGCCATTTGCAGTGACATGGATGGAGCTAGAGAGTATTACGCTAAGTGAAATAAGCCAGAGAAAGACAAATACTGTATGATTTCACTCATATGTGGAACTGGAAAAAACAAAACAATGAGTATGGGGCGGTGTGAAGACAGACACACAAACCATAAAACAGATTCGTAACCATAGAGAACTGAGGGTTGCTGGAGGGAAGATGGCAGGGGGAAGGTTAAATGGGTGATGGGCATTAAAGAGGGCACTTGTGATGAGCACTGGGTGTTGTATGTAAGTGATAAATCACTAAATCCTACACCAGAAACTAGTATTACACTGTATGTTAACTGGAATTTAAATAAGAACTTGGAAGAAAAAATAAAAATTAAAATTAAAATAAAATAATAAAATAAGCAGAGCTGTAATGTCCAAAGCAAAACCAGAGAACAGCAACTAATAGGTCATAAAGACCTGTGGTGTTACAGGACAAAAGTCCTGAGTCTATTAACTCGATCATTCACACTAGCTGTGTAACTTTAAACAAATTATTTAACCTCTCTGATTAAGTTTCCTCGTTTGTAAAACTGGAATAATAACACGTGGCTTGGCTGGGTTACTGTGAGAATTAGAGAAAAATATGTAAAAGCATGTAACCATAATAAATATTCAGTAAATGTCAGCCATTGCAACTACACTTATTATTTTTAACAAAACTAAAAACATACTACCTAAAACAACTGAGTATACTACATGGGGCAATAAATCAATAAGTTCTCAATATACTCAGAATGAGCCTGGAAATAAACAACCATAATGATGAAAAAAGAAACTGAAAGAAAATATAAGTATTTTGGTCATTTAGTCAGCTGTGAAGATAGTACAAGGTTTAGGTTATGACAGAGAGAAAGATGACTAATTATGTGTACACAGAGAAACTAATGATCTAAATACTGTTGGCAAGAAATGAGTATCACATACTAGGAACAACCTCTTTTTGCTTCTCTGAGCCTATGTGTCCAAACAAACCCTACCAATAATGTGCCACTGAAATACTCAATTATGATAAATTCTCTATAAAACTGAGATGTTCTAATAATCCATTGGGTTAGCCCACTTCTCTTCTCCAAATAAAATGCACCTCTGAAAGCAAACACTAATGAATTGTATGCCTTTCAGATACCCTTACTCTGAATGCTTAACTTTCAAGGACAGAGAAAAGACATTTCTATCATTCTATCATTGAATCACAGGTAATCTTTTTCACAAATAATATCCCTTTAAGAGAGACATGCTAATGAATTCCCTGTCTGAATGGGAATCATTATCTCAACCAGATCTGTGACTTTTCATTGACTAAAACAGAGCTCTAATACATAAACTTTTAATTCTTTAGATTGTAGTTTGGTGGCAGTCAATGAAATGAAGCACAGGACTGAAACTGAACAAAACAGTTTGGCTCGAGTAGTGCCACCGTGGAAAAAAATAAAAGCAGCCATTCCCAGAATTAATATTCTCTTTTAGCAAAAGGAAAGATCTCACCACCTTTGTTGAACTGATGAGCCAACCCCAAATTTGTTAACATTTTTGTTTTATTTGCTTTGTAATCCTAAAATGTCTTATGGATGTTACCCTCCACACAATGAAAAGAACACATTCTCTGAAGCTAAACAAATATCTACTAATTGTATCTTAAGGTTTGTAATTTCATATACATATTTTTAAAGGAGAAGAAAAACACAAAACTTCAGCCACATTAGTGCTGAGATAGTTTGAAAAACACTGTAAAAGAAGAAAACCATGCTAACTGGCGATAAAGTAATTATTCCTTTTTTAAATTAAATTTTATTGAAGTATAATTAACATACAGTATTAAACTAGTTTCAGGTACACAACATAATGATTCAACAATTCCATACATTACTCAGTGCTCACTTAGTAAGTGTAGTCACCATCTGTCACCAAACAATGTTATTACAATTTTATGGACGATATTCCCTATGTCATACTTTTTACCTCCAGGACTTATTTATTAAAGTAATTCTTTCAAGAAGGTAATTTTGTATATTTGTTCCTATCAAAGTTACATTTTAAAAACCATAAAAACACTAAAACTTGAATATTGCAGGCTTTTAGGAAAAATGCCTTGTAAGAAACATATTGCTTCTTCCTTAACAATGACAAAAGCATAACTACCATAATAACTAAGGTCACAAAAAAAGCAAGTGTCTAAAAAGAATGTGTAACAATAACTACAATCAATTAAATTTCCCTTAAAACTTACATATGAAAGCTGAATATATGCAATCCTTACATGGACTCAGCATCTCCACACATAGGCATATACCAAAATAATATATATGTTCATCAAAGAACATACAAAGCAATGCTTATTCTTTTCATACTAGCCAAAAATTAGAAACAAATGTCCATCAATAGTAGAATAAACAAATTGTGAAATACTCATACAATACTACAGAGCATTGAAAATGAACACCTTTTATTCAATAACATGGATGAATCTTCTAATTTCAACATAATGTTGAATGAAAAAAGGCAGACACAAAAACATATACTGTATAACTCCACCCATACAAGCTCAAACCTGGCCAAATTAAAGTATCAAAAGTTAGAATAGTGGTTGCCTCAGGGAGAGGGTAACACTCACTGGAAAGAGTCAAAGGGAAGGGCTTCTAAGAGAGTCTGTAATATTTTATTTCTTTACCTTTGTGAAAATTCATCAAACTGTACACTTAGGATTTGTTTTTCTGCATGTTCACTTTCAATAAACAGGGAAAAATTTTAATTACATATGAAATGAATTCAGTAAAAAGCAATTCTTATTTCAAATATAGCAAACACCCTAATTTAAGCCTCCGATAAATCTTCTAGCTCACTACATAAATATCCCTAAGTTATACACTTTGTAAAGTATAATTTTCACTACTAAAATTATACAGAGTAACTTCTTTTACCTTAAGAAGCTATGAAAAGAAGAGCAAATTAAACTCAAAGAAATAGAGGAAGGAAATAAGAAGTTACAGGTTAAAGAACAAATCACAAAGAAATTAGAAAATAAGGGTGCCCAGCTGGCTCAGTTGGTAGAGCATGCAACACTTGATCTCAGTGTTGTAAGTTTGAGTCCCACGTTACTTAAAAAAATAAAATTTTTAAAAAATATATGTGTGTGTGTGTGTATCCAGTTGAAGGTGTGTGTGTGTGTGTATATATATATGTGTGTGTGTGTTTATATATATATATATGTATACATATATATACGTGTGTGTGTGTGTGTATATATGTATACACACACACACACACACACACACACACCTTCAACTGGATAATAAAGAAAATGCAACATAATCAAAATTTGCTCAATACAGCTAAAGCAGTGCTTTGAGACAAATGTTTAGCTTTAAATATTTTTGTTGGGGGTGGAGTCCAAAATCAATGATCTGAGATTCCACATTTAGAAGCTAGAAAAAGAAGCACACTAAACTGAAAGAAGTTGGGCAATGGTTGTCAAGTGTGGGCTATTTTGCTCACCAGAAGATATTTGGCAATGTCTGGAGACATTCTGTTATTACAACTAGGGAGATCCACTGGCATTTTGTAAGGAGAGGTCAGGGATGCTGCTAAACACCTTATGATGCTCAAAACAGAATTATCTGCCCCAAACTGTCAAGTGCTGAGGCTGATAAACTATGAAGTACAGGAGAAAAATAAAGACAAGAACAAGAATGACCAAAATAAGAAACAGGAAACAACGGAGAATAGCCATAAAACCAAAAGCTGACTGGGGCACCTGGGTGGCCCAAACTCTTGATTTCATTATCTCAGGACTGGTGAGTTCAAATCTCACATTAGACTCTGCACTGACAGTGCAGAGCCTGCTTGGGATTCTTGCTCTCTCTCTCAACATAAATAAACTTAGGGGGGGAAAAAAAACAAAACTAAAAGCTGACTTTAAAAAGGTCAGCAAAACTGATAAACTTCTAAGACTGATGAAAGAGACAAAAACTACCAATAAAAAAAAAAAAAACAAAAAGCCACCAGGATGAAAGAGCACACATCACTATGGATGACACACATTACAAGAATGGTAAGAGAATATGATGAACAACTTTATGCCAATATATTCAAACAACTTAGATAAAATGGATAAATTTCTTGAAAGATAAAAATTATCAAAACTGACTCAAGAATAATTAGAAACCCTGAATATTCTTGCATCTATTAAAGAAACTGAATCCATAATCAAAAACCTTCCCATAAAGAAAAGTCTAGGCCCAGAAGTTTTCGTTGGCAAATGTTACTAAGCATAAAATCTTTCAAAAAATAAAGGAAGAAGAAACACTTCCCAACTCATTTTGAGGCCAGTATTATCCTGATAGCAAACTCTGACAAAGAAATTACACTGGGGGAGAAAAACCTAAAAACCAGATTACTATCCTTTATGAACATAGACACAAAAATTCTTAGCGAACTGAATCCAACAGCAAATAGAAAGTATGAGTTTTACAATAAAAAAAATGTGTCTGGCCTTTGTTCTGACTTCCTGAAACCTTGGAATTTTCAAGTTATAGGAGTGTCTACATTATTCATGGTGGAGCCTTGGACCACGCTTGAATTTATGCCGAAGAGATGACTCAAATCGGGGGCTGGTCTTGACAGAAAGATGAACTGTGTGATTAGAGGGTTGAGGCTGTAAGACACTGATATCACCTGACCTCCTAACTTCCAGGGAGAGAATGGTCACTAGAGATTGAGTTCAATCATGTGGCCAATGATTCAATCAATTATGACTACATAATGAAATAAAAACTCTGAAATCTGAGGCTCAGGTGAGCTTCTTGGTTGGTAAATACATCCGTGTGCCAGGAAAGCAATGCATCTTGATTCTACAGAGAAAAAACACAAAAGCTCCATGTTCCCAACTCTCCCAAACTTTGCCCTATATATCTCTTCATTTGGCTAGTCTTGATTTGTATCATTTATAATAAAATCTGTAATAAGTATAGTGTTCTCTTGAGTTCTTTGAGTAGTTCTAGTGAATTAACAAACTTGAGGGGATTGTGAGAACCCCCAAATTGGTAGCCAGATAGTCAGAAGGGTAGGTGGCCTAGAGACTCCTGAACTTACAGCTGGCATCTGTAGTGAGGGCAGTCATGTTGAGGACTGCACCTTAGACTTGTGGACGCTGTGTTAACTGCAGGGTGTTGGCATCAGTATTGCAAACTACACCATGACCAAGTAGAGTTTACTCCAGGAATGCAAGACTGATTTAAGATTCAACAAAAATATCAATCACTGTAACTGACCACATTAACAGAATAAAAAAATACAGTATAGTATAATCTCAATAAGTGAAGAAAAAGCATTTGACAAAATTCAGCATCTATTAAAGATTTAAAACACACACACACACACACACACACACACACACACACACCTCATAAATTAAGAATTTCCTGAACCTGTGAAAAGGCATCTACAAAAAATTATCATACTCCATGGTGAAAGGATGCATGTTTTCTCAAGATGAGGAACAAGGTAAGGATGTTCACTCTCACTACTTCTATGTAGCACTGTATTAGAGGTCCTCACCAGTAAAATAAGGCAGGAAAAAGAAATATATAGAATGGAAAGGAAGAAGTAAAAATATCTTTACTGTAAACAACATCATTTATCATCTATTTAGAAAACCCTAAGGAATATACAAATTATTAAAATATACCAAATTCAACTGCCATTTACAATAATAGCATCAAAGAATAATAAATACTTAAGGATAAATTTAACAAATACATACATTACTCACATTCTGAAAAACTACAAAATATTGCTGAACTTTAAAAACATCTAGGGGCACCCGACTTCGGCTCAGGTCACGATCTATGGTTCGTGAGTTTGAGCCTTGCATCAGGCTCTGTGCCGACAGCTCAGAGCTTGGAGCCTGCTTTGGATTCTGTGTCTCCCCCTGTCTCTCTGCCCCTCTCTCACTTGTGCTCTCTCTCTCAAAAATAAATAAACATTTAAAAAATAAAACATAAAAAACATCTAAATAATTGACAAAATGAAGAGACATACCATATTCATTAATAGAAAGATACAATATCGTTCACATGTGTCAGGTCTCCCCAAATTAATCTATAGAGTCAATGCAATCCCCATCAAAATTCTAGTAGGCTTTATTATAGAAACTGACAAGCAGATTTTATAACGTATCTTAAATTGCAAAAGACCTAAAATAGTCAAAGGAACTTTTGAAAAAAGGAGCACATTGGAAGACTTACACTACCTGATTCCATGACTTATTAAAAAATATATATATATAGTAATGAAGACACTATGGTTTTGAAATAAAATAAATATTTTGATCAATGGATCAATCATAGATTTGCACATATATGGTCAAATGATTTTTTACAAAGATGCTAAGGTAATTCAATGTAGAGAATATAGTCTTTTCAAAAAATAGTACTAGAACAACCAGATGTCTATTTGCCAAAAAATGGTATTTAGACCTTGCCTCACACCTTCTACAAAAATTAACTCTAAATAAAGCTTAGATCTAAATGTAAAACCTAAAACTGTAAGACTGCTAGAAGAAAACAAGAGAAAATACTCATGATCTTGGATTATGAAAAGATTTCTTAGGACATAAGGAGCATGAACAATAAATGACAAATATCAACTGGACTTCATCAAAATATGCAACTTTGGTCTTCAAAAGACACTGTTAAGAAAATGATAAAGGCTGGGGCACCTGGGTGGCTTAGTCGGTTAAGTGTCCAACTCTGACTCAGGTCATGATCTCACTATGAGTTTGTGCCCTGAACTGGGCTCTGTGCTGACAGCTCAGAGCCTGGAGCCTGCTTCAGATTCTGTGTCTCCATCTCTCTGCCCCTTCCCTGCTGGCACCCTGTCTCTCTCTCAAAAATAAATAAGCATTTAAAAAAAATGATAAAGGTAAACCACTGAGTAGGAGAAAACATTTGCAAAACACATACACAGTAAAGAACTTGTATCCAGAATTCGCAAAGAATACTTTACAGCTCAACAAGAAAACAAACAACTCAAGAGAAGAAATGCAGAAAATATAATCAGACACTTCACCAAAGAAGATATATCAATACCAAACAAGCATATATAAAGATGCCCATGATTATCAGTTATAAGGAAAATGCAAAGTAAACCAGAAGCTATCATGACCCACCTGCTAGAATGGCTAAAATTTACAAAGACTGACAGTACCAAGGGCCATCCAGGTTGTGGAGCTACTGAAAGTCTCTTACGCTGCCAGTCAGAATGTAAAATGGGTACAGACACTTTGGAGAATGGTTTGGCAATTTCTTTATAAAGTTAAATATACACTTACTCCATGACTCAGTAATTTCACTCCTAGGTACATATATACACAAAGAGCTGTTCGTGAAAGTACATGGCATCTTTACTTATAATAGCTAAAAACTATATGCAACCTAAATGTCTATCAACTGGTGAATGGATAAACAAATTGTGGTAGATTCATACAATGGACTATTACTCAGCAATATAGAGAACTGAACTGTTGAAATACAGAACACCATGAATGAATCTCAAAAAACACTATGCTAAGCGCGCCTGAGTGGCTCAGTTAAGTGTCCGACTTCAGCTCAGGTCATGACCTCATGGTTCATGGGTTCAAGCCCCACTTCGAACGCTGCACTGACAACTCAGAGCCTGGAGCCTGCTTTGAATTCTGTGTCTCCCTCTCTCTCTCTCTGCCTCTTCCCTACTTGTGCTCTTCCTCTCTCTCAAAAATAAACATTAAAAAAAAAAAACCAAAACCCTATGCTAAGTGAAAGAAATCTGACACAAAAGAGTATGTATATGATTTTATTTATATAAAACTGTAAAAATGGCAAAACTGCAGCGACAGAACAGTTCAGAAGTTGCCAGGAACAAGAGGTACAGATAGGAAACTGTCAAGAAGCATGAGATAATATTTTGAGGTGATGAAAATGTTCTATATCATAATTTTGCTGGAGATTGTATGATTGTATACATATGTCAAGCCACTGAAGTATATACTAAAAACTGGGGGTTTTTATTGTATAGAAATTATATCCAAACAAAACTTATTTTTTAAAAAAAGTAGTAAGCCTCATCCAGAAATTGAGGCAATAATCTAATGTACCACAAAGTACTAAAAAATGAGAGTAAAATATTAATTCCTTATTGTGGGAGACTAATAATATAAATTCCTAGAAAGTACATAATTTAAAAACATCATTCCTTTGGGAAATATCTATATTTATGTCCACTTAAAAAATTTTTCATTTCTGGCATACAGTTAATCTGCTGTTAGTTAAGAGTATAGACAGTCAAGTCTTCATCTTGTGTAACAGGAAATCAATAGATAATAAGCAGGACAAGCTTCTCGTTTATTTATTTAAATATTTATTTATTTTTGAGAGATAGCACAGGGGAGTGGCAGACAGAGGGAGAGAGAGAATCCCAAGCCAGCTCTGCCCCTGTCAGCATAGAGCCCAGAAACCAAAAGGGGGTTTGATCTCATGAACCCTGAGATCATGACCTAAGCCCGAAGTCAAGAGTCAGATACTTAATTGACTAAGCCACCTAGGCTCCCTGCTTCTTATTTAGAAATAAAAAAGCAGGGGCACCTGGCTGGCTTGGTTGGAAGAGCATGCAACTCTTGATGGTGGGATTATTAGTTCAAGCCCCACACTGGGAGTAGAGATTACTTAATAAATGAAAGCTTAAAAAAATAAATAAATAAGAAAGCAAACAGCCGAAGAAATTGTTATATCGTTGGAAGTGGTAGCGTCTAGGAAGTAGAAAATGGAAGGGGAAAGATAAGGCAGGGAAATGTTATTCTTCTTTATAAGCCACTTGGTATTAATGGACTCATTGCTACTATATACAACTATTACTTTTTAAACATGTTATGAATTTAAAATAAAAGATAACTACCTCACTTTCTATTCTTAGCAGTGACAGAAATTAAGAAGTATCTAATACATACTAAAGTTACACATTATTTATGAAATAATCACTTCTTAGGTGAGAGAGCAATATTAAAAACTACAGATAGAAGCGCCTGGATGGCTTAGTCGGCTAAGCGTCCAAGTTGGGCTCAGATCATGATCTCACAGTTCCTGGGTTCAAACCCTGCATCAGGCTCCGTGCTGATGCTCAGAGCCTGGATCCTGTTTCAGATTCTGTGTGTGTCTCTCTCTCTGCCCCTCCTCCGCTCACACTCTTATCTGTTTCTCTCAAAAATAAAATTAAAATTTTTTTTTTTAATTTTTAAAAGAAGCACAGGGAATTTTGAAATTAAAATTATTGCTCTTAAGCACACTTCCAAAAGTTAAAACAGGATATTTAATGTGTGATAACACATTCTATTACAGAGCAACATTCTAAAAACGTTTAAAAATGGAGAAAATATCAGGGGGCTTGGGTAGCTCTGTCGGTTAAGCATCTGACTTTGGCTTGTGTCATGACCTCATGGTCCTGGAGTTCAAGCCCCACATCAGGCTCCATGCTGACAGCTCAGAGCCTGGAGTCTGCTTCGGATTCTGTGTCTCCCTCTCTCTCTGCCCCTCCCCTGCTTGTGCTCTGTCTTTCTCAAAAATAAACAAACATTTAAAAAATGGAGAAAATAGGGGCACCTGGGTGGCTCAGTCGGTTGAGCGTCCGACTTCGGCTCAGGTCATGATCTCACAGTTTGTGGGTTCGAGCCCCGCATCAGGTTCTGTGCTGACTGCTTGCTCAGAGCCTGAAGCCTGCTTCAGATTCTGTCTCCTATGCTCTCTGCCCCTCCCCCGTTCACGCTTTGTCTCACTCTGTTTCTCAAAAATAAATGTAAAAAAATTAAAAAAAAAATGGAGAAAATATAGGTGATTTCCTAAATCCCTTGACTTCAAAATTGTAATTTGATATTTTAGGATAGAGTTGGGCGTGAAATAGACATTCAGTAGTTACTTTGGTGGGAAAAGAAATGAATGGAACCATAATTAACAGCATTACTTATAATATAAAGCCCATTTTTTTTAAATTGATCCTAAATTTTATTGTTAATATATTACATTCTTCTCTATAGTACTAGATGTTATGCATCTATTTCAAAGAATCTTACTAAGAGAAGTACATCACACAGAAAAGTGATTCTCAAAGAGAGTAGTAGAAGAGAGGCTGGCAGGACAGCTGAATCTCCTTGCTTTGGTAGCTGTAGGAGAATGGAGGTACCTTTTTCCAACTGGCTACACTCCCTACTTCTAACCTCTTATTGGTTTATTTCAAGTTTTGAAGGCTTCATTGCTTAATATTTATGCATTCATTCATTCATTCATTCATTCACTACACCTTTAGTTCTTTTTAGCATCTGTCACATGTTCAAGACTCATCTTAGTGCAATAAACAGGAATGGGCAATTTTCTTTTTCTTTTACACTTCTACTGAGGTATAATATGCATACTATATAAAATTCACCCATTTTAAGTATACAGTTCAGTGAGATTCAGTAAATTTATACAGTTGCATAACCTTTATCACAACCTAGTTTTAGGACACTTCTATCACCCCCAAAAGTTTCCTCATGCCCATTTGCAGTCAATTTCCACTCCCATTTCCTAGACCACCACTGATCTGCTTTCTAATTTCTATAGTTTTCCCCTTTTTATAAATTTCACATGATGGAATCATGTGAAATATGTACTATTAAGTATCTGACTTCATTTAATGTTTTTGAGGTTCATCCACTTTGTTATACATATGAGTAGTTTATTTTTATTGCTCAAAGTATTTCCATTGTATGAATATACTGCATTTTGTTTGTCCATTCATTCACCAGCTTATGGATATTTTGTTTCCAGTTTTTGGTGATTATGAATAATGCTATGACCATTCACACTCAAGTATTCCTGTGGACATGTAGAATAGGAGACCTTCATCTCATAGGACAGTGTTTCACACTTGTTACACTCTATCATTAACATCCAAGTTATTTACCACATCTATGAAAAAGGCCAACAGTATGAAACACTTACTGGTACTTAGTAAGTTAATATTAAATTCCTACTAATACTTAAATGTTTGTTTAAAGAATAAAAGAAACGTTACTCAGCAATTCTGATAATATGGGCTTCAACTTCAATGTTAAAAACACAAACATAACTTTGTCTGCAATAAGGATACCTGTCACAAAATTACAATGAGAATAATGACATTAAACACCCCTATATTTCATACAAAGCCATCAATTGTGCCTAAGTCTCTCTAAAAGTCTTGTCAAAAATATGTGAACATTTCATTCAAAAATACCTTCAGAGCTACATGATCATGCTCAAAGTATTCAGCTATTCATTTAGTATTTAATGAGTAGCACCTACACTAGGAATATAAATACTGTAAAATTACAAAGTCTCTGCCCTCGTATAATTCACGTTCCATCATCCACTTTTTGCGAATAAATAAGGCATAACTCATTAAAAAAATTACAACTATATAACATACACTATGACTTTGGCATTATATCCTTACAATAGTTAAGTAACCACCATGTAATTCTATTTAATTAATTTATATATACTTAAAGATGTTTAACTTTTATGTAGATAAATTGTTTTGTTTCTTTAAATGGATGAAATGTGGCATTTGTGATAAATTCCATAAAAATATTAGACTTTGGGTTTTTGGTAACCTCCCTAAAAAACCATGATTCTATAGAAAAATGAGATTCAAATACTTCTTTTTGGCATACTGTACTATTTCCAGGAATGTAACCTGCCTTCCAAAGGACAATGGACTGGATAACATGTTAAAATGATAATGTTAAGAACATCAAATGGTTTTAGAACCAGACTAGTTTTAAATTTTAAATTGCAACTTCTGCGGACTGTTACCAACAAAGACTACAGAAACCAATCCTAACACGTTCCATATTAAAAACAATATATCGCCCAGAGTTTTGTGGAGTCTGAAAATCACTTTTTTCCTGGTATTCATATAGAAGATAGATACTATCACACAAGTCTATGGTAATCAAAACTTAAAACCTCAAAATTTACATTTCCTCTAATACCAAAACAAACTTACCTTTTACCCGCTAGTCTCTCATTACATAAAAAGAAAGGTTCTTTACAGTTCCTCAAAGAGAATCCTAAATTGTCCATGTCTAATTAATCAAAATAAGAATAAAGGAAAATCAGTTGTTTTGTCAAAATATGTGACAAATTTATGTTCTATATTAAAAATTATGTTCTTCTGTATTTAAAATTATATTCTTCTATAATTTAAAAATGCCCATTTCAAATGGCTTCAAAGCTCTCATCATGTGGCCTCCACAAATGGTGTTTACATAGTGTTCTCAAAAGACTATCAAAAATATTTCCCATGATAAACAAACATAAGGAAATAAATACCGCACAGAAACCCTTTTATCCAATGTCATAAAACTAAATAAAAAGAAAATCCACAAGACTTTTCCCTGAAATGTATGAAACAACGTTAATAACAAAATTATCTAGCAAACCAAATATTTTCTAAGAAATTAGTTACTTAGATAAAATGCAAGGAATTTCACTTACATTAAGTTATGGAATCCCTATATCTCCCTGAATGTATGTTAATCAATGAATAAGTATATACTAGGAGTCTACAGCATTTCTACAAGAACCTATTGTAATCTTTTCTATAAATCTAAATAATTTAATCTGTATACTGTCATCTGATAAATAAAAACAGCCATGTTTATGACATCTTACTGACTTGTATTATTTACCATTTTATTATATACATATATTTCCAAACATACCATAAACTCTATTGTAGGGAAGCTGTATAGCAACAGTTATATATATATACACATGTATATATATATACATGTGTATATATATATATAGTGTCAGCTCAATACATTTGGTTACTAATTACCTTTAAGAAAGCAGTCTCAGTAGCTATAGTGAAAAAGGAAGCAAATTACAAAAGTTGAAAAATATTGGTGGGAAGGCATTAAAGTAGCAGATGCTGACCACATGTTTCAAGCATTTGGCAGAGCGGAAGAGGAGAGCACTAACACAAAAATTTCAGGGTTCAGTCACTGAGTCTTAGTTGTTTTGTTTTTTTTTAATGTTTTATTTATTTTTGAGAGAGAGAGAGAAAGAGCGAGTGAGCAAGCAGGTGAGGGGCAGAGAGAGAGGGAGACACAGAATCTGAAGCAGGCTCCAGGCTGTCAGCTGTCAGCACAGAGACCGACGCGGGGCTTGAACTCACAAACTGTGAGATCATGACCTGAGCTGAAGTCGGACACTTAACAGACTGAGCCACTCAGGAACCCCTTTAAGTAAATTATTACTGAGGATTATTTGCTGATCCTAGAGAAACAAATCCAGGGATCTGTCTCATCTCCTAGTTCTACCTGTGCAAGTTACCTTGCATTGCATGCCAGTCCAGTTTCCTCATCAAAAAAATAGGGAAAATATTTTCATTTTACCTCACAGAACTGTTATGAAATTCAAATGAGGTAATAATGTACATTACAGGTATTTATGCATAAGTAGTATATTAAATGTAAGGGGTTACTATTCATTATTATTAAAGATGGATTCTACTCTTTGACCCAACAATTCTAATTCTTGTTTACTGAAGGATCTAGGTGGACAAATGCACAGAGGTATCTGCACAAAGTTGTCTGTTCATAGTGCCCTGTTTCAAATGAAAAAAAATAATCTAAAAATAATCAATGGATGACTGGGTTAACGAATTATGGTATACACATGAATCAGAGTATCATACTATGATTAAAAATGATTTAACAGATGTGTATGAACATGAAAAAACATTCAAGATAAGAGAAAGCAAGACTGCAAAAGGTTCAATTCTTGAGATGCCTGCCTTCATCTATCAAACTTAATCAGGTCCTCTGTTATGCCCCCCATGGAATCCTATATTTCCCTCATATTAAATTCATCACAGTTTGAAATAATATATTTATATATTTACTTGACAACATGTGTTTCCTTCATTAAACGGTAACGAAGATGGTGTGTAGACACACATACACAGCCAGGGGCGGGGGGGGGGGGGGGGGGGGGCGGGGAGAGCGTGGGGATGGGGGAAGGCTGCCAGTACTTTAAAATGTAGGAAGCCAAATGAAAAATAAAAATAATCTAACAAAAAATATGCACACTTAAATTACATTGGCATTACTGATCAAAATTGGGACCCAGAAATATACTTGGTCAAACCATATCATCAAACCGGTTTGATTAGATTTCTGTTTGGAAAACAGCTTCACTTAAGATATCATACTATACCCAAAAGGAGGTAACACTGTTTCATTTGTAAGGAGAAATCTAGAAGGAAAAAGCTTTCTTCAGGCCAACAGTCTCATCTGGTTGGAATGATGCATATTCTGCTTAAAATCCAGACTGATCTTAAACCAACCACCACTTATAGTTAAATAGGTATCTCTTACCATCTCTAGGACACATGAGTTTTAATCACAAAATGAGTGTTAATATCTTACCTTCATAAAGCAGAGAACTATACCAAATGAAATCCTAGATTCCCTTTCTAAAATTTGTGATCTTCTACATCATGTATTCAATATTCTGGCAAAAGGCTGCTCATCAAATAGGAACATAAGCAGCTGTCCTACTGACTTATAAGTCATGATCATCATGTCTCCTTGAAACAATACTTCCACAGGGAGTATGTCCTTTAGAAACTCTGCAACAGTAAACTTCTGTTTCAATGAAGCATTTAATGGAAAGTCTGAGTTTGTTTAGAGTGAGGCATATAAATAATTCTTGAGAATTTTTCATTTAAACTTGGTTTTAGTCAAAGACAGAATATCACAGAAAACATTACATAGGCTGTGTTAATCACTCAACGTTTGGAAAATACTGAAGAACAATACTAATATCACAAAGAATTTAACTGCTACTAATCTCTACTTTTGTCCTGAAACTTTGGGAATTTTCTACTCAACAGAGACTCAGAAACTATTTCTTGATACAGAAAATTTGAAAAGCACAGAATAGTAAAAAGAAATTTCACAATAACTATATAGTTTCATTCAACTATTTAGTGAACAAATAGGTACATGTTTAAAAATAAAAACAGAAGATATAACAAATTTCAAATTACTTCTACTGGAAAAAATCCTCTACAACTATCCTAAAAAAAGAATCCACCACTATTCCCCCAAAAAACTAATAATGCACAAAGGCAGCTCAAAAGGCTACAAACCTGAAAACATAACACTACAATCATTCTAAGACTGACATATTTAATTATTCTGTAGTTTTAAGAAAAGTTAAACTAAAGCCTTACAAGCAAAAGGAAAGTTGTTTTGTTTTTCGATGTCCTCAATCCTAAGCAGGTGGAACTGAAATATAGCTGCTATTGTGAGATTCTTTAATATCCAAAAAATACCAAATAGAATAAATTTTTCTCAACTTAAAATTCAAGCATAAATTGGTAGTTACTACCACTTCCTACATCATCTTAAAACAATGCAATTGCTATGTGTCATAAGCTCATACCAACATTTACTGCCAATATTTGATAGACTTATGGTTCTTACATATACAAGTTTTAATATTTTTCGTGACAAGATGACAATGAATGTTCTTTAAAATTAAGTGCAACATTCTACAGTCTACTATAATATACTTACAGACTATATTATAGTATACTATAATATACACTCAGTATATTATAGCAGTTTGAGTTTTTTACTCTTCAAATACTACATATTATTTTCCCTTCCAGATGTATTATTGTTAACGTCCTTTAGGATACAAAGTAATCAGGGGTGCCTGGGTGGCTCAGCTGGTTAAGCATCTGACTCTTGGTTTCAGAACAGGTCATGATTTTGTGGCTTTGGGAGTTCAAGCCCTGCACTGGGCTCTGTCCTGGCAGCATGGAGCCTGCTTGGGATTCGGTTTCTCCCTCCCTCCCTCCCTCTCTCTCTCTTTCTCCCCCCTCCCCTACTTGTGCTGTCTCTATCTCTCTCAAAATAAATAAATAACTTAAAAAAAAAAAGTATTCAGAGTTTGCCAAAGCAGGAATTGCATAATTTTTCCTTCCAGAGTTGAATATGATACTCAGCACAAAAGAGAAACTCAATTCCTAAAGAAGGCAGGCTACCTGGAGTTTGAAAACCTTCCATTCTTTAAGAAATACCTATGATGTACAAAGCACTGTAATAGTTACTGGGGATAAATCCTTAAGCAGTAGAGATTCAATTTCTGCTTTCATATAGCTTCTAGTCCAATGAATGAGACATGAATTCTTCAATCAGAGAACTGTATGTATCTACAAACTGTATATTCACAAACGTGCCATCAGGTACGTGACTACCTTATCTACTTTGGCAGATGAAGAAAAGCTTCCCAGAAGTTATGACTGAGTGGAAATGAGTGTTATTAGACAGACACAATTTGGCAAAAGGGGAAAGAACAGAATATGTGCAAAGACGGTGAAGCAGGAGGAAACATGGTGTACTGAAGGAACTGAAAGGCAGCTAGCCAATATAATTAATCAGAATTGTATATGGGGCAGGAGTGGTTGCACAGATACAAGTTAGGAGGTTACAATGAGATAGATGGATGGTATCTCATCAGGAGGGTCGTAATGAAGATAAGAGAAAAGAAGGTAAATTCATGAAGTATTTAGGAGAAAATCAGCATTACAGTGAAGCCAGGCAGACTAGTGTTAGTAGAGTTCTAAAGCTGACAGATCTTGAAATGTTTCAGTTGTGAGACCAAAGAGTTAAAACGATGGGAATTTAAGCTTATCTGATGCTCCTCAATGAGCCAGATAGCAGTTGCAGCCAGGTTTTCTAATACCAGTAACATCTCAGGAAGGGTAATTTCAAGAAATGTGCCAGAAGGCCATGACCAAGACTACAGTAAAGTCAACCAGGTATTTAAAAAATAATTACATATTATAGATCCCACTTCTGAATTGTCAGTTAGAAGGATACCAAAAGATGATATTACTGAGATTTTCAAGGTACATGCTTGTAATACCACATTACATCACTTATTTTCTCTCCTTTGTACTTGTGTGAAAATAAGATTTCAAGACTTATAATATTAGGAGTTAACATTCACCCATAAATTTATAAAATAACATTTTATATCAGGAAGACCATATTATACCTGACAATATTAGGGGGGAAAAATCAACCAACATTATATCTAAAAGATCCTACAATGTCAGAGAAATGAATGTCATTGTATGACATACAACATACCCAACATCCAAGATGCATAACAGTAACAACTTCGACACAAGTGCTTTTTGTTCCCAAAAATAAAACAAATATACTCATAACTCTATTCCTTTCCTTGTTTCAGATGACTACAAGTGGAAATTTTTACAAGTATTCTTTCTGCTCTATGTAACCAATATAATAAAATTTCTTTTAAGTCCAGTAATAGGCTTAAGGTTAACAGAAGTCTATAAGGTCTCCTTCAAATGGACTAACAACCCCATTTCCACATACCCTGGCACTGGAAATTGATCCTTGGCTCCTCTAGTCCATGAAGCAGAAATTTTAAATGAATGTAAGGAAAAATAATTTCTAATGTTCCACTTAACATACTAGTTCTCATCTATAGGGCCCGGCCTAAACCCTACCCATGGGTGGACCTTAATACATTCTGAACTCTATTTCTTTCTCTTTCTCTTTCCTTCTTATTACTTACATTTCCATGAAAAATTATCTTCCTTAGCCTTGGGTGGTCCAGTATATACACAATTATTTTCCCATGGGTACTGTAAGAACAACATGGCATGCCTGTAGTTTTAAAATTTTTCTGATATGTTAAAACATATGGTAATTAGCACTGTGGTCCTACACACAATCACAGAATCCTAAAAGGAACACTACCACAAAAGAGAAACAGCACTGAGTCAAAACTCCAAGCTGAGCAAAGTGTAAGTCAACAGATGACAAAGACTTATTCATGACCTGCAACATAACTGGTAAAATCTAGAAATGAATGTCTAATTAATGCCTCTATAATCCTTGAATTGTTAGTAAAAATGTCACATCTGCAATGATGGAAGTGGTATATTGAATAATATAGTAACTGATCTCTAAAAGTATCAATAAATCAGTGTCATAGAACTTCAGGGGAGGTAGGGACCTTGGTGAATATGTAGACCATCCCTTCATTTTACGGATGAGAACAGAGATGAAGAGAAAATGTAACGATATCATTTACCTGATTTCTATAAAATAGGAAAAACTCAATAAATACTTGTAGCATAACAAAACCCAGGCCTGGTTTCCTATCTGGTACTCTCTGCACATCTCTAAATTAAAAAAAAAAAATTTTTTTAACCTACACTGGATTGAAAAACCCATGAATTCTTGAATATAGATCCTAATTGCTGAGACATTAACCAGAGAAACTGTGAACAAGAAAATTTGTATTTATTGTTTTAATACTGTATATCATGTTACATATTTTCATCCCAAACCCATCATACTATAGCAAACCCTCTAGGCCCACACATAAAAATATAACATATCAAGTTCATGGGTAATTAGTTTTACAATTTTAAAAATTGAGTTTAAAAGATACAAAATAGTCTTAATGACGAAGCCAGAAAAGAAAACACAGCTTAAACGATTAGTCAAAGGGAGAAGAGTGAATCCTAGGTTTGCCTCAGCAATGTCAAAAATACAGAGTGGGAAGATCCAACCTTTTAAGCTTAATTATTATCTATAGGAGCCTCAGGTTTCCTGCATCAATTAGTAAGAGCCCCTACTCCTGCTCTCTTCCCAACCTGCTTCTTCAAGTGACAACCCAACTACTTGTCCAGAGTTCTCCAACTCTTCAAGCAAACTTAGTTACTGAGAGATTGCTCTGTACCTCTCCAAAAAAAATGCTTGTATTCTCTTTGGGAATCAGGAAAAAAGGTCTCATTTAATCCCTCTTACTGATGGAAAAGACAACATCTGTTGATTTTAAGATGGCCTTTTGAAAACTTCCTATGAGATGAATCCTTAGAATTTGCTGGCCCTCTGGGACAAAACACTGAAGAGACAGCCAGACACTACCAAAAGTTTTCAAAAAATGGCAGTCAACTGTGTCTGAATACACCCAGACAAGCATTTTCTAGGGACCTGTTTGGACTGAAAAATAAGCATATTCTTTGTGTCATTTGTTGTTTTTAATTTAAAATCTCCCTTACCAATTCAATCTTACCCAATAAGAGACTACACTTTCATAGCATGGTCTTCCCTTTCATCCATAAACAACAAATAGACCATGCCCGCTAACTTCCTACTCTAAATATTTTTATTCCTTTAACAAAACCCTTGATTCTGCTTTATATCCTGCCTGAGCTATTTCTGGGTTTTAGAAATTCTTGGATCATCCAAGTTTAAGGCTGGCCCAAGATTACTTTTAGCACTAGGTTGCATGCATGGACACATGCTGTGAAGTCCCTCAACTTATTGTCCCCCTCCATCCGTCACAGACCTCCTGGCTTAATCCCAGCAAGAACTCTTTAGTGGTCTTTCGGATTCCACTTCTTCCCTTCCACACAAAGTCAGGTTAGGATATCCAGAGTTTATTATTTTAAAAGGGCCAAATCTCCAAGGACGGTCGCAAAGGAACTCATTTGGCTATTATTCAGTGCTGCTCGAGACTTGGTATTAGAGAACTGAGGTCACCAGGGCCTGCATGTTTGCCTGAGCGTGTGCTCCCTCCCACCAGCAACCCTTTCTAAACCTCCTCCCACAGCTTGCTACCTGTTGGCAGTGCTGGTGTTGCTGCTCCCGTTGTTGTGTTTCTGTGCCCGGGTCAATCTCCTCGGGGGCTTTGAATGCTGCAGCCGCGGGCTCGGCATGGAGGGGAACGTTGAGGCATAGCCATGTTCACACTCTAAAGAGACAGCAAGAAAAAAAGATGTAACGGGAACGGACCCAAATCCATGGACCCACAGATCGGAAGTCCCTGCAGTCACACGCTGCTGAAAGCAGCTGCAGGAAAAGAGGTAAAAATTTTTCCAGTTTTTGGAAGACAAAATTCTCAGTCCTTGCCAGGACACCAAACCTGTGGCATTATATACAGACCCAGCCCGTCACCTGAAAGGTGTACAGATACCACCTCCTCAACCAAGTAAATTCTCCATGCCCTCCAAAATCCTCTTCGCCAAGAATTCTTGACTCAAACACGCTGCTTTGGGAGACTAGTTACCATTCACTTCAGTTATCTCGCTGGCCTCAAAATCCCCCTTTAACTCTCCCCATTCCAGGTGTCTCCTCCCCAAGCGCCACATTTTCACGTACTTCAAACAATTCGATCGCCTTGTCTCAGAGGACATTTTCTCTCCTGCCACCAGTTTCAGAGGTCCTGCCCTTCCCTCCCCCGTGTCCTGACACCTGTCCCTGATGGGGTCCCATCTCCTCAAGCCTCAGCTTCTCAGGGGCTCCTCCCCCACGGGTGGCCAGCCTCCTCCCCACTCGCTCTCCAGTTGGCCTCCCTTCCGACGCCCCGGGCCGGGGCTCCCCTACCCCTGCCCGCGCTGCTGCCGCCCCCCTCCCTGCAGGGCGTCCTGCCCTCTCTCCTCCCCAAGTCCTCGGGTTCACGCCCACTCTCAGCACACTCCCTCCCGCTGCTCCCGCCCCCCCCCCGCCCCCAGATCCCCCTCACCCGCCTCGCCTCACCCTCCCCGCGCACACGTGCCACCCTCACACACACGCACGCGCGGCCGCTCCCGCACCGCCCCCTCACGGGCTCCAGGTGCTTACCATCACCGCACCCTCCCCTCGCACCCCTGCTCACATTGCACCCCTGCCTCGCCTCCCCTCACACGCACCCCCGTCTCCCCTCACATGCACTCCTGCCTCCTCTCACAGGCACTCCCCTCCTCACACGCACCCCTGCTTCCCCTCACACGCACCTCTCCCTCCCCTCACGCGTCCTCCCCTCCTCACACACACCCCTGCCTCCCCTCGCACGCACCCCTCACGCACGCACCCCTCCTCACTCTAACCCGTCTCCCCTCACGCACGCATCCCTGCCTCCCCTCACACGCACCCACCCCCGCCTCCCCTCACACGCGCACCCCTCCTCACACACCCGTCCTTACACACGCACCCCTTCCTCCCCTCACACATCCCTGCTCACACACGCACCTCTCCCCTCACACTCACTCCACTCCTCACGCACGGACTCCGGTCCTCACACACGCCACCCTCCCTCCCCTCACACGCCGCACCGCACTCGGAGGAGAGCGCGGGCTCAGGTGGTAGCGGAGGCGGCGGCGGCGCCCAGCCGTTACCTCGGTCCCGGCGCTCCAAAAACTCGGCCGCCTCAAGCAGGCGCTGCACGTTGATCATCCGCACCCGCTCCATGGGCACCGCTGGTGGCGACCGGGGCCTCTCCGCGTTCCCTTCCCCGGCCGACAGGAGGCGCCGCGGGCGGCTACAGGCCGGTGCCGCCCCGGGACATGTGCGGCGGGCGGGCGGGCCAGCCCGGCCGCGGCTCGGCGCGCTCTCCGCCGCCCTTGCCGCCCCCGCCTCGCCCGCCTCGCCCGCCGCCGCCGCCGCCGCCGGCAGCCCGCGCGCGGTTTGTTTACCTCTCCGCGCGAGCACGGGGGAGGGGCGGGCGCAGCATCGAGGCCCGCCCCGTCCCGCCCCTTCCTCTGCCTCCTGGGAAATGTAGTCCCGCCCCTCTTACTGCACGCCGGGAGTGGTAGTATGCCGACCACTTCAGTGCGCCTGCGCCCTGCCGAATTCCGCAATGGCCGCTGGGAGACGTAGTCCCGCTTAGCCTCTGTCTTCAGGGTGTAAGGACTAAGAAGTTATGGGGCTTTACTTCTGGGAAGTAAGAATCTGAGCGAGGTCCCAGGAAGCTTCTTTCTTAGCGACTCCCAGCGGGTGCCCAGAAGCTAAAGCATTCTTTATCTGAAGCGCCATGTTCCAGCCCTCTGTCTAGTACTACTTTTTCCAGTAACTTCCATGCCTCAGTTTACCCATCGCAAAATGTGCTGTTCGGCCAGCACATACAGAAGCATTTGAAAAACCAAGATCACTGTTCAGAAACAAGGGATCTGATCCCGTCAGAGCCAGAGAGGGCTTCCATAAGGCCCTTCTTCCCCCCTTAGTTTCCACACAGTAGTTTTGTTTTTCATGGGTTTTTTAAAATCTTATTTTTAAAAACTTCTTTCTCCTCAAACCCCTCACTAGTGACTTTAGAGGCTCGAAAGCCTCTCTGGTGCTGCAAGTGAAGGATATAATTCAGTGGGTAAGTGATTTGGTGCCGAAGTCACACAGGGCTCAGTTCAGATCCTGACTCTGCTACTTACACTAGCTGCCTGGACCCTTAAGGCCTCATTTACTCATGTATAAAATGGATACGGTTACTCCATTTATCCAAACATTGAGGGCCTGTCATGTGCCAGGCACTGTACTAGACATAATGTGTAAGGAGAGAAACAGACATGGATCCTACTCTCAAGGAGTCTATAACCAGTAGGGCTTATTGTGAAGATTCAATGAAAAAATTACAGCACTTAGTACATAATACTCAATTAATGGAAGCTGTGATGACTGTTTCCACTCTTGTTCTCCTCCATAGAGAGGGAACTGAAAGCAGTGGCTAAGGAGAGCAGGTACCATAATAAAGGACTGCCAATGGCTACCCTCACTGTCATTCTCTTTCCAAGTCCTCAGTCTAACAAGCCCTCGAAGTCTAGACCAGAGTTTCTCAACCTCTGCATTATTCACATTTTGGACAAATAATTCAGGAGGGTTGGGGCGGGGGTGGACTTGTGCTTTGTAGGATGTTCAGCAGCATTCCTGGCCTCTACCCACTAGATGCCAGTAGCACACTACCAACCAAGAAGGTCTCCAGACATTGCCAAATGTCTGCCGGGGCACAAAATCACTTCCAGTTGAGAACCATTGGTCTAGGGAGAGGAAGGGCAAGAGGGTCAAAACTGTTGAATGCTCTAGGAGCAAGCTGGGAATTGTGTAAACATCCATAACTTTTTCCCACCCTGATTATTTTAACCTGCTTGTGGACATCCAAAATAACAGGAAGCTCTTGGTGAGGGGAGAATTTCCCCTTCCCTGTGGTTATTCCAGTGGCTACTGCAGAAAATACCGTCTCAGAATGAAAATCTTACTCTCAAAAATGTTATGAGATTCATGCTGCATTTTAATGCCCTCTCTCTTCCACTCTTTTTTTTCAAAGTGAACAAGATTCCCAATGAGGTCAAAAGCTGCAAAATTATGTCGGCCCTTTTAAATATTACATTTGGCACCACATTTAAGAACCAAATAGGTGTTCCATCAAATGCATGGAGACCCAAAAGTGAAGGTGTTCACAAGCCACAGGAGAGTTAATTTTGCAAAGACTTTGAAACAGGGACTTTGCTTCTTCTGCTGTTGGTTAGGTCACTTCAGATACGGGCTTTCCCACCGGATATCAATAACTCTCAACAAGGGATACATTGGGTAAGGGGAAGAATGGAATTATTTAAAAGAAAATAGCTATTCAACAAGAAGACCTGTTGGTTGAGGGCAAAAATTATTGGTTGAAAGTTAGTTTCTACCACTTGTAGACTCTTAATCTTTAGATCCCAAATTGCTAAGGGCTACTCCAGGATTTAAAAGAGGTAAATTTATGACAAATAAAAGTCTCCCCAATGGGAGGTAAACCATGTGACATGCAGTCAAGAAAAAAAAGTACCAACTGAAAATGCACTTGGGATTAAATCCATAGATCATAAACCCTAGCAGGTTATTAAGGGAAAGCAAGATACTTGGTGCACGTGCCTGACCTTTCACAGTTGACCTCCAGATGAACTAACCAGCCCTTCTTTTAGAGCCATGGCCAAGAGGGAGATGAGGAAATGGAAAGTAGGGCAAGAGTCACCAAAAAGGCCACCTGCATATGTTAAAGAATAGTAGAGGTGATGGTGACGGTGGGCAGTGGGGCAGTGTTAAGGATGGATTTATGTGAAGGAATATTGCAGTCTTTTCTGATAGCAACTGAAGGTGCCATTTCCTTCTCCCTGCTCGGGCTCCCTGAGGTCTTGCTTTGACATTGGCCACAAGGGCCTCCCACAGCACAAAGCTTGGGGCTCTAGCCTCAGGAGAGTAATGCTCCCCACAAACCATCCCTCAGCACCAGTCCCAGCCTGGAGGAACCCAAAGGCAGCCATGGCCTTTCTTTTGCTCAGATGAATCCAGTTTGCACTACAAATGCAAATGTGGAAACTGAGGAAAAGCAAGGCTTCCAGAAGGCTTTTGCCTTCTGACAAAAGAACCTGGAATCTTACCCACAGTCTCTGGTTCTGTCCTGTCCCTAAAATAATCTCTCTAAGGGAAGCCTCATTTGAAGATGGAAAAAGTCCCCCTGAATCCCCCAGACCTGTAACAAACACAGCCCAGATGGGGAAAATCTGCCCTTCGGAGTAAACAGGCAAAGCTCTCCGTTCTTTGGGGTCCTTTCCGTCACAGTTTACTCAGTGCAAATTTCCAAATGACTTATTGCAGATTCATGAACAATGGAGGAGGCTGGTCTGTATTGTATCTTTTCTGCAGACAGGAGAGATAGAAAGAAGGGAAGGGACCATGAGGTTAAGCTACAAGTCCAAAGTCACTGTGTTGGTGACGCCTGGCACTTAATAAGAGTACTTCCCTGAAAGTGCAACATGCTTACTGTGAAGGGCACTGTTTTCTGCAATTATCTTTAAGGATGGGGAGTTTTCAAATAATGAAGGTTGAAGATGGAGGAAGGGTGAGTCCTGAGCTCTTAAATGAAAACCGTAATAGCTATACATCTTTCCATCCTCCACCCAGAAATGGCAACCGCAGCCTCCTTCCTACCTCTCCCCTCAGGGCCCAAAAACGTGAAGAGCAGCAGAAAACCTTTCCTTCTGCCCAGTGAGTCAGCCTTGCCTAACTTCATGCGTAAGCTCTCCTCAAGTCAGCGGCAGCTCAGAACTGCGGGTCTGTGTGCAGCCGAGATAAATTTGGGTCTAGAAGGGATGACGTAATGCTAAACCCGAGAGGTAGCTGCCGCCTCCCAGGGCTCCAGTCGCCAGGGCTGCCGGCTGACATCCCAACCACACGGAAAAGCACCAAGCCACCCAGGTGCCTGAACTGGGGAGACAGGGAAAGAAAGGACATGGGGGTGGGAGGAAACGGTAGGGGGAGGCAGTGCTCATCTGAGATCGCTGAATCTGGAAGTTTGTTGTTTTTTAACTTCAGTTTTCTGGTGAGATCAGGCCACTGGCAGAGGCTCAAACAGCTGCACTTGACTTCCATCCTGGCCTATCTCTTTCCCCTTAGAAAAGGGCTTTTTACAATTTTATTAAATGGCCCTTATTACAGCAGCCTATTTCGGTGATTATAATGGATGCGTTAATTTCTTGAATGTGCTTTTTCTTCTTTTTTGCATTAACTTGGATCCAAGAAGAAATCTGCATTGCAGGACTCAGTTAATATGCACATCTAAGCCACTTGCTGACCCTGGAACATCCCACTTGGGGTGCAACTGATCAAGTATTCTGGATTTTGGAACAGGATCTTGCCAGGGACATGCCACACTAATGTCCCCCCCAAATATCATTTCATGGTTTATTTCATAGAAGTTTATATCAGTAAGCTTATTCCTCAATCCAGTCTCCATTTTCCATTTTTCAGATGAGAAAACTGAGGGGTCAGAGAGGTAGGGTAACTTACCCAAGGCCACAGAGCTATCTATCAAATCCGATGGAGCAAGGATTAGGATTCAGACCTACAGGCTCTCATCCTGTGCTCTCAACTCATCTTTATATTCTCTTTTGGTTTTTTTTTTTTTTTTTTTTTGGTTGATTCGTGTTCTTAACAATAAATAAATATATAAGTATTGTGATCTTTTAAATTTGTGGACCCCCAAACCTTTAAATATCAAGTTACATTCCAAAGGGATCCACAGCCTGCTTTTGTTTTCTGTTTAAGGTTCATTGTTCTCTAAGGAAAGCGGTGGCCTCAGAATCAACTCCTTTGCTGGTGATGACCACAGAGCCGTGGGCCTAACCTCATTACACCGCTATAATTAAAAGACCACCACAGGTAAATAATCTTTATTGTATGGAAGTAGTTTTCTTCATCAGGAATGCCTCCCAAATACTTTTTTCAAATGACATTTCATCATTTGTTGTTTCAGTCACCTATTATTCTCCTTTAGTTTGTGGTTGTAGTCATCTATACTGGTAGATGTTATGAGTTTCAGCCATCCCTGGCATATAGCCTGGTCAGCCACAGTACGTTATTCTTTTGAAACAGCACTCGTTCCATGAGTTAATATTTTCTTTAGAATGTTTGTATCTGTATTCAAAAGCAAGAATATACTATATTTTTGTTGCACGTATCAGGTCTTGGATGCAATGAGCAGTTCTTTCAAACATAGATGCAACTTGATTTTAAAGCCTTAAAAAAAAAAGATCGCCAGAGGCCTTCCTTGCTGCTAAGAGGATGCCCCACATTCTTGCCACAGTCCTGGGTAACCCTCCCTCCTCTGCCAGGAGTCTGGCTAGAGCTGCCCTGCCCCCACCCATTGGCATCACCACTCCCTTCCAGGCAGCAGAAACTTGTAGAGGTCACTCTTAGGCTCAGCTAGGCCCTGGACACTATTAATTAAATCACACACCTAGCCTGCTGCCTTGGGGCTGAGTTCTCAGCCTCGGGTGCACCATTTAGAATAAAAACACCAGGCCCTTGCCTGCCCAAGGACATCAGTGATCTCGCCATCTCTCCCAGCCCCAGCATTCTGATTCTGGGATTCTGGGATTCCCCAGAGACCCTAGAACACTATGCCTCCATTTGCATACCAGCTTGCATGAAATGAGAACCAACTGTGTACATGACTGTGCTGCTCATACAGTCAGTTCATGTAATTCTCAGCACACCTCTGAGATTCCCTGTTTCACAGATGAGGCCCAGAAAGCTTAAGGGATTTGCTCAATGTCACCTAGGTAGTGACTGGATTCAGACTTAGATTTTCTAATTCTGGGACCCCACAGCATTCATCAAGGTATGTTCAATCAGACAAAACAGACAAAATTGGTTAGGGCAATGGTCTCAGCCAGGGGTAATACCAACCCCCAGGAGGCTTTGGAAATAAGTAGGAGTGGCTTTCTTGAGGGTCACAATGACTAGAGGGTCCTGTTGGCATTTACTGAGTGGGAACCAAGGATGTTACAACCTGCATTATTCTACACTAATCTTCACAAGAAGAACTATCTCACCTTGCTCCCTTGAGATAGTTGAGAACTATCTCAACTAGCTCCCTTGTTGAGAAGCACTAGGTCAGAATATTAAAGACAGAGAACTCATCATTCATTCAACAGATATTCCTTAAGCATCTATTATGTGTTGGGCACTAAGCTAGATGCTGAAGATCGAATAATTAACGAAACTACTTAATGGTCCCTGTGCTCCAGGTGCTTGTATTCTAGCCGGAGAGACTGATGATAAACAAGTAAAATCATTGCAAATTGCGATACATAGGATAAAGGATAAATGATAAATGGGGGGTTGCTTTAGGTGGGTAGAAGCATCAGGGCAATCACAAGGGCTGTCTAGGCTGGCTTCTCAAACTTAAATGAGCAAAAAAATCACCCGGAAATTGTGGCAAAATACAGATTCAGATCCAGCAGGTCTGGGGTGGAGCCTGGGAGTCCCATTTCTGACAAAGTCGCAACAGATGCCAAGGCTGTCCATCCTTGGACCACACTCACTCTACATAGTCAGGGCGAGATAAACTCTTGAAAGGCTTAAACAAGTGACATGAACCCAGTTATATTTAAGATCACTCTTGCTTCCTCAATCTTCACTGAGGAGAAGAGGTTGGACCTATGCCGACTGACCAGAACCAGCCTGCCCACACTGTCACGGTGGCAGTCAGGGTCTATAGCTCATCTCCGCAGCTCACACGTGCCTCTCGCCCCTCTGGCTTCTGTGGCAGAAGCCCTTGGCTCCAAGCATGGCCAGACCAGTTCCCCTACAAGCTCGAACGCTTCAGGAAACCTAGTATAGCCTCATAGTGTATGGATTCACACCCTTGCCACCCTAGTGTGCAGAACCACAGGAGCTCTACTGGTTGGGTGAGTTCCCCAGGGGGTGCTGGGCAAGGTGGTGCTACACATGCAAGTAGCAACACCCTAGACCATTGCCCTTCAGGAAAAGGGCCCTAGTCAGACTTTACTGTCAATACCCAAAGAGCCCTGGAAGGTTTTGGCTGCCCTCTCTCTGTCCCAGGATGAGTGGGAAGTAAAGGAAGTCACTCCAGGGAGGCATCCCCAAGGGGACCCTCAGCTCGGAATTCAAACAGTCCAGATTCCATCTCTTGCCTCTTGCCCCCTGAGGCCTAAGTTCTCCTAGGAAGAAAGAAAAACCTAGGTTTGAGTCTCAGCTCCGCTCAATGTTAACATGTGACTTTAGGAAAGTTAGCTAGCCCTGCTAAGGCTAAGGCTTTCCTCACTTATAATGAGGATAATCCTAGCACCCTCCTATTCAGTGGTTGTGAGGATTTAACACAAAGCACTTAGCATTGTGCTCGTACATAGTAACTGCTCAGTAAAGGGAGTCATGATCACTATTCCTCTGGAAGATAGAGAAAACATTGCACCTGTCAGCAGTCCCCTTGGGGACAGGTTATCAGACTCCTAGGAGACAGACAAGAATTCTTTATTGGTCTTTATTTGTCTGTCATTTGCACTGGAATCTGAGCTGGAACTCTCTAGTTCCACACCTCCTGCACTTTGAAAGGACCAAGCACAGTGCTTGGCTCCTGGCAGGTCTTAGAAATTATCTGTTGAACTGAGCTACATTTTACAGCTGGTGAAAAGAATGAAAGAGGGTCATATGCAAGGCACTCAGGGCCTTAAAAGAGTCAAGAAATATGGTATGGGAGGTCAGGTGTGGTGGAGGTAAGAGGGAGATAACACAGGGATGCCATAAGGCAGTCTGGGCCACCGTAGAAAGAAAAACAAAGGCCATCCCAGCTCACACTTCGCCACCCATGGCCACGAACAAAGCAGCCCTGGGCATGCCCTCCATTTTAATACAACAGTATTAAAACTGTCCCAAATCATCTTTATTCAAGTATTCTTGCTAATGGCCCTAAACATACAAGAGTAAAATATCTCAAATAGGAGGTAATCCAAATCCCTTTTTATTGGCTTTAGTTTGAATTTCCTAATCTCCCTCAGGACACTATGTTTATCTTTCTAATTTTGCTGTGTTTAAATTTCCTTAGCAGATGCTGGAGTTGGGTACTAGAGATATGTGGCCAAGGGCATGTTATATAGGAGGGTGCGCTTGGTAAGAACAGTGGTATGGACAGTCCTCCAAGTACAGAATGCCCCGTTCTGGAGAGAACTGAGAGTGGAATGTGTTTATTTACAAGGCTGCTCACGGGGTACTTAGTTCCTAAGCTCAGGTAGTAAAACAACAACAACAACAACAACAACAACAACAACAACAACAACAACGTCAGATCTGGAAAAATTACAAGGACAAACACAAAAGACTTTAAACATGGAGGTGGGGGTAGGGGGTGCAGGGAGAGGAGGATAAATTTTGTTCTGTCTGTAATGATGTCTAGAACTGAAGACACAAAATCCAAGTCAGGTGTAATTCTACACTGTTGGGGTTTAAGACAAACGAATTTCTAAAAACCGGCACTGGAATAGAGTATACACTCCATGAGGGCAGGGACTGTTATCTCTAGGACCTAGCACAGTGCCTGACATAAAACAGTATGTGCTCCTTAAACATCAGTCTGAGGGAAGGAAGGAAGGAAGGAAGACATTCAGGGAACAAATTTAGGGAGAACTCCTGGCAAGAAACATAATTCCAAATAAAAGTATTTGCCACAAGGGCCTTTTAAAGAGAGTTTCTCTAATTTAAATTTGTTTTAAAAAAAGAGATCTTATTTACATATATTTCCTGGAGATGTATTGCTCAAAACAAGGGTCACCTGAACTTTCAAAATGTTTCACAAGCAAGGGGCCTAGCGCAACTCTGCAAAGATGAGGAAGCAAAGAAGGAGGCTCAAGTTCTGGAGGGGATGGTGGCAAATTCCCATTATTTTTGGCCAGAGAGATCAAGTCAGCTGTTGACAGCTTTAACACCTCCAGCCAGGCCACTCAGGGACAATGATATCAGAGACAATTACTTCCCTTTAGTAGCAGAAGAGCCAGAGAGCAGGTGTCTGTCCCTGTGGAATTGAAGCCACTCTTCAGTGTGAGCCCAGAGCTCCACCCACCGCCCCCAGAGGAGGCCCCTCTGGGAAGACTTGTATTTCTCCTCCTCAGATAAGGCTTGGGTAGCCATCCTGTCACTGTCACTGCCTTTGGACTCCTCCTACTTCCCCCAGCCCCAGTGTAAAAGAAAATATTTTTTTTCTAAATGGCAAATTCAAATTAGCTTCATTTTGAAAGACTATTGTGAATGTTGCAATGGCCTTTGCAATAACCAACCGGCCACACCCTAGGATCAGTAAACCAGGTTTGAGAATTGCTGACTTTATAAGCACCTGACCTGTAAAACAAAAGCCCAGTTTGGGGCTCTGCTTGTAACCCATTCTCACACCAGGCAAGAGGCCCAGAAGAATCTAGTTCTGCTTCTGCTGTGTCATCTTGGGCAAGCCACTGTCCCTCTCTGGGCTTCAGCTTCCCCATCTGTAATAGGATGATGGATGCTCTGTGACCTCTGGGGCTCTTTCTGGCCCTGACACTCTGTCTTACCACCTGCCTCCTTTAAAAACAAAACCCAAAATGGAGTGGAAGGAAGAATGGGAAAGGCAAGAGAATGGTTCAGAAGGCCAGTCTGCAATACGGCCTCCCGCTCCCCATTTCTGCCTGCTGAGAATTGCTTTCTTCATTCTGCAAGAAGATTCCCATTTCTTGCTGGGTTGTTGCTTTTTCATTCCTTCTCTCTCTCTCTCTCCTCTCTCTCTCTCTCTCTCTCTCTCTCTTTTAATCAAAGCCACAAAACCACAACTTACCTCCCCAAAACGGGTCATTTGGAAGCCAGAGCTGTCGGGGGTTAGGTGTGTCAGGCCTGGCATGCTGGTGGTATCTAAGTGAAGACCAGGCCAGGGCAGCCATGTGCTTCTCCTCCAGAAACCCGGTTTAAATCAATATTTATCCAACTGTATTTATAGAAAGTGGTGGTGGTAGGGAGGAGGGGGTGGGGTAGGGAGGCAGGGGGGATCTAAAACAGAACAAGCCACAATGACTGATGCAAATCTTTGTGGCCAATTCGTTTCTGCAGGGCCAGGCTTTTTTTAAAGGCAAAAGACCCGGCTTTTGATGAACCTGCTGTTGGCCCCAGTACCATAGCAACAGCCCAAGTCCTCTGATATGCCCAGAGGACGGACTTGGGAAAGGCAGCAGGAGGGGGTGGTGTTTCCTAGGAGCCTAAACTTGAGTTAGGGCCAGGAGAGTTGAACAAGTCTGAAAAACAAAAACAAAACAAAACAAAAAACCCTCTCTGGTTGGCTATTCTGTCCTCGGCCTTACTTCTAAGCCTTTTCTAAGCAGGGTGTGTACAGGAAGACCTTGAACAATCAACAGAGTGTTTCAAATACCAGCTCTGCTTTAGGTTGCTGGGTGACCTTGGGCAAGTCATTTTACCTCTCTGGACTTCATTCCTTGACTGGAAAACGTGTACATGCATATATGGTTAAGACTGCAGGCTCATTCGGGAATCAGAGGCCTAGGTTCCAAAAATTAGCTTTGCCACTTACTAAACCATATGACCTTTGGGCAAGTTACTCAACATCCCTGCACCTTGGTTACCCCCTCTATAAAATGGGGCAATAAAATTGCACACATCATGGCGTTGTTGTGAAGACTGGAAGAGATAATGCATGTTTAGCCCCATACTTGGTATATAGTCAGTGCTCAAAAAATGGTAACCAGTATTCACAGCATGTAATGCAATTAGTTGCTGCTGCGACATGCTAGAATCTTCTTCATTTCCCTCAGTTTTGCCTCCAAACTTTTGCCCAGCCATCCTCAGATGAAAATTCCCATTTCTGGGTATGTCAATGGTACAGCATTTTCATCAGCAAGGGAAGGTCAGTGAACATGCTGTCTTGCCTTGGAGCTGACGGAAGGAACTTCCTTTCCCCCCACAAACCAGGAATGGTTCAATTCAACTTCTCCGAAATTCGAAGGCTCTGTTCCCTTTCCCTGGGCATCCTCTGTAGGGTGCCTAGTCCCTGGGAGCTCTGGGACTCTGAAAGCCACAACTATCCTCAAAGTCGACTTCTGGCATTTACCAGTGGGCAGAGATCATATTTAAAACTGGAAGAAAAAAGCTGAATCTGAGAAACATAATTTAGGATACAGCAAAAACAAAAACTTGATTTACGAATGTTCTTTACACAGGGCGCCTGGGTGGCTCAGTTGGTTAAGTGTCCGACTCTTCATTTCAACTCAGGTCAGGATCTCACAGTCTGTGAGTTCGAGAGCCCATGTTGGGCTCTGCGCTGACAGCACGAAGCCTGCTCAGGATTCTCTCTCTCTCCCTCTCTCTCTCTCTCTCTCTGCCCCCCCAACAATAAATAAATAAACATTAAAAAAGTGTTCTTTACACAACTCCCCAAAAACCAAATGTCCCATTCCACTCCCACCATAAATGAACCCACAGAATTTTCAGGAAAAAAGCGAGTGCACATAGTACATGTTCAATACATATTTGCGGAATGAATGAATGAATTGTAAGATGCCTGCTATGCAGAAATGTGACCTGCTTGAACATTAGTTGCCATCAAACCCCTTAATTTTAGCATAACTTGCCCTAGTCTCCTGCTCTCTAAGCTAGTAACATTCATTTTCAGGGTCACAGTTGATGACAGTGGGCACTTTCAGCTCTCCAGGCCTGAACTACCATTTCTTTGCAGCCCCTGGTCTTTGTAGCCCAAGGGCACTCTATGTTGATTACATGAAACTTCCCCTCTCCTTGGAAGAGATCAGTATTTCCAATTCTTCTCCAAGTCTCCAGAAAGTCTATTCTGTGTCCCCTGGCCTTCAAACCTGATCACTGTGCCATAGCCAGTAAATGACAAATCCAACCAATCAAAGAATGTACACTAAATGTCTTCTATATGCCCAGTGGTATGCTATATGCAATGGTGACATATACTGAAATATTATTGGTGATCTTTTCCCTTAGGATGCTAATCATCTCCCTGTGAGGATAAAGCTAATACACAGGAAGCAAGTGGAAAATTGCATAGTACTGATTCTCAAGGCTCAGAGACTATTTATTGAGCACCTACTATATTCCAGGTACTTTAAATGTTTAAAGGGAGTACCTCATTTAGTTGTTCAACAGTGATGTGAGGCTGGTGTTATCGTTATCCTCATTTTACAAAAAAGAAATGGAACCTCAGAGCTTAGGTAACTTGCACACACAGTCACAAAGCCAGTAAGCAGCGACGGAGGAATTTGGGCCCTACTCTGGGTAACTGTAAAGTTTTCATTCTATCAACTACCCTGAATTAAGAAATAGCCAGAGGAGGCTTCCTAGAGGAGGTAGGAACTTACCTAGGTCTTGAAGGGTGAGTAAGAAACAGATAACCCCAGTGGAGTAAGAGAATGAGGCCATTCTAGACAGAAGGAAGAGTCTGAGTCAAGCAGAGAGGCATGACTGCGAAGCCTGCTTGCTGGTGGACCTGCTGGACAGGAGCAGAGGCGATTACGTGGGGAAGGCAGGGTGGGGCCCCATGCCCACACAGCAGCAGCTTTTCTCCATCAGGAAGAAGAGGCTGCCCCTTGGCCTGTCCATGCCTGGTCCAGAAAAGCACCTCACTCTAAACCCAGATAATCCACTCCAGAGGGTGATCTATGGCTTCTACTCCCATGTAATCATTCTTCTCTATCTTAAGCACTGCCCCCAAAGTGACCCTCCCCAGACACTGGGAAGCCCATTTCTAACCCTCTAGACGTTACACTACAGTAGCTTTTACTTGACCACGGAACAGCTTTTCTGCACATAACACTGCTTTGTGAATCTCATTCTTCCTCCCTTTCAGTTTAACCTTTTCCAAAACAGGAAGTAAATATTTTTCTAATTATCACTTGGTCCTAAATTGCCACCCCTTCACTGTACCCCAAATGGATATAGGTGATGCCAGAGATGATTTATATATAACTTCTGATTTTGTGATAACGGGTCACTGTCTCCATGATTAATATTTCTGGAGACCTTTAATTTGAGATCCTTAAGGATTCGCATCAGTTGGAACTTCAGGAGAATGTACCCACATATCCTTGGGAATCCTTGCCTTGCACAGAACAGTCAATACTGGGTGACTTAATTTGAACCCCTTCCTCCTGAGGAGGCTCACCATACCTACTGGGAATAATTCAACATTGTGGCCACAACTTGGTGAGCACTCCTCCTACTACGGAAACCTCAAAGAGGCAATGAAAAGCAGTTCTGGCAACAATGGAAAATAAGGCAAGCGGCTGCCAAGTAAGTACTTTGCAAACAACAGTAAAAACGAAACGTGTGAACTCGTGACCAGGGTCTACTGGAGCATTTCGGGAAGGTCTCACCGAACCCGAAATGAAGAATCAAAGCTGACACCCGTCTCAGGGGAGAAGAGCGTCCCTTTAAGAAGGGATTGTAGCAGCTGGCCACACTACAGCTCCCAGAGATTTCCTGGCTTGCCTCCTGGCTCCACCCACCAGTTTCAGGCCTCAGCAACGCGTGATGTCAGAGAAAGCTGAAGCTGCCGATAGGCTGAACAACGCAGCTAGGTCAAGTCCAGTCAGAGGAAAGAAGTTTGTCTCCATGTGGAAACCATGTGTCTCTAGCTGGGAGGGGGAGGAGGAGGAGGCGGAGAAACTGAGATCAAGTGATTACAGGGGAACTGGCTGAAATGAAGGCGGGGAGGTTGTGCACCTGAGCCGGCCAGCAGTGCCCTTTGCAGTAGTGACCTAAAAAGAAAAAAAAAAAACACAAAACTTGCCCAACAAACAAAACTTGAGCCCCCTCCTATCATAATGAACATCATAAACAGCTAGGATCCCTGCTTCCTTCCAAAAACCAGGGACCTGAGAAATGCTGGAGTCCTATCGGAACGCCCAGATCCTCCTCCCTCCCCCAACGACTGAATGATGTAAGCGTTTCGGAAAGCGGGGCTCTGAAGCAAAACAAGCCCCGCACGCGCGGAGCGACCCGCAGTGCCCGAGCCCGGCGCACGCACGACCCGCCCCCCAACTCGCGTTATTGCTGTGCACACGCGGACCGCCGTGACGCGCGGGCATTGTGTGCAGCGAACAGAAAACAACGGCGAGCGCCGCCAGCGCGAAGAAGCGCCCCCAATAAATTGAGGCAGATGTAGGGCCCGCCGTTTTCCGTACTAGGAAACCCAGCCCCGGTGGGAGGTTGGGGGGGGGGGGGAGTCGAAAGTGGGGAGGATAAAGCAACCCCCGTGGGCCGCTCCTGTTTGCAGGGGACATAATAAAGGGCCTGACGATGGTAGCCCTTAGTTTGCTGGAGGTCACCCTCGCCTGCGTGAGCTGTTGGGGAAGGGACGAGGGCCTGGAGCAGGGTCCCCGCAGCCAAGCTGGGCAAGGCGCAGCGCCCCCACGCTCTCGGGGAAATCTGGGGGCCGTTGGCATCACGTCATGCAGAGCCAAACAGCGGCAGCAAATAGAGGCAACAGAGCTAAAAATACTCCCGCGGGGAGCCGGCCGGAGGGGGGGCAGTGGGGCCGAGGGGCTGATTACGCACACGAAGTTGACTTTGACTGGGGCGCTGAGGTTCCTGAACCCCTCTTCGGGGGCTGCTGGGCTTGCAGCGCGGACGCTCGGGAAAGGGACCAGGAGGAAGCCCCCTGGCTTCCTCCGCCACAGGAGCCCCAGTCGGCTGCCGCTGGCCCGCCCCGTGAGGGGTAGCCCGGCCCGGCGCGCCCGGCCCTCTGCTTACGTGACTGGTGGCCACGCCGGAGCCCCGGCACGGGGTAAACTAGGAGGTGGCGGCGGCCAGGGCGGCGGGGGAGGGTGGGGGAGGCGGCAAGGGGGGGCGGAGGTCTCCGATTGTCTGCGGGTGAGGGGGGGGGCGGGACGCGGTGGAAGCTCCAAACGCCTTCTTCGTACACCATGCTGGGGGTGGGGGTCCCAGGTTTGCCACACACTGCCAAGGTGCCCTCTTTTAGTGCACCCCCACCAGAGTCGGTACCACGGGACAGACTCCAGAGAACCCCGGACAGGGGTGGGGGGTAGCTAAAGAAATCGCGCCCCTCCCCCCTCCAACAAAAGCAAACACACCAAACAAAACCACGTCTTCACCCAGCTCCCTACCAGCTCTAGCTTTTCAGAAACTACCCTCCTGACAAATGCACCTCGCCCCCCCGCCTCCCGCCCGGATGAATAATCGCAAACTGCTTCGGCTACACAGCCAGCGATGCGCCTTTCTCGCAACCCAGGCACTCCGAGAAAACAGGAGAGAAGAGAAAGAAAAGAACGCACACAACCGTCCTCCCAACACAAATCCTTGTTTTTGCCTTCAGCCACTGCACAATTGCGCAGGCAACACACGGTTACTTTCACCACGGAGGCCTGGGGTGTTGGTCAGCTAAGGTGTTTTTGTGTTTGAGGACTGTTGTTGTTGTGTTTTGGGGGGAGGAGGTTGCAAGATCTGACACGTTGCAATCGGACCATTTTTTTTTTTCCCCTCGCTCTCTCGTCTCATTGATCTTCCTACTTGTTCGGACAGATTAAACAGCCTGGTTTTCCCTAGTCTATCGGTTTTTCTGCCTTGGCCCTTTCCCCCTTCTCGCAGCTATTATTTGTGAGGACTGGGCTGGAGACACCGCACACGCGTGCCCCCGTTAGGACGCTGAGTCGACTGCCTGGGAGGATTGGGGGACCCAGCAGGCAGAGGCAAAAATGAAACAAACAAATACAAAAAGGAGGCCAGGCCGGGGTGGGGCTCCCAGCACCCCTCTCCCCAGCACTGCTCTCCACCTGAATCGGCCCGGGGGGGGGGGGGGGGGGGGGGGGAAGACGACAGTAGAAATCGACAAGGCAGGCGTTTGCCTTCCCAGCCAGGCGCGCTCACTCGTAAGTCGTCTCCCGGAAAATAAAGAAACCTCACACAACAGCCCACACCTTCTTCCCCAACTATTGTTTCCTGCGAGATCCCAAAGTTTCCTTTTAGCTGTGTCCCCCTCGCCAAGTTTCCCGGGCGCAGGACGGCGGGTCCGGGGCAAGCTGCTGGCGCTGCCCGGCCCAGCCGGCCTGTTTGGTGGGGGGGGGGGGGGGGAGGTGGCACCCCAGGGCAACAGAGGTGCTGGGGGACTGTATCCGTGGAAGCGATGGCCTGAGCCCTGCTACGAGAGGGGAGGAAGAAGCACAGTAGACAGAAGGGAGAAGCAGAGCCGAGCCAGCCAGACCAAGCCCATGCCGTGGAGGGCTGTTTGGTTGTTGTTGTTATTGTTGTCGTGTGTGTCTGCGTGTGTTTTTTCTCTAGCCGCTGAGCTCTGCCTACGATTTCCAACTTTCGGCTTCTAATCCCCACCCCACCCAGGAACGAGCGACAGAAAAACAACACTTGTCTGCCCGAGAAGGCTCCGGGGTGGGGGGGGGGGGGGGGAGAAAAAGGAAGAAAGGCGACCTCGAAGAGATGAGCTCTCGGCTCAGTTGTCAGCAAACAACACTCCCCCGCTTGTCCATCCGGCGGTCCTCCCAGCCTCCCGGAGACGGACAGACGGACGCACCGACAGGCCCCCCTCGCCATCCACCCCCCGCCCCCGCTCGTCTTTGTTACATCTTTAGCAGCTTTGTGCGTGCGTGTCCTTTCTCCGGTGTCATCGGCTTTACTGCCGAGGGCTGGATGTGTGTTGGGGGAAGGGGGGCGCGGGCCGAGCAGGCGACAGGGGTCGCCCAAGTGGTTGAGGAAGAAAGAGCCGGGCGCCGAGGAGGAGCAGGGGCCCCTAAACTTACTTTTGTTTTCTTTCTCGATCTGCTCCAGGTAGCTGGCGGCCTCGAGCAGAATCTGCACGTTCTGCAGAAAAGTGTTGATGTGCTTCTCCATCGAGTTCTCGCTGGTGTTGAAAATGTCCGAGAAGGGGCACCTGAGCTTGGCCCCCGCGGGCTCCTCGGGCTGGGCCGGGGGCTGGGGCGCGGCCACCGCCGGGGGCGCGGCGGGGGCCAGCCCCGCGCCCTCACAGCGCGCTTCCTTGCGCGGCCGCCCGCGTTTGCCCATGGAGGAACCGGGGTCCGCCGAGCTCGTCCTCTTTTGGGGCTGCGCGGCCCCGCCGAGCTCCGGTCCCTGGAGAAGACCCGGCTGGCCGGAGCGGAGGAGGGGCCGAGGCGAGGAGGCGACCTGACTTCCCGAGCCTCGCTGCGTGCAGTTGTGTGTGTGAGTGTGTGTGAGTGTGTGTCTGTCTCGCAGTGGGTCTGTGTGTATGGGAGATTGAATGAACCTACAGGACAGACGGAGGCGCTCTGGCGCCTGGGTCCTAGTGCGAGCCTGTCACCATCGGACCGGTCAAAATAAAAGGTGGAGAAAAGCGAGACAGGGACGCCCTCTGCCCGTCCCTGCACCCTTCCCCGCCTCTCCCCAAATCTTACCTCAGAGCAGAGCACTGTATTTTAACACAAATGGAAAAAATACTCGATGCCTCCGAGTGCACCTGCAGGAAAACAAACTAGTGAGCTATTTTTTTTTCTTCACATAAAAATAATACCTGGTAAAGGGTCCAGGACAATGCCTCGCACATGGTGAGTGGATCCCCAATAAATGGTAGCTGGTGTGACTTTTTAAAAAAAAAATAAAAGCCCAATCCAAAAAACCCATCATATGTAGCCTGGAGTTTCCTCCCCCCAGTTCACACACCCCCACACACAGACAGGCATAAGCATGTGCCTTCACCGGGTCAAATGAAATCCCCAAGCCACCAAATCCCAGTTACAAATTTACTCAACTCTTTCTTTCTCCCTTCAAATGCAAAGCTATTTTCCAGGAAGGGGAGGAGATGTAAGCATCTCTCTCCACACTCCTCTTCCCGGCCTTGGTCCAGCTGTGCAAAGCTCACACTAGGGTGCCTCCACACCTGGCATCCTTTTATTTGACAGAGCCGAGAAAAATGGCAGCCCAGGACCGACCCCCACCCCACCCCAGCTGAACTCCACCTTTTGGCTCTGAAGACTGAAGTCGAAGTCTACGATGTTGTCTTTGCTGCTGCTGCTGCTGCTGTCACCCACCCACTCAGGGTCTGCCGGAACCATGGATGCTTTCCAGGCCTGGGAGGTACAGTGGGAGTCAGAGGGATAGTTGAAGGCCATTGGGGAGTGTCACAGAGAAGAGTTCAAGTCCAGCTCTGAAGCACATAGACTGTGTGAGTTTGGGCAAGTCCCCCAACCTCTCTTGGCCTGTTCTCCATCCATGAAACTCCAATAAAGATTCTTGTGCTGATTAAATCATATCTGCACTTAGCACACTACCTGGCCCCTAGTAAGATCTTTTTCTTTCAATCCAGACCCAGATGAGAACCTGGGTCCCCTACTTGTATCTAAGGGGTGGAGGGAACAAGCTACAGGAAACAAGACTGTTCTGCACTTTGTTGGAAAACATCTCTGCAACAAACCCATCCAAATATTGTCACCTTGCAAAGCCAACTGGAATTCCTCCCCCCTCCAGCCCCCCCCACCCGCTGCCAGGGAACCACTTAGGCAGAAGACACATGGAATACTGCCCCCTGCAGTTGAGCAACCCAGCCACCCTAAAACTCAGAGTTGCCTCACGCACATTTGTCCAGAAGACTCTTACTGGAAATGGAAACTTTTTTTTAAAAAGGAGAGAAAGTACATTTCTTTGTAAAACATTCACTAAAGTCTTGTGTACTTTTAGAATATAATAACCTGCTGCTGAGATGATGGCACCAATCAGTGGCATTTTAATTTTTTCTAATGTTTATTCATTTTTGAGAGAGACAGAGCATGAGCGGGGGAGGGGCATGGAGAGAGAGGGAGACACAGGATCTGAGGCAGGCTCCAGGCTCTGAGCTGTCAGCACAGACCCTGACGGGCGCTCGAACCCACAAACCGCAGATTATGACTTGAGCTGAAGTGGGACGTTTAACTGACCGAGCCACCCAGGCGCCCCAGTAATTGGCATTTTAAAGCAAATGTATTCACATTTCCAATTCACATTTGGATACAATCATACTACACATACTGTCCGTTCATTTTTCATCCTGTGACAAATTTTGCATGATTGGTCTTTGCATCCTTTAGCTAGGGGAGAGTAGAAGATCCTAGGAGCTGTGAAATAAAAGTTCACCTTCCATGATCAGACTGACTACTGACTTTTTGTTCCTGCTGGGACCACAACCTGAGTCGCTCATGTTTAAAAGTCCCTAAGTGTCTGAGGACTTTAGGAAGGTATATTTTCTTTTTTTTTTTTTTTTTTTTTTTTTTTTAATTTTTTTTTCCAACGTTTTTTATTTATTTTTGGGACAGAGAGAGACAGAGCATGAACGGGGGAGGGGCAGAGAGAGAGAGGGAGACACAGAATCGGAAACAGGCTCCAGGCTCCGAGCCATCAGCCCAGCGCCCGACGCGGGGCTCAGAGCCCGACGCGGGGCTCGAACTCACAGACCATGAGATCGTGACCTGGCCGAAGTCGGATACTTAACCGACTGCGCCACCCAGGCGCCCCAGGAAGGTATATTTTCAAACAGCTTTTATCTAATGCCATTTTGCAAAACCTGGCACGTGTGTAAGACAGCCCCGATCTCCCTTGCCCCAGTTGAAAGATGATAGTGAGACAATGAACCAGCTAAGCCCCAAGAAAACCTTAGTCTCTAATTCCCCAGTGGGTGCCAAATGTGTACATATGCAGTACTGTGACCTACATGTCTGTCTACCCACACCCACCGAGGTAGGCACACCCCACACATGAGTGCCTGGGCGGGGGTAGGGTGTTTTGTAATTATTTATTTATCCCTGTTTCATCTCTCATAGGTCTGCGAGCTTCAGAAAGCCCAGTGGGAATCTTCAAGCTGGGCCACGGATCTGACCAAAGCCAAAATAAACAATGGCTTGAAGAAAATCTACAAAAAAGTGCTGATTTGCACTATTCCCACAGTCCGCCACAGCCCCCACCATCATTCCCATGGAAAACACCACTGCTGGTGCCAAATCAAGTTTCCCCCCCTTCATAGGGGCATTGTTTTTTGTTATTATGTGAGTTCTTAGCATCAGACAATGGCACCACAAGAGACACAGTGGAGGCAGGAGAAATGCCTTTTTGTTTCACAAAGTCTGTGCTATTGTGCCCCAGACTCTAGCCCACATATAGTACAGTTGCATGTATGCATTTTGGTAACATGTGTGTGGAATGATGAATGTGCCAACCTAAAGCTCTAAGCCCCTTCCTTATTTTTTCCCCCGAGCCCATCAAGTGTTAAATTGAGAGCATCATACTGCTCTCTCCCTCCTCCCACACTATCCCCCAATTCACAGACTCCTCTAATAACATTGGCCCCCACAGAAAGAGTGGTGTTTCAGGGGTTATATCACAGGACAGGCATCCAGGATGCTGGGTTACAAGCTCAGCTCCATTCCCGATTAGCTTTGCTTCCCAGGAGGAGCTATTCAAGCCCTTTGCACCTCACTTTCTCCGGGGCTTTGACTCCATAAATAAACGGCTTCTTTGGAAACTTGCTGGCAATTTTTGCAGAGAACAGGTAGTGGATGAGAAGGCAGCTGGCCTGATAAAAACATGTGAACCCTTTGAAAGAAAAGTAGTGGCTTTTTGCAGTGCCCAGTGAGGCCAGCCAAGATGTTCCCAAAGGCCCAAGATACCTTGGATGCCTATTCAGTCAGGGTCTTGTTTCCCCAAATTTCTGTTTCTTTGTTTGGCCTATTTGCCTGTTGGTAATATTTTTCTGTCAACCTTGTTTGCATTTTAAAGCCAGATCACTCTCTCATGTATTTGCCCCCTTTCCCCTCCCTTCCCCCCCCCCCCCACATTCTACATTCTCACATCAAAGGAGTTTGTTTTGCTTGTTAATTATGTCTTCAGGTACACAGAGGCCGGTTAATTACTAAGACCCAAGGAGAGTGGCCCCCAGAGCTCCCCATTCTACATGTGGATGGGATGCCCTTTCCTGTCCTGGGCCATTTTGGTTCTCCTAGGTTCCTTAGCCCTACTCTTCCTCTTTATCCATCCTTCCCTCCCTAGACCCTTCTGCCTAAGTCCACTACTCCACCATCTAGCTTTTCCTTGGACCTTGCCAGCATGGCCAGATCAGGTTCTTCCCTGTTCTTTGACCTGTGGTCTTTGTACTTAGGCTTGATAAACACCATCAAGAGATCTCCTGTCCCCAATATTGTCACTCGAGTCCTAATTCCCCAGAGCTTTCCTAGCCAAGTTTTTCCTGAGCACCTTTCCCTTTGGAAAGGGATTGTCCAGCAAAGACCTGAGGAGTTGACTTCTTCTTTCCTTGGGAGCCCTCACCTACTAGGAAGTGATGAAGGGAGATGAAGGGAGGAGACTTCATCTACTAGGAGGGAGAACTGGCTTCAAGGAAATCCCGGGAGTAGAGGTTTGGGGACTGGTTAGATGCAAGCAGAATGACAGGAACAAGGAGAACTGTGTGACTACCTCTCCCACTGGCTCCTGGAACAGCCTTAAAAGTGCTGACCAGGCCTCCATCAACCACTCCCCATACCCCCACCCCCACCCACACATTCACCAGTGGGTGTAGACAAGGACAGAGGATAAATAGCCTCCACCCTACATTGGAGCTCACCCGGGTGTCACCTGCTCCTGGGGCATTATCTCTGCTCTTCTGGACTCTGCCCTCCCTTCTCCTGGACCTCCAAGCTGCCAGGCTCTTCCTGTCTCAACCAACTCCTGGGCTTCTCCTATGCAACGCCCAGTACTTACAGGGTTCATTAGATTATGAGCTCATTAAGGGCATGGAGCATGCCTTGCTCCCCCTGGCATCCCCAGCCCGTGGCACCTAGCACAGCACATACATGGCACATGACAGGGACTTAAGGCATAAGGGTCAAAGTCATGAATGCTCCTTCCTGCCCGGTTGGAACCTTGGTGCTGGCCCTTCATGGCTTCCTTGCTCCAGCATGGCAAGAAGAGGCATTTGACACTGTCTGCAAAACTATTCCTGAGTCACTCGTATTAAAGTTTAAATATCAAAATACTGTCTGTCAAGAAGCCAGAAACCCATTGAGCCAGATGGTTGAGGTTCCCTTCCCCAAAAGTGCAGAGGTTCAATCACCCTTTCCCCTGTCCTTACTGCTCTATATCTCTTGTGACAAGATGGGTCTCCTCTGTAATAAGATGCTTCTGATGGAAGAATTACCAGATGATGAAAGCAATGGCCTGAGACCAAAGTGGGAGTCATATGGAGCTTTTTTTTTTTTTTTTCATTGTATTCTCATTGTAGGGTTTCTACTAGCTGAGAGCAGTCCTTCCGGCCCCTATTTTCTTTAACATCCCCATATTTTAAAAAATGCATTCAGGGGCGCCTGGGTGGCGCAGTCGGTTAAGCGTCCAACTTCAGCTCAGGTCACGATCTTGCGGTCCGTGAGTTCGAGCCCCGCGTCGGGCTGTGGGCTGATGGCTCAGAGCCTGGAGCCTGCTTCCTATTCTGTGTCTCCCTCTCTCTCTGCCCCTCCCTTGTTCATGCTCTGTCGCTCTCTGTCCCAAAAATAAATAAACGTTAAAAAAAAAATTAAAAAAAAAATTAAAAATGCATTCAGCAAAGATTCGAAATTCACGTACATTAAGGTAACAGTGATTGACAGTAGCTTAAACAGGATCATTCCCAGAGGCACTTGGAATTAAAACATGGCCAGTGCTTTAAGCTAAAGAACTAAAGTTCCAATGGTGAAATCTTAGGCATCAGGAGATGGAAGGAGAAGGTAGTATTTAGGCAGCGAAGGATCTTCCTTCTGATTATTAGCTGGTTGAACTTGTGTAATTTGCTTAACCTTTTAGAACCTCAGTATTTTCACGTGCTCAATGGGAAGAACGATGTTTACCTTACTGATGGGATATATATAAAGGGACTTTGGAAACTGTTAGGTGCTGTGCACATGTCAGCATAGTATTCTCAAGAGTCCTGGAAGATTTTCAGGGAAAACAAAACCAATGACAAAAAGATGGGAGAAAGAGATACAAGCCCGGGGTTTTGGGCCAGCTCTTCCGCTGCATGACCAGGTAATTTTGGATAAAAATCCCATCATTTGCAGCATCTGTGTCCTCTCCTCTGAAGGGTGAGTTCGGTGGCACTGTCTTCCGCTCTTCCCCATTCCAAAAAGCATCATTAATTCATCTCCCCCAGGTTCATTAATGCTGGGATGCTACTGGGATCCTACTGGGATCTACTGGGATGCTACTGGGATGCCTGTTTGCAGTCAGCAGGGGAGAACAAGTATGACCACACTAAGCTAGGAAAATTCTAGCCCAAAGCAAAGAAACTGGAATCTTGGATATCCCAATCCGACTTATCTCTGAGAAAAGCCTGCTTCCCACTGTTTTTTGTTTCTTGTTTTTTTTGTTTGCTTTGTTTTTTTGTTTTGAACACAAATCAACAAAAAGTCAGAGGAGCCCCTTTCTGTCTTCAATGAGGTCTGAAGGCCCAGGACCCCGGTCTATGAATCACTGGACTCAGTAATCAAGGAGGCAGCCCCCCCACCCCCACCCCCACACTGAAGAAGATACAACATCTACAGAAGGAAGCAGCCCAGAATGGTGCTGCTTTTAGTTTCTGAACTTCCGCCCGGATACCTGCCCACTACTCACCCCTTCTTTCCTTCTGAAGCCTATTTTCTCTTTCTCCCTTTTCCATCTCTCCTAACTGAGGCTTGCAAGTTGCCCTCTCTCTTTCCTGCTCCAGAACTCAGTTCTCATGGGTGAAAAGGTTGATGAGCAAAGGAGTGGGTACATTTATCAGGGATAATGGATATATGAGCACATACTTAACATGCAGATTAATTCATTCCATCAGAAGACATAGTCTTCCATATGTCAGGCTTGTTCTGGTTATAGGGACTCAGCAGTGAGGAAAGGGCCAAAACCTCTACCCACACGGGACTCATCTCTTACCCCAGGTATAAATATAGAAGACATAGGACCAGTCGTACATATACAGATATACACATAGTCACATACATGCACGCAGAGACAGGCCTCTTTACTCCTGTGTCTTTCAGAAAATGAAATGTAAACCTTAAGGTGGAGCCAGAATATGGGATTCATACCGAGAGACTATTACATCCTCTTACACATCAAAGAAACAGTCATAAACGAGAGTGAGGAAGGGTTTACCTTCATATCTCCCTTTCTCTAGCTTCTTGCTTACATTGGACATTCATTTTTGTTTGCGTACAAATGAACCTTTGCATGTTTCCACATAGTGAGAAATACTGCATTATGTCTCAGAAGAGTTAATTTTTTTTTAATTTTATGTCATCCTATTTCAGAGTTCTGAAGCTCTCGCAGATATGTGTGGCCTGCCAAAGAGTCACGTCAAAACAGCTGTCTAAAATTATAACCTACCTGGAAAAGTCAGAAATGTAATCAGAGGCTATTTCCATATAACTACACCCTAAAAACACCCATCCCAGACAGGCCAGCACAGGAGAATGACATGTTGGTATACAGTTGCCAGAATCTGTCTTAGACTTTTGATACTTAATTGCATCATTGTTAAAGTTGAATTGAGTAGAATATCCCCAGCAGAGACGCTGGAATTGGGAAATTGGTCTGCGTTTCCTGTGTCCTTAAAGGTTTTTTTTTTTTTTTTAATATTTATTTTATTTTTGAGAGAGGGAGAGAGAGACAGAATGTGAGTGGGGGAGGGGCAGAGAGAGAGGGAGACACAAAATCTGAAGAAGGGCTTCCAGCTGTCCGCACAGAGCCTGACGCGGGGCTCAAACCCACGACACGGGAGATCATGACCTGAGGTGAAGTGGGACGTTTCACTGACCGAGCCACCCAGGCATTTCCTGTGTACTTTTTAAAGCCTTGGAAGAGGGGCGCCTGGGTGGCGCAGTCGGTTAAGCCTCCGACTTCAGCCAGGTCACGATCTCGCGGTCCGTGAGTTCGAGCCCCGCGTCAGGCTCTGGGCTGATGGCTCAGAGCCTGGAGCCTGTTTCCGATTCTGTGTCTCCCTCTCTCTCTGCCCCTCCCCTTTTCATGCTCTGTCTCTCTCTGTCCCAAAAATAAATAAAAAACATTGAAAAAAAAATTAAAAAAAAAAAAAAAATAAAATAAAGCCTTGGAAGAACTGGGCTCTATCAATTCTTAGGCTGAATTGATGTTAAGGGAAATGTTTTCTCATCCCATTAGTTTTAATTTTACATCCTTTGGGCATGAGGGCTTTTGAGTTTATTATAAAACGTGTGATGTAGTCCCAGAGTATCTTAGAGACACGGTAGGCACAAGAGCTAGTATTCATAGAATGCTTGTAACATTCCAGGCCCCATTCTCCAACCACAATTTTATTTCAGCTTCGCAGTCATTCCATGAGCTATTATTCTCACCCCCATGTGACAGGTGAAGACATGGAGACTGGGGAAAAATAAGTGCCTTGCCCCAGATGGCGCAGCTAGCAAGTGGCAGAGCTGGGCACTCCAAGGCCTCCAGCCTGGCACAGTGGAACATCCCTTCCTCCTGTTCATAACCTGCTTACCTTCATTCAGTTCGGTCCAGCCGCACGTTTGGTGGGTATGAGTTTATGCGGTCTTGCTAATTGGGTTTACGTGCATTACAAGGGTGCTTGTTCCAATTCCTTATTCGATTATAGACTGAAAATTTCTCCAATAGTGGAAACTTGGGTCCTCCCTTCCCAGGCTGTGAGTTCTTCCAGAGCCTCCGTGGTGTCTCCAGCAGGGCCTAACAAATGCCATGCCCAGAAAACCTGTTCAGTAGACATTGTTTGAAAACTGGAGCTCAGCAGGTGGGACCAACTCAGAAAATAGAAAAGTACCTTTCGTGTCATTTATCAGACATCACCGATCTACCGTTGACACCAAGTGCCTCTCATGCTCTGTCCTTCCTTTTACACAATTAACTCCATGGCTGAGGTAGAGGACACACAGAAGGTGCTGAGAAACCACATGTATCTGCTGCCTTGGCCAAAGGTTGTGAAGCTGGGAACAACATGTAGTGCATTTGGAAAGACTGTTGGTCACATACGACAGAGGGTCTCAGCCTGTGCCCTTAGGGATGGGATCGCCAGATTTATCAAATGAAAATGCAAGACGCCCAGTTAAATTTGAATTTCAGGTAAACAAGGAATAATGTTTTAGTATAAGTATGACCCTTGTAATATTTGGGACGTACTTAGGCTAAAAATTTTTTGTTGTTCATCTGATATGCAAATTTAAATGATCATCCTGTATTTATCTGACAACTTTAGTTTGGGAGATGAAGTGCGATTAAATTAGAATCTCTGGAATACTCACTTCACAAGGTTATTACGAGGATCCAATGGATTAATGCCTGTAAAGAGCTTAGCACGGTGCCTAGCATGGACGACACCTCCAATAAGTAGCTGTTATTATTATTTCATCGCTGCTACCTTTCCCAGATCCCCCCTGCAGATCTTCCTCTCCCAAGGCTTGGCAGTAAAATAGACAACATGGGTGGGGCAGCAGTACAACCTGGAGCCCCCCAAAGAGTCCCTCCATTGGACAGAACGTGGGCTCAGACCTCCTTGTTCTCACCTTTCTGTCTTTGAGCCCTTGACCAAGTCTTGTAAAGTAGGATGACTCATAGTACAAAGGAAATGGACTAAATTCCAGTTGTGACTCTGTCACTAACCGGTCATGATCTTAGGCAGATCATTGCCACTTCTCTGGGCTAAATTTCTTTACCTATAAAATGGATATAGGGCAGACGGTCACTTCTATTCATACTACTCTGTGATCAGCTCACTTGTAGAAATTCCAGCCTTGACTCCACAGACACTCTCCCCAGAGAATTGATTCTTTTTCCACCTATTCCCAGGGCTATAAAGTGGAACATCAGTGTTCATGCAGAGTGGAGAGCTTTGAGACTTTTGGGTTTCCTATCTTCCCTTCAGGTAAGTATACTCTTCTGTTTTGCTAAAAAGTGCAACATACCCTCCCCTTTAAGTTATGTTTTCCCTTCAAAGAATGGAAGGAAACTTTTGCTTTCACTTTATTTTTTTTCCTTATTTAAGGTAACCAACACTGACCATTGCATTGCCAAATGCAATTGAAATGTGAAGGGGCCATTTTGAGGGTGTCACTCAAAAGCTGAAGGTTCCCACCCCCAAACTGGAACACCCTGGATACACCTGTTCTTTTTCTCTAAGGTAATCCTTTCTTAATCCTTTTCCAAATTTCACCTGCCATTGAGAGTCCACCGCTGTTGCCATTTTTGAAGGACAAACCTGTTTTTCAAGTGATAATTGCATTGACCATCTGTCTCCATTAGCCATATTGTGCCCCCCATCTTCCTCCAAACCCCTAAATGACTGAAATAACAGTGCAATAAAAGAATCTAGTTGCAACAGACAGCATTTTGTCCATGTGTGTTCATTATGAGGGTGGACCTAAGAGCAAACCAAGTAGCAATAGAAAAATCTTCTTTGGTTTTCAGAAGTTTTCCCGCCACACTTAGGGCTCAGAGCTGGAGAAAGAGCTGACTGTCACCTCCAATGAAGAAAATCATTTTATTAGTGTGGATCCCAAGAAGGGGCTGTGCTGTTTTTTTACAAGGGGACATAACTGGGTAACACTCATACTGATGGATATTCTGAGAATGTGCCCCTTTCCATTAGGGCTTGAAATAAAGTCCTAATCAAAGTGGTCATGAACTCCTTTTGAAGCTGCACAGGAAATCTCTGGGAAACACAGTTAAAAAGACTCTAGTTCAAAGGAAACTCCTCCTTTATTAATAATATTCAGAGATTTGTTCCTAATTTGGTTTTGGTAACTTGCTGTGCATAAAGAAAGAAAATGGAAATTTGGTCAATATCTCTCAGAAATCAAACCCAAAATGTTGGGGGAAGGAGGTTGCAGGTAATTAATTTGGAGGGGGGCACATTGTCAGCCACCAAAGTTTTTGCATGGTAAAGCAAGACCCAACAGCTAGTCATGGTGGGGGTTTTAGGACATCCATCTTGGATGTAAAACTATCTCCACTTCCCCCCTCTTTGAACTATCAAGATGGGGTTAATATTACTGTGATAACAGATTTACCTAGAGAGGATCCTTACATGGTTTAGGCACAATTATCTCTCTGGAAAGATGGGCCCAAAATATGTCATGGAGGTATTCCATTAGCAAAGGATTCTGATCACCTAAAAATGCTGGTGAGTTAAGCCAAAAGTTAGCATGATACTGAAATTTCAGTGGGTTTTTGCTTTGGTTAAGAGGTACAAGTAAAAACTTGGGGTGGGGGAAAGAACTTCCACTTCTAGGAAGATGGGGTAGACATACTTTATTCTTTCTACTAAGCACAACAAAGAACCTTGAACATTATATATAAAACAAACATAAAACAACTCTTAGAGGAGGAGAGAGAAAGGCACAATGGCTAGGCATCTCAGGATTCATGGAACAACACCATGGTGAGCTCTCTGGGCTTTAGTTTTACTTTATTTACCTTAGTCTTGGAGCTCAAGAAGGCAGCAACCTGGAACACCAGGTGCACACAGAAAAAGGCCAAACAAAAGTCTGTTCTCTGGAACCAAAGGACCAGGAAAAGGGCATCCTGGCAAGACAAAAAACTTTTAGGTAATAACCACTCTGCTTCAGCCAAATACCACAGTAAAACTGTAACCCACCCACACCCACACAAGTAAAGGCCAAATGGGGAGAATAAACTTTTACTCCAGCCATGTTGTAACAAGGCTCCCTGATACCTACTTCCAGAGTGATGTCAGAGAAGGCAGAGTATGGAGCTAGGGACGTCATCCCTACAGGCGTTAATGAAGGCCCTGCAGTCTTAGTGCAGACCACATAGGGAACGCTCACCCTTGCACAGCTTGACAATGTGCCCTTCTCCTCAGGTGCCAGTGGAGGCTAAGAGGGATACCTGGAGTCTATCTCTACCTACCAGTAACAAGGCAGCACCTCTCTTCTCCGGCCATAGTCACTGGAAGCCACATGAAACAGATGGTTTAAATAAGGTGCAGAGTCTTATAATGTAATATGAAAGTGTCCAGGTTTCAGTAGAAAATCATTTCGAGAAACAGGAAGATCTCAAATCAAATGAAACAAGGCAATGAATGCCAACACCTAGATATGATGGAAATATGTTTCCGTCAACAATTACAAACATGTCTGAAACAAATGAAAAAACAGAAAGTCTCAGCAAAGAAATGAAAGATCTAAAGAAAAACCAAATGGAAGATTTAGAACTGAAAAGTACAATAATCAAAATAAAAAACTTAGTGGATGGGCTTTACAGCAGAATGGAGGGGACAGAAGAAATAATACATGGACTGAAGGCAGAACAATAAAAATTACCCAGTCTGAACAATTGAGAGAAAAAAGACTGAAAAACCAAAAACAGCTCCTCAAGAACACATAGGACTATAGCAATAAATCTAATGTTCATCTCACTGGAGTCCCAGAAGGAGAGGGAAAAAAGACTGAAAAACCAAAAACAGCTCCTCAAGAACACATAGGACTATAGCAATAAATCTAATGTTCATCTCACTGGAGTCCCAGAAGGAGAGGGAAAAAAGACTGAAAAAATACTTGAAAAAATAATGATTGAGAACTTCTGAAATTTGCTGAGACATAACTACAAAAAAACCCTGTTTTGTTTTTGTTTTTGTTTTTGTTTTTGACAGAGAGAGAGGGAGAAAGAGAGAGAGAGAATGAGTGCAGGGATCCCAAGCAGGCTCTGTGCAGTCAGTGCAAAGCCCAACACGGAGCTTGATCCCATGACCCTGGGATCATGACCTGAGCCAAAATCAAGAGCCAGATGCTGAACTGACTGAGCCACCTGGGCACCTGTAAACTCTAGTTTTAAGAAGGCGAGGGAATACCAGACAAGATAAATCCAAACAAATCTATGACAAGACACATTGTAATACAATGTCTAAAAATTAAAGACAAAGAAATCTTGAAAGCAGGGGAAAAGGCAGATATAAACAAGATTGTTCTAAAGTTTATGTGGAAAAGAAAATGAATTAAAATAGCTAAAACAATTTTGGAAAAGAAGAATAAAGTGAAAGGACTCAATCTGCTTGATTTCAAGACTTTGTATAAACCCAATCTCACACCACTCACAAAAATTAACTTGAAATAGATTAAAGACTTAAGTGTAAGAGCTGAAACTGTAAAACTCTTAGAAAAAAACGTAAGGAGAAAGCTCATTGACTCTTGTCTTGGCAATGGTCTTTTGCACATGGCACTGATAGCGCAGGCAACAGAAGCAACAATAAACAAGTAGAACTTGTCAAATTAAAAAGCTTCTGCTCAGCAAAGGAAAAAAAATCAACAAAATGAGAAAGCAATCCGTGGAATGGGAGAAGACATTTGCAGGTCATATGTATGATAAGGGGCTAATATCTAAAATATATGAGGGGGCACCTGGGTGGCTCAGTCAGTTGAGCGTCTGACTTTGGCTCAGGTCATGATCTCACGGTTCATGAGTTCAAGCCCTGTGTCAGGCTCTGTGCGGACAGCTCAGAGCCTGGAGCCTGCTTAGGATTCTGTGTCTCCCTCTCTCTCTGCTCCTCCCCCATTCATGCTTTGTTTCTCTCTCTCTCTCTCTCTCTCTCTCAAAAATAAATAAAAACATTAAAAATTATGTTTAAATATGAGGAACTGAGACAAATTAATAGCAACCCCCCCCCTCAAATAATCCAATTAAAAATGGAGAAAGAACGTAAATAGACATTTTTCCAAAGAAGATATGCAGACGGCCAACAGGTACACGTAAAGATGCTCAACATCACCAATCATAGGAGAAATGCAAGTCAAAAACCATGATGAGATATCACCTGACACCTGTTAAAATGGTTTATCAGAAAGATGACAAGTGCCAGTGAGGACATGCAGAAAAGGGAAGCTTTGTGCACAGTTGGTGAGACAGGAAATGGATGCAGCCACTATAAAAAATAGTATGAAGTTTCCCCAAGAAATTAAAATTTGGACTATCATACACATGATCCAGCAGTCTCACTTCTGGGTACATGTCAGAAGGAAATGACAGCACTAGCTCAAGGATATCTGTACCTCCATGCTCGCTGCAGCATTATTTGCAATAGCCAAAACACGGAAACAGCCTAAGTGTCCATCCACAGATGAGTGGATCAAGAAAGCATGGTATATATCCACGTAGATAATAGAATAGTATTTAGCCATTAAAAGGAAAGAAATCCTGCCATCTGTGGCTGAAACTACCAACATGGATGAAACTTAACTCGAGGGTGTTATGTTAAGTGAAATCAGTGAGACAGAGAAAGACAAATATTCTATTATCTCACTTATATGGGGGATGCAGACAACAACAACAACAATGAAAACTGAACCCATAGAAATAAAGAGTAGATTGGTGGTTGCCAGGGTGGGGGTTGGGTGGTGGGAGAGATGGCTGAAGGTGGTCAAAGAGTACAAATCTCCAGGTACGAAGTTCTGGGGATCTCACGTAGAGGAGGGTGACTACAGTTAACGATACTGTGTTGTGTACTTGAAAGTTGCCAAAAGAATAGATCTTAGAAGTACTCACAACACACACACAAAGGCAACTGTGACGTGATGGTGTGTTAACTTTCTTCTGATAACGATTTCACAATATATATGGATATCAAATCATCACACTGTATACCTTAAATCTGTACAATGTTACAGATCAATTCTATCTCAGAAAAGCTGGGACAAAAGACTCACTGTATGCATATATAAACACATGTGTGCTTGCAAGATATTACCAGGCAGGAAGCTCTCTTTTCTGAATGTTATCCTGGTCCTTGGGTTGGAATTCTCTGTTTCATGTGTCCTGGGAGAGCTCGCCTGCACCCTGCAGTTTTGGTTTCATTTTTTCTCCTTTCCAAGGCTGAGGTAGCCACATGGCAGAGTCAGGCCAAGGAGACCCAGAGTCTGCCCGGATGTGTAATCTAGCATGAGTCCACAGGATTGTGTCTAAGGAGACATGGCTGCAGAAAACAGGCCCTGGCCGGGGCGCCTGGGTGGCTCAGTCGATTAAGTGGCTGACTTCGGCCCAGGTCATGATCTTACAGTCCGTGAGTTCGAGCCCCGCATCGGGCTCTGTGCTGACAGCTCAGAGACTGGAGCCTGCTTCAGATTCTGTGTCTCCCTCTCTCTCTGACCCTCCCTCATTCATGCTCTGTCTCTCTCTGTCTCAAAAATAAATAAACATTAAAAAAGAAAAGAAAAGAAAACAGGGCCTGGTGTGGTGACACCTGTCCCAGGTAAGGTCATGGACCTTGTCCCTGAAAGACTGGATGAGAGGCTGAAGCAAATGGAGATTGCCTTTTTGTTCTCTCAGCCCCCTCCCCTCCACCCCCAGCTCTCCTGGTCCTCCAGCCATCTAGCTTGGATTTCCTTTAGTATTTTTTTTTAATAGCTTAATTTTTTTAAAAAATAAGTAAATAATCATCACAGAAATACAGAGAAGAAAAAATAGGATAATAAAAATTTACCCAAGTCCCAGCTGCTACTAATAACATTTTGGTGGATATATACACACAAACACACCTACTTTTCCCACTTCAGGCCCCTAATTTGTACCACCTTCCCCTCCAGGGTAAAGTCAAAAATGTTAAGTGAAGAGCTTTATTACCATAATCCAGAAACATTCTGTATAAGGCCCTGTATTACATGTGCCTTTAGCAGTCTTCCCTAAAAAAAAGAAAGAAAAAAAAAGTTCTCCCTAGCTATATTATATATATGAATATATTTTTATATATTTATATTTATATGTATTTTTTAACCAAAAAATGAGGTCATTCTGTACAGGCTGTTTTGTAACCTCTTTTTTTTTTTTCACTCAATAATGAATCATGAACATCTTTCCAGGTCAATAAATATGCTCTTACAATATTTTAATGACTGCACAGTATTCTATTGTATGACTGTACCATCATTTATTTAACCAGCCTCCCAATGGTAGACATTTAAATTGTTTCCAAATATTTTTTGCTGCTGTAAACAATGTTACAATAAACATCCGGTAGCAAAATCTTTGCTCCAAGTCCTTAATTATTTCCTTAGGATACATTCCTGGAAGGGAATAGCTGGGTATACGTTTGCACATTTTTAAGGTTATAAAAAGGTTTTGTCAAATTGTCCTGCACTTAGTCTGCTCCCACTAGCTAGCTGTGTCTAAAGACGTCCTGCCCCCTCTCTCCAACACACGCAGTGTCCCCATCACTTGGGTGCCATTCTAATTTTCAAGAAGCTGCCACCTAATTCCTCATTGGCTCTTAAGTGATGCAAAAGGAGTTTAGGCTGATGACACATGTCTGGACCCTTCCTGTGGCAATTTATACTCTAAACGTGGTGTCTGAGGAGGGTGGTGTGGGTAGTGTGCCCTCTATAATGGGCCACACCTTTGTAACATCTGCAGCTGGCAATCAGAGATCAGAGGAGGTATTTTGGGGTGTCCCCAACTACTGCTCACCACACTGGAGGGTGGCTTGCCAGGAACACCCCTCTCCCTACCCCTTTTGGGAAGGAGTGATTCCATGAAAAACAGCCAAGCCCAAGTCCCTCAAGGCACCCACCCACCAGGACGGACACATATCCCTTCGCAGACGTCCAGTTTCGCCAGCTTCAGTCGGCCATAGCACCCGATTCTAGGTCATCTCCGGTTTTAAGTCCCACGCAGGAGGCCCCACACTTGCCATCTTCACTCTCTTGAGGACTTTCCAAGGCAGCACAGCAAGTGGGCACACATTCCACATCACTGCCTCCTTGGCTGGGCCGCCTTAGAGCCACATCTAGAGAAAACGTTGATGCTGAAACCAGGGAAACAGAGGTCTTGGGTCTCCCTCTCCAGCAGGGCAGCCGGGGATGTGGAGGCCAAGCCCCCCACCCCCGCCTCTGTTTCATCTCACTGGGCGGCAGGAAGAAGAGGTGTCCTGTTCCATATGTCTTCCAAGCTCACAGGATTGGACAACCAGAGAATGGTGAGAAAGGGACTTTGAGCCCTCAGGATACACTTACCTTGTGTTTATTACCGTTGCACCGTTAATGGCCCCTAATATGCACCACACGCTGCCCACCACGGGCCAGGCACAGATTGCTTAACAGGTATGAGCTCATTGAGTCTTAGCAACAATTCTATGAGGTTTAAGTCCCAGCCTTACCCTCAACTTACTGGTAAGTAAATTAAGGCACGTAGAGGTCGAGAGATCACCCAAGTGCCCACAGCTGGTAAGTGTGGGAACAGCTGGTAAGACACAGGAGTCTGACGTAGGTGGTCTGCCCCCAGAGCCTCAGGGCTCCAGAGCCCAAGCTCTAGGCACTGAGTGGAACTGCCTGTGCAATAATCCCAGTGGCCTGAGCCACAAGCCACTGAGCAGATAAACTCGGTGTCTTCACTGGAAGTGCAGTCTCGCTGATCACAGTCACTAGTTTACAGATGAGTAAACTGAGGTCCTGAAACAGATTTGATGGCTTGTCCCAGGGCCAGGAGAACCTTGACCATAATTGCTCACACACCGCTTCTCCAGCGGCCAGCAAAGCCCTGATCAGCGGTGACAGTGGGGTGCCAGGACAGCATCTGTGTTCTCACTCCCCAGGACCCCTGGCAAACAACACCCCTCCCACTGCTCCCTGGCTTATCTCCTAATTAAGCATTTTGTCAGGGCAAGTGGCTTTTTGTCCTCAAAACAGAACTCTTCTTTTCTACCGAAGAAAGCAATTTCCTCTATGTCAAAGTTGCCAATATCTTTTCATTGTTGTTTCCTGGAGCAGGGGCCTGGGTGACACCATCAACAATGTGGTTCTTGCAGCGCCCAGGGCCCTCCCACCCCCTCCAGGCTTCCTGAGGGCTCTGGCCTTATCTTCAGGTACAGCATTATCAGTTTTCAAAGCCAGCCGGCTTTCTTTATTTCCAGAAAAGAGGGGGGAGAGCTTTTCAGCCCTGACTTGATTTGCGATGGCCAGTCCAAACCTGGAGCTGAAGCAGCCTTCAAGGGTGGATGGAGCTCTTTCATCAGGATTCGTGTTCTAGACCAGCTATGGCCTCAGGGTCTCGGAGTCTTTTTTTAACCTGAAAGTTATATGTGTTTACACACAAACACATTTGAAACGATACAGAAATAAGTGGTGTAAAAAGTACAGTTCTCGTTCATCTTACCACACCTCCTCAGATCACTCCCCACAATCCTACCAGGTTTTTCCTCATATATTTGCATTCGTCTTTGCAAACATAAACATATGGAATTTTGTAGATGTATACCTGTTTAGGCACAAAAAATAATATGGTATAAATTGTGACTCTTTTCCACGCAGCAATGTACTGGGGTATTCTTTTGAATAAGTAAATAGTATTCATAGTATGAATGTGATTTTCCCCCCGTCTATTTATTAGAATTTTTTTTTTTTTTTTTTTTTTAAGGAGAGTATATACACAGAAAGTGCCAAACAGTACAAAGGGGTATATATTGTGCCTGTTTCATCCACTGGTGTATCCCCAGTGCCTTAAACAGTGCCTGACACATAGTGACCCAATAAACAAAGGGTATCTCTTTCCCACTCCTGGACAACCACCACCCTGGTTTCCTGTGTATCCTTCTGGATATATTCTGGGCACAGGCAAGCATATCTTTCAATACGGTCTGTGACTTAAATACAGCCTCTCACCATCTTCTTCCCTCCCTCTCCTATACCCATGTAAATTGTCAGGGGGCAAAGCTTTGAGGGAGAGAGATAACTGTCCCCACGAGTGCCAATCAGCCCCAAAGCAGTAAGACTGGGTGGAAAGAATCCTGGCTTTGGCATAAGGATACGTGGATTGGATTCCCGCCTCTAAGGCTGACTTCCTAGTTGCCTTATAGGCAAAGGGCAGGTGGGTGGTGGTAATCACGTGCACCACTCAGGGTCATTCTGCAGAAACTATGGGGCAACGTGTGTGGAAGCAACAGACACGTGGTAAGTGCACCATCAGTTGGAACAGGTGATGGGGTGTTGAGCAAGCTGCTCTGAGTACTGCCCCAGCCTGGGGGATGCCAGTTTTCCCAGGAAGTAGGGCAGAAATCTAAGTTTTACTTTTCTGAAACCCGATGAGACTTCAGAGCAATCTGTTTTCAAGCCATGGTTTACTGCTATCAATCAAGAATATATTTGATAAGGAGTTACCAGGGGCCAGGCATTGGGCTAGATGCTTAATACACAAAGTAGGAAAAGTTTAGGTGCCAGGATCCTCTATTCGATTAGGAAAGAAAGACACAGCCATTCAACATATATTTGTTGAGTGTCTACAATAGGCATAAAGGATTCATCAATAAAAAAAATGGACAAAAAAATGCATAGAGTCTATCTCAGGGGCTCAAATAAAGACAGACACATAGTGGCTGAGACAGCTAGATCAGCTAAAGGGGCAGAAACAGCTTCCCATAGAAATGACCCTTGAGATCAGTCTTGAAGAACCAAGAGGAATTCAGAGGCAGCCAAAAGGGGAAGAGCATTGAGTCAGAGGGAACAGGCTTTGCAAAGGCACAAAGATGTGAAAGAGAATGGTGTACTTAAGGGCAGTCTGAGTGACTGAAGGGCTGAGAGGCTGGTGGGGCAGGAAGAGGGAGTCACCAGGAGACGAGCTTGGCAAGGGTAAGTCAGGGAAAAATGATGAAAGGCCTTGTATTAGTTTCCTATTGCAGTTGTAACAAATTACTACAAACTTAGTGCTTAAAACAATGAAAATTATCATCTTCTATTTATGGAGGTCAGAAAAGACCTTACCAGGCTAAAACCAAGGTACCCAAAGGGCTATGTTCCTTCTAGAGACTTTAGGGAAAAATCCTTTTTCTTGCCTCTTCCAGCTTCTAGAGTCTGCCTGCATTTCTTGGTCTATCTGTAGTCCCTTTTCTCCATCTTCAAAGCCAGCAATGTACTGTCTTCAAACCTATCTTTCTTTCTCTTGCCTCCCCTTTTCACTTATAAGGACCCTTGAGGTTATATTGGGCCCACTTAGGTAATCCAGGGTAATCCCCCTAGCTCAAGATCCCTAGCTTAATCACATCTGCAAAGTAGATGTAGAGGCAATTTATTCACAGGTCCCAAGGATTAGGGGACAGACATTTTAGGATGTAGCCCTTTTTCTGCCCACTGCAGGCCTGTTAATTAAACCATGTTAGAAACTTGGACCTGGCTGAGTCATGGGTAGGGACTGTTTGTAACATGGGGGCTGGGGGTGTCTTATCTTGTGAGCATCAGAGAGAGCCTAAAGATGGGAAACCCTCCAGAGGCTGATAGTCCAGGATGGAGAAGAAGAGGTTCAAATGAAGCAGGTGGTTTTGCAGATGGATCAGACAAGTGGACTTGAGAAAGATGTGGAGACCTGGAGAAAGACCTTTCTAGAAGTCTAGGGCAGAACAGAAAAGGAAAATGGAGTGGAAGGGACATGTTTCTTATTTGCTTCTTGGTTGATTTTGCTTTATCTTTTATAATAAAATAAAGGGCTTCGGTGTGATTTTGCTTGGAGGGGACAAGACAATGGATGAAAAGGGAGATCTTGAGGGATTAAAGATTGAACGAAGATTATGTAATTCTTTCACTTAAAAAGCTAGTGTTTGAGGAGACTCTCAGCTAGAGAACCTCCTTTGTTTTCTTTTATTCTGGCCAAAACTCCTGGCTCTCAGATAACAAATTCAGGAGAGGGTATTTCTAAAGAGCATTCACCCAATATCGAGTTGAGAAAAAGCAAGTTCTTCTTATAGATATTATTTCAAATCTTTTTGTATTGGTTTCTTCAAAAAAATATGAGCTAATGGTAACTGGAGCCCTCTGGTTCCAATGCTATGATAACATCAGAGCTGGATGACCAGTTTACTTTATGAAACCACGTCAGACACATTTCATATTGGTGGGAAGAGCTCTGGAACTGGAATTGAAGACCCAGGCTCAGGTCTTAGCTCCACACACACACCTTTGTGACCTTGGATAGATCACTTATTCTTGTAGCCTTGGCTTCCTCTCTGTGAAACAAGAATAATTATAATACATGCCTGCTTACCTCACAGTGTTGTTATGAGAGAATCAGTTGAAATCGTCCACAAAGAGCTCTGTAATTGGGAAAGCACCATACAATTATGGGCACTATTAATTTTTTTCATGCCCAGACACTTATTCTGTTATTTTTCCTGAATATCACACTCTATCCCATCTCTGAGGAAATGAGTTTGGGGCAAAGCCAGGTAAGTTTCACCTGGCCATCAGGGGAGGTGGAGAAAGAAAGTTGTGGCAATTGCTCCCCAACTCCTTTCTCAGAAGGGCCCTGCAACTCCTGCTTCAACCCCCCTGGGGCTCTCTGCCCTCCAGGGGCTTACAGTCCAGGGGGACAGGGGGGAAAGAGAAGTGACAATTGCATGGATTGGGCAAGTGCTGCAGATGTCTGAATCTGGGAGAGGGAGAGCAGATCCCTCCAGAACAAGAATCTGACGCTGAGGACTGGTGGTCGGGGCTGGCTTTTAGGGAGGTGACCATACACTGAATTCAAACAAGCAGGTAGGCAAAGGGGAAAGGGCACTTCACGTGGAAGAAACAGCAGGTGCAATGGTGCAGAGGTTTTCGGCCATAGGGTGGGTTGGGGAGGGTTGGACCACACGGTCAGATTCGCAAGGCTGTTGCGAGCTCATACTTGTATCTTATGGGCTTTCCAAAGCCCAAAGCCCATCTCAGTTTGTTCTTCTCTGGCCTGAGGGTCCCACAGACTGCCTCTGTTCCTTGGAATACAACTCCATACGGTTATGGCACTCCAGGAGCTCCCAACAGCTGGCCAGCCAACCGTGGCTCCTTTTCCATAGAAGGCTTGGGTTGCAGCCTCTTCTCCTGGAATACATCTACCTTGGAAACAGCCGTCTGCCATGAAAGAGTTTCTCACTGAAGGCAATTTTGTTATTAGGGAAAAGAAAGCCCCTGTCCTCCCTTCCTCTGCCAACTCCCTGACATGAGTCCGTGTCATTAGCTACTGCTTTGGCAGTTTTATTATGGAAATGACATATTGAAATACAAATTGGGATGTGTACAGTGTAATTACTAATACTGCATATTCATTTCCTCCCTTTGTCACTGCTGAGTCCCCATAAAGCCCCCTCACCCCCGGCCCCATTGCTTATGCTTCTTGTCTCTTTTCTTCTGAGGGCCAGGCGGGGCTGCAGGGGGCGGGGTGGGGGGGTGGGGGGGGGGCTGGAAACACAGCCAGAGGAAGTACCTGCCTTCCCTGAGAAGGGCTATTTTTGTGACAATACTGAGCTGACGTGGCAGTCCGGGCCTCTGAGGTCCAAGGGCTTCCCAGCTCTTCCCAGACAAACAGCTCGCAGACGGAGCCAGACACGGGAAGTCCCAGGCAGGGGACCTTTCTAAAAAGTCAAATGCAACAAAACAAGCACTTTCAGTGATCTGGGGGTCGATGCTCCAGGCTGAGCTGTGCTATCCCTCCAGGACTGCTTACCTCTCTTCCCTCAGCACCTCCTCAGGAGAGCCTGGTTACGTAAGTTGGCCAACCTGACCACATGCTAGAGCTGCACAATCAGGCATTGAGGGATGTGTCACCTGTCCAGTCTCCCTTGATGGCTTTGGTGTCTGTCCCTCCCCAGGGAAGGACTGTGCCGTGAACACACCAGACTATGAGACATGAATGGCTAAGAGAGTGGGTTCTGGGTTCTCATCTTGCCTCTGTCACTTAGCAGCTGTACCACTCTGGGTAAATTTGCTGAATTCATTTGTATCTCAATGTCCCCACCTGTAAAGTAAGGCTACCAGAAGTTCCCATTTCATACAGGTGTTATGAGGATTACATACCTAAATGTAGATAAGATATGTAGAACAGAACTATTGGACCGTAGACTTATTGCATTGACGGCCTCAGTTGACGTCCTCTCTGCATCTAGCCCTTTGCAATGTGGCTTTGTAGGGGCTCCCATCAGGAATAAGAATCTACTCTCCCACTCCTTGAAACAGAGCCAGCTTCTTTCTTTGTTTGGCCAGCAGAAATGACAGTGGGCCACTTTTGAGCCTACGCCCCAAGTAGTCTTACTTCTGTCCTGTTGGAATCCTGCCTCTGCCATTAGAACAAGCCCAGGCTTGCCTACTGGATAAGAGACTAAATGAAGCAGAGCTGAGTTAGCCCTATTGTTCTAGCTGAGGCCCCAGACATGTGAGAAAGCCCAACCATGATCAATGAGTCAACCCACAGGCAACCCACAACTAACCACAGGAGCATGAGTGAGGCCATCATAGACCAGAAGAACCACTTAGCCAACCCACAGACTTAAGAGCTAAATACATGCTTATTATTTTAAGCCACTAAATTTTGGGGTGGTTTGTTATGCAGCAACAACTAACCGATGCATGTAGCAAACTATTATTGTACTTTCTCCTTCCTCCCATACTTACTATCTATATGCCTTGATCCATTATTATCTAGACTAAAGACCCCATGGACAGGTAGAGAGCAAGATATTGGGGCAAGGGGATAGGCCCTGGAGAGAGACAAACAAATTTCAAATCTCAGCCCTGGCATGTATAGAGATAGGACATTTTGCAAGTCATTTCTGTTCCATTACTTGGGAATAATACTTTCTATCATACAGGATGTAATATGGATAAAGTAATGGATGGGGAAGAGTCTGGTACCCAGACTCTCCTCTTTCCTGAGGAAGTTCAGTGTCTTATGCATAAAGTAACATTCAATACATGATGATTGAAATAATACTTTTCTTGACTAGGTTGAGCTGTTAAACTCAATTACCTGATGCTCTAAGCAAAGACACAGGTCATAGCCCCATTCAAAAGCACAAGAGAAGTATTCTCCAATTAGCCAAAGATAGTAATCCAAATACTAATAAACAACAGAAATCCATGCCATTTGCTTAGTGTTTATGAAGCACTTTCATGCATACATGGTTGAACCTCACAGCGACTCTGTAGAACCTCTGAGGACCAGCACTGTTCTCACTGCACAGCTTCCAAGAAAATTGTTGAGGTCAGTGATTTATCTTTTGATACACAGTGGGTGAGTGGCAAGGCTGGGACTCCAAGGGCCCATGTTGTCCCCAATATGCGAGCTGTTACAGCACTTATGACCCATGAGGAGTCCCACTAACGGGAAATTAATTCCTGATAATCTGTTTATTGAATGCATATAGCTTAAAATGAAATGTTCCTGATCTCCTAGAAATAACTCAGACCTCACCTTTGCTCAACGCTGGGGTCTTGGGCTCTTTCAGTCCAGGAGCCTTTTTTTCTGGGGTGAAAAACCTCTCCTTGTCCTCATCACTTACTTCTAGGAAATAAAAGGACCCACAACGGTTCTCAAGGAAAACTAACCAAGTTAAACTCTGAGGCTGACATGTGGGCAGCCAGCCTAGTGCACTGAGGGTCCTTCCTTCAGCAGTTGCTGGAAGTGGCCTCCCAACCACCATCGGACAATGTCCCAGCCATTGAGTCCTTCAAGGATTCATGTATTTCTTGAATAAAGATGATCAGTTCCTTTCTAGAAGGACAGTAGGAAAGATAGGGCTACTCTCTTTCTTCCCCGCAATTTCAGACAGCAGATGCAGAAAACCCCTCAGCAGATGCAGACGGACACATTTCTGTCCTGGGTGAGATAGGGGGTTGAAAAGTAGGCATAGGAGATATAAAATGTCAGGGAAACAGTAAGTGCAGTTCTTGATTTCCAGGAGCTCAAAATCCAAAAGGGTCCTGGGAAATGCCCTTCTGGGAAGCTGTCTCCAGGAAATTGGTCAAAAGTTAAAAAGCCATTTGTATAAAGATATTTATAGCAGTGTGATTCAGAATGATTAAAATCTGGAAATTGCCCACATGCCCAACCAAACGGGGTCAGTTAAGCAAAGTTTGCTTTGTCAAACTAATGAGACATTACTTCACCATCAACAGGGATAATAGTGAAGTCTAAGTGGATGCGTGGAGAGATGTGCAGAGGAAATAGTATCAGGTAAATAAAGAACCTAGAAACAGCTTGCAGGCCTTGGTGACATGTGTGTAAAGTCTTACATGCACAGTGATAGTGACTGTAGAAAAGCATTACAGAATAAAAATGGTTGTTTTAAGGTAGATGGGCATGATTGTAATTTTCTGGTCATGTTAGCTTACTATACAATGAAGAATCTAGAAAGTAGCATGAGAGGGACAGGCACGTCATCTGGCTTTCAGAACACTATGCAGAACACCAACAGTACACAGCAGTGGGGGAGTTAGGAAAAGCTGTGGGCGTCATTATGCGTAGCTTAACGATGGATCACAGCTGAGCCGGCACTCCTAGGAACATTTCTGAGGACCCCAAAAACACGAAGCCATACTCAAAGAACATTAGCAGTACCTATGATGGAATTTCAGACACGGGACCAGCATGTTGGGGGAGAGTTTGGGAGGGCAGGGAGGTCTCTTTGGTGCCCTTGAGTTCACATCAGTGACTTACCTGCATCATGTAGAAGGCTGGTCCTCAAGCTACATTCAAGTTTTTTGTTTTGTTTTGTTTTTAAATATAAACAGCAAACACTACGCAACGATGAGGAAGAACAAAGGTGAGCTGGACATCCCATTTGCTTCAAAGAAGCCAAGTTCATTACCAGTGTGTTCATTGTGGGGCATTTCTGAGGATTAAAGGGAGGCCAGTGCGTCTATCCCCTCTTAACTCTTTCTGTAGCCTGTGTTTAGTCCCCCAAAATGTAGAGCCTGAGACTCAATCCATCTGTTCTCCAACTTCAGTCTGAGATGTACTTTGGATTCATAAATATGCAGACTCCAGGTTCCCACTACCTGATTCTGACTCAGACCACAAACTGTGTGTCAGCAAGCCTGCTATGTGATGCTAATGAGTGCGGTCCTAGGACCATACTTTGAGAAGCACTCAGCTCAGACACTTCAATTTATTTAAAAGTTTAAAACCAAACCCAGCCCTTACCACCCTGTTTGGCTCCTTGAAGGCTTATGGGCCATTTTCCTATTTTAGTGGGGAAACGAGAGGGAGGAGAGAGAACAGAAGAACACAGGATGCTGAGGAAGAGGGGGCAGGTCCCCCTCCCCCAGTGGAGAGGTCAACACCAGAAAGCCAAGGGCTTTGTACCCAACTTTACTGATGCCACCTCTGCCACCACTGGCCAATGATGTACAATGTCAGCCATCTTATTAAGAATGGATTGGGGGTGTGTGTGCATGGGCACTGGTGTGTGAGTTTAGGGACTCAGGCTGGGATGAGAAAAGAAATGGAATGGGGGTTTGATCCTCTTTGATCTAACCCTAACGGTGCTCACAGAGATGAAGAGACATCTTCATCTAATATTACAAATTATTATAATAAAATAATGTAAAGTGCCCCAAAAGGAGTAATACGAGTATTGTGGGAACCAGGCAGAGAAGGGAATGAATGACTAATAACTCTGTGTGGGGGGAGGGGGAGGGGAGGGCTCGCAGGATGATTAGTTGATGACCTACCACAGACCAGCATGGTAAACAGTAATTTCATCTTCACAACAGTGTTGCAAAAGGAGGTATTCTTTTTATATGGATGAATGTGGATCTCAGGAAGATTGGTTGTATATTCAGGATCGGACAGCACAACTTGGACGCAGCTCTGTCCAACTCTGAAATACGAGGTGTGATTTCCCCCTAGGATTCATTTGGCTGTAATCTTGGGTGAGTCACTTCCCCTCAGGTTCCTCACCCGTGAAAGCAGGGTTGGGCCCCCTGTGTGGTACAGATCTCCTCCCCAGCCCAGAGCAGGGAGGGGCCAACAAAGATCTCATGTGCAGAATCGCCTTCCTGAAAGAAAGGAGGATCCTGCATTCTGAGAGGGCCCTTTGCCTTCCCAGGACCTGTCATCACCAGACAGGATACCCCCTATGCCCCGCCAGGCTTTTGAGCTACGACTCTCAGACCTCCTGGCGAGCATGGCCATTCCAAAGTTGGGAATACTTCAGTGAGTCCCAGGGAAACAGGGTATTTCTCTTTCTGATTTCATGCTTTGACTCCTGATCTCCCATCTCTGTTAGAAAATTTACTGCTCCTCAGTGCAGTGTGGGATAGAGGATGTCTTCTTTATTAGCAGTTAAAAGATCTTCTTTTTGGCCACTGGTGGCCCCAGCAGCCCAGGGTGGTCACAAAATAAATGGGCCGGGAGGAAGACAGCAAGGCGGGGGTCCTCTCGGGGAAGCCCCGGGAGGACCACACATCAGGCTTAACCTCCCATAGCGTAAATGCAAACACAAGGAAAATCATCCCTGGGTGGTGTCAAATCCCTGGCTCAAGGCTGTTGGGAAGAGAAAAGACACCCCCTCATGTCCCTGGAAGCTAACATGTCACCAGAAATCCTCTCCTGCTGCAAAGCCGTGCCCAAATCCCACCCCAGGAACAGGGCTGCACATGGGCCCCCAGAGTATCCTACCACAAGCACAGAGCAAAGGACGTGGAGACTGATCATCCCCTTCCTGGGGCAGCAGCCATGGACAGAGCCCAGGGTCACAAAGGTCTCCAGGGGGCCACTCCAGCAACAGCCCCAGTAACAGTTAACCTCCAGTAATAGAGGTGTTACTGCTTGGGTGCTGCACATGAGCTCTGTGGGGGGGTGGGGGGGGGACACTGGTGGCCGAGCCCTAGCCTTTGGTCCATAGTTATTTGTCCAGTCTTCCCAGCCAGCCTGCCAGCTCTAGGGGACACTGTGTGATGCTTTGACACTCAGAATGACCAAGTGTTTTAGACCAAATATTTCCCACCTGTGGAAATAGGCAGACCAGCTCTGCCTATTCTCAAACCACGAGACGCAAAGCAAAGCACATTCGTCCGATTCTCCATACAGGTCAGGAGAGCTTTGGCTTCTATTAGTAACAGGAGCAAAGGCTTGCTAGACACTTTTATATGAGTTGTCTTATTTATTTCTTAAAGTAACCCAGTGTGGTGGATGCCCGTTATTATTCCTTTTTTACAGATGAACAAACTGAGGCTTAGTGTAGTAAGTGGTGAAGCACGATCAGCACCAAGGCCATTTGGGTCCTGAGCCTGGGCTCTGGACCACCCACCGAGGGGCAGATCCTGGGCTCCTCCCAGAGTTAGGAAAAATCCATCACGCCTTCCATCCGACGATGACCAGCTGGTGCGAAGTGTTCAGGGGTCCTCTCCCTCTTGGGAAAAGAGGAAGCAGTTACTCCAGAAATCACGGGGCACATGTTAATGGGGGGGTGGGGAGAGCTGGACTGGGTGGGGGAGGGGAGAACACATGTTTAGCACCAGGAGGCCACTTGGGATCCAGCCACCTTGGCTTGGCAGCCTCTGTAGACCCCTGGATGCTGATCCCACTCAGAGCGTAGGTCCCGGGCCTTTCCCTTGGCAACTTGCTCTCCTCCTGCAACTTATTCTGAGCTAAGTGTTCTAATGGGCTGTTGGCTGCCCCTAAGTCCCCTGTTTCCTCCTTTCAGTCACAAACATTTTCACGGGGCCTTTTAGAAGTAAAGATGTGAAGTGTTGGGGATTTGTGGCACCACAGGAGGTCTGAGGGAAGATCTCAGATTGAACCCTGCAGGTTGCCACCCAGCCTGGGGATCCTCATATTCAAGGGGCAGAAAAAAACCTTGTGGGGTGTGGCCAAGATATGGAAACAACCCAAGAGTCGTAGACAGAGTAGATAAAGAAAATGTGTTGTATTTTGTGTGTGCATGTATTATATATATATACACATATATACATTATATATGTGTATATATACACATATATAGTTTATATATATATAATGTGTATATATACACATATATACACATATATATGTGTATATATATAGTTTGTATATATGTGTATATATACACATATATAATGTATATATATAATGTATATATGTATATATACATATATATAATGTCTACAATGTTTATATGTATCTATACATATATAAGGTATACAATGTATGTATATATACATATATACAATGTATACAATGTATATATATGTATAGATACATATATACAATGTATACAATGTATACATTGTATATATAATGTCTACAATGTATATATGTATCTATACATATATCATGCATATATGTATATATACATGTGTATATTATATATACATAGTTATTATATATATTATTTGTATATAAGCACACACACATACAGAATGGAATATTATTCAGCCTTCAAAAAGAAGGAAATCCTGCTTTTTGAGACAACATGGATGAATCTGGAGGACATTATGCTAAACTGAAATAAGCCAGACAGAGAAAGACAAAGAGTCCATGGTCTCACTGACATGTGGAATCTTAAAAGCCAAACCCCTAGTAACAGAGAGTAAGCTGGTGGTTACCAGGGCTGGAGCAGGCACAGGAGACGGGGGAGGTTAGTCAAAAGGTACAGACTTTCAGCTATAAAATGCATATGTTCTGGAGACCTAACGTATAGCGTGGCGATTAGAGTTGATAATACCGAATCCTGTATTTGAAATGTGCTAAGAGAGCAGAGCTCAGGAGGTCTCACCACACCCCCACACAGAGAGAAGTGTGTCAGGTGATGGATACGTTAATTGGCTTGATTGCGATTGTCATTTCACAGTGCACATGTGTATCAAAACATCGAGCTGTACCCCTGCGATATCTACAGTTCACATTTGTCAATCGTATCTCAATAAAGCCGGAAGGAAAAAAAGTGGCATCTGCCTGAAGAGCTATCCCAAACAAGAGATTAGAGAGTGGGACTGGGGATGGCAGGGAGAGGGCCTGGATACACTCCCCGGGCAGGCGCACGTCCGCCTAAGCTAGGAAAGCACGGAAGACTGTTTTCTTGTTGTTGCTGTTATTAATTTTCTCACAGGGGTTTCCTGAGGATGGGGTCAAGCATGATGCCATGCGCTCTCTTGTCCATGGGCTAAAGTAAACCTCCTGACCACCTGGGGAGTAGATCCCTGCAGTTAATTAGTGTCCCGACACCACAGATGAGAAATTAGGCTCAGCAGAGTTAAGTAACTGGTTGAATGTGGCTGAGTTAGCATGTGGGAGAGCTGAGGTTCCTGCCCACATCTGGCTGCAAAGTCCACACTCTTAACCATTAAGTGCATCCTCTCCCCCACCCTTGAGAAGGATTGGTGAGCTCCCCATTCCCAGAGGTATGCAAGGGATGCTGTCACTTGCCTGATCACAGGAGTCACCCGAGATGCTCCTCAACCTCCAGTGGCCCAGGCCTCACCCCAGAACCACAGCCGAATCTCTGGGGAGGGCCCCAGAGCCTGTGTTTGGGAACGTGGAAGCTGGCTTTAGGGGAGTCCTTCCCTGAAAGGAGGCTGGACCAGATGTCCTCTCAGGGTTCCCAACTTCTGTGTGGCCTGAGATTCTGTGATTCTATTTTTAGGGCAGGTCTTTCCTGAATCGATGTGTCAGACTTTCTGGCACCTTCTGATGGCTCCGGGGCACCTGAGCTGTCTTCAGAGCTGCCCTGATGCTCCAGAGATATGTGTGTGGAGCAGGGCTGGGAAGAGTCTGGGGGGGCGGGGTGCAGGAGGCAGTAGAGGGAAGCCACATTCGCTGAGTGGGAGGGGACAAAATGAGGCGAAGAAAGCAATGGCTGATCCTCTCCACCCGGAGGCCAACAGCAGGGAGGCTGGTCTTTGTTACCGCCCTTCCTTGCAGAAAAGTTATCCCTTATCAGAGAGTATGGACGGACAGAAGGAGGTTTCCATGGGCCATTTTCCCCACTGCTTTGGGGGGATGGAAGGTGGTTTTGGGGGAAAGGGTAGAGGAGATGCTGTAGGGAACCCCCACTGGTCCCAAACGGTGGCAGTGGTTGTGGAGCCTTCAGGAGTGCCCATGCTTCTTCCGTGTCGGGCACTGTGCTGAGTCCCTGCATGCGGCCTCTCAAGCCATCCTCACGAAAGTCCCAGGAGCACGGCCACTGCTGCCATGTGCCAGAAGAGTTAATAAGGGAGTCAATTAGGGAGTGAGGTTACTTGTCTCCAGCCCCACATTGACTAGCAGAGCCTTCAGATCTCCTCAATGGTGAGGCCACACTCCAACCAGCTCCCAGAGGACTTCAGTGTTTATTTATTTATTTTTTTCTTTCGAGAGGGAGAGAGAGGGGGAGAAGAGCAGAGGGGGCGGGGAGGGGTTGAGAGAGAGAGAGAGAGAGAGAGAGAGAGAGAGAATGAATCTCAAGCAGACTCTATGCTCTGTGCAGAGCCCGACACGGAGCCCCATGTGGGGCTCGATCCCACGACCCTGGGATCATGACCTGAGCCAAAATCAAGAGTCAGACACTCAACCGACTGAGCCACCCAGGCACCCCTAGTGATTCTTAACTTCATTTTGTATTACTGACTTTTGTTGACAACATGCCCAAAGCTATTATTTTGTCCTAACAGCTAATGATCAATGATATTATTTACCTAATCCTGCTCTGCGTGCTTTACATGTACTGATCCATTTAGTCCTGGCAACAACCCTACAGGGTATTATCATTATCCCCATTTAGCAGATGAGAAAACAGAGCCTTGAAAAGGTTGAGTAACTTGTGCCAAAGGCTGTAAACTGGTATAACCAAGTTTCAATCTCAGTGTTTGACTCTGAAGTTTACACTATTAACCATTATTCTACACTGCCTTATTCCAGAGAAGTACAGACTTTGCCCGCCCCCAACCCTCTATACAGGGAATTTGGGGCTCTCCTGAAATCCTCTTTTGGGGTCTGGCTCTCGGTTAACAATACCTAAGGTTCAATTTAAAAAAAAAAAAAATCAAAACTTGGGCGCCTGGGTGGCTCCGTCGGTTAAGCGTCTGACTTTGGCTCAGGTCATGATCTCACTGTTCGTGATTTCGAGCCCCACGTGGGGCTCTGTGCTGACAGCTTGGAGTCTGGAGCCTTCTTTGGATTCTGTGTCTCCCTCTCTCTCTCTGCCCCTCCCTCCCTCATGCTCTCTCTCTCAAAAAAACCAAAACACGTGGGAAAAAAAAAATCAAAACTCAACGATTTCGCTTTATTCTTCCAGGAAGACCATGTACTGGAAGACGGGAGTGAAGGCCTAGGGCCTTTGGCCAGGCTGCTCTGAAGCTTGCCTTTGCCCCTTTGCCGATTCTAGATTCTGGGGTCTCCCCCAAGGCTGGGGAGAGGTCACATCCTGCTGCGCTTCGCTTTCTGAATGACCATGCCATTGGGCAGCTCCGTCTCCTCCCTGGTCCCTTGCCCTGAAGTTACTGGGCTTGTATTTGCCTTTCTGGTAAGATGTGATCCAGGGGTCCGGTCCGGGGTGGGGTGGGGCAGGGGTGGGTATCTGGGAGTGCAGCAGGTGGAGGAAATACTGTAACTAGATCACAGGTGTCTGCAATTTTTGTTTACATCACAATCACCTGTTCAAGAGCAGATCGCTGGGACCCACCTCCAAGGATTCTGATTAAATTTGTCTGAGGTGGGTTTTTTTTAATATTCTTTTTTTTTTAAATTTTATTCAAATTCAAGTTAGTTAACATATAGTGTAATAAGTGTTTCAGGAGTAGAATTTAGTGATCCATCACTTATATAGAACAGCCAGTGCTCATCACAGTAAGTATTTCCTTAATACCCCTCCCCCATTTAGCCTAGCCACCCAACACCCCTCCAGCAACCCTCAGTTTGTTCTCTGTATTTAAGAGTCTCTTATGGTTTGCCTGCCTCTCTGTTGTTATCTCATTTTTCTTTTCCTTTCCTTATGTTCATCTGTTTTGTTTCTTAAATTCCACATATGAGTGAAATCATATGATACTTGTCTTTCTCGGACTGACTTATTTCACTTAGCGTAATACCCTCTAGCTCCATCCACGTTGTTGCAAATGGCAAGATTTCATTCTTTTTAGGCCTCAGGAGTTTAATAAAGGCCCATTGACAAAGGCTGACCAAGGTCAGAGTCCACATTATCTGCCCAGCCCGCAGTTGTAATCAAGAGAAGGACTCTCGGTGAATTCTATTCGTGCCTGGGGCAGTGGCACAGGTGTGGAATCCCAGAGGGACAGGGTAGGGGCTCCTGGGCTTGGATCCTGAGCAGGACGAAAGGAGAGGGAGTCCCTGGAACTTCTTTACACCTGCTCCTCCCTGATTCTGAGCAGTGGCCTGTCCTTCCCCTCTCCCCTGCCTCCACTTACCGGCCTTCACCCAGCCTCTCCTGAGTCTCTGCTCTGAGCTTTGCGAGCTGCTGGGGGATGCAAGACTGAATTTGATAGGGCAAGACATAGTTCCTGGCCTCAAGGGACCCAGAGTCTAGTTGAGAAGGTGGACAAGCCAAGCGAGAAATGTCAATGAACCTGGGACATTGAAACCAGGGGACTGTGGGAGCACAGAGCACAGCCCAGGGGGCAGGAAAGAGGGTGTGGGGGAGGGAGGTGGTTCCGAGTCAGAGGCCACAGTGGTGGGGAACCTGCCAGGTAGGGTGACTAACCCACCAGTTTGCCGGGGATGAGGGGGATTTCACTTTCAGTGAAAGTCCTGGGCAGACCCTACAGGGAGGGCAGGTTGAGGTCACCTTCGGAAGGACCTCAGAGCTTCCCGGAGGCACAGAAGAATCTTTCAAGACACCAGACTCTCTCTCCAGCAGAAAGGAGGTGAAAGATAGCTGGGGAGTCTGGAGGTTTGGGACCCACTTCTGAATACTCTGGCCTCTTTCACAAACCTTGAAAGGTCCATTGAAAGACAGAGGGCTGGACCAGATCACCTCAAGTTTCAAGTAAACAGATGAATTACACTCTATGACGCCGTAGGAGGAATGGCAACCAAATTCCTTCTTAATTGAGCTCTTCCTGTGCGACAGGACTGTGGTCAAGTGTCTAAGAGAGACGGTCTTATTTATTCCCCGTAACTTCCCTCCGAGGCAGATTTCATTACTCCCATTGGACGGATGAGAAGACAGAGGCACAGAGGGAGCAGATCATCTGCCCCTTAACTGAGGAATAAATAAAGATCCACGGAATATTTTCTCTAATTGGTTGATGTGAAACACCCCAACGTTTTAAACAATGCTCACCTGTCACAGAATGTAGAACCAGAAATGAGGAAATGACTTAAGTCAAGGCACAACATTTAAAAAAAAAAAAAAAGACAAATCCAGCAGAGGGGGTCAAAATGAATCGTAGTGTTTTAAGTTGCATCCTGAATGTCTAAGGTGAACCAAGAAGCTAGAGCCTCCGCAAGCCTGTTTTCCCAGGTGGAAAGGTGCTTTCTGGTTGGAGAGGAAAAGTAGCATTTGAAAAAAGAATGAAAGATCAGTTGCATTTCTGGAACACGGTGAATAACAAAGGGGGCCTCTGTCGTTCTCTGGGTCCGGCAAGGTGACACTGCTAATCCTAAAATCTATCCCGCAACCACCCGGCCAGGGAGAGGCCCCTGTCCCCCAAGCCCTCACCAGATAGTCACACAGGCTCAGTCGGAGGACGAGGGTAACCTTCCCTTGGTAGTGGCCCTTCTTTCTGGAAGGAGGGCTCACAGCAGCGTTTTCTAAACTTTCTGACTACAACCCTCGGTAAGAAATACATTTTCTGTCACGACCCAGCACAGACTTGTATATATGTTTCAGAAAACAATACCTATCTGTACTGAATGCAGTGCACTCGTTTTTCATTCTATCCAAATTCGTTTTAAAGCTGGTCATGACCAGCTGAATTGATTTCACTAACCGCTAATGGTTTATGATCCGCAGTTTAAAAAACCTCCAGCCTGGTGAGAAGGGCCAGGGAAACTGAGCAGGAGACGTTAATGACGGAATTTACGCTGCAATCACTATCTCTACCATTGTGCCTTTGAATGATGTTTTGTGTTTACCCCACATTCATCCAGTTGGCGTGTTTCTCAAACCGTTGTTCCATGGATCACCTTTATTCCAGATTTTTAGTAGATGTTTTTCTCCAAAGTGGTTCTATGGTCAGACAAGTTTGGGAAATGATAAATACCATAGCCACACCTGACACGTCACAATGCATCTAGATGTTCAAGGCTCTGAGAAGGTCTGCTGTGAAGGAACCAGTCTAACTCTATTTATCTAGCCTTTTCCGGACTATTTTGGCCACAGAGCCACCGATTCCCTTATGGCAACACTGGTGCTCCCCAGAAACCAGTCAGGGCCTGGCTGCTTCATATTTTCCTTTGTGAGCCTTACCCTATCCCTGTGAGGCCAGAGAGGCAGGTGTTAGGGGAACGCTGATGGAAAAGACAGTTCACCTACTTGTCTGCTTCCCCACATGGAAGGGGGGCCAGAGCAGGGCCAGACCCAGGCCTTCTTACTCTCAGTCAGATGGGGGAGCCCTCAGACAGTCCTATGCTCCTGAAGGGCTACTTTCTGGAAGGGCAGAGAAAATCCCTCTGTCCTGACATGTATGCAGGGACAGTGGAAGGGTGCTGAGTGTCCCAGGAGTTCAAAGCTTAGCCTGAAGTCCCTTTAGCTCTTTAATCTCCCTGAAGGTGGGAAGGAGATGGGGGCCTTGTCACCTCCTTCCCTCCACTCCTGAACAGGGGTTAAGCACCTCGCCAGTCATTGTGCGGACAGAACAGCCACCTACTCCCCGAACTTCCAGCTCTTGTTACAGTTCAGATCAACCTTGGCTGAGGACCCCATGTTCAGATTTGTGAAACAGCTCTGCTGGTTTCTTTTATTATCTTGGAAAATGTCATTTGTTTCTCTAGATACAAAAGAAACGCAGAGATATATAATAACATTTTTTTCTCCTAAAAAATGAAGAAATTTCTTCTCTCTTTTTTTATTATTTTTTATTTTATTATTAAAATAATAATTAAAATAATTAAAATAATTTTATTATTATTATTTTACTTTATTATTTTTTTTATTTTGAGAGAGAGAGACAGAGAGACAGAGAGGGAGAGAGGGAGAATCCCAAGCAGGCACCATGGTGTCAGTACAGAGCCCAATGCAGGGCTTGACCTGCATTTTTTTTTAAATGATGCTTCGGGGGCTAATCGTGCACGCCTGAGCACGTGCGTGTAGGCTAGAATCCTAGATGAGGAGCTGCTGGCATAGTCAAGGCACAGACACGGCTGTAGGTGGTGTTAGGGGCTATCTGGTGGCTCTACTCCGGTGGGGGGATCCCAGGGAGACATGTGGGGTTTCCCTTTCCCATCGGAAGTTTTGTCCAGCCAGCTTCATGCATCGACACTGGACTCAGGAAACATGGGGTGTGGTTCTGCCCTGTCTTAAACCAGCTCTGTGACCCTAGGTAAGATACATATCTAACCCGGTTGTGTCCCTGCCTTTGTAAAATCAGGGTGTTGGAATACAAGCTGTGGGGACCCACCCGCTTCTTACTCTTTATGAATCTGATATATGTTCTCGGTGAGTTTTCCAGTGGTGGGGAAGGGCAGCACTAACCTCTTGTTACTCCCTCATCGTCCCTCCATTCTGGAGACACTTCTCATTTAGCACCTGGTCTTTGGCCTTGTTCTTTGGGAGAGGCCAACTGAGCCATGTGGCTCGCCCCTATTATCTCCTCCCACAAAAATAGGATCTCCACGTGGACTGGGATTTAGTGGGTCTCCGTCACCTCTGTACTCCAGCATCTGGAGCAGCACCGTCAGCAGAAGTAACTAAGGTACTCTGAGTTATTCCTTCCTTATCAATGACAACATCGAGGCTCAGAGGGATGGAGTCATCCAAGATCTCTCTACTCAGTAGAAATAGTCTCAGTAGAAACAGGCGAGGTCTGTTTGACCCCATGCTGCCATTTCTCTACCCTGGGGGAGCTCACAGAATTCTGGAGGAGTCAGGACACGTGGCGATACACGTGGTAGCTAGAAAGACCAATAAGAAAGGAGCAAGACACTTGGTGGGGTGTATGGAGTGGTTCTAGGTGAAATACCGGTGGGGGGAAGGCGGAGGCAGGAGAGGGACAAATAGAGGAAAAAGAAGTGGTTCTTTGTGGCAGTGTCTTTGCACAGTTTATAAGCCCCAATTACTTCCTGCTGCATTGCACGGGTTCCTTGTTTGACCCGAATGCCCTCCCACCCTCTCCGGAGACGCTCACATACAGCAAATATTTCTTGCCACCTAAGAATCAGGAGTAGATGCTTTCAGGTGCTATCGCTCATTTACATATCATTTCCAGATGAGAAAACTAAGGCCCGAGACATTAACTAACTTGCCTAAAATCACAAAGCATGTAAGTTGCAAGGCTGAGACTCAAACTTTGTTTTTTTTTTTTTTTTTTATTTTTTTTTCAATGTTTTTTATTTATTTTTGGGACAGAGAGAGACAGAGCATGAACGGGGGAGGGGCAGAGAGAGAGGGAGACACAGAATCGGAAACAGGCTCCAGGCTCCGAGCCATCAGCCCAGAGCCTGACGCGGGGCTCGAACTCACAGACCGCGAGATCGTGACCTGGCTGAAGTCGGACGCTTAACCGACTGCGCCACCCAGGCGCCCCTCAAACTTTGTTTTTGACTCCTAGTCCAGTGCTCTTTTTTCTATAGTAGTGATTCTTTTTTTTTTTTTTTCTATATTTATTTAGAAAGAAAGAGAGCAAGTCAGGGAGGTGTTGAGAGAGAGAGAGAGAGAGAGAGAGAGAGAGAGAGAGAGAATTCCAGGCAGGCTCCATGCTGTCAGCACAGAGCAAGATGTGGGGCTCAATTTCACCAATTGTGAGATCATGACCCGACCCGAAATCAAGAGTCAGATACTCAACCAACTGAGATACTCAGGTGCCCCTCATAGTAGTGATTCTTAACTTGAGGCAGGCTGTGGGTCCCTTTGGAAATTTTCCCCCGGCTGTGCGTGAACTTTCTGTGTGTGTGCACTGGGGTTCATTCCCAATCCTATGATTCAGGGTGATGCCCAGATCTTGGTTAACTTGCTCTGCATTTCTTGAACTGTGAGGGACCCCTCACAGGAGCAGCTGTTTCACAAGAACCTATTAACACCCCCTCGAAGACAAAGGCAACTTAAAAGAGCTGGTTCATCACAGAGCCGGTCCCTTCATTGCAGGGCCAAGCAGACCCGGAAACCATCAAAAGCTGAGGCTGGGAAACCCGGCTTCCTGCTTCTGGCCTCAATTCCCCGCCACCATCACCACCGAGACCACTAACAATAAGACCAAACCCAATACGTGCCCTCCCCAAGTCATTCTTCTCGTGGTTTATCTCCCTGCTTCCTGTTGATCTTAAAGGTGGCTTTATTTCACAGCCTCTGACTTCTGTTGACAGCCCACGGCCACCCCCCCAGCTTGAGAGGAAACAGCATTGAAAAAGGACCAAGAGAAGATGGAAGGTGGGAAAGAGCAGGGTACTAAGGGTCAATGTCCCGCCTCTCTTCATCCATTTTGCTGGAAAGGTGGGGGATTCTCTTCCCACCCTCCAGTGTGACAGTCCCAGGGAACTCTGGTCCAGACGCTATCAAACACTGCCAGGGATAACCCTGGACGAATCTTGGCTATTGGTTTTGACAACTGTACCTACAGACTCACCAATGGTTGTAGGGATATGGAAGGCATCATTGCTCTCTGGACCTATGCAACCAGTAGAGGACTGGATCACAGGACATAGGATCCTTGGGGACAGTTAATGATAAATGCCCTTTCCCTCTCTGCCTCTGTCCCATGGAAAACCAAATGTCATTGGCCCATTTTTCTCTTTTACCCCCCAAATCCTTCTTCCAGCCATATTTGGAACTCCAACCCCTCTAAGAGATCTCCCTGGAGCCCTGCAGTGAAACTTAACTCTACCCTCATCCAATCTCTTAGCCTCCCTTTGCTATATTATTGTACATCTTCTTTGCTAGATTGTGAGCTCTTGGAGGGGTATGGATGACCACTGAATCACTCTTTAAAGTTTTTTTTTTTTTTAAGTTTATTTATTTTGAGAGGGAAACAGCATGAGCAGAGGAGGGGCAGAGAGAGAGGGAGAGAGAGAATCTCAAGCAGACTCCACGCTGTCAGCACAGAGCCCGACGTAGGGCTTGATCTCAGGAGCCATGAGATCATGACCTGAGCCAAAATCCAGAGTCAGATGCTTAACTGACTGAGCCACCCAGGAGCCCTTTATCACTCTTTTTTAGAAATTGTACAACTAACATATGTTTGCTGTTTGGAAATAGAAAATTCCGAGAGCCCTCCCCCGCAACAAAAAAGGATAAAATTTATCCATGATGCCCCAGCTGGGACTTGTAGCATTTTGGTGATCTTTCCATTCTCCTATGCAGACACACACACTCACACACACCACATTCACTTAGAGTAGAATCTGTTCTATTTTGAATTCTCTAACTCCTTTTATGCCTGCTTAATAATCTTAAGATATTTTCATATCAACATTTTATTTCATTGGAAATCACTGCAGAGCGTCCTATCAGACAGTTGTATCACGTTTTTTTTGTTTTTGTTTTTTTTTTCCTACCAGTCTCCTATTGTTGGGCCTTTAGGTTGAGTGTATTTCTTTTTTAGAAAACAGCTTGGGGGCTCCTCGGTGGTTCATTCGGTTGAGTGTCAGACTCTTGGTTTCAGCTCAGGTCATTATCTCACAAGTCATGAGTTTGAGTCCTGAATCGGGCTCTGCACTGACAGCATGGAGCCTTCTTGGGATTCTCTGTCCCTCTCTCTCTTTCTGTCCCTCCCCCACTCTCTCTCTCTCTCTCTCTCTCTCTCTCAAAAGAAATAAATAAACATTATAAATAGATTTATTAAGATATAATTTACATACCATACATTCATCATGTGAAGGTGAATGATTCAGGGATTTTTAGTATGTTTACAGAGTTCTGCAATCATTATCACTGTCTAATTTTAGAAAATTCTCATCTCCCCCAAAAGAAAGCTCACGGCTGTCAGCAGTCACCATATTCCCAGCTCCCAGAAACCTAATCTATACTCTGTATGGATTTTACTATCCATGAGATTTCATATAAATGGAATTGTACGATATGTGGCTTTATTCACTTATAATGTCACATATCACCACTTCTTATCTGCTGCTGAATGACATTTCACTGTATGGCTAATACCACAGTTTGTATATACATCTGTCAGTTGATGGACACGAGTTGTTTCCACTTTTTGGCTATTATGAATAATGCTGGTGTGAACATTTGTAAGGTTTTATGTGAACGTGTGTTTTCAACCTGGGGGGCATATACCTAGGAGTGGAATCGGTGGATGGTAGGGTAACTTCATGTTTAACTTCTTTGAAGATTTGCCAAACTGTTTTCCAAAGTGGTTGGACCATTTTACATTTCCATTAGCGAAGTATGGATACTCCAATTTGTCCACCTCCTGGCCATCACTTATTTTTGTCCACCAAGTGGTTTTTAACACAAGACCTGTCCCTTGAATATAGGAATGGCTGAATCCACATTTGCTGGATCGATCATGCACTTTCCCCAAACAGAAACTTTTTGCTTCTCTGAAACTCATTGACACAATTCATTCCCCAAACACCAAGGCAGATCCAGCCTTTGTACTTGGAGTGGGGGAAGGCTTTGTGGCGGGGGGGGGGGGGGGGGGAAGCGTTTGGGCTGGGAGACAGTTGTAAAGGCAGAGAGTGGCTTTGGGGGTACCATCAACCCCTTGAGACTTTGGTGCAATCACCCACCAAGCAAAGGCTGAGGACAGTAACCCACCTCACGAAATAACGCAAGTAAACTACTCGCCGCAGTTTCCAGACACACAGTGGGTCCTTTTCCCCTTCTCCTCAGGGGGACGAAATGTTGGCTCCCGGATGAGCTGGGGAAGGACATGCCCCTCAAGGAAGGGATATGCAACGACACAGGCATGACAGCACGCGGCTGCGGTGAGGTGAGAAGGCGCAGCGTGGAAATAAAGCCAAGAGTCAACGGGGCCAGGTCCCCAAGGGGCTCCCGTGTGCAAAGGGAGTTTCACCTTTCCTCCACATCACAGACTCTAGGCGGGGAGGGGACAGGACCACAGTTTGTGTGTTAAAGGTCTCCCTTTCCAGCAGGTGAGTGGCACTGAGGGGCTCCGACAGGAGGGCTGAGCAAGGGGGCTGTTGAAATGAACCCAGGCGAAAAATGAGGAGGCTAGACTAGCCCCTGGACACTGGGAACAGCAAGAGGGACCCAAAGGGAGAGAGATTTAGGAGGGGGCGTCAATGGGATATGACGGCCCCGTGGTCTCTCTGCCGGCAGGCTGCCCTAGAGATCTCACCTTTGTAAATTCTCACAACTCTGCAGGACAGACCTGCTTTCCAGGTCTGGACTTGGCACCTAGGCTCAAAGAGAGTTAAGAGATTTGCCCAAAGTCGTAACAGAGGGATACAATTTGAACCCAGCTCTGCCTGCTCTCTTTGTTTTGGCCACTCTGGGAAGGACGTGGCTGCGTTGTCAAGCCCCGGAAGAAGGAGGAGGAGGGAGGGCGAGCAGGGGGGCGCGAGTCCTCAGCGAGGGGCTCACTGGGCTTGGAGGGCAGCCCAGAGCTCAGGTGGGTCAGGCTGAGGGCTGCAAGGCCTCTCTGAGGAGCAAGGCAGACGGTGAAACAGGAGAATTTGCCCAACAGGAGCTGGGACGTCTCTGATCCCCTCTCTTCCTCAGGGGGTTGAGCACAACGTGAAGCCTTGGAAACAGAAATGTGTTGAATGGAGACCATAACCCAGCCAGCCGGCCCTGTTTGGAGTGAGGGTGGCACACGGGCCCCGGGCGGAGAGCAGGCAGCTCTTGCCTCATTCAGAACCCGATCCTTGGCCAGAAGCCTAGATCCTCCGGATTTGGGGCCAACCTGAAGAAGGGGGGTGTCAGGGGCTGGTGGCTGAGGCTGGATCTCCCAAGCAGCCTCGGGCCTTTCCCTGAGCAGTCCCTTCAGCAGGGCCGAGAGACGCCAACCCCTTGTTGGAAAAATCCACACTCGCAGCGTGGGGGCCTGTCCCAGGCCTGCCTCCCAGGAGCAGGTGAGCCGAGGGGGCAGTGTGGAGATGGCGCGAGATCCCCTGAGTAGGAGCGTGGGGAAGGGGCGCCAAGAGGGGAGTCCTAAGCTGCCAGGCCTCACACGGGAGGGGAACCCCTCGTTTCCACGTCCCCCCATGCCATACTCCCACGGCCCCCTTTCTGTGCATATCGGCCTTTGTGCGAAAGGCCCTGCTCACTGGGCTTCAAGTTGGCAGAGACCCAGATGGGGACGTGGCAGGGAGCCATCTGGCCTTCTCCCAAGACCCTCGAACCTCCCCGTCCCCACTGCCGTGGCCTTCTCAGCCCAACTACCCCTTCTTCTCTGCCCTGGAGTCTTTACCCGTGTTTACTATCTGTCAGTTAGGCGGCCTCAATCCCCTGCGTGCAGAAAGCCAGCCAGCCAAGCGTGGCGATCCCTGGGCTCCCTCCCCGTGCTTCTCCTTTCCTCTGGCTTGGAGGAGTCGGGGGCGGGGAGGAAGAAAGGCAGTCTGCAGTCTCCCCTCCAATTAAGAGTGACTGTGGCCACGGTCTCTTTGCAGTCAGTTGTCTCTCCCAGAGCGGAGCCGGAGCTCCTGGGGTGGGAGGCAGGGGTGAGGAGGGAAGGTGGCAGTGAGTGAGGTGGGCGGGTAGGTCAGGGGCATGGGGTGTGGTTGTCACAGGACCAACTCGGGCCTGGCTATCCACCTTTCCCATCGGAAGCGTCCTAGGCCACCAAAGGGTGGCCTCCAGCCACTGAGGAGGCAATGGGAGAGAAAGAAGGTGGGAGAAGCAGAAAGAGACAGGAACAGTGAGGGGCAGCACGGGTAGGGCTGGGGGAAGTCTGAGGAGGGGCCTCACATGCCTTCAGTGACAGCGTCTGGACGCCTGGGGTGGACCAGCTCCGGTGCCAGGCACCCCAACATCATCTCTACGAGGCAAGTAGGCTCACCTCCACTTAGCAGCTGAGAAAACCGAGCTCAGAGGAGAAATGTGCCCAAGGTCTCTCAGCTGCTCTGTGACAGAGCTTCTGGCTCCAAAGTTCACGTTTGCTTTCTTCTCCTCGGCCACTCAGCGTCTGCCTCGCCTCATTCTCTCGTCCTGGAGTAGAGTCCGTGGGCCCCAAGCACAGCACTGTGTCCTCTCACCAAACGGGGCTCTGCCTTCTGGAGGGACACATGCCCCTACGTCTCAGGTCTGAGATCTGTTCTGGAAAAGCCTGTCTCACAGCAAGGATCACTCGAGCTGCCCACCAGCTTCCCAGCATGAAGCCTCCATCCTTGGAGGAGGGGAGAACAGGCAGAGGCACAGGAGAGGCAAGAATTGGGAGTCCCAAGCAAGAAAGAAGCTACTTCTCTCTCGGGAGAGACACAGTGGCTCAGAGACACCAGCCTTTGATCCCTGATCCTCAGTCACTGATCATCTTGGGCAAGTTGTTTCGCCTCTACGGGACTGAGGTTCCTCGCTCCTAAGACAGGGTAAATAATATTGGAACCTGTCCCCCCAGCCGCTGGGGGGGGGGGGGGGGTGTTGTCCAAAAGTCCATCTTCCAGGTAAAGCACTCAGCTCACTGCCATCCACGCGGCAGAGGCACGGTGCCTAATAGCAGAATTTATCATTCCTGAACCTTCTACCTCAAGGCTGACCTCTCCCAGGCCCCACACTGCACACTCTGGGGGTCTCAGGGAAACACCGCTGATGGTCAGGGCACAAGGCCACTCCACAGGACCTTCACTCACCGGCACATAACACGACTGGTCCAGGCTCACGGCTGCCCATCTGGCAGGACTGGGAGCTCCCCCTGCTTTGTTCAATGTTGGTTGTCAGGGGCTTTCGAGTGAGGGATCAGCTCCAGCTAGGAGGAAAGGGAAAACTCAATTACAGACCATTAAGCCAGAAGGAGATCTGAGGGGAAGGTGGCCTATGGGTCCAGTCCCTCCCAAGGTCTCCCTCTGCTGTCCCAGTGAGTGGCAAATCTGGTCCACCCGGAGGCCAGCTCAGGGGACAGCTTGCCCCATACACACCCTGCTCCCACCAGGGCACACAAGCCCCGGGGCCTGTGCCAGCTAAGCCCTTGGTGGTGTTCCAGGTGATAAACTCTCAATATTTTTACTCCTTTTCTTAAAGAGGAGGCTGAGCACAGACAGAAGGGTGGAGGACCAAGCAGGGCGAGGTGGGAGTGGCAATGGTCTTTGAATGCACAGATCACACCCAGAAAAAGAAGCCCTGATGTTAACCAGACCTTCCCCTCTGGAGACACATTGATACAAGAGTTCTCGATGACTTCCCTCACCCCAAAATACCTCATCAGGTGTTTTTTCAATCTCAGATGGTTGAAACATACCTGCTAAGAGAAATTCCAGGGAGTCGATGTTTTATCTTATCAGGATGGTTTTTAGTGCCTCTATAGACCAGAGTCCTGGTTAATGCCCAGTTGGCCTACTTCTTACTCCGGCTCTGGAGTAAGACAATAACGCTCTGGTTGTGACAAACAGTGCTGGTTCCTCAAACTTCCAACTCAAGGAAAATTCTCTGCACGGGGAAATGTGCCTTGGGAGCTGAGAGTACCAATGGCACAGAGCTCCAGTGATCCTCCAGGCATAAGTTCTCAGAAGAGAGGACAGTGTTGACCAGAGAATCCATCAGAGAAGTTTGTTTCCTAAGAGGAATGGAGAGGCCATTGCTGAGAAGGGAAGCGTGGGCAGGGGAGGTAAGAAGTCACAGTGCTTTCTCCACAGCCATGGCCTGAAAACCTGGCACCCCAAAGAGCTGGTCCTGCCCTGGATCGGGTCCCATCTCCCAGTGGCAGAGACCAGCAGCTACCTTTGGAGGAAGGTACCCCATGTGACGGTCAACGGCTGGGAGGGCAGTGCTGGGAGAAATCTATATTTGGAAGAGGGCGCTAAGTTGGGCGGGTGGTTCCCTGGCCTTATCAAGCCCTTGCAGTCCAGCATGGCACCAGGGCAGATGGGCTGTCCAATCTCCACCCTATTGGACTTGGCTCAGTCCCATGAGAGGGAGGGCCTCGTCCTCACACACCCTGTGCTCGGTGTCACCCTACTCCATTGACCTCACTGGCCTCCATGTCACAGCCAGCTATAATGGGAAGAGAAGTTGGATGGCTTTCAAAGTCAGGGGTGAGCAGAGGCATGGCGCTACCTGCACTGGGCAAACACTGGCAATGGCAAAAGGCAGGGGAGGGGCTTCCGAAGGAGAGTTGACACCTGTTTGATTCCAGAGGCTTTAGAAATGAGTTAAACATCTCTGTCAGAATTCATTCAACTGGGAGTATTGATCATATTTCTCCCCGGTGGCAAAATGGTCACGGTTTAGGTAAATCAAGGTGGCAAATAATCAAGAAAGCGTTCCTTTTCCCACTGAGGTAGAGTGATGGCACAGGTGTGATCTCAGGCTGACAGGTGCTTCACGTGCTCCTCTGACACTATGTGACCTTGGACAAGTTAGAGGCCTTAGAGTTCTCACTTTCCTCACCTGTAAAACTGAGAATATGTTTTTGTGAAATGAAACACAAAGGGCACCTGGGTGGCTCAGTTGGGTGAGCGTCCGGCTTCGGCTCAGGTCATGATCTCATGGTTCATGAGTTTGGGCCCCACAGTGGGCTCTCTGCTGTCTGCACGGAGCCCGCTTCAGATCCTCTGTCCCTCTCCCTCTCTCTGCCTCTTCCCGCCTCTCCCCTGCTTGTGCACTCTCTCTCAAAAATTAGCATTAGCAAAAATGTTGAAATTAAACACAATAATGTATGCTAAGTCCGGAGTACAGAACGTAGGACAGTAGGTGTGCTCCGTGGGTGTTCCCTCCGTCCAAAAACCTCCTTTCTTTTATTTCTCATGGTCTTTGCCTTCTCATTTGACTAATTTGATATTAGTTGATTCTTTTTTTAATGTTTATTTATTTACTTTTTGACAGAGACAGAGACAGGGAGACAGAGAACCTCAAGCGGGATTCCCCCGACATGGGGCTTGAACTCACCAACCGTGAGATCATGACCATGAGTTCATGGTGAGTTCAAGCCCTGAGCCAAAATCAAGAGTCACATGCTCAACTGGCTGAGCCACCCAGGTGCCCTAATTCTGATTATTATTCCATGTGTTTGTTTTTCAAATCTGTGCATTTATTTTAAGAGAGGGAGTGCAAGCAGGGGAGGGGCGGGGGGGGGGGGGGAGAGAGAGAATCCCAAGCAGGCTCCGCACTGTCAGTGCAGAACCCTCTGTGGGGCTGGATCCCACCGCCTGAGCCGAAATCAAGAGTCACGTGCTCAACGACTGAGCCACCCAGGCGCCGCACCCTGTGTTTGTTTTTAAATATGACTGCAAATTCTTTGACGCTCCCTCCTTCAGAAGGTGGCAACTAACATCCCTCCCCTCAAAGACTGGCTGGACCCAGTGACTTGCTTTTGACGAAGAGGGTAAAGCCGAAGTGAAGGTGTGTGACTTCCGAGGCCAGGTCATAAAAGGCATTGCGGTTTCCGCCTTGTCCTCTTTTGGGTTGTCTCTCTTTGGGCCCTGTCACAAGGACAAGCAAGCAGTGCACAGAGGGAGGACGGAAGGTGTCCCGCCAACAGCAAACGCCAACTTGCCAATATCCTGGCAGTAGACCCTCCAGCCCCAGTCAAGCCCTCAGACGACCGCAGCTCTGGCTGGCATCTTAACTGCAACCTCTGGAAAGGTCCCCAAGCCAGGAATGCCCCTGCATTTCTGACCCAAAGGAACCAACAGATATAATAAAGGCAAACTGTTTCAAGCCTCTGCATTTTAGAAGGACTTGTTACACAGCAACGGATTCATACATATCCATTCACTTCCAAAGAGGTTCTGAAACTGCAGAGAGGTAGAGGCCAACTCCAAGTACATGGAAAACGATCAGAACAAGATTTGAAAGATGGGAGTGAATAAATGGGGTGGGTATAGGGAAGAGTCCATTTCCTTCACTTAGAAAATCTGGTTAAAGACAAAATAAAGCGTTAAGTCTTCTTACAAGCCAAGGTGAAAAGGGAAACCTAATGGGCTATTAAAACTGGTTTTTCTTTCATGGGGCGCCTGGGTGGCTCAGTCGGTTAAGCGTCCGACTTCAGCTCAGGTCACGATCTCATGGTCTGTGAGTCCGTGAGTTCGAGCCCCGCGTCGGGCTCTGGGCTGACGGCTCAGACCCTGGAGCCTGCTTCCGATTCTGTGTCTCCCTCTCTCTCTGCCCCTCCCCCGTTCATGCTGTGTCTCTGTCTCAAAAATAAATAAACGTTAAAAAAAAAAAATTTAAAAAAACAAACAAACTGGTTTTTCTTCTCTTTTGGCTCAGAATAAGGATATGCATTTGACATGTGGGCCTCTAGCTAAATAGCACCACAGTATGATGGATGGTGATACTTGGTATCTTACAGATGCTCTAGTTACTGTAGATCATACTGAGCGGGTTTCAAAAGGGGGACACACAGTTCACTTACATTGAGACGCTTTCTGACCATTTTCAGAAACTCTTGGCATCACAAAGACTGGAAAAAATGTACACTGTATTTTGCAAGCTTTTTATATAGGTACTAAAGTATAAAAAGGTTTATAGGAAAAGGCTCCGTCCCACCCCTGTCCCCCACAGGCTAGTTCCTTTTCCCATGGTCAGCCCCCTGTGATTGGTTTCTGGTTTATTTTTCCAGCGATATTTTACAAGAAATAATATATACTGTTTGCTCCCTTTATTACACAAACAGTAGCACACTATAGGTGTGGTTCAGTACTGTGCCTTTTATTATTCAATACTGATATAGGATTTAAAGATCACATTTCCCTTAATTTACCATAGTGTTTGACTTTCTGAGTTTTTAATATTTTATGATTCAAACTTTGGAAATATAAAAAAGAGTCAAGAGGATATAAAGCACTTGTAATCCCAGCATCGAGAAGCCACCACTGTGGCTGTTTGGGTGTGTTCTTTCTGGTCTTTCCCCTACGAAGATGAAATATGTAGTATTTTTAATTTTTCAAACCATGGAAAGAATTTCACATGCTGGAGTTTTCCTCCCATTTACTTGTAGATACTCCCATTCCCTCTCCGTTACTACTAACCATTATATTGTGAGTACATTCAGGTTTTTCTTTCTTTCTTTTTTAATTTTTAAGGTTTATTTTTGAGAGAGAGAGAGAGAAAGCTAGCGGGGGTGGGGCAGAGAGAGAAGGAGACACAGAATCCGAAGCAGGCTCCAGGCTCTGAGCTGTCAGCACAGAGCCCGATGTGGGGCTCGAACTCACAAACTGTGAGATCATGACCTGAGCCGGAGTTGGATGCTTAACCCACTGAGCCACCCAGGCGCCCTTCATAAAGGACCTTTCTAGATTGCCAAGATGAGACAGTTAGGGCCACAAAGCTCGCAGATGGCCCACACCCTGTGTGATGGCACTCAGCTGTCAAGGGGCAGAGAGAGCTAGGAAAGGTCGGCCTTGTTAACAAGGGCCCCAAAGTCCGTTGCTCCCCTGAACACGACTTGGTATCACAGTGATCTGTCCAGTATTGTGGGATTCTCCAGGAAGCTGCCCTAGGTCCAGGCGCTCCCCTTGATCTCGAAGGAAGTTGCCCCTCTGGAGCTTCCTTGCCTGGGAGGAACGATCATGACAATTGTCTCATCCATCACCTTCCAGGGCACAAACCACACCTCCCAATGCAATTTCTTACTGGAAAAGGGCAAGTTACACAGGGCTATCTACTCATTCCTCGTCATCTTCGGTCCTTTTTCAAAGATTGGAAGTCTGGTCACAGTTGTACAAAGAATTCTGGAAAGTATAAGAATGACAACATTTCAAATGGATAACAGTGAAAGGGATAAGCTAGCTAGAGTTTAATCTTTTTCCTAATATGCATTTTCTTCCAGCAGATCAAGGAGATGAGGGGGCGGGGAAAGCGGTAACACCAACAAAGCTAACATTAATTCAGGGCTTACTGATACTGGGGTAAGTTTTGTGTGTATTATATATAATCTTGCTTAATTTTTATAACCGCCCAAATAAGAATTTTTATAACTGCCTCCAAACCGCCCGTTTGATAGGAAAGTGAAGAGCTAGGAATGAAAGTCAGATCTCTAGGACTCCAGGGCATAAACTCTTAGTTTTGAAACTATCATGCTTTGTTGTTGGACAAAGAAAAAGAATGCTACAATGTTGGATGTGGAAGTTGCAGGGTATTATTGGTATTAATTGTTTAATAAGACAATGTGACAGGTCATATGCCATATTCTAGCACCAAAATGACTTGAGAGGGAAAGAAAACGTGAGCCTAGGGCAATGTCAGTTTATTTAATTGATGTCTGCTGTCCCCAGAGATTCACGTAAATTAAGATGAGAGGACAGCAGTTATCTTTTGGAATTAAAGACCATAGAGGTATAAGCTCTCAAGTTTGATTATGTCGGTTAGGAACCCAAGGTTTGCCACTAATTGTGTGACGCCAGGCAGCTACTTCAAACTTTAGTTTTCTTATTGGTAAAATGGGATAATAGCATCTACCTCAGAGGTTTGTTATATTAAATTAATGCATCCAGGGGTGACTGGGTGGCTCAGTAGGTTAAACATCCGACTTCGGCGCGGGTCATGGTCTCATGGTTCGTGGGTTCGGGCCCCGTGTCAGGCTCTGTCCTGATAGCTCAGAGCCTGGAGCCTGCTTCAGATTCTGTGTCTTTCTCTCTCTCTGCCTCTCCCCCGCTCACGCTCTGTCTCTCTCAAAAATAAATAAAAATGTTAAAAAAATAAATTAATGCATCCATCTTAAGCACTTGGTGTTTAGTAAATTCTAGCTATTACATTTAACCCACAGAGTTAGAATGTGTCAATGATATCTATCAATGACAGCAGCCTTCAGTTAAATAAATAATTATCGGCAATACACCACTTGGAAAACCACACTGGGGTTCAGGATGTGGTGTTATATCACTGTCCATTTAAAAACATATCTGTAGTAGTTTGCTAATACAAAGGCCAATCAACACTCTTTGTGGATCCCCCAAGTTGTCCTTGGGTTCCTAACCAAAACCTCATTGTACACTTGCACAGGGAGCCCCCCCCCCCCCCACTGGATTAGTGAACGCCTGCCGGGCTGCTCAGGCAATTTGCCAGGGGGGCAAACTCTGCCTCACCTGGAGGCCACTTTACCCTGAGAGACACAGGTTGGGGAAGGCTTCTCTGACATTGCTACAAGCTCTAATACTTGATTTTCCTACTAGCTGAGAAGAAGGCTGCATTTGGTGATAACCTGGCATGACAGTAAGAAACGGACTTGGAGTCTGAATCCCAGATCTGCCACTTCCTGGGTGCCCATGTAAGAGAAGTTACTCCGCTGCTGTCTAAACCTTGGGTTCCCTTCAGTGGCATTAAACCTACGGTGCAGATCGGTGGATGAAAGGAGATAATGTAATTCAGACACGTAATACAATGCCCACACATGGTAGGCACTTGATAAACCGTGGCAATGATTTGCCTTACAGATCAGACTAATCACGTCAACCGGGACTTTTATCCTAAGCCACTTCCCGACTTTCACTATTTCGTATATATGAGAGCATCTTTTTGCTAAACACATATCATTCACCGTGTCATCAACGTGAACCGTACTGTCTATTGTGAGCCACAGAAATGCAGATTCTATTTTTGGCCAGGCACGGCGGAGGACAAAAGGATGGGCAAGGTACAGTCTCTGTGCTCCCAGAGCGCCCGAGCTGCTAGAGGAGACAGATACATAATCGATAATGTTAATTTAAGACAGGCTGGGAGAAGTATGATCCCAAAGTACTACTGGAGTTCGTAAAGGAAGAAAGTCGTTCTGATGAAAGAAACATCCTCCGTCAGGTGGCAGAGGATGCCCGGAGAGCCAGGAAGGGACCTGAGAGGGTGCAAGCCCTCTGCCAGGTGTGTGGGTTAGGAAGAGGGGTGGAGAGAGGGTCTGCTTACCGGGGAGGAGGGGCGGGGGTTCTGTGGACCACTGCTGGCTTAGAGGGCTGAGTGATTCAAGCAGATACTGATGACAGGTCTGAGCTCCTACGGGTGAGGGCCCAGGGAAGCCATTCTCTCTCTAGCGGCAGGCTGGAGGAGTGAACGGAGAGGTCATTATTTGGGCAAGCGCGGCAAGAGGAATCCGAGAGGCCTTCCGCGTCACGGCAAAAGGCGATGACCACCGCCAGCCTCATGGAGGATGTACCTGGTAGAATCAAAGCTGTTTGGCTAAACTCATAGCCTCACGTATTCCAGGAGGAGGGAGACACCACTCCTTCTCTTCAACCCAGTCGGTACTCGTGGGGAGCATCTTGTGGTGACTCCCGGTAGGGGGCCAGAGTCGTCGCCAGAGCTAATTTTTGTGGTGACACCGTACCTTCAGATAAGGCAAGTGAGTTCACAAGGAACATCGGGCCGGATTCACAGCTAGCGTTTTGGTAGCTCGTTGGCCGTTGCTAGCCCTCCCAGGTAGGTTCTGGTGTGAGATAGTAACAAGACGCTCCCCCCCGCCCTGCAGCACTCTTACATGGCTGTCTGCTGTCACAGAGGGCCGCCTCCACTGGGACAGTCGGGCCAGGCCCCTTCCGTCTCTGCAGCACAGCTCTCCCTCCGCGGCTGGAGCCCCTGGCCCCCCTCACCTGGCTGTGGCCTCCAGGACCAGTCCCGATGAGGCAGGAGGAACTAAGGCGGCTCTAGCTCCGGGGCTCTGGGGACTCACTCAGCATTAAGCCACGCCTGTCTCTGGGCCAGTCATGACCTTGTGTCTAGGCTCCAGCACAGCCTTGCTCCTGGAATTCTGAGTGGTATCGTGTGCCTCGGGTCTGACAACAGGATCTCCATCTGTCATTCTCCTTCCATCTGAGTTCCTGTCCTGAGGAACTATCCCCGGGCCCCTTAAGCTGGAGATCCTGCCATTGCCCCACAGGAAGCAGAGGAAGCGCTGCTCTTGCAGCCTGTGGCTGGGGCTCCGGCAGCATGCTAGGAGACTTGCGGTCCCGCTTTCCTGCTCCGGATTCCTGACTGGGACGTACACTTCCCCGACGAAGTCCACTTTACCAGACCGTGCTTTTGGTCGACTGCCATGTCGCCCGGGGTCCGTGTTTCACCTGCTGGCCTGGACTTCCTGGGCCTCAGCCCGAGCTGTTCTCCCCCACGCCTGACTTTGCTCGGTGAGTGGGGTAGGATTCCAGAGCTCGCCCCACCCAGCCTGCCCTGTTCCTGTGCAGTTAATTGAGCCACACTCAGCCCGACTTTAGCGAGTGCACACGCACGTAGTCTTGCCCAACATTAACCTAAAGGTCAAAGCGGAGACATGAGACCATACCGATACAAAATCATTTCCTATAAAAGATATTTTAAAAACGAAGAGTCTCAATTACCACACAACAAAGTATTTTAAAAGGCCAAACAGAGCCAAACATCGAGGGCCGTGGAAGCCTCCCCTCGCCCCCGTGGGCCAGCAGCTAACATTTTGGAAAACGTTTTTGGTGGTCTTAATGGCCCCAGATTACCTTCATTTAAGTTGAAATGATTGCAGCCAACACTTCTAAACTAGAAATTGGGTAGGAGGTAATCGTTAACCTTAACCAGTGAGCCTAGTAAACACCCCCGGAAGAGTAGGCCCGTGCCCGCCATTAAGCTGGCCGTATCTGTCGGCTCGCTCCTCAAACCGAGCGGTCACCTATTCCGAAGTCAAAGTCTATGAAGCCGGCCACCACTGAAATCCAGCCCCTAGAGCATTACTCAACAGGAAAGGGTGAGTTATAGAACGCAACAACGACTTCCTCCACAGCTCCCGCTCAGAACCTATTGCTTTTGGGAAAACCAATTAGTTTAGATCCTGCCTGTGAGAGAAAATGCTCTTACATCAAGGACAGACACCACACTGGCAAATCCTTGAAGAGGGTCTAGCAGGCGTGGGCTGGGACAGTCACTGCCAACCTTTTTTAAACCCACAAAAGGTACTTGAGGCCAAGTGTACCAGAGGGAACTCCACAAAACTGTCTACCTCTCAACTCCTGAATTTTATAACCATACCACTGTCTCGTTTCCAACCCACCCGTGAGAATGTTACTGCTGTGGGAGATCCAAGCTTTTCTTGAAAAACCTCCAGGCTAAATATCAACCTGAAGGGACACTGGTCTGAGAAGTCCAACTAAATGATACTCCAAATTGGTCTTTCCACAGGGCTCTTAAATTTCCTGGCTTTTTGAGAGGCAGTCTGTTCTACAAGTAGACAAACAGTGAGGACACAATCCTGTCTACAAGATTTTAGACGAGATTTTGTACCGCATACCGGTTGCCATTTTGAAAGCAGAGCTCAGGAGTTTTGGAACCGTTCTGTAGAAACTTCGTATTTAGCAGTGCACCTCCAAGCTACGTTAATACGACCACTCTGCTTCCTCTTTTGCCTTTTACCAAATTAGATTAATACAATCAATGCTATTGATTCTAAGGTATGGAGTTTAGCAAAGAGCTAGTATTCTGGCGAGTGATGGGGGTTACCTGGGACCGAAAATGAGGGTTTTTGGGTGTGTGTTTGTTTTTACTATTGTAAGCAAGGTCAAAGCTGGCCCTGGAGGAGGAAGATCCTAAAGCTGTTTGTGTAGGAATAAAACAAAAGCTAGCTTAATCACCATTGCTTCAGTATCAAGACTTGCCCAACAGAAATGATACAGGTCTTAAAAATAACTATGGGTTGGCTATGTATCCATTTATCTTTCTGCTGGATAAAATACATAACTTTTTTGCTATGAAGTAATATCAAAAGTACCAGAGTTTGTCACATAAGGTATAAATGACATTTATAATATTTCAGGTTGCAGCAGTAAAATCAGCATTTTGATTAACTTGAGAAAATGCACAAAACTCTCATAGACATCTTACAGACTTGAAACTTTAAGGAAAACAATTATTGATTACATAATATACAGGCTCAGTCCTGCAATATATTTCTCTCAATGATTTCCATAGTAACATTTTAAGCATTAATTTGCAGGGCACTCTAGAATGTGTATGTGTTCCCAGGTTATGATCTGATGAGCTTCTAAGGGAAATTATGGTACAGCAGAAGAGCGGGAGACACAGACTTGAAGCCCTTTGCTTAAATCCTGGCTTAGCGGCCTCTGAGCTTTATGTTAGGTGAGCACAGGTTCTCTGAGGACGGATTCTTCTTAAGTCAGAACAAGAAAACCAGGCTGAAGGAATGAATGGAGTGATCTGGTATCTATAAATCTTCCTCAGCCTTAAACGGCACCCAGCAATCCATAATCAGAATCAAGTCCCCAATGGAGGTTCAAAGATATTTTGAAGAAAAGTTCCCACAATGAATTAAAACTAAATTTAGACCCAGGATTGCCCTCTGATGGTCATCTCTTAGAAATGAAATCCCTTTGAAAACCAATGAATTTGCAAGTTTTTTCTATCAGAACTTCCCCAAAAGGCTTATCCTTGTTCTGATCGCTAGCATGTACACTAGATTTTTCTCCACAGAAGATGGTCTTCAAATATATTCATTTAAATAAAGTTGTAGGTAAATTAATGTAGACTTCGAAGCTACTTCTAGAACTAGGGGTGCCTGGCTGGCTCAGTTGATGGAGCACGTGACTCTTGATCTCAGGGTTGAGAGTTCAAGCCCCACACTGGGCCTAGAGCTTACTTAAAAAATAAATCAGGGGTGCCTGGGTGGCTCAGTCGGTTGTGTGTCCGACTTCGGCTCAGGTCAATATCTCATGGTTTGTGAGTTTGAGCCCCGTGTCAGGCTCTGTGCTGACAGCTCAGAGCCTGGAGCCTGCTTCAGATTCTGTCTCTCTCTCTCTCTCTCCTGCTTGTGCTCTGTCTCTCAAAAATGAATAAATCTTGGGGAGCCTGGGTGGTTCAGTCGGTTAAGCGTCCGACTTCGTCTCAGGTCATGATCTCACGGTCCGGGAGTTCGAGTCCCGCACCGGGCTCTGTGCTGACAGCTCGGAGCCTGGAGCCTGTTTTAGATTCTGTGTCTCCCTCTCTCTCTGACCCTCCCCCGTTCATCCTCTGTTCCTCTCTGTCTCAAAAATAAATAAATGTTAAAAAAAAATTTAAAAAAATGAGTAAACGTAAAAAAAATAATTAAAAAAATAAAATGTTAAGTTTTTTTTTTTTTAAATAAAACTACTTCCGTAACTAGATTAAGCAGTCTGAAAGTTTTTAAAATGACATTTTCCTTGGAATGTCTCTCCTATCCCCAACACTGAAAATCAAAAAGGAAAATAAATAAAGCCTCTTGTATCTTAATCAAAGATATAGAGATACCTTGTCTTCCAGGAGTCATGGTGAAGGTTTAAGGGCTGGTTCTTAACCTAAAGGATAATATCACCATAGGCCATTCCTGCTTTGCTGGTATTCATCAATTTCTTCATTCTTGGGGTGATTTGTTGAAAAAAAAGAAAAGTCTCCCAGATCAAAAGTTAACATTTTATCCCAAATCTATACCCCATCTTCTATCAAAACATGAATTCACAATGGACGGACTTACAATCCCAACTAAAAAAACCTCACAAAAAATGTACCCTGGAGCCACATCGGGTCTGGCACACATCTGTCACTAATTTTAGAAATCTGAATTTTTATGGGTGAAATAAATGCTAGCACCTCCTTTTCATTTTCTGTAAGCCTTAGTCTCATTATCTACAAAATGAAAATAACATCTACTTGGTTGGGATGTTGGGAAAGCCAAATTAGATAGTACACAAAAAGCATTTAGCATAATTTTTGATAACAGAAGGCATTAAAAAAGAGAGATGTTATCAATTACCTCCCCAGTCAAAACATGCCAATTATTGAAGGAAGCATTTTATCTCCACTCACGGGCATGAAGAGTAATTTTCTACCATGGTTTCTGAGACATCACTTCAAAAATTGTTTCATCGTGTTCACCACAGGCATTAGAGTCCTTGCTGGTGGTGTTTTTATTGGTGAAATGGGACTTGCTATGACAAAACGCTGAGAATAGTCTAGTGAGGAGAATGATAAGCAACAAAGGAAACGTCTCCTCTTCTAAGTTCTGGGTATTTCACAACCAACATGGTGCCTACAGACTAAAGCGAAGGAAGTTAAAACTCAAAGGACTAGAAACATAGTGGATTGTTAGGTCTATTACACCCTCTAGTGGCCAAAAAGAAGATTGTTCTTTTAAAAATCTTGGTTTGGTCAAGATAGCAACTGGATGCGTATGTATCACCCTTGAATTTAAAAAATAACCAGCTTGCCTTTATGCGCTTTTTACCTTCACATTTACTCCATGCTGAATGAAAATACTAAGCACTAGAGGACAAGGCACAGGCAGCACACCTCTCATCCTAAATCAATTCTCAAATGTAACTAGAGTTAATCGTCTTTGTTGCTTTATGGAAGGGAATTTTGAAATGTGTATCTTTCTAAAGCAGCAATTTTTCACCACAGGGTTATTTACAAGCCAAGGTAATAATTAAATATGCCCAAGACTATGAATCTATTCTTCTCTGCCCAAACCCTTCATTTTTATAATGGGTAATTATAGTAAAAACTTCAATTAACCAGAACCCTCAATTAACATGATTTCCCTTCTTGCACTCTATTTTTAGGACAAAGTGGAAAAAAAATCACAAGTCGTTCATGTGAAGGACCGGGTTTGAAAATCTTCTAGGATGAATTATACTAAGTAGGAAAAAACCCACATTCACACCGTGATAACCAATATATAGGAGACCCATCTATCTATAGATCATCAAGAGCTGGAAGGGAATAGCTTTATTTTATTTTGAATGTTAATGTGCTGGAATTATAACCTATTTTCTGTTTTTTGGGTTTTTTTTTTTTTTTTTTTTTTTTTTTTTACTGTCACATTGTTGCATAAATAAAAGGCAAAGAGAAGGGTAATGTATAAACTCAGCATATGTTCTGCAACATTTTCTATTCTATGTCCACAAATCTGAACAGGAGAACTGAGACAGAATCAGACCTAAGTCCTTCAAAGAAAGGTCTTTAGATCCCAGAGACACAGTTAAGGTCGCCTTACACTATTGAGACAAAATATAGGTCACTTGGGGAACATTTCTTCTAACATGAGAGCTGACATAAGAAGCATTTTTAGATAGTGAATTTTAACTAATTTGAAAATAAATTTACCAGGACATCACTTATTCAGAAGCAACAGTCCTACTCAAAATCTCACCATAGTAAAAAAAAAATTCCACATTCCACAAAGGAATTCAAGCTAAGCAACCACCCCTGAATTGAAAGGTCACGATGCCAAATCCATCTATTTAAAATACTGTTTATTTGTGATTTAACATTAATTAGCATTACATCTAAGAGCAATATCAGATAACATTTATACATTTTCCACAGGACACAGAGGTTCATTGGCTCATTCTTTATGCCAAAGCAAGTAAATAGAGGCATTAGCAAAAGGTGCAAATAGTTCACTGTTGCGTTTAAAAAATATTTATGCACATTGCATTCATTTAAGATATATATATATTTAAAAAGTTATGGAAAAGCATAGTTCACAGGTTACTGTTTCTACATACGTTGTAATACAACATAAATGATGTAGAACATAAAAAAAAAAATCCTCAAATACAGAAGTAAGCAACTGAAAGTTTCTGCTAAGAGATTAAAACACTGATTCCAGTAGTTAGTGAGATCCAGAATGAAATTTCCAGGCTCCGTTTCAGCTTTGCATCATCGTACACATACAGCCAAACAGAACCAGCTCCAGAACGCACTGTAATGTGTAATGTGATTTTGACACGCCAACTCATCCTCCAGAAACACTTTGGATTATTTTCACCCACTGACCATTTCGGATCATCGATTTTACATTGATTTGTGACATCACTTCGGTGAAGGGGAGAAAACTATATTAGGTCTAGGTTTAAATTTGTATTTACATTAGAAAGAAAGTTAACTGAAATAAGGTGAGAAAATTTTGTAAAAATCAAGAAGTGGTAGGTTTTCTCGTTGGGGGATTAGACCCACTGATTTCTTCTAGTGCTGCTTCTAAAGAGACAGAAGTTAAAAGGAAACCAAGAAATACGATGATTTTGGCAGAGAAGCAGAATTTTAGAAATCTGGGACATGTTCCAAATAAACCTATGCTTCAAATCCTATCGTGACTATGGGTCTTCATCAAACTAGAATTCTTGGCATGACACCGCTTTTGTTCCCTTCATTTTTCACTTTCTCTCTTCCTTTTCATTTGTTTCCCTCATGAGACCATCTTCATTCATTAGCAATACTAAGAGAAAAATACATTATAAGGTTCAAATGTGAATCTAGTTATACCTTGAAATGCTTTAATCTCCTTTAGATACCAAGTGCCTGGATTCTTGAATTAGATTTAAGCATACTTAGTACCAAGCAGCTTCAAATATGCTCTACTGTTATATGATTGGCTAATATGCTTATGATGCTTTTATATTGAATGGTATACAAACATCTCAACATACAAAAATCGTTTTTGCCAGAGTTAAACTAAATAACCCATGTACGTGTACAAAATCCCCTTTGTTGAAAAATAAGGGGCTTTCTCAACTAATAAAAAAGGAAGTTTTCAAAAATTATAGTTTACTAAAATGATTTCTCTTTTTTGGCAAAGAAAGTTACTTCAGGTGAGGAAGTTTTATACTATGAATAAAATTCCAGATGAATCTTTTCTTAAATTTTTTTTTAAAAAAATTCTGTGCCAGTGTATACTAATGCTATAGATTCTTAGAAGCTTTTAAAGCGTTCTGTTAATGCCCACTGAAACAATGGGAACCCAAAAGGTACAGTCAATAATCGTGGTAAAAAATTATAATCTGATTACCCAGTGAAGCAGGTGTCGAGAAATAAAAATTCTCTCACTTGTGCACTGGTATTTCGTTTCCAACAGATATTATGGAGAAGGCCTGAAGTAATTCAGACAGATATCTGTTTGTGGTGAATTATAGTAATACTTCATGAGGGCAGAGCTAACTAAAACTAGCAATTATTCAAAAATTCAAAACCTTTTTTGGACATACAAAATGAGAGATGAATTTGAAGTTCTTTTCATAATATGTTTTTCTTTTAGTAAAATCCCTTTCCAGTTCTTAAAGTCCAGTTTGCTACATACCCCCAGTCTTCTCTACCACTGCATATTAATCATCAACTTAAGTGTGGTATTTAAATGTGCAATGTCACATTGTAATAATAATAATTATAAAAAGAGTTAAGTTAGGCTTCAACTTTCTCCTTTTTTTTGTTCTTTTTCAGAAAAGAAGGAGTACGGAATTTCTTCTTTTTCTTGGATGGCGATTTTGAAGGGGAGCCTTCAGGTGACAGGACTTCTTCAATTTTTTCTGGAGACTTAATGGTAATCTCGATGTTCTCTATGGTCGTGCTCGTGGTTAATCTACTCACTCGCTTCGCAAGCTCATCTTCAACATCATGCATATCATCCTTGCCATTCACCACCATGACGGGCACCTCCATGGAGATGAAGCTCTTGGAAAATAGCTCATGGTTTTCTACAAAAGGGGAGGGTTGGGTTGTTGTTGTTGTTTTTGGTTATTTTACATAGTTAACACCTTGGCTTTATTTTACAAAACTGAACTGATTTATGTAGCAACGTACTAAGGCATTACTTAAGTTTCAGTAAAGACAAATCATTACCTTAACATACTATGGATCTACTAGCATGAAGCTAGATTTTCTTAACTAGTATAAAGGGGAAGGGGTCAAAGTTGTTAGACCAAAGCATGAAGGCTAGATAATAAGTCTGGTTTGATGATCTGACAGTTGCATTGTAAATCAAGTCAGTATAAACAAGGAAGACAACATGTATTTTTCTTGAATTTGGCAATCAAAACTGGAAAGATTTCATGCTCCTGATTGGAAGATGTAGGACACACCACTTTTAATTTCACAAATTCTTAAGAACTACCAGTTGCCAAAATCCAGATTAAGGTAAGTCAACACAAACACTGAACAACACTAGCACACCACTTGGTGAAAAAATATATAAAATTATTGGGAGCTTTAGGTAAAATCCATGGCAAACTCATTGCAATCGGGTGTTCAATTTCCTTATGTGAAGACAAACGACAGAGGACAAACTCTTAAGACTAACTCAGTGAACGCTATGGGAAGTTACAGTGAATACCTTCTAATTTTTCAGGGATATTTTGCGGTGACTGAGTTTGAGACTGAATTTGTGAAACAGATGAAGCGTCATCTGAGAGTAATTCCTGCTCAGCATCTGTTGGACGAGAGTTTAGTTAAAAGCCATGCAAAACAAAGAAGCATAAGGTTTCGGGAAGGTTAGTGCATACGTCAAACGCCTGCAGACACATGATAAACTCTTCAGCAGTGAGCTAAGTATACTAACGGCTACCCCACGGATCGATAACTGCGCATTAAGAGGAGGTGAATGTGCGAACACTTCTGACTCCGCTAACAGTAACTTTACATACGTGCTTGGTAAGGAAGCATGGCTACGGACAGCCCAGGCAAATAATACGTAAGCATTTAGCTTTTGCTAGAGTGTTAGAAAACCAAAATATATTGAGCAGCCGGGTGAAAAGAATTAGGACGCCTCACCAATGATGCTGCGTTCATGAGGCAGAATGCCTCCAAATTTTCAAACAATATCCAATTAGTGATTTCTGTCAGAGCAGTATTAGTGAGCTAATTCAGAAAGCCATAATGAATGTGGAAGAAACTATTTATAAAAAAAAAAAAAAAAATAGAAGCTGATGGTTCTAGAGTGCAATATTTGTTACCTGGCATCTTTAGGCTTTCAAAAAATAAGAGATTAAAGAGGGACATTTTACAAAATAGAAAAATAGAGAAAGTCTCTAACCTTAGGTTAAACAAATCCAATAATATCACTTAGAATATTTAATGTCGTCAGGATGACTCCCTTTTGTGACAAAGGCACTAACACACTGATAAAAACTGTTCCCGGGATGATCCAGATGTCAATTCTTTCCACATGATAGCTAATGTGGACAAACATTTTTAACCATTGGTTCTGTTCTGCTTTGGGAAAAAATTTCAACTGTATGTTGTAGATGCTCTAAAGCAGAGGCTCTTACCCTCTTGTGGGGTCACAGATTTCTTGTCCCTTACCCTGAATGCCCTCTTTCCCCAAATTAAGCACTCATTTTTCAGATGGTTCATGAACTGTCTGGAGCTTATCCAAAGATGCAAAATCAAGAACCCCTGCTATAAAGAATTTCTTATTCTTGAGAAAAAGGGAGTTAGTATTTAATTAGCTGGGGTTTCATTAACAATTTTTAAACAGAATCCTTACTTAGGGTTCTGAAGTCAGAAAAACTCAACCTCACTACAGTGCCCATGTACTTAATTAAAGAAAGTCACATCAAAATTCTGGCAGTTTTCTTTATATTTTGATCTCAAGATTATATACTGGCACCTTGCGGCACCCAAAAAGTATAAAAGCCACATAATATACGTACTCTGTCATGTTTAAATCTATTACTGTATCTGTATTTATTTTAGTAAAGTAATACTTTACTTATCTGTGGATTTCATTTTACTATGGAAGTTTTTGCTAGTGATCAGATTGCTTTCTGAGAAACACTTTTCTCTACATGGTGACATACGTGAACTACAGTGGCTCTTCGCATTTTAGCTCCACCTACACTCAGTAAGGTCTGGGAGAGATGACAGGGGACCATCGATTGTCAAAGGAACATTTTAAAAAAACAACAACACTGACTGCCTTCTATCATCCAACTCAAGGTGTTCTGCCGTTGGTAGCATGGTTATCAGGCTTAATCTAAAAATGAACGAACCTTCCAGGCCTTGCTGTTTACGCTCGATTGTCTTCTTATACTCTTCCAGCTCGCCTTCTGTGAGATGACTGAAGGGGTTGGGAGGAGCTGGTGGAGCCTGATCGTCATCTTCAAACTGCATGGTCTTGCAAAGAAAAACATCGACAGATCGGAAGCTTATTCTTCAGAACTGGTTAAGAGGGCACAAAACAGAGCTGAGGGCTCCCAGGATGATAGTGGGAGACAGGCTGGAGACTGAAGAATTCTCCAGATAAATTAAACGGCCTCAGATAAAAGAACTACAGATATTGACATTTGGGGACTCCCCAGAGAGACAACCAACCCATCAGCCTACAGTGAAGCTCACCGATTGCCAAGCTCTGCCCACACCCGGAGCATCGGCCTGACTTTTCAGTGTCCCATTCTTAAATATAAACAGACTACCACGTATTACCTGAGGAAAGCTTCCACCATGGAAGTGAGAGACCAGAACAAGAGAGAACTCAGAAGAAACAAGGACAATAAATGCAGCTGAAGAAAATTTAAAATCGATTCCCTCAGAGCAATAAGAGAAAATACTGTATCCATGAAAGACTAGGATGTTATTTAAAAAACAAACATTCAGGGAATAAGAAGTCTTAAACAATTTTTAAAAATATATCAAAATAGAAAATTAAATAGAAGCATTAGAAAATAAAGTCGAACAAATCTCCCAGAAAGTAGGATAAAAAGACAAAGAAATGGAAAGTGAGAAACAGCATACCCTGACAGAAAAAGAAATTGGGAGGGAAAAAATTATTGAAGAAATACATTTAAAAAATGCCCAGAGGGGCATGTGGGTGGCTTAGTCGGTTAAGCGTCCGACTCTTGGTTTCGGCTCAGGTCATGATCTCATGGTCTGTGAGTTCAAGCCCCAGTCGGGGCTGACAGTGAGAAGCTTGCTTGGGATTCTCTCTCTGCCCCTCCCCTGCTCCCTCTGTCTCTCTAAAATAAATGAATGAATGAGTGAACGAATGAATAAATAAATAAATAAAAATTTTAAAAAAATGCCCAGAACTGAAGAATAGGACTTGGCAGATTGAAAAGGGTTACTAAATGCAGAGAAATACAAAGAAAGACTAAAAGAAACCTACTACAGGGGCTCCTGGGTGGCTAGGTCGGTTAAGTGCCTGACTTCAGCCCAAGTCATGATCTCACGGTTCATGAGTTCGAGCCCTGTGCTGACAGCTCAGAGCCTGAAGCCTGCTTCAGATTTTGTGTCTCCCTCTATCTCTGCCCCTCTCCTGCTTACACTCTGTCTCTCTCTCTCAAAAAATAAATAAAAATTTAAAAAATTAAAAAAAAAGAAACCTACTACAAAGCACAGCATTATAAAATTTCAGAACAGCAGGAATGCAGAAAAGGTGTAAAAGAATAAAAAAGAGCCCTATACAAAGTTACATGAATCGGAATGCTCTCTTCCTTCTCATCAGTAACAGGGGACAACAGAGTGATGTTTTCCATATTTGTGAGGTAAATGATTTCTAAACTAGAATTCTATGTCTATTATTTAAACATTTCAAGGTAGAATACAGGATTTCAGGCTGTTACCTCCTATGTGTCCTTTCTCAGAAAGCTATTAGAGGATATGCTCAATGATAGAGGGGGAAATCAAGAAACTGGAAGACTCAAGGCAGGAAACAGGAGATAGTACAGAGGCAACAGGCAGAGGAATCCCCAGGATGAGCCTGTGCAGCTGGCCTGAAAGCCACCAGTCCAGATCTGGGCTGGAATGACAGAGCAATGAGAGATTAGCTGTTACCCTTGAACCTTTGTAAAGTAATATTAAGAAGGACTTTATAGTTCTTCCCAAACTTTTAAGCCAATGTACCCAAAACACTAAGCCAATGAAAAACGGAGGCAATTATTAACTCTAGGGGGAGAAAAGTGGTATAAGAAAGGAAATGTAATCATGGGATACTACCTGGCTGAGCAGTAAACATTTAATAATATACACACCGAAAGCTGGTTTAACAAAGAAATTGTAATACAATCTTTCCCCAACATTTTCTCATCTCTGAAATCTGAACTCATCCAATAATTGATGGCTTCCTACAATTATAATTGTCAGGGTTTTTTCTCTCTTAGGGATCTACAAAATAATGGTACTTCTTGGGAGTTGATGACATAGACTCAAAGTCAGTTGAGGTCTAAAATTGACAGGCGAAGAAAAAGCAGAACAAAGAAGCTCTTCAGAAACATGACGGTAAATGCTAGAAGAAAGTCCTTGCCCCTGGAAATTGGGAGCTGACGTGACATTTTAAGCGTTGCAATTACTTGACTCTTTAACTTGTGCTTATATTAACATTAGTAAAAATAAATACTCATATTTAAAAAGCAAAGAAATTAGTGTGGCAGATCAAAACCCAAGAGCATGTGGCTTCATGGACTTACAGAAGGGGGCTTGTCCACAACAATTCCAGCAAGCAACTGCGACTGTGGTCCAGCTGTTTTCAAGTCATACCGGTTTTGTTCTCGAATCTGAATCAAAACACAGTAACGAGTTCTTGGGGGCAACTATGCAGACAGATGATTTTTACTCTTTTACTCTCTTTTCCCACAGGCTTGCTCTTTGACCACCCAGAGCCTCTTTCTTCCTGCCTCCACAAAGCCCTCTCCTACCATCCCAACAACTCACATTCATCTCCTCCACTCTTCCTAATGTATGATTTCCTATTGTCTTACGTGGTTGGAGAATTACCTTTTCCACTAACACTAGGGCTCACTTTCACTAATATAGCAGCAGTATGTTTACTACCTCTTCCCCATGGAGCCCGCTTGCCAGTGACTAGCACAGAGCTGGAGGCGTTCAATACAGGCTAACATTATACTGAGTTTCAGGGCGTCTGGTGGCTCAGCTGGTTCAGCGTCTGACTCTTAATTTCAGCTCAGGTCATGATCTTGCGGTTTTATGAGACTGAGCCCCACGTTGAGCTCTGTGCTGACAGTGTGGCGCCTGCTTGGGATTCTCTACCTCCCCCCTCTTTGCCTCTCCCTCACTTGCACATGCACGTTTTCCCTCTCTCAAAATAAATGCACTCATAAAAAAATTACACTGCATTTCAAATTCTTCTGTATTCATACCCCCCAAGCTTGGTATTAATCAGATCTAATCACATAAAACAGTATAAAAATGACTCCCTTGGCCACAGATGACTACATCTTACCTTATTTCTCTTTTCTAGTACCTCATTCGGGTTTGTGTTTAAAGGAACAAATTGATTTGGATCTTCAATTTTGATAGGTGTTCCACTACTAACTTTAGAAGAGTCCTCTGCTCTCAACCACTAAAAAATAAAAAATTTTCTAGAATGAGGCTTTCTGTTAAGGAAATATGGTAGGTTTTTGGTAACTGTTTATTGACTCAAGGAGAGGGAGCACACACTGCCAATATGTTAAAGAATTTCACTAAGCAGTATTTAGTGGTCAATTACTGTATGTCTCATACTAGTTAGAAAAAGGCTCATGATCAGCACTCACTTAAAAGATGTGATTACTATTTGCATGAATACTCACCTAGATGGCTATTTAAGTTTTCTTAATCTCTTAATCAGAGTCTGATCTCTTATTAACTCACGTTTAGAGCTGTTGCCTGCACTGAAGTTTCATCAGCTGATGATGGCTAAGTCACCAAAAAGGACTCAAGGAATCTCTTCAGATTTAGTTTTCCAGACTTCATTTTTCTATTTTTGGCTGCCAGGAAAGGCCAATCCCCTGACCAGCATTTTACACAGAGGGTAATCTGGTAGTAATCCATAACAGAACTACAGGCATGGAAAAGCCTTATATAATTTTTCTCCTTTATCCCTTATTATATCCTTTAAAGAAGACGAATATTCATCAAGATCAATCATGGCTGGCCATCAGTCTCCACCAATAAAATCAATTCTGGGAAACTTAGGAGTTCAATTATGTTCTTTTACTAGGAGATAAGAAATCTTATAAACTAGGGAAAAACACTTTGATGTCTAGGCACTTCCACAGTGAATGTTACTGATTTATATGAGAAGATGAACCGATTTTGAGTATCTACAGAATATTTGGTGATCAGCACTCTAAAACTAAACCAAATCTGAAGCAAAATGTTGAAAAATACAAGACAATCCATTTCTCACTCTTCAAGATTTTGCCTAAGCATAACTGTGCAGTAATTCATGAAACTCTGGAACCATCACGTGTTGATAACTTTTATGGTTCTGATTCACTGGTACAATATAAACTGCAAAGCAGTACCAAGTAGTGGATTAAGAACTGGGCTCCAGAGTCACTGTATGCATTCAAATCTTGCCTTTACTATTCATAAATGATTAGTTAATCCCTCTGTGCCTCAGTTTTCACATCTGTGAAACGGGAGAAAAACCACATCCTCTCCATGTTAAGAGTATTAAATGAGATAATTCATTTAAGTCAGAGAAAACAAAGTATCTTGTACAAAGTTTATACCTGATAAATGACAGGTTAGTATTGTTATATTCAGCTTTCCCAACATTTTTAACATAGAACATTCAATTCATATAAGTAACTAGGCAAAATATTTAGTAGAGGCAAACCACATAAAATAGCAACATACTGTGATTTTGGTCCTGGGACTGGTTTCCCCATTCCGAGACTCCTCAGGCACATTCACTTTCATGTAAGTATTTGGTGAGTTCAGCCATCTTGTTTTTTCACGCTGCTGTCTCTGTGCCATGTATTTGAGAGGAGAGAGTGGCACTGTGTCATCCTCGAAGGAAAAAGCGGTCACAGTTGCTGGGATTTCCACATCACTCTTGTGCCTAGGCTTCTCTCGAATGAGAGGATGCCTATAAGCATAGCCTGTTCTATACCCCTAAGGGAGCAAAAAAACCACATTTGAAATGATCAAACATGCACCAAACACAGCATTTGGACTCTTAATTCTTTAAACAAGTGATCAGAAAGACTCCTTTGTTGAAAAACAAAGACGAAAATATCTGTCAAACCTCAGGTAACCTCCATTTATAACACTAGGGTTGAAATTAAGCAAATTTCAAGATCTGGTGAAAACAGATTCCAGCTGACAATGTGATTTCCACTCACACAACTGTTCCTGACAAAGGTAATTTCAAAACTGCTGACCAGAAAATTTTCCTAGCTATTTTCCAGCTTTCTGGAAGCCAAATCTCAGTGCTCATTTAAATCTTTGTTCCTCAGTCTCAAGGCAATCTTCTTCTGACCCTTAGTGGAAGAGGGTAAAATCTAAAGTAAGATGACACTTAAATAAATAAATGTAAACAAAAAAACAAAAAGAAAGAAAGAAAAAAAAAGGGGCGCCTGGGTGGCTCAGTCGGTTAAGCGTCCGACTTCAGCTCAGGTCACGATTTCGCAGCTCGTGAGTTGGAGCCCCGCATCAGGCTTTGTGCTGACAGCTCGGAGCCTGGAGCCTGGAGCCTGCTTCGGATTCTGTGTCTCCCTCTCTCTCTGCCCCTCCCCCACTTGTGCCCTGTCTCACTCTATCAAAAATAAATGTAAGGGGCGCCTGGGTGGCGCAGTCGGTTAAGCGTCCGACTTCAGCCAGGTCACGATCTCGCGGTCCGTGAGTTCGAGCCCCGCGTCGGGCTCTGGGCTGATGGCCCAGAGCCTGGAGCCTGTTTCCGATTCTGTGTCTCCCTCTCTCTGCCCCTCCCCCGTTCATGCTCTGTCTGTCTCTCTCTGTCCCAAAAATAAATAAAAAACGTTGAAAAAAAAAAAAAAAAGAAAAAAAAAAAAAAAAGAAGAAAAAAAAAAATAAATGTAAAAAATAAAATAAATAAAGATGACATTTGCATGTTTCACTGTTTGATTCTTAAAAATGTGGTAAAATTACACTGGAATGCCTCCCCAAGGTCCAACTCAGCTCCCAGAGGTATAAGCATGTTCCCAGACCAAAGGGAGATGGAAGCGTTTGCTCTTGAATCTGCAGACATGAAATCCAAGTTTACGTTCAATTTTTCACCTACCAAATTATCCAGAGTCCTCATCAGCCCTTCAAACTCAATCTCGCCAACCTTCCATTTTTGATGGGAGCCCATATTCACTCCTCCTCCTCCGGCTGTTGCCATAGCATGAGTGAAAGATTTATACTTCTGAAGATCCAGCACAAGCAGATTGTCTACTCCACCTGCCCCTGCTAATGCCGGCACCTGTAATCGATGGCAAAATATAGAGGCACAAGATTGTAAAAGATTATAATGAATATTTTACCTTTAAAAAGGCAGGATTTCAATTCAGCAAATACCTATAACTTGTCCAGGCTCCTAACAACAGGAATAAGGCAATACACTTGTAAAAATGGGCAGCTGAAGTATCTTTTCCATTGATCTGAAAAAGATACCTTCCAGGATTCTGATCCTCCCTGATGGAAAACACATTTAGAGCCATTCCTTTTAACATATTTCAAGAAACTGAATTCTCTTGCCAAATTTTAAAGTTATCTTGCAGTTTTCCCTTGGCTATCCTTTTTTTTTTTTTTTTTTTTTTTTTGCTGAAAGTTATAATTTTAAAGGAATATAGACACTACACTGTGAAGTTAAGGATATTTAGGCAGAAGCAGCTCATTATCTTAATTTCATCAAGCTTTTCACAGCTTCGTTTAAGAAGGGACTGCTAGAGCAACAAAAAAAAAAGTTGGTTGTTAGACATTAAAACTGACAGAAAAGATTTTTCCCCTTTATTGTGGCCCTCTAATAAATTAAGATTATTACCATTTGCTTCAAGAGAATCTTCTTGAAGAGGGAAATTAGGTCTGTTAAAAATACATTCAGCTTCTCTGAGGAAAAAAGTAGTTAATAAATAGCCAACCTATTATAATAAGGTTGAGGCTGTGAAATTGTTGGAAACTGCAGGCGTTCATAAAACTTCTGGCCCTGCTCCTTGCGCTTTTTATAAAAGTGGCTACATCTGATCTTTGATGACGGACGGTTGCCTCTGTTTCTAATTAGTGTGACCACAACCACTACAGGGTAAAAACAGAGACAATTACAATTAAGCAGGATTATGGGGAAAACGATGTTTATGAGGCTCTCAGATTTGTGTGTGTGCGTCTGTATGTGAATTTTAATTTTTTCCTCTTTTCAATTCAAGAGATAGCTGAGTTGACCCTTTTTATTCAAGTAAAGCAGATCTCTTAAAAGACAAAGCAAAAAGCCACCAACCAATAGGACTTTGAAAACAAATAACACAAAACCCAGTACAACAAGCAAATCGCAAACAATAAAAAACAAGTGTGTGGGGGGATAATTTTTCCTACCTGAATCTCACAGGCTATCTGCACATTAAATATATAATGAAAAGCCTCCTCAATCGTTTCTCCAAGGGCTACCACACCATGATTTCTGAGTACCAGCACCTAAAATAGAATCACAAAGCAATCACTTTAAAATAACTGGCATAGCTCACACTGTTTTTCATCAACAGCAACAGCAACAAAAATAGCTCCTTCGATAGGAACTCTACTGCATACCTTACAACTTGGCCCCAGAACTTTCTGTAGTTGAATTCTCTCCTCCTGTTCATCAAGTGACCCTTGGTAGTCATAATAGGCGACGTCTCCCAGGAAGAGGGACTCTTGAGAAATTGGAAGGATCCCACACTTCATGGAGGATACCTATTTGATTGGGCCCATGTTAAAAGAACATATTTAGTTACTAGTTACACTCTCCTAAGAACCGGATTCTTTAGTCAGCTCAGGAAGCACTGGCCTAATTCACTGAGTCCACCATTCCAACCCCTCTCTCACTTTAGCTCTTCACTTCTTCCAGAAAGAAAAAACAACAACAAAAAAAAAGGACTTAGGGGATAGAACTCAGTTTAAACGTTGTGCCAAATATTATGAAAGAAACTCTACTCCAAAGAGCTCAGCACCCAATTATTAGCTGATTACTGAAAAATGCAAATGCTATCTCTCTAGTTGTTTCCTACGATGTCAGCATTTGGTCCAAAGGAAATTTTGCTTTCTGGGTATGCAGAGGATTAATATTTTCAGTATACTACACTTCCCAGAGTCATTGCTGGTTTTAGCCTTCAACAACTTACAGCTGCTGTTGCCAGGGTATGGATGTGTATCACACACTTAACATCAGGACGTGTTGAATAGATCGCAGCATGGGGACTGAAGCCTGTGTGGTCAATTTTCAGGTTAGTACTTCCCTGATCAACCACTTCTCCTATGATATTGACTTTCACCTGGAAAAAATCAGAGAGACATATTTAATTGGTACACATGTATCAAAGTTTGCCTGTGATCCACAAACCAAACCAGGGGAGGGGGCCAACTTTTTTTTGTCAAAGGCCAAATAGTCAATATTTTAGACTTTGTGGGCCCCTGATGCAACTACCCAACTCTGCCACTTTATGTAGAGCCACTCAGAACTGTAGAAGAATGGGTGTGGCTTTGTTCCCATAAAACTTTATTTATAAAAACAGGCAGTCGGAAACAAAATTTCGATTTAGTAAGAAGCAGTTTCCAAAAAACCAAGTAACTTAAACTCTTCACTAAAGGTCTGAACAAGTCCAGTGTTTACTGAATTGGCTGGAAAATTTCCACTTGCTGACACTGTAGCACCCAGAACCAATGGAGTTCCTGTCATCCCAGAGGCCAATGACAGTGCCTAGGAGTACAATCATGGAAAAATAAAATGCCACACAGTCAGCCAGCCCCTCTGCTCACACCAACTGAACTTTATTGAAATCTATTTATAAAATACACATAGACTTTGTGTTTTTTAAAAGTTCCAGAGTGTACAGGGTGGAAAAAAAGTCAAAGGATTCCCTCCAAAACATGGATAGTTCACTGATAAGACCAACTTATTTATGAGTCTCTTCAACCACCTTGTTTTTCTTGACCCTGAAAGCTTTTCTTAAAAATCAACCTAAGTTGGGGTGCCTGGGTGGCTGGCTCAGTTAAGCGTCCGACTTCAGCTCAAGTCATGATCTCACGGTTCGTAAATTCGAGCCCCACTTTGGGCTCTGTGCTGACAGCTCAGAGCCTGGAGCCTGCTTCGGATTCTGTGTCTCCCTCTCTCTCTGCTGCTCCCCCACTCAGGCTCTGTCTCTCTTTCAAAAACAAATAAAGGCTAAAAAATTTTTTTTTTTAAAAATCAACACAACTTTCCAAACTCTTTCCTGTTCACTAAGCAAATGTTTTTTCCATCCATACCTTTTCTTGTTCTGTCCCATACTAAAAGCTGAAAACCGTTAGAAAAGCACAAAGAAGCACAGAAAAAGTAACACAGGAATGAAAATTATACCAAATTGGAGGCTGTGGCTTCAGAAAAAGACAGGCCTCTAGGAATTATTATTATGTGGTCTTGCTCCTTACTTATTCTTACCTGGGAGAAAGAAAAACAAACAAACAAACAATAGGCAATTACTACGAGGTCGTTCATATTTTGCAGTGTAAACACGACTAGAAATATATTTGTAGTGAATAACTGTAAGAGATCTGGGAGGGTGGGGAAAGCAACAAAGTAGAAATTCAAGGTATGCAATGGGAAACTTTCAATGAAAAGTTTTCTTCCCTCAATACTCAAGCACTTGCTAAAAATTTCTGCCATTAGTTTCTCATTTACTGGACTTCCGTAAAGCTTTATCCCGGGAGCTCTAAGGTTGCTTAGGGTCAGCTACATTCATGAGAAAATATTAACTGAATGTGGTAATGACTATAATCTTGATTTACAACATGGAAATGAAGGGGAAAGGGGCAAAGGAAAGAGAAGTCTTCCTGGGAAGGCAGGAAGGAAGTGGAGACGGAAGGGGAAACATAGGAGAGGCTGCAGGGGGTGGGGGTGTGGGGTGGGGAAGAACTCTGGGAAGACAGCACCTAGCACTGGCACCACTTCCATTACAGTCTTTTCATACTTTTTTGCTTCCAAATATTGTCTGGTTTCCACGTGTGACAACATGAAAACACAGATGATAATGAACGGAAAAAATACACTTAAAGAGAATAAAGACCAGAGAGGAAACGTCCCAGGCCTCCTCTACTTTGCCTGCCCCAAGTGCTTTTCAGTGACCCTCATGCTCAGACAGAATTAACAGAGAAAACTGTGCCAGGAGGATTTCTTCTCAGATGGTTTTTGCAACTGGTTTGAACGAAAAGGACAACACAGATGGTAAATGAAAGAGAAAGTGAGGTTAACCACAGCCTCTCCTTTGGAGAGGTTTAAATCAGCATTAGGTTGTAACCCAGCATGCTAGGTTCAGAAAATGAAGACTGATCAGACTTAGGAGTCAAGGGGAGAAGAGTACAGTTGCCTTCTAGTTGGGATTTTTTCAAAAAGGAATTGAAAGCCAAAGAACTCACGGAGATATAGGTGTTTGCCAGGTGTGCCCATCCAAACAAGTCCACGAGTCTATACAGGCTGGCAAGCTTACAGCGAGTAAGTTTCTCTCCCTTCACGTAGGAGGATGTATCTGCCCCAGGGAGGTCATTGATAGGTGTGACCATGCCAAGACCTAAAAGGAGAAGGTGTGGATAGAGACTGCTGTCAAGTCAAGCACTGCTGCACCTGGAAGCAGCCGGAGTCTGGGAGTGTCCCAGCCTTGTAAATTCGGATGTGAAACTTATCAGCCCGCACAATGTTTCATTAGCTTATCTTCCTTTGGAGAAAGGCGCATCAGCAATCTTCTCTGCTGTTTCGTCTAGTACTGTACTTGTGGGGGAGGGACTTGGTAGGGAGTCAGGTTCACACCACTGGGGGGAAATGGTCACGTGATCCCAAAGGTGAAAGTGTTCTTAATCCTGAGGTTATTGCTAACTTTATGATGAAAAGATCCCAACGGAAAGCTACTTTTCTAATAGCCCTTTTGACTTTTAGTCAAACAAAAATTATTTAAAATGGAAAAGAATGCATTCAAACCACAATGTGCCTTCTGCCATGACTATGCAACAAAGCCTAGTTTTGCTTGGGTTTTAATGACCCAATTGCTAACTTTCGATGTGATCAAGTTCCACTTTTTCTTAGTCTTTGTTCTCCTTGACACCATTTACCACGTCTTCCCTACAATTCTTCTACAGGCCTGTGTGGTATCATCTGGATCTCTTGTTCCCCTTTCACCTGCTGCTTCTTTCTCCTTCGACAAGTTCTCTTCCCTTTCTCCCGTCTGTGGCTCCTTCCGGAAGCTCAACCCTCCCCTACACTCCTCTCTCACGTTCCTTTTCCCCATGAAAACGCTACAGACTCAGACACCCTGGTCTTTACCTGTGAGCAGGCCCTCCTGCCCACCCTTCAGCCTGCTGCTTCTAACTGCTTGACACAGTAACAGTCAAGTTAAAAGAGTAGAAAAGTGATTTTATCTCCCTGCTTTTTCCTACCTTCTCACTTCTCCTCAGTCTTCTGATACTGATGGTACTACAATTCCCACAGGATCAACGTAACCTGTCCTGGGCGACCAGACGTAATTCATCACCACGTTCCACCACTCTCTTCTTTATGAGTTCCCTCATTCTCCATCCTTGAGTTCAGGCCTCATCTCACATGTAAGCCTTCTCATTCTTGTCCTTGCCTTTGGCCCCTCTCTTTATAAATCCATTCCACATAAAGTCATCAGATTGAGTTTGTAAAGGAACACGGTTAGCCTCACTACTCCCCTGCTCAAAGTTTTGCAGAAGCCCCAGACCTGAAGGCCTACAAGATATTCATGTAAGTGCATAAACCAGGCCTGGGGCAGCCCGTAGGCCGCTAGAGATAACACAGGCCTGGGATGAAGGGGCAGCTATAACTCCACAATCAGCTGCTACCGTGTGAGAATCTGAGTTCAGGGCTATCAGAAAGGTTCAACTTTAAACTTGGGCCCCAAGTCAATACTGTAATGTGAGATCTACTTGTGAAATGTTGTGAACTAATTCAAAGAAATAGTTTCAATATGTAAGCCATTATGAAACAATATAATTTCTAACAAAATTTCAGAGTCAGCCATTTAATCGATCTCCCGCTTTCCCCGCCAACTTTAACTTCCACTTTCGACAACGTAAATTTTCCAGCCAAACTGGCTGATTTGTACTCCCTGACCTCTGAGCTGTGAGACACAGCTTTCCCGCTGCCATGCCTTTGTACACTGCAGCCAGCAACCTCAGCGGCTCCCCCTTCCTGCTGGGGTATCTAGGACACACACAGGATAGCTCCTCTTGTTATTTTGGTCTTCCTGGACCAGTCTTCCTCTTCTAACTTTCGAAATTTTCTCTTTAGACCCTTTTCTTCTCTGCCTATACCCTCTTGTATGATTTAATCTACACACACGGCCCTGATGAATACTTATCCGTGTCCATCTGCCAAGTCACTCTCTTAGGCTCTAGGAGTGTTTTTCCAACTGCTACAAGGTCTTGGCAACTCTGGGCAACCCTGGCATGCCTGAAGTTGAACTTCTTCCATTTCCCACGCCAAAGAGATCCCCAACTCTGGACATTCCTACTTCTGTCTACTAATAATACCATGAAATTCTCAGTTAATTCTTCACACAGAAACTATACAGGTCTTTCTACATCACCCTTCTGCTTAAATGGCTTTTCAAAATTAGAATAGAATCCAAACTTCCAACCCTGGCTGCAAAGCCCTACATAATTCAGCCTCTCTGCTTGTTTCTGATCTCACTTTGTTCTACTGGTTTCCCCCAAAACCATGTTCCAGACCATAACCTTTAATTTTTGTTCCTTGAAGAGACCACCAAATTCATTCTCCTCTTATTTCCATCTGACACTTGTACTTGTCCCTTCTACTTGGACTGTTTTCTCTCAATCTTCGTACGGTTTGCTCCTTCTTGTCATTCAGATTTCAGTTTCAGTGTCCCCTCCTCAGAGAGATTCTCTCTGATCACCTAATCTAGTCACCTAGCTCCTCCTATCAAATCACCATCTATTAATTATCTGCATAGCACTTATCAACTGACCATTTTCTGTCTCCACAAGGACAGGAATCTTGTCTCTCTTGTTTATCAGTGTTATCTCCTATCTCTAACAGGGTGCTTGGAACATAATAGATACTCAATATTATAGAAAAAGCAAAAAAAACCCCAAACAAACAAACAAACAAGCGCAACCTTTGAATTTTTCTGTTTCTTCTAATAGAATGTTTCTTCCAAGATAGAGGAGTGATTTTGTAACTCATAGTTCTTCTCCCCCACTATCTACACCATCTCCTCACATCAAACTGTTACTAAGTCATCTCTACTCTTCCTTAGTTATGCCTTTCTCGTATCTCTTCCTTTTTGTACTCACACTACTATTTTAGTTCAAGCACGTATACCTCACATTGGGACCCTTTCAAAGATTCTTTAACCAGTATACATGTGCCGACACATGGTCCGCTTTGAGTTCTACAAACATACCTTAACCCAGCATGTTTTCAACATCAGGTCTCAATTGTTATGCCATTCCTCTATTTGGAAAGTACTTGCATTTACTGACTCTTACTTATAAATCTATAACCAAACAAAACCAAACCAAAACCAAAGGCAGGCAGAAATGAAGGAAGAGAAGGAAAACAAAAGAAAAGAAAAAAGAGGAAAAGAAAATCCCTTAATGCTGATATGACGTCTCATCCCTTGACTCGGACCCGAAGCAGTCCCTGACATTACCTTCTGGCACTCTGCACCTGTCCTGGTATTGCAGGGAGTTCTGGACATATCTTGCTGATGTATAAAGTGCTTAGTGTTCAGCTCACCAAACTGGTGCTCTTACTAAAGAGTTGTTAAATGTAAAAATATCTTAACCCCTCTTTTACACCAAATTCTAACCACTCCATCTTATAAAGCCTGGTTAGCTCAGGCCTCTCTTTTTTCAGAGTTTTCTCAGTCCACTTCAACCAATAATCAATCTCAACTCTCAGTTCATAGTATGATGACTTATAAAAGGCCATTAGACAATTTCTTACGAACTGCTTTGTAATGTTTTACAGTTATCTTTCAGTTTTAATTTTTTTTTGCATTCATGGTAGGTCTCCTCAACTAAAATTACGCATTTATGTAGGACAGGGCCCATGTCTTGTAACTATTTTACAACCTCACAAAGTCTAGTAAATGCCCGGTTGATAACAAAAGGTAAGAGAGTTTAACACTATATTACTCTTAAGTATTAGATGTTATAAACTTAAGGACTGAACCAGAGTAGAACATGCTGCTAGAGATGTGCCATGTTCAAAGTAGAGATAAAATTATAATTTTTTAAACTTTTCGAAACTGACGTACTGAGAGGAGGTGAAGTAAAGCCCGAGAAAGAATTGGTCGTGATGTAATCTGCGATCTGCTGTAATGCCAGCAATCCAGTTGGGTTGTGGCCTTTCTTCATCTGTTCTTGGATAAGGCATTCCAGATCTTCCCGAAAGGCCTGTAACACACAAAAATGACCACTGAGCTCATACATCTCACTTGGAGCAGAACAAACCAAACATAACTTTCTCTGTAATCAATCTTTTTCTCATCCCTCTTTTGAATACGGTTTCATGTATACAATTTTGAAACAAATATAAAACATAAAATAATAAAACAGTGGAAGAAGGAGGCAAGAAGCTTGCCTTCAGGGGAGGAAAAAAATCGTTAGAAAGTCTTACTCTCAAAGAAAACGAGCTATCATCTACAATAGACAGATATATATAAAGCAACTCTGTTAACAATATGGAACTAGAGTACCAAGTACAGACTGATGCAAAAAGAGAGCCATTCCTTGCCGAGTGGCCTCATTACCTAGGTTGGGCTAGAGTCCCTATTTGGATGGGGCAAGACTCTGACTACAGACTGACTCACAGAAATCTTCACTAAGACATACTACGTACATCACGGCTTCCATTTTAAGAATTCCGTGGCAATTCCCTTAACTCTATGAAGACTGAAAGCAAACTGATAAGAGCTGAGAACTGTTTACTCCCCTTCTGCAACACTGTGCTAAAGAAAGGACATTTTCCCCCAACTTTGGGTACTATATGTTCCTGTTCTGGAATTCTGCTATATCTCTTGGGGGCATATGTGTATGTGTCAGAAACAGTGTTCATGTCAGTAAAAATTCTGAACATTAAGAGAAATTTTCTGTTCGAATAACCCTTAAGTTGCTAATATGATTCATCATTTGAAACCTCTCTCAATCCTTTACATTACTTGAAATAGCTCATTTTTTATTTCCATAACACCTAACCAATACTTATTTTATTAAATTCATTTGTTTTCTTGCTCAAACCTTTTCCCATTCATTTTAAATACAAAAGCTCTTGCAATGTAAGTCCTCTAAACCTTGCTTTTGGTTACATATGAGACAGAATCTCTGCCAGAAATTAAGTTCAATTTTTAACCACTTCACCTAAGAGGGAGAAGGCAGAAAACTGCTCCGGAATCACAACCTCCAAGAAGAGTCCATACAAACACCTTGGAGATCACTGGAGAAATCTTTTTCAGAAGGGTGAATTTCCTTTCAGTCACCAACAGTAGCCTTCCTTATAAGGCTGAGAATAAGATCTCCTGGAGTCCCTGCTTAGATGTAGACTTGCATCGTGGATGACCGAATGATTCAGATTTTCAGAAAGGACTTCTTAAAAAAAAAAAAAAAAAAAAAAAAAAAAAGGCATAGGAGCCCATGATGGAAGGAGAAATGTGGTTTGAGGCTATGAGGTAGTAAATATTAGGACCAGTCCCGACTCAATGCTTGTGTTGCTTTTAGAGAAACAGTTGAGAGGCATCCATGATCTGAATTGAAAGAGCTGAGTGCGAAAAAATATAATCTTGGGAGTTCAATCATGGGGCACCACGGAACACCCTAAGTGAGCTTAGCACAGGAAGAGGGGGAGGGAGGTCACCTTTTCCTGATGCCCCAGAGTGGCCTGTGCAGACATCTGTGTCAACAGTGAACCTGCATCTCCTGTTGGACAGGGTAAGACTCGTTTTCAACACCACTACCATGTGTGGGCAGGAAGGCACAGGTGGACTGAAGAGACTTTAGCATGACTCACATGTGCACATGAAGACATACGTACACGCCACATCTTGGATATAGAAGTCACTGGTGAACCCTTTTGCACTGTGTAAGCCACTGAGGTTCTTGGGACAACTTAGAGGAGAACAGAAATTCCAAGAGGAAGATACTGTACTTTCTGCTAATACAGCAGGTGAATGTTTAAGAGACTAATTTAAAAACTAGTAGTGACCATATTTGAATTCTGAGTTCATGGAGCAGTTTATACCAGTTAAACATGGCTTTTCTTTTACAAATTTGAGGGCTTTTAAATGTAAATCGTTAGCACAATTATAAAAATTCTAAACATCTGGGGTGCCTGGGTGGCTCAGTTGGTTTGAGTGCCCAACTTCGGCCCAGGTCATGATCTCAGGGTTGAGTTCGAGTCCCACGTTGGACTTGCTGCTGTCAGTGCAGAGCTCACTTCAGATCATCTGTCCCCCTCTCTCTCTGCCCTTCCCCTGCTTGTGCACTCTCAAAAAATAAACATTAAAAAAATTCTAAGCATCTAAATCCATTGACTGTACCTCGCTCATTTAAAAATATGACTTAAACCAGAGACACTATCCTATAAAATATCCTCTACAAAGACACATTACATTGATCAGAAAACTCCATTAATACATTTCTACGACTTAGTGAACATAAAATGGTTGTGAGCTATATATAAGATGGATGGACACTTTCATACAGATGAGTAACATGAGTATTTTACCATATTTAAGGCTGGATGAGAAAGAATCTTTCAGATACACTCATTTATCTTTTATAAACTACAGAAAACTTCTGGACACCTGGCAAAGGGCCAATCTGCTCTTTTGAAACTTTATCTTTCCTTCAAAACCAAATTCTATTTAAACTTTCTTCAGCTGAAAGCAGCTATATCCAATATTCATTCAGTAAAAAAAAACACAAAAAACAAACAAAAAACCTGATGATACCTACTATGTGTATCACTCACATTATTTACATTGCAATAACTTACTGAGAAATGGGAATATTTTATTGAATGCCCCTCCTCATGTTGCTCCAGCAAGAATTTAAGGCAGATTCTAGAGATCAAAATTATTAAAAAAATAAATACAGGTTAGATAAATTAAGCTAAAGAGAAGAAATTAGTATAAGGAGGTTAGTGAGAGCCAGCAATGAGATTAAGATACAAAGTGCATGTTATAAAACTGTAGGCATTTGCTACAGTTGGCCTAAGCCAACATGAATTAATTAAGATAATCTGCTCAGTATGATTTATAATGGCTTTAAGATTAAAAACCAACCAGTTGCTCAAGAGAATCACAACTATTTATGAGCTGATGAGACGTTTCTGCTGAGTGGGATGAAAAAGCTAAATAAGAAAGGTTGAAAAATTTGTCCAAGGCAGTGAATGTTAAAGGCAAGAACTCAGGTCAAATGCTATTTTCACTAGTGAAAATGCTTTTACCACTTCCATACATCCCACAATACGGTGGGCACAATCCTAAAGCTTTGGGATGATCCATGGTATCATAAGGGGATGTGTAAGCCCTTCTAAAATCAATTCAGAGAAAAATATGAATTTAGTTTCCACAAAGTGCAGGAAAATAATTTTCAAAGTAAGTGAAATTGCCCTAACGTTTTTATATAGTTGAAAGAGCTTCAGCGGATAAGAAATCTTCTATTACAAAAGATTTAATGTTTTTGGTCATGAACATTTATAACTCATTTTTAATGTTTCAAATATATTTGGAGTATTATTCAGATAATTACCTCAGTCGTAAGACAGTATAAAAATTAATGATAAAATTTCAGCTGGTTTTAAAAATTTATCTATAAACATGTTAAGCTTTAAAATACTGTATTCAAAGAATAAAAACTTTATTTATCTTTACGATGACAGTTAACCATATTCTGAAATCCAATGTTAATAAAATAACCCTTTATAGTTATTCATTTGAATCTCACAACAAAGTCCTGAGATAGGCAGTGATTTGCTCAAGGCTGCACAGCTAACAAGTAAATGGAGTAAAGGTTGAAATCTGTAACTCTCAGGTGGGCACAGGATCTTTCTGTAATTTTATGGGAGATGGGTTGTATCACTGAAACCAAATACAACTAATAAGGCAGCAGGCATGTTGTGATCAGAAATATAGAGTAAACCTCTTAGGCTAGATTAGGGCATTAGGTTGTACTGAAATAGCAAAAAAATTACATAGCAGCAGATTATGATGGTCCTCAAGTACCAAAATACTTGCCCTCTTACAGCTGGAAATTTTTCCATCAAAGCAGAATGAAAAACTAACTTATACACAGGGCAGCAAGGTCACATGCTTGGCTTCTGAAGTCAGATTAAACCAACAATTCCCTAGAGAAGAGTCAGGGTAAAAGACAAACAACACATGCACAAACCACAGCATAAACCGTGTCTTCCATCTTAGAGATAGAAGAGCAGAGAAGAGGAAATAGTGGGAGTTGTTGCACCTTGAATGCATGAATCCGTGAACATAATAAACCTGACTGCCATCAGGAGGACAGATTCTCTGAGACCTTTAAAACCCAAAATACGGTCTAAAGAATTGTAATTATATAATCTTCAAAGTGTTGCCATAAAGTGCTTTAAATCAGCAATACTGTATATAAGTCATGTATACAATTTTCACAAAAATACTTGCCTACTATGGGCTAGGCTCTGCACAACTTGCTTTTATGTTATTTCATTTAATTGTCACAACAACTCCATGAGGTCCATTTTACCAACAAGGAAACTGAAGCTCAAGTTAAGTGAGTTTCCTAGGCCACACAGCTAATAGGTGGTGGTGAACCCAGATGCAAAGCAAGCACTGTGTGCATATATATGTACATATCAAAACATTTGTTATAAACAGATCAGAACTGGAAATGATGAGAAAATAGGCTGACTCCTTATAGGTCAAGCAGTCTGGTACTCCAGGATCTCTATAATTCATCATGCAACTTTTTGGGTGTACCTACCGTTACTACCTTGTGCTCTGACTTAGCCTATGAGGTTTGCGCATCACTCTATGATCACACCGTACTTTTCTATCCCTGTGCACTCTGTTTCATCAAAGGGAAATGCTGGTTTCTGCTGTTCCTCTACCTAATCAGTTCTTACCCTTTATCTAACACTTGTCTTAAATGTGATCTTCCTGAAGTCTCTCCTTTAATCACCCCAATTAGGTGGGATCTCCATTTTCTTCTCTTCCCACCCAACTCTAATTCTTTTAACATTTGCCTTTACTATTCTTAGGATACCTATCATAGGTCTGTGGTTTACTTTTCCCACTCTACCACACTATGATATCTGATGGTTGAAGCTGTTGTCTTTCACATTCCTGGAGTCTCCCTGAGTGTCTAGTTCAGTGCTCAATTAATAAAATAGTGAGAGTGTTTTCCTTTCCTAGAATATAAGGAAAGAAAGTAAAGAATCCGATCTTAATCTTAATTGAGTTAATGATAGTAAAATCCATTTCACAGGTTTTTAGCATTAGAATCTGAAGATCTAAAAAAGTCTTGAAAGTTTGTTACTTGAGGGGCGCCTAGGTAACTCAATTGGTTAAGCATCTGACTCTTGATTTCAGCTCAGATCATGATCTCAAAGTTCGTGGGACAGAGCCCTGCATCGGGCTCTGTGCTGACAGCCCCAGAGCCTGCTTGGGATTCTCTCTCTACCTCTCTCTCTGCCCCTCCCCCCTTCCTCAAAATCAGTAAACATTAAAAAAAAAAAAGTCCATTATTTGAATGAGAAATTCCTCTTGTGTAATTAGGTCTGTCCATCATAGAATGGGAGAAATTCATCTATTTTTTAAAAATAAGAAATGAATCTTCACTGAACATTATAAAGTTTTGGAAAGTCATTTAATTCTTCAACTCAAACAAAATCCTACTTGAAAACTTGTTTGGTCCCCAGAGTATTATATTTTGGACAGCTCTCTGATTAACACACATCCAAAAGAGTATGATAAAAAAAAAAAAAAAAAAAAAAAAAAAAAAAAGTAAAAAATCACTAGATGAAAATCAAAATGTTTGAATTAGAAAAAGCATGCCTTAAAAGCCTTATCTGAATCTCATACCCTTTTATTTTATGCATTGTCTGTCAATACTGACACAGCAATTCTATAAATTCTGAATTCATAAAGTATGGATAAAAATAAACATGATTATAAAAACAAGAAAGATTTGGAGACCTGAGATTCATATAGGTAAGATTATACTTTAAGTACACACATATTCATGTATACTAAAAACCAAAGGCAGAATTACCTTGAAGTATCAGATCCTAGTTTCTGTATCTAAAATCAGAGCTTTCAGGAGAAAGTGATATTGGATGGAAGGTATTGTAAATCACAGAAAAGAGGACCAATTTGATAAAAGAAAATAACCTGATTGAATTATTTCAGTTAAGGCTAGGGGAAAAAAAAAAAAACAAAAACAAAAAGAAAAGAAAATTACATAGGTTGATTTATAAGTAATGTTTAACTTATGGACATTATGTAATGGAATACTGATAAATATCAGAGATTGATTTTAAATATTCACACCTGGATGTTCTACCTCATAATAATTACTAGAGAGAAAAATTGGAGCAAAAAGAAAAAAAAAAGATTACAGACTTGCTGCTCCCAAGGCACCCTACAATTATGTTATTAGATCTCTCCCAAAGTGGGATTAGGAGCATAACAAACTTACTTAGAATTTCTCCATTAAGAAATGTATTCATTTGGAAATAGATTACCACTGGTCCTGTTGAAAGGAGAAAAAAGAAATAAACCAAATTTTCTTCTGGATGGTCTTTATCCTCTACCTAAGTCTTAATATGAAGCTAAAGGTTAAAATACTCTCTTTTCTTGAAGCTAGTATGTAATAAAAATGCAAACAAAATTAATAAAGAACACCTTTATCTTAAGCTTCTAACGTGACCAGATAAATGACGGTGATTCTGACCAACTAGGTGCGCTGTTAACATTTTAGGTCTTATAGTGATATTCTGAAATATATATGGCTTTGAAGTTTCTCCTATATTTGAAGTAGCTTGTAGCATTACATGTTGCCCTGTTATTAAGAAATGTTAGTGTGTCACATGCCTGAGCTATCACTACCTATAAGTTCCTGTTGTTCTATCTTTCAGAGTAGCATTGCACATTTCTGTCAACCAGATTAAATAGCTTTCCATAGTGGTGAGGTTTGAGAACATTCATTCTTTTTCTGAAACCCACCAACTGTTTTCCACATTAAGCTGTTAAGTTCAACAGGAGCTTGATGGACAACCTGCAAGAGTTTAATGACTCAAAGCCCACCCAGCTATTCATATATCCATCCATCGATGTGCATAGAATTTTACTAAATATCTACTATGCACAATGTACTGTTAATTTTTCAACTTATATGCGTCTTTAACTTTGATGAAACATCATTTAATTCCAACAGTTTGCCTTAGACACCTCATTCTGAGATAAGGGGGTTAATGATAATCTAGGGTGTCCATAGGCATATATATGAGGGGTGTACTGGTTAAAGAAAACTTGTAGATTCTCCCTGCTGCATTAACAAGATCTCTAGCTAAACCCTGTTTACTCACCAGCACTTCATTTCTAAGACAAACACTTTATTAGGTTTAAATATACATACACATTACAATATACTAAAAAATATATATATATGTGTGTGTATAGTATATCTATATATATATCTATATACTACTATACTGTATACTACTATATATAGATATATACATAGGTATATATAGTAGTATACACACACACACACACAGACACACACACACACACACACACACATTACGAAAGATCATGAAATTCCTAGAAGTAATACTTGGGAGTCAAGATGAAACATTCTTTTTTCTTATTTTCTCAGCTCAAGGCAATAAGGTACTGTGTTTGTCAAACAAATTTACAGACACCAAAATGTCTTGTGATTGGAAACTCTTCCTATGTTGGATTAAATGAACCTGAACAACAGAATTCGAAGATGAATAAAACAATATATGGGTGGAATTTTTTCATTGTTATTGAATGCTTTAAGTGGTACAACCTACTGGTTAAGTCTGAGTTTTGGAGTTTACATTCAGAGCCCACAATTTAACTAAACTTGTAAAAACTTTAGCAAGTTATTTAACACCTCTAACTTTCAGTTTATTCATCTGTAAACTAGGGATATTAATACTTTTTTGTTTGAGTTGTTCTGAGGATTAAATAGGATTTGATACATAATAGTGCCCATAATAGGTGCTAATAAGGGGCTTAATAAAAACAAGTATTATACTTTGCTTTTATTAGTTTCCCTATTTTCCTTTCTTCCCAAATAAACTCAGCATTTTAAATAGAAGGCTTACAAACTTGTTTCTTACAAACAAGAAATTAGTCATATCTTTGATTTGATCATTAGTGGTTATGGGTTTTGTCGAAAAGAGTGAACTCCAATATTCACAGGAGACCCACACAGGTTTTAAGAGAATTATATTTGCAGAAACACTGCAAGCTTGGGCCTGAAGGAACAAAGGTAGTTCCAAAAGAAGAGGTCTTTGAACCTCAAAACCTCTACAAGAAGGAAGAAGGCTGAGAAAAGAACAAACACAGGCTAACTTTCAAGGAAAAGGAAAGACGACTCAGAGGGTGGAACCAAAAGCCCAGAAGGCAGAGCCACTAGCGAGAGTCACCCCTGGAAAGTAGGACTACGTCTTCATTAAGGGAACTTCTAAACATTTGCCCAGATGGATTTCACACCTGCTATGAACCAGTTATTCCTCTGTACCCCTAACTCCCCCCTTTTAGAACAGGAATGTTCAGTAGCAGTTATCTTTGCTTGCCCTACCACTGGCTGTGTGTGTGTTTGTGTGTGGGCAGGGGGCAGATTTAGTTCTTTAGTTCTCAGGTGTACAGATTGAGAGGACCTGTACTTAAGAGTCACACCTGAGGGGCACCATCTGTAGCTGGACCAGAATTAGATGATGAGATTCTGGATTCAAGCAAATATTATAATGAGCTGAAGCTTTTGCAGGAGTGTTAGGAGACAGTGAGTGCATTTTGCATGTGGGAGCAAGGTAAATAAATTGTGGCAGACTTCAATGCTTTTCAACTAAATTGTGGTCAGAGAGGGGACAAGTCTCCCTTCAAAAGGTGGATCTTAATTCCTCTCTCCTTCTTCAGCTCCTGTATGAGCTGAACTTAGTGACTCACTTCTAACTATAGATATGGTGGAAGTGATGGGTGTTTAAGGCCTGAGATTAGGTCATAAAATGCACTGCAGACTCCTCTTGGTTCTCTCCCAGATACTTGCTCTGGAGGAGAACATTCAAACAGTCTCAGGTAAAGGTCCACATGGCAAGGAACTGTGGTCCTTGGCCAACAGCCATGTGGCTTTTCCATTGGGGAAAGATGGTGACCCATCTCAAGGGCAGAAATCTGCAGGCCAGTCAGGTCTTCAGGTGACAGTAGCCATGGATGATGTCTTGACTGCAACTTTGTGAGAGACCTTGAGCCAGAAACACTTAACTAAGCTGCTCCTGAATTCCTCACCCATAGAAACAATGAGGTAATAAAAGCTTGCTGTTTTAAGTTGCTAAATTTTGGGGTAGTTTGTTATTTAGCAATGGATACTAATGCAGGTCGCCAGGGATCATTTCTTTGTTGAAAGGTTTGTTGTATTAAAAGAAATTTGAAAACCACTGCCCCAAAACATGGCAGGAAGACAAAATTTATGTCTTTTCTAAGTCTTTCACAAATGAGATTTTAAATTCACTAGCAAAGATCTAGGGAAAAAAATGGTCAAACCACAATTCTTTTAAATCTTCTTTGTTCCTCTCTGGGCTGAAAATTACCATTCTTGCTATGTGAAGATGGAAATAACAATCTATATGCCTTGCTTTTCCCATTATTTCATTAAGTTCCCTAAGGCATAAATACAATTGGTAATTCCAGCCAATTTACAAATGGAAATTTTTTTAGGTATAAAAAAATTAGATCTACTCGAAGTTATGCTGTCTTTATTTAATGGGGAAATTAAAACGAAAACCCTGGCATAGAAATGCAGCTCAGTACTTTTTACTTTTAAACTTTACAGTTAAAACTGGTCCTCTTTGGAACACTTCCCAGAGAAATCTCAATATTTAACAACTTTGAACAAAACCTGAACTTCATCTCATTCTCTGTTACTTTATACTATCTGTTACTGTAATCATTTGGTTAATAAGTTAGCCCTCAAAAGTGGAGTGAGTTTCTTTAGAAGAGGAAATATATCTATTTTGATCCAAATAATTAATGTGTCCTTCAAGGGCACAACAAAAATGATTTACCAGGGCCACCTTAGGCAGTTCTATGCCTTAGTGCTTAACTTAGTACCTAAGTTGGAAGCCTAATTAACCCTAACACGGGCCTCATGTGTCTATGTTTGCTGAACTCTACCTTAAGGGGTCTGTGATCTTCATTATGCATAAAGTTACTAATTCATTTTGCATGTTAAATCAAGGTATTCTCTCTCATTTTCCATCACTGATATGTGACCGTTGCAATTCCACTAAGGGCTTGTAAGAAAACTAACAAATCACTTTAATGTGATTTACAAAGTCTGAATATTACTGTGCAGACAAAATTTTCAGCTTCAGTTTATAATCCACTTTTAGTGTAGTTAGTTTGGTACGTGTGCATCTATGTGTGCCTGCATTAGGTGTATGTCACATTAGGCTGCCAGATCACACATCACCGCAGAAGCTTGAAGTCTTCCTCTGTTGCTCTGAGTGTCAGGGTGCACAAAGAAAGGAAATATGTTTCTTGGCTCTTGACAATTCAGTCATGCCTTTCTTTTTTACACAGATACTCACTCTGAGTTGGGAATCCTAGCTCGGCCCCATCTTTTGTCCTCCTTTAATGAAGCGTTACACTCAGAAATCACACAAAGAAAACTTACACCACCAAGACAACACTAGTTTGTTATTAAAGCTTTGCAAATTAAATCTGTAAATGAGGTGTTCATTTTACCTCTGAAAGCCTGGGGGCAACTAGTAGTCACTCTGCCTTCACCCATCTATTGTGAGCGTACTTTAAGGTACCTCCTACCTCCCTGTATCAAGGTCTCCAGAGAGAAGAAAAATTATAGCCTTCTGATTATTTCAACTCACAGGACTTTGCAAGATCTGAGTAACTCGTTTCCTCTGCTCCATCATGTTGAAGTCTTGCCGTAGATCAGGAGACATGTTCCTCTCCCGAATGTATTCTGGGTCATTCTCATTGATGCGGTCAAAATATCTCTCTTTGTGAGGCATGCTGGGGGGAGGAGGAGTAGTGACCACACCTTGGCTGGCATCTGAACTCATGCTTCAAGTCGAAGGACTCCCTTTGTTACCTGCATTAATAAACACAAAGGAGGACATTCATGATAAGTTCATTATTAAATTCAGATTTTATGGAGGTCAAACAGAACTTTTTTTTTTTTTGCCCAGAGGCTAACAGTGGCAGCTTTCTTTAAAAAGTAGCTTCTCAAAAAATATTAGAACAATTTCTTATTAAAGTAAAAATATCTTTGATTATAATGCTAAATTGGAAATTGATAGTTTCAGAAGTAAAGAAAACTTGTGGTTCAATTATGTCATCAACTGCTAACTGAATTTTTAGAGGGAGCAACTATCAAAATCTCCAAAGTAAGATATCACATCTAGGATTGCCTGGGTGGCTCAGTGGGTTAAGCGTCTGACTTCCGCTCAGGTCACGATCTCACCGTTTGAGCCCTGTGTTGGGCAGGTTCAGTTCAGAAACTGGGCCCGCTTTGGATTGTCTCTCTGCCCCTCTCCAGCTCGTGCTCGTTTTCTCTCTCTCCCTCAAAAATAAATAAAGCTTAAAAAAAAAATCACATCTACATTTGATCTTAGCCAAAAGGCCGAGAAGTGATAGAAAAAAAAAAATCACATCTATAATAGCAAAATTTCCACAATTAGTGAGTACTGTCACTAGAGCTTCTCTTTTCTCTTATTCACACATTTTTTTTTTTTATTTTAGACCAAACTTTGGCCATACTTAATGACCACTACATTTTATAGTGAATGTAATTTATTAACATGAGAGAAACACAGCTATAAGTTTTTCAAATGATTCCTAGAGGAAATGTAGGAATTATTCAGGTTGCCAGACTAAATAACTTCAGCACATAGTGCTACAAATCCAAGTAAGAAACAGCAAAAAGTTATTCAGAAACCATAAGAATACCTGATTCACTTAATTATCAGGATAATCACACTTTTCTAGATAGATCCAGGAGGGAGAAAGTCAAGGCCACTTTCCTCTTAGGGATCTATATCTCTAATAAAGACCAGAGATATCTGGTCTCATCTTTAAAACACAGTAACAACCGGGGAGATTACTATATTTGTCTCTAATAGTAGTCTTCTCTGATAGAATTCATCTCTAAAGTTACCTTGGTGCAACTTAGACCAAGCAAACTAATTATAAGACATTAAAAATTCTTGCACCAGATGACATGACACTATATAAGGAAAACCCTAAAGACTCCACCAAAAAAACTACTAGAACTGATAAAAAGAATTGAGTAAGGTCACAGGATACAAAGTCAATGTACAGAAATCTGTTGCATTTCTATACACTAATAATGAAGCAGCAGAACATTAAGAAAACAACTACCTTCACAATTGTACGAGAAATAATAAGATGCCTTGGAATAAACTTAACCAAAAAGGTGAGAAACCTCTGAAAACTATAAAATACTAATGAAAGAAATTGAAAATGACACAAAGCAACGGAAAGACATCCCGCTCATAGATTGGAAGAACAAATATTGTTAAAATGCCCATATGACCTAAGGTAATCTATAGGTTTAGTGCAATCTCTATCAAAACACCAACTGCATTTTCCACAGAACTAGAACAAACAATCTTAAAATTTGTATGGAACCACAAAAGACTCCAAATAGTCAAAGCAATTCTGAAAAGTTAAACAAAACAAGGCATCACAATTCCCAGACTTCAAGTGATAACATAAAGCTGTAGTAATAAAAACAGTATGATACTGACACAAAAATAAACACATAGATCAATGGAAAAGAGCAGAAAGCCCAGAAATAAACTTGCAATATAATGTCAGGTCAATTAATCTTTAACAAAGGAGGCAATAATATGCAATTAGAAAGAGTCTCTTCAACAAATGGTATTGGGAAAACTGGGTAGCGACATGCACAAGAATGAAACTGGACCATTTTCTTACACCATACACAAAAATAAACTCAAATGCATAGAGGACCTAAATGTCAGACCTAAAACCATAAAAATCCAGAAGAGGGCACAGGCAGTAATTTTTCTGACATCGGCTGTAACAACATCTTTCTAAATATGTCTCCTGAGGCAAGAGAAACAAAAGCAAAAATAAACTATTGGAATTACATCAAAATAAAAAGTTTCTGCACAGCAAAAGAACCTACAAAAAATAAAAGACAACCTACTGAATGGGAGAAGATACTTGCAAATGACATATTTGATAAAGTGTTAGTATCCAAAATATATGAAGAACTTACAGATCTCAACACCCCAAAACCCCAATAACCCAAGTAAAAATAGGCAGAAGACATGCTGAACAGACATTTCTTCAAAGAAAACATCCAGATGGCCAACAGACACATGAAAAGATGCTCAACATCACTCATCATCAGGGAAATGCAAATAGAAACTACAATGAGATATCACATCACACCTGTCAGAATGGCTAAAATAAAAAACTCAAAAGACAAGCGTTGGCGAGGATGTGGAGAAAAAGGAACCCTTGTGCAGTGTTGGTGGGAATGCAAACTGGTGCAGCCACTGTGGAAGACAGTATGGAGGTTCCTCAAAAAATTGAAAACAGAACTACCCATTGATCCAGTAATTACACTACTACTGGGTATTTACTCTAAGAATGTGAAAACATCAACTTGAAGGAATATGTGTACCCCTATGTTTATTGCAGCATTATTTACAATAGCCAAATTATAGAAGCAGCTTAAGTGTTGTTCATCAAAAGATGAATGGGTAAAGATGTCACACACACACACACACACACACACACACACACACACACACACACACCTGCAACAACATGAATGCAACTAGAAAGTATAATGCTAAATGAAATAAGCCGGTGAGAGAAAGACAAATATATGATTTCACTCATACGTGGAATTTAAGAAAGAAAACAAATGAACAAAGGAAAAAAAAAAAAAGAGAGAGAGACAAACCAAAAAAGAGACTCTTAAATATAGAGAACAGATGGTCACCAGAAGGGAGGTTGGTTGGGGGATGGGTGAAATAGGTGAAAAGGATGAGAGTACACTTATCTTGATGAGTACTAATATAGAACTGTTGAATATATGTTAACTCTACTGGAATTAAATTTTAATAAATAAATAAAGTAAAAAAATCTTGTATTAATTCTGGTCTGAGAAATGTAAACTACTATATACTAATTTGGATGTAAATTTTAAAAAATAAAAAAATAAAGTTAAATTACAAAGTTAAAAAAATGTAAACTAGTTTGTTAACAATAATTTTTGTAAAACATGTTAAAACTTTGTTAGCTTCTATTTGACAACATCACTCTACAACATTCTAGAAGTTTGAATTACTTTCGTGTACTACACAAAAAATTCATGAAATAGGATTAAGTCACTTTATGTCATATCACTTTAGTGAAAATCTGATTTTGTGACTAGAAAGCAACTAATCAGGAAAGAAAATGTAAAAATGAGCTTTTATATAAGTGAGTCTTCCAGGTCCTAAATCATTAATTTAAAAATTGAGAGAAAACATGCAATGAACAATGAATATGAGATGATCAAATAAATGGAGCCTTCACAGGATAAAGGGGCTAGGTTTTTTTTGTTTTGTTTTGTTACAACATCCACTATTAATAGAATGACTCTGGTCATGTGATATTCTTCAGAAATTAGGTTTTGCGGTACTGTTATTAGCTTGGCTTACAAACATAGTATTTCTCATCACCTTGCTATTACCCAAAAATGTGGTGCAACAGAGCACCAACTCTAAGAAACTTCTTTTTCCATATCCAATGGGTTTTTTATCAGTAGTCCAGAAGTGTAACCAATCTTTAGAACCTCGTACTCTTAGAAGCTATTTATAATAGGTCCATCTGAGCTCCTTAAAACAGTGTATTGCTAACACAAAGGAATTTTAAGGAGTACTTAAAATCTAGTTACGTAACAGTTTACTCAAGTAAAAAGAACAGTTAGAATATGAAGCCCCGACAGACAAAATACTGTAAAAAAGTAGTTAATGGATAGTGTTCAGATTTCAGCAGCACTAGTCTTTGTAAGCCAGAAGACACAACAAATGAAATATTTCAACTGTTGGCTTTGTTATGGAACTTTAAAAAAATTGTGTTGTGGTCAGATCGGTTTAAATATGATTGTTCTCTATGAAGTATTTTCACTTGAATATGGTTAAAATATTCTAGAACTTTAGCTGGTTATTAGACTAAAAAACTTTTAATTACATTCTAAAAATTTCTTGTAATTCTTTCAAGCAAAAAGCAGAATGGTGCAGAGTACTGGACTGAGGATAGAGACCAGGTTTCAAGTCTTTGCATTTCCATCAACTGCTGTATGACCTTAGAATAGCTATTGTTAATCGTTAGAGAGAAGCTGATAGCTTCTTTTAAATGCTATGATGACCCATTACTAAAGAAACAACTTGTAATTGTTAGAAAATCTCTAGCTGTTATGAATACTAAGCCATATATAGAGTTGAATTATTATACTGTACACCTGAAACTAATGTAACATTGTGTCAACTACACTCAAGAAATTAAAAAAAAAAACCACAACTATCAGTTACTGAGCTCTTACTATGTGCTAGCCACTGAACTTTACATACATTATTTACTTCTCTTAAAAAAAATTTTTTTAAATGTTTATTTATTTAGAGAGGGAGAGTACGAACAAGGGAGAGGCAGAGAGAGGGAGAGAGAGAATCCCAATAGGCTCCACGCTGTCAGAGCAGAGCCCAACGCGGGGCCTGAACTCACAAACCATGAGATCATCACCTGAGCCAAAATCAAGAGTCAGACGCTTAACAGACTGAGCCACCCAGGCACCCCAAAGAGTACAGTTATCTTGATGAACAAATGTATAGAACTGTTGAATCATATTGTACACTTGAAACTAATATAACATTGTATGTTAACTACACTTGAATTAAAAAAAAAAAAAATAGGGTTGGTTAATTTTAAAGAGAAGGAGCCCTGGAACTGAATTGTTTCCCATATCCCCTAGAAGCAGAAATATTTATGCTTAGTTTAGTTGTTCAGGATTAAGAAAAACTAGAATCTCTCCCTACATTCTATTTTTAATTTTTTGAGGAACCTCCATACTGTTTTCCACACTGGCTGCATCAGTTTGCATTCCACCAACAATGCATGAGACACAATGCACGAGACAACAATGCACAATTTTCCCCCCTTCCTCACTAACACTTGTTATTTTTTGTGGGTTTGTTTGACTTTAGTCATTCTGACAGGTGTAAAGTGACATCTAACTGTGGTTTTAATCAACCAATCCTTTATTTGCTTATATTTATTTATTTTTGAGAGAGAGAGAGAGACCATGCAGGAGGGGCAGAGAGAGAGAGGGGAGGGACAGAGGATCCGAAGCAGGCTCTATGCTGACAACAGCAAGCCCAACGTGGGGCCCAAACCCATGAATCGTGAGGTCATGACCTGAGCCAAAGTTGGACATTCAACCAAGTGACCCACCTAGGCATCCCTAAATCAATCCTATTTTTAATGTTGCACATACACAGGCATGCTTTCTAGTACTTCGGAGCAATAGAAACCAGTACGAACTCTATTAGGGGAAAAATATTGGTCTTCTAAGAGGATTCTTTTAATTCAAAATGATGCAGAAAAACAGATTTTTTTAAAAAGTAACATCATAAAACATTGTCAACACTATGGGTTTTCCTCTGGCTGTGCAGATTAGAAACAAGGTATCAGGCCTAAACAAAAATTCCAGTTTAAAAAATCTTATCTAAATATTTATGCAGTAACCACCCAACATGTATATTTAAAGAAATTTAGGTTTAAGGCACAAATAGATGAAATACTCTAGAATGATGGATTTCAAACTCTAAAAATGGCAATCCACAATAAAAAATACATTTTATATTGTAATCACATACAAATACATGAGATATTTAGCTGAAATAAATTTGTGATACTTTCTCTATGTAGTACATTCTGGTATTTTCTATTTTAATCTTTTTCATTAAAAAATTGGTCAAATAGATTCTTGTTCTACTAATGGGTTATGACCCACCGTTTGAAAAACACTACTCCAGAAACTCTAAGTTATGGTCAAATGGGAAACACAAGGAAAAGAAGTGCATGTGTGTATTTGAGACGGGGAGGGAGGAAATGAATATACGCTAGAGATGGGAGGGAGTCGGAAATGATTCTTTGGTATTAAAAAAAATGGCAGTAAGATCCTAGTGATTTGGGTGATAATTAAATTGTCCTCCATTTGGGCACTTAGAAAATGCCATCTATATTACTCAATGTCCATTTGTTTTTCACTTTTTCTTGACTCTTAGCTACTTCTAGTTCAATTTTCCAGATCTCTTTGCTTATGTTTGTAGTCCTCACAATGGCAGGGGACTCCATAAGTGGTGGCTGACTTGAATTATTTTACTGTATCACAACTCCTCCCAAAGCAATCTGGTTTGTATTAGTTCTAGGCTGGGAATGGTCAAAACAATCTTATGAAAAATTATTATAAAAAGTCTTTCCAAACTTAATTCTTGGCAGTTTTAACAGCTTTCTCTAGAACATAAGCAAAAAAGATGGCTGTACTTTCAAGTACCAGGCCTATTGTTCCATATTTAAAACAAAAATCAAAGATATGCCAAGATTTCAAGGCAGCATATTTGGTTAAAACAACAGCAGCAACAACAACACACACTGGTTTATGGAGTTAGAGTTTTTCTTAATGAAATTTACTGTAAAATTGGGAAGGTGTTTACAGTTTTAGAAAACAACTTGGACCCTGCACAAACTATAACAAGCCACATCCTCAGATCAACCAGTGAAGTTTTCTTCATTTTAAATTCTAAAAGGCATGAACTACTTACTTTCAACTGCTACCCAAGATTTTACATACAACTGACATGAAAATCAACAGACTTGGAAAAACCAAACTACACATAGATAAAAGTCAAGAAAAAAAAAAAGAAAAAAAAAAAAAAAACCAACAATGGGCACTGAATAGCACCAAGTAATACAGATGACATTTTCTAAGTGCCCCAATGGAAGATTTAATTATCCCACAAAGCACTAGGGTCTTATTGCTATAATGGCTATTGACTCTATGAGAGTTCTCTTGGAATATTTCAGATGAGATTCAAGGATCACATTTTACAGATGCGAGGAAACTATACTCAGAAGTGTTGAGTGATTTTTCTAAAGCTACAATGCTCAAGTATTAGATATTACTATAAAATCATAATAATGATGTATATTAGCACTACCAAGCCATTCACAGATTGTTCATGGTCAAAATCTACTCTTTCAGTGAAATGTATGGAGAAAAACAGGCCTATCACATACATTTTATGCAGGCATTTTATAAACACCATTGACTGTGAGGAACAGGCTATAAGTAAGGGCTAAAAATTTTAGTGCTTGTGAACAGACTGAAATGTATGATGTCCATCTAGCATGCGCAGAAAAGCAGATGTACAAACTGTCCAGTTGTTTAGTGGTAATCTGCTTAAATACACGAGGAACACCTTTTCTATAAATAACTAGACTTTTAAAGATTAAGATGTATCCACCAACATATAACACCAATAAGTCAAAGAAGTGCCTTTCACTTAATTCTTTGAAGGTTTTGAAGCCAAATTAAAAGGATATCTGGTCCAAATCTCTTGTTTTCGAGATTAGATAACTAATGAAAGAAGTCTTCATAAAGAGATGTGCCCAAGAGCATACACTAAGCATCACCAGGGTGATCTACATTCTCCTAGTCCAGAGCTCTTTCCACGATACAATATTGCTTCCTCATAATTTGTCACCCTGTATCTTGGTCTTCTCTATCAGTATTTTGGAAGCCAGATACATAAGATGCATAAAGACAAGGAGTATCAGAAGCTATGCTGATCAAGTATCTTCATGAGATAGGCAAAGATGAATGGTACCATAAAATATCATGGAACATTCAACACAATTTTGAGTTCCAAACAAAAAGGAACAAAATGCAGAGGAAAGGCCCTTAAACTGGCTCAAATTCATATGAAGACACTGCGACATGGGCATTGATCAGTATTTTGGAACTTCTAACTGTTAACCTAACAGATGAATACTATGTCTTACTTGGAGGTTATCAAAATGACACTGGTTGTGCCTTGGGTAACTAACAATAAATGTTGTTCAAGTTTACACTTTCACCCCTACAGTTAATTAATTTAGCATCAATTTTGAAAGAGTTGAGGGCCTTTGACTATTTATAATGAAATAAATTAACTTCCAAAAACAGATTATCCTGGCAATATACCCACTTTACAGATAAGAACTCTGAGGTTTAATAATTTGCCTCAGATTACCAATTGTTCTTTACCAAGTATGTAATTATTTATGGTTACAGATCTTAGTAGGTATGAAAGAGTTGACCAAAAAAAAAAAAAAAAAAAAAGATGGAATGACTCAAAATACTGTCATTTCCTAGAAGTATATACAGCTATTACAACCTTGATTACAGCCTTTCCTTACTGTGGTGCCTGAAAATACATTATAGGATCACAATATTTACCATCAAAACAGAAATGATAAATGGTCTGAAAGTAGTAAAGTCTCGTATGAGTATCAAATTGGTATAAATGTAGAAACTTAACTCTCTCTGGCCTATTGCCAGAATCTTTTCAAATGACTTCTGTTGAGTATACTTTAAAATACAACTATAAATTCTAAACTTTAATTTAAGTCAGAAAACAATGAATCGACAACTGATTAGTAAAAAAATACTATTAATCTAAGCCTTAGTTAAAATCGAAACTTAAAAAGTCAATGAAAACAACAAACAACAAAATAAACTGGTAATGGTTAACAACAACCCATCATGTTGCTAAGTGTCCTTAATGGAATTTGATAGCTGGCTCAGTGTTTATTAACAAAAAACAACCCCCCCCCCCACACACACACACACACAGATAAAAGAAAACTATCAATTGGAGGGCACAGTTTTGAGAATGTTACGGTTTCAAATTGTGTTTTATAAAGAAAAATAATACACTAATTAAGATAAATTATTTTAGCAAACATGAAAAATACATCCTGTGCTGGTACAACTGCACAGGTAGTTATGTTTTAAAGTTATGTTTAAACTTTGACGACATCTAGGTGAAGAGAAGTGTGAAAATTCTAAGCAGGGTGCTAGGTCAAAATTCAGCAGGGTGAGCCAAAGACTAAAAGTATTCAACCACTGGACAAAGCAAAGGATGAATCTAACCTCTTTCTCACTAAAGTACCAATACTTGATGAAGAATATTTTATTGATCAATATTACCTGTTGCAAGGAACAGTGAACCAGGCTCCCATATTGAAAGGCTGGGATTGGGGAAAAGAGGGGCAGTTACTTGCTTAGACATTGGCAGGGTGAGAAAAAAAAAATCTTTCATTATAAATAGATCAAATTTACCAAATGTAACGGCCATGCAAGAGGCAGGGTTACAAATGTGAAAATATATATGAAAAGTTCAGACGAAGTGTATTGTCTTAAAGTCTAAACTCAACCATTATCTAGATTTAGTTCAGATTGTACCCAACATCAATTATTTGGAAAAGCAAATATGAAACTGACTTTTTAAAATTTTTATTGAAACAAATTTTTGAGAGAAAGGGTGGGGGGGAGGGGGGGGGAGAGCGAGAGCATCTTAAGCAGGCTCCATGCCTAGCATGGAGCCCCGACGTGGGGCTTGATCTCACAACCGTGAGATCATGACCTGAGCTGAAATGAAGAGTCAGTCGCTGAACTGACTGAGCCACCCAGGCACCCGAAACTGATTTTTAAATAAATAAATATATAGCCTTATAAAATGGTAAGTAAAACAATCAATCACAGAGAGGTGATCCCTCAAATATTTTGCAAAATCCAAAAACACATGGCCTTAGTGCCTTTACTCTCTTTTCTACGAAACTTGATGAATGTTCTGTATATATTCCCTCCGTCATCGTTTGTCTTTAACATGGAGCTTTTGGAAATGATTGGGGGAAAAAAACAAAAGGATTTTTTTCTTCTCCTAAGACAAAGTTGACAGAGACTAGTGGATTGATTACTCGAATGTACCTCTCAGACATTTAAGTTTCTGTTATTGAGTCCCCTGGTATCAGTGAAATTTTTAAAACTGTGATCTAGGAAACTATCCAGAACTTGACAGCTCATGATGAATGAGAGGTTTTAAAAAGTGGAATCACTGAAGATTGTGATTTTTTAAAAAAAAAAGATTCACTGCTCTCAATTTCTGGAGATACCTTAAATGTTTGGCTCTTACTGTATGGTAGTCCTTCTGCGCAAAAAGTTTCTTTTCTTTCTTTTTTTTTTTTTTTTTAAGAAACATCAACTCTCACATACTTCATAAACTGAAGTGTATTTATTTGTGCAGCACTGAGCTCGAAAAATTTAAAGCCCTTGCTTTTGACATTTTCTTGAGACAATGTCTGAAGTCAAATTTACTCTTACCTAATACTGTACATCTATCTAGAAACCTCAGGAAACTTTCCAAAGTGAATATCAGAATACAAGTAATATGGAAAACTTAACTCCCTCAAATTCCAATCTTACATCTACTTATTTCTCAAGGATTCTGAACTCAAGAAATTCTAGTTCTTCATTCTGAAGAAATGCAAACAATCCTACAAAACTCATTATTAAAAATGAGTTGAGTTTGGGGTGCCTGGCTGGGTCAGTCGGTTAAGCATCCGACTTCAGCTCAGGTCATGACCTCATGGTCTGTGAGTTCGAGCCCTGCGTCGGCTTCTGTGCTGACAGCTCAGAGCCTGAAGCCTGCTTCAGATTCTGTGTCTCCCTTCTCACGCCTCTCTTTCTCTCAAAAGTAAATAAACATTTTTAAAAAATTAAGAAAAAAATGAGTTGAGTTTGCAAAACAATCACCCAAAAGTCTAGTCTAGAAAACTGATTTGTTACTGTGGACAATACTTCTAATGGTCCATTCCTAATGGAGCCACAGTGACCAGTGAGAAATAGGAGGGGGCCTGGAAGGCACACACACAAAAGGCAAAGTTCTTTATTTTAAAAACTGAAGGCAAAAAATATATATAAACAGTTAAAGAATACAGGGTATGCATAAGTCCCAAGAGTTCATCCTGATCTACTATTTCAGGCATCCCAACTAAAGAATTTTGGCTTTTATGATTATAACATATAAAATACAGCTGCAAAAGTCAATCCAAAAGCTGTAGGTAACTCAATACATTGTCACTGCAAGGAAGTCTGATTTGAAGGAGTTCCTACCTTCAGATTTTGGCTAGTAAGGAGGATTTCAAGATCATCACAACTCCATCTGTTTTCCTTCTACGGAAAGTCTACTAGTGAGCCACGAAAATGAAATTTATTAAGCATAGGTAATAGTACTTGAAAATCACTTTCAAAAATATTTGGTCATAACTTGCCATTTTAGAAATCTGATAATTGTTATGGCAGTCCATGAAAAGAGATGTTCATCAATGTCAGAAACTGCTTTTGTAAAAAAAGAAAAAAATCTATTTTGTGAAACTAGATTTTTCTTTTCTTCTTTTTAAAGCTTTTTTTTTCCCCCTGAGAGAGAGCGTGTGCGCACACAAGCAGGGGATAGGCAGAGAGAGGGGGACAGAGGATTCCAAGTGGGATCTGTACTGACAGCAGTGAGCCCAATGTGGGGCTCAGACTCACGAACCACAAGATCATGACATGAGCCGAAGTTGGACGCTCAACCAAGTCACCCAGGTGCCCCAAAACTAACTTTTCTCAAATGAACCATCCTTTAGATCTAAAGATCAACTTTACATACTGTACTGGGTTGAAGGTGTCCCCCCAAATTCACATCATTACTTCAGAATGTGACTTGACTTGAAAATAGGGCCTTAATTTGTAATCAAATTAAGATGAAGTCATACTGGATTAGGGCAGGCCCTAAACCCAAGGACTAACGTCTTTACAAAAGTGAGAGAGATGTGGACACAGACACAGAGGAGACAGAGGAGACACAGGGAAAAAAGCTAGATGATGGAGGCAGAGGTTAAAAGTATGCTGTACAAGCTTGAGACACCTGCCAGCACCAAAAGATAGGAGAAGCACATGACAGGTTTTCCCTCAGAGCCCCCAGAAGAAACCAACCTTGGTGACACACTGAGTTTGGACTTCTGGACTCAAGAACTGTAAGAGAATACATTTTTGTTGTTTTCAGCCACTCATTTTGTGGTACTTTGTTATGGTAGTTCTAGAAAACAAATACGCTGTTCCAATGGAATTTCCATCTTGATAATACCGATTTTAAGGAGACAATTGACCATCGCAACAATGTGGACAGATAGCCAGACACCTTTGCAGAATCAAAGTTATCTCCTTAGAAATAACAGAAATCAAAACAGCAACAGGAATGACATTCGATATAAGTTAAGGGCGAGGCAGTTATCTTCATAGCCAGCGGCATGACTTCTGCAAACTGCAATTTCAGACTGAGAAACAATGTTTCCAAGAAAATCTGAAGCCAAGAACGTATGAATGTTTTTGTCACCTCAGAAGCTGAACAGAAATTTCTTTGTAAAAAAAAAAAAAAAAAAAGATTCACAATGAATGCGTAATACGAAACAGTATTAACACAGTTATCAAACTATAAAAGATTACAGTTTGATGGAATTTTTTTTTTTTCATTTAACCAAAGACGGACTTAAAAAGCACTTGTTCGGATTAGCAGGTTTCTTGCCATGCCTACATACATGCTGTGCTTCTGCCCATCTCCCCACATGAGGGACCACTGACCCCTAACCTGCAGATTCGGCATCGTGCCATAGGCTCTGGATCCCTAGGATTACGAAAATCCGTAAGAAACTAGTTAAGCAGCTCATCAAGTATAATCTTGCTGCTGCTGCTTCCGCTCTGTTGTTTGACTTTCACTTGAGCAATACTTTTCAAACTCTCTCAGCCCTCTACTCACTATAAAAGGCAGCCTATAACTCTTTCTCGTTTCTGTCAGGTAACTCCAAATATTTTCAAAATCGGACCTAAAGTTGCTACCCCAGGTCTCCGTCTTAGACCCTCTGTTTTCTCTCGTTTCCTGAGGTCACCTGATAGCTCACATCTTGGCTCATAGGGGATTTCTGATGCCATGCAGAGGTCACTGGTATTGATTCCCCATCTAGCCTTCTCTCAATTATCAAAACACCCTGCCCCTATGCTCTGCCTACGTGCCAGGGTTTGGCATCTACTGTTGAATCGACAGTCCACACACTTGGGTTCTTTCCCACTGTCTGTTGCTAGGGTTCTGCCCTGTTCTCAAGGATCCGCCTAGATTCCAAATCCTTGTCAGGCATGTTCGCCACTCCAACTCCATCCCTCACACTATCCTTTTTAGTAACTTAGCTTGTATTTTCATTAAGCAAATTACATCAGAATTTTCAAAAATGCCATTTTTGATGAAAATGTTTTTACGCAAAGAGAGGGGTAAGGGCTAGTAGTCAACATTTCTTGACCATCTAATGTCTAATTTGCTTTAAGAACGTAGCTTGTTTTGGGGCATCTGGGCGGCTCAGTCGGTTAAGTGTCCGACTTTGCTTCGGTCATGATCTCACCGTTCACAGGTTCAAGCCCCACAGCGGGCTCTGTGCTGACAACTCGGAGCCTGGAGCCTGCTTCGGATTCTGTGTCTACTCCTCTCTCTGCCCCTCCCTCACTCGCCCTCTCTCTCAAAAATAAACAAACACTAAAAGAAATTAAAGAAAAAAAAGAATGTAGCATGTTTTAACTCTTTTAATCCCCATAATAACCCTAGAAAGGTAGGTGCTATTCCCATATTCATTTCACAGACTAAGAGCAGAGAGAAGTTACTTATCCAAGGTCACACAAGAGTATGTGTGAGTGGCGATATGGAGATATGAATTCAAGGAGACTGGCTCCAGAACCTCCGTTCTTAACCACTGTGCTATTTGTTTTTTAAAAATTTTTAATGTTTTTATTCATTTTTGAGAAAGAGACAGAGTGCAGGCAGGGGAGGGACAGAGAGAGGGAGGGAGACACAAAATCAAGAGCAGGCTTCAGGCTCTGGGCTGTCAGCACAGAGCCGGATGTGGGACTCGAACCCACAAACTGTGAGATCATAACCTGAGTTGAAGTCGGATGCTTAACCGACTGAGCCACCCAGGCACCCCTTACTGTGCTGTATTGTGTCTCTACCTTTCACGATTCCATCCCTCCCCTTAATCCCCAATGATGTTTTACAATTTTTAGTCATTTCAAATTTATGCCCATTAAGATCCTTGGGTAAATGTTTCCAACTCCTCTCTTACCCCAGGCCCCACCTCTAAGCGAACCACCTATATGAACACCATATCTAGGTCCCTACCTCTAATATGAATTCTTTGGCAAAATATATATTTTCATAGATTTTTCCTACCACAAAGTTTACCTGAACATAAAAGCAGGTGGTACAGGACCTGACACCGAGGAATTAGATTATTAAGTCAATAATAAATAAGCAAAATTCCTGGTCATTCACCAAGTTTAATCTTCCACCAAGTGTAATACCACTACAACTATAATTGTAAGCTTTAGGAAGGAAAGGTAGTTGTGGGTGAGTCCTTTGGATCCTAATACCTAGATTATATATGCCCCATTATTTCATCTAGAACTGTTTGGACGTTTATTATCATTTAAAGAGGTCTAGGTTCTGACCAAGTACAATGTAAGATTTAGCCTTGAAAAGTCAAGGGCACCCAGCTGGCACAGTTGAAGGAGTGTGTGGCTCTTGATCTCAGGGTCGTGAGCTCAAGCCCCATGTCGGGTGTAGAGACTATTTAAATAAAACTTTAGAAAGGTAGGCTTAGTTGATATGAATAAGAACCTTGAAAATGTATGTATACCTTTTGATATTTTATGACAACTAATTCATATATGAGAAAAGAGATGGAGATTCTTTTCTGACATTGAGACAATGGGAAGAGAAAAATGATATAAGTCTCTAACCCACAGCTGAAACCTTCCGTCTTAATAAAAACTAAGAACATTTGAAAGAAGACTTAAAAAGTCTAATGTCAAATTCAGGAAAAAAGAGGAAGCATTAAATGAATCCGTCATTTAATTTATGGAGGAAAATTTAACAAAGAGAACAGACATGCAGATTTTTAAAGGATGCAAAATACCTTTGTAAGGATAGCAGAGAAACAAAACATTTATAAACCCAAATAACAACTGTCCCAAGAAATAAATATTGCCCTTCCTTAATATTACCTAATTAGAACCAAAATAAATAGCATCTTTAAAACTTAAAGGTGTTAGAGCTTAATAGGACATAAAATATTATTACATCTCATTCCACCCCCTCAATTCTCCATATGATGAAAGAGGTCCCCAAAAGAATGTGACTTCTCAATGTGTCCCTCAATTTATTTCACTTGAGACTTTTCACATTACCTAGACCCACCTTATCTGTTCTCAGATACATAGAACGTATACATATAAAGATCATATGACCTAAGAAAAGATTTAAAATACAAACTGCAGTAAAACATCCCTTTAAAGGTTTGGCAATAAACTAATTTCAGAAGCTACTATGCATTGGAGCACCTGGGTGGCTCAGTCGGTTAAGCGTGCTGTTGATTTCGGCTCAGGTCAAGATCTCATGGCTCTTGAGATTGAGCCCTGTGTCCAGCTCTGCGCTGTGTGGAGCCTGCTCGGGATTCTCTCTCTCCCTGCCCCTCCCCTGCTCACGTGTGCATGTTCTCTCTGTCATAATAAATAAACATTAAAAAAGAAGCTACTATGCATTAAATGTTAACTTTTAAGAAAAAGAAAAGTCACCTGATACCTCAAGCTCCCATTTCTTGATTTTAAGTAGTTTGTAGGTAAGTATTCAGGGTTAACAACACACAAAACACATTTTTGGTGTATTTTCATAAGAATTTGGAACCATTTATACCATTTTTTAAAATAATGAGAATGCTGCTTTTTCAAGTTTTCCTCGTAATTCACTAGAGAGAATAAACTTTATGACGCAGCTTTTTGTGCGTACTCACACATGCCTGAAGGGTCCACTTAAGTTGCTTGTTATATTTTAAATTCAGGCTTGGAGTAGGATTCTTGTTTTTCTGAGGCTCACAAAGACCAGACTCAGCTTAGTTCTATAGTGCCTATTTAGCTGGACTTAAAGCCGACATCAAGTACTTTATTGTCAAATAAAAAGCAATCTTCATAGAGCTTAGCAACTTAAGTAGCTCTCCAGAGTTTGTTAAATATTTTGTTTCTACTTTCGATCTCTATTGTCAAGGAAGGATTCTGTAGAGTTGTAAAGTGCCAGAAAGTGTTTGTTTTGTTTTTTTTAAATATGAAATTTATTGTCAAATTGGTTTCCATATAACACCCAGTGCTCATCCCAACAGGTGCCCTCCTCAATGACCATGACCCACCCACCCCGCCCTCCCACCCCCCATCAACCCTCAGTTTGTTCTCAGTTTTTAAGAGTCTATTTTAAACATCTAAAAGGTAGTATGGACACTATAACCCTTAGGGTTCATGGTTACAACGGAGAAACACAAAGCTACCTACTGTAATTTTCCAAAAACACAATTTTCTGGGGTGCCTGGGTGGCTCAGTCAGTTAAGCATCTGACTTCGGTTCAGGTCATGATCTCATGGTTTGTGGGTTCGAGCCTTGTGTCCAGCTCTGTGCTAATAGCTCGGAGCCTGGAGCCTGCTTCGGATTCTGTGTCTCTCTCTCAGCCACTCCCCTGCTAGCTAGCTCTCTCTCTCTTAAAAATAAATAAACATTAAAAAATTAACTTAAAAAACTCTGCAAGTTTCTTAGTCCCTCCTTCAAGGAAAAAAAAAAAAAAACCCACCTTGGATTCCTATCTTTAAGAAATACTTAGGAATCAGCCTGGGGGGGTGGGAGGAGTTCTAAAATTCGGGCTCTGAAAGGAAGATGGAAAAGATTTCCAAGTTTATCCCTCACAGACTTAGAGGAAAATGAGGACTTTCCCAAACAAAAGGCTCTTCCCGGATTAATGCTTTGCTCACATTATTTCTTATATGCTAGGACTGTTTTCCCCTCTAGTCTCCATCCATCCAACTTTTTTTTTTTTTTTTTTAATGTTTATCTTTGAGAAAGAGAGAGAGACAGAGAAAAGCAGAGAGAGAGGGGGACACAGGATCCAAAGTGGGTTCTACGTTGAGAGCAGATAGCCCGATGCGGGGTTCAAACTCATGAACCGCAAGATCACACCTGAGGTGAAATTGGACACTTAACCGACTGAATCACCAAGTGCCACCATCCATTCAACTCTTAATCCATACTTTGAGGTCTTACTCAAAAGTCAACGCCTTCCATGATGGCTTTCCCAATCTCTTCCATCAGAATTAAGAATAAGCCTTCCTCAGCTCCCACCCCAGTACTGCTCCCAAAACAATTTTTCAGAGTCTGTGTTGCCTTTAAATTATTTGAGTAGGTCTGTCTAGCCCAGTAACTGGGTCAACATCTTTTTCCTTTCTTTACTGTCTGCTTACAGTTATACAATAAAGGTTTATTAAACTGAGTGAGGTGAGTAGGACTATTGAATCATAATATCCCATTCTCTACTTCTTTTAGAATAAACTAGGGCAGAGAATTTAGAGCAACCCTAGAAAACTGGGCTAATCATGGTTTGTTCAGAATGGCCAGCTACCCAAGATGGTTGAGGTAATGAATATTGTGACCTGAATATGAAATGTCTTAAGCTGACTGAAAAGTAATCACAAAAAGAATGACGATATAAAAAGAACAATTTAAAAAAATCTGTATTTTCCCCTGGATTTTGAGACTAGGTACAAGTGATGGTACAAAAATGTCATCTTAAAGTAAAAACAAAAACAAAAACTACTGATCCAATCCATCAGCAAACACTAACTCAGCTGTTAGGTAAAGTCTACAAGGAAATATAAGGCACAGGTCTAGGTCCTGCCTTTAAGGACTTTTCAGCTTAATCATAGAAAGAACTAAAACATGACTACATGGTAAGATAACGGAGAGTAGAAACCAGTTTATGACAACTGTCAAAAGAAAAATATAAAATACCCAAGAGTTGTTAAGAATTGCTGTTAAACAGAATTTTGGGTTAAGACAGTAAAGGAAGATTGAAATGAAAGGTAAGGTCTGATTTTCTTCACGTATAAAGTGAGGTGGTTATAAAATTATTTTAAATACAAGTATCCAAAATTGAACGAGATCTATCTCATAAGAGGGTTTGACATTTCATGAGAGAAATGAGTTTGAGGCTTTTTCTTTATACCAGCTTCTTGGTGTGGCTTCCAAAACTCAAAATGGGCCTTTAAGTGGACATTTTTCATACCTGAAAGATGTATATGAAACTATTTAATTTATTCTCGTTTTTTTTTGGCAGGAACTGAGTAAACCTGCAGAAAGCTCATCACCGTTATTAACACATTTTTCTCTTCTTTGTTCTTTTTAACTGTCACGGCTTTTATGCCCAGCAGTTACTGATGGTCAAATGCATTCTGAAGCCCAGCCAAAAGTTTTTTTTTTTTTTTTTTTTTTAGGGTGACATGCAAAACAAAGCAAATATTGGCTTAGTTATGACACTTGTTGTTCTAATACATTAATAGCCTATTGTTCACTGTGGTTGTCTCAACAAGATAATACATTGAAAAACAGCGTTTCCTGATAGGAAGTGAATTCCCACTGTGTGTCACAGGACCCCAGCCAAAAGCTGGGCTCCGAAGAAGAAACAGCAGTCCCTTCTTGGATTGCATAACGACCAGAGTAACGATTAGATTTTTTTCTCCTCTTTTACACACACACACACACAAAATGGTTTTCTGCTTCAGCTCAAACTATATAATCTATTTCACTGACTGTGCTATCATAGGATTGTTTTTTCTAAAATGATTGTGAATGTTTTAGACAAAGCTGTTCAACATCCTGTAGACAGCAGTATCCTGTATATTTCCAACTATAGAGAATTTCCTTAGTCGTAAATGTCACAATGGATGGGGTAACTTGACAAAGAAGGTATCAGGATGTGTCATCAAGACACAGTGTGACTATTTTCAAGGTTAGTGTCATACAAGCACTAGATGAAATCATAATATATGAGGTACAATAATTACAACAGGTTTTTGTAGATCAGGTACATTTAGCTAGGCAAAAACTGAGGCTAAATTAGTCCAACCACCGTTGCTGTCTTTGTTTAGAGTCTGATTGGTGAGAAACCGACGTCACTAGCAGATCCACACACAGGAGAGTATGCCCTCCACGGTAGATGACACTGTCCAAACAAGACATTAAAGCCCCCCTTGTTTTCATCTATTTTCACAGTCAAACTTTGAAGAACTTCCTCTGTCCTGGTTATACCTAACCAGTGGATACTAGAAAATTCTGACAATGGAGAAAATAAGAAGGTCGTCATTTTAATAGATTCCAGCGAGGCTGTCTCTGTCATTTCGGTACTTTCACCACTTAACACAGTGCTTATTCGTAGGCGGCCCTCGATACATTTTGCTGAACTGAACCATATGTCAAACAACTGATATGAAAATGACCACAGAATACCAATAGGATTTATGTAGCACTGCTTACATAATAAATAACATCTCTGGTTTTAGAGAAGGATACTTATTCAAGGTATAGGAAGGCTATACCTAGGCTAAACCAGCATACAAACACACACAGACTCCCCCGACCTCTGCGCTGAGAAAATGCCTTTTATCTTCTTGTTGTTATTAAACAAATCAAACAATGAAGTTCTTTGCCATTCTGCTTTCAGGACAGCTGTCACTTGACAGAATTACAAGAATAAAATGGTGAAACAGGCAATCCTAAACATCTTATGTGTGATGCAGCAAAAATTCCTGCTTCTGTTACTTTTTAACTTTGCTGTGTAACTTGGTAACTTTGCTGGCAGGATGATAGCGTGCAGCTCACCTCTAGGCTGCTTCCTCAGCACCAAATCAGAAAACTTTAGCTATGTTGAGCACTACTAGTTTTAGCATTCAATGAAACAAGAAGATGGATTAGAGGACTAGAATATGAAAACAATTTAAGCAAGGGGGCTAATGCCAAGTTTCAAAGCCCTGAGGATTAGCCTTGAATGGTTAGATTCACTGAAAATTACAAGGATCCATTTTAAAAACAAACATCACCTCACTCAGAATCTTCTCCTCAAGTATTCAAGTTTGATAAAAAGATCTGCTTTTTCCTGGAATGGGTTTTATACTTTTGAAATGGGCTTTTTAGAAAAGGAGAGTTTATATAAAATATAATATTCAACTTCTCTTTTTCACATTCTTAAACTTTAAAATAGCTTAGTCCATATGGTAGGTCAAATAAATTACACATCACACAATATACACAAAAGATGTTTTCAATTTAAAGACCAGAAACTTAATATAAATTGGGTTATATAGCTTAAATCAATACCCCAACAAAAATGTACATAAATACTATGGTTGGAAAGGGCATTAAACTCATCTATTCCAATCTCTCATTTTATAGATGGCAAAACTGAGGGTTCAAGGAGATTAAGTAACCTGCCCACAATCTTACACTCAAGTTACCAGACTTTGAGCCCAATGTTATTTCATTAATCTGCTGAAAAATTACTCCCAGGACAGTTCTTACCCACTCATAAATGGCTGGGACAGAAGGGCGTACCCTTGGTGCTCTAGCCAGAGGAGAATTTGATGAAGGGATTCTCTATTTTTGCACAGCACTATCAGCCCTTTGCTATAGCACCTGGGTTCTGCCCCAAAATGGAGATAGGAGAGAGGACTGATACCATAAGTATATCTGACAGGGGAGAAAGGGAACAACTTGAAAACAATCCAGATATCTATTAAAGGACGACTGAATATATTATAGTACATCCATCCCTACCCTCAAGTACTATACAGCCATTAAAAAGAATGAGACACATAATGGTATGTGTTGTATAATTTTATTTTATTTTATTTTTTAAAAAGGGCACTCATCCATAGAAATTATCTGGAAAAAGAAAGAAGTTTCCCCCCTAAGGAGTAGGGCTGAGGGATTAGGGTTGCAAAGAGACATTTTGTCATATGCCTCTTATATGGTTTCATCTTTTTACTGTCCGTTATTTTTTAAGTTATAAAATTAACACTTTTTAAAAGTATGTTAAAGAAGAGAAGGGAACTTCTGTAGAGTCCTGGGAAACCTCTGGAGAGAGAGAGAGAGATGAGGGTCTATCAATAGTAACCTGATACTCTACATCTATTCCACATGACACATTATATCCAATTCTCTAGAAAAGACTTCCCAACCCTTTTCATGTTATGGTATGTGTATTAGTTTTCACTAATATGGTATGTATGAATAAGATTTGTACAGAATACCGGAATAATCATGAGAGGATGTGAAAATAGATAAGTTTTATAATTATAAAAATAATTACATAATTATTACAAGAAAAAAATAAGATGAAGTATTACTGGAGATATTAACTACCAAATTCCAAATTTTATAAGTTCCAAATAAAATCTATTTAGAAAATCTCCCTATTTCAATATTTAACAACCAACTGGTTGGCAAACTTTGCTCTGGAGCAACTATAAAAAAGTCTAAGAGTAAACGTATTCTCCTAGAGTTCAAGGGGACAGTAGAGATCATCTAGTTCAGTGGACTGAAACCAACATTTTAAAAATGAAACGTAACAAAAAAATAGCAGTGTTTTCTGTGCCTTAAGGGAAACTTATTTCAGAAATTAAGTGGTGTGTATATGATTTGTGTATTGGTTCAGGATGCAAAACACAATTTGAAATTTTTTTTCTTCTTGAGGTGATGATTTATTAGCCAATTCTGCTCAGGAATAGAATCAAAATGTAAACTTCCAAAATTTCTAATATACACAGTTTATTTAAAGTAAAGCTTTAGTTTTCACGTCATTTATAAGAATGATTCTGGGTTAACATCTAAACATTTTTTTTGTCTCAATTCTAATCTAATACATCCCCTTTAGTATTGCTGGAAAAGGCATGTGTCTTTACAAAGAGAAGTGGGGTAGGTATTCTCAGCTGGAAAAGATCTTAGAGAGCTAACCCAAATTCCCAAGTTTCCCTGAAGAAAACTAGTGGGGCGCCTGGGTGGCTCAGTCAGTTAAGCTTCCGACTTCAGCTCAGGTCATGATCTCATGGTTTGTGGGTTTGAGCCCTGCTTTGGGCTCTGGGCTGACAGCTCGGAGCCTGGAGTCTGCTTCAGATTCTGTGTCTCCGTTTTCCTCTGCCCCTCCCCCATTCGCACGTGCACTCTCTCAAAAAATGAATAAACATCCAAAAATTTTTTTAAAAAAGTGAAGAAACCAGTGTCCAAAAGAAACAGCCTTTTGATTGACAGGCTAGTGTTTTTTTTTTCTGATACCAAGCTTCTACTTTATTCTTACATCTTTGTGATGTTAGAAAATAGCTAAACACAATTACTACTAATTTTCAAAGAGGAAGCTAAAGCAAGGAAAGTGTACGCTTCACAAAGTGTAAGTCCAAAAAGGATGACACAAGGTCACCCCGCAGGCTTTACGAAAATCTGCCATTTTCAACATTCAGCTTTGATTTCAACTGAAGCAAGTTGTTCATCTTGCTTGTACTGAATGGGTGTGTCTATCCCACAAGGGTACGAGATGAACTGAACACGCACGAGAAGAAGACAACAGTAAGTGCAGAAGAGATCACGAAGCAGTCTCTCTCTCAATGTGCCTACTTTGGTCAGTGCATAATTAAACACTCCATAGGCATGAAAACCTAGCTACAGATGGAACCCCAGTATCTAGGGGGGGGGGGGGAGGAGTCAGATCCATTCGCAAAGAAAAAATTGCTGAAATGTGGACCTCATTGAATAACAGCAATTCTCTCCTATAGTTCAACTTACTGTTCACGTCACAAAGTCTAGAAAGAACAGAGGCACAGACAAGGCAGGGAACAGAACTTTGGGCTGCAGCCTTCCCCAACTCTTCTGACAAATACCCAACAGCAGCAGGACAAAGCATCATTATGACAGAAATAAAGGCTCTTTAGATGCTGCCTTTTTTTAATTCAATGAACCCACTCTTACACACAAAGTTCATGTCACGATGTCTCGAAATACAGTACCACTAGATTATGCTGTTAGTGGGTCCAATAAATTCAGTGCAAAACACTACCTTCAAGCATTTTTATGTTAAATAATTAGCACATTTGGGAAACTACCAGTATTTTCCTTAATTTAAACAATCACTGTGATCCCCTAAGCAAAAACAACAACAGTTCAGTAAATTGTTTAGAAGAAAAAAAAAAAAAGCAAACAAGTGAACTAATAGGAAAAAAATTTAGTTGAGTGATAAAGCCGCAGGCTCCTTCCCAAGGAGAGCACGGCATATTACCAGCAGCTAACACAAAACTAACCATCTATCTTATCTGTGCTTCCCCCTAAGCTATGCACTATCAGTTTTACAAACAGACAACCCATTACTTACAAAACAATTTGAAGTTGCTGTACATTTCTTAAGCTGGTTTTTGTGTGGCAATTCTGAAGCAATGCTGCCCTAAAAATGAACCTTGTTTTTTTTTTTTTTTTTAATTTTTTTTTTTTTCAACGTTTTTTATTATTTATTTTTGGGACAGAGAGAGACAGAGCATGAACGGGGGAGGGGCAGAGAGAGAGGGAGACACAGAATTGGAAACAGGCTCCAGGCTCCGAGCCATCAGCCCAGAGCCCGACGCGGGGCTCGAACTCACGGACCGCGAGATCGTGACCTGGCTGAAGTCGGACGCTTAACCGACTGCGCCACCCAGGCGCCCCTGAACCTTGTTTTTTAAACAGTGAGATATCCACACTTGGTGCAGTTAGGGCAAGGGTGGAGCCCACTCTGGGGGAAACAATACACCCAAGCAGACTTCAGTGACAGCATGTTGCACATTCCTACTGCTACCCCATTTTTCAGGGCCTCAGAATCAAAACTAATTGGTTGATGATCCTCCAAGAAATGGGGGAAAAGTTCATGTTGTAGATCAGCCTTCCTGCCATGAAATAAAATATGGGCTCATTTCTTCTTGGGGAAGAAAAGTGAAGATAAAATGCAAGGTAGATCACGCAGCTCAGCCAGCAGAATGCGAGGAGGAAGGGGACTGACTACTACAGAGGAAGTCCAACTATGCCAGCTTCTAAGTTTAGCAATAGAAGCTTCTGCATATCTCAAGGTGTTGGCAACATAGCTCACCCTAGAACTTTACTTTTGGCCTAGTTGGCCCAAACAGGGGGCCCCATCGTGAACATAAAAGCATGACCCACCCACCCTTCTCTGTCAAGGGTCTAGTTCTCCTGGCAATGCAGAAACAATAAAAGCATTTTCTTATCCACTAACTAGCAAGAGTTGCCTTAAAAAATAAGGGATTCGATTTATAAACTTGCTTTGGTAGAATATTAACATACATAAAAGGAAGAATTATTTTGGTGAAAATCACAAATTTGCATACCAAACTTATATATATTTTGTCATCACCTACTTCTGCAAATAATTTCATAAGAGTTTTGATTTTTTTCTGATTGCCAAATAAGATATCCTGTAAGATGTACACATACTGCCTAAAAACTTAGTGTTGAAAATAATTTATCAGTTATTGAAACTGTTACCAAACATCTCCTTATAGTTCAAAGTGATTTTAATCAATACTACTCCTATATGTGTACTTTCAGACATACAACCAACAGTAACTTTTAATTGAACTCCTGTAACTCTTGGAATAAAAAATTTTTTTTTCTTTTTCGGTAAAATTTTCATATATGCAAAAAAAATAAGCTATATAATCATTTACACTGAATTTAAAACAATGAAAAGGCTTTTGGATAAGACCAGGAAAATATTATTTTTAATGATACATGTTGTCACATTACCCTTGCCAATTGCTACTTTTTCACAGTGGAACAATAAACCAGTCTGGAGTACTGAACATTTTGATATATTTTTTTTCCCCTGATGTTTTCAGAGATGGCCTAGAACACTCTCTTTCAGGATCCTAGGAAGGGGGTGCTTGCTGACTGATCTAGCTTTTTGTTGGATTATGAGGTTGCTCTTGCCATAAAATAAATAAATCCATTCAAAAATACTTCTCATAGTCCATGTGATTGATCTATTTTTCAACCATATATGTAATTATGAACGGCCTGCCATCCTTTGCTCTTTTCCATCTCACCCCCAAACTGAACTCCAAGGTAGCAGATATTATATTTAAAGAATCCCATTTTGATATTTTTTGGATTTGCACTGCTGGAAATGTCTGTTTTCAAGTCAAACTTCACTTTCACAGCTGCAAAGGAAATGACAAGAGAAGAAAAACACAGCCAATGTATATCAGCAATTAATTCCATCCACAACTGCCCAGCTGTTTGTGCATGGAAGAATCAGTCTGTTTCCTTTTGGGGCTTTCACCACTGAAAATTAATACTGCACATTCAGAGACACAAGCTGTTTGTAACATGTCAGGAATGCGCACAAGATCACACAGAGTTGAAAAGACAAAATGAAATCCAGATCTAGTTATCATGGGACTTACCAGTATTATTTCATAGTTAAAGAAATTTAAAAAAAAATCCAAAAAACACCCCAATCACAGAGCAAAATACATGAAAAAATATTCTCCCTTCTGAATATTATCCTTCCAATAAGGAGGAAAATCTGCCAATGACATCAGATTTAGTATCAAGAATAGACACTCTGATTTATTGGCATAGACAAGGTGTGACATTCTTAGGAATCCACATGCCCCCAGTACGTTAAATTCAGCCAATACTTTTTGGACGACACAGTTGCTTGCCCAACGTGTAGTTAGTCCCTTAAAAAAAATCCTTATAAACGTGAAAGTTGTTGGGAACCAACGCTTTCACTACAGTCATACAGAAAAGCAAGTTTTTCTTGGTTAGTTCAGACATTATTTGGCACTCATATACACTTGCCTGGTTCAGAGATTCATGTAAATTTACAGATCCAATCTTCTAGGGTAACTCTCAAGCAATCAAATTTCTCCTTCCCTCTCCCTACCAGTTTTGTGGATTTTAAATAAAAACACTCTCTACAGAGTGCCAAAGGCTTAACAACTATAGTATGAACTCCTGTGAGACTCAAAATATCCTAATACTCCTCCCACTGCCCTCCAACTCCAATTTTATTTCAAATATTTGTTTCATGTAAATCTTGTAAAAATGCCATTTTGTTATATATTTTCAAACACACAATATTGGAAAATAATGTGTATTTTTAATATGTAAAATGACTTGTAGCCAACTGTTATGAAAGTTAGGAAAAGATGACATTTTTAGAAGAAAATAAGTCAAAACATATTTTAGCTATCTTATTGATTTTTATATGTTATTAGGTATCCCCATGACTGAACTCATTGTTCTAAGGACTCCCCCCCTCTGCTTTTGCTGTAAAAGAGTTCACGCCCTCCTAATAATGCTCATACATTCTCAAACACAACTTGGATGAGACACTAATTTGGGGCACCATCAAGGGCTAGGGCTTAACCAATGAACAGAAGATAAGCTCTCTGTTTCAAATATGAGGGGGACATTCCACAGGCTTCAGAATGAAGATACTCTCAAGTGCCAGAACTCAAACCAGCACAATGAGAAGTTGTCTCCAACTCAAGTGCTGGGAAAGCATGAAGTGTCATTTTTTTTTAAAGAAACATAAGGCATCTCAAACTTGTGGTAGACTGAAAACAAACCATAAAATCAAAACAAAAGTGCTTTTCCCTTAACAAGGATATATCTGGGGTGGGAGGGAGAAGAGACAAAAGTTTAATCTCTGGCTGATGGGGACGTTAATTCTAGAAATATGGTAGAACCATTAGTGACTCAAAGAGCCACAGATATGAGCTTTGCTTGGCAAGCTTCAGTTCTGTGGAACGTTCAGACTAACTTGAAATGTCTAAGAGAAGGAACCTTCCCATCTACAAGACTGGCTAAGGAAAGAAAAGGTTTCTCTAAGCTGTTTAAATCAGGTCAAATTCATGACACTCCAACTAGAGCCGGAGGTGGTGTTAAAAAAGACTCTTCAAGTGAAGGGGCTGTTAATGTGAAATTGTCAACTCATTTTAAAAGCAATTTCCTCACCCCAACAATTTATTGTAATAATATCTTAAAAATAATACTGATTTTATTCAAAATTTCAAATTTATAGCAAATTTGAAAGAATTTTACAGTAAGCACTATATAAGCCCTCACAATTGTTTGTTTCCTGGTATAGCTCTCACACGTGCTGCAAGCAACTGGCAGGCTGGGCCCCTCAGCACCTAGCATAGGGCAAGTTCAAATATTATGGATGGTAAATGAATAATACCCTTTGCCTGTTTAATATCTAATAGATGGTTATTTGTTAAAAGGGGTAATCCAGGATTTAAGGATGAAGCAGTTACAGAAAAGGCAAGGTTGGGAATAAATGAAATATGGGTTAATGTTCAAAACTGGGCTTTTTTTGCTGGCTAAAAAAATGTCAACAACATAACCTACAATGATTGGCGAGTTAAGCTTACTGAAGTTGAAGCAGAAATTCAGAAAATCATTACGTCTGAAGATGGTTAATTTTTGTTTTAAATGGGGATCATGCCCAAACTAGTCAGCCTGTATTATATCTGAAGGTTGTCAAACTTGGAAGAAAAACAATATGTGGCTTTGACTCTCCAATGGCATAATACTTCCAAAAATAATGCATTTTATTACCAATCTCTTAGAGGAAGACAAAGACTACATAAAAAAAATTCAAAAGTGAAGAGTAAATATATATGTGCTATTAAAAAACCTGCATTCACAAGTAATTTCTGCTTTGGGGGAAAAGTTCAAAATACAGAACAGCAAACAAATGTAATATGGCCACATGACACAGGAAACATTCATGACACATGCAATTTCTTATTAAAAATATTACTGTTGCTTTGATCTGCTCCATCCAAGAGTATGGGACTAACGTAGGCATTTTTTAATTGTTTTTCTAAATATGAGACAAAATCTAGTTGGAAGAGTATGTCTCACATTGCAAATAATTTACCCAATTAAACACTATTTTTTTTAACCTTGGGAAACTTAAGTATTCTCATCTAAAAAAATTCAAGTACTTTGCTTCAACACTGCTAATAAGATAGGTAGGTGACCAAGCTGACAATTCACATGACTTAAAGCACCAACCATCTTACTTCTCCCCCATCAAGTTCTAGAACACTTGCTACCTGTTCACTGCAAGAACCACATCCTGTAGTCTAGAATGAAAAGTTCCAAATCCCCAAATACTATCATAAGACAATGCAAGAAACAGGTTTAGAAATGTTCTCTCCTTTTTCATGCCCATTCCTCAACCACTCCAGTTCCACTAGTCTCAGTGAAAGTATCTGGATACTAGGTGGCCAGCTTTCTATTTCCTTAGGCAAACTAGTAGTAGGAGAAGAGGTTTAACTGAAACAAAAATGAACAGTGGTGCCTGGGTGGCTTAGCTGGTTAAGTGTCTGACTCTTGCTGACAGCTTGGAGCCTGCTTGGGATTCTCTTTCTCCCTCTTTCTCTGCCCTTCCCTTGCTCGCGTGCATGCTCTCTCTTTCTCAAAATATATTTAAAAAAAAACCCAAACACAAAAACAAAACTAGCCTGTAAACACATCTCTTCTTAGCATTATAGAGGCACTTCAGTTCAGTGCATTATACTTTCCGCCCCCAAATATTACTGAAGGTGGAGAAGATATCAACTTGTTTTGTGCCAAATCTATAGCTGCACTGATTTTAATTTACTCTGGTTTTAGATTTTAAAAACTTATTTTTAAATTCTAAATTGATAAGTCAACCCATTTATAAATCTCTCTACTTTCTGGTTAAATTCATTTATTCTTTTAACAACAATTCATTCAACACCTATAATGTGCTACAACTGAAGGGGCAATGTGGTAGAGAATGCAAGAAATCAATGAGCCATTATCCATGATCCTAAAACACTAGCAACTTAGTGGGCTGGGGGAGGAAGAAGGAAGAGACAACTTGTTTAACAATTATATTAGCCCACGGCATTATTGTGTTATAATCGACAAATTACAGATTCAGAGAAAAGAGCCAGCTTGAAAGGTTCCTGAGAAGTTACTTGAGCTTGGTCTTAAAAGACTGGGGAGGGGGGCCGGGGGAGGTGCTGTACAACTCTGGCAGAAAAGATATGGAAAGACAACATACTTAATAACCTTGTACTTTAACGCATGGCTTTACTTTACGTAAAAGTATCACAAATTGCACCTAATACCAAAGGGAAATAAAAATTGTCACGAGTCAACAACTCACAGTGGTTTGTACAATTTAAGCTATAGGAACCCTACAATCTACTAGCAAACCATACAGTTTTGTGTCATGAGCTTTTTCTTTCACCCTAATCTTCTGACATGCACGCTAGGAAAAGAAGCTCAAAAGCCATTTATATCCTTTCTCGGAACAATGTTTGTTCCTACACTGCACTAACCAATGACTTAGAAATAATTAAGACCAATTATCTTGAAGCCAAACTGTGATCTGCTACCACATCATCGTGGAAGGAGGAATAAGAATGTTCTAGGTTAATACCAAGGTCAGTAAACAAAGACATGGTTAACCTGGCACAGGTACACCATACCCTGTGGGCTCAAATCCTTTTTTTTTTTTTTTTTTTTTTAACGTTTATTTATTTATTTTGGGAGCCAGCGAGCGCTCCATTCAGCGTGGAGCCAGAAGCAGGGCTCTATCTCAAGGTAGGGAGATCAAGACCCGAGTTGAAATCAAGAGTCAATGCTTAAACGTCTGACCCACCCAGCTGCCCCTGGACTCAAATCCTTAAAGGTATCAAAAGTATGAGGACGATAGATTTAATGGAAGAGCTGGGAAGAAAAAAGAAAAGCACAAATAGTCACAAGCATTGTGTTTGTAAATTGCCTAAAATTTCAAATTCAAGGCTCAGAAAGATGTTGACACATGAGAAAGGTTACTCTTGTGGGCTGCAAGACTGGGCTAATCTGACAAAAGTAAAAGGGATGCCACACTAAATTGCTGCGAACAGCTCATCCATTTTGATCAGGTTACTCTTGATGTAAAAATGGCATAAGGTTAACATTTAAGATATGTTTCCACATGAAAGTACATACACATAAATAACACCTCCCATTTTTATGAAGAACAGTATGAAGATTACTTACAGCATACACTGTGACAACCTAAGTGACAAACACCTAAAACAGGGAAATTAAGGTAGGATTGTTTATATTATGTGAATTCTTTATTTATTTATTTTTTATGATGATGTAACACATTGAGTTTTTATCATGTCAATTCTTTAAAGATTCTTTGTCAGGTTCTTTTAAAAGTAATTCCTGTGTTTAACCGAGGATACTGGGATGCAAAAGCCATCTGTGCTTTACGTTTGTGAATTCACACCTAGAATACCGAAGCTCTAACAAAGAAAAAGAAAAACCTCTCGCAAAATGTTCAAATGGAGACGTTTGACCCTGGAGTACGAATTTCTCAGTGAAACACATAACTGCGGACAGTGTATAAGTAACTTCCTCAGAATATTCAGAAAAAAAGGGGGAAAAAAAACCTCATGAGAACCGCTCCTGAGCCTTTTAGAAGGGCGGTAACTAGAGCAGGACACAAACTGGGGGGAAGAGAGCAAAGGAAGAGTAAGAAAGCAGGTGAAGAGACATCTTGAGGGGCCAAGAGTGACAAAAGATAAGGAGTAACTGAGACAGCGGCATGAGGCCAGCCACACCCACAGGGAGCTTTGTGGCTTATTTCAAGGGAGTGGAACCCTCACTCAACAAGTGAACAATTTTGATTTTGCTTAACTGAAAGGTTGTGCAATCCTACAAATGGGAAAAAGGGAGTGTTTTTCCAATATAGAAAGTTAGGATGTAATAAATGGCTATCACTTAAACCAAAGAGAATACCTTATAAAATATGAAACTGAAAAATTTAGAACTCTGAGGAAAAGCAATGTAAAGTCTCTGTAAACCCAGAGCTGCAATGTTAATCGATTGTCACCACAAAGATTTTTATCCTGTGAACTATGCCATCCTTCAAACAACAAGATCCCCAGAGAGCACACTGACAAGAATGCTAGAGTATGTGAATCAGTGGAAGGTTTTTCTTCACTCCAACTTTCAATTAGGCAGCTTATGGAAACAATTCTTAATGGCTGAGTTTTTAAAATTTACTCCAAGATAAGCAGGACTGTGACTCCTGTGGGCTATTTCCAAGTTGCCAAGTCATTAATCTAAAACAGCTCTCAACCCCTTTAAACGGATTCCTGCTGGCCCAATATAATAAATGATACGGTGTTTTTTTTAAAAAAAAAAAAAAAGGGGGGGGAGGGAGAGGAAAGAAAGAAGGCCCACACTAGTACCTTTGGAGTTGCTTTTCAGTTTAAAAAAAAAAAAAACTGGAAGCAATAAGATAATACATATTTATTACTATATTTTTCAATCATGTGCCTGGAAGCTACAGTAAGGATTTTGGAAAGGACTTCTGCCAAAAGCAAATTACTTTCTTTGATTTCAAGTTTAAACAGTTATTACCTTTGCTACACCCCCAGAAATGAAAGCTGGAAAAAAAAAAAAGACGTTATTTCAAGCTTTGTGCAGATGATTTACTATGTCAATCAAATCTATTCATTCTTATTAGCATTAATTAATACCTTCCTACAGGAATTGGAAAAAAGGACAATGGGCATTCTCAACAAGTGTTTGCCTTTGCTCTGACACAAAGGTCAAGATGTACCTGATAAACCAGTAAGCAATCAGTGCGCCAATGTTTTTAGTACAATCAGAACAGAGCAACCAGCCATAGCTTCAGTGTTTTGGCTCACTGGTTTAAAAACAAAAATTTGTAGTTAGGGCTCAAAAGAGGAATCTAATCATTCAAATCGTTTTCAATATAAAGCTGTTATATAGATCATACCATTATTGGGAAATAGTCGCAGAAATACTCTTATTTCAGTAATTTCCAAAATAACTAGATAATTGAATTGTATCACAAAACAATATAAACAAATTATAAGTGCTTAAAACTTATGAAAGAGTTCCTAATCATAGCCATGGTCGATTTATTAGGATGAGTAAGATCAGAAGTGAAAAATAAAAGTTGCTTGTTCCTCGGAAAATGATGAGTTCAATGCTGAGAAGAAAAAATTGCTAAATTAGAAACCAGGTTTTCTTCACATCAGAAGTTATGGGGGTAGAGTTCTTTCTACCCCCACGACACATATACACATAAATCCAGAATCCTAAAAGGTAATACCTTTGGTTAAAAGGGAGACAAAAAAATGTGTCCACTAACAGAATTAAAAAATGTGACTGTGCACACACACCAAAAAAACTTAAATCTGTCTTTTCCAGAGTGCTGACTGGGAGAAGAAAAAGTCTCCCCTGAGAGTCTGTAACAATAGGCCCACTCTTACGAGAATTTGGTACTTGCACGCCCGTGCACGCAGACACACACATGCATGCGTACACACACACACACACACACACCCCAGCAGGGTCCAAAGATATCTTAAGCCAAGAGAACAGTGAGTGGTCTTAGGTTGGTCTTAGGGTTGACACCCTACAAAAAGGAAATATAAGTTCCATCTGGAGAAAGGTGCTCTCAAAATAGGCTGCCTAAGGATCGCCACAGATAAAATCCTGCCAAATTAAAAATTCAGAATTACAAACCACATGAGTAAACAAACCACATTAAATAAAAGTCAGCAGAAACAACAGAGTAGAATTTAATACCTCTCCCCAAGAACTGCAGACAGTGGAATAACGAGACACAGAATATAAAATTGTATTACAAAATCCTTCAAGACAGAATTGGAAACATGAGAAACAAGATGTTATAAAGTAAGACCAGTAGAACTGAAAAACTACTGAACAATTTAAAAAACTTGGTGACCATGGATGGAATTAGAGAGCACAATGCTACGCAAAATAAGTCAGAGAAAGACAAATACCATATGATTTCACCCACATGTGGAATTTAAGAAAGAAAACAGACGAACATAGGGGAAGGAGAGGAAAAATAAGATAAAAACGGAAAGGGAGGCAAACCATAAGAGACTTAATGATAGAGAACAAACGGAGAGGTGCTGGAGAGGCAGTGGGAGTGGGTGATGGGCATTAAGGAGGGGCACCTGCGATGAATAGTGGGTATTATATGTAAGTGATACAACACTAAAATCTATTCCTGAAACCAACACTACACCATGATGTTAATTAACTTGAACTGAAAATCTTGGAAAGAAAAAAAACATAGTGAATAGATTAAACAGTAGACTAGACCCAACTTGAAAGAATAAACTGGAATCCAAATCTGAAAAAACCAGCCAGAATGAAGCACAGAGAGACAAAGAAATGGAATGTGTAACAAGAGACTAAGAGACATTGAGAGAAAAGAGATCTAACATACTGAAGTTTTTAAAGAGGAAATAGAATGAGGGAGAGGTCATATTTGAGAAGGTTGTGGCTAAAATTTTTCAGAGACAAATCACCCATAAAGGACTGATAATTAGATTTGCAGTAGACTTCAAAAGAAAAAAATGTCATAAGACAGAAATAATAGTGGTGAAAGAACAGTCAGCCTAGAATTGTACATCAAACAAAACTATTAAAATAAAACACTGTCTCCTAAAGAGTTCTATAAACTCATTAAAGTAACTTTAAAAGATGAATTTAAGAAAAATTAAAACTAGAAGGAAGAACAGAGATGGAAGAAAGAGGAAAGAAAATGGTAAACAAGTTTTTTTTAATGTTTATTTATTTTTGAGAGAGACAGAGAATGTAAGTGGGTTAGGGGCAGAAAGAGAGGGAGACACAGAATCCGAAGCAGGCTCCAGGCTCCAAGCTGTCAGCACAGAGCCCGATGCGGGGCTCAAACTCAGGAGCCATGAGATCATGACCCGAGCCGAAGTCGGCCGCTGAATCAACTGAGCCACCCAGGCGCCCCGTAAACAAATAATTTTTAAAATACTATATAAAACAATAATAAGCAATAACAAATGTATAAGTTTAAAAACAAGGTGGAACTGAAATCCTGATCAATTATATCACATAAGATGGAAATGCAGAATGAGAGTTTAAGTGTTTTAAGATCCTTGTATTGTTCAGAAGGGAAGAGTGAGCTGTTGACTGTAGACTGATAAAACTTTAATCTGATAAAAGATTATCCAGAATATATTTTAAAAATCCCTTTAAAAAAAAAAAAAGGATCTAATCTGCTTATTAGTAAAAGGTTTAAACAGGTACCTCCCCAAAGAGAATATCTAAATGGCCAATAAATGCATGAAATGCCCATCACATTAATCATCAGGGAAATACAAATTAAAACCACACTGAGATATGCTATGTACCTATCAGTATAGTGAAAATAAAAACAAAAAAGCTGTTACTACAAAGTATTGGCCAGGATGTGGAGCATCTGGAACTCTGAAACAGTACAAATCCTTATGTCAATTAGTACAAGTATTTTGGAAAATCTTTTGGCATTATCTACAGAGGCTGGAATCACACATGCTCTGTCATCTAGCTATGCCTCTTCCTGGAGTACACCTAACAAATGCATATATACGAACACTAAAAACATACACAAAAATATTCATGGCAGAATTATTTTTAATAGCCCCAAACTAGAAACAATCTGAATGCCCATTCACAAAAAGGATTATTGTACATCCATAAAAAGGAATACACACAACAATTAGAAAAACTATTGTTACATGCAACAACATGGATGAATTTCACAGTAAAAAATGGTGAAGAGAAGAAGCCAGACACAAAAGAGCAGATACTGAATGATTCCATTTATATAAAACTCAGAAGCAGGCAACGCTAACCTACGACATGCCGGGATTATGACTACCTTGCAAGGAGGAGGTAATGGTTTCTGCTGTTCCATTTCTTGATCTGGGTGATGCTATACAGTGTGTTCACTTTGAACATATTTGTCAAGCTGTATCTTTTGACTTGTGCACTTTTCTGTAGCTGTATTAACTTACATTTAATGGTTTACCTAAAAAAAATTAAGATAAGCTATAAGAGACAAAAGCCTCCCTTTTTTCCTGTAGGAAAAGCATATAACTCAATGCCATGTTTTCTGCTGGCTAGTTCTGCTCTCCAGAAACACTGTTAGATCCTCTTTTACAAAACCAAAGCATTTTCCTAAACTCTTTTAAGAAGTAATCCAAACTCTCTCACATGTTAAACCGTGTATTTCCCATAAAAACAAGAACAAATTAAGTAATCTCTTGTAAGTCTTCAGCATGGAGGAAAAAACTGAGAGATTCTCAAACAGAATTTGGGTCTCCAATCAGTGTGCTAAAATACTCTGCTTCTTCACATTAACAATACAGTGAACGGACTGAAATGTACAGTACAGCTGAAATGATCACAATGTTCAAACACTGGCCAATAGCAACATTAAGTATTAACATGTTCCATTATGGGAGCTATTCAATAGCTTCTCCCATCTTCAGAAACTGCTACCATTTTTTCAGTGAGTAGAAATATTCCCAATGTATCCACAAAACATTTAAATATAAAATAGGCCTCATAGTCATTCAAAAATGAAGATGTTCAAAACTAAATAATTATGCAAAATACAAGCAAAAAACTGCATAATCACTAATGCATAGCAAATAATTGGGATTCTTTTTGTCTCTTTTATCACATTCTCTCTGCTGGGTTAAGAATCTGAAATCCCTATTGAAAACCAACACATTTCAGTGTTATCCATTCTTGCCCTGTCATGAGAGAATTTTCTGGATTCTTACTGTGGAAAATTTTATATTTATGTTATCTTACTTTTGCTTAATGCTATCTTATTTCATGGTCCAAGAACCTAAGAGAATGTGACATGAAAATGTATCTGTTGGCAGAACGCTACTTTCAGATGTTACTGAAGAGCAAAGCCTCATGGTGAGGATTCATAGAAAAAAAAAGTGAAGATTTAGTCTCATTCAGTGGCTTACTAAAACTGCGTGCTCTTTTGCAATTTTTTGTGGCGATACTTCACATTTTAAAATAAAGAATAGGTATGTATTCTCAATAATAAACATTTACGAGTAAGCAGAACTGGGTTCTAGTTCCAGTTCTGATTCTATTTAACAGCATGATTTTGGCCAAGTTACTCATTCTTTCTGGGCCTCAGTTTCCACAACTACAAATGAGAGGACTGAATCAGATGTTCTTAAAGATTTCATACAATGAAACATTTCATGATGAATTTACTGAAGGAATGTATCTCAGACTAGAAATTTACATGGATGATTATACTACCTAGATAAACACGGTAATACAAAAGATAAAACGAATAGTTCATCCTTCATTAGCCAGTCCATTTGTTATGGAAGGTCTTCATGTAAGTGGATATTTCATTTTCCTCTACAAGCACTTGTATACCATCTGTGTATTTCAGTTTTTATGTGCATTACCGAAAGAACTTATAGTACCAATTTGCTTCCTTCCTTACAAAAGTTCTTGAAGATGCTTTCATTTTAAGTTACCAAAGAAAGGCTAGACTTTAGTCAATCCTCTCACTTAGACTTCTCCAAGACCAATCAGCAGTAAAAGAAAAAAATACAATCCTTTTCTAGACTGTACTACACCAACAAAATTGGTGTCACTGAGTAAGTTCACCCATAAGCCCCTGTCCATTACCCTATACTGTCAGGAAGCCGTCGGAGTCACCTGCGTCTACCTGGGCTATAGTATTTGGTTTGGCTTGATGAGCCCCACCATCTGAACACTGTGGGTTTTCATCTTCTTTTTTATCTTTCATATTATATAGTGAGTCTTTGAGAGTAATAGACACTAATAGAATGAAAGACACAACTGCATTTTGTGCTAGCAGAGCTCAGGCTTCACGAACAGCAAATAGCTGGAAAGACCTTAAAGGTCAAGATGTCATAGTCTGTGGATTCGAGCCCCACGTCAGGCTCTGTCCTGATGGTGCAGAGTCTGCTTGGGATTCTCTCTCTCTCCCCCCTAGACCCTCCCCTGTCTTTGTAACTTGTGAGAATTCACAGGTACCTAAGGTCGTCACCTAAGCTCATTCAAAGTACTTATCTCCAGACTTCAGACCAGTACTGTTTCACCTCATCAAAGTTACAGTTGCTGCTTAGGAAAGAACGCTCAAATTGGAACCCTCTCTCCTATGGGCATGTTGTCATTCCTCTGTATCATCAATGAAACTCTCCATGTCAACTGAGATATCAAAAAACATCTCAAACATATCTGAACAATGTCAAAATGAATTTGTGCTAATGTGCAAAACCTACCAGTGTATTAAACTTAACCTTAAACATTAGAGTATAAAATTCCAAGGAAGGAAGGAGCTCTGGGTTAATTAATAGTATTCCAGCGGCAATCAAAGACGTTTAGGATGGTTAGATAAAAGAAATAACATCCTGAGGTTGTTCTAAAACTTTGGAAATAAAATGGTGGAATAGTAAGAATACAGAGCAAGTATAGGATGCCTGGGTGGCTCAGTTGGTTGAGCGTCTGACTTCTGATTTCAGCTCAGGTCATGATGTCATGGTCTGTGGGTTCAAGCCCCATGTGAGGCCCTGTGCTGATGGGGCGGAGTCTGCTTGGAATCCTCTCTCCCCCGCTGCCCCTTTCCTGTGCTTGCTCGCTCTCCCTCTCTCTGCCAACCCCCAAATAAATAAATAAAATTAAAAAATACAGAGCAAGTACTTAATTCGCTATAAAGGAACTGTGTGGCTTGGTCTAAAACATTCAAATGCTCTTGGGACCCTCTTTTAAAAATATTCAGAGGAGGTTTCTCCTTGTCATTCAGTTTTTGCAGCGCACATACCCCATATTTAATTCACTCTCTGCCTATAACCTAGTATTTAACCATTGTTCACATTCTCATCTGGGCACATACCCAACCTCTCCCTCCATGAAACACTGGAATAATCTGTAACATATTAGGAAATTAGAAAAATCAAATAAATAGGAGAGAAAGCAAATGCATTTTCACACAAAGTACAGGATACAGCCGTGATCTGTCAAGCTTACAGGACTATCTCCTTAACTAAGAGCAAAGTTACAGGATTCTGCTTAGCTGAACAGGAAGTAGCAATCTAAAAACATATAAATGTTCCCAAGCGCCAATTCTATTCCCTTCACTTCTCATTTCCAGCATGTACTCACCCTTCGACCAGACCTGTGCAGTACACCCATCCAAACAGCCTTGATGACGTGTCAGTGAATCAATGGATGACAAGTATTCTGAGAATCCACAGAATAACCTTTAATCATGATGTCCCCAAATAAAAAACCTTGTGAAGAAACAGATTGTAACAAAAATGACAATACCTGCCTTGGCTCTTAAGTTCATACTTCTATGTATGATCCTTAGTTTCCCATTCCTGAAAGTGGTTTCCACGGTACCAAAATAGAACTAGAAAAACCCAGAATTTCCTTTTATATCCTTTGCAGGATACACTGTAAACTCCCAAACATCGGGCACCTAACCCAGGCCCAAGACGACAGAGGTGGAAAGGGAGAATTTCATAATGGAGCTAACTTGTTATTTATAAATTATATACATGTGATTTGTAAATTATAACTTAAAAAGATAAAAGCCAAAGAAGCAGCAAGAGAATGTTCTAGACACTAGGAGCAGCATGAGCAAAAACAACAGTATATTTGGGCCTGATGATCATTTAATCATATGGCAAATCCTTCCCACAGCTCCACTTTAGAATGAGTTTGTGACCTTGAAGAGTCAGTTAGCTGGACACTTAGAGGTTTATTAGAGGCCCCCTGGTGAATCAACAGGAGATCATATTCCAAATGGTACTTCTACATACATATATGAGAGGCTCAAAACACAGGAAATTTGATATGCTCAAATGGGTATATTTACCGAAGAGAGGAAGTGGTGAGCATTTTAACCAAGAAAACACTAGAAAATCTCTTTCAAAATAATACCCTTTCAACCTTTCAATTTTCCCATCTTACCTTTTCAATCAATCGGAGGAGAGCAAAGCAGTGTCGCCAAGTTCTCACAAAGTACCAGCACCACGTGTGACACACAAAAACAGGGCTAACTCTCAAAGCACCTTGGGAAGTTACCAGAAAGTCACCATCTTGTCAAGTAGATGGTACATATTAGAAATGAAAAGAGAAGCTGGATGGAAAAAGCAGTAAGAGAACACATGGACAGAGAGAAGGAACTCTTTCTGAGATCTTGCCTTCTCTCACAGCAGGCTCCACAATTTATGAGCAGCTGGGAAATTTCCTTTGCACAGGAAAAGGAGGACTTCTTAGTTCACATTAAAGTGGAAATGACAAAAACTGTGTATTGCACAGAGAAAAAAAGGTGTTTCCTGAAGGAAGGAGACAGAGTATTGCCTTTATTTTTCTCTCTCTCTCACACACACACACACACACACACACACACACACACACACACGAAAACAAAACACATGCATACAGCAAGTAGAAAAAATCTTTTTCAAGAGATAAAGGATAAAAACTACATCAAGGAAATGTTCATGGTAGGAGTTAGCCTCGGTGGGATATAATCACTTTGTCCCAGTGGGTTATCTCAAGTGCAAATACACTTAAGGGGAATGATAAAAACGTATTTGCACTTATTCATGCAGGGATTCTTATCTCTATTTTAAAAATAAATACCTAGTTTCAGCTTTTCTTCCACATACACACAAAAAGAATAGGTTTCATCACTAACTTATCTCTAGTTCATATAATTCATAGTTTCAAAGAATTAATGTTTGAATGGTTTATTCTTTAAATAAAATATATTGATTTTTAAAATGTTTACTTTTGAGAAAGAGCATGCAAGAGTGGGGAGTGGGGCAGGGGCGCCTGGATGGCTCAGTTGGTTGGGCGAACGACTTTGGCTCCGGTCATGATCTCACGGTTTGTGAGTTTGAGCCCCGCATCGGGCTCTGGGCCGATGGCTTGTAGCCGGGAGCCTGCTTCGGATTCGGGGTCTCATTCTCTCTCTGCCCCTGCCCCACTTGTGCTTTGTCTCTCTCTAAGATAAATAAATAAATGCTAAAAAAAAAAAAAAAAAATTAAAAAAAAAAAAAGTGGGGGTGGGGGGACAGAGGACCTGAAGCAGGCTCTGCACGGACAGCAGGGAGCCCAGTGCAGAGCTCAAACTCACGAACAGTGAGATGACCTGAGCCGAAGTCAGACACTTAACCGACTAAGCCACCCAGGCGCCCTTAAAATATATTGATTCTTAACAACCATATTCCTTCCTTCCACAAAAAGTGTTCTTGGAGTGCCCACTAAGTGCTAGACACCAGTTTACACGATAGAGACACAGTGAAGAATATGTTTCCTGTCCTCAAGGGAGCTTATGTTATTCACAATTGTGAAGGATAGATTTTAAAAGTCCCTTTGCCTACTTTTGCTTTACTGACTACAGCAGTGGATTTTGAACTTTATACAGCTTTTATAGCAAATCAAAATCACATGAGGAGCTTAAAAAAAAAATCCCAATACCCAGGCTGCATTCTAGATTCTTAGGGTGACATTCAGATAGCAGTATTTTTTTTAAAGCTTCCTAGATGACTCCAAAAAATGGTTTACTGGAGTACTAACGAACTAGAGCATTGGTTCTCAACTTTTGGGTCTTTAAAGGAATGGAGAATAAAAATAAAGAATCCCTAGAAATGCATTCCTCTATCTTCTCCCAATCATACCAACCAAAAGTCAGTAGGTTCACTGGGGATACAGGAAATTTACTCAGTGGGAGGGGTGTACTTGCTATCTACACTAGCACCTCCCCCATCCCTTGCCCTAGTCAAAACATAATCCTGCAGAGGGCAAAATATAGTCCTTTTAAATTCCATATTGCTACATAAGTTTATTTAAAAAGCAACTTAAATCAACTAGCAAAAAGCAAATGGAATTAAATTTTTCCGCACAAAAGGTCATTCCCTGCACTTAAATATATCATTAAAGATTAAAAGTTAATGTTCAAAACTCTACAGAGTTCCCATTCTGGACCAGCACAGGTATGTCACTGATCCCTCCCTTCCCAGTTGTTTTCATCTCACAGATGAATCACAGCATTTCTCAATATTTACAGTATGTATTGTATTATCCACTATACTCAGTTTTTAGCATACCTCTTTTCTATGTGAATATTCTAAAGGCTTTAAGCATGGCCCATCAGTACGTCCCAAGAATATGTATGGTAAAAGTATGTTAGAAAAGAGCATAATGTAAAAGCTAACAATATACACAAACAGAAAACACAAAATACCCATTTCTAAGAAGGTAGAACCATTCATTATAGTGTGCTGCTTGTTAGCAAACAATATATTTAATGTCTTTTAACATGTAATGTTGACATATACAGTTCAATACGTTACAAAGAATACCTTCCCAGTTTAAGACATGTCTCTGATCTACGAATACCATGATAAAAGATTTAGTGGTGAAAAACAAAAATACCTCTGGGTTAAGTAAAAATGCTTTCCTGCATCTTTTCAAAGGAAGGGGAATTTTCCAGAACAATTATCAGGGAAAATTACTGGCAATTATTTTTGATACACAGCAACAGTATAATATATTCAACATGGAGAAAAGTCAGTTGTCACATAATATCCAATTTAAGAGGGTGAGGTGGAATGGGGTCGGGAAGGGGAGAATTGGGGGTGTGAGGGAAGAAAAGTATCACAAATTGCTTAAGAATCTGTGTTACTGTCACTAACCGCACCCACCTCTTATCAACAAAAGGCATCAAAAGACTTTACAACCAAAGGAACTCTTGAGGAAATCATTGGAAACTGTTAATAACCTAGTGTTTCCTTGTAACACTGACTACAGGAATCCAAACAACTTTCTAATAAAGACATGGGTCTGGAAAGAACCAAAAATAATCTGATTATATTCCATCTTCCCACTAGGTTAGTCACTGTCCAAATAGTCCCTTTGGAGGCTGAAGACCACCAATCAAAAGAAAGGTGCTCCATTTGCTCTAGATGCATGGTGAGGGCATTTCTGAGGAAGGCCCTCACATTATAAAAAGTAACTTCATCAAGTTTCACTTGGTAGAGGTGGGGGATAAAGACCTCGGATTACATTTATGGCAGTGGTTTCACATTTGGTATTTCTGTGAGTCTATTCAGTGTTGACGAGACAAAAAAATCTGATTCAAACATTTCCATTTCCCTTTGTTAACTCTTGATCAAAGCAAATTAAACACTCTACAAAGTTAATCTCACTTTGTATTCCAAATTCGAGAATTACTTTGCAAAAAAATTCATTTCTTCCCAAAACATAAGGAAAAGGATTCTACTTCTAAAAATTATGTCTACTGTTGCTTATGATGGAGGGAAAAACCCTCAAGCTAGGCTGTCATCTTCAAAATAATTTTAATTCTCAATGTAAATGGAGATAAAAGACTATTTTTTAAATTCTTACTAGTTCTCACTCACACTTTCCTGCTTTTTATAAATAATGCTGTTCAGGCCTGAAACTGATCATTAAAGAACCAACTGTTTAGAAAAAATACAATTCAAGGGCACCTTGGGTGGCTCAATCGGTTAAGCATCCAACTTTGGCTCAGGTCATGATCTCACAGCTAGTGAGTTTAGGCTCAATGCTGACAGCTCAGAGCCTGGAGCCTGCTTCGGATTCTGTCTCCATCTCTCTCTCTGCCCCTCCCCTTGCTTGCACGCACATGTTCGCTCTCTCTCAAAATAAATAAACATTTAAAAAATTTTTGAAAAAGAAAGCATGCCATTCAATCAAGAAACAGAAAATTTACAAATGCAAAATGAGAGTAACTCTGATGTACAATTTATTAATAGAACTAAATATTATATACATTTGAGGTTCATCAGAACTCTTTTTGAGGGCAAGTACTTGTTAGAATGAGCATTGGGTGCTGTATGTAAGCGATGAACCAGGAGAAGCTACCCCAAAAACCAAGAGGGCACTTTACACACTGTATGTTAGCCAATTTGACAACAAATTAAAAAAAAAAAACAAAACTCTTTGAATTATGTTGGCTCAAGGATCAAGGCTTCCCTTCCAACCCTAAACCTTGGAACTGAGGGATGGTGACATTTATTTTTTTAATATAATTTATTGTCAAATTGGTTTCCATACAACACCCAGTGCTCATCCCAACAGGTGCCCTCCTCAATGCCCATCACCCATCTTCCCCTGTCCCCCACCCCCCATCAACCCTCAGTTTGTTCTCAGTATTTAAGAGTTTCTTATGGTTTGCCTCCTTACCTCTTTTTTTCCCCTCCCCCATGGTCTTCTGTTCGGTTTCTCAAGATCCACATATGAGTGCAAACATATGGTATCTGTCTTTCTCTGCCTGACTTATCTCACTTAGCATAATACCCTCCAGTTCCATCCACGTTGCTACCAATGGCCAGATTTCATTCTTTCTCATTGCCAAGTAGTATTCCATTGTATATATAAACCACATCTTCTTTATCCATTCGTCATTTGATGGACATTTAGGTTCTTTCCATAATTTGGCTATTGTTGAAAGTGCTGCTATAAACACTGGGGTACAAGTGCCCCTATGCATCAGCACTCCTGTATCCCTTGGGTAAATTCCTAGCAATTTTTAGGTCATAGATCTATTTTTAATTTTTTTAAGGAACCTCCACACTGTTTTCCAGAGTGGCTGCACCAGTTTGTAGTCCCAACAGTATAAGAGAGTTCCCGTTTCTCCACATCCTCTCCAGCATCTATAGTCTCCTGATTTGTTCATTTTAGCCACTCTGACTGGTGTGAGGTGGTATCTCAGTGTGGTCTTGATTTGTATTTCCCTGATGAGGAGTGACGCTGAGCATCTTTTCATGTGCCTCTTGGCCATCTGGATGTCTTCTTTAGAGAAGTGTCTATTCATGTCCTCTGCCCATTTCTTCACCAGATTGTTTCTCGGGTGTGGAGTTTGGTGAGTTCTTTATAGATTTTGAATACTAGCCCTTTGTCCGATATGTCATTTGCAAATATCTTTTCCCATTCTGTTGGTTGCCTTTTAGTTTTGTTGACTGTTTCCTTTGCTGTGCAAAAGCTTTTTACCTTGATGAGGTCCCAGTAGTTCATTTTTGCTTTTAATTCCCTTGCCTTTGGAGATGTGTTGAGTAAGACATCTTTGGAGTAAGAAATTGCTGCAGCTGAGGTCAGAGAGGTTTTTTCCTGCTTTCTCCTCTAGGGTTTTGATGGTTTCCTCTCTCTCATTCAGGTCCTTCATCCATTTTGAGTTTATTTTTGTGAATGGGGTAAGAAAGTGGTCCAGTTTCATTCTTCCACATGTTGCTGCGATGACAGTTATGCAGCTAGTCATCTCATTAAGGACACCTGGAACTGTGATGCGATTTTTTTTTTTTTTTTTTTTTTTTGGGTTACTGTCTTTACAGACTTTTAAGAATCTGTTTGCAATTTGACAGTCTTCAGGTCATAAAGTCATACGCTACCACAAGCATTATATTAGTTTGCATGTTCAGTCAGGTCTCAAGCTTTCAGAGTGGTTAGTATGGATTTACAGTAAGTGTCCATTTTACCATTATAGCCTCGTTCCATTAAGAAAATTGGCACGATGGGTTTTTATGTCATCTAATAAAACATACTATGCAGAGACAGTCTAGATTACAAAACGATTACATAGCTCCTTCTGTGTGCAGAATGCCTTCTAGGCTAAAATACATCCTTAAATCTATTGTTTCATTTTATGCTCAAAACAACTCTGTAAAATTATACCTCCATCACACAGACTAAAATCCATCAAGAACACAGAGTTAGTAAATGGGAGAATTAGGCCTGGAATCCAAGTCTTCTGACATCTGCCTCTTTATTATTAGGCAGGTGAGTTGCCATACTTAAACTTTTAGCTTCTTGGTTTTTCTTTTCTTTTTAAAGTTTATTTTGAGAGAGCGAGCACAAGTGAGGGAGGGGCAAAGAGAAGGAGAGACAGAATCCCAAGCAGGCTCTGTGCCATCAGTGCAGAGCCTGATGCGGGGCTCGAACTCACAAACTGCAAGATCACGACCTGAGCCGGGACTGAAGTCAGACACTTAACCAGCTGAACCACCCAGGCACCCCAAGCTCCTTGGTTTTCTTAACTGTGGCTTTCCTTAGGCTTACAATTGAAAAGTCATGGAAAAAACAGTAAATTCTTAATATTGTAAATATTTATAAAGACTTGGGACCTTAGATAATACTATCTGTCCAGTAACTTATATTGTGAAATTTGGCAACCCCTTTTTTCAGTTTTTATTGTAAGTGCATGTAACATAAAATTTACCGTCTTAACCAATTTTACATGTACAGTTCACTGCTATTAAACACATCCATAATGCTGTGCAGCCATCACCACCACCCATCTCCACAGCTCTTTTCATCTTGTAAAACTGAAACTCGACACCTGTTAAACAGTCAACTTCTCATTTTCCCTGCCCCAGCCTCTGGCAATCACCATTCTACTTTCTGTCTCTACAATTCTGACTACTTGGAGTAGATCGTATTATGCGAAATCATACAGTATTTGTCTTTTTGTGACTGGTTTCTTTCACCAAGCATGTTCCCAAGTTTCATTTTTGTTGTGGTAGATGTCAGAATTTCCTTCCTGTTTAAGGCTGATGAATATTCCATTCTATGTATACACCACAGTTTGCCTCTCCATTCATCTGTCAATGGACTCTTAGTGGCAACCCAGGTTTCTGATGTCTCTGCCAAATACAGAACACTGTACTCAGCACTTAGCCCCAAATATGCATCTTTTAAATTAATGTTCAAGAAGTAACACATGTAGTATTTCTACAATTAAGGACAATAGTGATAAGCAGCGGAGTGGTCTATGAAAAGAATGGATTTACCACTCTTTTCTATATCCACGTCATGCCAAAACAATTCTGAACACATGGGCAAGAAGTTCAGCAGTTTAGTCGAATATTGTGAATACATCTCCTTGGCTGTTTTATCACCATAACTTATTCCTGGTTTTTGTCCTTGCAGCATTTTTTTTTTCCAGTTTATGTCAGTCAAGGAAGATTTCAGCAGCACTGTTAACAACAGTTAATATTACTGGGTACTCACTAGATGCTAAATACTTTATGTGGATTTAAGAACAGGAAACTGGGCCCTCAAAGATTACCTTTCTTCCAAGGTCTTGAGTTAGTTGGGTGGTAGTTCTGGAATATGAATCTATTACTTCTAACTCTAAACCCAGTGCTCCTTCCACTACACACAAATATTAGCATTATCTGACAATACAGTACTAAAATATTTTGTGGCTAAGAGTTATAGCTTTTAATCTTTATGTTACATTCTTAATTTCTGAAAATTATAGAGGTAATAAACATTCATATTTACATATCACTCTCTAGAAGTAAATATTAAATCAGCTTATCGGGCATTCTTTCATACATTTTCTTGGCATCTATAAACAAACATTCTTGTTCACAGTTAAAAATAACTCCTTGTATTACATTCTCTGTCCTACACTTTAGTTTTTAAACTAATTATATAGTGGACATTTTATTCTAAGTCTATAATACACAGAATGAGGTCATTCTTCAATGGTTGCAGTGTATGATCATGCCACAGTCATCCCCCATTTTCAGTTTTTAAAATCATAACCCATTCTTCAATAACGGATATCCTTATTCATATGAGTTATCCATATACATATGCACATACATATGCACATTACTCTTTGGAAGTAAAATGTAAGGTAAATTCCTAGAAACGTAATTGATGGGTCAGGGGTAAGCACATTTAGTCTCTTATATTGACAAATTGCCTTCAATTAAAATTTAAACTTAACAGTCTCCTTACCAGTGTATAAATTAGAATTAATGTTTCATTTACAATTTCTATTCCAGGGGAATCGCATCCACTCTTATTTCTATACTCAGTGAAAACATTAAAGCTCAAGGAAAAGGAATCAGGGGTTCTATTAACTTCACAGCAAGATTAGACTAATTTAATTACTGAGTGGTTTTTTTTGTTTGTTTGTTTGTTTTTGTTTTTTAGGTTCCAATTACCAAGTGGGTTTGTTTTGTTTTAGGTTAAAAAAAAAACAAAAAGAAATCAAGCTATAAAAACAGATGAGTAATTGAAGTACATTCTGTGATGTAAAAACTATACTACTTTAAGTGGATATACATAAAAAGAACAGTCTGGGATATTAGAATATACATACTATATTCTAATAGAGTATTACTCGAAAAAGATATAAAATATATCTAAGCACCCAACGGTGACCTTAAAGAATCCACAAGGAATAGGCATCAGGGTGGCTTGGTTAGAGGTCCAACTCTTGATTTCAGCTCAGGTCATGATATCATGGTTCATGAGTTCAAGCCCTGTGTTGGGCTCTGTGCTGACAGCATAAAGCCTGCTTGGGATTTTCTCTCTCTCTCTCTCTCTCTCTCTCCCTCTCCCTCTCCCTCTCCCCCTCTCCCCCGCCCCCTGCTCTCTCAAAATAAGTAAATTTAAAAAAAGAAGAATCCACATGGACAACTGATGATATATTAGGAAATACTTACTAAAAAGTGAAAAGCTATATCATACCCCATTATCATTTTCCACTAAAAAGAAGTTGTATTAAACTCAAGCAGGAAATGGCATTATTTAAATTCACCTACTTAAAAGTAAATCTAAGAGCATCCTTTTTATTATCACTGAACTAAACGTGAAAATGTACAACGATCACCATGGTATGGTAAATTGTTGAGCTGATTCTTCCCCTTTCTGTTATCATCTTATTCTCTCAGCCATATGGGTTGTATTTACTGTACTGCTGGGACGTTATAGCTGCTCACCAGCAAAAGTCAAAAGCTCTATCTTTCCTATTATGCTTGCAGTTATTCCCTATGTGCTTTTTTCATTTTCTAAAACAAGTATTTTGCCCACCTCAGAAAATTGCTCTACTATTTGTTAACTGAAAAGAATATGCTATACTTTCTTACAATATGGTTGTCGCTGTTGTATTTGAACAATCATTTGAACAATGATTTCTTGAAGCTCTGAAGAAATTCCTCTTTCCTACTCCCACTTCTCCAGCAACCGTAGCTCTTTAAAGGGCCCTATAGGGCCTCTATTAATTTTATGTATCAACTTGACGGCCACAGAATGCCCAGATTAAACGTCACTTCTGGGTGTGTCTGTGAAGATGTCTCCGAAGGAGATCAGCACTTGAGCTGGTGGATTTAGTAGACTGCCCTCTCCAGTGTGGATGAGCATCATCCAATCTTCTGAAGGCCTGCGCACAACAAAAGGTAGAGGAAGAAGGAATTCATTTTTTTCTGCCTCTTTGAGCTGGAACACTTCATCATCACCTGCCCTTGGTCTGGGTTTTACATCATTGGCTCCCCTGGTTCTCAGTGACTTCAGACTTGGACTGAGTTATACCACCAGCTTTCCTGGGTCTCTGGCTTGCTGACGAAAGATCCTGGGACTTCCCAGCCTTCATAATCACACCTGAGCCAAAGTCTCTTTTGGTAGATAACTAATCCTATTGGTTCTTTCTCTGGAGGACCCTAATATGGTTCCTTTCATTTGAATCACTGTCACGTTCTTTATTATCAAATACACATATAACCTCTGAAATGTTTTTTAAGCTAAAAAAGAAAACTATTCATTGATTTTTAATATAAGCTATTGTCAAAATAGCTGTGGTATACTTATGTAGAGAAGGAGCCTGCACTTTAACCTGCGCAAGGGAACTAATGTTTTACTCTACACATTTGGTACCACAGACGATTCGAACGAAGCAGATATTCTATGCGCAGCGATTCTTTCATGTTTTTCTGAAGAGGGAGATGGCCTTAGCTCTTACTCCTTCTCCAGGCTGATAAAGAGGTCATGTAAAAGATCTCTATAAAAACTCACTGTTAGTCTATTTCAAACTTTTTTTTCAATTTACTCATAAGTAATACCTGCATGTGGAGAAATATTTTAAGGTACCAAAAAAGTCAAATTGTATAATGGAGTCTACACACTGCAGTTAGTTATCCTTCCAACCTTGAGCCCCTTTCTAGAAGAAACTACTTTTGTCACTTTGTGATTCTTTCCATTGATCTCCTCTTACCCGTTTTTATAACAATTGTAGAACGCATGCTCTCTACATCTTGCTTTGTTCCACTTTATGGCATATCGTACAGTCCATTCTGTTTCAGAATGTAGAGATCTACCTATTTTTAAATGGTTGCACAGTATTCCATTTTATGGATATCATTTTAAAATTCCACCATAATAGGTTTTCCTATTTTACCTACTTTTTTCTTTCCTAATGCTGCATTGATTATCTTTATTTTTTTATTTTTTTTTTTTAATTTTTTTAACACTTTATTTTTGAGACAGGGAGAGACAGAGCATGAACAGGGGAGGGTCAGAGAGAGGGAGACACAGAATCTGAAACAGGCTCCAGGCTCTGAGCTGGCAGCACGGAGCCCGATGTGGGGCTCGAACTCATGGACCGTGAGATCATGACCTGAGCCGAAGTCGGCCGCTTAACCGACTGAGCCACCCAGGCGCCCCTGCATTGATTATCTTTAAATATACTTCTTTGTACATATTTGTTACTCTGGCTCTAAGATAAATCTCCAGAAGTGGGATTGCTAGGTGAAAGATTACACAAAATAGTTTTTAGTGTGATAAAATATGCGTAAAATTTACCCTTTTAACCATTTCACTGTTTAATTCAGTGGCATTACATATATTCACAATGCTGAATGCACAACCACGTGCAACCATTACTACCCATTTCCAGAACCTTTTCATCATCCTAAACAGAAACTATGCCCATTAATAACTCCCTTCCCTGCTTCCCCCAGACCCTGGAAACTTCTATTACACTCTGCCACTATGAACTTGCCTATTCTAGATACTTTATATAGTAGAATCATATGATATTTGCCCTTTTGTATCTGGCTTCTCTAAGCATTATTGTTTTCAAGGTTTATCCATGTTGTGGCATGTATTAAAATTCCATTCCTCTTAAGCATTTTAAGAGAGAGTGCACACGCGTGCACGCACAAGCAGGGGAGGGGCAAAGAGAGAAGGAGAAAAAGAATCCCAAGCAGGCTCTGTGCTTTCAGCACAGAGCTCAATGTGGGGCTTGATCCCATGAACCATGAAATCATGACCTGAGCTGAAATTAAGATTTGTACGCTCAAGCAACTGAGCCCCCCAGGCACCCAGGAATTTCATTCCTTTTAAAGGATGAGTTATATTCCATTATATGTATACATCCCATTTTGTTTACCCATTTACCTGTCAACGCACATTGAGTTGCTTCCATCCTTTGGCCACTAGGAATAATGCTGCTATGGATACTGGTGTACAAGTATCTGTTTGCATCCCTGCTTTCAATTCTTTAGGATATATACCTAGAAGTAGAATTGCTGAATCATATGGTAATTCTTTTTTTTAATTTTTTTTTAAATTTACATCCAAATTAGTTAGCATGTAGTGCACCAATGATTTCAGGAGTGGAGTCCTTAATGCCCCTTACCCGTTTAGCCCACCCCCCTCCCACAACCCCTCCAGCAACCCTCTGTTTGTTCTCCACATAAGCTAATTCTAGTTTAAGTTTCTGAGGAACTGACAAACTGTTTTTGACAATACTGCCATTTTACACTCTCACCAGCAATTTCCAATTTTTCCACATCCTCGCCAACAACTGTTCTTTATCATTTTTGATAACAGCCATCTTCACGGGCATGAAGTGGTATCTCATGGTTTTGATGTGCATTTCCCTAATAATCAGTGACGTTGAGCATTTTTTCATGTGTTTATTGGCCATTTGCGTATGTCTACTCCAGTCCCTTTTTTATCCGTTTTTGAATTGGGTTGTCTTGTTGAGTTGTTCTTCATATGTTCTGGATAATAATTACTTATCAGATATACAACTTGCAAATATTTTCTCCCATTCTGCAAATGTTTCACTCTTGATAAAGTGTTCTGTGATGTACAAAAATTCTTAATTCTTATAAAGTCCAATGTATCTATTTTGTCTCCTGTTGCCTGTGATTTTGGTGTCATCTCCAAGAAATCAATGCCAAATCCACTATCATGAAGATTTCCTCCTATGTCTTCTTTGAGGAGTGTTACAGTTTTAGCTCTCAGTTTAGGTCTTTGGTTCATTTTGAGCTAATTTTTGTATACAGTAGTCCCCCCTTATCTGTGGGGGGGAAACATTCCAGTGGATGCCTGAAACTGCAGATAGTGCTGAACCTTATATATACTACGTTTTTTCATATACATATGATAAAGCTCAATTTTAAATTAGGCACAGCAAGAGTAACAACTTACTAGTAAAAGGGAACAATTATACTGCAATAAAAATTACGTGAATGTGGTCTCTCTTTCAAAAGTATGTTCTTGTACTATACTTACTCTTCTCGTGATGATGTGAGATGATAAAATGCCTACGTGATATGAAGAAATGAAGTGAATGACGTGGGCAATGAGACACAGTGTCACACTACCGCTGACCTTCTGACCACACGCTGGGAGAACCGTTTGCTTCTGGACTGTGGTTGACTGCAGGTAACTAAAACTGCAGAAAGCAAAACTGCAAATAAGGGGTGGGGGTTAGGGGTACTGTATGATATAAGGGTTGACTTCATTCTTCTGCTTGCGGATATCCAGTTTTCCTAGTACCATTTGTTGAAAAAGACTGTCCTTTCCTCATAAAACGGTATCGGCACCCCTGTCAAAAGCGGACCATATATGCGAGGGTTAACCTCTGTGGCAATATTCATTTTGATAGTGCCAAATTGCTATCCAAAGTGGATATACCAACTTACACTCCTGTTGATATAAGAAAGGGCTCATTTTCCATGCCATCCAGAGATATTTTTGCAAGCAATAAAATACAGCTTGAGACCATATATTTCGTATCATTCTTTAAGTACATATTTTAATAAGTTTATAAATATCATACTTAGGTAAATCTTTTTGTAAAATGTTAGTTTCAAATGGGTGGCGGTTCTCATTTGTTAACTATAACTTTTTATTTAAAAATTAAAAAAAATTTTTTTTAATATTTATTTGAGAGAGAGAGTGTGTGCACAGCGGGGGAAGGGCAGAGAGACGGAGACACAGTATCTGAAGCAGACTCCAGGCTCTGAGCTGTCAGCCCAGAGCCCAAAGCAGGGCTCAAACCCACAAACCATGAGATCATGACCTGAGCCAAAGTTAAATGCTTAAGTGACTGAGCCACCCAGGTGCCCCTTTAAAAATTTTTTTTCAATGTTTATTTTTGAGAGAGACAGAACATGAGCAGGGGAGGGGCAGAGAAACGGAGAGACACGGAATCCAAGGCAGGCTCCAGGCTCTGAGCTGCCAGCCCAGAGCCCAACACGAGGCTGGAATCCATGAACTGCGTGATCATGACCTGAGCCATACACACACACGCACACACACACACACACACACACACACACTCAACTGACTGATCCACCCAGGCACCCCTTATATATAATTTTACAAAATACTCAATTTTACTTTACCACCCAAGATACTCACAAAATGTTCTTTGGGGATGCACACAAAACTGTTTTTTCGGTGATAAGTCACCAGAATTTAGATTGTTTTTTCACCCCGGTTTCTAAGAAACTATCTCACTCACTTTTTGCTCTGCAACTGAGTCTTTTTCCTATGGTTGTCTTTTCTTGTTTTCCCCCAAAGATCAACAATAAGTCGTGTAACAAGGGTTTCTCTCCATTGGCCCCAAGATACCAATTTAAGATTCAAAGAAGAATAAATATTATAAGATAGGGTTTGTAAAAATTTTCATTTATAAAATGGTTCTTAACCATTGGCCCACATAAAAACTGTCTAGGCTCAACCTACAGAGATTCTGACTTAGAAGACTTGGAATAAGACCCAGATACACAAACTTGTAAAATGTACTCCAATTCTAATGTATCTCTCTGCTTAAGAACCACTAGAAATCACTGGACACGACAACTGTAAGTAATAATTCTGTGTTACAGTGTGCATTTATAGATGACAAACTTGAGGCTATGTTAGCCAAGTGAGTTGCCCAAGGTCATGTAATAGAATCCAAGTCCTTCAACTATATTACACAAAACTGTCTAAGCCCAATATTACGCACAAGGCTGCTAAGTGTTAATTTGGCAAATCTACTTTGTAAGTAGATTGTAAGTTATCCATGTGCGTTTTAAACATATAAACAATCTATCCATAGGAAGACTCTTAAAACTGCCCTAAAAGTTAATATTAAAGAATAATGAATAACATATTTAGCTAATTTGAACTAGCTATCCTTATTATTCTGTCACACTAGGAAAGCATGACCTTAAAACATATATCACCAAGTAATCTGGTAAAAATTCCATTCCAGTGTCTTTAGGATAACAAATTCTTCATCTCAACAGTTAATATCTGTGACCTACAGTCAAATCTCATGGTTTATATTAGACATTACTTCAGAATCACATTACTTCAGAATCACACTAGATCTCAGCACTGCTTAAACTCCATAAAAGAAACCAAAAAGGAGACAAATTATCGTGGATTATGACAGTATTTCAGGTTTTACTCTTTTTCAATTTCAAACCAAATATTTTCAAACCAGTATTTTATAATGCTTAATATTTTTGAAGCTCTTATTATGTTCAAGGCACCATGCTAAATGATTTACATATATATTTTATTTAATGTTCACCACTAACTTAAAGGGGTAACTGTTATCTCCATCTTGTAGATGAGGAAAACAAAGCCTAGAAAGGTTTAGCAACTTCCCCAAAGTCACAACAGTAAATAGCTGAATATGAATCCCATACTCATGACCACTGCTTTCCAATTAACCTACACATAAAATCTTCACTTTAGATGGGAGTTCATGTTCTTCAAAGCTTTTGATCCCCCCCGTAGAATTATATAGATAAAACTTTTACCAATTATTGATATAAGTAATAACTCAAAAATGCTAAGTAGCAATAAAGGACCCTGTAACAATCTATACTTTCACCAGGAACAAAGTCCTGGTGGAAGTATCAGCATCAGCACGGTATTTCAAACTCTATGTGTGGGAAAAAGTACTCAAGGAAAGCAATCGGCTATCTCCCTGTGCTCTTCATAAGGCCAGAGAGTGCTTTACAGTAAGCTTCCACTAGTAAGGCTGCAGTCAACATCCAATCCTTGCCAAATGCACATAGCAATCTATTTTGAGGCATGACTATGCATATCTACTACACACACACACACACACACACACACACACACACACACTGAATACTATAAGTAAAGCGTTTTTAGAAATAGCATTTGATAAGTAAGGTTATCCAGTTCCAAAGTATAGATCACAATAGTTTTCCAGTTTTAATTAAGAGGGCATTATTTTTTAATTTCATGGGAAAAATCTGAAGACTTCACTGCTTAACTGTTCTTTTGTATTATTACCTCTGCAGTTTTATTGTGAAGGAGTGTATTTGTTCCCCTCTCCATGGTATCACTACCTCTGAAATAAAAATATCATTGGTGTTACTTATCAGTTAGGGATGTTCTATGAATATATTTAATGTTTCAAAACATGAGTTTTGAAACTCATGTTACAGAGGGCAGCATCTTTGTTGGACTAGAGCACAAAACTGTATGAAATACTTGTCTGATTCAGTGTGGAAATTTCTGTGTTCCTTACTGGCTCTTTCTCTCAAATATCATGTAATAAACATCAATCAAGTATGAAGTTTTGTAAAAACATACACAAAATATACGACTCTTACTGTCAAGGAGCCAATGGGCTAATAGGCCAGAAGATATAAGAACACAAAACCATAAAGTCTCACATAAGGTTTACCATAGGATATACACAAACTATAAAATTAATTTATATAGCCATAAATTTCCTTTTCTGGGGCGCCTGGATGGCTCAGTCAGTTAAGCATCTGATTCTTGGTTTCAGCTCAGGTCATGATCTCGTGGTTAGTGAGTTTGAATCCTGCACTGGGCTCTGCGTTGACAGGGCAGAGCCTGCTTGGGATTCTCTCTCAAAAATAAAGAAATTAAAAAAAAAAAAAAGGTTCCTTTTCCTTCTAAGTGTTTAACAGATGTTATCATAAAAGACTTATAAGAATAAATTCCCTAATTCTCTCATTCTCCCCAAACCAAAAATAATCAGTCCTTCCTTTAAGCTACCATAGCCCCTGAACTGTGCCTTCTTACCACTTAGTACTTTATACTGCAGTTATTTAAGTACACAGCGTATCTTCCCCCGAGTGACTCAACATTCCTTGAGGAAAGGATCTATTTCTGATTTATCTTTGTATACTCTATCCTGTTTAGTACCAGCAAGAATTAAAATATTTATTGAACGAAGAATTTAGAACTCCTATATAATAATTTGAAAATAGCATCTTAGATTCAAAGGATTAATGTAGCTTTTTAAACTTCCCAATCAACTCTTGGGAGAACTTATTTGGTGAAAAACTATGGCCCCCTCAAAGATATGTTCTTTTTACCATATCATTCTTCCTGAGCTATTCAGCCTCAGTTGCAATATAAAAATAAAAAAGAGTGGGTAATTTAACCATAAAGTGGAATAACAGCAAATGGGCGAGTGAAATATCTAGAAACATTCAAATGCAACAACACAGTAAAGTCACACGAAAAGACTAGCTATACTCAAAAAATAGGGTTGTTAGAAAAAACTGGGAGGGGATCAATTTCTCTACATGATAATGTTACAACTTTCTCTAAAAACTAACTTACATGTAGCTAAAAATACTCATTTTCTCAAAAATATACATGTGCAAATTTGAAAGTTCCTATTACATGATTTTAAAGTAACAAAAAAGTTTGAGGATATATTTATCCAATTTTTCAATGCTTAAAATTATTTCAGAAACAGCTCATCTGGATTTAAAGGCTAAGACTACCACCAAGTAAAGTTACAAGCACTACAAGACAGAAAAGGGAGAAGAGCAGGAAGAGAAATCTACCTGTAGAGAGCAAGCAGTCCAAGCAAAGAAAAGTGGGCTGGCCCAACAACCATACAGACTAAAGTCTCCAGCACACAATTCAAAGGCAAACAAAATTACTAAGTCTTCCCCCAGGCTATTCCACAGCCTGGAAACAAGTTTTGTAAATCAACATTCTTGGCCACTGAACCAAGATTAATCATTACTGGCCCAAAGGGTGTAATTTGCCAAAAAGCTGAAATACATGACAATTCATGAAAAATAAAATAAAAGGCGACCAACTGAATCCCTGAAGTATAATATGCATTCTACTTTTTTCTCCAAATTTTAACTAGTTCAGAACATTAATTTAAAATTTCTAGTGTGCATTTAATTTAGGCAAAGAACAAAATCAAATTATTTCATCATTAGTGGAAGCTTATGAAATAATTGGATGAGGGAAAGTGTTGTAGTAGTACTTATTAGTAATTATCAGGAGAATTAGATCTGGCTTTTCATCTAAGAAGTGAAAAAAATTGATGGAAAAAAATACCAGAACAAATTCAGTTATCAGATTATTATTAATATATTAGTGTCCTAATTCTAAATTACAATCCACATTTCGTGTTATTCTAGAGTATTTCCTGATTTTAAAAATACAATTATTTTAATTGAAAGGAATTATTTTTTCTCTTTTTTTAAAAATTTATTTCATTTATTTTTTGAGAAAGACAGAGAGAGAGAGAGAGAGAGAGAGTGCAAGCTGGGGAGGAGCAGAGAGAGAGAGTGAGACACAGAATCCGAAGCAGGCTCCAGGCTCTGAGCTGTCAGCACAGAGCCTGACGTGGGGCTCAAACTCATGAACCGTGAGATCATGACCTGAGCCGAAGTCGGATGCTCAACCGACTGAGACACCCAGGCACCTCTATTTTTTCTCTTTCTAAAGCATGAACTTTTTTTGTAAAAAAGTTTACAGGATTATTTCTCAGCTCACCTAACTTCACTCAACACTTCCAAGTCACTTGGGCAAGACAGACTTTCACAAACACACTGCAATGAACAAACAAAAACACTTTTGCACTCATCATACCTCCTGAATGCCTTGTGCTCTTTGTCACCTTCTGGCTTGCCTTACCACCACTGCCCTCTCTGCCTCCTTCCCAAGAATATAGAATGTTAGTTTAAAATGACTATTATTGGGGTGCCTGGGTGGCTCAGTCGGTTTGGCGTACAACTTCAGCTCAGGTCATGATCTCGCGGTCCATGAGTTCAAGCCCCGCGTCGGGCTCCGTGCTGACAGCTCAGAGCCTGGAGCTTGTTTCAGATTCTGTGTCTCCCTCTCTCTCTGACCCTACCCTGTTCATGCTCTGTCTCTCTGTCTCAAAAATAAATAAATGTTAAAAAATAAATAAATAAAATGACTATTATTTAATATAGTTGTGTTTTAAGTCAACTTATTTTTCTTGTTAGTGTGTCTGCCCACAGAATGGGAAACTGTTTCCTAATTATGGCAAGCTCAGATATAAATAAATAGTAAGGCCTTAACAAAACAACACCGCTTATAAACCACTATAGAATTCCTCACCTACAATTATCTACTCACAAAATATATTTCCAAAGAATGAGGCCTCCTTCTGTAAACACAAAGTCATAAAATCTTCAAGGAGTTTTTTTTTTTTTTTTTTAGATCAGGAATTCAACACAGGGTCTGTGAATCCCAAGAAATTACAAGGATAAACTTCAGAAAAATTAATTTAGGCTCTCTCAAATAAAAACAAAAACTTAAATGTGCACTTTTTGGGGGAGAGTCCATAGCTTTCATCAGATTCTCAAAGTGGCCTGTGATTCCAAAAAGAGTTTAGGAAGTGATCTAACCAGACTGGAGGCTTTAAGTCTGGTTTCATAGGTACATGCCTATTAGCTGTGAGGGATCTATAACAAGTAATTTGGTAGATTAAGTACCCATGTTTGTGAAATGCTTGCTTTTTGAAATATACAATGGAATAGACCCAAAGTTACCGTTATATTAACATAACTCCCATTTACTTGCATTTCTTGTATGACAGAGACAGAGCAATGGAACTGCTCATAATTCAGAGCACATCCATGGAAATGTACTGTGTATGTGAACTCCCTATGTTACATGTAATTCAACAGAAAAACAATTTGAGAGTTGCTGATTTGAACCACCCCCTCATTTACAGATGAAGAAACTTAGGTTCAGAGATTAAGTGATTTGTTGAGTCACACAGGAGTCCTAGAACTTTAATCAATGTAACCTCAAGCAGTGCTGGGATTAGAATGGTATTTGATAAAGTTCCATCCTTGGAATACCTCCCTCACTCTGTACATTCACCTTGCACAACCTCATCTACCTCCCACAAGTTCAATGATCATTTCTCGGCTCATAATTCAAAAATCTGCATTTCTAGCCCAAACTTCTTGGTTGTGCTCCAGATCTGTATGTCCAACTTCTCACTTTATATTTCTTACTGCTTTACTGCTGTGCAAGCCTCTCCACGTTTACCTGTTGAAAAATCAAACTCCTTTTGCCCACACGCTCGAGGGGGAGGGAGAAGGAAGAAATCTTCGTCCCAGTTTTCTTTCTCAATGCCAAAAACCTCAGAGTTTCTTCAATCTGACCTTCCTCTCCAACCACAAGTTGAAGTCTCTTCCTCTCCATCCCTAAGAGACTGATTTACTTCAGGCACTTGTTCTCTCTCTCATGGAATACTATACTGATCCTTTTGCCTTCAACCCCTCTCCATCTACTTTCAATACTGCTGCCAGAATGAGTTTTAAAACAAATCTGACCACATCACTCCACCTCTATAAATCCGTCAGTGGTTCCCCATTACCAAAGAATAAAGTCTAAATTCTTTAACATGGTATGTAAATGTCTCCATGATATAATCTTTGCTATAAAGCCAATATCTGGTTTATACTATAACGGAATGAGTACTTAAATTTGCAGTTAACTACTAATTATGGATAACCATTTACAAACTACTGTACAAGTATACATATATTTTAATTGGTACATATATTAATTGGATATGTGCTGTGTAATCCTGCCAGTGCAATTTGTTCAGTCATGTTTCAGGTAAGCTGGCTCATTAATCACCTCTCAATCTTGGCAAAGTTTTACATCATATAGGAAGAGCTAATAAGAAAAGACTTCTGGGGGCCTTTGGGTGGGTCAGTTGGTTAAGTGTCCGACTTTGACTCAGATCATGATCTTGCAGTTTGTGAGTTCCAGCCCTGCACAGGGCTTTGTGCTGACAGCTCAGAGACTGGAGCCTGCTTCAGATTCCGGCTCCCTCTCTGCCCCTCCCCCGCTCACACTCTCACTCTCAAAAATAAACATTAAAAAAATTTTAATAGAAAAAAATTTTTAAGTAAAAAAAAAAAAAAAAAAAAAAAAGGAAAGAGGGTTTTTGGGACAGTCCATAATAGAAGATGGCAGGCTTTGATGGGGACAAAAGGAAAAAGAGAAGATTCAAAAAAATTTCATAGTCTAAAAAAGAGAATATTGGTAATCAAAATTGGACTCCAACCTACAGCTACAGCAGCACCTTGGAAACCTGCTAGAAATGAAAATTATTGGGCTTACTCAAGACCTACTGCTTCAGAGAGTATAGGGTGTGGCCCAACGATCAGTGGTTTAACAAGCCCTCCAGGTACTTCCTGAAGCACGCTAAAGTCTGAGAACCCTTAGTCTAAAGGGATTCAGGCTACAACTGGTAACAGGAGCACCAGTCCCACTGCAGGGAGCGTAGACAGCTCCACCAGTACAGTTTCTGTTTATTCAGCTGGTCTCACTTGGCTTGAAAGCTTTTGATCCCACTTTCATTGCTGAAGCTCCTTTTTTTGTGGAGAGTTACCACTCTAATCTTCAGGCATCCCCACCAAGCAATATCCTTCAGAATAAAGACTGTTCAGATGAATCTACTCCCTACTACCTGTAATTCCTTTAAAACAAGGGATGCTGATAGGATGGGGTTGGGGATGGAGGTGGAAAGAGAGTATCAACCAAGAAGAGTTATTAGCATCAAAGGGGCACTGAGGGGATGGTCTCACCGAAGAAAGAAAACCCTTTGGGTGAGATAATTACCAAGAGAGTAAGTGTAAGGATCTTATACTAACATAACACACAAAGAAAAAAAATGTTTTACATTTCAATATGAAAGAATCCCTCCCTCAAAATCCATTTAGGGTTTGATGGTCTAGTTGTAAATACTACTTAGCATTAAACATGCCATTTTTAGTTATTCAGCAAATGGCAAGCCAAAGCTAACAGATACACGGTCTTCCAAACACAACTGAAAATAAAATATTATCTCATGGTTTGGTTTGGCAGTTAATGGTAAGAGAACTTTTTCTGGTAAGAGACTACATTTATACATTACATGTCCCAAAACCTGAAATATGGCTGGCTAAGCTTTTTTTGGTTTAACTGAATTTATGCACTGGCTCACGATTAGAAGGGTGAATATATTTAGTATTCTCTATTACTCACAATATGACACAACTTGCTAATTTTCCAACTTAGGGATGATTCAAGATCCACATTTAGCTGTAACATTTTTTTTTTTTAAAACACGTTTAGATATCATTTTTAAGGAATTCATGGAAAGCAAAGAAAATCCTTGATGTATATTCAAGTTAGAGAACATAACCAGCAGACTTTGGTATAGATAGGTAATTTGTTTACCCTTAGAGTGCCAGTGTCTTAGTTGACAGTCTCAAAATCTCATTTCACAGAGTTAATTACATGGCAGTATCTTAGGTTATTGAAATCTTTAGTTTTCCTTCCTGTTCAAATGAAAACAGACTAGTTTAATTGCTACTAAAACATCTCTTTACCTAATAGTTGAACTTAAAACAACGACATTTTATTTTACTCTTAAAATATATATATAATTTAAATTAGAAAATAGCTTATAGATGGGGTGTCTGCGTGGCCCAGTAGGTTAAGCATTCAAACTCTTGGCTTCAGCTTAGGTCATGATCTCACGGTTTCGTGAGTTCAAGCCCCGAGTCGGGCTCTGCACCGGCAGCACGGAGCTTTTTTGGGATTCTCTCTCTTCCTCTTTCTCTCTGCCCCTCCCCTACTTGCACCATCTCTGTTTCTCTCAAATAAATAAACTTAAAAAAAAAAAAAAAAAAAGAAAGAAAGAAAATAGCTTGCAGAGAAATTATCTGGCCGATCAAAAGTAAATGTAAATTTTTAAATACAAGGAAAGTTACATTTACTAAAGCATCAAAATGCCCCAAAAAGATAATGGCAATATGAATTTAAAGACATATTCTAAGGAAATGAACATTTCTCTGTAAAACTGCTTTACAATATTGACATGAAAACAAAACTTATAGGGGTGCCTGGGTGGCTCAGTCGGTTGAGCATCCAACTTCGGCTTGGGTCATGATCTCACAGTCCATGAGCTCGAGCCCCGTGTCTGTGCTGACAGCTCAGAGCCTGGTGCCTGCTTCAGATTCTGTGTCTCCCCCTCTCTCTGCTCCTCCCCTGCTCATGCTCTGTCTCAAAAATAAATAAAAACATTTAAAAAAAGAATTAAAAAAAAAAAACTTATAAACACAAGCATTATATCCCCAAGCCCAAGATATTTTTAACTGTCAAATAAAACTCAACTGTGATTTTTTGTTAAAAAAAAACAGTAATCACAAAAATAAATTATGAAATCTGCCAGCGCATTACTTAAGGATTTTGTTTTCCCTATTTTTTTTTTTAATGTTTATTTATTTTTGAGGTGGGGGAGGGAAGGGGGAGGGGAAGAGAGAGAGAGGAAGACACAGAATCTGAAGCAGGGCGCCAAGAACTCATGAACCGCGAAATTGTGACCTGAACCAAAGTCAGATGCTTAACCAACTGAGCCACCCAGGCACCTCTTCCCCAGCTATGTTTTAAGTAACAAGAGTTCCACAGGATATTAACACATTTTACCACATAGAGTGATTAATTTCCCTGGTCTGTGTGACATTTAATTTGAGATATACTGAGGTTTTGTTTTGTTTTGTTTTTTAAAGGTAAACCAGTACCCGGCAATATTTCTCAGTCTTTGCTATGTTAATGTGCAGTATGATGAACCTTTAAGAGAGAGGGTTAAGAAAGTAGTTTTCCAAACATATTTGAAACTATTTTTCCTGGGTAATCTCTTAGAACGACAGAACACAGTGTGGGAAATGTTACTTTGGGGCATGAGATTTCTAATATGAAAATGAAAATGTATTATACTTACACGGGGTTAATCCTGAGGTTAAAAAGAATCCATAGTAGTTTTTCAGATCTAATCTCCTATGATGTTTGAATACCTTGTCAGCTGTGCCAAGTGGTCTTTGAGCCTATCTACCTGCTCACCTTAAACAGAGTATTAGTTTTGAGCTCATTCTATACAGAAAAGTTGCCTAAAGATATTAGGCTTTACTCATTGGCACTTCAGGATCTTTCTTGTTCACAGAGAGGAAGGAGGAAGTTATGATCCCAGGAACTCAAAACAGAAATAAAAAACAAATTAGTACCATACAATGAAGTTAGTGTCCCTGTTCTTTATTATTTATAAAAACGTATGAAGCCTTTGTATTATATGTTACAGTGTTTATACCGTATACATTTTAATGTAGCATATGCAAATTTTAAATTTAAAAATTAACTTATTTTTAACTATACTTCAAGAACACTGGTGTTACTATGAAATCCCATTCCCCAGAAATGGGCTCATCTGGTTAGTACAACGGATCTGCCAGCTGGATGGATCCCAAGTAAATTTTAAGCTGGCATTGGGCAAAACATCCCTGTACCCAGGATTTTACAGAGAACGTAAATTAAAAACGCATTCTAGAATTTCCCTGAGAACCAAACAACTGTATAGTGACACGAATATATTCAACTTACCCTCTTTATGCTAAATTTGCCAGCTGAGCAGTTTAAATAATACTTCAAATTCTGTGCTTCAATTCTGCTAACATTTATTCTGTGTTAGTAGTTGGCATCTAACACTGGATTAGGAAAGACTGCTATGTGGTAGTTATAGCAACCTTTTCTAACTTGATCGGAAGTTGAAGACCGTGAGCCTCAAAGAAATGCAAACCAGGTTTATTACTATGAATATATCAAAATCTTTTTTTTAATAGTCATTCAATAGGGCTTTTCACTTTAGAGAAACACTGTGTGTGCTTGCACACTCACACATTATATAATCGACCTACAAAAGTCAAATTTTAAAAGAGGTTAAAGGGATGAATGATTAAATTAAATAAGCAATTAGGTCCACGTTCCATTCACGCACAAGGCTACCACTGTCCCTTTGATAAAGCCTAGGGATGAGAGCCAAATTAGCCCTATTTAAATTGGCCATTTAATTCTAACTTCCCTTAATCACGCGGGTGTTCTTGGGTACAGACTTTTTCCTCTCAAAGAAGTTACAGGTGAGCAATGCTTCAGATGACATATATAACAGTAGAAAACAGTAACAACATGTATAGAGCATATGAGCAAACAGTAAAGGTTTTCAAATTCATCATGATCGTAATACATCATGAAGGAGAGCCAGAGAGGTAGAACAACAATGACTACCTCACATTCTATAATTTCCTAAGGTTATCCAGTTATGGTAATGGTAGAGCTGGGGAAATTTAATCCATGTTATGTAGTTAGAAATTTTATTTTCTTCCTAGTATTTCAGTTTCTTTCCTGAAATAATAGTATTTTACAGCTTACATAGCTTTTAATATTATAAATATATAATATGCATGTATATGTATAAAAAGGCTTTGAATCTGAACTTGTCCAAACTTCCCTGCAGGCCACCTCCAGTCTAGTTTTACTCCTTGAACCTCTTTGTTGTTCCTTCGCTCTCCATGTCTTCCCAAAGTCACCACCACTTGCTTGAGCCTGAATGAAAGCAGCAGTGAGTAAAGGCAGCACCCAGCCGTCCAGAGCACTAGTGAACTGTGATTACATCTACTCTGATTTACACACTAACAGGCCAACACGTGGACTATTTCCCCAGGCTCTCATTCCTACTGCAACAATGTCAAGGACATAGCCATTAAGAGATGACCTAGGATTATTCACGACTTATCCAGCTCAATACGCTTATTCTATCCCATTATTTTACTTCAACCTTCTTCGGCTATAAAAAGCCCTTTCCTTATATGGCCAGTCATTTAAATCTAAGATTTGATATTCCTGGCATTTAGAGGAGACTCTTCAGTATCGCTTCTTGAAGGCATCTCAAACATTCTTTGCTGACTGATTTTCAAGGTGGGAGATGTTCTTTCACATGAGGCTTTTAGATTATGTATCCTGGTCAACAGGCCGTCAATAAGCTTAAGTCTCTTCATTAATGTTTGGGCCACTCACTAGGTATTAGCAGGAAAAAAAGGGTGGCCTGGCCAGAATGGGGGCACTGAAGTTGTTCACCAAGAAAAAAAGGATCAGCTAATACCATTTGGCAAGAGACTCCTTTATATACAGCACTCTGCTTCATGCTAAAGGACACAGTTAATGGAAAACACATGAGAGCATAATATAGCAGAGATAACAATGGATCTAGAAGCAGACAGAACAGGTTGAAATCTTGATTCTGTCACTTACTAGCTGACCCGGGGCAAAGTCACAATGTATCCGAATCTCTTTCTTTAGTTTACACTATCAATCTTGCAGAACTGATGTGAGGATTCAAGATTTTATGTGAAGTACCTGGCACAGTATCTGGTATATGGCAGGTACCCAATTAACAGTAGCTATAAAAAATTGTTTTTAAATCACCTGTCTTCAAGAGGCAGCTGGTCAGGAGTTAGCAACCACTAGGGGTAGAAGGCAGAGTAACGTCAAAAAAAAAAAAAAAAAAAAAGATCTCGGGGGCACCTGGGTGGCTCAGTCTGTTAAGCATCTGACTCTCGATTTCAGCTCAGGTCATGATCACAGAGTTCATGGGATTCAGCACACATCAGGCTCTGCACTGACAGCGTGGAGCCTGCTTGGGATTCTAGCACTCTCCCTCTCCCTTCCCCCCCCTCCATTCTTGCTTACGCTGTCTCTCAGAATACATAAACATTTAAAACAACAGATCTTATAGGGGCGCCTGGGTGGCTCGGTCGGTTAAGCATCCGACTTCGGCTCAGGTCATGATCTCACGGTCTGTGAGTTCGAGCCCCGAGTCAGGCTCTGTGCTGACCGCTCAGAGCCTGGAGCCTGTTTCGGATTCTGTGTCTCCCTCTCTCTCTGCCCCTCCCCTGTTCATGCTCTGTCTCTCTCTGTCTCAAAAATAAATAAACATTAAAAAAAAAAAAAAAACAGATCTTATAAATTGGGAGTTAAAGGAGAATTAGTGGCTTCTTGTAGGCGATAGCTCTCAAAACAGCACTGTAATACAAAGTGGCTCAGCCAAGTCTGACAGAATGGCTGTAGCTAAGGCATTCTGAGGAAGCACTTCCCTGACCCTCTACAAGCTCCTAAGTATACAACATAAATTCTCTTATCTTTGTAACAGTATTTTCCAGTATAAATATAATGTAAGCCATAGCTGTTTTTAAATTTTATAGTAGCCGCATTGAACAGTAAATAGGTGAAATTTTAATAGATTTCATTCAACACAATATATCAAAACATCATTTCAACATAAACCTTAAAAATTGACTTATTTTACATTCTTTCCCTTGTTTTTTTTTTTTTTTTTTTAAGTTTACTTATTTATTTTGAGAGAGTGAGAGCCCACAAACATGCACGCATGCAGGGGGAGGGGCAGAGAACGAGGGAGAGAGATTTCCAAGCAGGCTCCATGCCCTCGGTACTGGGCCTGATGCGGGCTGTAGCCCATGAACCCTGAGAGCATGACCTGAGCTGAAATTAAAACTCGGGTGCTTAGGTGTCTGAGCCACCCAGCCACCCCTACATTTTTTTCCTCGTATTAAGTCTTAGAAATTAAGTATGTATTTTACACTTAACACCCCAATTAAATCGAGCTAAATTTCAAGTGGTCAACAGCTACATGCAGCTAGTGGGTACCACACTAACAGTGGGGCTCTACAATCCTTACATCAAGTCTGGGCCCAGTCCAAAGAATCTGCTCTAATACTTGTTGGTCTACTATCCTACTAAAGACCCTAAAAGTCTTGTTAGAAGATCTCACTTTTGAGATGTAAACATCTCTGGGAAAACAGTGAAGTAATCAGTGGTCATTTCAAGAGGGATTATGTGACACAAGTCAGCCACCTGGGAAGTCAAGAAGAAGGAAAACTAAAACGGGGCGGGGGGGGGGGGGGGGGGGGGGGGGGGTGTGCCATGAAGGGAATCTTAAGGAAACCAAAGACATGTTTTGTTTAGTTCACAAGTTAGCTTAAATCCAGGCCACTTAAAATCATTTCACAAATCCTCTCTAGGTTGTCAAACCCTAGATTACTATAATAAGATACCTGGATATCAAAAGCTCACAGTCAGCTATGACAAACATAGATGAGGTCTATAACTAGTAACAGCTGGTGGGAGCTACAAGACATTGGTAGAGGAATGCCAATCACATCAATCAACACCATTTCTTGATTGCCCATTAGTGGAGTGTATTCTAATCAGGTCAGCATCTTTAAAATTCCTGAAACCTGAAAGAACTTTTAGTAAATAAGACCTCTGTAAGGGGTCACTAGAATAATGTAAAAGTCTGAACAATTTTTAAATGTTGATTAACTATAAGAATCCTTTCTTGTTGAAGTATCAGGATAATTCATGCATTTGGATAATTATGCCTTCAGTTTGTTTAAATTTCAACTATAACTGTAAACAACTTTCAATCAGGTAAGAAAAGTCTGTCATATGGTTTGCTTTCTGCAATTCAAAAAGTACTTTCAAAGTATGTAATGCAAAGTGCAACCAGATGCTGTTGGCAAAGAACTGGATATTCAAATGTGACCAATTTCCAAGAACATCACCACAGATGTGGCCTACACACTGGCTGAGTATAAAGCTTTGAAGAGTTCACATCTAATCGAATCATCTATTCAGAACTCTCCATGCTTTCCCACATTTCAGTGATGTTTCAGATCTTCAAATAAAGTAAATTTCTCAAAATGCAGAGCAAATGAGAAATACACGATTTAAAAGCTGCCTCCTCTTGAACAGACTCAGAACACAGCATACAGCTAATGTCATAAAAAGTCCCCATTCTATCTAAAAATACGAATTGATTTAATGCCTGAATAGGAACAATGTAATATAAATCTTAGTCACCAAATGGCAGTTTTCTTCCATTTAGAAAAGTTTTCCTTAGTTCCAATTACTAAAAAGTTTACAATCATCTCTAACCTAGGACTCTGTAGACTAGTTTTCCAAAGCAGATGCAAAACACATTTAAATTCCAAAATTGCAATAACCCATGTGACAGCATTTGTATCATATCTAGGAAAAGATAAAAAGAAGTATCTTTAATAATTGAGGTTTTTCTCTGAAATGACTGAAACTTAGAAACATTTATAGATGCTATGTTTACTGATTAGTCGGGTAAATAGATGGAAACAAAATAAATGGCAAAATTCATTTCTTAGTATTTAAATGTAGAGGATAAGCTATTTCACAACATTACTTCCTGAAACTTTCAGGTAATGGTCCTGAATTAAAATCTCAATTAACCACAACAGCTTAGAAACTAGTTTTTTCTGGACAAACACTGAATGGATCTTGGTCCATTTGGTAAACTGGCTAAGTTTCTTTAACCTATTACAACATTCATTTTAGGCGCACCTCCTTCCTCTTCCTTTTCTCACAAATAGAGATTTGGGAGGGGTGGATGTCAGTAAGCAACAATCATTTACTCAAAACAAATTTACTGAGCACCTATGTACCAGAATACATATGACCTATTTTACATGTCATCTTATTTAATCCTCAAAGCAACCCAGGAGATGGGTATTTTTATCCCAAGTCCATATACAAATAAAGTAAAAAGGTTCAGAGAAGTAACTTGCTCAAGGCCAGCAGGATTTTAAGTCAGATCTGTCTTTATTTATACTACCCAATGCCAACTCCTCTCTTTCTGTTCCAGCTTGCCTCACTCAAGCTCAATCAACCGCACCTGCCCTCTAAAGTTCTCATTCAATAACATCTGCATTTCTTTAGCAGTACTAGTTTTTGGTTATCACATTATGAAGGGGGAAAATGGCTAAAACTAAGGACCAAGAATGGTTTATTTTTTATCTCAGAAGTGTTCCATTTTCCATTAAATTATAGAAGAGTATACACAGCGACAGCTTCAGTTGTCCCAAATAAACTTCTACTGGAAAAATCCTCAACAGTAACGTGGGACAAAAGAGAAAGATGTTCTAGTGCTGTGCTGTCCAATTTGGTAGCCACCAATTACATGTAATTACTGAGTATTTGCAATGTGGCTAATGTGAATTGAAATGTGCTATTGTGTAAAATACATATAAGATTTCAAAGGCTTTTGGGGCACTTGGGTGGCTCGGTCGGTTAAGCATCCTACTCTTGATTCTGGCTCAGGTCATACTCTTAGTTTGTGGGTTCAAGGCCCATATCAGGCTCTGTCCTGGCAGTGTGGAGCCTGCGTGGGATTCTCTCTTTCTCAGTCTCTCTCTCTCTCTCTCTCTCTCTCTCTCTCTCTCTCTCTTCTCCTCCCCTGCTCACACTTTCTCTCTCAAAATAAATTTACTTTAAAAAAGATTTCAAAGGCCTGGTGTATAAAAAAGGGCAAAATATTTCATTAACTTTTTATATGGATTACATGTTGAAAAACAATACTTTAAATATACTGGGCCTAATAAAAATCTATTTTAATAAAAAAATAAATTTTTAAATTTTCATATATATTCATTTTTTTAATAACATAGATAACTAAAAATTTGAAATTACATATGTATTTGGGGGAGAGGACAGCAGTATTCTAGGGCCTTCCTAGGAGACTTCAAATCAGACTATGCAGGTAGGTAGTACATAAGGCACCCACCTGTACAAACTCCGTCCCTGAACAGAAACCCCAAACCCTTACAATTAAAACTCTTACAAGATAGTGAGCTATCAAAAGATAGCACATTTGTATTCTTTAAAAATTTTTTTTAATGTTTGTTTTTTGAGAGAGTTGGAGAGAGAGAGACAGAGAATGATTGGGGGAGGGAGAGGGGCAGAGAGAGACGAAGGCACAGAATCTGAAGCAGGCTCCAGGCTGAGCTGTCAGCACAGAGCCCGATGTGGGGCTCGAACTCACAAACTGTGAGATCATGACCTGAGCGGAAGTGGAACATTTAGCCAACTGAGCCACCCAGGCACCCCAACCCTTTTGTATTCTTAATCATTTGGTCTTCTCTCATCAGAGGACCCAAGGAATTTCAGGTAATTGAAGTTTCTATTAATCAATGTTTTATTCTCTACAGACCAAAATCTCAAGGAAAAGTACCTATAGAAAGCTTTTAAAAATTTATCATTAACTTAAATATTACATGGTTTTTATAAAAATGGATTTTAAATACAAATATTGGCACCATTGACTATTTGTGACAACATGGATGGACCCAAGGGATATTATGCTAAGTGAAATAAGTCAGACTGAGAAATTCAATAACCATCATGATTCTACTTGGAAGTGGAATCTTAAAACAAACAAAAACCCACAAATTTTGTCACCATGAAACACAGCTAGTACCTAAGCAGTTTAAATCAACTTATTAAAACAATGAATTCCAGATTCTCCAGTAACTTCCTTGACTTTGTACCTATTCCTATTAAAATTGATTTAAAAATAGATTGAAGGACAGCTTTTATACCCACGGTAAAATCAAAAGCAATTATATTTTATTTAGACCCCAACCATAATAATGAATCTTTTCAGTTCCTCAGAAGGATGTTTTATTGAAGGCCTTATTTTGAATAGACCAGGCTTTCTTGGAAATTACCTTCTAAAACTGTTGTCATGAAACCAAATGTCAGAGCAAAACATGGAAAAGAAAATCAAAACAAATCTGATAAATTCCATTCAAAGTCCTTGGTATGATGCAACATAGAAAAATGCATTCTTACAGGCTAAAAACTTTGATAAATGAGTTTAATCACAAAATTAAGACTAAAACACTAACATTTCCAATATGACAGATTTCTTCCTTCACTGTGTTATGTATTGCTTAGGATTTCAAATCCACTTTTGTTTAGGACTTAAGTGAAGTCGTTTTGATCTAAGGGTGAATTTGTTTATACTGAAGAATCTGCATCAGGATGTTGTCATCAATATCTGTTGTTGTTGATAAGCACTCCATAAGTTCAACCATTGAGGGTGCCGCTGGGGACTTATGGATAAGAACATATGGAAGAATGGCTATGATGTAATGGACACAGAAAGGTACGCCTCAACTAAATTTGGACTATCTTTTGTGTCTCCTTGGTCTGAAATAGTGTAATTGATCTATCATTGGTTTGGAGTATGTTATTTCTTTACTGGCTAATCAAGAGACACTGTCCTGTATGTTATTGGTTGTAGAATATTATAAATTATAATTCCTGCAGGGAACCTGTGTTAAACTATTGGCAAAGACCATGTTAGTCTCTGAGCATAATTTGCCTCAAACAAAACTCTGTGCCTCATGTAATGGCCCACTTAGTTGAAAATAATGGAAAATTGGGGGCATAAATCCTCTAATCTACTTTACTTAAACAAATGACCTAAAACTTTCCCTTTTCTTTGTAGTATGGAACTGTTTCTCATTTAAATGTGTTCTTTTCCAAAAGAAAAAAAAAAAAATGTCAAGGCCGCTGAATACATCTAGTTTGAATTTCCAATATAATGTTCCTAAACATGTCAGAACCATTTACCATGCACATGACTGGCTTCAGGGGTGAGCAAACTAAAACTGGAACAATATACAGAAGATCAGCATAGTTTTTTTTCAAAATAACAAGAAAGTGCATGACACATTCCAGAGTTTTTAACTCCAAAAAACTTTTCCTAATTCAATGAAAGATTTAAAAAACAAAGACAGGCAGCAAGTATTTCTTGAAAAGCAGCTTCAAATCACTAAGAGACTGTGAGGTCTCTTATCCTGTCCAAACCCTGCACTAGGGAAAATCAAGTGAAATTCTGGTAACTCCCTTACCCCAGAATTGCAAGAATGGGTTAAGATTGCTAGTAAAGTCATAAAGTAGAAAAGACACTGGACTGAGAGTCAGAAACACAGTTGTAAGTCTAGATCAGCCACGAGTAACATTATCTTGAACATGTCACTCCATTCAACCAGACCAGGTCCTTCACCCATAAAATAAGGTAGGGGTTTCCACAATTTTGAGTCTAGATTTCATCCCCCTCTTTACCCCAAATTCCTCCCCCCAACTTTAAAGTTTACAGAGAATTCCCACTTCCAATCATTAAAATGATAGAAAGTCTAAATGATTCACACAAAGGCAGAATTTTAGCATCCAAAGAGACTTGCAAACCTGGGGAACTCCTACTTCTATTAGCGGGGAAACTTTCTCTTTATTGGGTCATGAAGGCAGAAGTCAGCTAGTACCACTCTGCAGATTTCCATCTATTCCATAATTATCAAACACCATCTCCAACCCACTAACATAAAATTTGCACCCAGGGGTACCTGGGTGGCTCAGTCAGTTGGGCGTCTGACTCTTGATTTGGACTCAGGTCATGATCTCATGGTTCATGAGTTTGGCCCTGCTGTCAGTGCAGAGCCTGCTTGGGATTTTCTATCTCCCTCTCTCTCCTTGTCCCTCTGCTGCTCTCTCTCAAAATAAATAAATGAAATTTAAAAATAAATAAAAAAAGAATTTGCACAGCTGAGGGGTATAATGAGGCTATGGTTCTTCATTTTAAAAATATGAATCAAAGGCTACAGGTTATGTGCCCCTTGTCTCAACTCCAGGGGCTTGAATGCCAATCATGACCTTTGCTGAATACAGATCTGTATAGAGTTTCAAATTACAATCTCGACTGGGTATAAAAATAATAGATTTTGTATCACCTGAAACATTGATCTTGAAATAGCTTATTTTAAATGTTTATTTATTTTGAGAGCAAGAGAGTGTGCGTGTGTGGGGGCAGAGAGAGAAGGAGAGATAAAATCCCAAGCAGAGCCCGACACAGGGCTGGATGTTACAGTGAATCATGACCCGAGCCGAAAGCAAGACTTGGATGCTTAACCAACTAACCGAGACATCCAGGTGCCCCTAAACAATTTTTTTGATCTAAGAATATGGAAGAGGGATGGAGAATTATTGTTTAATGAGTACAGAGTTTCAAGGTTACAAGAGGAAGCGTTCTAGAGATAGTGGTGACAGTTATATAAGATTACCATTAAACTACACATTTAAAAGTGGCTAAGATGGTAAATTTTATGTTGTATTTACCACATTAAAAAATACTGGAAGACACCAGACACCCAGGACTCCAGATGGCATCAGCTGTACTAGTGAAGAAGAAACTCGTGGATGTTAAAATAGGGAAGCTGGCAAGCTGGATACGGATGCAGAATTTCATCCCTAAAGGCACTGCTGGAGGGTTTCAAAGAGCTCACTACCAATATTACAAGTAAGTCAATGTGAAGAAAGAATTGCTGGGCTTTCTATGGTGCTGGCAGCTTATGTGCTGTTCAACTATTGCCTTTCTTACAAGAAACTCTAACAAGAGTGGCTAAGTGAGTACCACTGAAGAGGGCCCAGTGTGGAGGGTGGCCTGGCACACCTGGAGGAACTCCATCATTGCTGGATCCTTTCACAGCCCAATTGAGAATTAATATCCAATAAAAGATGGCTGGTACAAATTTAAATATATTGGAAATTTTAAAAAGAACTGCCCCCCCCCCCATATAAGACTATAAGTTATAGTATCTGCATAGGAATGACATTCTATTAAACAGCATTCAAAACAAGAAAAGAAACCAAGTCTAGTAACTGTAAGTTTAGAGTCAGGCAATTGCAAGGCTTGGGAGAAAATCTTATGACTTAATGGATGGCCAAAGGCAGTCAACAAAATAATGCCAACTACTAAAAATTAAAAGTTTTAGAAGAGATACAGTTACAGCTGGCATCATGGGGTAGATGTGCAAAGACGGTAAGGGCTGACCATTCCTGACCCCTTCTTTGCCCTCCCTAGTAAGGATGTTTTTCTATGGGAGCACTTCTCAAACAGAATGTGCTGTTAGCATGTATCATTTCATAAAGTTATTGGTAATCACCTAGGTGAAACAGGAGTGACAGATGATTACAATTTCCAACTCCCACTTTCCATACCTCTGCTGTAAGTGGAGAGAAAGCTAGGAAAGGGCACTCTTAAAAAAGAGAATGGATCTGGAAACTATACCCAGGAGAACAGCTCTAGCTTTTCTCCAGGTTGTTCTAAGCCCAAGGCTCTATTTCTTACACAGCAATTAATCTAGTTGTAGGCAGGCAAAGTCTTGATTCAGGAATTTAAAAATAAACAATGAAAAATATCTCTGGAAGAATATACAAGAAAGAAAGAGACATGAATGGTTTGGGGTGGGGTGACAACTTTCTTCTCATTGTATACTCTTGTGCCTTTTGGATTTTGTTCCACGTGAAGTTTCTTACTCCAAAGTTAATTTCTAATATTTAAAAATGAAATGATTTTATAAAAATATGACTCGCAGTTAAGTTTACCTTAGAAATGAAGTTAACAAATTCTTGCTTTTAAATAATCAGTGAGTGCTTTTTACACAAACTTTTCACAGTATTTTTTTAAAAGTTTATTTATTTTGAGACAGAGAGACAGAGCATGCATGTGCAAGTGGGGGAGGGGCAGAGAGAGAGAGAGAGAGAGAGAGAGAGAGAGAGAGAGAGAGAATCCCAAGCAGGCTCTACACTGTCTGTGCAGAGCCCGATGTGGGGCTCACACTCATGAACAATGAGATCACAACCTGAGCCAAAGTTGGATCCTTAACCAACTGAGCCACCCAGGTGCCCCAAAATTTTCAGAGAAATTTATATGAAGTATTTTTAATTTTAAGAATTGCTTTTGAATAAGCTATTTTAATACTTAAAATTTTAAAGCACAAAAGCAAGTTTTATCCTGTAATATTTTAGAAGTCAGTTCTGTTAAATCTGGTATTTTCTTCCATCTATTTATAAAATAACTACATCTTAGTATATCACCCTCTTTGTTACATGTCTTATTAGAGGGAGCTATAAACCAACAAAAATTACCAACCATGCCTTTTAATAAGTAGGAAACATTAGGAGGAGACATATCTTATATTACTTGTTTCATTATACAAATATGTAAAAACTCTCACTGGATTGGATTCTCTACTAAATTTACACCAAAAAAATTTATTTTGAATGTGCTTCTTTTGACATTTTCTAATTGTTTCCTATAAGAACTTACCATATGTTTACTTTTGAAAGCTTTTTTAAGTTTTATTTATTTTGAGGGGGGGTGGAAAGAGCGAGAATCCAAAGCAGGCTCCATGCTGACAGTGTAGAGCCCAATGTGAGGCTTGAACTCACCAACTGTGAGATCATGACCCAAGCCAATAGGAGTTGGACACTGAACCAACTGAGCCACCCAGGTGCCCCACCATATGTTTACTTCTGAAGTTCTAAGACAAACCACTAAATGGTAGCAAGGGGGAAACCTCAAGATGCACAATGACTTCCTGTAATGACAGCATGCAATACTCGATATTAAAATGCCCAATATCTTCAATTCTTTCTCTTTTATTATTCCACTATGCAAAAGTTTAAAATACAAAGCACAGCATAGGGACAAAGTTTCATTTGGAAACAAAAAGAGTATTAAATCAAAATGAGGACTACTCAACCATTTCCAAAGGCACAAATGAAAACAAATCCAAAGACTGAACAATTGGGTAATAACTGACAAGCAGTAAAAATTAAGGAAAGTTAAAAAGTAGTCAGGTTTTGGGGCGCCTGGGTGGCTCAGCAGGTTAAGCATCAGACTTTGGCTCAGGTCATGACCTCAGGGTTTGTGAGTTCGAGCCCCGAGTCAGGCTCTGTGCTGACAGCTCAGAGCCTGGAGACTGCTTTGCATTCTGTGTCTCCCCCTCTCCCTGTTCCTCCCCTGCTCAGGCTCTGTCTGTCTCTCAATAATAAATAAACGTTAAAAAATTTTTTTTTAAAAAGTAGTCACGTTTCTAAAGTCTTTTATGTATGGTAAGAAAAAGATACATTTACAAATCTTCCTCATTTCTAGTAGTGCAAGTCCATCTCCCTCTGTCATAAATCAGAATTGGAAACGGAGTAAAATGCAACATTTAAATTTCTACCCATGGTGATGGAATGTTCCTTCCACCTCTACATTATTTAGCAAGTTGTACAGATTTTTTGCCTCCAAAATGTCCCATTCCTCCCTTTCTAATCTCAAAGCCACTGCCTTACTTCATTTGCTCATCTCAAAATGCCTAACTTGTCTCTCTGCCAACACTTTCTCCATGACAACATTCTTCACACACCAATCTCAGACACATCTGATTATGCCTCTCATCAGCTAAAATAAGTGCCCTGGAATAAAATCTAAATTTCTTAAAACAGTACCCAAGGCCTTCATGATCTAATGCTCTCAACCTTACCTCTCCTGTTTCCTCGCCCATCACATTTATCCTACAGACCTACATGCTTTCCATCGACTTCTATAATTCACCCTCCTCCAACATTTGGAAGATCCTATAAAATTCAACTCAAATGTCAACCTCCTTCGGGGCACCTGGGTGGCTCAGTCGGTTAAGCATCCGACTTCGGCTCAGGTCACGATCTCACAGTCAGTGAGTTCGAGCCCCACATCGGGCTCTGTGCTGACAGCTCGGAGCCTGGAACCTGCTTCAGATTCTGTGTCTCCTTCTCTCTCTGCCCCTCCCCCACTCATGCTCTGTCTCTCTCTCTCTCTCTCAAAGATGAATATTAAAAAAAAAATGTCAACCTCCTTCATCAATTGTTTCAGTGGGATAAACATTTCCCTTCCCTTTGCCCACCTGGACTTCCTTTACATTGCTGCCTTAACACTGCTCTCAGGCTAGTGTTGGAGTTTCTTACATAGGTGCCCATCTTCTCCACCACACTTCTTGTCCAGTTCATGTGTTGCCCTTAAAATGCTGAAAACTGGGGTGCCTGGGTAGCTCCAGCCAGTTAAGCATCTGGCTCTTGACTTCAGCTCAGGTCAGGTTCTCACAGTTATGTGAGTTTGAGCCCCGCATCCGGCTCTGTGCTGACAGTGCAGCCTGCTTGGGATTTTCTCTCTCCCTCTCTCTCTGTCCCTCCTCCACTCATGTGCTTTGTTTCTTTCTCTCTCAAAATAAATAAATGTTAAAAAAAAAAAAAATGCTGAAAACATCTCAAACCATCCAAGTAATAGGGACCTCTTTCTCTAGAAGCTTTCATTCTAATAAATACATAAATATATATACACATATGTATATATATTATATATTAGTATTCATACATATATATTTATATATGTATATAAATATATATATGTATATATATTTATGTATTCCTTTATTAGAATTCCTACATTAGAATGTGTGTATATATATATATATATATATATATATATTTCATAATAAAATTAGGGGGCAAATTTTATGGTATGTGAATTGTATCTTAACAAAAAAAATAACATTAGGGTAGTAAGTGGTATATGAAAGTTAAAGATAATCCTTTCATGTATTTCCTTAGCAGGCAATTCTTTGATGGTAATAATGTTTTTAAGAAGGTAAGTATCATCGGGGCACCTGGTGGCTTGGTCAGTTAAGCACCTGACTTCAGCTCAGGTTATGATCCCACAGTATCTGAGTTTAAGCCCCACATCGGGCTCTGGGCTGACAGCTCAGAGCCTGGAGCTTGCCTCACGATTCTCAGTCTCCCTCTCTGTCTCTTTCTCTCTCTCTGCCTCTCCCCAACTTGTGCTCTCAATAAATAAACAAACACTAAAAAAAAAAAAGTAAGTAAATATCATCTTGGGTTGGCTAAAAGAAAATTACTGGGACTTGAGTTCTCGATTTTTTTAAATTATAGGTACAGAGAAAGAAGCCATCTTAATTAAGACCTAATGAACTTATTTATATACTGGTTTCTATTATCTGAAACTCACAGAAATGATAACCTTAGAGCTTTCTTTTGCATATGTAGGCCATCTCCATGAAATTGGATATTAAAAAAAAAAAAAATTAGACTCATCTATGACTTGCCAAGGAGAGGATCTCAGACTCCCTCCTGATGTCTACCTGAAAGATCTAAATACCTTAACTCTGACTCTCTAGGTGAAGCAAGCTAAACCGGGTTTAGTGTGGTAGTCACGCTTCATCAACTTTGGACTGGGAAAGCAGTTCCACTTTAGAAATAAGGTCCACATACGTTGTTTTAGTTGTTTTTGTGTACACATGTGCACACGCTTTTTTTTCCCTTGTAACTTTTTAAAAAATTGGGATATAATTCACATACCATAAAATTCAGTCTTTTAACTGCACAATTCTGTGGCTTTTAGTACATTCACGATGCCGTGCAACCATCAACTCTGTCTACTTCTAGAACTTTTTCATCATCCCACAGGGAAACCCAGTACCCATTAAGCAGGTCACTCCCTATTTCCCCCACCCCCAGCCCCTGGCAACCACTAATCTGCTTGCTGGATATGCCTACTCTGTGCATCTCACATGAACGGAACCAGACGATATGTTTAGCCTTTCATGTCTGGCTGCTTTCATTTCGCATAATGTTTTCAGGGTTCATCCAAGTTGTAGAATATATCAGTACTTCATTCCTTTCTATGATTGAATAAAATTCCATTGCATGGATATACATTTATCCATTAATCAGCTGATAGACATTTAGCTGTTTCCACTTTTAGGTTATTACAAATGCTGCTGCTACGAACAATAGTCTACAGGTCTTTTGTGCGAACACGTTTTCACTTCCCTTGAGTATATACCTAGGAGTAGGACTGCTGTGTCATAATGGTAACTATATGTTACTTTTTTAATTTTTTTTTTTTTAACGTTTATTTATTTTTGAGACAGAGAGAGACAGAGCATGAACGGGGGAGGGTCAGAGAGAAGGAGACACAGAATCTGAAACAGGCTCCAGGCTCTGAGCCGTCAGCACAGAGCCCGACGCGGGGCTTGAACTCACGGACCGTGAGATCGTGACCTGAGCTGAAGTCGGACGCTTAACCGACTGAGCCACCCAGGCGCCCGCCCCTATATGTTAATACAGTTTAATGGTTAAAAATAGTAACTTTTTGAGGAATAGCCAAACTGTTCTATTTTACATTCACACACACATTTCAAAGGACAGTAACAACAGTTTCACATTTTGATTAAAACCAATTGTTCTAGGGGCACCTGGATGGCTCAGTTGGTTAAGCACCCGTAGTCAGCATTCTTGATTTCAGCTCAGGTCATGATCTCATGGTTCATGAGTTCAAGCCCCACATCTGGCTCTATGCTGACAATGAGGAGCCTGCTTGGGATTCTCTCTCTCTTCCTCATTCTGCCCCTCCCCCAGTCACACTCTCTATCTCAAAAGAAATAAATAAACTTAAAAAAAAAAAGCACAAACTGTTCTATCCCTAGAGAAAAAGATTTCCTTTGGGACCAAGTGTCTTTAGAAGTTAAAATAAATTCAAGGTTTTACACAACATATTAAATCCCTTTAAAACATAAAGATGTAAAGCAAGACATCAAACCCTTACTGCAACAAGGTTTATTCTAGTCATCAAAGAGATTAAATATGGAAATATTTAAAAGTGAAAGAGGAAAATAATGACAACCATCAAGTTTATATAACAAGCCAATAACTATATTTTCACTCATAGCAACTTCCTACTCAGTATCTCTAAGTGGATGTTGAATAGACATTTCAAACTTATGTCTCAAACTGGACTCCTATTCCCTTTGCCTCCCAAATTTGTTCCTCCTGCAAACTTTTGCCTAGGCACCAAACCTTGGTCTCAAGTTTGACTCACATATACCCCACATCCCAGTGGGCAAATCCTGTTGGCTATATCAGCCAAAAATATCCAAAATCCAATCATATCTCACCACCTTTACCAGGCACATCATTTCTCACCAAGATTATTGCACCACTATGGTCTGGTGTCAAAACACAGCCAAAATAATCCTTGGAAAATCTATGTCAGATCATGTCCCACCTCTTCAAAGTCATCCAACAGCTTCTCAAACCCATCCCTCATTCTGTTTCATCTATGCTAGATGCTCTTGGGCCTCAGGGCGTTTTCCCTCTGCCTGACACAATCGTCCCCTTTATATCACATACATGCTCCTTACCTTTTTCAAGTCTTTGCTCACATGTCACCTTCTCAATGAGTGCTTCACCTAGCCATTATTTAAATTTGCCATACACCCAAACAATCCCTTTATTTTCATTCCCAGTTCTGCATCTCTCCATAACATTTAAACCAATACAGCACACAAGTTACTTGTTTCTATTTACCTTCAAGAATATAAACTCCATTAGGACAGGAGAGCTCTTCTGTTCTACTTATTGAATTCCCAAGAACTTAGAGCAAGGCCTGGCATGTATTAAGTGCTCAATAAATATTTGCTAGATGAATAAATGAATAAAAGGAAACATAAAACTGCTCAGAAAAGAAGAACTAAAAACAGAAGTCAGAAATATTTATAAGGAACCAATATTCCAAACATAGTAAAGATGGAATGGGAATAGAAAAACACCATTTTTAGAAAAATATGCCATTATGTTTCAACAGTTCGCTTTAGGAAAAAATGCTATCCTTGTTCACTTCATTGTTTTTGACAAGGTTGTATCCGTTGTCCAGTGCCAAAGGCCTTTAGTTTCTGTGGAACTAAAATAAACTTTGGGGGACCTGGAATGATAATGTCCTTTTCTCAACTGCCACATATACACAGAGCCAAGGACTTTCATGGTTTTGGCCTTCCATTAGACCTATGCCCAGGACTTTCACACAGTTCAATCATAGGTTTCTTGGCCACTTTCCAAGTAAAACCACTAATTGGTGACTTTACCTTCCTTGGAAATAAACTCACAGAATCTTCAAACTGGAATGGATCTTAAGATGATCTATCCCAACCCCTCACATATTTTATAATTAAGAAAACTAAAGTGAAAAAGAAATAAAGTGACTTGCTCAAAATATCCTGAATACTTACACTAAGTAATTTTCAAAAAATAAGTGACAAGCATTACAAAATTTAAGAGAATTCAAACACTTGGAACAAATCCTCTAAAATACAAAACCAGACTTTCTTAACAAGAACTAAGTAGAAATTATATTTCACAATATGAACAACTCTATCCATAGATTAGATTTAAAAGATACAACAGAGCCATCAACAGAATTACACTCTAGTATTTGGCAAAGTACATAATGGACAAATTCGGATTTTTTTAAAAAAGGCACATCTCTTCCCCAAAAGAGGCTTTTCTTATTCAGTGTTAGAAATGGTGAGAATTTGGGGCACCTGGGTGGCTCAGTCGGTTAAGCATCCGACTTCAGCTCAGGTCACGGTCTCAGCGTTCATGGGTTTGAGCCCCACATCGGGCTCTGTGCTGATAGCTCCTGATAGCTCAGATTCTGTGTGTCCCTCTCTGTGTCCCTCCCCTGCTTACTCTCTGTCTCACTCTCTCTTGAAAATAAACAAACATTAAAAAAGAAAAAAGAATTTTAAAATGATGAGAATTTTAAAAAAAATTTTTATTGTTTATTTATTTTTGAGAGAGAGAAAGAGTGTGCGTGTGTGCAGGGAAAGGCAGAGAGAAGGGGACAGAGGATCTGAAGCAGCCTCTGGGCCCCTTCTCTGTGCTGATAGCATAGAGCCTGATGAGGGGCTCAAACTCACAAACCATGAGATCATCACCTAAAACGAAGTCGGACACTTAACCGACTGAGCCACCCAGGCACCCTGAAATGATGAGAAGTCTTCTTCCAAGTACCAATTTCCCTAAGCATTGCTTCAAAATAGCAGTGTTAGGAGGTTTCTATGAACCAGTCATTTTCACATCAGGTTCACGAGAACCAGGTTTCACGTCAGGTTAACTTTCACCACCACTCTCTCCCTCTCATCCCTGCAATACTCTAATATACCTCCTAGGGAGGAGTGTCCTTGGCACTATTTCTGATAAGAGTATACTTTAGCCTTTATGTGCTTTACAGTGGGAAGACATTGCAAACCACTATTATAAACGATCTCCCATCATACTAGAGAAAAAAAAATATTTTCATGGACAGTAATTTTTTGCCAAAAATTCTTTCCATACCCTGCACCTAATGAAGTCCTATCCTGTCTTTCAAGGCCCACCCTTGTCCTCTTTGCTGGAGATTTTTTCTGACCACTCCATCTATGGGGCTCCTTTCTTGACCAGATGACCTATAGCCTTTGTTATCTGTACCTGTCATTCAGTATTTATCACACACGGGCAAGTAACATCTTTTGTGCTGTCATCTTAGTTGTTGCTGACCTTTCCTACATTTGACTGGAATGCAGAGTCAGAATCCAAGGAGTTATGGAATTGATGTTCCCGTGGGGTTTTCTGAAAGGCAAAGCATAATTCTCTTACATACGAAAGGGAAGGTCGTCTTAAAGGAGTGACTGGGTTTAGAATACACAGCACAACCATCACTGAACTACAATTTTAGAAGCTTTTGGTTATATTAAAACAATGATTCCCAACCCGTTAAAGTAATCAAGATATTTTAAGGTCAAAATAGGTTTTAAAAGCCAAAACCACATTCAAAGAGTAGGTATTTCTCTTAATTGAGAAAATAATGCATTCAAAACTATTGGTACATATATTAGAGGTACAGTACTCAGAGCACACTTGGTGTGGGAACAAATCGTTCCCCCAAGATCTTGATTGGCACATGGTTGAGTTTTATTGTGCTGTGGACATGGGGTATTACTACAGTACTACTACCTAAAAATATTTAGAAGCAAAATACAGAAAGACAATTAACACATCCCTCCCCTCCCCTACAGTAACCCCCCCCCCCAAAATCCCAGCATAAAACCCTTCTGTAGCCCAACCCCTCCTCCCATGAAGTAGCATATTTTAAGCAACATGAAACAATTCACTGTTTCAAATTTTTCTTGTGGTTTTAAGTTAATAATATAGAGAAAGGAATAAAGAAATGAATATTTTAGATAAACCAAATAGCAAATATTTGAAGGTCTATCTTACATACTTCCTGATCTTTCTGAAATTTCAATCCTATTTACCCATTTCATCACCCTTTTAAAAAACAAACAAAAAACTACCAATATTTTCCAGCAAAGGCATAAATACTATTCTGATCTTGGTTCAAGTCTTTGTGTAGTCACCAACAAGAACAAACTTAAATAAATGAGCAGTATAGCATCCTGTTTAAAGCAGTCAGCCCTGGACTCTGCCACTTATCAACGGTATGAACTTGAGCAAGTTACTTAACTAAATTCCAGATAATTTATGTAAAGTGCTTAATATAATCCTTGGCAGGTTTTAAGGGCTGAGAAAAATGGTTACTGATTAATTACATAGGATATATACCAGCAAAGATATTTTAATTTCAAAGCTTCCTTTCAATTCATATTGTCAAAGTTCCTTCTTGTCTGGCTTTGACAGGCCTATTCCAGGTATCATAATCCTATAACTGGTTTTGTGACCTCTAGCTCTACCCATGACTACTATCACTGACAGTCTCTGGAAGTTAGGACAAACTGGACAGAACAATCCAGGAGGCTCCTTGAGTAAAGGAAAACAACAAAATCCACTCTGAAACAGTGAAATCACTCAAGCAGGAATAGTGCCTTAGAAATGGAGACAAAGTAAAAAGAAACGAAGACAAAAGGGCAAGAGAAAAAAATAATTGAAATATTCAAATACTCTTAGAACCCTTACCTCCAGATAAACAAGTGATTTCTCTGATTTTAGGCCCAAATTTTAAACAATATCATTGTTGCAGCAGAACTACTAATGAAATATGCCTCATTAAAATAATTTTCTTTACCACTTTTGATTTAATAATGATTTCATCATTGCTAGACTATTTTTTAATATAAAGTCTCAACAACTTTTTGAACTTTCTCCGTTCCCACGCAATCCAACAAATGGTGAATTAGTTCTTCATCATGGGTTTAGGCCTCCTGCTGGAAAGTATAATTAAAATTAGGGAAGCAGCAATTCCACTTAGTACTAAGATCCTGTCGAATTCTTCAATGAAGCTCAGTCTGGTTTCTTCAGTAGCCTGGAGAGTTCTGTAAGAAAAACTTGGGGCTGCTCAACGTGAAGCTGGCCATTCAGTAGATGGCACTCTTCCCTTTGAGCCCAAATTAAACAAGCTCCAAGAAGCATGTTTTGTGACAGTCAGGTGTGATACAAAACAGGGTTTCTCTCTTCAAAGCACTTAACGATAGTCACAATCCCGCCAGAAATGCATTCATCAAAAGCTGGTGGTCCAACTAGACACTTTTAAAGAGCCCAGAGAAATTCAGATTATATAACATCAAACACAATATAAAATCAACTAACTCAAGTGATTACCAAGTAACCAGCTTCTCAGAGCCTTCACTACATCAAGCAGATATACTGTTCTTATTCAGGTATAAAATGTTCCTTTCCGATTACTTTCTACTCTAGAGGTGACTGTCTTTCAGTGGCTAGTGACCAAATCATTGTCTCTCTAGTATTTTATTAGAGTATTTAATAATATTTTAGAAAACCAGGATTTTTATCATAATCAACATTCACGAAGACCAATAAAAGATGTATTTCTTTCATATTACTTTCAACGTTTTGGTTAAAAATAACTTTCAATACCAACTTAAAAAGAAATAGCCGAATACAAAATTACTGTAGATTTAGTTTTGCAAAAAGGTGTTTAAACAGTATGGGTTTATGATTCATTAATAATATGTATCTTACTTTAACGCATAATGGTTTCCAACTATTACCTGACAAGGTTTCTCACACTTCTGTTTGAGATCTTTTTTTGAAACTTAAAAAACTGACAGTTGGGGAGAGCAATGGAAGGAAATTCCTGTTAGCGCACTCTAGCTGAAAGCCAAACTTTTAAGGGATCAGATACGAATCACCTTGAAAATTCCACCTTTCTCTAGGAGAGGTAAAACTCAGTCCCGGCAAGAAAAGTCAGAGGAAGGCAAGGTAAAACAAAACAAAACAGCAACACAGCAACAACAACAACAACACAGTTTAAAAGTTAAAGTGAGAAAAAAAAAGCTGGGGGAGTGGGACAAACAACAAGACCAGTACATCAACTCCACTGCCAATCTTTTTCCCCTTTCCACTCTTATCTGTGCTGCTCATCCTATGCACTTAAGGCCATTCACAACTCCACTTGAGCTGTGACCATCACCCTTCCCCAACCACTTCCTTAGATAGTAAGAAACACTGCCCTGATAGAATCTTTTCATGTACTAATAAGACAAATGAGATTAGAAGTGACAATGCAGCTAACAGTTGCTGGCTCTACTTTCTGAAGGATTAAAAATAGAGTGTTCTTAAAGAGTCCCTGGAAAGGACGTGATCTCAAAATACATTTCTTCAGACACTCCAAGTAAGCCTAATTATCTTCTCCATGAGGATACGGAGTAAATCCCCTCCCCCTTTTTTTGCTATGGCATTTAGTCATTCCAGCAGATCAAAAGATGACAGCGTGAGAATATTGTATGGTAAAAGGAAGAAGGAAATGCTATCCTTGTACAAGATAGCTGAGCCATTGTGGAAGAACGTCACAGAAACATTGCTGATGGTGACAAATTAAAGGCACACACCAACTCCCAAGATACTGAAAAACTCAGCACTTCTCCAACCTGATTGCTTTTTCTACATTGTTGGAATTCCAGCTCCCCTAGGAGGCAACCAACAACAGCCAGGAGCTTAATTAAACAGACTCCTGAATTCATACCTTTCCTTTTCCAAAGAGGTAAGGGGATAAGGGAGTAAATATATATATATATATATATATATATATATATATATATATATTAGAATAAATTTAAAGGAGTATGAAAAATAGCACAAAGTAACAATTTCATGTATGTTACCTGGAGTTAGAGTTCCATCTTGTTTAATGAATCACTTGCCTTAATGTCTACTTGCCTTAATGCACCTTGTGAGCACCAGAAGTTTTGTTGTTTTTTTTTTTAAGTTTATTTATTTTTGACAGAGACAGAGTGTGAGCATGAGCTGGGGAGGGGCAGAGAGAGAGAGAGAGGGAGACACAGAATCGCAAGCAGGCTCCAGGCTCCAAGCTGTCAGCACAGAGCCTGGCGCAGGGCTTGAACTCACGAACTGTGAGATCATGACCTGGGCCAAAGTCGGACGCTTCACCGACTGAGCCACCCAGGCGCCCCCACCAGAAGTTTTATTAATATATACAGTGCACTTCTTGAGACATTGGTTTTAAGAACATTATGTCATTTGTCCTTAAGCTTCCAAAAAGTGTTTTTACCCTTGGCTGGCTAGTTGTAAGAAATTTTTATCCTGTGGAAACCATGTGTGTGTACTGCATTAAAAGGGAGTTTCATCATCCCAGGTTCAAATTGTGGCCTTGTCTGAGGAGGTAGCAATCTTAAATGCTAGCTAATGTACCGCCTATACACCAGTATCCTCAGGCACAGTTTTGGACAATTTGAAACAAATAGTTCCAAAGTTCATCTTATACCTGGGAGTTACAACTAAGCTTTAACTAATGCCAACTTTAAAAAAAAATTTTTTTTTAACCTTTATTTATTTTTGAGACAGAGAGAGACAGAGCATGAACAGGGGAGGGGCAGAGAGAGAGGGAGACACAGAATCTGAAACAGGCTCCAGGCTCTGAGCGGTCAGCCCAGAGCCCGACTCGGGGCTCAAAGACCGCGAGATCGTGACCTGAGCCGAAGTCGGACGCTTAACCGACTGAGCCACCCAGGTGCCTCAATGCCAACTTTTAAAAACAAGTAAGTATAAAGTATATGGTGGCAACGGGGTTCGGTTTTACATCAGATAAAAGCTCAATTTACATCTAAACTCATTAGCAGATGTAACTATATGTCAAAGCCTAGACATCTTTTATAACAACAGTTCAGCTTTGGCATAGTTAGAAAACAGACTATACTATCTTCCTAAGAAGGAAATCTACAGTAAACTTTTTAATGTCGAAGATGGGTTTCATTCATTTTATAAAATGGTGATCATGGTACCACTTTTTGGGTTATGCTAGATAACACTGAAAGCCACATTCATACTTTAAGGTTTCTAGGATACTCATTAAATTGCTCTTTCAGTGTAGTAAGCAACGTCCTAGAAACCTGAGATTATTAATGCAGCTTTTCAAAGGTATCCAACAAAAATTAGTTTAAGGAAACGAGAGACTTCTGATTCTCATTATCTGTACTATCATCTAAGGCTTCAGAGTAAGTTAAACAGTACCATCTCAACATTCAAATAGGTTTTCAACTGTGCAATTCATTTTGAACTGCATTTTGAAACTTGTCCAGATATAAAAGATTATTAAAATACACACGACATAAAGAGGTCACAAAGAGCTCACAAACCTTTTTTTCCTCCGCTTAATTTTAATTAACACAAAATTAATTTTCAGGTAAAATTGTCCAATGCATACTGTTGACACTCAGATTATGTATTGCATGAATTCCAGGTGAATAATTTTTTAACTTTACATGAAAGGAAGAATATCCCCCAAGTAGGACGGTTACACACATGTGTGTCCATAGCCAGTGACAGCCAGACGAAAAAAATAATTAAACTCATCTAGTTATTATATACAAGGGTAACCGACATGTTTTCTTTCAAGTCAACGAAAGACTTCTAACCTGTATGATATGGAGGATTCTCAATACATACAACCCATTACAGTAAAAATTACAGATTGTCTTGGCTTTTGGCCAAGAGAGCTTAGTCACTTGCAGAACCTGAAAGACCTCATAATAATCTCATCTATAAATATGCTGGAGGGGCACCTGGGTAGCTCAGTTGGTGAAACGTCCAACTCTCGATTTCGGTTCAGGTCATGATCTCACAGTTCATGGGTTTGAGCCCTGCATAAGGGCTCAGAGCTGACAGTGTGGAGGTTGCTGGAGATTCTCTCACACTCTCTCTCTGCCCCTCCCCCATGCATACGTGAGCTCACTCTCACTGTTCTAAATACACTTAAAAAATAAGTGGACTGGAATGGACCCCAAGATCAAATGATAAACCATTAACACAGAAGACATGAAAGAAAGTATTAGGGCACTCATTTTGAACCTCGATAGGACAGTCTACAACTCCTCAATTTTATTTTTTATTTTTTTATTTTTTAACGTTTTTATTTATTTTTGAGACAGAGAGAGACAGGGCATGAACGGGGGAGGGGCAGAGAGAGAGGGAGACACAGAATCGGAAGCAGGCTCCAAGCTCTGAGCCATCAGCCCAGAGCCTGACGCGGGGCTCGAACTCACGGACCGCGAGATCGTGACCTGAGCTGAAGTCGGCCGCTTAACCGACTGAGCCACCCAGGCGCCCCAACTCCTCAATTTTAAATGAGGTGTCTGTTTAAAAGAATAGGGCTCTAATTAGACATTTAAGACTTTTTTTCTATTCAAACTCTACATATTTAGTATTTCCAAAGGATTTGGAAACAACCCTGAACATTAATTCTAGCCAAAAAATGTAGTGCTTATTTAGATGAGAAACAGTAACCTGTATCTTCAATATAGCTTGAGCTTCCTTAATTCAACATATGCTTGTTTTAAAACATTTTTTCCTGGGGCACCTGGGTGGCTCAGTTGGTTGAGGGTCCAACTTTGGCTCAGGTCATGATCTCACAGTTTGTGAGTGTGAGCCCCCCATCGGGCTCTGTGCTGACAGCTCAGAACCTGAAGCCTGCTTCAGATTCTGTGTTTCCCTCTCTCTGCCCCTTCCCTGTTCATGCTTTCTCTCCGTCTCTCAAAAATGAATAAACATTAAAAAAAAATTTTTTTCCTAACTTTATGTTTCACTAAACTGTCAAAAAAAGGACTTTTCAGTCCTCTACAGTAATTCCTTTTTTTTTTTTTTTTTTTTAAAGTAGGTTCCAAGCCCAGCATGGAGCCCAATGTGGTACTTGAACTCACAACCCTGAAATCAAGAGTGCAACACTCAACTGACTGAGCCACGCAGGTGCCCCTACACTAATACTTCTAAACATTACTTAAAACAGCTCCTAATTTGGGTTATGGTTTATGTGCCTGACCTCTCAATTACACTGGTGAAGCAGCAACACACAATTCCTTGAGGAATGTGACAAAGTATAAGCCACAAGTTATATCTTACAGCTAATTTTAGAAGGCATCTGAGGGGATATGTAGAACAAATTTAAGTTAAAATCCATCTTAGGTTGGTATGTTGTTGATAGTCAGAAGATCAGGCCTACTGATTTAGATACTGATTAGAACCAGAATCTCTCCAAGGGGAACTAGTGCCTCTTGGGCCTGGTGGGGCCCAACACCTAGTGTAAAAAAAAAAAAAAAAAAAAAAAAAAAAAAAAAAGAGGAGAGAGAGAGACACTTTATTTTTTTTTTTTAATTTTTTTTTTTTCAACGTTTTTTTTTATTTTTATTTTTGGGACAGAGAGAGACAGAGCATGAACGGGGGAGGGGCAGAGAGAGAGGGAGACACAGAATCGGAAACAGGCTCCAGGCTCCGAGCCATCAGCCCAGAGCCTGACGCGGGGCTCGAACTCACGGACCGCGAGATCGTGACCTGGCTGAAGTCGGACGCTTAACCGACTGCGCCACCCAGGCGCCCCAAGAGAGAGACACTTTAATATCTTTAGTAATTAAAAACACTCTACAAACTGAATTTGTTCACAGATGGGTTTCTATGCTTTTTATAGGATTTCTTCCCTCAATACAAATGCTTCTTACACCCTGATGACACGCATAAATGCTGCCCAGTACTGCTAACCACCTGCTTTGCAACAGAACAGATTAAACAGCTAACAACCTATATAGGCTCAGGTGTAACCAAAACAGACGTGATACACCTACTTTAGGAAACCTTACAACTGCACAAGTTGGGCCTCACCTTGAGTCTAAACTTTAGGATTGCGTGTGGGAGCTGAAGCTATGTGCTCTTAGTCTCAAAGACATTCTGGTTTTACAAAGACCAAATCCACACTTTAAACATCACTGAGTGGAGCTCATGTTATTCCCAGTACAACATTATTGAAAAAAAGGGGCCAGAAATAGCAAAGTTACAATATAATTTTCTCATTTTTAGAATGTAAAACCTACTTTGAAAATACAATCCTTCTAGCATGAAAATAAATATTTCCCAGGTGTTTTATGATCACCTGTCATGTCAGGTGTTTACCAACATTTCCTGTTATCATACATGTAAATATTGGGACATACTGAATGTCCCAAAAAACAACAATCTCAAGAATTCTTAAATAATCTTTAACATTCAGGGCACCTGGGTAGCTCAGTAGGTTAAGCATCTGACTTCGGCTGAGGTCGTAATCCCAGTTTGTGGGTTTGGGCCCCACATCAAGCTCTCTGTTGTCAGCACAGAGCCTACTTCTGGTCCTCCAACTCCCTCTCTCTGTCTGCCTCTCCCCTGCTTGTGTGCTCTCGCGCATGTGCGCTATCTCTCTCAAAAATAAACAAACATTATGGGGTGTCTGGGTAGCTCAGTTGGTTCAATGTCTGACTTTGGCTCATGATCTCCTCCTTTGTGAGTTCAAGCCCCATGTCAGGCTCTGTGCTGACAGTTCAGAGCCTGGAGCCTGCTTTGGATTCTGTGGTCTCCCTCTCTCTCTGCCCTTCCACCACACTCTCTCTCTCAAAAATAAACATTTTTTAAAAGTTTCAAAACTAAATAAACATTAAAAAAAATTACATTTAACATTCAAAATTGATACACCACTTTTTCTTTAAAAACTATTACCAACATGCCAGTATTTGAGGTTGATTTTAAGAGTGAACTCTTCAGGGGAACCTGGGTGGCCCAGTGGGCTGGCTAAGCATCTGACTTTGGCTCAGGTCATGATCTCATGGTTCTTGACTTCAAGCCTCATGTCCGGGTCTGTGCAGACAGCCCAGAGCCTGGAGCCTGCTTCAGATTCTGTATCTCCCTCTCTCTCTGCCCCTCCCCTGCTCACACTCTGTCTCTTTGTCTCTCTCTCTCAAGCTCTCTCAAAAATAAACACCTTAAAAAAAACAACAACAGTGAACTCTTTGAAAAGTTGAAGCATTAAATGTAGTGGCTTTTTTTTTTTGGCCCTCCCTGTCCAAAATTAATCTACTCAACTTAAACAAAAGGAGTTAGAAGGCAATTACAATGCAATCAAGATTTAGAGACAAAAAAACTTTACACATATGCTCCCAAAGTTTAAACTTAACCGTATAAATGTGTGGGGACCATACCTTAATCACACAAATTTTTAACAAACATCTTATTTTAACGACAGATTACACTGCACTCTTAGTCTCTTTAACAATACCCTCTTTAGAAGTCTTCTGAAGTCCAAATTAGGATACACCAGGCATGATGCAGAGGCACTTCATTCCAGAAAAGCAACCACTTCACGCTGCTAAATCTAACATGTTGTATAATTTAACATAAACACGGACACACGTTTATGTAGCTGGTTCCAACCCCAGAATCTTATCAACTCGCTCACCAAACTCAACTCGCTCATATAATCCCAACTCAAAACCTCCTGGCTAAGTGAAATTCCATTTTTCTCCTTACCACTACAGTGGTCGATTGCAACAGCACACGTGCCAAAAAATGAGTGGTTTTACTACGCTCCCATTTTAAGCGGGCACCTACTTGCAATTAAATCTCTGCAACAAAAAAGTTCACCTGAGGCCATTCTTGCCAATTTAATGGAGGCCTAGTTTCTTCTACCTGTCTCTGTGGTCTTGCCTCAGCTATAGGATACTTCCAAAGAGGCTGGACGTGCCCCAAACACCAGCAAAGCGGACCCACTGCCAACTCTGCTTGTCACCCCAGGCAGGAAGCACAACCTAACGTGTGAGCGTTTGTAGGGGTGTGTGTGCGCGCCAGAGGATGGGGACGCGTGGATCACAGGAGAAAGGTAGTTGAATACTTTCAACTTGTAACAGAAGTTTTTTCAATGAGGAAAACAAACCAACATTCCTTCCCTTACCTCCCTCCACCTTTTCCAAGTGCAGCAACCTCCCACCCTCCGGGAGCGCACCTTCAGGGCTAAGGTTCCCAAATCACTGACGCTTCAACTAGCTCACAATTTTCAGAACGCCTCACCCTCTCCAGGGAAACCAGAGGGCGCCCTAGAATCGGGCCCACCCCGCGGCGCCCCAAGGCCCTCCCCCACAAATCTATTCCCCTCGCACCAGCCCAAGGCTCCCATTTCGGCCCCCGGGCGGCGGCAGAGAGAGATTCACCTGAGGCCGCAGGAACATCCAATAGGAAGTCCCATCGGCCCCGCAAGCCGCGCCGCTCCAGCCCCCGCGAGACCCCCTGGAAGGGTCCCGCACCCCAGCCCGCGCGGGCGCCCGCCGTCCCCGCCGGGAGGAGGGGCTCAACGACGGCGCCTTCTCTCCCCTCAGGATTACCTCGCAGCTCGCTTCGCGCAGCGGGCTTTGTGCTTCCCTTCCTCCTTCTCCGCGGCCGCCGGGACTGCAGCGGCCGCTCGATCCACCGCCGCCGCCGCCTCTTAAGCGCCGCGAGGCTCCAGAGGGGAGGGCAGAAGGGGAGGGGGCGTGAGAAGGGAGGGACCTGGGCGCCAAGCCCTCTGCAGCAGGAAGCGGCGACACCTGGGTCGCGATGCCTTTGGCTCTCGCTCACAGTTTTTAAAAAAATAATTTAAACCCCCTTCCTTCCCCTCCCGCCACTCGCCCTGGCGACCGTTACCGGCGGGCCGCTCGCGCTCTGGCGGGACTGGCCAAGCGCCCCCGGTACGTCCTCTGACCACGCCCCCTAAGCCCCGCCCTTAGGCCCCCAAGCGCCCCTGGCTCCGCCCCCCAAAGGCTCGCCCCCGCAGCCCCCAAACGCCCCCGGTCCCGCCCCTTGGGCCCCCGAGCGTCCTAGCCCCGCCCCTCGGAATCGCAGGATGTTCTGGGCCCCGCCTCCTTAGGGCCCCGCCCCTCGCGGCCCCTACGGCCCCTCTCGAGCCTTGGCTCCGCCCGCTGCGGCCCCCTCCCCGCCCTCTAGCACCACATCTGTGCAGCCGCCGCCGCCAGGACCTACCGGGCGGCCGGGCCTCTCGGAGGGCCTGGCGCTAGGCGGCTGCTTGGCACCTCTTCAACGTCCTCCTTTGGCTTATGCAGTTCCGATCCGTGGCGTCCCCTGAGGGTCGGAGGGGGAAACGACCCCGATACGGAAACCCGAGTACCAGGAGGAGGAGAGGCACCTCAGAAATGTTGCCCGCCCTAACCTGAGCGAGCCCTCCCCGTCCCAAGGCTGAACCGCCGCTTTCTGTCAACCTCTGCCGCCTACTCTGGCTGCTGGGTGTTGAGAGGGAGGCCACTGCTGAGGTTCGACCTCCGCACGCCCCCCATAGGAGGGGCCTAGATTTTCTCAGCATGCTTGCCTATTGGGCGCTTCCTGCCCCCCCCCCCCCCTCACGTCCACAGAGGGGCAGGGCAGGGGTTCTCTCAATCCTGCTCCACTTGGACCAGTGGAGGGTCTTCACCCCTACTCTGGCCCCTGGCCTTGTGACCTTATAAGAGCTGACATCATGGAGGGGAAAAGTCGAGGGAGGCAGCGCCAGCCTTGAAAATGAATTCGGGGCTGGGTAAACTTTTGCAACGTGCAGTAGCAGGGATGTGGATCCATCCACAGGTGACACTGAGCCCCCCAACCCCATCGCCCAGACACGTTTCTCACCCTAAGCTATTCTCGAGACAGACCTCCCAGTAATGCATATCTTTTTCTGCCACCTACGACTGGCACATCCCTCCCTCACACGTGTCCTCCACGGGCACGAATCCACTCACAAGCACACCCCTCCAAGCGCCATTCCGGTTATTCATGGTCCCTTGAGTCAACCCCACCCTACCAAGCAGAGCAAACTTCATTCCCCACCCTTATCTCCCTTGGTTTCCAAGGCACTGGCGATAGTCCACTTCATTTCCTTCCTCCTCTGCAGACTCTTCTCTTCCCCCTCAAATACTTCATGCCATCCCCCTCATCTTCATCCCCTCCCTCTTCCCTAAAAATGTGCTAATTAAAATGTAGTTTCCTCTTCCCACATATGAAGTGTGGAAAATGAATCTTGTGTTGGCACAAACTGTGATTCATTTATCCTCATTTTCTCTCTCCACTGGACTAAGGCTATAGAAATTTCAGTCTACCACCATCTCCCATCTGCTCAAAATCTAACCATGCCTTATGATTTTTAAATACCCCTAAAGGATCATGGGGAAGGCTTCCTAACTTTGGGGAGAAAATATTTAGAAAACGCTCAGCCTGTCATTTTATTTGGCATTTAAAAATATCTGCAGTATTTGAGAGAGAGATTGGGAGTGGCTGGATGTTTTCTCGCATTTATAAAGCAAAAAATGAAAAGCTTTTGCATGCATCAAGGTTAGCCTTTTAATAAATAGCAAAAAAAAAAAAAAAGTATGTTAACAGCACTTATCAGACAATAGTCTCCAGTATATACAGCATTTGCCAGTCACAAATCTAGACACCCCCTCTCCCCCCGCAAAGGAAGACAAATTAACATAATCCATTTCAAGCATGTCTGATGAGCAATCTTTTCCAGGATCATTCCCTTTCCCACAGTTTCTGGACAGAACGGATAAAAGATCGGCTCACCTGCTGAAGATGCAAGGCTTTCTTGCGTCCAGGGTAGTAGACGTGTGTGTCTTCTGTTCTGTAGGTGTGGATTCTGCAGTGCTGCACAGAAACCCACTGCAGCCACAGACCGGCAGCGGCAGCGGCAGCGGCAGTGGCGGCGGCGGCGGCAGCAGCAGCAGCAGCAGCTTCTCCCAATGCTGAGTAGTAAAGTGTGTGACTTAGCAGAGACTCCCCAGATACCATTAGGCGCTTACTTATAAAAGAGGAGGCGGAATCTTTCTTAAAGGAATGGGTTTTGTTTCTCCTCTCTACTATTGCTTCATAAGAAGCAGAAGCAGGGACTTTGTGGGACTGAGTAAAGCGGTACAGCTGTGGGAGGTCAAGGTTAAAATTAACTGGACTGATTTAGTATGAATCAATGAATTGCTGGGAGCATACATTAGTTTTAAAGAGCCCTAGTAACTTCAAACATCGGGGTCTATGGCAAAAATAAAGTGGTGTGCCTGAAAACTGGTTAGTATTTTGTGCTAATATTTAATTTACAATCATTGCGCTAAAATGATAACTGAATAAAAAGAAGTTACTAGCATTTAACACAAGTATGCCAAAAAGAATAATAAAATGAAACATTTATGTGACTGGGAGCAATGGAGTCAAGCCTTCTAACACTTATAAGGATACCTGGAATTTCAGTGAATGTTGATATTAGAAAACATATTATTGACAGATTTCAGTGTGTATTCATGTTATAAAAAAATCACAGTATTATTTATAAAAATACTGAAAAATATATCTAAAATAATTCTGGACCATAATAGCAAAGCACTGTTATTTCAGTGGCAATTCAAAAGTCAGCAAAATTAAGAAACTCATAGGTAGACTAACTTACTTTAAATGCATGTGAATCTACTATTTAGACTATTAAAATATGATGCGCCCATACAGGATGAACTTGATAGTCTACATTATGACTTTAAATTTTATTCAATAATTAATATGCCTTGATTTAAGCATGGAACAGCTGTGATTATTTTCTTCATAAGTAAATGTAGAGGTGTGGTTCATAATGTGAATAGAGAAAAATATGGAAAATGTTTTGCCATTGATTTTTCTTTTCAGGGCCTTTGCTGGGTGCGTATGTGATCTTGAGGTAATAAGTAATCTTATTTGATCCTTTGTTCCCTATTTTGTAAAATGAGGAAGTTGGGTTGAAATTTTCCCTTAGCATTCCAAAATACAATGATTTTATGACGTTTATATGCTTATATTTTTTGTTAATTTAATGCAAGTGTGTCTCATTCTAAATTACTCTTCATGAAAACTTGGATTAAAAATAAATCGTTATTTTAAACGTATAACCAGAGTTTGTTATTTATTGCCATTTGGGGAATTATTTTGCAAATCAAATAATCATTATTGTAAAATGAATAAACTTAATTTTATCTGACTTAAGATTTTGTATCTAACTATGACGAATTTTCCTGAAGCAGGACCCTACTGTATTGCTAAGTATATTGAGTGGAGTACATAATTTTTGTTTAATAATAACGAAAACATCTAAAAACTAAGCATCACTGGATGGTAGAGTTGGAACAGAGTTTAGAGCTCATTGACTCCAATCCTGAAATTGTATAAATGGAAAAAATGGAAACCCAGACAAGCAAAATCGGGACAGAGCTGGGATTTTCTCTGAGTCTCCACTCTTCACATACACACAAGGCAAATAAACAGTACTTATGGACATACACACACTTTCACATACCCACAAAGAGGGCTGAGCTGGACCTGGCACAACAAAAATCAGTAGTTTCATTCAGTGACACTATTTACATACATTTAGTATAAACTAAGGAATACCAAACAAGTACTTACAATGTGTGTAATATTAGCACAAAATTTGCCTTTGGATTTACACTAGAAAGTGAAGGAATTTGTCCAGGAAAATGCTTTTTTCAAAAAGTGACTTCCGGGGCACCCGCATGGCCTAATCAGTTAGACAGTTGGGCCTCCCACTTTGGCTCAGGTCATGATCTCAGGGTTCGTGAGTTCAAGCCCCACATCGGACTCTGTGCTGACAGCTCAGAACCTGGAGCCTGCTTGGGATTTGTCTCTCTCTGCCCCTCCCCTGATCTCTCTCTGTCTCTGTCTCTCTCTTAACAATAGATAAACATATAAATAAAGAAATAAAGTGACTTCCAAAGAAACACTCATTAGCAAACTCTTGGCTTATCTTCCACTCAAATGACAGGGCCTTCGATTCTGTTGGTTGTTTTCCTCGTGCCCACTGGTGCCTCCATTCCCTTTTGTCTACATCCTTAAGCATGTCTGCCAAGAGGAAAAGTTTGTTTAGGAGCCAGGCAGGGGAAAGTATTGTAGACTTAATTCTGGCCTTCAGAGATGCTTTTTGGAAGTCATTTTTTGTGCTAGATACTAACATTTTCCCTTAAATCCTGATCTGGCGTTCCTGGTAAAGAACCTGGCACCAACCTAAGCCTACTCTCTCTCCCTAGTTTCAAGGGGTCATTATAATTAGTCTGTGTTATATTAGATGACATAGCAAACTTGGTGTTTTGTGTATCTGGCAGGACAATTTATCACCTTGACTTAAAAAAATAATGCTTCCTACAGGGAGAGAATTAAAGGAAATTAGTTGCCCAATTTCTTCATCTGTTTTGGTTTATCTTGCTCTTCTGCAAGAAAGGCATTTCATCTACCAGGTGGTAATAGGCAGTGAATAAAATGGCAATTATCTTCATAATTCATCCCCCCCCCCCCCATTAAATACATTTCTTTGTATCATCCCCAAAGTGCTGAGTACAGTCTCTTATATAAAGGCACTTAATAGATACTTTAAAAAATGAATACGCGAATTAATGAATGAATAGCCCCCAAAATATCCAGAAACTGATTACAAAGTGTTTCTGTTTGTTTGTAATTTGCATTGTCTGAAACAACTGACTCTATTCTCTACCTCCCTTTTCTAACACAGTCATGATCTAAGAGAAACAATCTCCTTTCTGTAGAGCTCTTTAGGCATGCCTGATTTGTATTCTCCAATTAAATTGTAGCTGCAAATCTCCACATGAACTCTGGGTAGATCGAGCCGTAGCCAAGACGCTTTCTGCCAAGAAAACACAGGCTTAAGTTTCAAAATTCCAGTGCTCCAGTTCTAGTTGTGACACCAACTGGTTATGTGACCTCAGAGAAGTTTCTTGACATGCTTATGCCTCAGTCTAGCCATCTTTTAGGTGGTGGTGACGGTGGATTATACCTGGTATACCTACTTCCCAGGGTTGTTGTGAAGTTCAAATGAAATAATAAATGTAAAAATGCTTTGAAGTTTTCAAAGGACTATGTAACTGTAAGGTATTATTATAGGCAGATGTATTTAAAATCAATTACCTAGTTCAAGGGACTTTAGCCTAAACAACCTGTTTTACTACTTATTGTTTCAGAAAGCAAACAGGTTTATCTCTCCCTGTGTGTGCATGTGTGCACTCACCCTGCTGCTTCCAATTTAATAGCTTTGAGGCTCTGAGGCTCTTCCCCTACCCGGGGAATATGCATCTGCAGTTGAATATGAAGCGCTAAGACTTGATTATAGAGACCGCTCCCCCATTCCTTCTCCCAAATTTACCTTTTTAAAACAGTTCTCAGAAAAAGTAAACTCAGTGAAGCACAACAGGCTTTTCATACTATGTATTGTCATGTACCTAATCGGAGGGGTTAGGTGACCCATTCATTTGAAACTTGGTCATCCTATATACATTTTGAACACCCTTTTATGCCAGGCCCATCTGGAAAGTACTTGGGGAACAGAGTAGGAAGAACTGACATGAAATTCATGCTAATGAGTTCTTCATTACCTAAGGAGACGTAATCTGGACAATACTCAAAGATTCATCAACATATCTTATTAGTACTATGTGAACTATATGGTTTATTTTAGAGGAATTATCTCAGCTAAATACCTGACAGGTCCTTATACAACTGTTTCAGTAATCAGGGCTGATAAATTTCTGTAACATTAATGAAATATCATCCTTAGTGGTCTCCTCCTCTTTTTAAAAAAGGTATTTATACTCATTTATTCATTTACCATTTGGTGAGACTTTTAAAATCATCATAGCTAAATAAATAGCTGCCAGTAAATTAAGCAACTAATAACCAAACAACCACTATAAATAAGATACTCTGAATGATAAGTGCACTCGCAGGTGGGACATAAAACCTCATACAAAATAATAAACAAAAAATGTATACAAAATCAATTTAAGTTATCAGTATCTATGTAGAGAAACTGTAAAATGAATACAAAGTGTGAAAGTGCTGTGTGAACCTAAAATACATCAGTTTATCTTTACATTTCATAGGCCTTAAGATTTCAACTGCTAATCTTTAATATATATGTCCAAATTCCTGATTTCAAAAACAGGTGTTTCAGGGGCACCTGGGTGGCTCAGTCGGTTAAGCATCAATTCTTGGTTTCAGCTCAGGTCATGGTCAAGGCCCACATTGGGCTCTACATTGACGGTGTAGAACATGCTTGGGATTCTCTCTCTCTCCCCCTCTCTCTGCCCTTCCTGCACTCTCTCTCTCTTTTGCTCTCAAAATAAATAAACTTAAAAAAAAAATAAAAAAAATTAAAAAAATAAGAACAGGTGTTTTAATTCTTATGGCACTATTTCTATAATGTGACCAGTAACCACCAGCAACAGAAATACTTAGGGCTATTTCCTACAATACTGATTCTTGGGCTCTATCCATGAATTGGAATATTTTAGGGTGAGCCCTGGGTCAAGAGTTTTTTTAAAGCAGTTCAAGGGATTCTCGTGTACCAAAATTTGGGCACTGCTATCCTTTAGGAACAATGCAATGTATGTAGACTCTCAGAGTCACAATGAGTAAAATGCAGATGGGTCCTTTTTCATTATGTGAGAGGCATTCAGAGGAGCACTGACCCTGGATCCACTCCTTCTATGGCATCACTTGGGCAAGATACTAAACTTTCTGAGTCCCAGCGTCCTCATTTGTAAGATATTACCTGTTTGACCGTGTTATTGTGAGGATTAAACAACATATGGAGAGCTTCTACTCTAAAACCTGACATAATGGAACTTAAGTGTATGTTCATTCCCTGTCTCCTTCTTCAAAGATGAGTTTAAAGGTATGTTCTTCTTGTCCAGTCCTTAGTGTGCTTGGTAGAGGCAGATGAATTAATTAGTTGTTTAATAATAGCTAATATGTTGTGTTCTTATAGTATGCCCGTCCTGAATGCTTCATGTGCATTATTTTATTTCATACCTACGATAATCCCTAAGGGTAGGTACTATTATTATTTTTATTTTACAGATGAAAGAACTAAGGCTTAAAAAGGATAAGTAACTTTCCCAGGATCTCAAAGCAAAGCATCAGTGGTGCTGTGATTCAAACCGAGGCTTTCTGACTCCAAAGCCTAACTCTTCATTATGCTGTATGTTTTGTACATTCTCTAAGTGCTTAGATAAAGCTTATGAGCCAGTCTCTTGGAAGGAATGAGCAACTGCAAAAACGGACTTCATAAACATGCCAGAAACACAGATAAATGTCATCATTTCCTTATTTTAGAAGTCTTTGCCTATAACTGATTATGGCACGTGGTAAGTGTTCAAAGTATTTATTGAATGAATGGAAGGCAGAGTTTTCACCAGCACACTGTTGAAGCAGCTGACATATCTAAACCCAAGTTTTAAATTAAAAAAAAAAAAGTATGTTTTTTTTTATTTTTGAGAGACAGAGAGAGACAGAGCGTGAGCGCGGGTTAGAGAGAGGGAGACCTGAAGCAGACCCCTGGCTCAAAGCTGTCAGCACAGAGCCCAGAACTCATGAACTGCGAGATCATGACCTGAGCCGAAGTCAGACGCTCAACGAACTGAGCCACCCCAGGCGCCCCAAACCCAAGTTTTACATTGCAAACTAAATTGGTCTGATTTTCCAGATCAGCTTATGTTCTGACATAATGCAAGTCACTAAACTTCAGAGCTACAGATCATCATATCATTTACAACAAATAATTCTTGAGCACATGCTCTGAACTGTGCACTAGCCTGGCACTGGGAAGATTTTTTAAAAAAACCAAAAACCTTAAGGCATAGCCTGTGACCTAAACATGTAGCTGGGAAATAAAATACAAACGTATGAAGCAACTAGACTGCAAAATCATCTGGGATATAAAATATATGAGATAATAAATATGAAGATATGAGATATGAGGTAATAAATGTGAAACTCCTAGCACACGGTAAATAATAAATATCTGCCTTATTGTCAACAATATTGCTTTCATTTTAATAATTATTAAGACATAATTATAGTTTTATTGTCAATAAGAAGAAATAAAAATTGTTGGAGCTATCATTTAATGAGTGATTACATGCCAAGCATTGTGCTTGGCATTTTATGGATGTTATATTTGACCATTTTATCAATATTGCTAAATCAGTATTATTAATCCTATTTTTCAAATGAAGAAACTAAGGCTCAAGAGAGGTCAAATAACTTGCTCAAGGCACACATTTGGCCTTGATTCAGGGTAAATAGTATATACAAAGAGTCCCAGAGGAATCGGGGAAGAGAGAGGTCATTTTTTGCCGGTGAGAGGAGGCAAGGCATCTCAGAGTAGGATTGCCGGCGAGAGGAGGCAAGGCATCTCAGAGTAGGAAGAAAAGCAGGACTGTCGTGGGGGCAAGAGCAGAGCCTTTGGTGACAGAGGTGGCAGGGGCAGAAGTGTGTATGTGAGTTTTCTGAGTCAGGGCTGTGCTCATGGTGAATGCGTGACCGAGGTGTCTTCACTAAACAGGGACAGGAAAGTATGAGGTGTGTTGGTAGAACAGCAAGTAAACCTGTTTGTCTGGAATGAAGTTTGAGGAGGGCAAAGTTAGAATCTATGTAGTCCCCAAACCCATAACCCTGAAAACTCAGCCCTCGTTTACTGGCGGCCTGTTTAAGTAGTCCCACTTGAGTTACTTTCCATTAATTCGCCCACTTATTTTCATTCATCGAGACAACAGTGTTTACTGAACTCCTACTATGTGCTAGCCATGATGGGTGCTAGCGATAGTGTAGTGAATAAAACAGACAAAAATCCTTGCACTTCACAAACTTTTATTGCACCGGGAAAACACAGATGCTAATTGATAAATAAGGTTATTTTCAGATGGTGACGGCTATGAAGGAAATAAAACAGACTATTGAAAATGACTAGGGTGGGGGGCTTGGGGGGCTCAGTTGGTTGAGTGTCCAGCTCTAGATTTCGGCTCAGGTCATGATTTCATGGTTCGTGGGTTCAAGCAGCGCATTGAGCTCTACACTGACAACGCAGAGTCTGCCTAGGATTCTCTCTCTCCTTCTCTCTCTTCCCCTTCCCCACTTGCACTGTCTCTGTCTCTCTCAAAAAAAAAAAAAAAAAATTGGGGTGCCTGGGTGGCTCAGTCAGTTGAGCGGCTGACTTCGGCTCAGGTCATGATCTCGTGGTCCATGAGTTCGAACCCGCGTCAGGCTCTGTGCTGACAGCTCAGAGCCTGGAGCCTGTTTCAGATTCTGCGTCTCCTTCTCTCTGACCCTCCCCCGTTCATGCTCTGTCTCTCTCTGTCTCAAAAATAAATAAACGTTAAAAAAAAATTTTTTTAATAAATAAATAAATAAACAAACAAAAATAGAAAATGACTAGGGCGGAGGTGGGGTGCTGTTAGGATGGCTGAAGAAGGCCTCTTTGAGGAGGTAACATTTGGGCCAAGACTCAAATGATCTGAAGTCGTCAGCTGGAGAGAAAAGCAAGTTCAAAGGTCATGAGGCAGGGGGTGCCTGGGTGGCTCAGCCGGTTAAGTGTCCAATTCTTGATCTCGGCTCATATCATGATCTCACGGTTTGTGAGACTGAGCCTAACATTGTGAGATTGAGAATCCCACCTGCTTGGGATTCTCTCTCTCCCTCTCTCTCTCTGTCCTTTTCCTGTGCATGCTCTCTCTTTCTGTCTCTCAAAATAAATAAATAAGCTTAAAAAAAAAAGTCATGAGGCAGGAACAAGCTTGATGTGTCTGAGGGACTGAGAGAAGGGCATGATGGTTGAGCACTGTGAGAAAGGGACAGAAGGGCCCCAGATTTGACCAGAGAGCTGGGTGGGAGCTACATCACACAGGTCTATAGATCAGGGTGAGAGTTTGACTTTGGGGTAGTTTTAAACAAAAGAAAGTTAGGGTGTCATTTATATTTTTGAAATTTTATTCCGGCTGCCATAGATGAATAGACTCTGGAGAGATGTGATCAGACAGGGAAGCCAGTTAGGAAGCCATTAAGGCCATCCACACAAGAGGAAATGGGGTCTCGTTGGAATGGCTGTGGAGATAAGAAGTGAATGGACTTGGGGATCTGGAGGTAGAGCTGATGTGACTTGCTGATAGAGTGTACATGGGAGGTAAGGGAATGGAGGGAAAGAGAGGAGTCAATCCAGGATGATCTCCAGGCCTTTGGCCTGAGCATCTGGGTGGATGAGGGCACCATTATCTGAGATGGAGGAGAGTTGAGAAAAAGTAGCATGACAGGTAAAGGTGAACACTTCTGTTTGGTCATGTTAAATTTGAGATTACTCTTTTTTTCCTTCAGAATACATATTCTACTCTAATTATCTGTCAGTTAATTTTTTTTTTTTTGTAATTTGTTCATTCTTAACTTCCTCCCCAAAAGAACCTTCAAAAGAGCAAGAACCTTGTTAATCTTGTTCCTTGTTGAATGCCCAGAGTCTAGAACACTGGTTGGCACAGCATATATGCTCCATAAATATTGGGATTTGTTGGGTCTGGTTCAGTGGTTCTCAAGGGTACATCAAAACCACCTGTGCAGACTTATTAAAAGTTCAGAATCAGCCCCCACCCTATCGCCTCCCCACCATGACTCCGCTTAAATAGTTGTACTCAGGAAAATGCATATTTAGCCAGCACTGTAGATGACCAGTGGTCCATAGTTGAAACTAGTGACTTAGATATATTAGTGTTCATTCATACATCTACCTTAGAAACCATATTTCAGCACCATCCCAAAAGATTTCAAAGTATGGCTTCAGAGAATTCAATGGTGTTCTTAAATACAGTCAAATCACAAGGTGTTGATTTAAAAACTTTTGAGAGAAAACCATTGAAAGAATCCTGAGGTCCCTCCTATCTCATTTAACTTACATGCTATCATCGGAGACTAGGAAGGAGTCTCTTAGGAGGGTCCTTCATGTAAAGAAAGATGGCTCCCTAAGTGCTGGGCCAATCCTCCTCTTTCATCATACCTCCCACATGTCTGAGCCCCACACCTATTTGCAGGTAAGTGAAATTCCTTTACTTGGTGATTGTAGCAAATGTATGTTTTTGTTTCCATAGCATCTATTTCCATTTTTAGTAAGAGTGCTTCAGTATTCCTTTGAGGAACCCCACTGCTCTAGTGTTGGGGCCCTGTCCTCCCCCTGATTGAGGGGCTACCTCCAAGCTGGACCAACCAGATGTTCTTTCCCTAGCATTTGAATATTGAGTAGAGTGGTACAGAGACTTAAGAAGATCAGAGTTCATCTTGAGGGAGGTCCCTGAAGAGAATGTGATTAGATTCTGCTGCAAGGATCTCACAGAAGTGAGACCTTGTTCTTCAGATTCTTCAAAATTCTACAAGCTGCAAACTTTTTTCTTCCAGTACATTTCTGTTTTGCTTAGGGTGGTTTCAGTTGTTTGCAATATAACCTATGACACAGAAATTAACAAACATGCAACTTATAATTAAGGCTTTGGAAACAAATCCTTGTGGGGAGCAGTAGCACATGGACCGCGTTTTCACTAAAGTGTCAATGTCTGATAGCAGAGCCTGAATGACACACATCAGCAGGCAGAGGCAAGTGAAAGGGCTCTGTGGCTTGACATAAGTTCTACCACCGAGGTAGGAAGGAATAGGATGGCTGGGACATGACACATAAATCTTACTCGAAACTTGCTCTGAGTTTACTCATGAGATAAACACGTTTCTGGAAACTCTCAAACTTCTCTTTTATTTCATAGTTTCTACTTAGTCCTCCCAGCCCCTGAATTTCTATCATCAGACTAAACTTTCCAAGTAAGCCTTTCCAAAGCAGGGCATAATTACTAGGCCACATAAGCCGAAGACATCAATTTATGAACATGAGAACTCGTAATATTAAATTTAGTTCTCATTTCCTTCAGTGGCCCCTAAGGGAAAAAGAACATCCTGTCCTTTTAATCATTTGGGTTAAATCCTAGTCATTTGTTGACCTCTCTCCTCCCCCCCATTTGAAAAAAGAGACCTACAACTCTTTAAGACTCTGAGAAATTAATGACTTAACTCGTGTCTTATAAGCAATAGTCTTTGAACAAGAGGAGATTCTCACAACCTTATTGGTAGTGATTACAGAAATCAAGTCACAACAGATAGGATACTCAACAAAGCCAACAGCACTCTGAGCGTGAGCCACACCTGGGGTGAGATAAGGAGCATGTTATAGTTTAACAGCACTAATAAAAATGAAACCTCATCGCTTGAAGATTGTACACAGTGTAGATGGAGCTAAAATATAAAGATCAGTCTAGTTAATTTTTTATTTTTAGCGGGGTTTGCTATTTGTAAAACCTAAAAATACCAGCAAAATCTGAATATAAATCTGATAGAGCCTGTGTGACCAATCGTTTTCATTTCAAAATTGGAGGGATCACTTATTCTTATCTTTAAAACATAAAATAGTATTACTAAGATTTGCTGAACACTTGCTACCTTCCAGGTACCCTTCAAAGTACTTTATAATGTAGATATCTCATTTAATCTTTGCAACAACCCCATGAGGTATTATCTTATTATCCCCGTTTAGAAATAAGGGAACTGAAGCACTGAAAAATTAAGTAATTTCTCCAAGATCACAGAGTTGACAAATGACAAGTTTGGGTTTTAAATTCAGTTAATAAAATGGTTCCAGAATCTGGACTCTCAACCCCCTATCTGGACTTCTCTTACCACCTTCCAACCTTGCTTGGTCAATTAGTGAGACAAAACCTGGTCCTTCCTTCTACCATTTGACTTCCTTCTAACCTTCATTCTGAATGCTTAAAGTGACATTTAAAAAACGACCTGAACCAGGTAATCAAAACATAGGCTTTCTAGGAGCCCAATTGCTGGATGTTAATTGTTAACTAAACGGTGAGCCTTTCCAGCAGCCTTGACAGAAATTTACTCACCCAGATTTTTTATTAAGTAAAGCAGTAAGAGTTTAAGGATCTAATCTAAGTCTCAAATGCATGAACAAGGCCTTCGCTTTTCAAACTCCCTTGAAGTGTTTATACTTTGTTACAGTGGATTTGAGGGTGGAATGAGGGACAATCTTTCTCCGAAAAGTGCGTTATTTTTCTGAGAGGTGGTTCTTACTTCTTCACCGGGGGCGGTAATTGAGACGCCAAGCTGGGACATGAACCCGCCTGAGAGTAACCTGGGTATGGAGTGTGGGTGACACTTACATTAAACAAGCTATTCTCAAACATTCAGAGGCTCTTTGAATACCAGTGCGGATTTTCTGAGCTAGTTTCCCTGCAGTCTGGCCATGGCAACACACACTTCAACCTAGTTGGTGGTAGTTTCTTGAAGACTTTTCTTACTTCTACCACTGTGGTAGGAAGGAATAGGATGGCTGGGAGATAATGCTGGTACACTTAGAAAAGGAGAAGGGAGTTTGAATGTGGACATGATAACATTGCAGTTGACTGTATGTTGACCAACTAAGGAAACAATCTGCAGTAGAGGTGGAATTTAATCTTCACTCTGAAACATGAGGGGTTTGAGTTTTGCTGCAAAGGTATTGTTTGCTTCTAAAGGGAAGGTTAGTTGGGGCAGGAGCTAAAACGTGCACTGCGGGGAGAGAGTGTGGCATACAGAAAGCATGATGATAACTTTACTGCACTGAAAGGAATTGCGTGAGTTTAGAAGTGAGATAGGACAGATCCTGAGATCTCACAGTCAATTAAAACCTCACAGAAAGTTTTCTCGGGAATGAAAGCTTCGAAGTGCCTCCTCTTGAATGTAGCCATAATTATAAAAATAAAATAAAAACATATGACTTTTTAACCAGGCAAATCCACTTGAAAGAAGCTACTCTATAGAAATCCTTGTAGGAGCATTTAAAACAAGATAGTTACAAGAATGTTCACTGCTATGTGGCTTCCAATAACAAACAAAAGACACAACGATCTAAATCTTTCAATCAGAGAATAATAAAAACAATTATAATAGACCCATAAAATGGAATACAATGCAGCATTAATGAAACATGACATTGACCTTGGATATACTAAACCGACATGATGTCCATGATATGGTGCTTTGAAAAAAGGAGGTTGTAGAACATATGCAAAGAGTAATGCCATACTAACACGTATGTGTGTCCATATATGTCTGTACATGCATATAGATATAAATATATGGTGTATGTTTTAAAAAAGAGTTTGGAAATCTATATAGGAAACTATTAATATTAATAGTTACTTCTGAGGAGTAGGATTAGGTGGGTAAGTGAAAGTTTAATTTTTTTACTTTAAATGTATATATATATATATATATATATATATATGCTTTTATGTGTATAAATATTATTTGTGTAATTTAAAAAAAAACAATGAAATGAGAATTGCTGAACTCAGAAACATATATGTGTAAGCACTTGGTTGCCTTTCCCTAAGTTTCAGGAGCCCTCCCTCTGAGAATACCTTTTCCAGGGAAATGGTTGAAGTTAATCTGTTTCCTCTGGATAAAAAGAATCTCAGCACTGAGAAATCTCCTTGTTTAATTCTTGTTTAGTTATTTATTTATTTATCTCTTCATTTATTTGTCAGCAGTAAAGCATAGAAGTTAGCAGTCAGTTGGGGGATTTGGAGTTAGAAATAATTGCATCTGAATTCCTGGGCTAACACTTACTGGTTGTAAAACCTTACAAGTTATATGACCAAGCCATGCCTCCATTCCTCACCCGTAAAATGGGAGCTAGCCCAGTACCTGGCACATATTACATGCTCAACCCAAGTGAACTATCATTATTTGTGAGTTTGTCATTCAAAAAAACCCATTTATCGAGCACTTATTGTATGCCAAATTTTGTGTCAGATTCTGAATTTTTAATATGGTTTGGATATGATACTGGCTTTTAAGGGGGTTAAGTCTAGATCAGAGGTCAGTTCAGGGATTTCCTGAACTCGGATGAGAAAAAAGAAATCACATCTCTACATTTTACTAACCTCTAACTGAAATTTAACATTCCTTCGATTATGAATTTATACAACAAATCAGAGGTATTCACACTATACGCAACTTTGACACCAACAGAAATCATGGACATTTCTTTTTTTTTTAATTAAAAAAAATCTTTATTTATTTTTGAGAGAGAGAGAGAGAGACAGAGTGTGAACGGAGGAGGAACAGAGAGAGAGAGAGGGAGACACAGAATCCAACGCAGGCTCCAGGCTCCGAGCTGTCAGCACAGAGCCCGATGCCGGGCTCAAACTCACAAACCGTGAGACCATGACCTGAGCCGAAGTCGGGTGCTTAAGCGACTGAGCCACCCAGGTGCCCCTCAAATTTAGTTTTATATTTTGAAAGCTATATATTAGTTTAATTATTCTGTGCTCCTATGTCTCTTACTTCATACATTTAAAAACAGTGTTCTGAAGTGAGTACATAACATATATTTTCCACGTATGAGGATGTTCATGACAGCACTATTCATTACAGCATAAAACTGAAAACAAGCTCCATGTTCATCGATAGAAGAATGGATAAATCAGCAGTGGGATATTCATACAATGAAATACTACCCAGCCACGAGAATGAATAAACAATTGCTACATTCACAAGTGTGGATGAAATCTCACAGCTAAGACTGAGAAGAAACCAGACCCAAGAGGGAACGCACTGGATGATTCAGTTTATATAAAGTTTAAAAACAGGTTAATTTATCTCTGAAGTTAGAGGTCAAGACAGTCTTTACCATTTTGTGGGGTGGTGGCTGGGAGAGGTATGTGGGGGCTTTTGGGTTATTTATTGATCCAGATATTAGTACGAACGCGTTCACTTTGCACAAACTCATTGAGCTGTCCATCTATAATCTGTGGATTTACAGCTGTTGTACTTCAAAAAAATTTTACTTTAAAAAGAGGTCCGTACGCTTTACCAGTCTGCCAATGGGATTCATGGCATAAAAAAAGATGAAGAACCTCTCGTCTGGATGGAGATACAAATCCAGAGAAATTACTGTAATACAATGTGTTATACACAGCCTGGATGTTCCAGGCCATTCCTGAGCCCAGCATTCTATTCCAGTAACCCCTTAAGTATAATTCATACTCCTCAGAACAAGAACTTTGTTTTATTTAAATATTGAAAGTAGGGTCACCGCGGCTGCAGGGAAGGAATGACAAAGTACTACGAAAGCACAGAGAAGGGAATGATTATTTTGCTGAGGCTGGTCAGGAAGAGATCTCACGGAGGAGGGATGTGTGAACGGAGAATCAAAGGGTAAGTCGACGTCCCACTGAAGGACTTCCTGTCAAAGTGAGCCGCGTCAGGGAAATACAGGAAGCACACTGTGTTAGGAGAACATGGAATCATCTGGTGTGGCAGGATGCTGGGGACGGTGGTCAGAGGTGTCAGGGAAAGGGGGGAAAGTAGGCGACATGCAGAAGGCTGTGCATCAGGCTGAGGGGAGGCAACCAATACTGTTTGTTTTTACTTCTTACTGAAAGGATAGACCGAAACAAGAGTGCCCAAAACAGAAGTGCGCGGCTTGAAAGATTTTCACAAACTAAACACACTTATTTTCCTAGCACCCAGATCAAGAAGTGGGACATTTACAACCAAGAGTCTCCTTTCACAATCCCTACCAGGCACCCCTGCCAAGTATAACTGCTATCCTGACTTCTTCCTTTCTTTAAACCATTTTATTAAGGTTTGATTGGCATGTGAAAAGCTGTAATATTTAATGTGTACAACTCAGTGAGTTTGGGGGATATGTACCTACTGTGCATCCGCCATCTCCATCGAGGCCGTAAACATATCCAACACCTCCCAAAGTTACCTAACCCACCTTTCATTATCATTATCTTTTTTTGCCTAGTAGGAAAATTTAACATAAGGTACACCCTGTCAGTAAGGTGTGAGTTTTCAATACAGTGATGTTAGTGATAGGAATTATGCTTTTGGTGGATCTCCAGAACTTATTTATCTTTCGGAACGGAAACTTTGTACCTTTTGACTATCATCTCCCCCTCTCCCTTTCCCCAGGCAACCACCCTCTACCCTATGCCTCTGTGAGCTTGGCTCTTTTAGTCTCCCAGTGGAAGTGAGAAAATGCAGTATTTCTTTCTGTGTCTGACTTACGTTGTTTAGCATAATGTTCTCCAGGTCCATTCGTATTGTTGCAAAGAGCAGCATTGTCTTCTTTTTTGAAGGCTGGATAATATTCCATTGTAATGTCTACTACATTTTCTTTATTCAGTCATATGCTAATGGGTTGTTTCCAGGTCTTGGCTATTGAGAACAATGCTACAACTAACAAGGGACCTTTGGGTAAATACCCAGAGGTGGCATTGCTGGACGATACAGTAATATTATTGCTAAATTTTGAGGAACTGTCACACTATTTTCCACAGCCGTAACACCAATTTACATTCCCATCCACAGCGTATTAAGGTTCCCTTTTTTCTACAACCTCGCCAACACTTGTTATTTTATTTTATTTTATTTTATTTTATTTTAGTAACAGCCATCCTAACAGGTGACTTCCCATTGGGGTTTTGATTTGCATTTCTCCGATCACGTAATGTTGAGCACCTTTTCATGTAGCTGTTGGCCACTACCATGATTCATAACACCTCAGATTGGGTTTGCTGGGTTTTGTGCTTTATTTAACGTACGTGCTCTTTTGGGTCTGGTCCTTCACTCATGCTGATAAGTGACACATAATGTCACGGCATGTAGTTGTAGATCATTGCCACCTAAGTTTTAAGCAGGGGGATGGTGTGGGCTGACCTCTGTTAGAAAAATCCCTCCAGCACCTTCGAGGAGGGTGAAGTGGAAAGATGAGAAATTTCATGCAGGGAACTAGACCAATAAGCTAAGTGAGAAATGATGAGGGCCTGACCCAGAGCCCAGGCAGTGGGAGTGGAGAAGAGGCAGACAGATCAGAGGGTCACCCTGAGCTCTGGAGAAGCAATTCAAAACATATGTTCCGTTTACAGTGTCCTTCAAGCACAGAGGAGAGCACATAACTGAGCGCTCAGAACTGGAGCGACATTAATTGACCACGGCATTAGTTTGGGTGCATGTCAAGACTTAAATGAAACAAGCTGCATCCCTCTACGAGTCTATTGTCAGAGATGACAGGAATGAGACAGACCAAAAGCCAACACAATGGGGATAAATGGAGGGTGTCCCACGAAACTTTAATGACCTCAAATGGTTACCGGAGGAGTTTTGCAGCTGAGTGATTTTTCTTCAATATTTTTTTGAGTCGTGGAGTTTCAACATAAAATTCAGATTAGCTAGGGAAACAACATCAGGATTGAAGAGACAACAGGGTGGGACAGAGTTGGAGGAGGCTGTGGGGAGATGGGCTGCTAGGGGTGTGAGATGGGTATGCAGGGCAGACAGATGGGGAGATAGATGGTGAAGCACGAAGTGAGAGCTCCTTCAGAGTCTATTAATCTCATGCTTCTCAAAGTCAGGTATGCACACCCACGACAGCATGTCAGGAGGAACCCGGGTCACCTGATAAATATGGTACATCTTGCTTGAGTGTCCGTTTTACCCTAGGATTGAGGAGAAGGATGCTATTTATATGGAAGCAAATAATATACAATGGAGTAGAATACAAATTTTATGTGACGTTTCAAGATAAAATACAAGACTCCACGTGATTTCCTAGCCAGATGATTTGGCCTTTGGCCCCAATGTGTCCTTTGTCATTAGGTGGAATTCAGAAGAAAATTTTGAGAAGCCTCAACTCCATCACTCCTGACTCCACGCTCCAGTCTATGGATGCTAGCACCTCCAGTGAGCTCTTTTCCAGACTGGGCGGTGGTATTCAACAGCATTCCTTCCTTCCTTTACTCATTCATTCCAACAATATTAAGGGTATGCCATATACCAAGACCTAAGAGTTGTTTTTCTCCTGTATAATATCATAAGCTCCAAAAAAGGCTGTGTCTTTAAAAAAAAGTTAGCGCCTCCTTCAGCATTTGTCCAACCTGGCATATATTAGACCTCTATAAATATTTGTTGACATGAAATGAAATGTGCTCTTTGAAAAAGATCCAAGGAAGAGTTAGGAGGGAGACAATAAAGGAGAGAGACAGAGGTGAATGTATGCAAGCTAACTGCTAACCATTGTGAACTGAGTGTGTTTATCCATGAACAATTCTGAGATAGACTTTAAGTTATATCCATTTTATAGCCAAGGAAATTGAGGTTGAAAATGAATAAAGTAACTTGTTTGAAGTAACACAGCTGGTAAGTGACAGAGCCCAGATTCAATCCAAGCTTTGTCTGATAATAAGGTCCGTGGAGAATATCTGTGGAAACAGAAAATGCATATACCATTTGACCCCGTAATTCTACTTCTAGGAACTTATCCTTGGGATATTGTGATTTACAATATAAAAAAAAAATGTATATTTGGTCTTCATTCTGTCTCTGGCCTGTAGCTTCTAAACTCTTGGAATTTCCTAAATGATGAGAGAGATAAAGGTGTCCTTTGTTTCATTAATGAGATGACTTTTGGACCACACCTAAGAATGGGGGCTGGTTCCAGTGGAACCAACCTTACGATTATAGGGTTGAAACTTTCAGTCACACTCTCAAGCCTCCGGGGAGGGGAAAAGGGTTGAAGGTTGAGTTTAATCACCAATTGCCAATGATTTAGTCAATCATACCTACGTAATGAAGCCTCCATAAAAACCCAAAAGGATGGAGTTCCATGAGCTTCTGGATTGATGAAAATATGGAGATTTGGGGAGAGTGGCAACATCAGACAGCATGGGAAGTGCTGTGCCCTTTCTCTATACCTTGCCTTATGCATCTCTCTCATCTGGCTGTTCCTGAGTTGTATTCTTTTACAATAAACTCATAATCCAGTAAGTAAAATGTGTTTCTGCATTCTGTGAGCCACCCTAGCATATTAATAAAACCCAAGGATGGGGTTGTTGGAACTTCTAATCTAGAGCCGGATGGTAGCAGTATGAGTAACACCTGGAACTGCATTTGATCTGAAGGGGAGGACAGTCTTGTAGGACTGATTCCTTCACTTGTGGAATCCGATGCTGTCTCCATGTGGGTATGTCAGAATAGTGTCAGAAGTGAGTTGAATTGTAGGACACCCAGCTGGTACCGGGAATTGCTTGGTGGTGTGGGGACACCGCCCCTCCCATTGTACATTGGGTGCAGAACCATTAATCCTGTAGATACACGCAAATAAATGCTCAAGACACAAACACGAGAATGTTCATCTCAGTGCTAACTACAACAGCACTAAACTGGATATAATCTCAACATCTTTTACTGGACAATTGGTTAGATTACGTAAGGAGCGTAGAGAAAGAAGCATACCTATATACATTAATACAGAAAACTATTTAGGATATATTGTTAGTTGAAGAAAAGCAAGTTGTGGAACAGCACACATTATTTGGTTACATTTTATCTTTTTAAAAACAAATGCGCAAATTAAACATGCATGCATATATAGCACCAAAAATTCTACAGGACTATATACCCAACTTTAACAGGGATTACCTCTGGGGAGGTGATGAAAAGGGCTGCGCTGGAGGGCACGAAGAGAAAGTGGTCTTTCTTTCACTTTATTTCCTTTATGAATATGTGAAAGCAAATTTTTAAACGTGACTATGTATTACTTTTATAATAAAGGAAAACAGGTTAAAAATTAAATAAAAATGAAGCTTGAGCATTTTTAAAAGCATATTTTAAAAAAATTTAAGGTTTGGGGTTGCCTGGGTGGCTCAGTCGGTTGAGCATCCGACTTTGGCTCAGGTCATGATGGCACAGCTTGTGAGTTCGAGCCCCACGTTGGGCTTTGTGCTGACAGCTCAGGGCCTGGAGTCTGCTTCGGATTCTGTGTCTCCCTCTCTCTCTGCTCCTCCCCTCCTTACAATCTGTCTGTCTCTCAAAAATAAATAAAGATTAAAATTTTTTTTTTAATTTTTTAACGTTTATTCATTTTTGAGAGACAAAGAGAGACAGAGTACATGCAGGGGTGGGGCAGAGAGAGGGAGACACAGAATCCGAAGCAGGCTCCAGGCTCTGAGCTGTCAGCACAGAGCCCAACGCGGGGCTCAAACTCACGAACTGCGAGATCATGAATGGCGAGATCATGGCCTGAGCCAAAGTCGGACGCTCAACCGACCGAGCCACCCAGGCACTCCCCACCCCCGCCAAATTTTTTTTAATTTTAATGTTTATTTTTGAGAGAGAGAGAGAGAGAGAGAGAGACACACACGTTGAGTGGGGGAGGGGCAGAGAGAGAGGGAGACACAGAATCCGAAGCAGGTTCCAAGCTCTGAGCTGTCAGCACAGAGCCCAATGCAGGGCTCGAACTCACAAACCACAAGATCATGACCTGAGCCAAAGTTGGATGTTTAACCGACTGAGCTACCCAGGCACCCCTGAGCATTTTTCAATACGCCTTGATGCATGGAATAAGTGAAAGCCTCAAGAAGGAGGGAAGGTAGAAAGCAGAGAGATGAAAAAAGGAGCTAAGGGAAAAGGGAAATGGTGTTAGTGAAGCTTATGCCAAGGCTTTATTTTTATTTTTTGTTTGTTATTTGGCTTAAACAGCAGAAGTCTATTGTCTCACAGTTCTGGAGGCCAAAAGTCCAGGATCAAGGTCTCGGCAGGGTTAGATTCTTCTCAGGGCCACAAGAAAGCATGGGGTCTGTGCCTCTCCCCTAGCTTGTGCTGATTTGCTGGCAATCTTTAGCATTCCTTGGCTTGTGGATCCCTGCCTTTAGATGGCATTCTCCCTGTGTGTGTCTGTGTCCAAATGTCTCCTTTTTATAAGGAGGTCAGTCATACTGGATTACAGACCCATCCTACACCAGTGTGACCTCATTTTAATTAGTAATATCAGCAAGTACCCTATTGCCAAATAAGGTCACTTTCTGAGGTTCTGGGCTTTAGGACTTCGACCTATATTTTGTGGGCAGGGAGGTGGGGGATAGACACAATTCAATTCAAAAAAGTAGGTGTAAAACCTTTTTTCCACTGAGTCACATGTAAGGATTTGAACTGAAGAATTTTTGGCTTGTCCATTTTAGAGATTAACCAAGTTTTTCCGGTGTTATCAATACCCTAGATTCCAAGTTTTGGTGAAAATCATATTTTACACAAAGGCATTCCGGGGATATTGACAAACCTGGAAGAACAGATTTCTCTAGCTTACTGGAGATCAATATGAGATGAGTGAAGGTTTGAGAAACTAGGGGGAATGACATATACATACTTGGTCTTGGCAGTTCTGTCATTTGCTGTCTTCTTATACTGCTTTAAGCTAATGCTTTGGGGGGCCCTGAGATTTTACCAGGGAACCTTCATAATTATGACTGAGAAGTACAATGAGGCTAATGACAGTTAAAATAACTACATATGCTTGTAATAAGTATACTGGATCTGACAGTCCCCACCTTTCCCTCTCTCTCATTTTATTTTTACTTAAAAAAAATTTAACCCTGATAAAATACACATAACATTGGGGCGCCTGGGTGGCTCAGTCGGTTGGGTGTCCGACTTCGGCTCAGGTCATGATCTCGCGGTCTGTGAGTTTGAGCCCCGCGTCGGGCTCTGTGCTGACAGCTCAGAGCCTGGAGCCTGTTTCAGATTGTGTCTCCCTCTCTCTCTGACCTTCCCCCATTCATGCTCTGTCTCTCTCTGTCTCAAAAAAATGAATAAATGTTAAAAAAAAATTAAAAAAAAAATACACGTAACATTGACCATCGCAACCATTTTTAAGTCTACAGTTCAGTAGTGTTAAGTATGGTCACGTTGCTTGCAAACAACCTTCAGAACTTTTTCATCTTGCAAAACTGAAACTCTGTATCCATTTTACAACATCTCCCCACCTCTCCCTTCTGCCAGGCCCTGGAAACCACCATTCTACTTCCCATCTCTATGAATTTGACTACTCTAGATACCTCAGATATGTGGAATCATACTGTATTTGCCTTTTTTGTGTCTGGTTTGTTTTACTTAGCATAATGTCTTCAAGATTCATCAGTGTTGTAGCATGTGTCAGAATTTCCTTCCTTTTAAAGACTGAAAAATATTCTATGACACGTATCAGATTTTGTTTATCCACTCATCCACTGACGGACACTGGGTTGCTTCCAGCTTTTGATTACTGTAAGCAATGCTGCTATGAATGTAGGTGTACACATATCTCTTTGAGACGTTGATTTAAATTCTTTTAGGTAGAGACCCAGCACTGGAATTGCAGAATCACATGTAATTCTTTTTTTTTTAAGTTTTTTGAGGTGCAGCCATACCGTGACGAAGCTTTTTAGTTGTGATACGCTTAGTGCTCAGAAAGACAGAGGGCAAGCCGATGGCTGTTTCTCACTATATCAATCATACAAAACCCAGGAAAGCATCAAGAGGTTTTTTTTAAAAGAACTCTATAACATCAAAGCAAATGTAGATGCATGCTTTGGATTGGCTCCTTGAGAAATGGAGAAGGAAAAGTAATTGCTGACTAAGCTGCTTAAGGAGCTAAGTATTTTCTACTGAAGACATATTTATCTCCTTGGTGGAGCTGCGAGTTCTGAGGAGTGCCCTCATTAGAAAACAGCTGATGATTCCAGGAAAACTTGGAAGAATCACCATGGTGATACAGAGTGACCCATTTAAAGTGTAAGGCCTATTGTAAGTTGAGCTTCAAAAGGTGGCTGCATAGAATCTTCTCTTTCATTTTTCATTGGACATAAGATAGAAAATAAGGTAGCATTATTATTATTATCTCCATTTCTTTTGCAGTCTGCTGTACTTGAGAGGTATCCTAAGATGCCTTCAGATTCTAGTCCAGGCTTGGCTTCTCCTTAGCTGCGTTACTTTGAGCGGGCCACTTAACCTCTCTAGCCTCAGAGAGGTGACCGAAAGAGCCGCGGATGTCCCTTTAGTTTGTGGATTTATTTCGATGCATATGAATAAGTGCCTCATCTTTTTTTTGATTGCTACTCCTTTTATCTGGAACTTGGCTATCCAACAATCTCACCTAATCAGTCCTGGTGGAATATGAAGAAATAAGCCAAAAGGTGCCGAACAGAGAAACATAACATCGAAGTCTATGGGCTAAAAAAGCTCCTTCATCTTATTACTTTCCTTAGACCACAGGTGTATGTGGTTGAATTAATCACACTCTTGGGTTCATACAATCTCATCATTAGTCTGGACAAGGTCACCGTTTGTTTAGTCTTACTCTTTTCTTTTCTTCTCCTTCATCTCCCATACCTGTACTCATTTCCAGGCACTGTGCTTGGTGGTATAAACGGATGATTGTATTTAGTTCGACCAAGAATGCTATCAGGTGGACAATATTACTATTTCCATTTTACCTATGGGAAACCTAGGCTTACAGAGACAAAAGGCAGAGGCAGAATACCCAGCCAGGCAGATCCAGAATCTACACTCCTGAGCACTACATGAGCTAATCAAGAAAACTTATTTAAAATACAACCTGACTGTAAGTTATTCTGAATTGTCTGTAGGAACCTCTCCCTCCCATTCTTAAAAAGGATATGTTAACAGATCTATTTTGAGGCATTTTACTTTTCCTCATTCATTTTTTGCAGAACTTTATCACCAGAGGCAGTTTTGTTAAACTGGGATCACCGTCTCTTTGGATTTCCTTTTCCTCTCCCATTTGTCTTGCAAAACTTGGCGTTATAATTGTCAGCTTGGGCCTTGACTCTATTACTTGCCGGGAACATAACTGGAATGATATAAAACAGTATTGCCTCTCCTTAAAAAGAACACCTTTCCATTCATACTGTGTTGTTTTTCCATCTCATTTATAAGATGATTGTTGATGGACAGAATATGCTCTTGCAGTCACATTTCTCTCCTGGATGGATGAATAGTGTAGGGATTTATAATAGAAAGGAGTGTGTACCACCTTTAAGGTAAATCCATCCCAAATTGGTGGTTAGCTAAAGTGATGGCCATTTGACATTCCTGGCATTCCAGCACAACTCTGACATATGATGGGACCAGTTTATTAGCATTGGCTAATTTTGGTAGGTGAGCCCTGGAAGGGGGCTGGGGGGGGGTGGGGACAGTCCTTGGGAGAGATGCTAAGGGCTTGATTGACTAGGAAGATTCTTCCCCCTGGAGCCTGAAAGTGGTTTAGCTGGATGGGGAGGTCAGATGACAGTGGGGAGGAGCAAACCAGAAATACTACTACTAATGTTGTTGATGATGATAATAATGTTAATAATAATGTCAATCTCTTGAGGGCTTTCTATGTGTTAGATACTGGGTTGTATTACTTTATGTGCATTACCTTATTTCATCTTTGCAACAACCTGAGGTAGGTACTATTATGGACACCTGAAATCAAGAGTTTTACAATTTCCATTCTATGGTGGGGGAAATTGAAGTTTAGAAAGGTAAAGTAAGTTATTTAAGATCACCTTAATTTATTTACGATTCATTGGTCCAAACTCTTAACCACCATACTTACATAGCCAGTGAGCTTTGGATCCAAGGGATAAAGTAAGGATAGAAGAGGAGATTGCCTTTTGAAGGGAATGATTGACAAAGGCTACAGAGGGACTGTGTGTAGTCCCAGGTCTGGTGGTTCAGGATTCTACTTAAATGAGGAGACAGAGCACCTCAGGGTGGTTCTCCTGGTTGGTGCCAAGCATCAATGATTCCAGGCCAGGGCCACATTCTGTCCTTAAATCATCTCTTCACTGTCTTCTTCCTAATTTTAAGGCCACGCTATTATATAACTTGGATGTAACAGCCAAAGATAATTTTCTGCTTGAAACAATCATATTTTATGCTCGGGAGGTTTGACTGAGTAAAAGACTTCTTTCTTCAAGTAAGCATTTTATTCTGTTAAGTGTACAAAGTCCTTTCAGAAACGTCCTTGCAGATGATGAAATCAACCCCTATCCCTAAGAGAGGGATCCTTAAGGCTTCCCAGACCTTGCAAGAAAATCGTGCACCCCCCAGCATTAAATTCATTTAGATTCCCATCAGAGCTTTGTAAGGCAGTTTATACGAAGTGTCTTTTATTTTGGACTTAGTTCCTCTGTAACAAATGAGTCATTGATTTTCAAAAAAATTTTAAATGTATCCAGAACCTTTTTTTTTTTTGTTGTTTTTGTGTGTGTGTGTTTTTTGTTTTTTTTTTTTTTTTTTTTGGTTTTGGTTTTGAACAGCTTCTCAGAAGCCCAAACCAGAACCCTGTCCTCTTTCCCTGCTGCTTTGCTATAAAGATAACGTTCTCCTATATGGATCACAGTGGTTCCTTTGACAAGAATGAACAACTCTCAACCAGCTAAATTGTTGACCCGGGTGAAAGGGGTGCCTCACAAGCCTTTCTAAAGTGTTGCCCAGCAATTATTTTTTAATGCTCGTGTGCTACTTTCCGGGAGGGGCTGAAAATAACAATAACAATAAAAAAGGAACTTTAGGGACAGTCTCAGTGCTCTTTGTGATTTATGAGGTATTCTGGTCTTGAGTTCCTTTGGAAGCCTTTCCATGTAACTTTAAGTAGGGAAGCCGACTGGAGCCTCACCATAAAACTGTGGTTGGGTACAATAAACCCCTGAGGATTAGTCAAAGACAGATTCACTGGATGCCAAATTCTTTTCTATCATCCAAGAGTGGCCAATGAGACCAAGGGTGGGAGTGAGAATTCACCAGGGTTTTCAACAAAGCATTCCAATAAATTAAAAAACAAACAACCTTTGTTAGAACGAGAGAGTGTTTGCCAATGCTGGCTGGTGAGAGCGCCCTCATGTGTCTCAACATGGTAGTATCATTTTAGGGCTTTCCAAGGGCCTAAAATGCTCTTCTAATGACTACCCCAACACCATCTAATGCATTCTCTTACTTCCCATTTGTTTCCAGAGCCACAGATGAAGTTCCTTCTTCTTTAGGTGTTAGTTGGAATTTCCAGTGTGATGATGATTTTTATCAGAGGCTGTAGGCATAAACCATTTCATTTTCTAGAGTCTGCTTATCGGTATGCCTGCTTAATTAGTGTTCATTTAAATCTCAATTCCTGCCAAAAAGTGAAAATAGCCTAAATGCCCACCATCTGGTGAATCAATGAATAAATTGTGGTAACCCATACAATGGAATACTACTGAGTAATAAATAGAAAAGAATGATTGACATCTGCAAGAACAAAAGGCTACATATCATAAGATTTCATTTAGGTGACATTCTGGAATTTAGATACGTATTAGATCAGTGGTAGCCAAAGAATGGGGGAAAGAGAGTGGGATTGGCTGCAAAGCAGTACGAAGCAATGTTTTGGGGAATCAATAGCATTCTATGTCTTTTTTAAAAAAAACCTTTTTAAGTTTATTTATTTATTTTGAGCAAGCAAGAGAGAGAGAGAGAGAGAGAGAGCGAGCACAAGCGGGGGAGGGGCAGAGAGGGAGAGAGAGAATTCCACACCATCAGCACAGAGCCTGATGCTAGGCTAAAACTCACGACTGTGAGATCATGACCTGAGCCAAAATCAAGAGTCTGACGCTTAACCAACTGAGCCACCCAGGTGCCCCTGTTCTATGTCTTTGATGTTGGTTGTCTGACTGTATACATTAGTCAAGTTCACAGAACTGGCATTGGTGGTATAATGTTGAGTACAGCTCCCAAAACTCATTGAACCATACACTAAAAAAAACAAAAACCAAAAAAACTAAATTTACTACATATAAATTATACCCCAAGAAACCTCGCATAAAAATGTTTAATTCTTAAAAACATCACCATGGACTTCTTCCAAAGTACAAATCCCCAACCCTTCTGGGTTAGCCTCTTGGCCTCCTTTTCTTTGCACATCGGAAAAAGACACCACAGTGATCTCTTGTGGGAGTCTGCAAGTTCCAGCTCAATTCAAAGCCCCAATGGGGCCAGACTGCATTCCAAACGGTCCGCTCCCTGACTCTGCCATTGTGCCTGAGACAGGGTGTGAGTGACACAGAGCCTTCCTGACACTTGGATATTACAAATGAAAACATCAAAGTTATAGGCCAGTGCTAGCCCCGCTACCAAGAAGTAGGAACCTCTTGAGGGCAAATGAGAGCTGGGCTCTGAAGGCAAATTCATTTCATTAGTTTGCTGGCTTCCCTCCATGACAGACAACAATCACTTGTTTCTGGGCAGAAGTTGTGCCTTGTGCAAACTATCCATTAACCACAGGACTGAACCACCCCGGGTAGTGCTCAGTGTCTAATTCTAGAAACCAGTTTTGGTTCGATGGCTCCCAAAATGTTCTTCCGATCCTCATCCTCAACAATGGTGACCTATGAAATGCTAATCCCATGCTGGTGGTTCTTAAATTTTACTGGGCCTACTCACCCCATTGCTAAGAGAGTAAATCTTAAGTGTTCTCACCACACCCATACACATAAAGGGTAACTATGTGAGATGATGGATGTGTGAATTTGATTATAGTAATCATTTCACAATATATATGTATATATTAAATCGGGTTATAGACCTTAAAAAGATCACATTGTACAACCTAAATTTATGCAACTTTTTTAAGTGTTTTTTTTTTTTTTTTTTTGAGAGAGAGAGAGAGGGTATGTGTATGGGAGGGACAGAGAGACAGAGAGAGAGAGAGAGAGAGAGAGAGAGAGAGAGAGAGAATCCCAAGCAGGCTTCACACTGTCAGTGCGGAGCCCATTGCAGGTCTTGAACCCACAAACTGTGAGATCATGACTTGAGCCGAAACCGAAAGTTGGATGCTCAACTGACTGAGCTACCCAGGCACCCCTAAATATATACAATTTTCATCTTCCAGTCATACCTCAATGAAGTTGGGGGAAAAAAATCACCTAAGGGGTATGCTTTCTAAATGCCAGTTCCCAGCCCCCTATTCATACTTGAGATTCTAGCGTAATAGGTCTGGGATTGATCCCTGGACACTGGATTTTTAATAAGCACCTTGGATGATCCAGATCTAGGAAATGTAAGGACCGCATTTTAGGAAGTGATGACTCAGACTTAGAAAAATTCTCAAATATAGACTGAGCAATTTATTCATGGAAATGTTTGACCTACCAATGGTTTCAACACAGTGATTAAGAGTAGGGCTCTGGAGTGGGGTTCCTGGGTTTAAAGCCCACCTCTACCCATTGTTACCATTGGCCTTACATTACTCTAACTCTCCACAGTGTGTATGAGAGGGGGAAAGATCAAATGAGTTAACACTAATAAAGCACTCAGAATAGTGCCAGTAAGCATTAGATAAACTTCAATTATAATTCTGTCCCGATCAATAGAGATGGAGGGGAATGTTGCAAACCATGAACAAAAAGAGTTACTTCAAAGAGCTTTTCTTTTAAAGCTGGGATATCTCCAAATACCTCAAGCGGTAGAGGGAAATGTGAACTACCTTATGTATGCCAACTTTCCTACATTCCTAATTTCTTTGCCCTGCTTAAAATATTAAAAATAAAAGCTGCCAAAGAGTAGCTGAACTTAGCAGCACTCTTCCTCTTTGACTGATTAAGGAGCTTAATACAACTCTCATATATTAGCTTGTTCATCTTTACAAGTCATATATAATCTTTGGTGATTCTTAAACAGAGAGGTAAATCAGAATCATGTGTAGAGCTCTTGAAAGATAATAGATTTCGACTCGGTAGAAATTGGGGCAGGGCTCAGGGAATCTGAATATCTAAAAAGCTCTCTCCTTGATTTGGCTATACATTCCAAGTAGAGAACTCTTCTTACAGGAAAAGCCTAGGATAATCCCCCTTGTTTTATAGTTTAAGAAACAGAGACAGAGCATGTTAAATATCGTGCCAGCTTCACTCAGCAAATCATTTACAGAGACAGAAGTTGAATTTGGTAATTCTAAGGCCAATAGCCTCTTCATTACAAATTATACTGTAGACGCTACTTGTGTAGGGTAGGATAAGGATAGTAAATTTACATTCCCTCATTTGCTTATGAAATAATACTCTGATCTGAATTCACCGAAACTTTAAATTAGAACTGCTGATCTAGGATTCTGAATTCCATTGATTCCACCTTTTACCCTCTTACCCACATGCCTGCATTTACTAATTATCCCCATTAAATCCCTGGAAGTGTAAAGGAGAGTCAGCTTACATGGAGCCCGAATGAAATCCCTACTGGAAATATGATCATGAACTTGAGGATTCTTTCTTCTAGAGGCTGAAGGCAGTGGCGTTTAGTGGCTTCCACTCTGGATTGAGGTTTTTGTAGATTCCCTCTTCATTTTGAGACATATGAGTGACCTCTAAAAGTCCCTCAGAAACCATTTTCTTTAATGCATTATCAGAGAAGGAAATCTGTCAAATTAAAATCTGCGGGCGGAAGGGGGGCGGCCACCAATCAAGTGAAATCATTCTGTTGAACTTGAGCCAGGGAACCAAACTGGGGCAGTATCATTTCACTAACAAAATGGCCCGGCGGGCTGGAATCCCTGCCTGCAGACCTTCACACATCACCAACCCCTTGCTAATAAAACAGACCCTTTGATTGAGTTACTTCTTGGCACCCACTGACTGCTTTCCTTTCAGATTTGCTGTTGTCCATATTTCAATATCCCGCTTTTGCATTCTCCTCCTGCTCTTGTTAAAATACTGTTTCTTTTCTTAAAAAAAAAGATCTCTTTTAATCAGATAGCTCCTGCTGGCATGAGCTGTCAGAGGTATTCATTTCAGTGGACTCTGGCCTTATGCTGCATTACCTTGGCAACAAGATTTAGAGGCAAAGGCCCTGCCTTGAACTTGTCAGAGTCTCCAAGACATGAACTCAGCACATATTACTCTCAAGCATATCAAGTTGTCATGCCAACCACTAACAATAAAACCCATCTCTCCCTTCTAGGGTTTTAATTCAATAACTTTCTGGATTGGCTCCTCCTGTAATTCAATTGGTCTGAAAATGTAATATGTGAATGTGTGTGCACGTGCATGTGTGCGTTTAACCAGTCACTAATGGCCTTCCACTAAGTGACTGGAGATCAGAAATATAATTTAGGTCAAAAGTTCATCCAAACGCAAAGAAAAAAAACAGTAAACAGTGCCGGATTAACACAAGAAGCCTGTAATTTTGGAAATCCTGACAAAGAGGCAACTAAATGTAATCTCAAGGGCCGACTTCTACCCTCAGATGTGACTTCCACTGCCATAGCTCTCCAGCATGCCTGATACCCAGGGTAGCCGCACCCCCATATGTATTTAGAACTCCTTTAATTGGTTTTGAATACATAAGTAACGTCAATTTCTTAAAAGCACTACTATCTTTATACTTACATTTCATTTTCCTTTAACCCGGAAGGCTTTGTGGGAACCTGTCTCCTTAGAAAGTTCCTTAATCCTCAAAGAACACTTAGACAAGGCATTGCATGGATCTGGGGGCTAGAAGTAACTGAGGGTCAAGGTTTCTCAAACTTACTTGTTTCCATGCTTTCTTATCCTTGTGCCAACTCATTATTTTCACCTTTTAACTGACTTATTTAAGTGCATACATTTAGAAGGGTAACCTTATGTCATGGACCTGATATTCTGCTTATTTTAGATTCTCTGCCACTGAAGACATGGTTATTTCTTAGTTTTCAATAACTAACACATAGAGGGTTGACGACGTGCTAGGCATCATTGGAAATACTTTTCACATACTAGCTCATTTAATCCTGACCACAACCACCATAACCCATTGAAGCAGGTAACTGTTTTTACCATCTCAGTTTTATAGAGGCAGAAAAGAAGACCCAGAGAAGTTGGGCAGCGTGTGTACAGCTCCACAGCTAGTAAATGTCAGGGCTGAGGTTCGAACCTAGCAGTCTGGTTCCAGAGTCTCACTTCCATATCCTGCTTCGCTGGACTCTGGGTGATGGTTTGAGCCTTTTTGCAGTTTTATGTAAGAAGCATCGATTGCCTAAAATTGCCAACTTCTTGGTGTGCCTGAATGGCTCAGTTGGTTGGGTGTGTGACTTGGGCTCAGGTCATGATCTCACAGTTTGTGAGTTCGAGCCCTGCATCAGGCTCTGTGCTGAGAGCTCAGAGCCTGGATCCTGCTTCGGATTCTGTGTCTCCCTTTCTCTCTGCCCCTCCCTTGCTCTCTCTCTCTCTCTCAAAAACAAATAAACATTTAAAAAAATAAACAAAATCACAAACTTCTTGAAGACAGGGACCATATCTAACACGTCTATATTTTCAGTATCTAGGTGAATGTTTTTTACATAACGGTTATTCAGAAATATGGTTAGGTTGTTCAAAAGTGATCTAAGAGAATCCTAGAATATCAAATCCAAGGTCACTTTGAAAATGTAGTTTTGTTTAAGTTGGAACAATAGAGGCTATCATCACCACCACCCACAGGTACACAAGGTCTTCTAGAGACCAGGCTCTTTGAGAACAGAGGCCATGATTCATGGTATGATGGATATTCCCCACTGACCCTACCGGAGATACTTTGTATCCTTTGCCACTATGCTTTGTCCAGGGCACATGACTTATAGACTGCACCAACTAGCTTGCCCTCTGTCTTTGTGTTGGTTGGGAGGCACTGGCAGAGGAATGAAGGAAAAGTGGGGGTATTTATCCCCTAGTTCATTCCTTGCCAAAGCACGCTTTGGTAATGTTTGTTTCCCTTTGCTTTGCTACCAAAGACCACTGGTTCTGTTGAGCAGCTCTTGCTGGGATGGTAATAGGTTTCGGCTAGCGCTAGTGTGCTTCCCTATTCTTTCTTGGTATCCTATAACTGATCAATATTTTATCAATAGTCCCTCCAACAAATATATCATTTGTCTCCTCACGGGATTCTGGCTCTTACCCCAGTAAGAGCACTTACATCTGGCCCAGTGCTTCTCACATGAGAATCAGCTACAGATCTTGTTAAAATGCAGATTCCGGTTCAGACGACTGAGGGGAGGGAGTTGAAATTCAGCATGTCGAACAAGCCCCCAAGTAAGTGGATGCTTCACAGGCCACACTTTCAGTAGCAGACATCAAGTAGGTGGCCTGTAGTTGTCTGATAGGTATCTTAAGTTGAATGCAAGAATGACTAAATGAATGGCTTGGATGCAGTATGGCATTTGTCAGTACGGGTGAAGGAAGCCATGCCCTTCCCACAACTATCTTGTAGCGTCGTACCCCTGAGGTCCCAGTGTGGCTGCAGGAGACCCACTGAATCACACCGCGAAGCTCATGGCTGGCCGGACATCCTTATTGCTGTCCTTCTCATTCCCACAGCTACCCTGGTGATCCTCCTCATCCGTTGTGAATAGTGCTTATGAAAAACAGCAACGACCACAACTAACCTGCAAGCAATTGAGTTCACCCAGGTGAATATTTTTTTCTTCAGAGATAAAAGCGAAACTGACTTATTTTCAACATCAGAATTGATCCCCCCAAGGGACAATTCTTGCTGAGTGAAAGATGGTGGAGAAATGCATAGTTTGCCAAACAGTGAGTCTTATTTGCTCAGATTCTGCATAGTCTTGTACAAACAGGTTCCATAGACAAAGGCAAAGTCAAACTCTAAGAGATCACTCAAAATAAGACCCAGCTCAAAGCAAAATATACTTAACTGTGCCTTTAGGCAGATCAAGCTGTCAGGAGATATGAATTCCCTTTTACATTTAGCTTAGCGACACACACTTTTTGAACACTTACTAAGTTCCCAACACTGTATCTCTTGGTAGGCCATGAGGGTGTGCACAGTAAAATCTTAGGAATTTCAGATCTGAATAAGGTGAATATTGTGATAATTCCAGCAGATGCTAATCTGCCTTTGACTATTTCGCTGATGATGCAAAAGGATTTACTATGCCAGTTAATAGGTCAGTAGGTTTGCAAAACAGCTGCTTAAGAGAAAAAGTGATTTTCAGGAACTGTCAAGAATTTTAGAAAGGCACATTTAGGTTTTGGCCATGGAGTCACTGATTGATTAACAATGTTGACGGTTGTGCCAATTAAAAACGTTCTTCTAAGTGCAGTATGACAGGGACACCTGGGTGGCTCAGTTGGCCGGACAACCGACTTCGGCTCAGGTCATGATCTCACGGTCTGTGAGTTTGAGTCCCTCATCAGGCTCTGTGCTGACAGCTCTGAGCCCAGAGCCTGCTTCGGATTCTGTGTCTCCCTCTCTCTCTGCCCCTCCCCCTCTCATGCCTCTGTCTCTCTCTCTCTCTCTCTCTCTCTCTCTCAAAAGTAAATAAACATTAAAAATTTTTTTAAAAATGCAATATGCCATCCTAGATTATATCCTGGAATAGGAGACTGTGAAATATGAATAAAGTGTCAAGTTTTATAGTATTAGTAATGGTAACAGTAATAGTTTATAGTAATAGAGACGTACCGGCGTGAGCCTCTTCGTTCTGGCAGATGTACCACAAGAGTGTAAATCTGGGTGAAGAGTATTTGGGGACTCTGTGGACTATCTTTGCAACCTTTCCATGAATGTAAAATGATTCCCCAAAATGTAAAGTTTATTAAAAAAAATCTTGCACGCTAACAAAGTCTGATTCTCCAAGAACTCTCAGCAGCAGCAATAAAAACTATTTATTGAAACCATTCTCTGGGGGCCCCTGGGTGGCTCAGTTGGTTAAGCGTCCGACTTCAGCTCAGGTCACGATCTCGCGGTCCGTGAGTTTGAGCCCCGCGTCAGGCTCTGGGCTGATGGTTCAGAGCCTGGAGCCTGTTTCCAATTCTGTGTCTCCCTCTCTCTCTGCCCCTCCCCCGTTCATGCTCTGTCTCTCTCTGTCTCAAAAATAAATAAATAAATAAATAAATAAATAAATAAATAAATTCTGCAAAAGAAACCATTCTCTGTTCGCAAAATGCCAAGTGCCCTACACATGTGCTCACAACAATGTTCTGAAGTAGGTATGGTGAGTTAGTCTCATTTTACAGATAAGGAAAACGTGGTTCGCAGAGTGATTAAGCAACTTCCCAAAGACACACAGATAAAAACTGATGGGGTCAGGATGTGACAAGGTTTGGCTAATCCCAAAGCCTGGACGTTCGGCAACCCCACAGCTGTGTTGCCTCTCCTAGTTTGAGTTTCTCTGTAGAAAAGAGAGTTATCATTGAATTCACATCGACACTGATCTTTCATTTGAGCTGATGAAACGTGAACCCACTTATTTTGTACTGTACCTTTAAGTAAACCAGAGTATTGTTTTGAAAGTAACCAAGTTTAACATGTGGTCAAGTTCCCCACCTTTCTGCTTTGTTAAATTGGGCTCTAATTTTCTTGCAGGAGGGAGGAGGGAGGAGGGAGGAGAGGCTGGGAGAGGCATCTATTCCAAAGAGCTTGGAATGCTCTCAGAGCTAAGCCACTGGCCCTTTCCTCTTGGCTCCTGTCTTCCTTTGCCCATCACGCGCTCACCTTGGGATGATGGGCCTCTTGCCCAGCACTTCCCAGTCGGGCTTTAGCCACGGATGGCTTACTTAGAAACGGGAAAAAGGTAGCATACCATGGCATGATATGTGGTTCAGGGTGAAGAATGCCAGATCCGTATGCAGAGAGAACTGGCTCCCTTAAGACAGTTACTGGAGAGGCCTCAGAACAGTCTGTCCCCAAATATCACTCTGACTGGGTTCAGCAAGGTGCCTGTGATCAACAAATTCATGTTCAATGCAGTGTGCCCTTTGTGATGGGCACATTTTTCTCATGGCACCTCACGGTTTTGCTCAGGTACACCTGTTGGCACATTCCTGGGGTCTCTGCATCCCAGCTGGAGCTTGGCCTGGTTTAATCCAACTTTCACTGATTTGTGAAGGGACAAAAATGATTATACACCACAGTTCCCGCCACTGTCCCCCTCTTGACAGTCAGAGAGGATTGTGTTTTTGTGAATCATTCTGTCCTTTAAGAATTCTGTCATTGCCAGATGAATAGTTCTTTGGGCTTTCCTGGTACAGAATCAGAAGGGAAAGAGGAGAGGAGGAAGAGGCATATTAACCATTCAGAAGGGTTTTGGAGAAGATTGCAGGGTGGGAGCCATTTTAGTTAAAGAAACACAAAAACACGGTGAAGTTCATAAAGAAAGAAGTGGAACTTAAAGAAATATCACCCTGCACTATTTTTCCCTTCTTGGTGTTCAGAAAAATGCAGATAAAGGACCATCTGAAATGGATTAAAGACTTGAACATAAGGCCTGAAACCATAAAACTCCTGGAAGAAAACATAGGGGTAAGCCCCTTGACATTGGCCTTGGCAGTGACTTTTTGGATTTGACACTAAGAGCAAAGGCAGCAAAAGCAAAAATAAACAAGTGGAAGTACATAAACTAAAAAGTGTTTTCACAGTAAAGATGATCAATAAAATGAAAAGACAGCCTATTGAAAGGGAGAAAATATTTGCAAATTATATATATCTGATAAGGAGCTAATATGTAAAGAGGGGCGCCTGGGTGGCTCAGTCGGCTAAGTGTCCAACTTCGGCCTCGGGTCATGATCTCACGGTCTGTGAGTTTGAGCCCCGCGTCGGGCTCTGTGCTGACAGCTCAGAGCCTGGAGCCTGTTTCAGATTCTGTGTCTCCCTCTCTCTGCCCCTCCCTTGTTCATGCTCTGTCTCTCTCTGTGTCTCAAAAATAAATAAACGTTAAAAAAAATTTTTTTTTAAATATGTAAAGAACTCATGCAACTCAATAGCAAAAACCTAAAAATTCCAATTTAAAAGTGGGCTGAGGTACAAAGTAGACATTTTTCTGAAGAAGACATCCAAATAGCAAGAGACACATGAAAAGATGCTCAATATCACTCATCATCAGAGAAATAGAAATCAAAACACACATATATCTCCACACAATGAGATATCACCTCACGCCTGTTAGAATGGCTGTCATCAAAAAGACAAGACACCTCCTGGTAGGAGGTGTGCCAGGTGGAAAACAGTAAGGAGTTTCCTCGAAAAAAAAAAAAAAAAATATATATATATATATAACTAGTATATAATCCAGCAATCCCTTTTATGGACACATATCTAAAGGAAATGACATCACTGTCTAGAAAAGATATCTGCACCCCTATGCCCATTGCATTATTGTTTTTGGTGGCCAAGACGTGGAAACAACTAAGTGTCTTTCAATGAACAAGTGGATAAAAAAAGTACTATATATATACACACACACATACACACACATACATGCATAAATACCATTCACAATGGAATATTATTCAGCCATAAAAAGGAAGGAAATGTTGCCATTTGTGAGAACATGGATGGACTTCTATGGCATTGTGTTAAGTGAGATAAGTCAGACAGAGAAAAGAAGTACTGTACATTCTTACTTGTATGTGGAATTTAAAGGAACTGAACTCATAGATACAGAGAACAGATTGGTGGTTGCCAGAGGTAGAGGTTGGGAAGTAGGGGAAATGGGTGAACGTGGTTCAAAGGTATAAACTTCCAATTGTAAGATAAGTAAGTTCTGCGGATGTAATGTTCAGTGTGGTGATTGTAATTAACAATACCCTATTGTATATTTGAAAGTTGGTAAGAGATGAGATCTTAACAGTTCTCATCATGAGAAAAAAAATATAATTATGTGAGGTGGTAGATATTAAGTAAAGTTATTGCAGTGATCATTTTGGAATATAGATATATGTCAAATAATTATGTCTCATGCTATAAACTAATACAAAGTTATGTGTCCATTATAGCTCAACAAACTGGGAAAAAAAATTCTGAAAAAGCATAACTTTGGGGTGATGGCTTTCTGAAAATTCTTAGCAATCCAAAGCTTGGAGACCTTAACCTATGACTTGGCCTTTCCCAGAAACAACAGTTCATTGGATGACAGTGAACAAAAGACACAAAGGAACCAAACACACTGAGAGATGTGGCATTGAACACCAATAGCTGCTAACAGCACACAAAAAAAGAGAAAAGTAACCATTAAGTCCCTGCTGATGGAAGCAATGCTATGAAATAGTCTTGACGTACATGCCCCAACCCCCCACCCCCCAAAATCAAACCTGGATCTAACCAAGCCTTCAGATGTAATTTCCAATTTTTAGGAAATACAGGAATTAGGAAGGAAGGAGAGGAGTATGTTCCCCTATGCCTCAGCAATGCAATCAGCAAAATCCAGACTGAAGGAAACTCTGAAGGGAAGAAAGATGTTTCTTTGATAAACAAATTGCAAGGGAGAAAAATAGAAATGGAGGGAGATGCTATTGATTTTTCGAGAAAACCTATAACAACGTATGGATCTTATCTGGATTTTGACTCAAATCATCTGTTACAAGAAAGTATGACATCCATGAGACCATTGGCCATTTGAACAATTACTGGCTATTTGATGATGTTAAGGGATTACATGCTGAAATACTTAGAGATGAAATGATATGATATATTTGTTTCAAAAATATGGAGGGGAAATGCAGGAATATGCAAGAAAATTGGCCATGAATTGATAGTTCATTATGCTGTCTTTCTACTTAGTATATGTTTGAAATTCTCCATAAAAAACCAATCAAACAGGGGTGCCTGAGTGGCTCAGTTGGTTGAGAGTCCGACTTCGGCTCAGGTCGTGATCTCGTAGCCAGTGAGTTCGAGCCCCGCGTCGGGCTCTGTGCTGACAGCTCAGAGCCTGGAGACTGTTTCAGATTCTGTGTCTCCCTCCCTCTCTGACCCTCCCCCGTTCAAACGCTGTCTCTCTCTTTGTCTCAAAAATAAACGTTTAAAAAACAACCCAATCAAGCAAAAAATGAGAAGGGGTGCCTGGGTGGCTCAGTCGGTTGAGTGTCCGACTTCGGCTCAGGTCATGATCTCATGGCTCGTGAGTTCGAGCCCCGCGTCGGGCTCTGTGCTGACAGCTCAAGAGCCTGGAGCCTGCTTCTGCTTCTGTGTCTCCCTCTCTCTCTGCTCCTAACCCACTCATATTCTGTCTCTGTCTCTCTCAAAAATAAATAAACATTAAAAAATTTTTTTAAATCAAAAAATGAGAAAAGAACAGATGCATTGCTTCTGTCATCGTTGTTTAAAAAGAATCTTACAATAGCTCACTTTTCCAGACTGCATAGGCCACTTCTTAAAACTTATTATTTCTTAATGTTTAATTATTTTTGAGAAAGAGGCAGGGGTGCAGAGAGAGAGGAAGACACAGAATCTGAAGCAGGCTCCAGGCTCTGAGCTGTCAGCACAGAGCCTGACGTGGGGCTCAATCCCATGAACTGTGAGATCATGACCTGAGCCAAAGTTGGACCCTCAACCAACTGAGCCACACAAGGTGCCCCTTAAAACTTACTTCAATAGCACTTATCTAACTTTTGGTCTTTTCCCAGTGGACTCACAGAAGGGATCCACTTTCCATTTCTTCCTATTTATAGGTAGGATTTGGATGGGCATAAAAAGAAAAGAAATGTCACTCCACACTGTTTCTCCCTCCCAGGTATTCAGAAAATGCCAACAAAGGACCAGAGGGCTGAATTTTCTTTTTGGTTACCAGGCAGTATTTCTTTGTCCAAGACCTTGCCTGCTGTGAGACTGGACCACATAATGGTGCCCAGCTTCAACAACCATGCATGCTCACCACCTACCTCCTTTTCTCCCTAGCAGCCACTGCTCCCCTCTTGCTGGGTCTGGTTTCTGCTGGTAACACTCTGCTGAGTTCTGCCTGAGTCTTCATTGATCTCCCAACTGCCAAAGTCAATGCACCCTTGCAGCCCCTCCTTGGTGCTTTCTATTCATCATTTATTTAATCCTCACAACTTCGGGAGGGAGGTTTCATTTCCCATCCTATCCTCAGTTTGGCCAAATGAGGAAACTGACTCAGAGACCTTAGTAACTTATCCAAATTCTTTGAGCTAGGAAAGGACAGAAGTAGGACTTTAGCCCAAAACTACTGAATTATGAAATGTTTCTTTTTCTTCCTATTTAATAAATAGTTTAATGAATCATTATTACATCAATCTTTTATTATAAAATGTTGTGTTATAATACCATAATTATTAAATTATTATTTTTATTACTATTATGCCAGTGGCTTCAGTTTTCAGGTTTCATAGCTAGAAAAAAATTTAAAATATTTTGGGGCTCCAGTATAAGACTGCTAAATATGTGTGTGTGTGTGTGTGTGTGTGTGTGTGTGTGTGTGTGTAATCTTCAGGGCATTTTATTTTATTTATTTTATTTTTTTTTCAGGGCATTTTAAAAATGCTCAGCTATAATATGTCATCACTATCATTTAATTTCAAAAAAAAAATTCTCCAAAGGTACTGATATGGAAGTATTACTTAACCAACATGGTTAAGTAATAAAAGCAAGATGCAGGATGCTACCTGCTGTATCAAAAGTGAATCTCTACAAAAATGATCTGTATTTGCTTGTGCATGCATAGAGCATTTCTTATTTTTTTATTTTTTATTTTTTTAAAGTTGATTTATTTTGAAAGAGAGAAAGAGACAGAACGTGAGCAAGTATGTGTCATGACCTGAGCCAAAATCATGAGTCAGACGCTTAACCGACCGAGCCACCCAGGTGGCCCGCATAGATAGCATTTCTTCAAGATATAAAGAAACCTGTAACAGCAGCTGCTTCTGGGTTTGGGAACCAGAACTTTGGGTAGAAGGAGACATCCCACATGGCCAATATGTACATTTTGAATTTTGTGCAAGGGACATTATGTATTAATATTCCAAAAATAAATAAATAAACACATAGAAATTAAGTCTCTCAAAGAAAACACATTGTTTGTGCCTCCCCCCCTTCATATCTTGAAATCCTAACCCCTAAAGGTGATGGCATTAGGAGATGGGGCCTTTGGAGGTGCTTAAGTCATGAGAGTGAAGCCCTCAAGAATGGGATTAATGTTTTATCAAAGAGACTCCCTTGAGATCTCTAGCTTCTTCCCCCATGTGAGGAAATAGGGAGAAGGCACTGGCTCTGAATGAAGAAGTGAGACTCTCACCAGAAGCATACCATGCTGACACCTTGATTCCAGACTTTTCAGCCTCCAGAACTGGGCTCAATAAATTCCTGTTGTTGAGAAGCTACTCAGTCTGTGGTATTTTGTTACAGCAGCCCAGAGGAAGACAAATATTTTAACATCTCTAGAAAGATATGGCTAACATAATCACAAAATAATTTCAACAAATTTAACCTTACCTTTATTTTTCTCCTTTTGACACGGTTTGGTGAAAACAGTAGCCTTTGGGCTCACCTTCCAGTTCCCACTGTCCACTCCCTGGAAACGTATGGATGTGATGTCCTTGAAGCTTTCCTGTATCTACACTACTTTTGGAGGTCTCTTGTAGGTGCCCAAATTTCAAAACAATTTTCTCGGCGTTAGAGGATAAATAGGGGACTTGGACCCGGCTTCATTTGAACAGTTCTCATGCTGCTGCAAGTTCTTGAACTTGACTGCACTTCAGAATCACCTGGGTGGTTGGCTAGAATAGCACCTTCCTAGAGACTGTGTCTTAAGGTAGAGCTGGAAATCTGGATTCTAAATAGGCATCCCGGGGATTCTGATGCACCAGGAACCACTATTTGAGAAAAGAAATAGCCCAGACTGCGTGCCCTTATGGACAGAGGATGATGACTGAGTTTTAATACTAATTCAAGCTTTTCCTAAAAATAAGAAAGAGCAGAGGCCCTCGGATCAGTGACAGTCAAAAGTCAAACAGAACAATTGCCCTCCCCTGCTACGCCAGAGGTCAAACAGGATGTGTCTCAGATGGAGTCGGCTGATGCAAACAGGATCTGGAGAGAAATAGCAATTTTTCCTTTTCACTCTGAACCTCCATCTGACCAGCTCCGGAAACAGTCCTGATTAGAGCATAATTGATTTGGACTTGTCGAGCGGAGCAGCCGGGCCTGCACGCGGCCTTCCCGTGCCGTGCAAGCTGTACAGGATCATCTGACTCTTCACTGCATTAAAAACAATATGATATGGCATGTGCTGCGTTTCTAACAACGTTTGCAAGCTAAGTAAGATTATGTAGTCAATGAGTGTGCCAACCGTACTTTAAAGAAACAGCAGGGCATTTCTATCCAGAACCCAATGGTAGCAAACAAACTCAAGGCATTTTAGTTGCATAAATACTAACTCTGGTCACACAGGGTTTGGGGTCTTTTGCTGGTCAGGAAACGGTCAAGTATTACTTTCAAAGATGAATCAGTTCTGTTTAAACAAGGCGTTCTAAATACTTTTCTTTTTTCTTTTTTTTTCCCCCATTGCATGCATCATAGAGTTACTATAATTCAAATTAATTGGGGATTGAAAAGACAAACCAAATAAACAACAACACCAAAAAAACTCCATGGTACCAGAAGGCTGGGAGGAAATGAGTTGAGTCAGGGAAGAATTCCCGTGGGGATTTTTTGGTCAGTGTGTTAGGCTCCTTACTTTCAAGAAGTTGTTTCCTCTTTTTTGCCCCAGTCTGTCAAGACCCTATTGAACTGCAGATGGGCCAACAGCCAACCAAGTGATAACTGCTATTCTGTAGCATCTCTTAGATCCACACTACAAATTCTACTCCTTGAATTTACCATTTCCTAAGATTAAGTTTACAGAATCCAGTCATCCAGGAAAGTGAGAATACCGTAGTACGATATGCATGTTACCCGTGAATTTGCAGGACGGCATAGGCATTCTGCAGTGAGATACTCAGAGATATGTTTATTTCATAGCTTCAAATGGAGTTTAATTTTGTCAGTGTACCTTTTCATTTTGTTTTATGTAGACCCGTAACCAATGTCCTTATGCTTAAAAAAAAAAAAAAAAAAAAAAAAAACAACATATTCTATTAGATCTTAGTTTGGATTTTTTTATGATACAAAATAAGTATGTCTTTGACCACTTTTTAAAAAAAGTTTCTTTATTTTTCAGAGAGAGAGAGCACGTGCGATCAGGAGAGGGGCAGAGAGACAGAAATACACAGAATCAGAAGCAGGTTCCCGGCTCTGAGCTGTCAGCACAGAACCTGACGCGGGGCTCGAACTCAAAAACCATGAGATCATGACCTGAGCCAAAGTCGGACACTGAACCAACTGAGCCACCCAAGAACCCCTGTCTTTCAGCCTTTATTTACATCTTTGGATGATGGGAAATTTCGGGAATCATATATAAAAGAAGAGAAAATAATATAATGCTTTCCAAGTTCAAACAATTATCAATTTTATGGCTAATCCCCAGCTCCATTCCTGGATTATTTTGAAGCAAATCCACATCGTATCATTTCATCTGTAAATGTTTAGTATGTAGTTTTAAAAGATAAAGATCCTTTTAAAAACAAACACAATACCATTATCAGACTTTAAAAACGAACGTCACTCTTTAATATCAAATAGTACTATCAAATAGTCTTCTGATTTGTAAGCAGTTATCTTACAGATTTAATCATACTGATGAAAATCTAACAACTCCTGCATTGCTACTGGAGCTGTGTGATCGCCCCCCCCCCCCCAACGCCCCAAGGCAGGGATGCTTCAGAATCTGATGCACAAAAGTTCTTTCAAGGACTTGAGATTGAACTCATGTGTCAAAACCTCCCCGGCTGTGGAGACCGGGTTGGATTCTCCAGCGCTGTTGACTTTGGTCTGGATGTTTATCCATTCATTTTTCAGACCTCCAGTCGCTTGTTTATCTTGGCCATCCCTTTCCAGCCGGAGACTTCCCACACCCTGCCATCTGGCACCCTCTCTGGTTTCATTCCCACAGCCCCAGCCCTGAGCAGAAACTCAGCGGAAGTCCAGATTCCGCAAAAGGTCCCAAGTGCTAGGCCCGTGCTTCTGTACCCTAGTCCGCCTGCATGAAAGAAGGGGCAAAAGGCATTTCTGGAGAGCATTCTCAAGGTTCATTACCAAAAGAGTACAACTCTTTATTATCAGTTGATAGAGTCATAGTCAATACATATCTCAGTGCCTTGGTTATCTCATTTTGATAAGCTTAGAAATCAAGATAGAATGGTACCTGGTGGTTCCTTTTTAAAAAAATTCATTCTATCACTGAATATTAAACTTGTGTCCTTATATCTATAAATCGCTATGGTCAAGAGAGCAAATATTTTAGTGATGGGGACTTACAATTTCATTAGATTAACAGCATTTTTGATGGTAAAGAAAATTTTTAGTTAATCCCATGCAAACTGAAGCAGTTGGGTTGCTGATTTCTGGCAAATAAGTCTACTCACCATTTCCTAAAATTGCCTCCCACTTTCCTCCTCTCTTGGGAATTGTCCCTGGCTCCTCAAATTGATCAGTCCTTGAAGACTCTATTGACAACCCAGGCCAAAGAGCTCTCCTTTCCAGGCTTCAACAAGAGTGACACTCTCTCCACCACCAAGATGTCTTCAACAATACCTGAAAACTTAACTGTGTGCTGGGCATTGTGCTTTGCCCTTCATGTATTATCTTATTTACCTCCCGTGTATTTTCTCAATTAAACCGTTACAGGAGTAAAGAAATCATTTTACAAATGAGGAACATCAGGAAAGATAAGGTAAACATCCAGTATCACGGGAACGGTAAATGACAGAACTGGGTTATATGGCTTAGAGGACCTTCCCTTGATTTTTAACCCTTGCTTTAAAAAAAAAAAATCATATTCCACTTTGTGCTACCCACAATATGCTTGTGTATATATGTCCTCTCCTTGACATTGTCTATGTATTTAGCACAGTATCTGGCAAATGTAGGTGCTTGATGCTTGATCAATGTTAGTTGTTATTATTGTTGTTATTACCAACAATTATTTACCATGTGGTCTAGAACGTTCTCACTTCCATGCTGAGAGCTGCTGGAGCTGCAGAAGTAAGACTGTCTGGCCTTATATTGTCGCCAGATGTAGCAAACAAAAATATGGATGCAATACTTGGGACATACTTATACTAAGAAGGTATTTGTCGCTTCTCTGAAATTCAAATTTAACTGGGCAGCCTGTATTTTATCTGGCAATCCTAGCTGAGGGGCTTAAGAGCAATCATGAACAATGACCACAGCACTATGGAGCAAGAAGAGTGCTCCCTGCTAAGCCATCTGGTGCTGATTAGCGGTGTTGCAGGAGTTCTGGGAAGGGAGGGCTCAGTGGGTGCTGGGCAGCCAGAGAGGGCTTCATGGAGGAGATGGGGTTCTTAAATCAGGCAGACTGGGGATTTTAAAGGCTTCTAGAAAAGCCAGAGAAAGGATTAATGGAAGCAGCAATAGACCATGTGGCTTTGAAAATGTGCTTGTTATGGAAATAAATTCAAAGAACAGAATTGGAAGAAAGAAAGGAATACCCCTTTAAGTTGTTTTTGAAAGGATGGAAGACAGTGAATTGTTCACAACATGAATCCCGTTTAGTCCAAACAGCATAGCTCTTACAAGGCCAGAGATGCCCACATTCCTGGTCTCTTGTTAGGTAGGCATAGATCTAAATTCTGAGGCCCACTGGACTCCAGAGAAAAGTGGTTGAGATGTGTTGAGGAATGGAATAAGTCAGAGCTTGGTTGGGGAGAAAAAAAATGGAGCATGACTGCTCTCTTGGAGAGATGCTCCCTCATAAGCAAAGGTGTGACCCTATCCCCTCATGCAGAGACATTAAGTCATAAACATCTGGATGGTGCACTGAACAGGGGCAGAGCATTTAGTCAGTCTTTTGTATCAGGCACTGTAAACACATCATTTAATTTTCATAAGAGTCCTACTTGATGTTGTAATCTCCATTCTATAGAGGAGGAAACAGGTTCGGAAGCTCAGGTAGTCCACTGCAGATGATGCAACTAGCAAGTGGGACAGACAGGGTTCAAATTTGGGGTCTGCTAGGGGCTCCTGGTGGCTTAGTCAGTTAAGCCTCCAACTTCAGCTCAGGTCAGGATGGCACAATCTGTGGATTCGAGCCCCGCGTCGGGCTCTGTGCTGACAGCTCAGAGCGTGGAGCCTGCTTCAGATTCTGTGTCTCCCTCTCTCTCTGACCCTCCCCTGCTCATGCTCTCTCTGTCTCAAAAATAAATAAATGTTAAAAAAAAAAAATTTAAAGAATTGAATCTGCTAGATTTCTTCTTTTTTTTCTTTGCCTTTTCAAGTTTTTATTTTTATACATTTTTTTGTATTAACAAGAAAAGCATAATTACCATGAATTACAAAGGACTAAAGCAGCTCTAGAATAATGAATGAACCACTTCAGCCTGGAAAGCAGATACTCTCGATATCAATGTTATCATACAAGATCATTCAAGTATTTCACATTTCTCTGTCCTTTTAAAAAAATTTTAATGTTTATTTTTGGGAGAGAGACAGAGACAGAGACAGAGACAGAGACAGAGTGCGAGCAGGGGAGGGGCAGAGAGAGAGGGAGACACAGAATCTGAAGCAGATTCCAGGCTCTGAGCTGTCAGCACAGAGCCTGTTGTGGGGCTCGAACCCACAAACCATGAGATCATGACCTGAGCCAAAGTCACATGCTTAACCGACTGAGCCACCCAGGTGTCCCCATTTTTTGTCCTCTTAATTATCCTAGCACATGGTAAAGATAATGTTGTATGAGCATAAGGTAGAACCTTCTCCATAAAGCCAGATGACAAGTTTTCCTCTCCAGGGAGGATTGGGCTATAAGTTCTGATCTTCTTTGCCTCCTTCAGCCATCAATATGGCTGAAGGAGAGGGTAGGGGCTGGAGCCAATAAATCCAGGGACCCTTCCACGCAGGATATACTTTGGGGTCCCACTCAGGAGGGCGCCAGATGATCCAGACTGTCGTACCCAGACTTTTTGGCAAAAAACCCCACCTCCACCTGCCTTTGCTAGTCATCGTCTTTGTTCCTCCTCCCCACTTCTAGAACCTTCTCAGAAGCTTACTTTCTTTTGTAAAATCAATCATCAGGAAAGCGGGGGCGGGGGGGGGGTGTGGGGAAGAGGTTCAATGGAACAAAACAAAAACATAACAACTTTGACATGGGGGCTTGGCACCTGGACCTGAGCCCTGGGGGTCCAGGCCGGGGCAGGGCCAGGCAACCCTCTCTACTGGTAGTGTATCTGCTCCCAGGTTCAGGAGAAGGTGGAAGAAACCCGCCCCTTAGCAGGGCTGAGGCATGTAGACCTTGCGATGTTTGATGCCCAAAGATCATCCCAGTATAAACCAATCGTGGAAGGGTACAGGATGGGCAGAAGGGTTTGGGCAGGCTGCAGCTTTGTGTCTCAGGTCTTGGACCCCCACAGGAGGGTGGTGGGTGTGAAGCAGCAAGCCCTGAGGGCTCTGGGATGGCGGTCCCAAATTCAAGGGTCTTCAGAAAGCGAAGAGGTAAACTACTCTTTGCAACATTAACGCCTAACATGTTACAAAGCATGAAAGAAAGAAAAAAAAGTCCTCCCCCACCACACCCCATCCTCAGCCTAGGTTGAGATGAAGTCCTGCCTCCCCACCTGAAAGGGCTTCCTCTCTCTGGGGTGTCTGTGGGAGGATCAGGGAGGGGATGGCAGCGCCCCCCTCCCCATCAGGGAGGAGTAGACTCTCACAGCCTTTCCCCACACCTCCAAGGCTTCCTTGTGCCCCCAAACCCAGCAGAGGACAAACATTGTGGCTCTTGGACACTTCTTTGTGTCTGCTAAATTTCAAATCCTGTTTCCTTTCTCCACCACTCTGACATGAGTCAGTTCTCTGCCGGTCATTTTTAAGGAAATGCACCTATTGTCCTCCGATTAAGGGACAATGTGTATGTTTTCATCCCTGGCGATGGCTTTCTTTTGGCTCAGATTGGCAACCGGAATATCCCAACAATGGTGTGCCTTCGTGGCCCTGCTTGTGTTCTGGGGAGCGAGAAATCCCCCCCCTGGTGCCCTCACCCAGATACCTTGGGCGTCTTTTGCTGGAACCCCGCAGGAGTCCTCAGCACCACCAAAGCCCCCTGAGAGGCCTCGGTCTGAGTTAGTGACTCCGGAGGCCTCACCTCCCCCCCAGGCCCTCTGTATGTGGTGTCTGCACCAAAGAAAAGGAGAGGAATAAAAATGCACCTAATTAAAATAACTTTCCAGGTGCAGGGAACAAAATCCAGGCAGATTACAGGTCAGGGCAGGCTAGCCACTAGCTTTTGCAGATGTCTAAAAAGAGTCCACTTACTATACAGAGGAGAGGGAGAGACCGTTCCAACCATAAAGAGCCAAATGTTGAAGTTGAAGGGCTATGAAAACAATCTAATTTATTGGAACATGTTTTTCTAGCAGCTTTGGGGTAGAGCTGTGATTGCCTCCTGCAGGGATTTGTGACCTCATCCTTTCTCCTCCACCCTCCCCCACCGTAACTGTAGGGTTTTCCCGTTATAACCTAACATATGGTTTGCAGCAGGAAGTGCGAAATCCCAGGAATGAGGAGAGGCTCAGGTTTCAGACTGGAGAGAGACTCAGGTGAGCGACAAGGAAGGGCCTTTGTTTCCTATGAAAACAGAGTTGAAAAGAGAGTTCTTAGTGACCCCTTGGTTTGGAATGAGGTAATTAATTCTCCAGAAACTCCCTCCAGTTTCCTGGGCAACAAAAATCAATGTTTTGTTGACGGAAAAACTAGGTATAATAAATTGGTTTAAATTACAAATTTTCTTTCTTTCTTTCTTCTTTTAGGTAGTGATTTCCTTCCTACCAACCCAAAATACAAAACAAAGGAAAAAGTAAATAAGAAACTCAAACAACACACACACACACACACACACACACACACACAAACACACATCCTAACTCACTCCTTACTCTTTGATTCACCCTCACTCTTTTTTTTTTTTAAATTTTTTTTAACGTTTATTTATTTTTGAGACAGAGAGAGACAGAGCATGAACAGGGGAGGGTCAGAGAGAGGGAGACACAGAATCCGAAACAGGCTCCAGGCTCTGAGCTGTCAGCACAGAGCCCGACACGGGGCTCGAACTCACAGACCGCGAGATCACGACCTGAGCCGAAGTCGGACGCTTAACCGACTCAGCCACCCAGGCGCCCCTCATCCTCACTCTTTTTAAAAATTCTAAGTTTAGGGGTGCCTGGGTGGCTCAGTCGGTTGGGTGGCTGACTTTGGCTCAGGTCATGATCTCACAGTTTGAGGGCTCGAGCCCTACTTCGGGCTCTGTGCTGACAGCTCAGAGCCTGGAGCCTGCTTCGGATTCTGTTGTCTCCCTCTCTCTCTCTCTGCCCCTCCCCCATTCGCTCTCTGTCTCTGTCTCTTTCTCTCTCTCAAAATAATAAACATTAAATTTTTTTTTAAATTCTAAGTTTAGTTCTATGTAAATATTATTATGCTCAAGAAGATAGGGAATGAGAAAGGTGGATCAAATCCCATGCATAATTATACACAGAACAAGAAAATCTTTGGATAGTCTTCAGGCCAAAGACTCTCACTCTGAGTGGGGTGATGGTAAGTTCAGCAAATCAGAATTCCTGGGGGTGTCAGAGGGAGGGAACCGGTATGAGCTTTTTGTGTATCAAAAAGCATTGTGGATTAAAAAAAAATAAAAAGACCGAGGAATTGGCTTTAGGCTGCCGAGGCTTTTTTTCCATTTCAAAATCAACTAAGTAAAGTTTTGCTTTGTAACGACCAATTTGAAAGCTATGTAAATGGCGTGGTCTTCTTGGAAATCCTATTCAGGGCACTTTCTGAACTCCTGGTTGACATTGCAGCCTATTCTGCTCCTTTGCTTCTCAGGGTCTGAGAACATAGACTCCAAAACCAAACTGTCTGGGGTTTGCCCTGGCTCTCCCACCTTCCGTATCTCATCAAATTTAAGACGTATTGACTATAAGACACGTCACTGTTTTAAGCATCACTAAGAAAGAAAAAAAAAAAGCTCCCAATTAAATTAGAACGCAATGCTAATGTGCCATCAATTGTAGGGCACATCCTAATTTCAGTAGTGCTGACATGTGACAAAAATTTTAGAATTGATGAACTACGACCCTTGTTTAGGGAATTTAACCTCCTAACTTAACCTTTCTCTGTGTCACCGTCACAGTTAAAAGATGAGAATAATAATGGTATCTACCTCAGAGGGGGTTTGTGAGGATTCAATGAGTTAATTAATGCAAAATGCTCAGAACATTCCTTGGCACGGAATGAGCACTGAATTAACCCTAATTATTATTCAACATATACCACTCAAATTGACAAATACTTGCTCCAGTGCAGTGTGGAAGTTTTCGTGGTTGTTATCGCTGCTAGGGGAAAAGCCAGCACGGTAACGCCCACACGCTGCAAACTGTGATTTTGCAGAAATAAAAGCAAGCCAGATTGGGAGAATGGTAGCGGATCGTTTCTCTCTGCCTTGGTCTCTGAGTGATTTCTTCAAGTATACCCTGGTTTCCCACAGAAAAGTGCCTGGCTTGCCTGATAATTATTCTGTTGTGGAAAGGGCTTTTGCATTCATGATGCTCTTGTGGATTATTTCTGCCAAATTTTTCGTTGCTCTGAGCGCTTCCTGGAGGCACCACAGCCATTGGAGGACGCTGACCTCAGAGGAATGCCAGGCAGGGTTTGATGCAAACAATCCATGCTGTGCCTGGGCCAGATGGTTCCACACAGCAAGCACTGTTATTTCATTCACAAAAAGTCAGAAATAATTTGATTTTGCCATGTTAGCCCCAACAAACGGAAAAGTGAACAGCCCTATCTTGACGAGCAGGTCCATGTTGATGAAACTCATTTTTTTGCAAATAGATGAACATAGGTGCAAATGAGAATTCTCAGAGTAATTGCTGCTTCGCTGAGGTTGACTCAGAATTAAAACCCAGAAGGGCAAAGCTCCAAGTCCACATATGTTTTCCAGACTCTTGGAAACTCTTGCATTTTGTTGTTGTCCTTAGCCTCTGCTATCCCTAACTTCCTCCTGAAGTTATTGAAGAACGAGATATTTGGATGATTAGAATGTGATCTAGCTGGCTCTGATTTAAAGGCGTATGTCTGTTTTTACACCCAACCAAGTCGGATCAAAAAAGAAACTGTGTGGGTGTTGGCACTGGGGCTCAGGATGCCTAGCTCCAGAGTTTGAGAAAAAGCACTGGCCTGGGGTTTAGGAGACCTAAGTCCTTGCCTCTTTTTTGGGATGACCCAAGGGTCACTCTTCATCACTGTCTGGGTTTCAGATTCCTCATTTATGGTCTCTCCTAGTCTGAAATCTCGATGATGTAAGGAACTTAGTAAACATCTGGTTCTGTTGGGTGTCATTAAACACAATGCAATGGTTAATTTTGTGTGTCGGCTGGCTAGGCCATGGTGCCCAGGTGTTTGGTCAAACACTAGTCTAGACGTTGCTGGGAGGGTACTTTGTAGACATGGTTAACACAATCAGTTGACTTTAAATAAAACAGATTACTCTCCATGATGTGAGTGGACCTCATTTAATCTCTTGGAGGTCTTAAAGGCAAAGACCAAGGTCTCCTGGAGAAGAAGGAATTCTTCTATGTTACAAGACTGTAACATAGAAATGCTGCCCGAGTTGAGATCCTGTTGGCCTGCCCTACATATTTCGCACTCAAGCCTGCAGTACTAGCTCTTACTTGAATTTCCAGCCTGCTGGCTTTCTCTACAGATTCCAGTGTTGCCAACCCCTACAATTGCATGAGCCAGTTTCTGAAAATAAATCTCTCTTTCCTCTCTCTCTCTCTCTCTCTCTCTCTCTCTCATTATATACATAGTACTTGCTGGACCATTTGCCCTGACTTACTTTGCACTTGACCTCCCTACCTGACCTTCTCAGGTTCTGACTTATTTTTTTACACATGAACTTGCCTCACCCATCACCTCTACATGTCTAGCTTCAACCCCATGTTTTTCTCTCAGATGACCATAATTTAAATGTTTCTTTTGGCGTAGCTAGTGTTTATTTCCCTGAGTCAAACTTCCTCTGATCTGCCCCCAATCTTGAGACCTCATCAATTGACCCTGAGGGACCTGGACGCATATGACTGAGCTCATATATACGACTGTCCACACACTCAGAGCCTCCAGGGCTTCTGCCTTTTGTGCTTCACTGGCCTATAGCATTCTTGCCCTACATACTTCCTCAGAAATCACATTTTTTGCACGGTGCTTCCATACTTTTACAAAGGGTTAAAAAGCATCCGGATGCATCTCCATCTCCTGGGTGATGTATTTCTTATTCATGTCACAGGAGATATGTGGTTATACGAGTACATGTTTGTTAATTAAAAGGGAGTGTGTATAATTATTTTTCACTTAGTCACAAGGGACATTCTAAAAAGTAAGTATGGTTGTATGTGTGTATGTGCATGTGTAAAATTATTTTGCAGCAAATGTTTGCAAAGCTCTTAGAGATCCATGGAGGGAGGTTGCTTGGGCAATGCCAAGAATTATTAGAAATACAGATTTTGCTAACCTACTCTGGAAGACTCTTATCATATAACAAGCGTTTCCCTTAATAAGGGGCACCTCACAGGAAGTTCAGGGAGTATTGTGACTTCAATGCACTGCCCATCTGTCAAGGTCTGAAGAATCCTATATATGGTCTTCCTGTCTGCTGTGTGTTAAGGACAGTTAGATATTTTGCTCTTCCTTGTACTCTAGTGGAATTAGGCTGTGTTCGTGTTATATAACACCACCGTCTCACTCTGTAATGAGCAACATCTAAGGAGGAGGCAGCAGGGAGAACAAAGCCACCTGCCCTTTGCCAACCCCTCCATGCTCTGCCAGTGCACCTGCAGAGAACTCTGAGGGCTCGTCCTGGAAGAGAGACTGCTTATTATGTTTCATTGTGTAGATGACACAGGGCCTTTCCAGGACAGGCCGGACTAAAAAATCTCTGCTTTGTTTCTTGGCCAGGTTTTATCCAAGGTCTCCTAGGGATGAGGGATGATTAAACAGCTGCCTTGCTGAGCCCCTGCCTTTCACATTCACCTGCTTTGAGAAATTCGATCACTCAGAGACACGAAACATTCAAAGGAAGCTCCCAGTGATCAGTGATTCAATAGGTTCAGGGCTAAACTGGGAAAGCGTCACATGTTGGTTACGCCTCGGTAGCACTTGTCCACAGTTCAAGTCTGACCCATTGGTGTGCAAAGTCAGACTGAAGTTTTGTTACTCCTCTTAAACATAAGATAAGCATCCCTTTCTAGCCTACTCCCTGCCACTGCTAGGGTGGGAGAGGTTATCAGTTAGGGCCCTTTCTGTTGAGACAGAAACACGGTTCAAATTGGTTTAAGTGAAAAAGGAAATGTATTTGATCAACTAACCAAAAAGTCCAAGGCTGGGCTGGCTTCCTGGCTCAAATTAGGTCAACAGGACTTGGTTTCTCTCCATCTCTAGGCTCTGCCTTCTGTTTGATTGGCTTATTTTCAGCGGTCATGTGGTGGGCCCCAGCAGTTCCAGACTCCCCCTTGTGGTGGCAAGGTGGCGCAATAGTTCTAGCCTCCACAGTATAAAGCTGGGGTCAGTAAACTTTTCCTGTGAAGGTGCCAAATAGGAAATACTTTAGGTATTGTAGGCCATATAGTTTCAGTTGCAGATACTCAACACTGCTGTTAGTGTGTGGAAGCAGCCTTAGACGATATGTAAATAAATGAGCGTGGCTATGTTCCAATAAAATTTTATTTAAAAAACAGGCAATGGGCTGGATTTGGCTTGAGAGCTATATAGGTTGTAGATCCCTGGAACTACAGAGCAGTTATTGGAAAAATGGCTGCTCAGGAGGGGAGCTAACATGGTGACGTCGTAGGAGGACGGTAGGCTCATCTCATCCCTGCAACACAGCTAGATAAGTGTCAAATCATTCCGAATACCCAAGAAATCCACCTGAAGACTTAACAGAACACATTCCACAACTACAGGGAGAGAAGAGGCTGCACTGAGGAAGGTAGGAAGTGTGGAGACGTTTAGGGGAGAAGTGGAAAATGGCTGCTCAGCCAGGGACTAATTTCCCAGCTTCCCTGTAATTGAGTATGGCCACATGACTGAGTTCTAGCCAATAGAAGTTATGTGGAGCATTTCTGGGTCGAACCTTTCAATAAGCAGGTGTGCCCCTTTACTGTCTCTTTACCTTCTGAGATTGGTTGCATATGATGAGGCAGTTCTAGGAGGGGCAGAGCCACAGGACAAAAGAATCTGATTCCTGAATCACTGGCACTGCGTTCCAGGGAGTTACCCAACAAACGGGAACAATTGCCTCAGACTGTTATGTGAGTGGAAATACATTTCTGTTTTGCTCAAGTCATTATACATTTTGGGTCTATTTTTAATAGCAGTTTACCTGCCTTAAGTAATACAGAAATTAGTGTCAGAGAGGGAGTGCTAATGTAAGAAACACCTAAAACAGGTGGCATTTACTTAGTAGTTGTGCCATGAAAGTTAAGACAATAGAGCAGGCTGCAAAAATGGTGACCCATGTTATGCAGTGGCAAAATACTTGTTAAAACTGTCGCCCACAATCATTTGGAAGGCAGACCAAGATGGGCCCGTAGCTCTAGGGGGAGCCATTAGAAAGAGACAGAGTGTTAGCACATGTCAGAGTTGAGCTCCTTGCTACTTACAACAAGTTGCGCTGCTAGAAAAATGTGGTCCCTGGCAATAATTGACCAGTTTGTAAGCAGAAATAAAAGAAAAGGAAGACAGCCCCCAAATCTGGAAAAGTGTATTGATTCTAGATCCCAAATGGAAAGAAATAAGACTAAAGAAAAAAAAATATCCTAGACTTAGGACAAAAACTCATTAAGAATTCCCAGTTAAATATGGGGCACCTGGGTGGCTCAGTCAGTTAAGTGTCTGACTCTTGGTTTTGGCTTAGGTCTTGATCTTGTGGTTCATAGGATTGAGCTCCATGTCGGGCTGGTGCTGTGGCATGGAGACTGCTTGGGATTCTCTCTCTCCCTCCCTCCCTCCCTCCTTCCCTCTCTCTCTCTCTCAAAAATAAATAAGCTTGAAAAAAAAAGTTAAAAAAAAAAAAAGAATTCTCCGTTAAATATAGCAGCTCAGCCCCTGTAGCAAAACTCAGATTAAGGGTGTAGCCTTTCCACCCGAGTCTATCATTCAGATGACCTCAAGGTAGCTGCCATTAAGTTGAGAGAAAGCTATGGACAGGAGGAAAAAAATAATTTAGGCTTCAGAATTATGTCCAGGAAAAAATTTGGGGTGTGGTTACTGGCACTTGGAATCCAGTGGAAGCAAATAAATCAGAAGATTACTAAGTTTTGTAGGGAATTGTATTACTAAGGAGTCACAAGCTGGGATGAAATCATCTTTGATTGGTCAAGCTTGCCCTTTGTTCCTAGATTTGCCTGAGAAGAAAGTGGGCTAGGAAGGCTGTACAGTCTTTCAGGAGTATACTTCGGAAGTGGCCCAAAAGGATAATGGACAAGGAAGGATATCCAAAAGGATGGAGCAAGGGGCCTTAGAGAAAAATAGATAATGAAACCCTCCCAGAGAGCAGATTAAAGGACTAAGCAAGGCGTTTATCCCCTCTTACCTGGCAAAGGGCCTTCACACTGCCCACCTAGCAAGATTCCATTGTGCTATTAACCAAGGACTCTTTCCCATTCTCCCTTTTTCTGAATGAGAGTTTTATTGCAGTTCTCAAGTCCCTGTTCCTCCATGGCATAGCAGATGCGGATTGGAGGAGCAAATAACTGGGTCTTTTAGTTAATAATTGTTGGACCATCAGGAGCCACATGTAGATCTGATTGAGGAGACGTTGTGTTCTCCAGAGTCCCAGAATTTCAAGTGGTTGTAGAGACTGAACGGAGCTCTGGGTTATTTTCCTTAAGGAGGACGTGGGTGTAGGCTCTCTGTGTGGGATGAAGGGTGCAAATGGACAGTTGTGTCTGGAAGGGAAGACTGATAGATTGACAGCTATTTACTAAAAATCCATTTCCTCTTCTTCTTGAATGCACAGCTAGGCCACAATTCCCAGGCTACATGTGCAGTTGGATGTGCCTATATGAGCGAGTTCTAGCCAACAGAATGTGAGTGGAAGTGATACAGGCCATTTCCAGGTCAAGAAGGTTGTGTGTCCCCACCTTACTTCCTCCCCCTTCTTTTGGCTGGACATACATAATGATGAGGTCCTGGACCCTTGGGGATAGTACAGCCACAAGCTGGAAGGCGCCTGAGTTTCTGAATCATCACATGGAAAAGAGCTGTCTTCAAACTGTTGAGTAAGTAAAAAATAAACTATTGTTTTTGAACAATTATAAGTGTACTTGTTACCGCAGCTTAGCCTACTTAATTAATACAAGAAGGAACATGGTCTCTCTCTCTCTCTCTCTTTCTCTCTGTCTGCTTAACCCTTTCTCTCTCACTTAAGTCTGGTTGTCATTGCTCTGCCGTATGTATCCCAGATGTTAACTGGCATTTTGTTTTTCCTTGAGTTCTAGATGAAACTAGAATAAACTCTCAATTCCTCTTTCTGTGGGTATCCAAAGCCTTTTCCACAATGTCTCTGAATTCCCAATGCATCTTATGGATTCCTTTCCTTCTTGAGTTCCTCAGCTCATGTGGTCTCTGTTCTGTTCCACAGTGACCAGACATGAAACTCAGACCCTTTTCTGACTCACACACGCATACACATCACACACACCCCTCACACCAATTATTTATGGGCATGAAAGTTTGTGTCGAGGATGACAAGGAAGAAATGGAGGAAGAGCTCACAACCATGGTTGTGCAAACTTTAAATGGAATGTAGGTGTTGCCATTTTTAAGTCACCCACCGGTTCGCTGTACCCACTCTGAACTTATCTCCTTAGTTTCCACTCTTCTCTCTCTCTTTTTCTCCTTCCTCTTTTCTTGTAACAGGAACCAGACAAAAGCTCTTGGAGATGGACAGATGAACAATCTGGCACTCTGGAAATACTAATAAGGAGATGTCTTTTTTTTTTTTTTTTTTTTTTTTTGAGGGGGAGAGGGGCAGAGAGAGAGAGAGAGAGAGAGAGAGAGAGAGAGAGAATCTCAAGCAGGCTTTATACCCAGTGTAGAGATCAGTATATAAAGTGTGGATTGTGTTCCAAAAAGATCAAAAGCCAAACCAAAGTCCAAACCAGACAATGACCTTCACTCCTAACTCCTGGCCCACAGGTTTGATGCAGGCCCTGAGGACATTTATCTCAGAGGGTCTCATTGGGTCTTTCCTCTCTGACTTTTCCTGCCATCTTGACAGATCTTCTTAGCTGACCTGTGGTTTTGTATGTGGTTCTTGCTCCCCACTCATTCAGGTCTAAGACTTTGTTCCTCTCAGTTCCATGCTCAGGCCCAGCCCTGGGAAGTCCAGCCTGGTCAGACTCCCAGAAAGGGAAAGTTGGATGAATGACAGCAGCCTGGGTCAGCCCTCCATTGCCCACTTACCAGTAGCTATAACTTCTTTGGTTTCTGAGCCCCCTGTTATCTTGGCAGATGGTTGGTTGAAGTCTCTAGTCTGCAGAAGCAGGGCTTCAAATTAGTTGTACTCTTCAGGGTCCAGTATCCTAATTTCAGGGGCTCACTTGCTCCGTGAACTGTGGCCCAGCACTACCTATGCCTAATTGGAACCACTGGGGTATTTGCTTAAGTTTTTTGATCTATACTCTCTGTGCTGGGGTTCTGCATGCTGCCTAGATCTTGTAAGCCTAGTTGTCCTTGGAACTGGACAATATCCCTGAAGGACAATATCCCCCTCTTATTGGTGGGTCCTGGTTGGTTCCTTTGTCTAAATAAGCTGATCACCCGGAAGTAAAACCCTGCTGCCTGCCTGTCTTCCAGTGTCCCCTTCTTGACATTGCCCAAGGAGGTCACTTAGAAGCCAGCTGAAGACAATAACTTTCTACATCAGGTGTGTACCCAGGACCACCTGCCTACTAGTTCTCCCAGCTGTGGATTCTTTCTGTGGAGTCCTGAGCTTACAGTCCCTGATACCTGCTTCCTGATCTTCAATTTAGTCTTGATGTCTTTCTTGGAATCTGTGACCTTAGCTCTTTTACTTCCTCTCTCTTTTGAACTGACCAAGCCTTAGAGAGGCATCCGCAACTCCCTCTAACTCCACACTGTGTTGCCAGATTTGCAAATAAGAATACAGGGTACCCTGTTAAAATATAAACATCAGATAAACAATAAACAGTATCTGCAAATCCCATGCAATATTTGGGACTTACTGACACTACAGATTTATCCATAGTTTATCTAAACTTCAAATCTAGGTGTGTGTCTTATATTTTATTTGGTAATCTTACATCTACAGTTCCTTATAGAAGAAATGGTCTTAAGCTCTTCCTTAAGCATACATAGGTGGTCCTATGCCATAGGATTCCACCCCCATCCCACCCCCCCCACCCCAAGCCAGAGCTGATTGGATCAGGGGTGAGCACTTGTCCTAAAGGCAGCCAGTCCACTGGCTAGCCCACAGGCTATAAGATAGCCTAATATATAAAAGTTTTTCACAAGTGGGTTAATAGTGATCAAGTGACCTAACCAGATGCTGTCTCTCAGGGCTCTGAGCTCAGTGAGAGAAGGTGAGTCAGTTGGTAGGAGGAACACCCCCACACCTACCTCCCACGTCTTACTACCATGCAAATCTCCAGATACTGAAGCCTGCTGGAATCAGCTTGGAAATTTGGGCCCTGTACCTTTTGCTGCTGTCTGCCCCTCTGAAATCTGAGTTCTGGCATCTTCCTGTCCCCATCGCCCCAGTGCCTAGCTCAGGGCCTGCACATGCCTGGAGATGAATGGATGCATGCATGTGCTCTCTTTTGGGTTGAGGTGGTTGTGTGTGAGGGGTTAGAAGCCCTGCCTATGGCTTCTGGCCTTGCATCCTCTGCTCATCTAACCTTAGGCATGTTACTCAAATTACCTAAGCCTCCATTTTCTCCTCTGTAAAATGAGGGTGGTATTATTTGCCTGTTGTGAAGTTTAAAATAGCAGATGTGTGAAAGCCTACACATAACAAGCCCTCTAAAACATTTAGTGCATCTAAGTAGAAGGAAGTTTTTTACGGGAGAGTTGCACTTGGCGAGACCTCTTGTAAGTAAAAAATAAACAAACCTCATGATCCAAGGCTCCTCCTAACAAAGGATGGCAGCCTTTTATGTTGGCCAGCTGGCAAGAGAATAAGCAGAGTTTCTAATTCACTGGCTCTCAGGTTAAAACCTTTGCAATTTTGAACAAAGTCTTAATTTTAGAGTATTTGTATATGCAGCCTTTCAAAAGTGAGTCTTTATTATCACTTTTACATTACACATAGATCTATCCCAATCACACTCGTTTAAAATTCTCTGAACTCCATGATTGGAGAGAGAGGAAAATGAAAAATGCACTTTGTGATGCAAAACGGATCATTCTTCATGTTTCTGCACAGCTGCATGTCCCCACATCGCATTAGCCTCTAGATCTGCTCAGCATTCACTCTGGAATTTTTTAAATGTCATAACAGCGTGCTTTCAAAATAATATGCTCGCGCACCCCCATCCCCAAGCGTGTAATATTGTCAGAATGTTTTATCTGGTGCCATATATCTTGCACATGACGGATCCATTTCCCCAAACAAACCATCACACATGTCCACACTGTCTATAAATTTTGAATCTTGACATCTACGCTATTACCCTCTGACGTTTGGATTGGCCTGAGTTGGGCATAATTGGGGGGCGATGTTTTCAAGGAATGAAGGAGATGTCACTCTTTCTTCCTGATGGGTCCCCTCTGGAGAAAGTGATGTCAGGGACACGCAAGACTTAGCCCTGCTGGAAAAAGCTGCAGAGGCTCTCCCCAGGGTACCAGGAGATTAAGCAGGCCCAATCTGTAAGCATCCTCACTCCAGGGGTGATAACAAGGTCATTCTGTACTTAGGTTTTGGCTTTATAGTAAATACATCTGGCATCGATAGAGTTTCCTTCTTTCCAAAGTGCTTTCCTATTTATGATCTCATTTTGCTCTCACAGGAGGAGGAAAGGTTGCTGGTTAGAAAGAGAAAACCTGAGTTTCTCCTGCTCTGGGGCTAGGCAGGTCACTTTACCATTCTCATCTGTAAAGGTTCTTCATCTGTAAAGTGGTATCATAATTGCTGTGGGGTGGGTAGGGTTGTATGAGTCCAAATGTCCCTGTGTGTTGAGCAGGAAAGTGCTCTGGGAAATGCAAAAAACTATAGATAGAAATGTGCTGTGAGGATAAAAGTCATTTACACAACCTGGAAGGAACCTATGAAGTAACACAGTAAAGAGGTTTTCAGCCTTTGTCTTGTGAAGGCCCTCACGTGAATCGTAGTCAAGAACAGGAAATATTACTCTGGCAGGCTCAAATTTTTGGTCTCTCACTTCCAAAGGCACCTAAATTATAGGTCGAATGTCATTGCTGGTGTTGGCTCTTTTCTTTCTCACTTAAGAAAGCACATCAGAATGTAAGCAGGAGAGATATTATTATGAGGGTAACCTTGACTTCATTCAACTTATTTTCCAAAAATACAAACTCAGGATCCTTATATATAGTAAAACCTCGACTCAAATTGACTTAAGCAAAGGATAAAATTTACAGACTTGTGTAATAAAAGAACATCCAGGACCAGAAACTTCAGCCATGGCTGGATCCAGGGACTCAAATGGTTTCATTAGGACTTACACTATCTATCTCTAGGTTCTACTTTCCTTTGCATTGACATTTTCAGAGTCTCTTCGTGAGCGATAAATGACTGCTGGCAGCCTTAGTCTTGTATTCTCAAAGTTTAGCACCCTCTGTGAAAAGAGAGCCTTATTTTCCCAATAGTTCCAGCATAAATGCTAGGATTAAGACTCATTGGAATGACTTGGAAGTGCTGCCTCCTGTTCCTGAATCAGCCCTTGGGTTTGGGTCAGTGGGATGTGTTGACCGGCAGGGACTGTATTTTCTCTCCCCATCTCCATCTTCCATGGAGGTAGGGTCAACCTTATCTGAACCAAATAGTCTAAGAGTGGGTGTGCGTTATTCCCCAGAGGAAAATTGAGGGACTGTTACCAGGAACCAGGAGAACAGAGGCTGGGTGGGCGAAACCAACAGATGTTCACTACAGTAAACATGGTACTTAGACCATTATTAAGAAGAACGCACAACTCATATCACAGTTGGGTTGTGACTTACCAGTGTGTTAGAAAAGCATGATGGAAACCCTCTATCTAGTTCGTCTCTCTCATTTTCCACATTTTCTTATAGCTTGATAAGTTTGTTTTGGACATAATGAGCTGAAGTTTTATTTGTGATTTTGATACCTCATCAGAGGTTTTTCTTAATGTAAGGAGCCAACCTAAGGGGTCTTCTAACAAGTTTTCCAAGAAACAAAAGACCCTTCCAAAGGTGAGGAAGAGATTCCTAAGGCATGCTTCATATAGATAGCATCCATACTTCTTGCTGTGGGAAAAGAGGCCTTATAAAATGTAATACCTTTGATTTCCTAGCTTCATCGTGACCTAGGGGCAGTAGAAGGAAGTGCAAGTTTTATGACCTGGATTTAGAGACAAGGACATTGAAGTAGAGAGAGAAAACCAGGTTCCTGTGTCGACTGCATGACTAGCTATATTCCATGGTATGACTTGAGGCACTTCGTAAGGCCTACTCTTTCCGGAAACCTCTAAAACAAGTAGTCTCTGCCACCGATGTGCTTTCTTAATGAGATGTGTGTAGTTTAACTGGATCAAGACATTACGTTGCTAGGAGGTCAACCCATAATTAATGCTTTTTTAGGTTTCAGTTCAATTCAACAGTTATTGAGGGCTTATTACTTATATCACTTAGGGCACTTTGGGTTGCAAGTAACAGAAAATCCAGGTCTAATAGTCTAAAAATTAAAAAGAAGTTTTTAACAAGCCCCACGGTAAGGTGGCCTTCAGGTGAGGCTTGATCCTGAGGTTTACCAAAGACGTTTCTTCTCTTTCTCCTCAGACTTCTAGGCTTTCTACTTCACCATAAGACTGGCTGCCTTATGATCACAAGATGGCTTACAGAATGTTCTGGGAGGTACGCACTTCCTTATTTCCATCATTTAGGAGAAAAAACATTTGCTGTTCAACAGTTATAAGGGTAGGGCAGTTTTTTTCCCCAGAGAATATCTCCTCATATCTCACTAGCCTAAACTGGGCCATGTACTACTTATTCCTAAACCAAAGTTTTGGGCCCGGAGGATGGGATATGTTGGTAAACAGGGACCATGCCTGGCACCACCTTCCCCAGACACACATGGGCTGGAGGTGGGGTGGGGTGGACAGGGGTCTTGCTTGAATGGAAATCCATGTACTGTCAACAGAAAGAAGGGAAATAAATGCAAAAATGCATCTCATTAGGCTCTGGCTTTCTATTCGTGACTAGAATGGTATTAAATATTTGTCAATACAAAAGAATCAAATTTCAAGGACAGAGAGTATCATTTTATTTTTGGACGTGTTGAGTTTCAAGTGCCTGCAGAATACATGGGCAATGCTGCTGAGCAGAAAGTTAGGAATAAATAAGGACGCAGTACTCAGAAAGTCAGGTCTCGACTGGTGATATAGATATGGTAGTTCAAGAACTGACAGTGGCGGCAAGTAGGTTCAGGACGAGTGCCCGGGGGCAGTGCAGAGCCAGAACCCAGGAGTAGCGCAGGGTGAGTGAGAAGGAGCCCTGGCAAGTACAAAAGCAGGAAGGGGGACCTAGGAGGCTGGAGAAATCGAGGGGACATGCACCGTATCAAGAAGGCCCAGAGGAAGAGCCGTTCATGAAGGAGGGAGGCCAAGTTAATTGAGGCCTCAGCAGTGTGTTCAGTTTGACAGCTGGGAGGTCATCGGTGGCCTCTGTGGACGGAGAGTCAGGGAGGAGAGAGGGGAAGTGAGGCCGTGGTGGCAGTGACAGGGTCCCTCACCCTGCAGACCCTGTCTGTGAAGGTCAAGGGAGAGAGGGCAGAATTCAGGGAAGAGGGAGAAGGCTATCTTTTTCCTAATAGGGTCTTAGAGAGGAAGTACTTTTTGTATCAGGCCTCTAACCTATTGATGCCCTTCTCTCTGGACGGGGCGGACAGGTGTGGGCATAGCAGGTGTGGGCTGGAGTTAATATAGACGGCAGGCCACAGCCTACACACCCCAAGTTCTTCCTTCTCCCAGACTAGGTAGGGACAGATGGCACCGCAGGTACCCAGTTACCTTCCTGCTCTTCCTCTCCCCCGGTCGGCCCACAGATAAACTCCAGTGGCAGCCTGGGCATCCTGGGGGATAGTAGTTTTCTCCACTCCTCTCCATCTCCCCCCCTAAAGGAAGGTACTGGGGCCCCTTCAAACTCCATTCAAGGACCTCCCAGACTGCCTAAAACGTACACTACTTACCATAATGTCCAGGCTCCCCAAATCTTCTGGCTTTCACACTTACCTGTGTCTTGCAATTCAACCTTCATCTATTTCAAAATCTCCATTTGACCTGCAGGAGTGTCTGTGCCTTGGGGGGATCTGATAAACATTCTTCGGTAGGCCTTAGCCCCTTCCTGTCTTCCGTTTTCCTGTGTCAGGGGACTGGGAACCCCCTCTCCTTTTTGGGAAGTGCCCCTGCTGACCCCTTCCTCATGTCTGTCCCCATGGAAAACACCCCAGACTGGTGTGGTGACGGGGCCCTTGCCGGACTCCTGCTATTTCAACCACTGCTGTTCAGTCCGCACTTCAGAGAGCAAATCTCAATGAGCCTGTTTCTGAGAAGGGGAGTGAGAGTTCACAGCTTCACAGGAACACGGCACAGTTATCGCCTCTGGTTAGCACCTGGGGGCACTAGGTCGGGCTCCCTCCCCTCTAACCATCCCTGCTCTCTGCCTCAGACCTGGGTGTTTATCGAAAGTGTGAGCCACTTCTGAGGTGCAAAATGAGGCTTCCAGGAAATGCAGGAGGTCTCACAGGCGTTTAAGTACTTGGCTGGGGCTAAAGCTGCCCTCGTCTGGGCTCCGGGCGCTGGCTTCTCTAACAGGGGAGCTATTAGCTTCTTCCTTAGAATGGTACCCCACCCCACCCCACCCCTCCATAGTGGAGCATCAGCTACTTTGGGTCACCCATGCTCTTGGCTTTGCATTTTTACCTCTCCCTGTTCTGCGTGACAACTGATTTTAGCAGGAGACCAACCTGTTCTGTGCTCAGCACTGTGTACCAACAGTAGGACCACAAAGGTAGCTTTTTCCTACCTGTAACTGCCTCCTTATGCTAATGATCTGGCCCCAAAGGCAAGACTTCTGCAAATAAAATATTTAGGGAACCAACCAACTTTGTGTTCAGTTCTTGGAGGAGGAATAACATCAAGGCAATACAGTGACCCGGCATAGTCCAGAGCTGTGCTATCTACTATGGTGGCCACTAGGCACATGTGGATTTTTAAGTGTGAATTAGTTAAGATGGAATAAAATGAAGAACTTAGCTTCTCAGTCATCCTCACCGTAGTAGGTACTCTGTAGCCACATGTGGCTAGGGGCCACCATATTGGACAGTGCAAAATTATTATTTTTACTTTGCAGAAATTTCTGTTGGGCAATGTTGGCCTAGAGTGAAGGTTGACTTCAGACAGTAGGTGTAGTTCCAGGTGGGACTGGAAGGATAGCAGAACTAGAGAGAAGAGGAGGGGAAGGGGGTCCCAGATGGGTGAGACTGTATTCAGAGGTTAGAATGAACTTGGCCATGTTGGGGCAATCCCCAGGAGGAGAGGACTAGGGGATGATCACAGTGCTGATCTGACAGGGTCCTTTTAAGGGTACCATGGGTAATATTTGCAAAGGCCTTGGCATAGTTCATGGCAAAATAAATGTTACCTATTCATGATGTTATTCCTTATTATACTGAAGCTATCTGTAAGTTCACTGCTGTTATTATTTCTGCTTCCCTCTTAATTAAAAAAATTTTTATGTGATTGATTAGTCAGTTTTTTCCCTTAATGATTTGTGTTCTTTGTGTCTTATTTAAGAAAATTTTCCTTACCCCAGGATCCTTCCTTACCCCGAGGTAGTCTCTCCTGTATTTTCTCCTAAAAGTATTTTTAAGCAAAGTGTTAATTGAAGTATAATATGCTTACAGGAAAGGGCATAAGTTATAAGAGCTCAGCTCCGTGAATTATGGCCCAGTGGGGGCATTGATTCCTGAGGTCATATATTTCAGCACTCAGCAGAGTGTTCTAAGTTCTTCTAAGAGCCAGGGCTCCTTCCAGTTTGTCCTGCTGCTTCTCTGAGAGATTAGTTGGAATCCTCTTTTCTTTAAGTTCCGTGCCAGTCCCAGCCTCCTTATCCAAGCACAATTGTTGTTTCATGGAATCTGCAGCCCCTTGGGACGTTTACAATGTGCAAAGGTCCTGAGGCACAAAGGAAGTTCCCTCAGAGGAAATGGAAGGGGAGGCTGGAGTCCAGAAGGAGGGGCATTGATGAGGTGGAGGGTGGGACAGAGTCTCACCTAGCACAGCAGTTTAGGGTTTTTAGACTTTTAAAGCCTGTCTGCAGTTGATAGGCCCCGAGAACTGGTGATTATGACACACAACAAAATCTTCTTTAGAGATTTTTTAATCTATTACATTTTAAAAAAATTTTTTATTTAACTCCCCCATGATTCCAATTCTACCTAATTCCAAAGACAAGAAGAGAGACCTGGTTGGTGATGAGATCATACAATAGAAACGTTGTGTTTTACTCTGTCTCCCCCGACGAGCAGTTCCTGCTTTGCTCTTACTTCCTTAAGCCACTCCACAGCTTTTTTGTGCCAAAGAGCTGGGGGAACCCGTGGGGACAGGCTGTTTTTACAGCTGTGCTGAACTCCCAACCTAAGAGCCGTCCATCCCACTCCTCACACACTCTGGCGACTGGGAGGGAAAGGATGTAAATCACGCCCTCCCCCACGACTTCCCAGTTCATTTGTCTCTGAGCCTTACCCAGGGGCCTCCTAACTTTGGACTTAAGTATTGAGCCAAAACTGCCAAGAAAGGTGACTCTTCAGCATAACAATAAGGCCTACCCAACGGCAAATCTACCCTCCCATCTCCAGGCGTGCCTTGCTTTACACAATCAGAGCATTGACAAAACCCCGAGACTGATAAGGCCACACACTGGTCAGGGCCGTGGCCTCTTCTTTGGGAGGAAAAAACCGCTTTTCTCCTACATTCAGTGAACTAGAAGGTCTCCAAGGACTCCTCCAGTTTCGACAGTCGTGATTTTATGAAGATGTATAGATATCAGATTCTTAAAAGGCACTGTGGGAGTTCACCAGTAATAACAGAGCTAACATTTATTGTGTTCTTTCTGGGCTCCAGATACAGTGCAAAGTGCTTTTCTTGGGTTCGTTTAGTCTTCAGATAGCCTGTAGGGTCAGGTCTCCTTTCTCCCAATCACCAGTTAGCAGTCGATTAGAAGAATTGACGTGCTGCACAGCAGAGCAAACTAGAGGGCATTTTCTGGAAACAAGTAAGGCCCAGCTCCTTGCACTCAAGCAGGTGAAGGGCCCCAGCTCCCAGACTGCACGCTGTTTCCAGCCTTTCCCCTGTGGGGACCTGTGCTCTGAGGCAACCCTGTCCTTCTTTCTCTTTGAAATCTGCGGAGGTCTTGCAGCACGTGCTGCTTATGTTGTGAACTTGGGCCAAGAGGAGGTCCTGCAGAGGCCCCACAGCCTCCTCCTCCTCCTTTCTCAGCACTCCGGTGCTCCTATTTTGACCATCCGCTCTCCCGATAAGCCCTCCCAGCCTGCAAAGGTCTCAGTTGCCCCTCAATATTGGTCTGTCTGTCTGGTGTCTGTCTTTCTCTCTTTTAACAAGAGTTGTGGAGATTGGGAGCACTCCTACCGCCCTGGTATTGTCATTGCAAGCATCAGTGCCACAGACACCTTTGCCACAGGCATTTTTGCCGTGCAAGTAATTGGCTATAAGGCAGTTGCGCCATAAAAGAAAAAAAACTAATTGGCTGGCAATTTAGTTTCATTTCTCCATTGACGCAGTACTTCCATTTCTTTTGTTATATAAATCTGAGCCCTCCTAGTGGTCTATACAGTGGCACACTTTTGAACCCACATTTCCCATAGAACTTTGGAATGTCTATCAACAGACATGTGACAACATGCCAAAAGCAAACACCGGTATGGAAGGTTTTCACAATGCAACACAAAGCTCAGTAACAGGTATCCATCCTTGGATTCTGAAGTGGCTACCCCTCTTAATGAAGGAAGACGTTTTAGCAGAAAAGAAAAAGTGTGGGGCGCCTGGGTGGCTCAGTCAGTTAAGCGTCCGACTTCGGCTCAGGTCATGATCTCACGGTCCGTGAGTTCCAGCCCCGCGTCGGGCTCTGTGCTGACAGCTCGGAGCCTGGAGCCTGCTTCGGATTCTGTGTCTCCCTCTCTCTGACCCTCCCCCATTCATGCTCTGTCTCTCTCTGTCTCAAAAATAAATAAACGTTAAAAAAAAAATAAAAAAGAAAAGAAAAAGTGTGATGCTGAATGAAAAGACAAACGAACGAGTTAGAAAAAAACTATATAGTACTATAAACAAAAGATTTTGAAGACAAGTGCTTAGGTACAGTCTGCAAAATAAAATCAGTTATTTGTACAGTGTTGCCATAATCTACACTATACGTTTTGAATATATTCAAATATTTGGCATTTTGTAATAGTCTTTTAAATTTGGTTATTCATTTTTCATGTTTCATTATGTCCTTTTTAACGAATGTCCTTGTTTATTTATTTATTTATTTATTGTGATTTTATCTCTTTTATTTACTTTGAGAGAGACACAGAGCACAAGTGGGAGAGGGGTAGAGAAAGAGAGGGAGAATTCCAAGCAGGCTTCACATGGTTAGCACAGAGCCCGACATCAGACTTGAACTCATGAAACTATGAGACTTGACCCGAGCTGAAACCAAGAGTCAGACGCTCAACTGACTGAGCCACCCAGGCGCCCGTCATTTTATCTTTTATAGCAACATTGTCTTATGGCCAATTAGTTAATGTGGCCAAAATGCTTCCAGCAAAGATGTCTATGGTGAAACTACCTAGAGCCCTCCCACAGACAGCAAATGTACTAACGCCTCACATATGTCTCAATTACCTGTATTAAGAGTCCTCAACTCAATACTTTCAGGAACAAGGCAGGTAGCATGATGCATGAGGCCCACTGGCTGGGCACTGGGCCCCACTGATCAGCTCCATTATGTCTGTTGCAAAATTCTAGCAGGAACCACAGGCCCAATCTAATAGATTTTTTTTCTTGCGGTGGGATGAAATCTCTTCATTTTTATGTGTTGGCAACTATTTCTTTTTTTTCTTTTTCTTTTTTAGAGAGAGAGCGGGGGAGAGGGGCAGAGGGAAAGAGAGAGAGAGAGAGACAGAGAGAGAGAGAGAGAGACTGAGAATCTCAAGCTCAGCATGGAGCCTGATGAGGGGCTTGATCCCGCAACCCTGGGGTCATGACCTGAGCTGAAATTAAGAATCAGATACTCAACCGACTGAGCCACCTAGGCACCCCACTGATACATATTTTTAGAGATGCTCATTTCACTCTGAGAAGGGACTGCTTTTAGCAGGCAAAGCATAATTAGAGGAAGGGATGTTCAATAATCAGAAATGGTGGTTTTTTATTCTTGGCTATGGTCCTAAGCATGCAGTTGTTTTTCTGATTTTTTTTTTTTTTTTTTTTTATGCAGGGTTTTGAAGTTCAGGCAGACCATTACTCTGTTTTTAAATTCCATTTGTTTGAGTTGGGCACGTGTGAGTTAATAATGAGGAAGTGTTATGGCAAGGGACACTCATGACATCACTACCACCTGGGCTGCCGAAATTCTGGAGACCTTGCCAAGCCCCAGTGAGTTGCCCCGGGCCTTGCAAAAGCCAAATCACTGAACAGGAAGGGTGAAGGACTTGTTAGTAGGTGCAAAGTTTGGGGTATTCTGTGTTTTAGTGCCAAAGGCGAAACATCTGGCGAGGTGTAGTTGACTTAACTCGACTGCAAGGACAATTTCAGTGCAGTTGAAATCCTGGCCATGCTCTGTCAAATTCTCCAGAAGTCACACATTGGGATGTCTATAGGGACCTGGACGGTAACATAGAAGAGGCTACATGGTCCAAGGGAGGGCTCCCTGTCCCGTCTTAAGGGAGAAACCCCTGCTCTATTCATGCTGCTTGTTGCTGCGTAGAAGGAAGGGCCAGTGTTGCCGAACCAATCTTCAGATTTTCCGAAAGGAGCTGCAGATAGGGATTTTAAAATAGTAAGCCTTTCCTTTTTTAAATGTTGCTGTGTAATTAGAATTTAAAAATGCAACCACCCACAGAAAGGGAGAAAATATTTGCAAATCACATATCTGATGAGGGACTTGCATCTAGAATATATAAAGAACGCTTACAACTCAATACTGAGAAAAACAATCCAATTTTAAAATGGGCAAAGAATCTAAATAGCTATTTCTCCAACGGACATATGTAAATGGCCAATCAGCAGGCGAAAAGAAGCTCAACATGATTAGCTGTCAGGAAATGCAAATCAAAACCATGAGACGCTATTTTTTATCTACTAAGATGGCTAAAATAAAGAAGAAAGATAATAGCAAGTGTTGATTGGGTTGTGGACAAATTAGAACCGTCGCACATTGCTGGTGGGAACGTGTAATGGTGGAGCCACTTTGGAAAATAGGTTAGCACTTCCTCAAAAGGTGAAACGTAGAGTGACCATACGACTCAACACTTCTATGCCTACATATATACTCAAGAGAAATGGAAGCATGTCCACACAAAAACTTGTCTGTGAATGTTCGTAGAAGCATTATTCACAATATCCAAAGAAAGTGGGAACAACCCAAATGTCCATCAGCTGATGAATGGAAAAACATTACATGGAATATTATCTGGAAAAAAAAAAAAAAGGAATTACTACAACATGGATAAACCCCGAAAAAAATTATGCTAAATGAAAGAGGCCAGTTACGAAAGACCATATACTGTAAGATTCCATTTATGTGGGGCACCTGGGTGGCTCGGTTGGTTAAGCGTCTGACTTCGTTAGACGAAGTTCTAAGTTTGAGCCCTGCATTGGGCTCTCTGCTGATAGCACAGAGCCTGCTTCAGATTCTGTGTCTCAGTCAGTTAAGTGTCCGATTTCAGGTCAGGTCATGATCTCATGGTTCATGAGTTCAAGCCCCGCATCGGGCTCTGTGCTGACAGCTTGGAGCCTGGAGCCCGCTTTGGATTCTGTGTCTCCCTCTCTCTCTACTCCTTCCCCGCTCATGCTCTGTCTCTCTCTCTTTCAAAAATAAATAAAAACATTGAAAAAAAATTCCATTTATGTGACACCTCAAGAAGAGGCAAATCTATAGAAAGTAGATGAGTGGTTGCCTAGAGTTAGAAAGGATGGAGAGAAATAGGAAGTAAATGCTAAAGGATGCAGGTTTCTTTTCAGGGTGATGAAAATGTTCTAAAATTGAATATACTAAAAACCATTGAGTTGCATACTTTAAGCAGGTAAATTGTACGGAAAGTATGGAAAGCGAATTATATGTCAATAAAACTGTTATGAAAAAGGGATATAGTGAGAGCCGCACAAAACATATCTGCCAAGCTGTCAACTTTGAGCCTTTTGATTAGAACTTGATCAAATGCACAGCAGGTCTGGAAGGAGCTGGTCAAATACAAAATTCCTAGGAAATTGGAGAGGGGGATGACCTGCCAGTTCTAAAGTCACACGCCTATTTAGTGGCAGACCCAGGGCCAGAGCTTGTCTCTTGACCTTTACCTCTCGGCCATGCTGTTTCTATCCAAAGCCCAGCTTTCAAGGCACAGCCAGGAAGGGATTGTGAAAAGTCAACATCAGGAACAGCTGGATATACTCTCATCCCTTTCCCACATTTTACAAAGACTTCTCAAGGAAAGGATAAAATATGGTAAAAAGAAATCCTCCTTAAAGGAAGAGACAGACATAGTGCTTTCCTGAGCCTCTTGTGCTATATCATGGGAAGGTCTGCATGTTTCAGTCACTTACTCTGTATGTTCCTGATTCATTTACACTTAGCTCATCATTATGTTGTTTGTGCAAGAACCATTTGATGTCCAAGAAATCCTTGGGGTGTATTTAAGTTAAAAAAAATTTTTTTTATTTGAACTGAAGAACTGAACTTTGCCAAGAGTAAATAGAACTCAGATATCAAAAGGCCTGAGTTCAGTTTTCACTGAATACAAAGGGTGAGTGGATTCTGAGCTGAGCCAAATGCATTCTCCCACCCTTAATTTATAGTACATTGTTTTGGCAGACGCTACAATCCCCAAAGCTGGCTTTTCTTCCCCCATTCCTTTCTAGGGTGTAACCACAAGCCTATCTTTTGGTTAACTTTACAAAAAAAAAAAAAAAAAAAATAAGGCCATATTGTAACAATTTATGAGAGCCTCACTCATCACTGGTTCTATAACTATCAATTTTATTAGTACAAATTGAAATGTTTGAAAAGGTTAAACCTCTCCTCTGAAGTTGTGATTTTGTTTGATATCCTACAAGAATTTTTAGTTTTTCAGTCCTTTTATCTGGGGTTTTATCAAAAGGGATGTTGCCTGCTTTCCCCCATCTATGGTCAGACCATCAACCAGTTATTAAGTTGAATACTGGAGGGCTACTCTGCCTGATGTGCTCAGATTTGGAGAATAGAACACGTCCTTCATTTATTTTTAAAGGAGAAAGGGTCAGAGAAATGAGTAGTATTTTGAGGGTTTTTTTTTTTTTTTAATAACAAAACCAATCTTGAAGCAGAGCAAAATTAAGATCACTCCAAATTCTGCCACCTCAAGATAAAGATTGTTAGCATTTTGTAAATCATTTTCCTTATTCTAAAAAATGTATCTACATTAGAAGAGATAGATGTATATATAGACTTATAAAATGGGATATTACATTGTTTTGTAATCTACTTTTTCCATTTCTTAGTTCATGATTAATTATCAATGTTAATAAAATTATATCTACGTCATGCATAAAATAAGATTCAGTTGTACAGTTGGGATATAACTGAAATGATTCAGTGAGGAGTTTTTCGATGGCAAGTGAACAGCAAATCCGTGTCAAACTGACTTAAACACAAAGGGAAATGTTTAGGCTGACACGTGAAAAGCCCAGTGGGAGATTTGGTTTTGGGCATGGCGGGATTCAGGGCTCAGAGACGACTATGAAGTTTCTGCTTCTTTTCTTCGCTCTCTGCTCTGCCTTTGGCTGCTTTGGTGCTACTCACGTGTTGCACATAGAGGCAGCATCTCCAGAGAACATGCATCCAAATTCTTGATTGGCGGAAGGAAACAAAGCTCTGTTCCAGTGCTCACCATGAAACTCTCGTTGGCCTAGTCTCATAGCAACTGCTGGTCCTTGACTACAGCTTATGCCTAGGTCATGAAAGACTCTTGGAATCTCAAGTGTTTCACTAGAATAACATAGACTGAGAGTGAGGGAGCAAGGGAAAGAAGAAAGGATGCGTCTTCAGAAGGAAGGAGAAGGATGGTTACCAGAAGAGAACGGATGAATAATATGTGGCCAAAAGAACAGTCCCATAATTCATACACCTTAACATTTAGAACTCACCTGTATTGTTTCCTGGGGCTTTTGTCACAAAGTACCACAGACTGGATGCCTCAAACAGAACGTTGTGTTCTCACAGTTGCGGAGGCTGGAACCTGAAGATCAAAGCAGGGTTGGTCTCTTCTGAGTGTTGTGAAAGAGAATCCGTTCCTTGACTCTCTCCTAGCTCCTGGTGGTTTGCGGGCAATCTTTGGCTTGTATGGAGATGCACCACCCTGATCTCTGCCTTCATTTTCACTTGGTGTTCTGTGTCCAAATATCCCCTTTGTGTAAGGATACGTCATATTAGATTAGGGATCCAGCACCTCAGTATGACCTCACCTTAATAATTATATCTGCAATGATTCTATTTCCAGATACCATCGCATTTTGAGGTACTGGAGGGTTGGGACTTCAACATGTGAATTGTGTGCGTGGGTGGGGGGGTTAGTTCAACGTATAATAGGTTTTCCCACACTTAATGTTTCTGGCCTCATCTAAGACCCATCTAGTCTGAGTTTGAATGATGAATCTGGCTGCCTCTTTCTTTCCAGTGTATGGGTTAGGAGGTTGGATGAGGTGACCTCTAGGGTCCCTTCATGAAAGTGTTTGGGGGGCTAGGGATCCATCCTGCTGCCTGAATGTATACCACAGAGCCCCACCACTGACTAGTCACTTGGGCAAGTGACTTAACCTCTGCAAACCTCTACTAGACTTAACCAGTAAAATGAGGATAACAGTCCTTTACTCATTGGGTTGTTGTCAGCCAGGCTCATAGCACTCAGTAAATGTTAGGGACTCGTCCATCTCTTCAAACATGTGAGGACCGAAGAGTCAGAAGAACCTGCTGTGACCTCAGTGTTCTCACCTTTTGTGATGATTCAAACTCAACGACCTCTCTCGGAGTTTGTCCCAGAAGTTTCAAAGGGGGAGGGGTGCCTTTTTCTCCAGCAAACCGGAACTCAAATCCAGTCCAGGGAACACCAAGTATTTCTCTTTCTCCTCCAAAGCCAGATGCTGTAAATTCTGAGCAGACTCCTCCCAGACGATGTGATTACGAAATACCTGTTTCTTTTATGTCCCATTTATCTGTCTCTCTGACATTTCCTTTTTTCTCTTACAACTTGATCTTTGCCACCATCTATCAGATGTGGTCTGGAAGCAGTCATTTTATTTACAATCTCTCTCTTTTTGGCTCTAGAAATTTGGGGAAATGGAACAGCTGTCTGCTGCCTTTCAAGGCTCCACATCTTTTAGTTCTTTCATACTTTTTCTACAGGGCCTGATTTAGCTTGTCTAAATGCTTATTGAATAAGAACCAGAACTTTAAGTTCTTACAGGCAGCAGAAGCTATTTGATATAGGGGTATTAGGTCTTCCCTGAAGGTCAAAGCAACCAGTATAGATCACCTTTTAAAAACGTGGTCACTTTCACTTAGCAAATATTTCCTAAGTGCTGACTCTGTGCCAGGTGCTGTTCTGAGCACCAGGGTCCCTTACCCTTGAGGACTGTACATTCTAGGGACATTCATTCATGCAGAAAATAGACAATGAGAACCTACTACATGTCAGGGATTGTCATTCATTAAACAATACAGATACCGTCCCTGCATTGATGGCTATGTTGTGTGTGTGTGTGCACTTTTGTGTGTGGAAAAGAGGGGACAGAAGACAATACACACAAGTACATTTTTATTGTAGTAAAAGGTAATAAGCACTATGAAAAAAATATAGCAGAGTAAGGGGGATTAGGAGTGGTGGGGGGGTTGCTTTTAGTTTTTAATTTTTAATTTTATTAAAAACATTTTAATATAATTTATTGTCAAATTGGCTTACATACAAGACCCAGTGCTCATCCCAACAAGTGCATTTTTCAGTAGGGTGGTCAGAGTATGTTTCTTTGAGAGGATGCTACCTAAGCAAAGACTTGAAGGCAAGGTGAGAGAAAGGTGAGGAAGAGAGCCGAAACGTTTGGAGGGAGAGCAAGGCCAAAGGCATGAGTGTGGCCAGCTTTTTCAAGGGTAGCAAGGAGGCTAGTTTAGCTGGAGCAGAGCAAGCAAGATGAGAACAGAAGGAAGTGAGGTTAGGGGCAAATCAAGCAGAGCTTTTAGCTTGAGTGACACGAGGAACCATCAGAAAGTGCTAAGCAGAGTAGCAAACCGATCTCAGACTTCAAAGGATTGAAACGCTGGCTGCAGTGTTTCCGCTGGACTGTGCAGGTGCTGGGTGGCAGCAGGGAGGCCCGTGTGATCAATCACACAAGTGCGTCAGACCAGAGCAGGGACAGGTGGGGTGGGATCAGAGATTTATTTTGAAGACAGGCCAACACGATTTTTTGACCGACTGGATGTGGCGTTTGAACGGAGAAGGCAGGGATGACTCCACGGTGTTGTCCTGAGCACGTGAAAGAATGGAGTAGCCACTGAGATGGCCAAGACTGATGGAGCACAGTTTTTGTTTTGGTGAGTTGGGCCGGGAGCGTGGTTCAGATATGTTAAGTTTGAGGTGCCCGTTGCTCTTCAGGTGGAGTGGCTAGGTGGATTTTGAAGTTGCCCGAAGAAGCGATTTTGGGGGACATCTCTAAAGGCTCAGCGAGACCCCGCAGCGGTACTATCGGAACTGACCTCGTTTCCCCTCCTCTCTGCCTTCCTAAGGGCAGGAACATCCCTGGAGGGTAGTTCTTCGCGCCCCAGCCCCTTTAGCCTGCAAAGCCCCCTTTTTTTCCTCTTTGGGAAAAGGCGAGAAAAACCAACAGAAATGATGCTCCGTGGCACGGCCCCCACCCCTTAACCCGCCGCAGGGGAAGAGGCAAGGCCTGCTGGGGTGGAAACCCGGCCACACTTCCTGCTTCCCGCCTCCCTGACAGCAAGCCTTGGAGCGGCAGGCTTGTGGGCGGGGCCCTCGGGCGGGCGGGGCCGCGGCGCGAGCGCACGCCACAGAAGGGGGCGTGGCCCCTCGGCTCGCGCGCTTGCAGCCGGCGCGCCTGCCTCGCTCCTTCCTGCTCTTCCCAGGGTGATCAGCTGGTCTGCGCTCCCCTGACGTGGGCCGGGGCACGTCACCGCCGAATGGCAGCCTCCAGAAAGGCACCGCGAGTAAGGTGAGGGACTCTGCCGGGGAGCCGGCGTCTGGGCAGCGCGTGATTCCGGGCGCCGGGCGCGCATGTGGCACCCCGGAGGGCTGGAACTAGAGGGTGAGAAGCGGCAGGCGGCCCATCACAGTCCGGCGAGGGCCCTGGCTTTCGGGAGACCCCCAAGCGGGAGCAGGGGGAGGGAGCCATGCAACCGGGCAAGTTCCGTTTCGTTTCAGGAGGGCTGCGGGCACCCTCGGGCAGCCTGGTCCCGGTTCCCGGATGAGCGTGTCCGCGGAGCGGCATCGCTGGGTCGGAGGGGCGGTGGCCGTGTCCCACCTCTCCCCCTGGCCCAGCGGGAAGGCCTAGGCTGTTGCAGGAACTTGGCCCCTCCAGGCGCCTCCAGGTGTCCTGGGAAGTGGAAGAGCCCCTGCTCTCGCCCTCTTCCCGGGGAATATAATTCTCAAATTACAACCCTTGCAATACTGATACCGGCAATTCGCCTTACTGATCGCAGCCGCCACGAAGATGGGGAGCCGCAGGCCCATCCCCACCCAATTGGTTTCAGAGACTGTGTAAGGGAATACTTCGGCATAATCTCTAGAAAGATCCCACCAGTAACCTGCCCTGGGCCCTCCCTGGGCACAGGGAGGTGAGAAGGATAATCTCCTGGTCTCAAACACATTTCAGTTATACTCCCCCCCCCCCCCCCCCCAACCAGGGTATACTTATTGCAGCAGCTAACAAAGTGGGAGACTGAGAAACGTTCAGAGATCACAAAGGCCGGAAGCCAAATTCCCTGCCATGCACATGGGATCAGCCATCCTCAGACCAGTTGAGACTTGACTAAATACACCTGGCAGCATGGCCGGGCCCACTTGCTGAACGCGGACCATGGCTTGTACTTGTGATTGTGAGTGGACAGATCCAGAGCTGACCTTGACCTGGCCTTGGGCTTTCTATGGCATGCTTGGGATGAGTAGAAAAGCAGACCTGGCTTGTGGAAGGATGTGGGGCCTTGTGGCAAACCTGGTGTGGAAGGAGTTGCCAGTATGTTAAGTGTTGGAAATGGGGTTAGGTTAATGTGAGTTAGGTCCTAGACCCATAAGTAGCTTTGAGGACCAAGATTAGATTATAGAATCACAACATTTTAGGGGCAGAAGGGTCTTTTGGCATCAGTTGGCAAAGCCTCCACACACAGAAGGCAACTGAGAGACTGAGAAGGGACATTTGCCCCAGGCCCCTCCCCTAGTGGCAGAATTTGAGTGCTATTCAGTATAAAAATGAGAACTTGCATTTCAGGTAAAATTGATTTAGGTAAAAAAGGGGTTGAGCTGACTTCTAGTGCAGCTCAGTCCAGGAGACCCACACTGGCATGAGACTTGGCCTCTTTTTTTTGTATCTCTTGACTCTGTTTTTTTTTTTTTTTTTCGTAGTTTTATTTTTTATTTTTTTAAATTTACATCCAAATTAGTTAGCATATAGTGCAACAATGATTTCAGGAGTAGATTCCTTAGTGCCTCTTACCCATTTAGCCCATCCTCCCTCCCACAACCCCTCCAGTAACCCTGTTCTCCATATTTATGAGTCTCTTCTGTTTTGTCCACCTCCCTGTTTTTATATTATTTTTATTTCCCTTCCCTTATGTTCATCTTTTTTTTTCTCTTAAAGTCCTCATATGAGTGAAGGCATGTGAGTTAAGGCATATGAGTTTTGTCTTTCTCTAATTTCACTTAGCATAATACCCTCCAGTTCCATCCATGTAGTTGCAAATGGCAAGATTTCATTCTTTTTGATTACCGAGTAATACTCCATTGTATGTATATACCACATCTTCTTTATTCATTCATCCATCGATGGACATTCGGGCTCTTTCCACACTTTGGCTATTGTTGATAGTGCTGCTATAAACATCGGGGTGCATGTGTCCCTTCGAAACAGCACACCTGTATCCCTTGGATAAATGCCTAGTAGTGCAATTGCTGGTCGTAGGGTAGTTCTATTTTTAGTTTTTCGAGGAACCTCCATACTGTTTTCCAGAGTGGCTGCACCAGCTTGCATTCCCATCTTGGCTCTGTTTTCTTAAGTGTTGGCTTCGTTCTCAGGCAGACTTTGTCCTTATGGAAGGTATGATGGTTCTAAGCTGGCAGCCCCAGCAGAAATAGAGACTTCTTTCCTAATGGCTAAAGCACAAATCCCAGATCTGATTTCCAGTAGGCTGACTTGACCTAATGTTTATCCCTGAACTAGTCGTTGTGATCACAGGGATAGATTGCCCAGGCGTGGGTCCCAGAAGTTGGTGGGTGAGGGGATGAGATTCATACCAATTCTGTGGACTGAAAATGGACATGAGACTGTCTTAGATGGAAACCATTGTGCTTTGACCAAAGGAAGGAGGGAGGGATGGATTTGGGGTAGGAAAAGGCCACATTTCCCACTTCTGCATCTTAAAATTTATTTCAGTCTACCCTTACCTTATTAGACGTGATTGAGCATCTTTTTTTTTTTAAGTTTATTTTATTTATTTTGAGAGAGAGAGAGAGAGGAAGAGAGAGAGAGAGAGAGAGAGAGAGAGCGAAGGCACGGAGGCGGGGCAGAGAGAGAGAGAGAGAGAGAGAGAGAGATTGATTCTCCAAGCAGGCCCCGCACCATTAGCACAGAGCCTGACATGGGGCTTGAACCCACGAACCGTGACATCATGACCTGAACTGTAACCAAGAGCTGGATGCTTAACTGACTGAGCCACCCAGGTGCCCCATGTTGTGATTGAGGATCTTGATCCTTGTTTTGTCCCATCCTGAATGATAATTGTGCGTGATTCTCATCACCGACCCGGGAAAGGGGGAGAGTAAGCGCAACCCTGCTGGCGTTTCTTTATAAAATGGGAGAAAGATGTGCCCCTCCCATCTTATGCGAAGATTGAACAGGAAGTTCTCTGCACGCTTTTCCCCCTTACCCACCTCTTGGCACATCACGATATTGAGAACGTATAGGTCGAGGAAGCTCTGTGTTGGAAGTTGGGAGGCCTGGACTGTAGTTCTAGACTAGCTCTGTCACCCAGCTAGCTGTGAGGCTTTGAGCAAGTCATTTGGTCTCTGTTTCTCAGTTCCTTTGTCTAGAGGAGGAAGCTGAGTTGGATGGTCCCTGAAGTGCATTGTACCTCTAACATTTAAGGGTAGCCCTGTTTCAACTGAGAGCCTGAGAATGTATCTGTCCAGGTAAGTGAAGGGTGGCTGGATCTTGGATCCTGCAGACATCAGGGTGTGACAGGAACAGAACAACTGTAATGTTTAGCTGCTTTGTGGCCCCTTTGATCCTGCCAGGAAGGTGGAGGTAGTGATGCTCAGAGAGCGAGCTTGAATTGAAAATCTGTGAGCTTTGCCCGTCAGACCCGACTTCTTGTCTTGGCTTCGCAGCTACTGAGTATGTGGCCTGTGGCAAGTTATCTTTGTGCCTTCTCTTGTAAAAAGTGAAAGAATAGAGCTACTTCTGAGTCACTTCCCTCCAGCCCTCTTGTCCTGTGCCCTGATTAACTTCGAATGTATAGAGAAACTGACTTCCTTGGCTCACCATCTGCTAAATGGGTATATGAAGTCAAGGGGAATCAGGTGAGACTGTGACATAGATCTCTGTCCAAGAAAAAGAGGTTTCTTACCTTGTAAAATACTATAGCAGCTTTATTGAGATATAATTCATGTACCACATTATTCACCTATTTAAGACATACATTTTGGGGCACCTGGGTGGCTCAGTTCGTTAAGCGTCTGACTTCGACTCAGGTCACGATCTCGCGGTTCATGAGTTCGAGCCCCGCGTCGGGCTCTCTGCGACAGCACAGAGCCTGCTTCAGATTCTGTGTCTCCCTCTTTCTCTGTCCCTCCCCGCCGCTCGCTCTGTCTGTCTCTCTCAAAGATAAAATAAAACACTAAAAAAATAAAATAAAACATACATTTCAGTGATTTTTTGAATAATCCTAGAGTTGTATAACCAACACTGCACTCAGTTTTAGAACATCCTTACCCCCTGCCAGAGGAAACCCTGTACACATTGGTAGGTGCTCCTCATTTTCTCCAACTTCACCCCACTGGTAGGCAGTTGCCAATCTACTTTCTGTCTCTATGGATTTGCCTATTCTGGACATACAACATACGGTCTTCTGTGACCAGCTTTTTTCACTTAGCATAAAATGTTTTCAGAGTTTACTATGCTGTACCAAGTCATCAGTACTTGATTCCTTTTTATTGCCAAATAATATTCCATTGTATGGATAGACCAGGTATTTATCCTTTCATCAGTTGATGGACATTTCGGTTGTTTCTACTTTGTGGCTATTATGAACATGCCGCTATGAAGATTCATATACAAGATTTTATGTGGGCTTGTGTTTTTAATTTTTCATACCTAGGAGTGGAATTGCTGGGTCATAGGATAATAATAATAATTATTATTTACTAAATGTTTATTTATTAATTTTGAGAGAGAGTGTTGAGAGAGCACATGTATATGTGAGTGGGGGAGAGGAGAGAGAGAGGGAGAGGGGATCCCAGCAGGTTCTGAGCTGTCAGTGCAGAGCCCTATGTGGGGGCTCTAGCCCAGGAACCATGAGATCATGACCTGAGCTGAGATCAGGGGTCAGACCCTCAACTGACTGAGCCACCAGGCGCCCCATTATAGGATAATTCTATATTTCACCTTTTGAGGAATGCTGGACTGTTTTCCAAAGTCACTACACCATTTTATATTCCCACCAGCAATGTCTGAGGGTTCCAATTTTTTCACATCCTTTCCTACACTTGTTATTTCTGTTCTTTTTGATTATAACCTTCCTAGTGGATGTGAACTTATATCTCATTGTGATTTTGATTGGCATTTCTCTAACGGATAAAGATACTGAAAATCTTTTCATGTGCTCATTCACTCTTTGAATATCTTCTTAGGAAAAATGTGTGTTTGAAAATGTCTGTTCAGATGCCGTTGACCATTTTAAAATTGGGTTGTCATGGGGTGGCTGGGTGGCTCAATTGGGTCAGCATCCAACTCGTGATTTAGGCTCAGGTTGTGATCTCACTGTTGTGGGATCGAGCCCCACATTGGGCTCTGTGATGGATGTGAAGCTTGCTTGGGATTCTCTCCCTCTGCTCCTTTCATGTATGTTCTCTTTCTCTCTCTCTCTCTCTCTCTCTCTCAAAAAAAAAAAAAATTGGGTTGTCTTTTTTTGTTTTAATTTTTTAAAATGTTTATTTATTTTTGAGAGAGAGAGAGAGAGAGAGAGAGAAAGAGCAAGCAGGGGAGGGTCAGAGAGAGAGGCAGACACAGAATCCAAAGCAGGCTTCAGGGTTTGAACTGTCAGCACAGAGCCCCACTCAGCACAGAGCCCGACGTGGGGCTCAAACTCACAAACTATGAGATCGTGACCCGAGCCGATGTTGGCTGCTTAACCGACTGAGCCACCCAGGCGCCCCTGGGGTGGCCTTTTTATTGTTGAGTTGCAATAGTTCTTTTTTAAAATTTATTTTATTTTAATTTGTTATTATTATTATATCTTAGAGAGAGTGTGAGTAGGGGAGAGGGGCACAGGGAGAGTGCGAAAGAAACTCTTAAATAGGCTCCACACTCGGTGTGGAGCCTGACACGGGGCTCTATCCCACGCCCTGAGCAGAAATCAAGAGTTGGGTGTTCCACCGACTGAGGCACCCAGGTGTCTCGCAATACTCTGGATGTTAGCCTCTTATCAGATATGAGTTGCAAATATTTTCTCTCATTTTATCAGTTGTCTTTTCACTCTCTCTCTCTCTCTCTCTCTCTCTCTCTCTCTTTTTAACCATTTTATTTTAAGTAGCCTTCATACCCAATGTGGGGCTCAACTCATGACCCTGAGGTCAAGAGTCTCATGCTGTACCCACTGAGCCAGCCAGGTGCCCTGTCTTTTCACTTTCTTGATGGTATCCTCTGAAGTAAAAAAGTCTTTAATAAAGTCCAGTGTATCTTTTTCCTTCGGTTGCTTATACTTTTGATGTCGTATCTAAGAAATCATTGCCTAATCCAAGGTCAGGCAGATTTGTGCTTGTGTATTCTTCCAAGAAAACATTTATGTCTGTGATCCATTTTAAGTTAATTTTCATTTTTGGTGTGAGGGTAGGGGTTCAGTTTCGTTCTTTTGCATGTGGATTCCCCGTTGTCCTAGCATTATTTGTTGAAGACACTCTTTTTTTTTTTTTTCCCCTCCATTGAATAGTTTTGGCACTGTTGTCAAAAACTGGCAATAAGTGTGAGAGTTTATTTCTGAACTAATTCTGTCTCATTGATCTATATGCCAGTACCTTATGCCAATACCACACTGTCTTGATTACTGTAGTTTTATTAGTTTTGAAATCAGGAAGGATGAATCCTCCAGTGTTGTTCTTTTTCAAGATTGATGTGGCTATTCTGGATTCCATGCATTTCCATATGAATTTTAGGATTTGCTTGTCAATTTCTGCACATACAAGCTAGCTGAAATTTGATAGGGATTTACCTCTAGATTATTTTGGGGGAGGATTGCAATTTTAACAATACTGAGTCTTCCAATCCGTGAACATAGAATGTCTTTCCATTTATTTAGGTTTATTTTAATTTCTTTCACAATGTTTTGTAGTTTTCAGAGTATAAGCTTTGCATCTGTTTTGTTAAATATATTCCTAGGTACTCATTCTTTTGATGCTGTTGTAAATGAACTTTTCTTAGTTTTATTTTTGGATTGTTCATTGCAAGTATATAGAAATACAATTGGGGCGCCTGGGTGGCGCAGTCGGTTAAGCGTCCGACTTCGGCCAGGTCACGATCTCGCGGTCTGTGAGTTCGAGCCCCGCGTCAGGCTCTGGGCTGATGGCTCGGAGCCTGGAGCCTGTTTCTGATTCTGTGTCTCCCTCTCTCTCTGCCCCTCCCCCGTTCATGCTCTGTCTCTCTCTGTCCCAAAAATAAATAAAAAACGTTGAAAAAAAAATTTAAAAAAAAAAAAAAAAAAAAAGAAATACAATTGATTGCTGTATATTGATTTGGTATCCTGCAGTCTTGATTGCAGTCTTCTTTGTTCTAATTCTTTTGTGTAGGTTCTTCAAGATTTTCTATATTGAAGATACTGCTATTTGCAAGTAGAGATAATTTTACTTCTTTTCTAATCTTGATGCCTTCTATTTCGCTTTTTGCCTAATTGCCCTGGATAGAACCTCCAGTATAGTGTTGACTAAAGTAGCAAGATTGGACATCTTTGTCCTGTTCTTTATCTTAGAAAGTGTTCAATCTTTTAACATTAAAGATGATGTTAGCTGTTGGGGCGCCTGGGTGGCTCAGTCGATTAAGTGTCCAACTTTGGCTCAGGTCATGATCTCGCGGTTCATGGGTTCAAGCCCCGCGTTAGGCTCTGTGCTGAACACTTGCTCAGGGCCTGGAGCCTGCTTCAGATTGTGTGTCTCCCTCTCTCTCCGCCCCTTCCCTACTCGTACTCTGTCTCTGTCTCTGTCTCTTTCTTTCCCCAAAATAAGTAAACATTAAAAAATTAAAAAAAAAAAAAAAAGAAAGATGATGTTAGCTGTGGATTTTTGTAATATTCTTGATCAGGTTGAAGAATTTCTCTTCTAGTTTACTGAGTACTTTTATCATGAAGAGGTGTTGGCTTTTGTCAAAATGCTTTTTCTGTGTCTTCTGATGTCATCATGCAGTTTTTATTCTTTATTGATACTGTGTATTACATTAATTTTTGTATGTTGAACCCATCTTGCATTTATGGGATAAATCCCACTTGGTGATGGTATATGATCTTTTTTATATGTTAATGTATTCAGTTTCGCTAGTATTTTGCTGAGGATATTTGCACTTAGATTTATAAGAAATATTGACGTCTTTTTAATGAAAGAATATATGATCCTCAATAAAGAACATCTCATTCTGTCCAACAAGATTAAAGTAGCAGCCATCAGAGAGTAGGCCTGGAAAGATTGGTGAAAATGTCTGGTCTTCTTGTTCTGGCTATGTGGTGAATTGAGCTAATGTGGGCTCCTGTCCCTCTACTAATACATAAAAATGTAAAATTATGACAAAATTACCTTTAAGTTTAAAACTGAATAAAATCCAAACCCTTTGTATGACCTACAGCAGGCTCCTTGTTGCCTCTGTTCTTGTCTCCTAACCACTTACCTCCCCACCTGCCAGCACACACGGTCACACCACACTGGCCTCCTTGCTTTCTCCGATGTATACCAGGCATACTCCTGCCTTAGGGATTTTGCACTTACTAGTCCCCTTCTCTAGAATGTTCTCAGACATTCACATGGCTTGATCTGTCACTTTTTTTTTTTTAGGACTGCTAAAATGTCATCTGTTAGCAGAGAGACCTTGCCTAGCAACCCCGTATAAAATCACCTTTCCCTTTCCCTCTCTGACACTCTTCCCCTTGCCCCGCTTTACTTTTCTTCACAGAACTCCCTGACAGACTGTGTTCTTGTTTTGTGTCTAATGCTTCTCCTCCTGGATCCTCTTCGTTCTGCATCCTCGAGCCCCTATCCCCCTACCCATGTAAACCTCCTGAGGTCAGAGATGTTGTCTGTTTTGTTCATTGTTGTGTCTAGAGTAGGGCCTCAATTATAGAAAAGTCTTGAAAGAAAGAGAAATTGTCAGGTGCCAGAAATTTAGGGGAACTTAAAGCTTGAATGGTATCTGGTAAGCCGAGCCTGGGGAGGTTATCAGACTCTATAGGCCTTCTTACCTGGGGTCCAGGGCATCAGACTATCCCTATATGGGGATAGGAGATTTGTGTGTAAATCTCCCAGCTAAGAAATTAAAGTGGAGATTAATCTCATAAGCAAACAACAGTGACAGTGGTGCTGGTACCACCAGGACATTTCACAGATAAAATAGTTTCTACTGAAGATAAGCTCTTAATAAAAGATTACAAAACACACAAGGAATAACTTACTAAGAGGGAGCCAGCAGGCCCAGCAAACTTGAAGTTTACTATCCCAAGACCTTCTTTTTTTAATTTAATTTTTAATTTTTTAAAATTTACCTCCAAGTTAGTTAGCATGTAGCGTAATAATGGTTTCAGAATCATTATATAGAATTTAGTGATTCATTACTTACATATAACACCCAGTGCTCATCCCAGCAAGTGTCCTCCTTAATGCCCCTTGCCCATTTAGCTCATCCCCCCACCCAAGATGCCTCCAGCAATCCTCAGTTTGTTCTATTAAAGAGTCTCTTATGGTTTATCTCCCTCCCTGTTTTTAATATTATTTTTGCTTCCCTTCCTTGATGTTCGTCTGTTTGTATCTTAAATTTCACACATGAGAAGTCATATGTTATTTGTCTTTCTCTGACTGACCAATTTCGCTTAGCATAATACACTCTAGTTCCATCCATGTTGTTGCAAATGGCAAGATTTCATTCTTTTTGATTGCCTAGTAATACTCCATTGTATATATATACCACATCTTATTTATCCATTCATCCATCGATGGGCATTTGGGCTCTTTCCATACTTTGGCTATTGTCGATAGTGCTGCTATAAACATTGATATGTATGTGCCTCTTTGAAACAGCACTCCTGTGTCCTTTGGGTAAATACCTAGTAGTGCAGTTGCTGGGTCGTAGGGTAGTTCTATTTTTAACTTTTTGAGAAACCTCCACACTGTTTTCCAGAGTGGCTGGACCAGTTTGCATTCCCACCAGCAGTGCAAAAGAGATCCTCTTTCTCTGCATCCTCGCCAACATCTGAGTTGTTGCCTGAGTTGTTAATGTTAGCCATTCTGACAGGTGTGAAGTGGTATCTCATTGTGGGTTTGATTTGTAATTCCCTGATGATGAGTAATGTTGAGCATTTTTTCATGTGTTGGTTGGCCATCTGGATGTCTTCTTTGGAGAAGTGTCTGTTCCTGTCTTTTGCCCATTTCTTCACTGGATGATTTGTTTTTTGGGTGTTGAGTTTGAGAAGTTCTTTACAGATTTTGGATACTAACCCTTTGTCTGACATGTCATTTGCAAATAATCTTCTTCCATTCTGTTGGTTGCTTTTTAGTTTTGCTGATTGTTTCCTTGGCTGTGCAGAAGCTTTTTATCTTGATGAGGTCCCAGTAGTTCATTTTTGCTTTTGTTTCCCTTGCCTCCAGAGACGTGTTGAGTAAGAAGTTGCTGCAGCTGAGGTCAAAGAGGTTTTTTGCCTGCTTTCTCCTCTAGGATTTTGATGGTTTCCTGTCTTACGTTTAGGTCTCTCATCCGTTTTGAGTTTATTTTTGTGTGTGGTGTAAGAAAGGGGTCCAGGTTCATTCTTCTGCATGTCGCTGTCCAGTTTTCCCAACACTATTTGCTGAAGAGACTGTATTTTTTCCATTGGATATTATTTCCTGCTTTGTCAAAGATTAGTTGGTTCTAAGACCTTCTACGTCTGAAATGAATTCTAAAGTAAGGGCCCCAAATAATTGAAGTTAAGAGAAGGAATAGAAACCATAGTGAAAGAATGGGACACCATGAAGAAAGAGCAGGCAAATTAAAAAACAAAAGAAAACAAAAACCAGGAGTGCCTGGGTGGCTCAGTCATTGAGTGTCTGACTCTTGATTTCGGCTCAGGTCATGATCCTAGGGTCATGGGATTGGGCTCCATGGTGAGCGTGGAGCCTGCTTAAGATTCTCTTTCTCTCCTTCTGTTCTCTCCTGCCCTCTCTCTCTCTAAAAACAAACAAACAAACAAAACCCCAAACAAACCAAATAGAATTTGTACATGTGAAAAATATAGTTGTTGCCAATAAAATCTTTTTAGACTAGTTAGGAGATTAGACATAACTGAAGAGAATTCATGAATTAAGAGGTTAGATCTGACAAGGTTTGCCTGCTATGGTGCTGTTCTAGCTGCAGGTTTTATCTGAAACTTTTACTTAATTTCGTTTTGATATCGGGGTGAGAGTCCTTCTGACTCATGAAGGAAAATTGCTAAGTCAAGTAGATATCCTCTCTAAATAAGCCTTGCCACATATCCTATGGTCAAAGTCTGCAATATCCTGTTCTTTCTCTTCTTAAGGGCGAATCACCAGGATTTTCAGCTGAAAAATTTAAGAATAATTGAGCCTAACGAGGTGGCATACTCTGGTGACCCAGGCACCGAAACAGGTAATAATTTTGCCTATTAATTAGATGGAACATCTCAAAAGAATTAAATTTTTTTTTTTTTTTTACATTTATTTATTTTTTGAGAGACATAGAGCACAAGTTGGGGAGGGGCAGAGAGAGAAGGAGACACAGAATCCGAAGCAGGCTCCAGGCTCTGAGCTGTCAGCACAGAGCCTGACGCGGGGTTCGAACTCACAAACTGTGAGATCATGACCTGAGCTGAAGTCGGACGCCCAACTGACTGAGCCACCCAGGCACCCCTCAAAAGAATTTTAGGTCCCCATACTCTAACTCCAAGTGGGAGAGAAGAGGGGGTAAAGGATTAATAATTGCTCATGGTTGGGACTAATTGGGTAGATATATATGTGGAAATTAAAAACCATTTTGTCTTTTGGCTTCTGGATAGTTGGTTACTATTTCTGTCTATATTTACCACTTTTTTAGGTAACACATTAGAGAATTTTAGTTTTTGTATTTCCTGTTTCTGGGGATTGGGTGGTGGTGGAAGAGGAGATAGGTTATTTTTTGGAAATGGCCTCTTCTGGTTTTTCTACTCTCTATTGTAAACTTTTATTGACTACCTTAGAGAGTGGCCTCCAATTTTTGTCTTAAGATTATGAAATGAGAAAAGTTTATAGTATAGTACTCTACTGTATACATTGAATGTACATTCAGGAAAATCTTTTTGGGAGAAATTTCTGGAACCATACTGTTTTCCCAAAACTGGCTGATTATATTGTTGGGTTGCCAGAATCCTGAATTCTGAAAACTGGTATTTAAGTGCATTTCTATCCCTTGAAAGCTAACGCTTTTCTGAGGACCACCCAGGAGAACCACAGCATTTCCTTTTAGTTGACTGAAAAAAATTGATCACCTGAAGCACATAAGCCGTGACTGGTCTCTTTTTGGAAGAGCAGTGCTATAATTGCATGCAGTTAGGTCCCTTTTCTTTAAAAATATAGATAAATGTATCCAACACATTTTGGGTCACATTCAGAAGGAGGGGAGGAAGAAGGAAGAAGGAATGAGAAATAAGTAAGTAAAGGGAAAAAGTGATCGAATGATCCAATTTAGAGTTTAAAGAGAACTTCTCTTTATTATGTATGAAGAAAGAGAGGTCCAGGGAACATCAGTTGTCTGAGGTTGCTGATCCCAGCTGGAAACTAGAACCCACTTGTTTGACTCCATTGGTGTTAGAATACTTTGAAGAGAGCCTCTATTACGTCCCCTAGATAATATGTTATAGTAGAGCATAGACTTGGGAATTAGATAGATATTGGGTGTTGGTGCCTGATGATCCAGTTGTCTGGGGCAAGTATTTAACTCCTGTTCCTTTATAAAATGGGAATAGCGAAACCTCCCTTGGAGGGTTATTGTGAGAACTAACCACTAATGTGTGTAAAGCCCTAACCACTAATGTGTGTAAAGCCCTAACCACTAATGTGTGTAAAGCCCTCAGTCCTCACTCCGCAGTGAGACAGAGAAGGAAGCCACTGCCTCTAAAGCTGTTGATGCTGGAAGAGCAGCCTGGCATCTTTGCATGTGTTAAGATGCTGAAATCGGAGTAAACCAGCTCCTTCTATTCTTACAACAAGGCATGTAGGAAACCCAGCTGGTGCTTCAGATCCAGACTCAAATAATATTTCTTGAGCTTTTATAATGTACTAGATGCTGTGCATGGTGCTCTAACACATGATGTCAAGTTAAATTCTTCTAGCCACCCAGTGAGGTAAATATGGTGTGCTTTTCATGTACTTCTAAGCAGTGAAGTTTTGTTTATGATAAAGGCTGAAGGTTTAGAAACTTATTTCTAAAAGCAGGCCCGCATGTACAAGAGACTTTTAAGTGAGTCATTCTCTTTAAAGCATGATTTAAAAATACCTGGCAGCGTATGGGCTAATGTTACATCATGGTCTAGGCTTGTTGCTCTTGGCTTCTTTCTTCCCTGCACACCCTGATTAACTCTTGGCTGCTTCTAAATTTCTAAAAGTAATGGAATGTGGAGTGAGCAGATGCTGTAATATGACATCTAAGATCCTAGCTTTCTTCTTTCACTGAAGATTCATTGCTGTTGGTTATACTGAGTCTGGTTGATAAAAGATCATGACATAAAGTTGTGACCTTGACTCAGCCATCTTTGAGTGAGCATATGTACGTGTTAGGTGGTGGGCTAGATACATGGATTCGGGAATGAGGATGGCATGGTCCCTCTCTTAGGGAGAAGCAATATATATGCCTGTTGCGCTATTTATCACATTGCCTTCGTAGTTAGTTAATGTGTATCTCTCTCTATTAATTGCACACACATAACATTTACTGTGTGTGCGACACTGTTTCTAAGTGCTTTGTATATAGTAACCTATCTAACCCTCATAAAAGTCACCTGGCGAGGGTAACCAGCCGAGGCTCTCATCTCCTCCATCTTGGCCGCGTTTTCAAGTGCTGCCACCTCCATGGCTGGGTCTTGTAATTCTATAAGCTTCGTCCCCTCCTCGGCTAGCTGCACACCCATTCAGTTGCTTTCAGGGCCTGTTGTGCTTGCGGCCACAGCTGCTCCAGCCATCTTGGTGCCTGGAAGCCGCCTCCAATGCCCCAGCCCATCGCTTTAAGTCATTGCCTATCACTATCTTCTTCACCTTTGCTGTGGCTGCCGCTGCCACTTACCATGTCCTGACTGTGGGTTGCGGTCTGGGGAGCGCTTTCTTTGTGTCTGATATGGGTGACAAAGAAGTGGCTGCATCTGACCAAGGACACCAACCAAATGTGAAGGAAGAGGAGAAGGGAGCAGGGAAGGTGGTGACGGCAGGTGGCATTGTGTAGGGAAGTGCGGGGTGTGGAGTAGAGAAAGGCCTGTGGTGCTGATGTTTCCGAGGAGGCCGGTCAAGAGGGGAAAGGTGAGGATGAGGCAGAGATGGTGATGAAGGTCAGAATCTGGTGGTGAGGAGGCAGGTTATGGTGACCATGAGGCAGAGGATGTCCTTGGCCAGTTCCATTTTGCCTGTGATGATTTTCAGTTTGGAATTGAGGATTTTGTGCTTGCCGTTAGTTCTGTTGACTTTATTGATGAAGTCAGTGACTGATAAGGTTGATATGTACTCTGGTCTGTGCTATAAACTCCCAGTCAGTGCCATCAAAATCTTTAAGTCAGAATGTGCCCAAATAGAAGCCAAATCCTATAAGGAAATTGAAGATCTTGACAGAAAATACATTGGCTGCTATCATGTATTTGCTTTTTTTAGAATTCCAGATGCCCAGGCTGTACTCCAGACTAATTAAATTAGAAGTCCCCCAGGTAGTTCTGTTGTGCGGCCAAGGTGGAAATACTGCTCCGAGGAAGTCTGCATTTTGACTTGACTCTTTTTAATGTCAACTTGCTCAGAAATATGGTTTGAAGCCCCTGAAAGATGTCACAGTAAAGTTTCAGATGCTGGGAAGCTTACAAGGTTGCAGTAGGCTTCATTTTGAACTCAATGGAGGTGTTGACATATAAACTTAGGTCGGATCAGATAATTATGATCCTTCTTAGATAGAAGAGAAATTACAGGTTAAACAGATTAGACCAAAGGAAAGGATGACTCTCTGAAAAGTATTCAGAGGCAGCTATAATGCAAGGAACATGGGAATGTTTGAATTGTGAATAGGACTGTTTCCAGTGACTCTGTCATTAAGTACTTGCTGTCCTGTGGAGACTCCTGAGATGGAGCCCTGGTGCCGGTGGTCGATGCTACCCTGGCAAATTAAGAATGGAGCACTTCTTCAGTGAGTCCCAAGATCAACATGGTACCTCACAGGGGAGTCTATTGGAGGTAACTGTAATGACTGAGACTTCTGTAGCCCCAGATGCTGGTGATGATGGAGAAGAAGCAGATAAAAATGTGGAAGACAAACCTAAACAGATCCACATCTAGCAGAGTTCAAGCCACACTGAGTCAGGCTGTCAGTCCTTGACCATACTGGTCGTATAATGGCTCCAATGTCACTCTTCATTACTTCCAACATTGTATGTTAGGACATGTATAGTTAAGTAAAATATTTTTTATGTGTTTAAAAAATGGGTCGGCAAAATACGGAACACTGGAGACACCAAATGTTGGTGAGGGAGTAGAGCAGCAGGAACTTTCATTCATTAATGGTGGGAGTGCAAAATGGTATAGCCACTTTGAAGACAAGTTTGGCAGTTTCTTACAAAACCAAATGTATTCTTACCTTAGGATCCAGTGGTCATTCTCCTTGGTATTTACCCAAAGGAGTTGGAAACTTAAGTCCATGCAAAAACCTGTACATGGATGTTTATGGCAGCTTCGTACACAACAGCCACAACTTGGAAGCAGCCATGACGACCTTCGGTAGCTGGATGTATACATAACCTGCGGTACATCCAGACAATGGGATATTATTCATCACTAAAAAGAAATGAGCTATCAAGAAAAGATGTGGAAGAACCTTAAATATATATTGCTAAGTGAAAGAAGCCAATCTGAAAAGGCTATGTGTTGTGTGATTCCAGCCGTCTGAATTTCTGGAAATGTTAAAACTGTGCAGACAGTAAAAAGATTGGTCACTGCCGGGGATTGGGGGGCAGTGAGGCAGAGGGATAAAAAGACCGAGCAGAGAGGATTTTTAGGGCAATGAAAAGTATTAAGCGGTTTCGTATTATGCTATAATGCTAGATACGTGACATGCATTTGTCAAAACCTGTAGAATGTACCACACCAAGAGTGAATCCTAAAATGAACTGTGGGCTTAGGGGGATAATAATGTGTCTTTGTAGGTTTATCAGTGGTAACCAATGTACCACTCTGGTGGGTGATCTTTTTTTGTTTTTTAAATTCAATTTATTTTATTTTTTTTCCCAAGTTTTTATTTAAGTTCCAGTGAGGTACCATACAGTGTAATTTTAGTTTCAGATGTACGGTTTAGTGATTCAACACTTACTTACAGTACCCAGTGCTCATCATGAGTGCCCTCCTTAATCCCCATCACTTATTTAACCTATGATCCCACCCTGCCTTCCCCCGGCCTCCCCTCTGGTCACCATCAGTTTTTTCTCTATAGTTAGGAGTCTGTTTCTTGGTATTCCTCTTTTCTCCACTATGTACGTTTGTTTTGTTTCTTAAATTCCACATATGAGTGAAATCATATGGTTGTTGTCTTTCTCTGACTGACTTAATTCACTTAGCATAATGCTTTCTGGCTCCATTGGTGGGGAATCTTGGTTGTGGGGGAGGCTGTGTGTATGTTGGAAAAGAGAGGTATATGGGAACTCTCTGTGTTTTCTGCTCAGTTTTGCTGTGAATCTGTAACTGTTCTAAAAAAGTAAAATCTATTTTAAAAATGAGCTGGAAAAACTCATTATTCTACTTGAATTCTAATAGTGTGGTTTTGTGCCAGTATATGGGGTGTGGAAAAATATGTATGGTCCCTGTTTTATAATTGACTTTTTGTGAAGTTGTTTTGTTATATGCCCATGGGACTATAACTATATGACTAGTCATTATCTAGTCATATATCTATAGTTATCTTATGTATGAGTTATCAGAACCGTTCGCTGATGTCAGTAGTGTTTGAGAAAAGTTTTTTGAAAAACCAGCTGAAATGATTTGAAAGTTTGCATTATGTCCTTTATCACATAGAAATTGTCTCTTGTACTCATCAGGAGGCAAGAATACATTTTTGATTTGAGTATTTCTTTTGATGATTTCTTTACTAGAAATTAGTGAAAGTATGAAGTGTAAGAATTTCTAGTAAGACTACATTTAACATTTTCTTTTTAAAATGATTTTCATATTTGTTTCAGTTTTGTATTTTCTTGAGCTGGTGACTCCAGCTCTAGTCTTATTGGGATAGACTGTTAGGGACCCCTGGGACTTTTTCAGGGCTCGTTTGGAAAACCCTGGGTCTACTGTGCAACCACCATATTTTAGAGAGGTGAACACAGACACTGAGACCCCACTCCCCTTCTCTCTGAGGTTGCACACCCAGTTGACAGTAGGTATTCACTAGATCACGTGACTTAGACTTTTAACTTGTAGTGGACTGATCTCCTAATCTGTGGTTGGCTAACAAAAATATTGTAATATGATATTTTAAGTTTATTTATTTATTTTGAGAGAGAGAGAGAGAGCACGAGTTGGGTAGGAGCAGGGAGAGGGAGAGAGAATTCCAAGCAGGCTCCGTGCTGTCAGCGCAGAGCCTGATTTCACAAACCATGAGATCATGACCTGAGCTGAGATCAAGAATCAGACGCTTAACCGACTGAGCCACCCAGGCGCCCCTAAAATGTACTTCTTTTAATGTGGTCAAGCTTAAGCAGTAAAACATCAGAAAAAGAAAAGAAAAATCACTCCAAGTCCCTCTCTCCAAAGGTAGCCACTAATTAACACTTGGGTGACTGGCCTTCTAGAAACTTCTCTCTGAATATACACATACAGATTTCCAGATAAGAACAATCTGTACATCTTTTTTTGTAATTTGTTTTTAATCAACCACCAGTGGTTTTGGTGTCTTTGCCAGTTAAATATAGGTCAGTGTAATTTTTTTTTGGTCTGTAATTTTTAACGATTTTGTAGTGTCCTGTTGTATATATTATAGTTCATTTACCCAATTGTGTATTTTCCTCCACATTTTTTTTTTTTTATTATCAACAAAGATAGACAGGTATCTTTGTGCATCTGTTTATCTCTTTAGAATATAGTCCTGGAAGTGGAAGAGGTAACTGGTCAATTTGGAAATGAGTATCAGTAGCTCAACTTTCCATGCCGCAAATGGCTATTGGGAAGTGGTATTTAAGAACTGTACACTGTAGAGTTCCTGGGACCTTTGGTGTTGGTGTGGTGGGGGGTGGTCAGTTTGAAAATGCAGCTAGGGTGGGGCAGCTGGCAGGCCCATCCCTAGGGCTGCCTTTGAACTAGTCACTGAGTTGCCCGGGGCAAGCTGGTTTTGGAACAAACTCTCCTGTTGTTGCAGACGGCAGAATGGCTCCAAAGGTAACCTCAGAGCTGCTTCGGCAGCTGAGACAAGCCATGAGGAACACGGAGTATGTGACAGAACCGATCCAGGCCTACATCATCCCATCAGGAGACGCCCACCAGGTACTAAGTGGAGATGGGCCAGGGTTGGATCTCATCAGCCTGTCCTCTGTTGTCATTCTTTTCCTCCACCCCCAGTGTGTTTGTAGGATTCTAGCTGTCAGTCCACAACCGAGTGTGTCCTCCAGGGCTTGGCACCAGGGACCTGTGTCTAGTAGGGTCTCACTGAATGCTTGTTGCTTTGGCCCTGGCTTCCTTATTTCCAGTGAATATAGCCAGCTTTTAATAACTTGTGGAAGCATTAATGGACAAATGAAGGGGCAGAGATCTGGACCTTTCTTTTGCTGACACACCTAACCTCCTCTCCTCTGCCACACCCTATCCCTAGCAGAATTGTCTGTTCTGCCTCCCTTCTCCTCTCCCCATGCAGACTGTCCTGTCCCTCTGACATGGCCAGAAGAGCAGCCAGAAAGTTGTCACGGATCTCTACCCTAGCAGGTTTTAAGGGTAGTTCTGAATAACACCCTCCTTCCCCCCGCAACCACTACCTTTGATGGAAGTAACTCAGTAAGTGACCTTTACCTCTGAAAACACTGGTGAGCTAAATATGGGAGAATCGGGTTTGGAGAGGTGGAGATTGCATGTGGTGGGGCTGAAGGGCAGGGGGTGAAAGCATTCTAGTATCTACTCTTTTAGGTCATTCAGTCAGCAAGTGTTGGAATGCCTGTACCATGGTCATGGTCCTGCAGGGTTACAGAGATGAATTTAATATTGAATTCCTGCCCTCACTACGCTGATGGTTTAGTAGAGAGATGAGACAGTATACAAAGTACTGTTCTGCCATAGAGTCATCTATACATATATATTTTTTATAACCTTTGCTTACGTGCGAGGCACTGCCTTAGGTGTGGTATGTGACACAAAGATTAGAATGGTCCTGCTCCCAAGAACATACGGTTGAGTAATGGAGTAAAGATACATACACATGTGTCTGTATTACAAGGTGGAATGTGGAAATGCCATCAAGAAAATATGGGCAAGGCGCTTTGCAAGTTTAGGGTTGAGAGGGAAAGATGACTGAGGGCTTTATGAGCAGGGAAGGCATTTGAACTGGATGTTGAAGGATGGGTAGAGTTGGATAAATAGAGGAAGGACGGAGAGGGTTCTAGGCAGGAAGATTAGTGGGAGCAAAGGCCGAGGAGCAGGGCAGGGAAGGTTGGAGTGCTTTTGAGAAACAACATGGCAAGTGCCCCTGGCAGAAGCCCAGGCAGGTAATAAGCGATAGTGGGAATACAGCTGGTGTTCTCTGATCCCTCAGGGGCAGGTAACAGAAACCGCCCTGAGGTCCTTTGAGCAATAAAAGGCTTTATAAGGGTTTATGGGCAGGGCCACTGCGCTGGCAGAACTCTAGGTTGTGAACGGTGGTCTCTGGAGTTGTGCGATGTCAGGGCCTCAGATGGGGCGGCTCGTGGAACCTGAGGGCAGGAATGCAGCTGGCCAAGAACAACCGAGATGGGAAGGGTTTCAGTTCTTGCCATAGATCAGTTTCTCCCTTTCTTAGGGAACATGGTAGACAGTAAACAGGGACCAACCAATAGTTCCCACATTTATATCTTTTGATCTTTTACTTTCAAGATACCAGATTGAGCTAGAACCTTAATCCCAAGTCCAGAGTCCTGGTTGAGAACTTGATTAGCATAGTAGCTTGGTGTTTATCATTGGGGTGTGTGTGTGTGTGTGTGTGTGTGTGTGTGTGTGTGTGTGTACACACACGTGTGGTATGGCATGTGGTACAGACATGACTGATGATGACTGATAAGGGTCTATCATGATGGAGGGGTGGCACAAAAGAGTATTACTGTAAGTTGAGCAAAGTTCTCAAAAGATGTTCACTTTAACTGGCCGCTTTTCTGCCCCTCCTCAAGGGTGCCAGACCACATGGTTGTGACAATATCAGGCCAGTGTTAACCTGGGACAGCATGAAGATTGGACCCCTGCCTGGAAACATAAGATTTCCTGGCCTCAGGAACCAATGAAGGGCTGAAGTAAATAACCAAAGGGATTGGATAATTAGAGGCAACAGCATGCAGTTCGGTGTACTTTGATGTTTAGAGCGGTATTCCCCAAACAGTATTCTGTAGTATTCCTGTTGTGTCTCATAAGGTGTTCTGCAAAAAGTGTATTCAGTGGTTAAGAATATAGTGAAATGAGCTAAACAGTTTCTATCTTTACGATAACAAAGTTCAACATAAAATTTATCATCCTATTTTCAAGTATGCAGTACAGTGGGTTAACTATATGCACATTGTTGTGTAATAGATCTCTAGAACTTTTTCATCTTACAGAACTGAAACTCTATACCCATTGAACAACCCCCCAGTCCCACCTCCCACTACTCACACTTACCACTCTCCACTCTACTTTCTAAGAGATGACTACTTTATATACCTCCCGTAAGTGGAATCATACAGTATTGTCTTTTTGTGACTGGCTTATTTCACTTTGCATAATGTTTTTTAGGTTCATCCATGGTGTAGCTTATGATAGGATTTCCTTTCTAAAGGCTGAATGATAATTCATTGTATGTATATACCACCTTATTTTTAAAGTTTATTTTTATTTTGAGGGAGCAGAGAGAGAGAGAGAGAGAGAGAGAGAAAGAGAGTGAGTGAGAGAGCACACACGAACAAGTGGAGGAGGAGCAGAGAGAAGGAAAGACAGAATCCCAAGCAGGTTCGACACTGTCTGCACAAAGCCCAGTGTGGCGTTTGAACCTAGGGACCGCGAGATCATGACCTCAGCCAAGATCAAGAGTTGGACGCTTAACTGATTTAGCCACCCAGGTGTCCCTATACCACATTTTGTTTTTATATGCCACATTTGAAAAAAATCTTTTCATCTGTTCGTGAACATTTGGGTTGCATCCAGTTCTTGGCTTTTGTGAATGATGCAGGGAACATGGGTGTGTAAATGTCTCTTTGGGATACAGTTTCAGGTCTTTTGGATATATACCCAGAAGTGGGATCTCTGGATCATATAGTAATTCTATTTATTTTTTGTTTTTTATAATTTTTTTAATCTTTATTTTTGAGAGAGAGAGAGAGGATGAGTGGGGGAGTGGGAACAGAGAGAGAGAGAGAGAGAGAGAAAGAGAGAGACACAGAATCCAAAGCAGGCTCCAGGCTCTGACCTGTCAGCACAGAACCCAACACAAGGCTCAAACTCACGATCCGTGAGTTAGTGACCTGAGCTGAAGTCAGGTGCCCCTAGTTTTTTTTTTTTTTTTTTTTTTTTTAAGTAAACTCTTAACTTCTTAACCCCAATGTGGGATTGAAGTCATGACCCCAAGATCAAGGGTGACATGCTCTACAGACTGAGCAAGCCAGGTGCCCCAGTAATTCTCATTTTTTGAGGAGCCTCCATACTGCTTTCCATGGTGGCTGTGCCATTTTACATTTTCACCAACAGTGCACAAGGGTTGCCAACACTTATTTTCTGTTTTTTTCCCCCCATAGTGGAATCCTAACAGATACGAGGTAATATTGCATTTTTTTTTCATTGTGGTTTTGATTTGCATTTTCCTGATGGTTAGTGATGTTGAGCATCTTTTCATATGTTTCTTGGCCCTCTGTATGTCTCTTTTGGAGAAACGTCTGTTTGAGTCCTTTGCCCATTTGACCAGTTTCTTAACTGCAGGACTTCTCGGGGCCTTTAGATGCTAATGTGCACTGTAAAGTTGCACTTTAATGTGCAACTCTAAGGAGAGGAAGAAGTATTCAGCATTTCCTAGACTTAAATTAAATGTCCATGGATTTCCCACAGTCATCTTAGGGGTAGGGTAAGGGACTCAGTGTTCCATGGAATTCCTTGCTCCATTGATCCACAACAACACTTTTCATGCCATGATGGGTTAGAACTGGATTGAAGAGGTGAGGGGAAAGGGAGATCCTTGTGTCGAGAGAGGAAGCCACTGAAGACTAGGGTTCTGCCTGCAAAAGTGGATGAAGAGGGAGGCGAGAGAGTGCGAGATGTGAGTATAGGAGAAGTAGAAGATTCAGTCGGAACGGGGGTGGCATGTGAGGAAGCCAGGGTGGCGGGTATGTTACTGTTAGATTTAGTAGACGTTGGGGGGGGCAGGGGAGGTGGGTGCAGTTTAGGGTGGGGGTTGGTGACAATTCTTCCTTTCACCTGTGTCCTCTAGAATGGACTAACAAGATTCACCACCTTCGTGGGAACCAAAGTTTCCTGTTGGCTAAGGGCTAGATGAGTAAGTAGTTTGGCCCCACACAACCTGAGCCTGAGTCCTGGTAGGAGATACGGGTAGCAGGCACCCCAGCATTTAGGAAGGGCAGACTCTAGCCTTGTCCCTGAGGAGGTCCTTTCTTTCCCCTCCTGTCCAGGCTCCTCTGATGGGTCTTCCCTGTCTCCAGTCAGTCCCAGGCTCTAGCCTCTGGACTTGGGCTTCACGTCACATGGATTCCGTGCCGACGCACCAGTGATATTTTTCATTTTCTGCATCTCAAGCATCAGGCAGTTGCCCTGGACTGATTTGGTTGCTGCTCTTGTATCTCCATATTGAGCAGGATGCTGGTTCCTGCGGTGGGAGCACATTATATGGCAGTTGGTGTGGGGTCTTCTGTGAGTTCCTGGATCAGTCTGGCTTCTCCAGACAGAACCAGTAAAATTATATAGAGATGTCCGTGTGTGTAGAGGGACGTATCATGAGGGAGGGCTCCCACAGTAGTTCCCCTGGTTCTCAGACCTTTGGGTTTGAGCTGGAACCACACCACTGGCGTTCTGCTTCCCCCAGCTTGTGGTTACCCAGTGCTGGATGTCCCTGTCTGAGTTAAAGGCCCGAGAATCAGGAATGCTGATGTCCGAGGGCGGGAGAAGATGAATGCCTCCGCTCAAACGAGGGAGCAAATTTGACTTTCCTCTACTCTTTTGATCTCTTCAGACCCTCAGTGGATTGGATGATGATTGCATTGGTAGGATGATCTTTAGTCCGTCTACCGATGCAAAATTTTTTTTTTAAGTTTATTTATTTTAAGAGAGAGAGAGAGAGAGAGGATCCCAAGCAGGCTCCATGCTCTCAGCCTGGAGCCCGATGTGGGGCTCAGTCTCATGAACTGTGAGATCATGACCTGAGCCGAAACCAAGAGTCGGACATTCAACCAGCTGAGCTACCCAGGTGCTGCATACTGGCGCAAATGTTATCTCTTCCAGGAACCACCTTACAGACACAGCCAGAAATAATGTCTTGCCAGCTAGCTATCTGGAGATGGTCTGAAGTCAAGTGGCTCATAAAATTAACCATCACAGTCCCCTAGCACTGTTGTCTGAAATTGGGTCTCTCCTCTGAGAGAGTCTCACAGGCCGTCATAGAGCCCCAGCCAAAGATTCCTAACAGTTTGGGGCGCCTGGGTGGCCCAGCTGGTTAAGCGTCTGACTCTTGCTCTCACCTTGGGTCTTGATCTCAGGGTCAAGAGTTCAAGCCCCATATTGGGCTCTGCACTGGGTGTGAAGCCTGCTTAAAAAAGAAAAAAAAAAAAAAAAAAAAAAAGAAAAAAAAAGAAAGGACTCCTTACAGTTCACCTCAGGGAGGGGCCTCAGGTGTGTGAAAGACTGGATCCATGAGTGTTATTTGAATTAAAAGTTGAAAGTTTCTGGGTAAGGGGTGTGGCAAGCTTTGCACTGTTGGTATTTCAGTTTGTTTTATTCTGCCTGGAGTTAGAATATAATCTATCTGTTTACTAGCAGGGGATTTTCTTGTAGCCAAGACAGGCCAAGTTTATCTTGATAACCTTGGTTCTGGGTGCTGTTCGTCAGCCAGTTTGGGTTTTTGATTTTTGGTTTTGGTCATTATAAAGCTGTTTCTGGTCCAATGGCCTGATAAACTTGTCTTCGTTGCTAAACTTTGGGAATGGCAGTGAGGTTGGCCAAACGGCAGGTGATGTAACAGGCTCTCATCAGCCCTTCATCTCCTGCTAATGGTCCCGGAATATCAGAATTGGATGGCTTCTCCCTGGATGAGTAACTGAGAGTCAGGAATTGAGGCTTCTGTCAGACAAGTCGGGACCCATTGAGGGATTCTGAACAAGAGAATGGCGGGATTTTGAACAAGAGAAGGACCAGGGGTTAGTATGGATTGGAGAAGGGAGATACTGGAGACTGAGAAGCCATTGGGAGGCCATTGCAGGATCCCAGAGTCAGGATACAGAGGGCTGGGACGTGATGCCGGCCTTAGGAGCAGAGAAGAGGGGAAGGATTGGAGGAGAAGCCATAGAACACAGACTGAGTGTGGACCTGACAGGCAGATGGCAGAGGGGTTTGGGAAGGTTGGAACCTGAGAGGGTTTGTGATGCTGTCCAGAGAAGCAAATGAGAAGTCCCGAGTGCCTTTCTCGGTTCCTGTGGAGAGGTGGGGCAGAGTTGGGGTGACTGCTAAGTGGGACTCTGGGGCCTTGCCAGGACTGTGAGGACAAGAAGGAAGGCTCGGCTTTGTGTGTGACCTGCTGCAGCAGCCTTCTCGGTAATAGAGAGGCTGCTGTTCTCTGTGGCTCTTGTTCCTAATTGTTTCATTTCAGGCTAGATTCAGAGTTGATGGAATTTCTCCTACGGGTGGGGAAGGGAGGGTGTTGGAGAATGAAGGAAAATCTTGAATTCTGTCCTTTGTGTACTTTCCAAAACACAAATACACACACCCACGCACTGTTCCGTGCTAGAGAGAAAATGCACCCCAAATGCGTAATTACACGGGGACCTGGCACTCCAGGGGTCTGGTCCTCACTGTCCTCTGCAACTCTGAGGGGTTCTTTCTCTGTAAATCCAGAATAAGGGTTGCAGTATCATGAGTTTGGGCCCAGGGAGACTTTTGAGGTGAGGAATTGTCCATTCTTTCTGGTAATCTGGATGCTTTCATGTACCATCTAAGTCAAACATTGGGATTTGTTGGCGCCATTGGCCCCACGTCAGGAGAATCATTGGTTGGGGCCAGAGCTGTGCCAGCTCTGCCTTTAAGAAATCCAAATTCTTTATCCTTCCCATCTGTAAGGCTTTATATTCTGTTCCTGGGGGTAGTTTAATCGAAGGGTCATGTTCTGTCAGAGGTGACTGTGCCAACTTGAGTTTTTGGCTATTTTTATGGTTCTTCCTTCTGGAAGACTTGAATCAGATTTTCCTAAACTCTGTCCTACTCCCCTTCTTCCTGGAGTTGGCTTCCTGTTTTGTATTTCTTAAACAGACTCTCTCCTAGGGTGGAGCAGTGATTTTTATCACAGAGTGATTTTATCCACTGTATTAATTAGAGTAATGCTAGCTATGGTAACAGATCTCAACGTTTCAGTGGCCGGGTACTGTGGAACCTTAACGCTTGTTTATGTAGCAGTCTGGAATGGGTGTTCTTGGTTGGTGGCTGACTTTCTTCCACTAGTAAGAGAGCGATTCGGAGCTCCAGGCTCTTTCCATCCTCTGATGCCACCATTCCGGCTGGTGGAAGGGGGAGGAGTGTGGAGAGGGCACACCCAGTTTTTACTCTCCTGACCCAGACATCACCTCGACCCCACATTCCATTTATGAGAACTACTCACGTGAGCCCACTTAGATGCAAGGGGGCATGGGAAATGAAGTCCTAGATGGAAATACAGTTGTTGGCAATATAGTAGGGGTTTAGTAAATGTAGCTGCTAGTATCTGTTATCACCCAAGGCAGGGCATGGACAAATGTCAGTGTGGATGCTTCTGTAAAATTCTGATGTGGGAGGTCTCTGAGTGGAGTGGGTCAGAAAACTTTGTGGAAGAGGGCATATTTGAGCTGGATTTTGAGAGATGGCTAAGGCTTTTTTTTTTTTTTTCTTCTTCTTCTTTTCTGGTTTACAGATGTGCCTTATTTGGCTGTGTATTATTTACATTGTTTGAATTAGATGTCAACACTTAAAAGTTGGGTGATCTCTCATGAACACATATATTTAGCCTCTCCTGAATTACTGAGGGTTGGCAACATGTGGCCTGCATTCCGGCATAACAGAATTCAGAGCTGAGAAGAGCTGCTCTCTCTGGAAGAGTCACTTCCTTGTCCTGCTTTACTTGTTTAGTTTACTTGCCTGTACCCTAACACATTTAATGAGTTTGAAACCCCAGTTAATGATCCCTCCGTCTTGATAATGTATTAGTTTCCTGCTGCCGCTGTAACAAATTACCACAAACTTAGTGTCTTACAATAATACAAATCTATTATCTTTCAGTTCTGGAGGTCTGGAGTCTACAGTGGGTCAGTAGGGCTATGTTTTTTTTCTGGAGGCTCCAGAGGAAGATCTTATTTCCTTGCCTTTTCCAGTTTCTAGAGGCTATCTGCATTTCTTGGGTTGTGTCCCTTCTTACATCTTCAAAGAGATGGCTAAGGTTTTAACTAGGTTGAAGGACAAAGGTTCATGTTTCCTTCTGCTTGTTCATTTATTCAGCACATGTTGGTTAAGGACCTACTGTGTGTTACCTATACCATGATAGGTTACCTATACCTATACCATGATAGGGACAGGGACAGTGATGAACAAAGACAAATACCCCCATCTCATGCAACTTGTATTTTGGGGCAAGATAATACCGTAATGGTATAAAAAAAGCTCAAGAAGAGAAGCATCTAGAAAAACGTGGTATACAGAGAGGTAAAGGCCAGGTGGCCACTTTGGATAGTCCAGGCAAGCCCCTCTGCGGAGGTGACATCTGATCTGCAGTGTAATGGTGAGAAGGAGCTGGCCATGCCACGATCAGAAAGGGACTTTGATAGGCACAAGGAAAAGCATGTGCAAAGGCCCTGAAGTAGGAATGAGCTTTGGAAGTACAAAATACAGAAAGCAGGCGATGTGGCTTGAACATCTCGGGTGGCTGGGAGAGTGGAGGGGAGTTCTGAGAGGACAGCAGCGTCCGATCAAGCAGTGCATTGGGGATGGGCTGCGGTTTGGGTTCTATCCTAAGTATGACGGGAAGCTATGGTGAGTTTTGAGCAGGGTGCTAACATGGTGCATACAGACATTTTGGAAGGCTCACTCTGTGTGTGTGAAGAATGGATTGTAGGGTTCGTGGTCCACGGGGAGATGGTGGAGGCTTGGATTGAATGCTGGTCTCAGGTGGAGAGAAATGGTGGTTTTGGAGAGAAAGCTGATAGCTGTGCTTCCTTGTGCCTTTTCCCCCGTATGCTAAGGCTTTGGCTTGTTTTAGACCTTTTGCTGTTCTCTGGGGAGAGTGTTCTTGGGTTTTGCCAGCTTCATTGCTGGGGGAAGAGTGGGAGGCCCAGGCCCAGTGCTTGTCTGGCCTCTCTGCCTAGCCTGTTGGTGTGGAGGTGACAGCTTTGGTCAGTGACGGCTTTCTGGCATGTTGACTACTTAGGTCATGTCTAGACATTTTTGCCCAGACCTCATCTTGATCCCAAACCAAACATGTCCACCTGCCGTTAATTCCACCTCCTTTTGGAGAAACCTGCCTCCTGCCTTTGCCAATGGGCAGCTGCTTTGAGAGGCCCTGTCCCTCCTCTCGGGCTTGCCCCAGTAGGGGTGGGACATTCCTTGAGAGCTGATCCCTGAGTGGAGACTAGCCGGGCCGAGATGAGCAATACCTTCTCTGCCAGCCCTTTGCTGGCAATCTCGCTGTGTGTCACAGGTGGATGAGCCTCAAGCAGGGGACCCTCCTCATCCATCAGGAGCATCTCCTGTGTCTTCTCCATTGTGTACTGTGATTTTTAGTATAAGAGTTATTTTTGTTTACTTAGTTTTCCCGGCCTCTTGGATGCTTTTTCAGCATTTAGGAAGAAACTGATACTATCTGTTCCATTGCATATATGCAGCACTCTCAGGTTTCTGGTGAGTTTTCTGTTTTAAACATTAACTTACTGTTCCTCACAGCAATCCTAGGAGAAGGGTGGGAACTCCTCCCTACCCTCCGTTTTTGCTTTACTTCCCTTTAGTTTTGCACCCAGTGATTGCTGGGTTTATAATCAAATGAGAAGTCTCCAGTTCATAAATGCTGCTGGCGGCCGTTTCCTTCTGCATTCTTCGTGCTGCCTGTTAAGTGTTCCTCTATGGCTTGGGGATAAAACATGCGCCTGGTGTTGCTTTCAGCGGTGTGAAGGGACCTGTTTTAGAAATGAACAACTGAGCCTGAGAGACACAGTGAGACTTGTTGCAGAGAGCTGGGCCTGCTGGAGGCCAGGTGTGACCTAGACCTGTCACGGCTCTCTGCACTGGCCCTCCGGCATCTCCGTGGGTAGTGTGCCTGTGCCTGGTTTGAGGCTGTGACTGCAGCTGCCCTGGTGAAAGGGGCAGGAGCAGAACATCGACGGCTTCTCACCCCTTCATCGTGTTGACCTAAAAACGCCTTGGTCCGGCAGCCCCGTTCTCCATCCTCAGCATTCTGAGCCCTGCCGGGTCCTTTAGCTCGGGAGAAACCTGCTAATGGTACAAGGAGCAGCAGCTGTGGAGGTGCGTGTGCCAGATCCGGGCCGTGCTGTTGGCCTGTGAGTGGGCAAGCTGCTTAGAGAGTCTGTCTTCACACTTCGCTATGTCCTGGAGAGGGAGAATGTGTCCCGTGGGAGCAGCATGGCCTGGCGCTTCAGAGCCCAAGTTCAAATCCTGCCTCTGCTACTTGCGTGACCTTGGGGAGATTCCTTCGTTCTCTGTGTGTCATGCATGGGCTGTCACCAGAAGTGGCATGCCACGGCCCTGTGCCCTCTGCACAGGAATGAGAACCTTCTGTGTTCCGCAGTCTCTAACCCCTTCCGCTTAGAGGCAGGGGGATGGGCAAGACCTGGTTTGGGACATGACGTTTTCTTTTGCTGAAGCCTCCTGGATATGAGGAAGCATTTCCATTTATTCCCCAACAGGAAGGGACGGGGTCTGCGTGGGAGCGATTGGGGCTGCTACCTTGGAGAAGAACACACACTTCAGGAAGTTCAGAAACAAGCCAATGCCAAAGAGATCTAAGTGAGAGAACTATTGGCGCCTAAAACAGAAATTCAGCCTTTCTTTTCAGAAAAATAACAGATGCCTAAATGCCAGTGGCAAGGAAGGGAGAAGGCTACTGGTTTGTTTTTCAAGATCTCAGTGAGGAAAGAGCAGTTTTGATCTGTTTCATCCTGACTCTGTTTGTTCTGCAGAAGAAGAAATGGAGGCTGGCAGGAGCAGCTCTTTTAGCCCTTAATTAATTGGGGTCTTCTGGATGGTGCGCTAATTTTTTTCATGTTCAGCTTGACTTTTCAGCTAGACTGTTCCTCGAAGGTCCGCCAGCCTTCGTGTCCCTGCGGGGCCTCGCACATAGCTGAGCACATGGAGCGCAGTTGGCCCGTGACTGGTTGAGGTCCAGTCCGCCCTCCCTTTTGTTTTCCAGAGCGAGTACATTGCTCCGTGTGACTGTCGGCGGGCCTTCGTCTCTGGATTTGATGGCTCTGCGGGTGAGTTGCTAACTTCTCTGTCTGTTCTTTCTGTACTCTTGTTCACTTCCCAAAAATGACGGGGCCAGGCTTCAGCCTGTGATAGGACCCAAAAGAGAATGCAAGCCGGACACTCGCCCTTGAACCTCTGCAGAAAGGTGTGAATTCCCAGCATCCCCCAGTTCCCTGAGGTCAGCCTTTAGTGGCCCTTTTCTCTACGCTTTTGCTATTAAAGTTTTATTGTATTTATTTATTTATTTGCTATTACAGTTTTAAATAATTTTCGTTTAAAAAAGGTTTTTGAACTTTTCATTGAAAATAATATACGTACAGAAAACTGTATTAATTAAACTGAAGATACCTGTGTCAACGGCACTCTGTAAGTAATGGTCACTAACTGTACCCCAGAACCCTCACCTTAGCTTGCTGGTCCTGTGTAATTCTCCAAGTGCTTGCTTGGCTTCTGGGTAATTTCACTTTCAGTGTAAATAATAAAGGTGGGGACACCTGGGTGGCTCAGTCAGTTAAGTGTCCGACTTCGGCTCAGGTCATTATCTCACGGTTCATGGGTTTGTGCCCCGTGTCAGGCTTTGTGCTGACAGCTCAGAGCCTGGAGCCTGCTTGGGATTCTGTGTCTGCCTCTCTCTCTGGCCCTCCCCCACTTAGGCTCTCTCTCCCTCTCAAAAATAAATAAACATTAAAAAACTTAAATAATAAAGGTGAACATTGAGCTACATTGGTGCCCTGCCCTAACTTTTCCAAAACTGCCCTGTCCTTGAGTTTTAGGGTGATTTTTCCCCCTTCAGACTCCCATCATTAGGCTAGTTAGACTTGGCAAGAACCACTTCCTTTTGTGTATGTGCTTGTGTTGGCTGGCCCCTTAGGATTGCTTTTGGCTGGCACCTCTGCTGAAAGCCTTGAGTTCTGCCAGGCCTGTAGGAACTGAGGGCAGGTAGGGGTGGGAGATGTCAACCCCTGCTGGTGACCAGTGAGTCACCGTGAATATGTAGAGTCCAGTGGGTTTCTCAGAAAAGGTGAGACCATTCCTCTGGAGTAGAGCAGATCACTGTGCTGGAATCGTTTTCACCTCCGTGTTGTTGATTATGAGGCCATTTTGACCATAGGTGCACAGTCCTCTGTTCCGTTGGCCTTGACTCGAGCTGTGCAAATGGGGTACTGTGCAGGGACCAGGCCTCAGGCAGCCTTCAGAGCTTGGCCCACAGCTTGTTCTCAGTGGCTTTGTGTTCTTTTGCCTGGAGCTTTCTCTGGAGTCAAAGGCCCATCTGCGCCGCTGGAGTGAGGGGTGGTGGGAGGCTGGGCCCCAGGGCTCACTGTGCTTGCCTGCCTTCCACCACCGTGTGCAGCTTCTGCGTGGTTGTCAGAAACGTTTCTCTTTTGTTTGTTTACTCCCCTGCTGCAGGCACAGCCATCATTACGGAAGAGCATGCGGCCATGTGGACCGACGGACGTTACTTTCTCCAGGCTGCCAAGCAGATGGACAGCAACTGGACGCTCATGAAGATGGGTGTGTAGAGACATGGCCAGCCCAACTTCAGTTGGCCAGCTTTGGGAAGGGACCCTAGGGTTTTATGAGGTCATGGACCCTTTTGAGGGTATCTTAGTCAGCTTTGGCTGCCATAACAAAATACCAGAGACGAGGTGGCCTAAACAGCACAAGTTTGTTTTCTCAGTTCCGAAGGCTGGAAGTCTAAGATCAGGGTGTCAGTATAGTCAGGTTCTGGTGTCAGCCCTCCTCCTGATTTGCAGACGGCTGCCTTCTCACTGTGTCCTCACACGGCAGAGAGATAGATCTCTTTTCTTCTTTTTAAAGGGCCACCAATCCTATCAGATTAGAATTCCACCTTTTTGACTTCATTTAATCTTAATTACCTCCTAAAATCCTTCTGTCCAGATACAGTCACATTGAGGTTGGGGCTTCAACATGTGAATTTGGGGGACACCATCCATGTCATGGCACCAGAAAACCCTCTTTCTCTCACATTTACATGCACATACACACACACAAGCATGCATTCGGGGCTGTGGGGCTGTTATAAATGAACAGGCTAGTGACCTTTAAACTTTCTGATCGCATGCCTCCGTTAATGGCTCATGCACCCTCAACATATATGTATACTTGTTTATGTGTTTAGATATACGTGCTGCTGTCCATCTCATTTCAAATGTGAACAAAAATTAATTTCTTTGTTTTTTAGAAAAAATGAATACAAATAGACCTCCTAAAATTTTCTGTTTGCACCCTGGTGGATCAGTCAGTGTACCCCTGGGGTATGGGCATCTCTCCTTGGAGCCCACATCTCCAGCTGTCAGGTCTGTTAGCACTTTGCGGGGGGCACAGTGTCAGAAGAGCAAATTCTGCTCATTCCTTCAAGTAGGTATTTGGTTTCCCCGGGGAATGAATCTTCCTTCTTTCCAAGTCTGTCTCTAGTTTGCCGGAGCCCCTCTTTCCTCAGGCATTTCTCCTGCATAGGGAAATTCTGGTGGGTTTGGTTGGGGAGTGATTCATCCCTGGGGTTTTGCCAGATATCTGTCTGCTAGGAAATAGCATGACTTCATCCTATAAAAGTCATACGAGGGGCATTAAAAGAAACTTCGTTAGTAAGTGGCTTTTTAGTGGTTTGGGAAAAAAATAGCCAAGAATCAAATAGCAAAATAACAGCTTAGTGCCAGCTTTTAGGCAGTTTTTGGAATTGAAGTTCGTGAGCTCATTTCTTTATAAATCTTTGAACTTCCCCTCTGTGGTTATGTGGTTATCAGCAGTCCGTAGGGAAAATAGTGAAGATAAGTACTGGTTTAGAATATATGAACTTTCACTCTAAATATACATGTATTTCACCAAGCTGTTAAGTTTTTAGTAAAAATCTCATCAGTTAAGAAGCACGCATCCAAACATAGAAGGTATTGGCTTGGATTAAAGAAAAACTGGAATATCAAAAATAACTTCAGTTCCTTTCTTGGAGCTTGTTTGGTGTCCTATGACGAATCGCTCGGAAGAAATGGGAAGGGCTGTTTGCTCTTGGGAGTTGGAAAGCCAGGGAGCCATTGTAAAGATGATGGTGACGGGTACCTGTGTGTTCCTGTCTTAATCTTTGGAAAGATTTCTTTGCTGCAAAGGCTTGTGTTCAGCCCTCCAGTCAGGCCTGGTTGAGGGGCAGGAGCCTTCTCTCTGCCACCCTGCCTTCCAGTGAGGGGAGAGTACCATGGCGTGTGTTTCTCTTACCTGGTGTGGGATGTGAGGGAGGCCCCCAGCTCCCAGCCTTCACCAGTCACCACCCAAGTGCTCTTCAAGTGACCACTGGTGGTAAAGTGACTGATGGCGGAGAAGATGTTGTTTGCAGTGACACGTGTACCTATGTTGCAGTGATTCCCCGGGTGCTGTTTTGACCAGGAGTCGAATGAAAATCTTGCCTTTTCTTTTTGTTGTCTTCTTATTTTATCGTATGCTTCCGTCTTAATAGACCTGGGTGTTAAGGGGCACCTGGGTGACTCAGTTAAGCGTCTGAGTCTTGATTTCGGCTCAGGTCCCGATTTTGCGGTTCATGAGATCGAGCCCCGCATTGGGCTCTGCGCCAACAGCACAGACCCTGCTTGGGACTCTCGCTCTCCCTGTCTGCCCCTCCCCCCGCTTGTGCATTCCCTCCTCTCTCTCTCTCTCTCTCTCTTTCTCAAAAAAAAAAAAAAAGAAAAAGAAAAACACACCATCTTATACTTCTTGCAGCCTTCCAGGATTAAGGGAAGTTCAGATTTTTTCACGTGCCACCCATCTACCTTAGAGAAGGTGCTTAATAAAGGCCCTGTTATCATGATGTTGGTGAATTGCTTCCTTCTGGGTAGGACCGTGAGCTTGGTTCCACTGGGAATTGTTTCTTCTCTGTTCTTCCCTCTGTAGGTCTGAAGGACACACCCACTCAGGAAGACTGGCTGGTGAGTGTACTTCCTGAAGGATCCAGGGTTGGTGTGGACCCACTGATCATTCCTACTGGTGAGTGAGCTGGGGTCCTTCCAGCTTGGGTGAGGAAGTGGGTTCTAGATGCCTCTCCATTGTCCTTCTTTGTTTGTGGGACGTGGATCCTCTGGGGGCTCGGCGTGACTTGACGTCATGGTAAAGATCAAGGTGAGGAGAGGAGTTCTGGCAGAGAGGCAGGGGAAGGCGGTTGGTGGTGAAGATCACCTCTTTGCTGTTCTGCGTCCTACGCACCCAGCGCTAGGCCACGGGAGGATCGCCTTTCAGAAGGCGCTGGCTCTCAAGGCTCTGCTGCCTGCCTTGGCCGAGATGGCGTTCAGTTCATGCATGGCTGGGCCACGTGTATTTCTCCCCAGATTACTGGAAGAAGATGGCCAAGGTTCTGAGAAGTGCAGGCCACCACCTCATTCCTGTCAAAGAGAACCTTGTGGACAAAATCTGGACAGACCGTCCTGAGCGCCCGTGCAAGCCCCTCCTCACCCTGGGCCTCGATTACACAGGTCAGAACTGTGCTGCATGCAGCAGGGCCCCCAGCCATCGTCCCTTCCACCTGTCACCTTTGTCTTCATCGCTGTCCTGAATCAGAGTTGAGCTTGAGCTCACGGGAGGATTCTGCCCCATGCTGGCACTGGCACTGGTGGGGTATTTCATGAAGGCAGGAGCTTTATTTGTTTCCAGGGTTGGCACCTACTTACCACCTACTTTGCATAATTTATTCTTGCCCTGCTCTTCTGGGCAGACCTTTGGCTGCTGCTAAGATGGCTTTTTTTACTACGCTGTTGCTCGCTGCCTCTCATGTGTCTGATATTGGAAACAGGGCTGAGGGGTTTCTAGCTTCCATTTCCTTTTCTTTTGCCCACGTTTGTAGATTTACTTCCTCAGGCCCCCCACCCCCCACCCCATCTCGTACCTTCTGCTTTAGCGGCTTGGGGGCATGGGTTTCTTAGGCCTGTATGATAGTGGTCGGTGTGGAGCAAGTTCTGCGAACCATTTGTGGGAGCTGAAAGTGTGGATTTATGAGTGAGGGATACACAGAGAGGCCAGGGAGGTGGGGCTGAAGGGGAGGGAGTCGTGTGGTAGAAACAGCAGAGTAGAGGTGGATGGGGGATGTCTGGAATGTAGGCAGATTGCCCAGAGGGGTCCTGGGAAGAAAGCATTACAGCCCAGACTCTTGCCAAGTTTTAAACAGCATTCCCGAGCTGATCTTCAAAGCGTTGTTGGTTGTGGGGGCAGCCCCCAGCTTGCTCTCCTTGTGATGCCCTCACTGGAGGGTAGCTCAGATTCAGGGGGATAGGTCCAGGGAGTGGCCCAGGGTCAGCTAGACATTTTCCATTCGCATGTTTTGAGTTTTTTAGAAGCTGAATCAGAGGCGCTGACCTATTACTTGTAGGAGAGGGGAGAGCAGACGTTGGGGGTAAGATTTGTGTTCAACAAACACGAGTACCTACTATGTGCAGGACACTGTGCCAGGTGCTGGGTGAATAAGACAGAGGGTCGTCCTGTTCCCAGGTGGCTGTAACCGGAGTTGAAAGTACCGTTTCGTGGTGGGGATGGTGGTGGTCGTGGTGGTGATGGGGTGAGCTTCCCCAGGGCTACCATTCCATCTGGAGAGCCACAGGGAGGCCCTGGCTATGACAGGGCAAGTGTGATTTAGAAGTAGTGGTCCCAGTGAGTCAGATTGCAGGGAGTACCTAGGTCTTAGCACCAAAGGGCGAGTCTCTCGGCTCCAAGAATGTAAAGTGGGTGGTATTCCCCCGGCCTGTAAGACTGGGTGAGTTTTCCCTCCTGGGCAGTATGTTCTCGTAGCTCCCTGTGCCTCTGCTGTTGTGCCAGTTCTTACACGGAAGTGTAACTGTTGCTGGTTTAATTATTTGCCTTCCCATCTAGGTTGTAAGCCCCCTGAGGGCAGGGACTGGGTATAACTCAGAGCTGTAGCCACGGTGACCAGCACAGTGCCTGGCAGATACCTATGCCTGGGAAGTCTAGGTGCTTCATAGACATTTGTTGGATGAACAAATGTATTAATTTTGTCGGTGAGGCAGTCAGGGCTCTTGAAAGTCAACAGGTTTGGACAGAGGCTTAAATCCAGGCCTCCTGTTTGCTCAACCAACATGCTCCCTATAACAGGTGGTGCTGGCTCAGAATGTTTGGGATGGGTTCTTTCAGTTGGCTCCCGTGGGTCCCTGGAACCAGGGCCAGAGCCGCAAGCACGTTTGTTTCTTGCAGGCATCTCCTGGAAGGACAAGGTTGCAGACCTTCGGTTGAAAATGGCCGAGAGGAACGTCGTGTGGTTTGTGGTCACTGCCCTGGATGAGATTGCGTGTGAGTGCTCTGGCTTTACTGTTTGGGCATGTTACCCGGTCTCTCCCTTGGTTCTCTGGGAATCTGTGTGTTCATGCAGATCAGCTTTCTGAGTGGCCAGGGAATAAACAAAAGACTTAAGTCATCAATGGGTATATGATGCACCAAGTAGGATGGAGAAAGAATTATAGAGATGGGAGAGGGGAATGTAGCTTTGCCCAAAGTGTTTTTACAGCCAGGGGCTGATGTTAAATCTATGGTGGATGTCCACCTCTGACCAGTCTCTTCAGGACTGGGACACCTCTGAGGAAGGACATTCCTTCCTAACACTTAATGTCTGTGAGTATTTGTGTGTCTGTCAATATTCATGTCTCTTTATAGCTGTAGAAGTGGCACCATAGGAGATTATTTTTTTCTCTATACTTTTTCTTTAGGCCCCTGTGTTCTTCACAGTGAGAATGTTCTAGAAATATTTCTCTTTTAAAAAAATTTTTGTTTTTATTTACTTATTTAGAAAGAGAGAGAGAGAGAGAGCAAGCAAGGGAAGGGCAGAGAGAGAGGGATAGAATCCCAAGCAGGCTCCACACTGTCAGCGCACAGCCTGATATGGGGCTTGAACTCATGAACCATGAGAACATGACCTGAGCCAAGATCAAGAGTTGGAAGCTTATGGGGTACCTGGGTGGCTCAGTTGGTTAAGTGTTGACTTTAGCTCAGGTCATGACCCTGTGGTTTGTGAGTTCGAGCCCCATGTCGGGCTCTGTGCTGACAGCTCGGAGCCTGGAGACTGCTTCAGATTGTGTGTCTCTCTCTGCCCCTCCCCTACTCGTGTTCTGTTTCTCTCTGTCTCTGTCTCTCTCAAAAATAAATAAACATAAAAAAAATACAAATAAATTAAAAGAGTTGGGGGGCGCCTGGGTGGCTCAGTCGGTTAAGCGGCCGACTTCGGCTCAGGTCACGATCTCGCGGTCCGTGAGTTCGAGCCCCGCGTCGGGCTCTGGGCTGATGGCTCGGAGCCTGGAGCCTGCTTCCGATTCTGTGTCTCCCACTCTCTCTGACCCTCCCCCGTTCATGCTCTGTCTCTCTCTGTCTCAAAAATAAATAAACGTTAAAAAAAAAAAATTTTAAAAGAGTTGGATACTTAATTGACTGAGCCACCCAGGCGCCCCATGTTCTAGAAATATTTGTACCTCAGAAAACTCAGGAACTATAAATATTTTTCACCAGCTTTTTTGATACAATAGCAGTTTCTGAATCTTTAGACCTTAAACAACCTGCATGCAATTGTTTAGTACCTGTCATCCTCTAGAACCTGAAGGAATCTTGGTGAATCTTCCTGTTCTGTCTTCCTTTTCTGACTGGGTTTGACCCAGGGTGACTGAGAAGAGGCACTACCTCATTTTTTAATTTTCTCATTAGAGAAAGAGACCCTACTACACAGTGTCCTATGTCTCCAGTCCCCAGCCCCAAAACTTTGTCAGATTATCAGTGATACTTGACATGTATCAGTGACTTATATCCTTAATTAATTAATAACCTTGACATCAGGGAAAATAACATATATAAAGTTAATTTCTCCCTTTGATTTTAAGAAAACACATTCCCATTGTGGAAAACCTGGAAAATGTAGAGGAAGTAAAAAGAAAAAGAAAAAAAAGCACCTATAATTTTGTTACCCAGAGATCATCACTGTTAATATTTGGTGCATATATAATTTTGAAGCTTGATTTTTTTCCAAAGTATCAGCATACTTTAAGCATATATAATTGTAACTTAAGTAAATATAAATATCCCATCATATGGTTGGTTATACCATAATTTACTTTACCCATTCCCTTAAGGATGACCTTAGGTTATTTTTGATTTTCTCACGATTTTATTATGATGCCGCCATCAAAATCTTAGTGCATCAAAATCTGTGTCTTGGTTTCTGATGATTTTCTTCTATTTCTGGTTGCTTTCAGGGGTGGTATTATGGGTTAGAGGGTGTGCACGTGGTAGGCCTTTGGACCCATCTTGCCATTTACCTGCTAGAATTGTTTACAGTGGATAGGAATATGCCTGTCTTGCCACACCCTTCCCAGTCCCAAGTACTGGCATTTTTATTTTTTAAAATTTTATCAAAAAAATTTTTGTAATGTTTGTTTATTTTTTGAGAGAGAGAGAGAGACAGAGACAGAGAGAGAGAGAGACATAGTGTGAGCAGCAAAGGGGCAGAGAGGTAGAGGGGGACAGAGGATCTGAAGCAGGCTCTGTGCTGACAGCAGAGAGCCCGAAGCAGGGCTCGAACTCAGAAACCCTGAGATCATGACCTGAGCCGAAGTCAGACAGACACTTAACCGACTGAATCACCCAGGTGCCCTGGTACTGTCATTTTTAAACTGCTTGTCTGATAGGTAAAGCTTCATTGCTTTGTTGTGAGAAGCCATTATTTTAAAATAGACGTAGAGCTTTTCTCACTAGGAGTTTTTAAAATACTGTATTCTTCAGGAGAGCAAGCATTAGACATCTGGAAGCTTTGAGACCCTAGCTATTCTCTCTGCTGGCCACTTTAGTTTCTTAAACATACAATGATCTCCCCAGACTTTAAACATACAGTGATCTGCCCCAAACTCCTTCAAACATACAGTGATCTCCCCAAACACCTTTAACACTGGCTGTAGGTGGGGCCTCCACTCCAGTTCGGTATCATAGCTGACCCTTGGGTGGGCTCCGATACGGGTTTCATTCTTGGGCTTAAAGGCCACCACCACTCACTCCCTGCTTTTGTTCCTCTGCTGGGAAGCCCCGCCTCCTCGGGGCTCCTTGACTCTTAGCCGGAGGGCCTTGTTGGGCTCCCTCACCATCCTGGGTGGGTCTCAGTCTTTCTACCCGAGGACGTTGTTTGCTTCAGAAGGGAGAGAGTGCTTGGCTCCTTTCCCTTTACTTGGGAATGCCAGTTTGCTGCAGCAAGGCCAGGTCTGGCAGGTCACCACCAGGGGGACAATTTCAACTCTTTGGAGGGTAATCCTCCTGTTTTTTGACTAACTTCCATTCTGTTCCCGGGACAGCAATATGGTAGCATAAGAAACAGTTTTGGTGCCATCATTTGGCGGGCATGAGCGACTGCAGCTCCAAGTGGAACCAGGAAGTGAGGTTTCCGGCTTTTCTGAGAGATGCCACGGAATCCTTCCATGGAAGCCTGCCATGGATGTTGAAGCGTTTCCCTCCCCCTACAGGCTCTCTCTTGTAGTCTCAAGTCAGGCAAGTGACGGGGCTTTTATTTTTTTTTTTTAAGGGCTGTTCAATCTCCGAGGATCAGATGTGGAGCACAATCCGGTGTTTTTCTCCTATGCAATCATAGGATTGGAGACGATCATGTGAGTGTTGGGCCACACTGGAAGGTCCTTCCTTCCTCACAGCTCCTCAGATTCCCCGTCTCCCTTGCTGGTCGACCCCATCACTACCTGACGTCCTGCTGATGCACTGCTTTTCTTCTGCTTTCTCCCTTTCCCGCTCCTCTTTCCTTTCCCTTCTTGTCTTCCTTAACAGCAGGTATTTCTTTTACATCCTGCCTCTCTCTTAATCTCCCAAATATCTTGAAATCTATGAAAGTCTCTCCAGTACTAGAAGATAGGAAAAAAACCAAACAAACTAGGCAGGACATCAGAACAAAACCAGAATGAAGCTATTTCACAAAATTCCTGCTGCAAAGTCTTGGTCAGGCCACACACTTGATTCTAAATTTTGTAGCAGCCAGTTGCAAAGGGATGTACAGGCTCAGTTATACAGTCTTGGGTCCATAGTTCAAATAAACCCAGGCATCTGGAAGGTCAGAAATGACACCGGAAGCCCACGCCCCCCCCCCCTCCCCCCGTCAAACTTTATGCATTAAAGCATTGCTTGTGGCCTTCCTGCAGTTGTTCTTTTATTTGGATGGCTCTTTATTCAGATAACATTTATTAAGTTGATAGGGTCTCTATTGGGTGCTAGGGTGAATGAGACAGGGTGCTGGGCTGGAGCTGGGGGATGAATGTCTCTTCAGGGGCTTCAGGGCATGTAAGTGGGCACTGACTTGTCAGTGGGATGCGTATGGATGTTACAGGAGGGGCCTGACCTAAACTTGGGCATCAGAGGAGACTCTTGGGGAAAATAATATCGAAGCAGAGATCGAGGGCGCATGTGCGTTGGCTAGGTGAGCGGGGAGTGAGGAGAATGGTGGTCTAAGCAGAGGGCATGACATTTTCAGTGGCTCTGGGCAGGAGAGAGCACGCTGCCTGAGGAGGGCCTGGAGTGGTTCAGTGTGGTGGGAACATAGAGTGTGAGGCTGGAAGGTGAGCAGGGGCCACCTAAAGGAAGGCCGGTGAGCGGTGTCCAGGAGCTCGGACCTTTATCCTGAGGACACTGGGGAGCTATTGAACGACTTTTTCACAGGGAACCACATGATACTTTTTCACAGGGAACCACATGAATACTGTGGCTGGGAAAACTGTGCTGGCTGGAGCAAGACTGGATGCAGAGACCAGTTAGGAGGCTCTGGTGCTAATCCAGCAGAGAGATGGGGGCAGCCTGAACCTGGCTGGTGACTAGGCAAGGCCACGGCCAAAGCTGGACAGATTTGATCAGGATTTACACTATAGGCCCAAAGATCTTAGTGGCGGGAAGGGACAGTGTCCACGTCCCGGCTGGGGGAATGGAGTGGATGGTGATAACATACATGGGGATAGGGACACAGTTTGGGGAGCAGGATTTGAGAAGGGAATGGGGAGGAAGGGGAACTGCTTGGTTTCGGTTGCTAGAAGGTGGAGCCTGTTGTGTATGTGTGGGTGTGTACTTCTCCCCCCTCACTCACGTGTCCTCCTTTTTCTGTCACCTCACCCCTGGCCCCTCTGCAGGCTCTTCATTGATGGTGACCGCATAGATGCCCCCAGTGTGAAGGAGCATCTGCTTTTTGACTTGGGCCTAGAAGCCGAATACAGAATCCAGGTGCTTCCCTACAAGTCCATCCTGGGCGAGCTCAAGGCTCTGTGTGCCAATCTCTCCCCAAGGGAGAAGGTGTGGGTCAGCGACAAGGCCAGCTACGCCGTAAGCGAGACCATCCCCAAGGTTGGTAGCCCTGCTGAGGCCCATCCAAAGTCGGCCACATTCCAGCTGCCAGCCCCTTCCCAGTTCTGGCATCATGCAGCTTTGTCTTTGAAACAGAGGTTGTTTTGGAAGATCTCGGGGACTGATTGTCAGATCAGAGATGTCCTCTCCCTAGATGAGCCCTTTGGGCTAGAGCCATGTTGAGAGTCTGAGGGCCCTTAGGACTCATTGAGTCCTGTGTTGTCCAGAGTGTGGCATGAGAGATGATTTTAGGTGGTATATACTAATACTTAGGTTTATTTAAATATTCTCTGTTTTAAAAGCAATTCAGCATATACTAGAAAAAATATTTCTAGTATTTGAGACCATGATGATATAAAAATTGTTTCTTAAGACAGAATTTAACAAACTAAGTTGATTTGAAGATGGTCTAAAGAGGGGCGCCTCCTGGGTAGCTCAGTCGGTTGAGTGTCCAACTTTGGCTCAGGTCATGATCTCGCCGTTCGTGAGTTTGAGCCCCATGACAGCTCAGAGCCTGGAGCCTGCTTCAGATTCTGTGTCTCCCTCTTTCTCTGCCCCTCCTCTGCTTGTGCTTTGTCTCTCTCTCGAAAAATAAATAAACATTTAAAAAAATATTTTTTAAATAAAGATGGTCTAAAGAAAAGAAGTAAAGGTCTAGAGGGCTGGCAGCCGGTGTAAGAGCTGTGTAGGTGGTAGGAGAACTCTGGGAAACACTACTCTGCGTGTGCTCCTCCCTCACCACGTTTTACAGCTAAGGAGACGAGGCCCAGAGAGGCTTGGGAAGTTGGGGACTTGTTGAAAGTCAAATGATAGTGATACCCTTAACCTTTACTCAGCCCCTGTTGGGTTATTCTAAGCAGTGAACACCTGTCCTCTCATTTTAACTAGGGCCCAGGGCATGACTGGAATCCAAGCCACCTTGGATTGTAGCCTTTTCGAACATCCTGTCTGGAGCCTCTGGCTGCCAAGTGCCCTTTAGCAAGCCCAGGGGTCTCCTCTCTTCTCCATCCTGGAAAGAGCCCAGGCCTGGCCCACTGAGACCTGGCTTGCCAGTACGCCCTGCCACTCTCACACTGTGTGACACTCATCTGCTCAGAGATTTGTTTCCTTGACCTAAGTTAGGGGATCATGCCTGCCTTCTCTGTTTCATGAGGGCTATGCACGTAGGAGTGAGGGGATAAGAAGCCTAGAAGGAATGAAAGCCTTTCAACAAGCTCTGTGCGAGTGCAAGGTGATCCTAAACCCCCCTCCCGGAGTGCAGGGCTGGCCTCTGACTCGTTCTCATTGGGAAGGGTCTTCCCCAGCCCTTTACGATCAGATCGTGAACAGTAGGTGATTTGTGATCCCTGAGCAAGATGGGAAGGAGCAGGAGCCCTCCCTCAGTCGTGTGTGTCCCCAGTGGGAAAAAGCCTCCTTTGTGCTTTTTCAAGAAAGGGGTTATTTCAGTCAAGCTTTGATCTGTTAATGGACTCTGACCATGACCATGGAAGCTTGAAAAGCAGTGTCTTCCTGATGGCTGGCAGCCAGCAGTGCCAGAGAGCTGAAGATGTGGGGGACAGAAGAAAAATAATCTTGTTTGATGTACTTTACCTTTTGGAAGTGTTCGAGCCCCTCTTGTCATGCTCAGAGTCATCAACCAAAAGGGGCAGGACTTCGATCCCCAGGCACAGCTCCATGGGTCCTGAATGGGAGCTCTTCACATGACCTGTCTTGATGTGCTGGGTGAAGAGGTGATTGCCTTGGTCTTGGGTGAGTGGAGCCAGACTCAGTTTCTCATACTATGCCTTTTGCCCCTAGGATCATCGATGCTGTATGCCTTACACCCCCATCTGCATCGCCAAAGCTGTGAAGAATTCTGCCGAATCAGAAGGCATGAGGCGAGCTCACGTGAGTAAAGCAGCCCGTGCAAAGGGGGTGTGTATGGTGGTTGGAAGGCCCAGTCCCTCATCTGCTGTGTGGCTTTGAGCCTGGCACAAGGCCGGAAATTTTTTGAGCCTTCCAGCGTTAGTGAGAAAATGAAGTAGAATACTCAGTGGGCTAGATCTTTATAAAGTACAATGTATAACACAAAAAAGGCGACGACGATGATGATGATGATGATGGAGAAGAAGAAGAATAAGAAAGTGATGCCTCTTAAAAGGCCCAAGGTATGTTTCAAGGCCAGTGGTGGGTCTAGAAAGATTTGAGGCCCACAGATGGCATTTGCCAGTGGCTTGTCTTTCCTGCCTCTGGAGGGCAGGAGTGAATCCACTGAGGGATGTGCCTTTGCTCTCGGCAGGCCCTTCCCTGGTTGTGCCTGATGGGTCCGGCTTTCTCAGAACCACGTTAGGGCTGGGCATTGAATTTGCCCAGCTGATTTTCAGTAATAACTTAAAAAAAATTGTCTCTATTCTTTGCACAGATTAAAGATGCTGTTGCCCTCTGTGAACTCTTTAACTGGCTGGAGAAAGAGGTTGGTTCTTCGTCTTGTTTTAACACATGGATGTAGATTATTCAGAAGTTCTCAACATGTGATTCAAACCGTGGCACCTCCATGCTCTGGTGACCACGAGGTGTAAGGTCTTGATCTAATTTTAGTCCTTACTTTTGGTAGTTCTTTCTGGAAATTTGGTGTGTGTGTATTTAGAAGTTTTTTTAATTGTAGAAAATAGTAACACAGATGAAGACAGAATTTCCTTCACAGAGAGGATCCTTTTTGGGTCAAGGCATTGTCTTATAACTGAGTGGAATTTCATTATGAGGAAAAATGACTCACAATAATATTCTAGGCAAGCTGATGATATTAAGAGAAAAAGATCTTTGTATACTTCAATTTAAGACTTAAAACTTTTTATTTGATAGTAAATTGACTCTTGGCCATTAGTTTGTTGCCCTTTCATTCCTTATGGTTGACAGCAGGAGGATTTCTTTGTGTCATTACTAAACGATCACATGTTCCCTTTAAATATTATATAAACAATTCTTTAAAAGTAGCTTAAACTGGAAGAAGGGTATCACCCTGTGTGTAACTATTTTATTCTCTCTGGCTATTTTCCTTCTGCGTAAATAAGTTTTACACATCTCTCAGTGTATATGTACGATTTTGTATTTTATTTTATTCCGTTAGCACCACGGCGTGAGCATTTTCCATGTGCTTTGAGGCCTTAAAAAAAGGATCCAAATCGTAAAAGCATTGTGAGGTGACAGATGGTAGCTACACTTGTGGCGAGCATAGCATAAATAGAGATGACGAATCACTGTGTTGTGCACCTGAAACTAACATAACACTGTGTGTCAACTATACTCGAATAAAAAAGAAGGATCCAAGCAGAGAGGTTGCGTTTAGTGGTTAGACCAATTTGCCATTGCTCCTATTTTCAGGTGTTTAGATCCTTTTTAATTTTCTTGCCGTTATTAATCACCCTGTAATAATATCTTTCATTTATCTTCTTTACGTATTTAGGATGACTTTCGCAAGACAATATCCTAGCAGGAGATGGTTTTGAATTTTTCAACTTAGATGGATTAAGTTTGGGGAGGTTTTAGGGTATAACACTGGGGCAGAGAGTTAAGTGAAAAATTGAAAGGATAGAAACCCTTCTACTTTAATTTTTTTTTTAATATTTTATTTATTTTTGAGATAGAGACAGAACACAAGTGGGGAGAGGCAGAGAGAGGGTGAGACACAGAATCTGAAGCAGGCTTCAGGCTGCTGTCAGCACAGACCCCGACATGGGGTTTGAACTCACAAACCGTGAGATCATGACCTGAGCTGAAGTTGGATGTTTAACTGACTGAGCCACCAAGGTGCCCCTAAACCCTTCTACTTTAGATTGCTTTGGTAAGAGTCTTAGAAGGTTCCCTCCTTGTTGAAGACGAGACCTCAGCTGTGTCCCATAGGTTGGACAGCCGGGACATGGGAATTGAGGAAAAAATAAGCTTTTAATGCATCCCTTTTAACATGTAATAAACACGTGAATTTATCACTCCTGATGACTTATGAGCAACTTCCTTGTAGGTGCCCAAAGGTGGTGTGTCGGAGATCTCAGCTGCCGACAAGGCTGAGGAATTTCGCAGGTACGGATCCGTGTGCGCAGGAACCTTGTGGTCATTTCTTTGGCAACTTAAATGAGGCTGAGAGGGCCCTGATTGCTGGCACAATAAGATTCTGGAAGCCGCTGTGCTCTCTGTGTCTTTCTGTTCCAGACAACAGGCTGACTTTGTGGACCTGAGCTTCCCAACGATTTCCAGTACGGGACCCAATGGCGCCATCATTCACTACGCGTAAGGCATGCGGAGGAGCACGGTGCCTGGCTTTGCTGCTGCTTCTGCACAGGAGCCTGAGCAGGGGAGAGACATTATTTTACCAGAGGCCCCAGTGCCCACCCCCATGTTGTCTGTTGAGACTGTTCTTATATGGGAAATAAGGTCTTGTTTTCTCTCAATCTCCCACTCTCTGCCTTTTGGGAGCCTCCACTTAGGCTCAGGTGTATGGCACTGACATTCTTCACGATGTAGTCAAATGGGTTGTCCCCATTTCCTTTCTGTGTCTACAGAAGCTGTATTCATAGCTCTTGATCATGGTGATCGGTGTTTGTCTTTCTTGATAATGGCAGCCATCTTGATGCAGGAGTCCAGACATCTTTGTGAGCTCCATCACTCCATACCAAAAAACTTATCATGAGGTTGTTGAGCATACTATTATGGTTAGGGAGATAATCAGCACCCTTTCTTCCCTCCTTGTGGGCTTGGCACCCAGCCTACGAGGCATTTTAGCAGATGACCTATAAGAGCCTGTGGACTCACAGAGCTGAGCATTCCCTGCACTGTGAGATGGGAGGGGCACTGATAAGTTTAGGGCTGATCTGTCTGTGGAGATGGTGGGAAATGGAACTTGGCTTGATTATCGGGCTTCAGCTTTCAGAATTGCCCAGTTGAATGTATTTGCCTTGTGTCGGGCATTCTGAGTTCTTTGCTCCATGTCTGAGGTACACAGTCTGGGGGAAGATCACTTGGTCTGTCTCACTGGGCTGTACTTGGGCAGAGATTCACCCCCACCCCCTTTTAATAGTTGCTTTTAGAGCTTTTAGTCTTGGGGCAGATTTTGAAGCTGTGTGGGAGACAGTCACAGCTGTGATTGTGCAGCTCTCTCATATTAATGCTTCTGTTCCAAAATTAAAATATCAAAAGGACTCCAGTTTTTGTCTTATGTTTAATTCAGGTGATGAATTTCTTGGCTGGATACTATCCTAGAATTTTACATGTAATTAACACATTAAAAAGAACTCCGATCAAATGGGGGAGAAGCCTGCTTCTACTTTGGCATGTTTTCACAATGGGCTGCTGGAAGCCTGTTGAGAAGCAGGACGTTGCTTCCATGTCTGGTTGTCTTTTTCAGTCGTTCGGCCCAAGTAGCCACTGATGCCCGTAGTGCTGGAGAGGGGGTGGTGCCTGGAAATGAAGGAGTCCTTCTCTCAGCGGCAGGGCAGAGACTTGCAGTGCTCTTATTCGTTGTAGCATTTCCCAGTGCAGTGACACTGTCTGGAAGTGGCCTGGGGAAATCAGATCACTTTTTAAAAGTGCTTCGTGTTCATTTGGAAAAAGTGCTTTCGTGTAAGAACATTGTGATCTACTTCACTTCCCAGTAAAAATCCCTTTAGTTTTCCTCCCAAATTGAGGAATTTACCTCCTGCCTGTCTGGTGGCCTAGGAAGCAAGTGGGGAGGCTCCTGACGGGGTCAGGACTGAGGGAGTCACATGGAGGCTGAGGCCGGGGCCTGGGACCCCCACACCCAGAGACAAGTGACTCCTGGCTGCTATATTGCCAGTTCTGAGGACTCTAGCTTGGTCCTGCTGCATCTAATGATTATTATTTTTGTAACTTTTACAATTATTTCACGAACATCTTTTTTGTTCCAAGCACACATGGAGCTAGATATAAAGAGATACGTTGTTCTTCCTTCTCTTGATCTCTTTATCCAGTTGGGGAGATAGGTCGACTGGGTCTTTGACTAGTTCTAGAAGATTAAATTATTTGGAATAATTAATTAGTTGGTAACTTTTAATTTTGATATAATTTCAGACTTAACCTAAGTTGTAAGAATAGTATAAGGAACTCTTATTTGTCCCCCTCCCAGATTCAGGAAGTGTTTACATTTGTGGACTAATTATTTTTTAATTAACTTTCTTAGGCCAGTCCCTGAGACGAATAGGACCTTGTCGCTAGATGAGGTGTACCTGATTGACTCGGGAGCTCAATACAAGTAAGTAAACTAGGGCTGCCGTAGAACTTGACGATGTTGGGTCAAAGCAGTTGAATAGGGGGCAAGCCAGGCTCCAGCTGAGAGCACTCAGCTGAGACTCTCACTCTGCACCTGCTGCTAATGGACTCGTTCTCGTGTCTTGTCCTTTTTTTCCACCCGTGGTTGAAAGAGCCCAGTGGTGACTCTTCCCACAAAAGACTGTTTGATAGGAATGTTTAGTTCTTGGCCGAGTGTTGTTAAATACTAAATAAATAACTGAAAGCAAGCTTTCAAAACCACTGGAAAGGCTTCTGCTCTAGCTCATAAACTGCCTGCTAGCTCTCTGGACTTGTAGTGGCCTCAGGGCTTGGGAGGTAAGGGATTAATTTGGAATGAATGAATGAGAAACTAGGTTGCCCCTGAATTTCTGAATTTTCGTCTTCACATCTTGCTCCTTTTCACACTCATCCTCTAGAAAGTTTCTCAGAGGAGAACCCAAGAGTTCGTTGGGTCTCGATGTGGAAGCCATGAGAGGGAGCTGGAACAGGTGTTGTCTGCATGAAGAGGGCACGAGCAAGGCCTTTTAAATGCTCCTTTCCCACTGCAGTTGGGACCATGGCTGAGGGGGAGCCTGATCTTTAAGTGAGCTCCGCCCCGTGCATGGAAACCACAGCCTAGCCTTGGGACACATGGGTTGGTATTCATGATAACAGCCTGGAACTGAGGGTGTTGAGATTATTTGGCTACTGGTGTAAATTTTGGTTCACTTCTAAATTTTAGCAGGATTCTAGAAGTTATCCTTTCTGTGTCACAGGTATGGATTAGTGTGTTCTAAGAGATACCTTTGGGTATTTTTAGGGTTCAGTCCTTTGTTGTCCTGATGGGAGGAATTGGAGGTTGGCTCTCTTTTCTTTTTCATGTTTATTTTTGAGAAAGAGAGAGAGGAGCATAAATGGGGGAGGGGCCGAGACAAAGGGGGGATGGAGGATCCTAGACAGGCTCTGTGCTGACAGCAGAGAGCCAGATGCGGGCTCAAACTCACAAACTGTGAGCCAAAGTTGGACGTTTAACTGACTGAGCCACCCAGGCGCCCCGGCCCTCTTTTGATAGAAGCAGGCTCCTGTTTACTTTGTCCTCTTCCCCCTCGTTTATGACCCCAGTGACAGCGTCTCCCATGAAACAGTCCTCGCATTGTGCGTGTCAGGGCCTGACGAGTTTAGTCTCAGTACATGAGGCCATTCTTGCATTCCTACTTTGTCTCATTTAGTTTTTTTAAGCGACTTTATTGAGATATACTTCACATACCATACAGTTTACTCACGTTAAGTATACAATCAATGGTTTTTAGTATATTCACAGAATTGTGCAACCATCACCACCAGCAATTTTGAAACATTTTCATCACCCTTAGAAAGAAACCCCATTCCCATTAGCAGTCACTTCCCATTTTCTCCTACCTAGGAAACCATTACTATACTTTCTCTCTACGGGTTTGCCTATTCTGGGCATTTCCTATAAATGGAATTATATATAATGCATGGCTTTTCTCTGTCTGGCTTCTGTCTTCAAGGTTCATTCGTGACCTAGTGTGTGTCAGTACTTTATTCCTTGTAATTACTAAGTAATATTCATTGTATAGATACCACATTTTGTTTATCCATTGATAGCCATTCAAGTTGTTTCTACCTTTTGGGTTTTATGAATAATGCTACTATGAACGTTTGTATACAGGTTTTCTTATTTTATTTTAATTTATTTTTTAATTTACATCCAAGTTAGTTAGCATATAGTGCTGTAAGGATTTCAGGTGTAGATTCCAGTGATTCATCCCCTACGTGTAACACCCAGTGCTCATCCTAACAAGTGTCCTCCCTAATGCCCCTTACCCATTTAGCCCATCCCCCCACCTACAACCCCTCCAGCAACCTTCAGTTTGTTCTCTGTATTTAAGAGTCTCTTATGTTTTGTCTCCCTCCTTGTGATTTTTGCTTCCCTTCCCTTATGTTCATCTGTATACAGGTTTTTAGATTTTCACTTCTCTTGGGCATTTACCTAGGAGTGGAATTGCTGGGTCATGTGGTAACTCCATATTTATAACCTTTTAAGGAGCTGAAGATTACTTTCCAAAGTGGCTGCACTATTTTACGTGGCCACCAGCAGTGGCCTCACCTACCCCATATTTGAGCAAAAGCTTATTTGGAGTGAAAACTAATTTGTCCTTTCTTCTGGAAAGGGACGGAACCACAGATGTGACACGGACCATGCATTTTGGGACCCCTACGGCCTATGAGAAGGTAAGGTAGAGCAGAAAACTTGAGAGGGCCTCTCTGCTTTCGTAAGAGCATTGCTTTTATGAAAAGGAATTGTGTAACTAAGTAAAATTTGTATGTGGGATAGTAAAATAGCTCATTACTGTGGAGTCAGGCTTATCTGCTTTATGATGTCCATTTAATTAATTACTGGAGACATTTTAAAAGCATTCTGTCTGCTAAGGTCAAGGAACTCAGATTCAAGTTTAACAGCGTCAGTAGTATTCTCTTGAGTCAGGAAATCTCTAGGGATAGGAATGGGGTAGTGAAATGTACGTTTTTTACAAACAGCATCTAGATTTGGTTCTGAAAGCCACCCCCTTCTTTTTTCAAGTTCAGCATTTCCATTTATAGGCTTAGCTGTAGGAACCCTCTGAAATGATATACACTGCTCAGTTTTGGGTCTGTCTGGCCTGGAAAGGAGGAGATAGCAGTGAGGTAGAGAGATGTGCACCAGGAGTCTAGAGTCTGCACTTGAGGTCTTCTCTGCTGTTTACTGGCTCTGTGACCCTGAGTAAAGCACACAGACACATCCGCAGAAATGGGGATAAGAGTACCTGCCTCCAGGGCTGGTTGTAAAGGTTCCATGAACCTTGCAAGTTCCCGGATCAGTCACTACCTAGTGAATGTTGGTTGATTCTCAGTGAATCTTTTTCTGGGAACTTCTGCAGGAAGTTTATCCAAGGAAGAGAGTTTTAGGCAGTGCAGCAGAGCAAGCTTCATACTTCAGGTCCTGTGGCTCATCTATTTGTAGGCATGAGCACCTCAGAGGAGTTTGACCTTGGGTCCATAGACCTTTGGTGTGACTCTTTTTGTTCTGGAGAAAGAATTCCAGACCAGACTGAAGAGTATGGGTTTAGTCCTAACTCTGCACCTTACCAGCAAACCGCTAACCTTCCCAGCAGCAATTTCTTCATCCAGGCAGTTAGGGATAACCCCTGAGTATAACATTGGTCAGGGCACAGAGGCCGAAGCAGGACCGCCTGGCTTCAAGGCCAGATGCTGCTGCTTATGAAGTGAGCCACCCAGCATGCTGGTTAATCTCTCTGTCAAGTGAGGATGACCACAGCATCTCCATCATGAAGTGTGGGATTAAATGATCAGTGTTTACTATCATGCCTGGCACAGAGGAGTCGCTCGGGAAATGTTAGCTGGCTTCACCAGTACCTTCTCCTACTTTCCCAGTCTTTCTCGTGCTCAGAGGATATTGGAATGTTCATTACCAGGGAAGGATCTGTGGGATCATGTCTCTGACAGTTCTCTTTTACTCAATTTAATTTCAAGATTTTCTGGAAAATTGGTCCTATGACCAAGCTTTTTTTCCACCAGATTTCTTTTTCTTTTCACTCTGATTTTCTCTGTGGTATTGCTAAAAGCCTTCAGAAGCAAGGTTTTCTGAACTGCTGGAAAACTACAGGACTAACACCTCTGTCCCGGTTCTGCAACACGCCCCCTGGGTTTTCTTTGGCAGGAATGCTTCACATATGTCCTCAAGGGCCACATAGCTGTGAGCGCAGCCGTTTTTCCAACTGGAACCAAAGGTAGGTGTTTCCTTCTGTCATATGACAGGCTGGTTCTTGTTCAGACACCAAACGTGTCTAAATGTGAGTGGAAGAACATGTCCTTTCTTGTCGTGTCAGCCCCAGTCCCTTCAGGCCCGTCCAGGGCAGGTGGGTGTGCCGCAGGAAGTGAGTCTCCTGGACCCGCTGACTGAGCTCAGAGGGTCTCCCAGGGAGCAGGCTGAGGTTTGGGCTTGATGTCGGCTGTATACCTCTCTCCTGACCACTTCAGGTGTCGGATGACACATAAAGGTGGCTCCCAGGAGAGTGCAGCCGGGCGTGAAGGCCTCAGGGCCCAAGCGGAAGTTGGTGCAGCCTCCTTCTGCCCTGCAGTGCTGGGCCAGGGCCTCCTGGTTGGGATCCTTGTCGGGATTTATTTTACTGGGAACCTGACTTCAGATATATACCAGTTTGCTTGAGGACTGATGGATGGGGCACTGGACAGGGAGTTGACAACACCTGGACCTTGAATCTTAGATGGAGCCTGCACTCATCTCCCTGGGCATCCCTTTTATTGCAGTCTGGTTTTAATCCTGAAACCTCCGGGTCCCAGAACTGGGAAGGGAATGTCCCTATCGCCAACACCCTTAGCTGCTGCCGGCGGCCGTCCCCTTGCTGGCTTCGTGGACAAACAATCCTCTGGCTTCAGACTGAGCTCTGATTGGCTGGGGAGCGGCCCTCCTCGGGAGCTCTGATTGTTAGCTCTTCCTTATGCCAGGTTGAAATCAGAACCCTCCAGTAACTTTTACACGCTGGTTTCTGTTTCACCTTCTAGAGCCAAACATAATAAATCTAATCTCTAAAGTGCTTTGCAAATTGAAAAAGTACTGGACAAATATCATCAAGTGGTTCTTATGTGTCTTTCAGGACACCTTCTTGACTCGTTTGCCCGCTCAGCTTTATGGGATTCTGGCCTGGATTACTTGCACGGAACAGGACACGGTGTTGGGTCTTTCCTGAATGTTCATGAGGGTCCTTGTGGCATCAGTTATAAAACGTTCTCTGATGAGCCGTTGGAAGCAGGCATGATCGTCACTGACGGTATGTGTCCCTCTCACCCAGTGCATGTGTGGATCTCTGAGCCTGTTTGAACACTCTCTGTTGTTTCTTATACTTAATTATTTTAAAGTAAATTAGATATACTTTCCCCCTCTTGTCTCCTTGAATTAAGAACAACTTTTTATGATTATAAAAGTGACACGTGTTCATTTTAGAAAAAGTGAGATGGGGAGCACCTGGGTGGCTCAGTCGGTTAAGCATCTGACTTCAGCTCAGGTCATGATCTCGTGGTTCGTGAGTTCAAGCCCTGCGTCAGGCTCTGTGCTGACAGCTTGGAGCCTGGAGCCTGCTTTGGATTCTGTGTTTCCTTCTCTCTCTGCCCCTCCCCTGCTCACACTCTGTCTCTCTCTCTCTCTCTCTCTCTCTCTCAAAAATAAATAAACGTTAAAAAAAAAAATTAGAAAAAGTGAGACAGTAGAACAGCATATGGAAGAAAATGAAAATCACTTGTAATCCAGCCATCCATAGGAAATGCTATTTAATATTTTGATGTATTAGCTTTTGGTCTTTCATATGTGTATATATCTTTTTTCTAATCATTCAGATTATACTGGACATAGTGTTTGTATTCTGCTTTCTTAATGTACTTCCTTTCCCCACGTCATTAACAGATCTCTGTGAATATATTGTAATGCGTGCATCATTATGGCTTATGAATATGCGCTGTGATCTCTGTGGTGGATCCTGTTATTGTACTCAGGGATTTCAGAACCTTCCTTTCTGTTCCTCGAAGACCTATTGAAAGCGGCCATGTGGGAGGAGGAGGCATCTCTGGGCTCTTGCGGCTGGATTGAGGGGACTGTTCACCTGTTTCTCCTCCCCCTCCAGGGTGGGGCTGTCATCCCAGGAGTGGTCATGTGCACGTTCATCATGGGCTGCTTCTCATTTCTGGATTTGGTGTCTTTTAGAGCCAGGGTATTATGAAGATGGGGCTTTTGGAATTCGCATTGAAAATGTTGTCCTGGTGGTCCCTGTGAAGACCAAGGTAGGTAGTTATGTATTTATTTATTGTAAAATTTTCATTATTTCCTAATGAGGGAAGATAAAGATGTTTGTTTTTGGAGCCAAGAGTGTGCCATTTTGGAGCTGAAATGGAGCTTCCTTCCCATAGTGGAGAGTTTCCTAGAAATCACTCTCCTCTGCAAAGCCAAAAAGAAAATTCTTCATGAACTGGGACCCAGAACTGGAATGCATGGAGCCCCAGGCAGGCCCCTGCTGGATGTGATTTGGGTCTGAGTTTGCTAGAGGCAGCTTCTTGTCATGATGCTTCCTCTACAGGGGCAGGGGGTGGGGGAGGTGCTTGTTTAAAGGCCCCTCCCAGACCCCAGACCCAGAGCTGGGGCTGGGAAACTATATTTTCAACAAATTACCTAGATGATTTTTATTGGGTAAACCTGAGGAGCCATGAGTTATACTGTGGGTCAGGCCCCACAGGCTGGCGAGAAGATAGGTCCGGTGCCCTGCAGAGGACAGGGGCTCCTCCTTCTCCCCATCACTGTTACAAGAGGATGCAGGGCGTCAGGTGCTAGGCTTTACCTAGAAGACCTGCTTACTCCTCTTCTGTGAGTGACTGGAAATCAAACAGTTGGAGAGAAGTGGCTTCTTAAGCCTGCAGGGATCTGCATGTTGAAGTCACTGTCTGTGAGAGTGACCTCTCTTCTCACTCCCAGAGGCCTTGCCAGGATCAGAGACCCAGCATGCCCTCAGGTGCCATGGCCATCCCATACTATGTAGGATGGACAAACCTGTTATGTGTCACCTGATGAGACTAGCAGGTCAGGACAGGCCACGCGGTTAACTGTTAAATAAAAGTGGTGTCGGGCACTTATATGCCGTAGAGTCTTGAGAACCAAAACCAGTGATGCCCCTCATCCAGACACCGCCATGTTGTTTCCTTACTTCTTCTCCATTACCGTGGATATTAGCCTGTGGACCTGCTGCTGAGAGCCCCTCGGCTTCTGATGGCTGCTGTTTGCACAGCGGAGCAGCTTTTGGACAGTCCCGTCAGCTGGGTTCATCGTGCCTCCTGGGCCGATTGAAAAAGCTCTGACCCCTTCTTGGTTCCCAGTCACACCTGGCCCTGAGGGGTGGTCCTGGCTGGTGGGAATGACCTCATGGTGGTTCATTGTGAGAGGGAGAAGTAAAAGCTTCTGTTTTCTTCTTTTTCCAACAGTACAACTTCAATAACCGGGGAAGCCTGACCTTTGAACCTTTAACTTTGGTTCCGATACAGACCAAAATGATAGATGTGGATTCTCTTACAGACAAAGAGGTAATGAGGGTGGCTTGGAGGTGACAGAGTGGAAGTGGGGGTGGGGAGCTACCTTATGCTCTCTAGTCTGTTCTCACTTTTTAATTTAGAGGTCTGTGCCACCTGGGTCTGAAGATTCTAAGTCTCCTGTGGTCTGTAGGTGCTTTTCCTGTATTTGTTGGCTCTCCAGGTAGGGGTCCTCCCTGCACTATTGTGGGGCTGTAAGGTTTCGTGAGTGGGAATAATTTGCCATTGCTTTCCATGAGGGCAGGAGCCATATCTGCGCTGAGGCGTGTTTAGCAAACCATGGGCCATGTGTCTCCCCTATGAGAAGCCAGATGGGTGGAAGGGCCTGTTGGCCATTGCGCATACCAGATTGTTTTCTAATGTTGAATGAAACATTAAGGGCATGAAAAGCAAAATCTATTATCATATGCCCAGTTTCCACACAGAAAGGAGAGAGGTGGTAGCTACTAGTCTGGTCACTCTGGGCTGTGAAACTCTTCACAAAGCTAGGAGCACAATAGTGCTCACCTATCAAGCTCAGAAGGAAACAGGTCTTGAAACCCCTTCAAGTCCTCTGGTGGGTCCCCAGGCCCACACGGCCAGGTGAGGTGACAGGCACCAGGACCTGGAGTAAGCCTTGAGGGATCAGGCCAGGTGATCAACATCAGAGCAGAGAGGGGTCAGAGACAGGGCAGGAATGGTCAACACTGGACAGACAAAACTGCTCCCAAGCCAGGAAGACAGAAGTCAGAAGGACACAAGTTCCAGAGCAGGGTAGGTGGTCAGAAGTCCCTGCAAAGGCAGATGATTGATGGGAGCCAAAGTCAGGACAGGTGTGGTAGGTTCTATAGGAATATGTTTTTATCACTCAAAGCAGCCACTGACCCCACTCCAGGGACCTTGAAGTGCCTCTTTAGGCATCCTCAGTGGCGCACACCTAGGCCTCATGCTCGGCCCTGGAGAAAAGTGCCTCAGGCTTAAGGAGGCCCCTTCTATTGGACTGTGGGATGGAATTCCTGCAGCTAGAAGTCTCTTCTGCCTCATCCAGCTCACAGATGGGTGACAGAAAATGTCATCTACCCCCTGCTTAGTGTGGACACTGTGCTTAACTGTCAGTGCCCTTGACCCGCCAGACATTCCCACTCGCAGCACCTAAACGAGTCCTACTGATGTGGTTGTAGAGGGTGCTGGACAGGACACAGCCTGTTAACAGTGATGTCAGCTGTGTCTATGGCGGGAAGAGTCCCTCCAGCATTGCAGGGGTCTTTTCCAGCCTCTGTAGGGGATGGCTAACGTGAAAGGGGACAAGAACACTAGGTGGGCATGGAAGCCACCCTGCTTAAATCCTTTGTGACCATAGGAGCCACTGTCTCTTACCGTGGCCTTGGGTACCGCTTCCAGGGTCTTAGCGAGGGACTGTTCAGTAATAAGTCACTTTACTCTCTTGGAAGACCAAGGCCGTGGCTTCCTACCCTGTACCCAGGGTTTGCAATCCTTGCCGTCTAGATAAAATGAACTAATCAGGAGGCATTTCTCCCAATGACATTCTGCTTTATCCAGGGAAATAGTGCATGAGGAAGGTTGAGTGAGACCATTCTTCTTTGAGGGAGAAAGAGTTTTGTTAACCTCACAGTCCACCCCATGACATTGGACGTAGACCAGTGGGTTTTTTTTTTTTAATGTTTATTTATTTATTAGAGTGCATGCGCGTGTGCACATGAGCGGGGCAGGGGCAGAAAGAGAGGGAGAGAGAGAATGCCAAGCAGGCTTCACGCTGTCAGCTCAGAGCCTGATCTGGTGCTTGATCTCACAAACCGTGAGATCCTGACCTGAGCCGAAATCAAGAGTCGGACATATAACCGACTGAGCCACTCAGGCGCCCCCAGTGGCTCTGTCTTAATCTGTGGTTCATTACCATACCTTGCATAGCCAATTCACTGAACTGTTCCTTCTGTCAATTTTTATAGGGCAGATAATATCTTCTTACCCTTAGATCATAAGCAAGTTTCTACAGATAACAGTAGATGTACTTAACATACCAGGCAGAGTACATTTATTATCTCTTTCGGCCAAAGAATGTCTTTCCATATACCACTTAATGAATCTGGGGCTTCGTTCTGTCTGAAGCCACAGTAGTACCCACAACCAGATTCTATCCATTTGGCTTTTAAAATACTTGGTCACGCCCTTTCCTGTCTCCCAAACAGACTGTCTTAACAATTACTTTAGGGGCTTTTTGGGTTCAGTCTTGCATTCCCATCACTTGTCACCAGATGGCAGCTGAGGACTTTGCTTGTGAACGTGGGCAGCGGCAGGTTTTCAGGGCCTTAGGGAAGTTGGTCAGGCCTCACGGAGGCTCTGTGTACAAACTGAAAGGGTTTTGGGAGTTTCCTCCTGGCCCCGGGGTTGGCCGCTTTGGACTGCGGGCTGTCTTGTAGCCCTGCCCGGCCTCACTGCTGACCCATAGCAGTTGGCTGGCTGTTGACACCTCCCCCGCTCCCCAGCTCCAGCAGGAGCTAGTGAGTTCTTATCGGTGGGGAGTGGAGCGCTGGCGGGGTCAAAGCCAGGTGGCGATACCACTGCATCTGTGTGCCCATCTCGACCCTGAGCTGGTGTTTGGTACCTGGTGCAGACTGTAGTCCCTGAGGCCTGTGCTTCTGTAACACCACTGCCTCCCCGGGTGGTGTTTGGCTCGTTACAACAACTGCGTGGTGGTGGTGGTAGTCTCTCCAGCCTTGCTGCGGCTGAGCGTCTGGTCAGACCCACTTCCTGGACAGTGGAGAGAATGGGTGGCTGTCCTCTGGGTAGAACTTGCTTCCCTCCAGCCTTCGCACCGCCCTGCCCCAGAGGGGAGACTTCACCCTTGTGTGGCTGCAGAACTTTGGCCCTCAGGTCTTGTGGATCAGACCTCCTTCCTCCTTCCCTCTTTTAAAAAATCTCCTGAGGCGGTGGCCACATTCAGTTGAGTGTTTGAAAGTTGAGCTCCCCACCCCACCCTGTGGCACCACAGTCCTTGGCCACCCAAGGTTTTGGGTTCATCTAGACAGCCACGCTCACAAGACCCACGTGGGCTCAGCTGATTCTAGTTTATTCAGCTTTGTCAGTGGATTTAGGACAGGAAAGCCCGTGTGTCGGTGGGACACCTTCACGTGTGTCTCTTAGCAGGAATCTTAGCAGCCGTCTAGGGTAAGCACCCTTCTCCTCCGCTGCCACCCAGAGATGGCCCAGGTGTACGGGAATGAGGCCACATGGGTGAGTGAAGGACCCACCAGACCCCCCTGCCCATCCCTCTTATGATGTCCTGCGCGTATGGCTTCCAGGGGTCCTGTTGAGAGGATACCTGGTTACAGGTTACTCTACACTCAGGGAAGCCAAGGCCGTGATTTGCTCTCAGGTGTTTACCGCTCCTTCGGTCATTGTCCACCTGCTGTATGTAGACTGTTCTAGGAGCATTTTACCACAAGCGATGTGGCCTTGTCCTGTCGGTTTCCAGGGAAATAGAGCACAAAGAAGTCACTTGTCCCTGAAAGGGGTGGGGGGGAGTTTTGTGCATCTCTGCTCTCAACTTGTGATCTCCGCACTTGGGCCATGCCTCTCCGTTTGCCCGTTTAGCCTCTGGGAGAGGTGTGATGGTGAATACCACATTCTTCTTTCTCCCCTCTTGCAGTGCGACTGGCTCAACAACTACCACCTGACCTGCAGGGATGTGATCGGGAAGGAATTGCAGAAACAGGACCGCCAGGAAGCCCTCGAGTGGCTCATCAGAGAGACGCAACCCATCTCCAAACAGCGTTAATGCCTCCCTGGTTTTTGTTTTTGTAAAATGCTCTGAGGAAGGGAAGAAACCTGGCGGATCCCTGCCATCTGTCCCCTTCCCTCTCCTTCCTTAGTTCCCCTTTTTACTTTGAGATTCTAAGAAGAACTGAAAATCTTCTGATCCTCTTTGATATTTTCTTGCAAACACTCAATCTTTTATGATTTTTTAAATTGTTGAGAACGAGCCGAGAATAAAATTGCTGCACCAGAAGGAGGATCCCCACAAAGCCAAACGCCGATGCGGGGAGATGCCCTGATCAGCCGCAGTGAGTTGTCTGGCCAGTGATGGTGAAGCACTGAGCGCTTGCTCTGGGGTGGCCAAGTTTCAGGTGCTAGTACATTATTCATGATCACCTTGATTCATGAGACTGTATTTATGATCAGTGAATAAAATGTCAAAATGTGCTTTGTCTCGGCTGGCTCTTTCCTCACAGCACTGTCCACGCTGCGTGTTAGGCGAGCTCATCTCCAGGGCTCCTGGCCTTTGGGGCAGGCGTTTTCCAGATAGACGGTCCCCTTTGAGGAGTGATCCCTGGCCTCCGCACATATTGTCTGACTTAATTGTAAGCCTCTCTTGCTTTTCTCTAGGAAATACAGTGTTTTGGTGAGTATACTGTCGAAAGTGAGTCTTCCATGGTCTACCCTGTAGCATACGTTGTGTGGTGTCTCCCCCATAGCGCCTCAGTCCTCATGTCTCGTCACAGTGTTCTGTGGCAAGTGCCTGCAACTCCCTGTCCTTGGGCTTTCTCTCTCTCTCTTTTTTCAAAAAAATTTTTATTTATTTTTGAGAGAGAGGGAGAGACAGAGTGCAAGCAGAGGAGGGACAGAGAGAGAGGGAAACACAGCATCTGAAGCAGGCTCCAGGCTCCGAGCTGTCAGCACAGAGCCCCACATGGGGCTCGAACCCACGAACCGTGAAATCACGACCTGAGCTGAAGTCTGATGCTCAACCGACAGAGCCACCCTGGTGCCCCAGTGGGGCTTTCTCCTCCGTGGGGCAAGCTTCCCAAAGTCTGCAGAGCTAATACCCCCAGGGCCTCAGACCATCGTGGTTGGGCATGGGAGGACAGACCTCTTCAACCCTTGGCTGGGATGTCTGGGGTGTCGTCTATACTGTCTTATGGGGTTGCTCAGCGGGATGAAGCCCTACTTCCCACCATGGTAACTTGTTCTAGGACCCTTTATTTTCTTCCTTTCCTTTTGTTTGATTTTCCCTTTCTCCCACCAGCATTTCCTGGGGCCATCCCCCAATAAACCATTGACATGCATGTCCTTGTCTTAGGGCCTGCTGTTTGAAGGAACAACCTAAGACATAGGCTGGAGATACAGCTACTAATCTGCTCTATATTTCCTCCAACTTCTTTCTTTGTGCTCAGTACTCAGTAACATGTAGGATGAATATATGTGTATGTAAGAATATGTATGCAGAAACTAACATAACTGCGTGTCAATTATACTTCATTTAAAAACAAGTGAAAAAAAGAGATAACCGTTTCCAGTCTGAATTTAACACTGAACATTAGAAATGGAAACCTTTTGGGGCGCCTGGGTGGCTCAGTCGGTTAAGCCGCCGACTTCGGCTCAGGTCATGATCTCGTGGTCCATGAGTTCAATGCCCGCGTCGGGCTCTGTGCTGACAGCTCAGAGCCTGGAGCCTGTTTCAGATTCTGTGTCTCCCTCTCTCTGACCCTCCCCCGTTCATGCTCTGTCTCTCTCTGTCTCAAAAATAAATAAACGTTAAAAAAAAAAAATTAAAAAAAAAAAAAAAAAGAATGGAAACCTTTTGAATTGACAGTGTTGTGTACATACAACCTAAATGTAGTTTTTAATCTGTTAGAAAATTGAAGTTGTGTTTGTTTTGATGGATTAATTAGTAACTTCCAAAAGTACGTCTTCCTCTTCTCTACTATCAAGATGAGATTATCAATTCGAAACTCGAATTTAAGTTCTCTGAAACTGAGGAAAGTTTTTTTAATATGTGAATATTTTCTGCTTATGAATTTATGATTTTAATATCTGAGAAATGTTATAATTAACCTCCTTCATCATAAAAAAGAAAATGTATATGCACGCATATGCACACATACACACATCATGCACAAACATTGGGTCATTCTATACCTATTATACAATTTGCTTTTTTAACTTGGGAGTATATCCAAATTGTTTTTCCATATTAGTGCACATACATCTGATTAGTTTTGATTATGTCATTGTATGGCTGGTTCTTCTTAAAACTAGTTTCATTAAATCTTAAACCATATCTTGGATTTGGATGGCTTTGAAAGATGAATAAATATAAGCATATTTCGGACATTTCACCAAAGCGTGGTTGGCAATGTCTGTTACTTTCTCCAGCTGGGGAAACAGAAAATGAAATGAGCTAATCTATTTTTACCATTCAGAACCAGGGTGCCAGCCTAGGAAGTTTCACTGATAGGGTGGGCCGAAATTGACAGAATGTCTGAAAACACTTGCCAACATTTCCAGTGTCCCTTCTCCCGTCTTTTCTCTCGAGGACCATTGATTCCAACGTGCTATGTGGGAAAAAGCAAGATACACGGCTAGTTCTCAGGTTGTATTTGTGATGTGGCTTCCCAGTAACAGGATGTATTTTGATCCACCAAAGATCAACTCTTAATTGTGTTTGTTTCACACATACAAACTCATATTTCTATGTCCCATAGGATTGGACTTGGAAGAAGTTTCTCCTTAAACGATAGGATGTATTAATCATGTTTCTCCTCCATCACCCCTGTAAAAGTCAGAAGACCTCCCCTTTAGGACTCAGACTGTCGTCTCCTCCGAGACCCCGAAGGTTTCCCTCTCTCAAGAAGTGGGAGCTGTGAATTGCAGTTGAATTGGAGTTTAAACGGACCGTAACTCAAGTGTGACGGCAACTCCACTGTTTGTTCATGGGGCTGTTAAGCCTGTCACTTCCCAAGGCAGCCTCAGAGCAAAGTTTGATTTAATTGGCTCAAGCCCAAGAAGCAAAGTTTCCTGGTGCTGGGTGCCTGGAGTGTCCTGCCTGGATCTTCATGTCTTGGCATTAAGTTCAGGAGACAAGATGAGGTGAGCTGATCCCAGAAATCTGGAGAATCAGAATAAAACTGCAGTGTGCAAGTGTTCAGAGGGAAGAGGAGCTAAAATGTGGATCGAAGGACTCTTTTTTTTTACTTTCAAATACGTGATAAAAACAAAAAGTTTGGGTGTAAAAACAGGCAGCAGGCTAAATTTATGGAATAATTCCTGGGAAGCTGATTTTCTTTTTCTTGCTCAGTTTATCCCCTGGTGAAGTTTAATGTACAAGGTAGTGAGGATTCCAGGAAGGGAACAGATGTGGAGCCGACGCCATGGACACCCCAGGGGCCGGCTTCCCTCTGATAAAATAAATCCATCCACGTCACTCGAACTGTGTGAGGGGCCTGTCCACCGCCCAGCCCTTAGCGCTTGTGCAACCTGAGGGCCCGTCCTGGCATCCAGCTGCCTGACACTAACATCCTTCATTTCCCATCAGATAGGGGTGAGCAATTGTGCAAGGAGGCGAGGTTGTACCTGCGAGCCACGGAACACGTTTTGCCCTTGGTGTTTCCCCACAGGTGGGGGGTTTATTCTGCAAAGACCAGAAGACTCAGCAGGAAGCACGTTGTGACCCCTTCCATGCAACAGCTTCGGTGCTGTTGGCTCCTAGGGGAGAGGCAGGGGGGCAGTGGGAGGGCTGGGGGCAGGACTTGGCAGTTAGAGCCCATACTGTGGTTGCTGGGTGTGAGAGTAGTTGGGAGTACAGAGTAAGGATTAAATACACAGGATCGGCATTTAAAAACAAAAATGCAGATTTTGGTAAGGTGGCAGTTATGGTATAGGTTTTGGATCTCCCCAAATCACTCCATAAAAACAGAGTTTGGCTGGGATAGCAAAACTAAAACTCCTGGATGAGATCCATGCCAGATCTAGGTGACAAGCCCCACAAACCCTTAGTACGAGCAGGTCGTCTGGTAGACCCAATAACCCCCCAATGATGATCAGGAAGTTGAAATCGCAGTGAGCCAATTCGGGAGCGGCCGCTGGAACCGGGGGTGGTTTGCACACCCCAGTGGGTGAGTGGGAGGGATTTGTGGTGAGGCCTGCAGGGGCTGGAGCAGTCAATGTCCCAGGAACTTCTAGGACAGAGTCCCGCACTGAGGAGAAACTGCTGGGGACAGGATCCCAAAGGAAGCGGTGCAGGTGCAGGAGACACAAAGGAAAGCGAAGGTCCAGTCAGAGGGAACAGAGCCAGGACTTTGAAGGAAGTAAGTGCTGTATTTTTTAACACTTCACAAAATCAACAGGAAAGGAGGCTTTTGAGCCCTGAATGAAACTATCCTAGTTCAAGTCTCTTCCATAAGTTCAGAAAAATGCATTTCAGCTAAAAATGGGCAATAGGGGGGAAAAAAGATTAAGGTAAAGAGTTCTTGCAAACTTGCAATTGAAAAAATTTTTTTAAATGTTTATTTACTTTTTGAAAGAAGGAGAAAGAGAGCGCGAGCATGAGTAGGGGAGGGGCAGAGACAGGGAGACAGAGAATCTGAAGCAGGCTCCAGGCTCTGAGCTGTCAGCATAGAGCCTGATGCGGGGCTCGAACCCACGAACCGTGAGATCATGACCTAAGCCAAAGTTGGAGGCTTAACCGACTGAGCCACCCAGGTGCCCCAAGAGTTCTTGCAAACTTAAAAAGAAAAGTAATCTGCAGGATGACCTGCCTACAGTGATACCACTTTATCACGACATGTTCCTAAAACAGATGAAAACAGAAATGCTTCAAAACATATCTACACATTTAAAAATAACATCCAAGAACAACATAAGACAGAATTAGAAAAGATGAGAAATTGAGAATTCAGGAAAGAAGTAGAAAAAACAGTTGTTTAAATATGAAGGATCACGGGGGCCTGATGGCTCAGTCATTTAAGCATCTGATTCTTGATTTCAGCTCAGGTCATGAGCTCGTGATTTGTGAGATCGAACCCCTCTTTGGGCTCTGCACTGATAACTTTGAGCCTGCTTGAGATTCTCTCTCTCTCTCTCTCTCTCTGCCCCTCCCCTGCTCTCTTTCTCGCTCTCTCTCTCAAGGAATAAATAAGCATTTAAAAAAATGGAGACACCAGAAGGAACATGGCAATGAATAAATGCAGCAATGTTTCAAGATCAATAGAAGATGAGTATGGAAAACAAAAAGCAAAAACAAACAAAAGGATTTAAAAGAAAGTGATAGTTACAAAAGACAGGAAAAATGTAATATTTATGCAATAGGTTTCCCCAAAGAAGAAAACTTAAGAAAACTAGAATTCTAGAAAACATTCCCAAAAAACCTCAAAAAGTTTGAAAGTACACATGGAAGAAGAACACCCTAAAACTGAATAAACAGACCCGGGGTGACCAACAGGACATATTGTAATAAAGTTATTCTACTTTAAAGAAAAAGAATGAATCCTTTATATTCAAACAAATGATCCAGTAACTGAACAGTAGAAAAAAATGTGATATTTCCATCCAGAATTGTTCCCGGTGACACTTGAGGTCAGAAGTAACATGGGGTTGTGGTCCCAAGGCTGTTCATTGTAACTCAAGACTCACCTTTGTTTTATGTGTTTTTGTGTGTGTCAGATGCGAAGGAGGTAGGAGGTTCCCACCTGCATCCTGTGCCCTGTGATGAGGAGGGCTCACAGGAGAAGCGTTAAAATGTGATTTTATTGGAACACAGTGTGGAGGTTCCTCACGAAATTAAAAATAGATCTACCCTATGACTCAGCAATAGCACTGCTAGGAATTGACCCAAGGGATACAGGAGTGCTGATGCATAGGGGCACTCGTACCCCAGTGTTTATAGCAGCACTTTCAACAATAGACAAATTATGGAAAGAGCCTAAATGTCCATCAACTGACAAATGGATAAAGAAATTGTGGTTTATATACACAATGGAATACTACTTGGCAATGAGGAAGAATGAAATCTGGCCATTGGTAGCAACGTGGATGGAACTGGAGAGTATTATGCTAAGTGAAATAAGGCAGAGAAAGATATCATATGTTTTCATTCATATGTGGATCTTGAGAAACTTAAAAGAAGTCCATGGGGAAGGCAAAGGGGGAAAAAGTTACAGAGAGGGAGGGAGGCAAACCATAAGAGACTCTTAAATACTGAGAACAAACAAGGTTGATGGGGGGTGAGGGAGAGGGGAAAAGGGGTGATGGGCATTGAGGAGGGCACCTGTTGGGATGAGCACTGGGTGTTATATGGAAACCAGTTTGACAATAAATTATATTTAATATAAAAATGTGATTTTATTTTATGATTTTATTTTTTAAAGTTTATTTATTTATTTAGAGCAAGGGAGGGGGACAGAGAGAGGGGGGAGAGAGAATCCCAAGCAGGCTCCACACTGTCAGCACAGAGCCCAGTCCAGGGCTCAAACTCACAAATCATGACCTGAGCTGAAATCAAGAGTCTGGCACTTAACTGTCTGAGCCACCCAGGTGCCCCAAAATGTGATTTTATTTTTATTTATTTTTTTATTATTAAAAAAAATTTTTTTTGACATTTATTTATTTTTGAGACAGAGAGAGAGAGAGCATGAACAGGGGAGGGTCAGAGACAGAGGGAGACACAGAATCTGAAACAGGCTCCAGGCTCTGAGCTGTCAGCGCAGAGCCCGACGCGGGGCTCGAACTCACGGGCTGCGAGATCACGACCTGAGCCGAAGTCGGACGCTTAACCGACTGAGCCACCCAGGTGCCCCAAAAATGTGATTTTAAAGAGGAACTGAAACTCGTGTGTGTGTGTGTGTGTGTGTGTGTGTGCGCAACATGCCCCACTTTTTAAACATCCACAGCTGATTTCACATGAAAGAAAAAACAAAAACGTGCATGGGCCTAACAAACACGTGGGTCCTGAATTGAGTTCTTGGGCAGCAGTTATGTCTTCTCATTGGATGCTCAGCTCCAAGACAGGCCAGGTGACTGCTGCCGATCGAGGGGACGGCTGCACCCCGGGTTCGGCTGTGCCCATCCGCTCTCTCCGAGAGGCCATGCTGCAAAAGACACACAGGGTCCCATGGCTGAGAATCTCTTCCTAATTGTTAGTGTGGACATCTTTTTATTTTTATTATTTTATCATTTTTTTGTAAAGAGGTAGACCAGACCATAGGAAGAAACTGAGGTCAGAGCGAAGGCCCAGACGAGAGCCACACCAGTTCCTGGTCTCCTGGCTCTCGGGGCCAGGGCTTCTAACACTGCATCCCCAGTGCCTGCCCTGCCAGCAGGTACGGCTGCCGCTGGCTTCAGCCTCCCTGCCGGAGGCCCCCTCCTGTCCTTCATCCTTCCAATTCTTGCCTTCTTCCGAATCTAGTTCAAGTCCCACATGTCTCTCCACGAAGTGTTTCCTGGCTACTCCAACTGAACGTCCCTGCTCTAAATTTCTTTCGCATTTACTTTCTTCACAAACTGTGATGGACATTTCCTTCTTAAAATCGAACTTTCCCCATGTCTCTCCAACTAGACTTGTAGCTCCTTGGGGTCCAACACCAGCCATTGCCAGGATAGGGCACACAGTAGGTACTCAATCAATATCTATTGATTGGTGGAGTGGTGAAGACATCCTAAACACATTTATAGGAGAGTGAATGACAGGAGTGAGTTGAATTTGGTCCCACTTCTTACTAGCTGGTGTGGGGCAAATTATGTATCTTTTATGTATCCTGATTGTCATCTGTAAGTGGAGATGATATGATATTTACTATTAGCATATTCGTGAGGATTATGTGACAAAATGTGCACAAATCACTTAGCCTAATGCTAGACAGCTAGTAAGTACTCAATTAGCTGGGACATATGTATTTTTAAGCAGAAGGTGAGATACCCATTTTGTTTTAAATTCTCTGTTTATTGTCCCCCTATTTCTTCCTTCTCTAATTTTCTCATATCATTATTATTATTTTTTAACTTTAATTTTTATTTTTTTAAATTTACATCCAAATTAGTTAGCATATAGTGCAACAATGATTTCAGGAGTAGATTCCTTAGTGCCCCTTACCCATTTAGCCCATCCCTCCTCCCACACCCCCTCCAGTAACCCTCAGTTTGTTCTCCATAGTTATGAGTCTCTTCTGTTCTGTCTCCCACCCTGTTTTTATATTATTTTTGTTTCCCTTCCCTTATGTTCATCTGTTTTGTCTCTTAAAGTCCTCATTATGAATGAAGTCATATGATTTTTATCTTTGTCTGACTAATTTCACTTAGCATAATACCCTCCGGTTCCCTCCACATAGTTGCAAATGGCAAGATTTCATTCTTTTGGATTGCCGAGTAATACTCCATTGTATATATATACCACATCTTCTTTATCCATTCATCCATGGATGGACATTTGGGCTCTTTCCATACTTTGGCTGTTGTTGATAGTGCTGCTATAAACATGGGGGTGCATGTGTCCCTTCAAAACAGCACACCTGTGTCCCTTGGATAGATGCCTAGTAGTGCAATTGCTGGGTCATAGGGTAGTTCTATTTTTAGTTTTTTGAGGAACCTCCATACTGTTTTCCAGAGTGGCTGCACCAGCTTGCATTCCCATCATATCATTATTAAAAAAAATAAATAAATAAATGTTACCGTTTAGAACAGTTTTAAATTTACTGTGAAGACAGTATTCCTTTGGTTCCCCTATTATTATTAAATTTTTTTTCATGTTTATTTATTTTTGAGAGAGAGAGAGAGTGTGTGTGTGTGAGCAGGGAAGGAGGAGAGAGAGGGAGACACAGAATCTGAAGCAGGCTCCAGGCTCTGAGCTCTCAGCACAGAGCCCGACGCGGGGCTCAAATTCATAAACTATGAGATCATGACCTGAGCTGAAGTCAGAGGCTTAACCGACTGAGCTGCCCAGGTGCCCCGGTCTCCCCTATTATTAACATCTTACATATTATGCTGCATTTGTCACAATTAATGGAATGATGTTGATGCATTATTAGTAACTAAAGACGACAGTTTATTCAGATTTCCTTAGTTTTTACCCGATGTGCATTTTCTGTTCCGGGATCCCATTCAGGATATCACACTACATTTTGTTGTCGTGTCTCCTTTGGCTCCTCTTAGCTGTGTTTCTAGGACTTTCTTTGTTTTGGAGTGCTCTAGAGTGTCCCTCTCTTGGGATTTTTCTCATGTTTTTCTCACGACTAGACTGCGGCTCTGGGTCTTGGGGAGGAAAACCACAGAGCTAAAGAGTCATTTTTCCTGTTGCTGTTGACTTTGGTCACCTGGCAGAGGTAGTGTTCGTCAGATTTCTCCATTGCAGTTACTCATTTAACCTCCATTCTGGACTGTACTCTTTGGGAGGAAGGCACTATGTGTGGTCCACTAAGCTCTGCGCGGTTTTCTCGAAGGTGGACTATCGACATCACTTATTTAGAATTGTGCACAGACGATTTGTCTCCTTGCTCACATTAATTCATTTTTTCAATTATTTCTTCATATCCGTGTTGACTTGTGCTTTGGTTTATAACTAATACTTCTTTATTTTGTTGCTCAAATTGTTCCAGCTTTGGCCATTGGGAACTCTTTGAGTTGGTTCCTTTGTCTTTTTGATACAGTTCTGTGTGTGTGTGTGTGTGTGTGTGTGTGTGTGCATGTGTGTGCATGCGCGTTAAGCATGTTCTTACTTTCTGGCATTACAAGAAGCTCCAGGCTCATCCGGTATATTTCTCGCCTCAGTTCTAGAATCAGCCGTTTTCCCAAGGAGCCCTTGTTCCTTTTCTTGGAGAAAGCGATTTAAAGCTACCATCTGGGCAGTAAATGGGCTCTTTGCTACTGGACTGTCATTGTAGGCCCTCTCAGCGGGGGGCAAGGAAACCCCGATGTGTGTACGCTAACCCATCTCTCTCTCTCTCTCTCTCTCTCTCTCTCATCTATTTACCTATACATTTCTATATGTAACCATCTGTGTCTCTATTAAGCTAGACATGATTCGTGCTAGGGTCGCTAGTTCTCATCCATGATCACCTCTCCCTGCTTCTCTGGAAGCTTCCTGCTCCACCAGTGAGAAACCCGACTCCCACAGTCCCCGTCCATTTACCTAGTTGTTCGGTTCTGATGCACATGTGTGGCAGTATTAGCACTGTGCGCCTGTGCGGAAATCTCGAACAACTCGGGCACAGTGTTCACATGCAGTTCTTTTAGCTTTGGTTTTGCAGACGTCACTCATTTCCAAAGTGATGTAAGTCAGCGCCCTTTCCTCCTCTCCCTTTAGTGAGCTTGTTTCACATATTTGAATGCCGTTAGAACGCCTGGTCATAGACTGAGTTCCATCCTGGGATTCCCTTGACCTCTTGAATGATTTTTGCCAAAGTGCACACAGTAAGATTCACTCTGTGCTGTATGGTTCCTTGGGTTTTGGTGAATGAATAGTGTCATGTGTCCACACTTACAGTGTCACACAGAATAGCTCCACCGCCGTGAAAAAGTTCCCCGGGCTTCACCCATTCAGGCTTCCCCCTCTGCCCCACTCTGCCGGCACCCACTGATATGTTTACGGTCTCTCTAGTGTTGACTTTTCTAGAAGGTTGTATAATTGGAATCATATACTATGTAAGTTCTTTCAGATCGGCCTCTCTAACTCAGCAATATGTAGCTTTATCCCTGTCTTTTTCTGACTTGATAGCTTATTTCTTTTCATCACCAAATAATATTCCATCTTATAGATACACCAGTTTGTTTATACATTCACCTGGTGGAAGACATCTTGTTTTTTTCCTATCATATTTGTTTAATAAAAGGGAAAGTCTTTTCTCTTTCTAAGGGGATTTTTGTTTTACTTTTCTATTACAGAAGTAGCATGTGAAAGGCAGAGTACTATAGTGATTAAGAACATGGTTCCAAATCACATGGCACCATATAACTAGCTGTGAGTCCTTGGGTGAGAGCACAACTTCTCTGAGCCCCCGTTTCTCCTTCTGCAAAGGGAGATTAGTGGCGGCCTCTCCCTGTCCTTTGGTCGTGAGGATTGAGTGAGGAAGCTCTCATAGAGCATGTCCCTGAACGTGAGCTCAGCGTGGACGCCCATGACTTCCACCCAGCCCGAGAGATTTGTTTTTGAAATTGCAGTTTACTGAGATATAATTCCCACACTATGCGATTCTATAAACTGGGGTTTTGATGCTGGTGATCCCTCGACCTCCCCAGAAGGTATCAAAGAAGGTTTTCACACAGAGGCATTATGACTCTAAGGTACATCCTCATGTTTGAGTTGTTAGAATGGGAAATAAACCTCATTATAGAAAACTTGACCGAGCCTGCTCGGGTGATCTGGGGCTGTGGTGAAGGAGCCCCTTGGAAAAGGGGTGAGTGGGACATGTCTCCTCCACCATCCCATGCTTTCTTTCCTTCCTCCCGGGGTCAGAAGAGTCTGCAATTTGCCCGGGGTCATGGTGGAGGACATACATTTTTGAACAACACAAACATTTCTGAAGAAAAGGAAGAATCCTCCAAGGAGATGCTGGGAGAACTATAAGGGTGGGATCCTGGGGTTTCCACAGTTGAAAGTGTCGCACGCGCCAGGGGTTGGGTGGGCATTACTCTGGGAGGCAAGCATTGCGACTTTCGTTCAAGCCCCTGCAGAGTGGGCCCAGTGACATCCAGGCCCTCCTGTGTGTTCCGCCAGCAGATGGCAGTGTGGTTCTTCAGAGAGAGCAACGATGGCCAGCCTCGGAGGAAGTGCATTGGATTATAGATACTAAGAAAGACCTGAGGAGGACCCTCGTGTTCTCACACAGCTGCCACTCAATGTCCTTTCAGAATTCATTGTACCCAGCCCACGTCTATGCGCAGGAATGCAGGTAGAGTTCACTTAACAAAGATGGACTGAAACGCCAGCTCCGATGGGACCCTTAGCTGGGTGTCATGGGAACAGAAAGATGCCTGCCACGGGGCCCCTCACAGACCATGTACTTTAATGGAGACACATGCCCTAACGTGACTACAGCACAGGGGACTTTATAATGTAAGTAGGACAGGCGGGAGGTTTCTATAGAACCTCTCTAAGGCCTCCCTGGTGCTTGGTCCCATCCGGACATCCTGTTCCTATCTCAGGCTTCCTGGGCAGTGCCAGCCCATCTCGTTAATGTAGCGACCTCTGCTGGCCTCTGCTAAGGTGGCTTACCATACTAGATGCTACAAAATCACCACAGTTTTGCTTTCTGGGCTTTTTTTTTTTTTTTTTTTTTTTTTTTTTTTTTTTTTAAGACTTAACTTTTTTACAGCAGTTTTAGGTTCCCAGCAAAATTCAGAGGATGGTACAGATATCCTGTATACCCCTGCCCTGACACATACACAGCCTCCCCCACTATTAACAACCCCCCCCCCCCCACAAGAGTGGTACATTTGTTACAGTTGATGAACCTATATTGATGCATTATAAAACCAAAATCAATCGTTTATTCCATATCACTCTTAGTGTTGTGCATTCTGGGGGTTTGGACAAACGTGTAATAACATGTATATTCATCATTATGGTTGCGTACAGAACTTTTCACTGCTCCAAAAGTCCTTTGTGCCCCAGCGGTTCTTCTCCCACCCCTCTGTCCCTGGCAACCCCTGGCTTTTTACTGTCTCCATATTTTGCCTTCTCCAGAATGTCACAGAGCTGGAATCACACGGTGATTCTCTGCTACGAAGGAAATTAAATTTGCTATGATCATGGGTCAAGGAACAGCACGTACAGATGCAAATGTAGATGTTCTAGCTGTTCTTTGGCAGAGAGGTGACCAACTGTGAGGTACCAGGGGGTAAAAACACCCACACAGAAAGTGTACATAAAGTGAAAGGAAAGTCATTACCTTCTACCCCCACCCCCCACCCCAGTGGGCGAGTGCAGAATTAGAGGGATATGTATATGAAGTGGACCTGATGCTAATTGGCAGAAATGCGTTCATTGCCTTATGAAGCAAGGTTCATTAACTAAAACATAATGTTCAGTGTGACTTTAAAATTAAATACCTGGGACATAATGTCTCGTGAGGCAGATATGCAGTGGAGTTATTTATATGCTTACACTTCAACATGTTAGCTTATTGTATTATTGAAAACCAAATCCACTCTGGGAGATTCAAAGTGCTTCTATTTGACTTCTTTTCAGAGAACTTCATACTAAGTTCGATACATTCCCTTATGAGGTCATCTAATCCCTTTCTCTTTCTTGTTAGCATCAGTTAGTATCACCCAACCCTGTCGTTGAGCATCTATGGGAAGAAATAATAGAACATGTCTCTACTATTGAAGAATCTGTGATCTGGAGGTAGGGCTTATTGGGCCGATGTAAGGCCCCATTACATATATAGTAGAAAATGTACTCGCTGGGTTCTCATCTGTAAGAATCAGAAATTGACTCCATATTTAGGGGAAAAAAGCAGAGGGAGAAGAGGTTTATGGAGGGTTGTTGGTGGCATGGGTGTTGGGAACAGTTGGCATCAGAAGGATGCACTTCTGTGCTGAATCTGACCTTCAAACATTCTCCCTGAATTAGCACCGCTCGGCCAGCGCTCATGGTACCAGGAACAAGTATCTGACCTGTGAAGCCTGGATTGTCGGCCTGCCTCAGGGGGCGGTGGAGAAACAACACGACCCCTTGACTTCTGTTAATAGAGGAGGGAGTGTGTGGTGGCAGGTGTTGGACTTACCTTCTGCCAAGGCCTTGAAAGGTGGGAAATGTTCCCAAACAGGAGATGGAGGAACAAATGGAACGGTGGGTGTTGAAGGCTGGATAGCCAGCAACAAAACAGAGCTGCCCCTTGTTGACCCGGTAGCAAAAACAACCAACTATGGAGAAATGCTGATATATATTTTGCTTTATGCCATATAGAAGGTGTTTTAAAAAGTTACGTTTGTAAGGAATCCTATGTCACATGCACTAGGATACGACCTACACCAAGGAGCTCTTGGTGCCTCCTTTTACAAACTAGTCATGTGAAACATGGCCTCAGATTGATTTGATGTGAGGGATGATTGCCTTGTAATCGATTGTTCTGAAGGAGATTTAGCTGCATAAGTAACCGCACCACCGGTGGGGAAGGCAGATCTGAGTTTTGCCTTGAAGGCCCCTCCCCTTCAGTAAGTAGATCCTGTTGGAAGATTCCATCACAGGCTCCATAATCTCACCAATTATTCTTTAAGAACTGGGCACTCTGAGATTCCCTTTTTTGTTTTGTATTTTATTTCACGTTTATGCTATTGCCTTCATGGCTCCTTCAGGGCAGTGACTGAGCCTGAATTGTTGTTTTTAAGGATGGATTCAAACGCCATCACAGCTGGTAGTGTTTGCAGCAGCACAGGTGATTTTCTTATTGTCAGTTAGTGTAGCAAGTTTTTTTTTCTTTTTCCTTTAAATTAACTGAGTGCCTGCCATGAGGTCTCGCAGGCTCTTCAAGGTCCCACTTCAGCTCTCAGGGCCTCCTGGGACACAGCCCATGGCCCATCCTCCTCTTTCCTGAATTCCCCGGGGGACTCCGAGGTGAGGACACTCAGACCTGAATTTGCGTGGTCTAGCTCTGTTCTCCGGTCCTGTCCTGTAAGTGGGCTCCCCACCTTCTCCTCGGGTCTAGACTTCTGTGCTGCCTGACTGAACCTCATCTGGTCTGGTTTACAGAGCAGTCGACACTATGGAGTCCCGTCACTGTGTGGACACAGTGTGTGTGGCCTACAGGCCTCCCCTCCCTCTCTCCATTCTCCTCTCAAGAAAAGTAAAGACTTTGAGTTCTGCAGCTTTTCCGGGCACTGCTGAGCGTCTGTGGACTTAGCTCTCTCCTTCCACACTCAGCCGTCAGAGGGGCCTTTAACCAGGACGCTCAGAGTCCTGAAGAGACTCTGCCCAGTAAATCACAGTGCCCAGAACCCTGGAGTTCGTTCACACCAGCAGGGCCCAGACCCGGGGATTTCCTGGCCTAGCCAAATTTCAAGGCCGTGTAATTTAGAGATGGGATTTGCGGCACAGGGGTAAAGACGAGTGTATCAACAATAAAACCAGAAAACCAACCAAACTTCGAGGACAAGATTTTGTCACAAAATAGGTGGAAGAACATTATTTCAGAATAAAGGAGGGTCATTGAACTTAAATGCATTTAATCTGATGAAGGAGTCATGGGATGGCCTTCACTTTTGTCATTTTGGGGGGAACGTATTATTGCCAATGCCCTCATTACACACCGCGCCGTGGGTGGTGCTGAATGGAAGAAACCTGGCCCCAAACAGCGCCCTCTAGGCCTGATGGAGAGACAGGACAAACATGGGTGGGCTCATCTCTGCTGCTGGGGCACGGGCTCCTCTGGGTGGGGGGTTAGTGACTGGAAGTGAGCGCAAGGGGCTTTGGAGCTACTCGTCATGTTGTGTTTCTTCATCTGGGTGTGGGTTTCTTTGCACGCCCAGGGTGTGAATATCCAGAGAACCATACACTTACGAGACATGGATGTATTATATTTGGATTAAGTGTTGCAAACACACACTTCGTCATTGTCCATGCTGGGCCACTAGTCCTTTGAAATCCACGGATCAAGTTCAACCTCTAGATTTGGTAGAGACCAACCGAGCCCCCGAGAGGGGAAGCACCTGTTCTGGGTGACCAAGCAAGTCAGTGGTCAAGCTGGGACTGGGGCCCCTGAGGCTTAGCTTGGAGGCCCGTCCCTGCCTCAGGCATGTTAGTCCTTTAGTGACCTCTTCCCTTTTAGGAAGTGTGCTGGCAACTTTAGGGGCCCTGCTCCGGGATACTTGTTAGGTGACATGTGGAAAGGATGTTGCTGGTATCCTGTCCTCACCTGAGGCTCCTGAGTTCCCTCTGCTGACGAGCACCTTCTGCCCCATGAGTCTTCTGCTCACCACAGCTTCATTTGATTACTTCTCTGGAGGAGAGTTCTCTCCTCCCTTTCAAGGCAAGCTCTTCTCCCACTTGGACCCTTGGGCTCTCCAATCTGATTTATCTCATTACTTCCTCTTGTATTTGCATTTTAATCTCCCCCACCCCCCACCCCCGCCCCACCTAGGGCCTTTTCCTTTTGACTACAAATCTACTCAATATTTTTTCCTCCCGAAAAAACAATCCCTTCCCCGGTTTCAATTAATGAGTCAACAGCTATTTACAAAGAACCGTCCCTGCTCAGGGCAGGGCCGGTCTCACTGCCTCTCTAGAGATAGTCAGCATCTTCAGACTTTGTGAAAACATTGACTCCATATTCATTTTCTCCAGTTCCTCATGTCCTATTTCCCTCCCACCCATGGTTGTCCGGCCCCGTCCTCAGCGCCATTTTACTTTATTTTTATCTCGTTTATTTCAATTATTTCATGGCATGTAATGCAGCAAGTGTCCTTTCAGCAGGATGTACACTTCCTAGGTTGCCTGGGATGGCCCCATCTTCCACTGGTTCTGCCAGTGTGATTACTAATAGTGTTAGTCACTGAGAGAAGTGTTTGGATTGGGAGCTGTATGGTTGTACCTCCTCTTAGCAGCCATAGACAGTGGCCTCTTCTTTTTTCTCATTTGTGTGAATTCTTGTGTCCATTTTGGCAAAGGATGGGTAAGAATTCTGACTTTGATGACAAAAAGACCTGAGTTAATCTCTTTATTTATTTTTTTAAACAGACCTGGGTTGAATCCTAGAACCTCATGCACAAGCTCTGGGCTTCTGTTTCTTCTTTTTTCTTTTTTAAATTTTTTTAACATTTATTTATTTATTTTTTTTTGAGAGAGAGAGAGAGACAGAGTGTGAGCGGGGGAGGGGCAGAGAGAGAGAGCAAGAGAACAGAATCCAAAGCAGGTTCCAGGCTCTGAACTGTCAGCACAGAGCCCGACTTGAGGCTCGAACCCATGAACCATAAGATCATGACCTGAGCCAAAGTCAGATGCTTAAACGACTTAGCCACCCAGATGCCCCTGGGCTTCTGTTTCTTTGTAAATGGAAGGTGAAGGCAATGGTACCTCTCTCACAGCGTGGCTGCTGTGTTCAGGGAGGGAAGCATTTAAAGTGCTTGGTATTCCTTTTTAAAAATTTTTAAACTAACTTATTTTTTCTTTTTCTTTTTGAGAGAGAGACAGAGTACGAATAGGGGAGGGTCAGAGAGAGGGAGACACAGAATCCGAAACAGGCTCCAGGCTCTACGCTGTCAGCACAGAGCCCAACGTGGGGCTCCACTCGGGAACCGCGAGATCATGACCTGAGCTGAAGTCAGATGCTTAACCAACTGAGCCACCCAGGCACCCCAAATTTATTTTTGGGGGGAGAGGGTGCAAGCGGGGAGAGGGACAGAGAGAGAGAGAGGGGCAGAGGATCAGAAGCGGGCTCTGCACTGACAGGCTGACAGCAGTGAGCCAGATGTGAGGCATGAACCATGAGATCATGACCTGAGCCAAAGTCAGACGCTCATCTGACTGAGCCACCCTAGGTGCTCCTAACGTGTCTGGCATTCCTGAAAAAGTTAAAAGTAGAACTACCTACTGTCCAGGAATTGTACTACTAGCATTTACCTAACAAGTATAAAAAACAGTAATTTGAAGAGCTACATTCACCACTGTGTTTATTGCAGCATTATTTGCAATAGCCAAATTATGGGCGTAGCCCAAGTGTCCATTGACTGATGAACCGGTAAAGAACATGTGGTATATATATATACAACGGGATACTACTCACCTATAAAAAAGAATGAAATCCTGCCATCTGCAATGACATGGATGGAGCTAGAGAGCATGGTGCTAAGAGAAATAAGTCAGAGAAAGACAAATACCATATGATCTCACTCATGTGGAATTTAAGAAAGAAAACAAATGAGCAAAGGGAAAAGAAAGCGAGGAGGAGACAAACCAAGAAACAGACTCACAAATATAGAGAACAAACTGATGGTTACCAAAGGGGAGGTGGAGGGGGGGGTTAGTTGAAATGGGTGAAGGGGATTAGGAGTATACTCATCATGATGAGCACTGAGTAAGGTATAGGACCGTTGAATCACTATTGCACACCCGAAACAAATGTAACACTGTACATTAACTATACTGGAGTTAAAATTAAAAACTTAATTAAAAAAAAAGTGCTCGGCTTGGCTGCAGAACAGAGCGGTCAGTGAGGAGTGCTCCCTTCTGAGACCCTCCTCCCCCTTTGCCCCTGGACCACCCCCCCCCTCCCCCCCCACCCGCCATTGTCTCCACCTTGCTTTCCAGTGCTTTCTCGGCAGGCACCTTCTTAGGCTCTTCATGCTTTTCTGCCCTAACCTGCTGGAATTCTGTGATTCAGCCCAGTCTTGTGATGAGGGGTGTGAGCTGTGGCCACAATGGTCTGGTTCAACTCCCCAGCGCTGCCACTTGCCAGCTGTGTGTGTGTGTGGCAAGTTGTTTAACTTCTTGGTGCCTCAGTGACCACACCTGTAAAATGGGGATGCCCACTTCCTGGGGGTGGGTGTGAGGATCTCTAGGGCTAAGATGTGCATCGTTGCTCAGCACAGAGCCTGTAAACATCTGGTAAATGTTACTATTCTCAGCTCCCCAGGTGTCTGTCCTCTCTGATGCCCTCTGTGTGGAATTTCATTCGTTCTACCTCCCAGGGCCCTCACAACCCTCTCTTTCCCTTCCCACACTGCTGCCCCAGTTGTTTCAGAACTTTGATCATTTTGTTGTGACCTCTCATACTGGTATCTCTGCCATAAGTCTCTTCTGTTTCCAATACACTTTCCATGTGAATTACAGCTGAAGATTTTCTGAAGCCCATTTGTGATTGCACCACTCCCCTGCTCTAAAACCTCCTATGACTCCCTACTATCCACAGACTAGATCTCAAATGCCAGTCCTGTGGTTCAAACACCTCCATCCCCCATCTGGACCCCACCCACCTAACCAACTTCATTCCCCTGCTGCACCCTTCCTGCACCAGATGAGGCACTGAATGGATTTGTTCTTTCTCCCTTGTGTCCTCCCTGGGGTCACTCACCTCAGGGCTTTTGCCCTTGCTATCCATCTGGAACTCCCATCCTCTCCCACATCCCCAACTTCTACCATTCGTCAAAGCCCAGGGGAAACGTCACCTTCTCCTTCTAGCCCGCCCTGATTTTTTCCTACACCCCAAATTGGAAGGATTCTCTAGAACTTCGTCTACACCTCTCCAGAGGCTGCTCCATTCTCCACTCTGTATTTTGTCTGAACGTAATTTGTTCGCAACAGGTTACCTGCCACCGTTCCTGTGTCTGCTTGTCTCCGGCCGGCTGTCAGTGGCCTCGGCAGTCTCCCTCAGCCTGAATGGGACGGGAGCTGCCGGGTCGCACTGTGTGCACGTTCCTAGGTGGGCGCTGCGAAAACCAGCCAAGTCTCCTTCTCTGCGGCCACGAACATAAAGCTGACTTGGGGGCGAGAGTGGGCGTATGTGCACACACGTGTGAAGATGACCTAGGAACATTCTCCGAGCAGCACAGCACACAAAATGGGGCAGATTAAGGCGGTGCCACCGGAGAACTGGCAACTTCTCCGAGGCTGCAGAGCAGGAAGGGCTCAGCCTTGTGAGTTAAGGGGGGGGCGGGGAGGCGGCTCCCAAGAAGCAGCGATTTGCACAGAGGCTCGAAGGCTGGGAAGCATGCAGATTGAATAGCAGTAGACAGGGACCTGGGGCAAGGGGCAAGTTGTATCTGTTTCGTCACCGGTCTGAGGGACAATTCCTGTCCCAGTCGCGGGAACTCCGAGTCTCTGGTTCCTGTCTTTCGCACAATCTAGTGACTGAGATCACAGGCTGTGATGGCAGAGCCACGTACTTGGGTTTAAATCCTGGATCGCCTGATTGCTGATCGAGTGGCTTTGGGAAAGTCACCTGAGCTTCAGTTTTCTCATGCTGACAGGACAGCAGGAGGGAGAGTGACACAGCGAGACTGAGTGCCTGGATGTTCATATGTGCTCAGTCCCACTTAGGGTGCAACTCCAGAGCCTCAAGCTGTTTCCCTTCTTTGAGGAATGTCGCATGCTCGCCTCGCCAGGGGCCGGGCCCACAGCGCTCGATGATGGCCCAAGTCACCTCCCAAAGCAAGCTATGTCTGGGTTAATTAAAAACATGGGATATCACTCTATTTAATCAATTATGCTCCTATACTTCTAGAAAGTGTTACGGGATATATTTAAAAAAATAAAGCCAAGACTTTCTTACAAATGTAAAGTGAACATGTGTCAAAGATTTCACTTAACTCATGAATGAGGGAATCCATGCTCTTCCAGTCTCTGCCTTTGTCTCACTGATCATTCCTGATCATTCTAATTCTCTCCCATGGCTCTTACCGCCTACTGTACAGGTTGAAGAATTATGCGTGTGCATGGGGTGGGGGTAGGGAGAAGAATAACCTTGGTTAAGAGGGTACTTTTCCACTTTATAGTGTGTGGCTTTTTAAAGTTATTATTTATTTTGAGAAAGGGAGAGCACAAGCAGGGGAGAGGCAGAGAGAGAGAGAGAGAGAGAGAGAGAGAGAATCCCAAGCAGGCTCTGTGCTGTCAGCACGGGGACTGATGCAGGGCTTGGATTCATGAACTGTAAGATCGTGACCTGAGCTGAAATCAAGAGTTGAATGCTTAACTGACTGAGTCACCCAGGTGCTTGAGTTAGTGTGTTTTGTTGTTGATTTCCTAATAAATGATAAGCCCCAATCGGTCCTAGGAGGGAGGAGTTCATTAAGAGTGAATGCTACAGAGAAAAGATAGACAAAACAGAAAGGAAGAAAAAGCAAGAGAACTTGCCATGGAAATCCAGATGAGCACTACCAACCTAAAGGGAGGCTAACAGCTTCATTCATCAGCATTTATTGAACACTTACTGTATGCTGTGATGCAAGGTGCTCTATCAGGCTGTGAGAGCATAATGCATATTATATACCTAATTGTGACTGTGACCCCATTCTCACAGGATCTGTAGTCTTATTAAAGAGAGAGATAAAGCCACCTTGAGCCAGCCTGTTGAGCACTTTGATTTAGTGGTCAGAGAAGACTGACCAGGATAGTGAAGCAGCTTGGAAATTTGTCTTGGAGAAATTTTAGCAGAAAGGTGAGGGGCTTCATTGTCTAAAAAGGTGGTATGTGGAAGGAGGGAGACTTTCCATGTGGCTCTGAGAAGCAGAGTGAGGACTTATTCATTCATTCATTCACTTGAAAAGTATTGAGTGCTACTCTGTGCCAGGCTCTGTTCTAGACACTGGGGTTTTATATATATATCATATATATATATATATATGATATATATATATATATATTCTCTCTCTTTTATATATATATATATATATATATATATATATATATACATTATATATACATACATACATACATATATATATAAACATATATATACTTATATGTAAACACACACACACACACACACACACAATGGAATACTACTTGGTGATGAAAAAGAATGAAATCCTGTCACTTACAACAATATGGATGGAACTAGAGGGTATTTGCTTAGCAAAATAAGCCAGTCAGAGAAAGATACCACGTGATTTCACTCATAGGTGGAATTTGAAAAAGACAACAGATAACAGAAGGGAAGGGAAGGAAAAATAAGATAAAAACAGAGAGGGAGGCAAACCATAAGAGATGCTTATATACAGAGAACAAACTGAGGGTTGCTGGAGGGTAGAGGTAGGTGGGGAATGGGCTAAAGGTGTGATGGGCATTATGGAGGGCACTTGTTGGGATGAGCACTGGGTTCTACTCCTGAAGCCAAGACTACACTGTATGTTAACTAAGAATTAAACAAAGAAAAAAAGACAAAAATCCCTATCATTAAGGACCTAATTTTTCCTCCAATAGTAGGAAGTTACATGGAAGACAGGCTCAGTATCAGGATAAATTTCTACAGGCAGGGCTGTCAAAGATGGACTTTTTCCTTGACAGGATAAAGAGGTTTAGTGGATTGACCATCTCTTGGTGATGACGTAGGTAAAAAAAGTCAAGTTCACAAGTAACAGAGCCAAATCCTTGTTTTATTGATCCTCTTTTGACTGCTTAGTTCTGGCCCTTTTGGAAGACCTGGACGTGTCTTCTTCAGTGTGGGTGAGAATGTTCTGGCATAGGATAGCCTGGTGCTCAGTAGTGTCCATTCCTGGAGCTGGGATTGGAAGGGGCAATGCCGTGTACTCTCTCCCATCAGCTTTTGAGATTGTGCACATAATATGGTCAGAAATACCAAATCTTTACTGTATTCTTTCTGTCTGCTCACTTCTGTGCCAGGTGACTGACAGATGCATGCACGACTCTGTCCCTGCGGTTGGCAAACTCAAAACAGAGCTGGGAGAGCAGAGAATCTTCTGAGAGGTGAGTGGGCCATCCCATAGCTGTGGTTCAAAGAAGCAGCAGCCAACTTTATTAAAGATGTAGGACAAACTTTATTTTCTGCAGGTGTCCTTTTTAAAATGGAAATATGTCTGGGAAGGGATAACACTGTTATAACGTAGTACTTTCATCATGGTGGCAAAACATACCAGAATCACAAATATTTGTGGGGCTTCTATCAACCAGGCATAGCTCCGGGTACTATGAGTGAGTACAAGGATCAGAGCGGCCCCAATTCCTTAGCAGTACAAAGTTCTGTAGGAAAAGCAAAGAGCTGCTTACATACATAAGTAACTTTTCTGGATACAGTAGCAGATACATACCCGTTACTCTCGTCAGTGATTTTCACACATTTACATGCATGGGATTGCAAACCATTTTTGTAGGTTTGTTTATGATGATCTTGGCAACAAGAAGACCCAGCCTTGCTGATGGAAATAGTAGCTCAAACATGAGAAACCTATTTCCCTGCATTGCTGAGACAGCCTTGGGAGGACTGGGATTAAGTTTGGGGCTCTCGGGGACCATCTGCATGTCAGTTACATTCGACGCATGGAGTGCACTCTGCAAACACCACCAGCAGGCAGTAGATGGTCATTGTTGAAGCCTTTGCCTTCAAACAACTTACAACCTAGGGAGTGTGTGCGTGGGGGCATTAGTCTAAAAGGCAAACTGTGTTCTAAAAGCTTTGGAAGATTTAGAGAAGAAAGTTATCATGGCCTCTTCAGGGGCAGTAATCAGGAAGAGCTCAACAGAAGAGGTATTTTTAGAAATATGGACCTTGATGGCTGGTGGAATTTCAACCAAGGGAGAGGACAAGGGGACTTCTGTAGAGTCGCTCTTGGGTTTGTGGACATAGCAGGTTTGACAATCAGTGAGCCCGCCAGGACCAGACTATTTAGTTTCATTAGGAAGATAGGATTGATGATAAAGGTTCAGGATGTCAGGTAGAATGTCTTTGATATTTAAGGAGTCTTTCTAAATAAACAGTAGTCCCAAATTTAGTTGTATCATCCGCATAAAGATGATTAAATGCACAAGTTGATGGGGTTCTCACTTAAAAAGCTTCCTTGGGGCACCTGGGTGGTGCAGTCGGTTAAGCGTCTCTTGATTTCGGTTCAGGTCATGATCTTGAGGTTTGTGAGATGGAGCCCCTCACTGGGCTCTGTGCTGATGGCATGAAGCCTGCTTGGGATTCTCCTTCTCTCCCCCTCTCTCTCTCTCTCTCAAAAAAAAAAAAAAAAAAAAGGAAAAATCTTCCTCACTTGTCAGACGGTCCCCTATTATGTATTAAGCTCAAGGCTATAGTGAGGAATCATTGTCATTAAAAACACCCTAGAGGGAAAGCAAAGAGAGGGATTGGTTCATATACAAAAGTAATGTGTTGGACCTATAACTTAAAGTCACATGCTCAGAATTCCTGCAAGAGTGAGGTGGCATGCGACTGAGGTCCTCACTCAGTCATGGTCTTCCGGGACAGGAATGCGGTTTGGAGCTGGCTGCACAGTGACACTGTAGTTACCAGAGGCCCAGGGAACTGCATACTCAGGTGGCCTCTGAGCTCATCTCATGCTGAAACCGAGTGAGTTAGTGACTGCCAGCAGGTGCACCACACTTTCTAGGAGCGGGCCACGGAGGATGCTCTTTCTCCCCTCGTTTCCATTAGTACCTCTGAAGGCCGGAAAGTTAATACGGCAGGTTGGGTTGTCAAGGATCTACTTGGAGATGACTTCAAATGGATTGGTTCTCTAAGACTAGATGGTCAATTTAGGACTGAGAGTGGGACACAGCAAAAGCTCACTAATGAAAACATTGTTAATATTAATCTGCTGGTTACTATTTCTTCCCCCTCAATTTGCTGCCCTCTCCTCCTTTTGTATCAGTAATTTTCCCACTGGTTTTGAAACCCAAATCCAATTAGGTCAGCCCTCTGCTTAAAATTCTCCTTTGACTTCTGAGACTCATAGAATAAGGACCCTGGAATGTAGAGCTAAAGGCCTGTATGACTTGACATAGTCCTTCCTCTCTAGGTCTCTCTCTTTCCCCGCTCTCTAACTCTCTTTGCTCTAACCCTACAACCTGACTTTCAGCCCTCATAACTCCCAGACTCCTTCCCACAGGCCCTTTGCACATGCCACTAGCTCTGCCTGGAATGCTCACCTCCACTGTCAGCTCCCACTCACAAGTCAGTTCTCAGCTAGTGCTTCACTATCTCGCGGAAGTGATCCCTGTCCTTCCTGAACAGCTCAGAGCCTCCTGTAAACCCTCTTACCACCTCAACAGTACATGCTGTTCTATGTAGCGCTTACTGCATCTGTAAGCCATTTATTGTGTCATGATTTGACCGACAGCCTGTCTTCACCCACTAGACTGTGAGGTCCACCATGTAAGCGGCCATATTTGTTCTCGTGATTTAATCTCTAGGCATCTAGCACAGTACCTCACACATGGTAACAGAGTTTCACAAATAATCTTCCATTCATTCTAGTGGTCTACTGTACAATGTGAGAGAGGGACAAAAAGCCCTAAAGATACTGGTGGTAGAATTGCTGGAAAAGGCAAAGTGGCAGAGACCACAGGATTTGCAGAAGCAAATGGATAAAATACAGAGGTTCGTAAACCAGTTTCTCAGTCTCTGACAAAGAGAGGCACTTGGCACGCCACACTGTGATTCATGTCTGCTACCTGCTAACTCCCTGAGGTAGCCAGCACTTCCTGAGAGACATCAAAGCAGTGGCGGGGGGTTGATCAGAACTCTGGCAAATTCAATGGAGAATTTTTATTTCATTTAGCAAATGCCTACTTGGACGTAAGGCTTTTAGGGGGCAGCTCTAACCTGCTAGGAACAGCAGGAAGAGCCTCACCTGTGCGGAAGTGATTCGGTCACAGGGCAGAATGTGCTTTGATGACTGTAGGAAAGATCTGTAGCCTAGATTTATGTATGTCACCTGAGACATATCTAAAGAATACCATCTTTCAGAAAGAAAATCAAATTCTGGAGAGGAAGAACTGTTTTTTAAGGGAAGTTTGCGCTGACACGATCCCTTGAGAGCATCGGTTTACGTCTTTGTATCCAGAATTTACTGAACTGTGGGATGAATATACAATACATCATTTGCCTCAGGCAGTGTACTGAAAATATTTCATGACTTTAAATATGTGCTATGATTAGGTATGTGTTTTAGTAGTCAAGTGAATAAGGGTTTAAAGCAATGAAAAGAAAGTATTTCCTTTCAGTTCAGCATGTTTTCGTCTGGGAGCTTTAAAAACCTGTCACAAGGAACATTCTTGAAGGCTAAGGTTCTCCTGGTGATATGGGAAAGAGATCCTGAGTCTTGATCTTTAGTACCTCCTTTTTTTCCCTAGAAAATTGTAGAAGAAAATTCCCTAAAAATATTCATAGAAGTCCATGGCTGTTTTGTAAATTTGTTTTGGTATTACATAATATTACTCCAAAAGCGAGTTGTAAAATAAATTAATGAATAAATATTGAAAAAGAGCTTTAATGTTGAAGTGGCTTTAAAATAAAATGAATAAGTAAAGAAATAACACTTAACAAATATTATTGTGCATTTGCTGTTTAATATCCAAAGTGAGATGGCAATTAAGTACTCTTGGCACCGTAAAGATCAAGATAAGATTGGTTTGAGTCCCTAAGTCCATGTGCTGTGACAATCTGCATTCCTCTAGCCTTAAAGGAATGTACTGTTTAAGAGGGGAGCTGAGCCAAGTTCAGGAATAATTATAGGAAAGAAGTAAAGTATACAGACGAGAAAGGGAGAGACGCCCTTCCATCTGGAAGCATCAGACAATGCCTCTCAGAATTGTGAAGATATGTTTAGATGAAGGCATAGAATCCAATACAGACTGAGGGAATAGTGTGAGCAGGGATATAATGTCAAGAAAGTGTAGGGCAGGTAAAATTGTCCTGTGGTCTGACCAGGGTATGAGGTACCTGAAGGGAATAGTAATGAGGAAAGGCAAGAGTAGGCACTTGGGACTTTGGAATTCAAGAGTTTGCCAATCGAGAAATTATCCAGATGTACTGCCTAAAGTTCTCATCCCCTGGCACTAATGATATCTGTGTTCAAAGATTTGTTTGAAGACATATTTTCAATTCTTTTGAGTATATACTCAGAAGTAGGCAAACTCCATTCTTAATCCTGACCTGATGGACAGCCCCATTCCATTTTATTGTTTGATCCCAGATCCAAATTCTTCCTAAAGAGCTCAAAAGCACTGTTTCCCCGTTTTGCCTGAATGTACCCTTTAAACAAGCCTTATATTCTATTTGTTGAAAGGCAGTGATGGATAGGATAGAGGACGTGTTGTTGGAAGCCAGAGGACCTGTGACCTAGGACCAGAGCTATCAGTTGGTTAGCTAACTGCTCGTCCATCGGTTTAGGTAAAATTCGCTTTACTCAGCTCTACCCTTCGTTCCTCTCAAGGTTGTGATTGGCATCAGGACAACTGGTATTTGGAGAGTATTTTCCAGATGTCACTGATTGCTCCCTATAGGTATGTACTAGGTCCTTAAAATTTCAAGCCAGAAAGGACTTTTAGAAAGAGTGCTCAAAAAATGCTGTTATCTTGCAGATCTAACTGAGGCCTCCAGAGGGCGCTATTGGGGGCGGCTGAATTGGGGAGTAAACTCCAGATCTTCTGACGCAAGTCGGGGCCTTTTTAGACCTCCCCACATCCAGACCTCCCTCTGAGGCTCAGTCAAATCCTTTGTCTTTTCTCTTCTGGCTGAGAAAAAACAACGGCAAAAAACTGTACCGCTGAGTTATTCACGGAGTCCGTTGAGCTTAGATTTATCTCCAAAGTCTGGCTGCTGTGTGACCTTTCCTGAATTTCATTCTCCGGGTGTCGGAGGGAAGCCAGTCCTTCCCCAGGCCCCTGCTTAGTATCCTTGGGAATTCTCTTATTTGTATTCCTGTCACTGCCACTTTTAATGCACCAAAGCTTACGTTTAACGCAATAACCAGCCTGACGTTTATGAAATAAAAGATTGATATCAGCTTCATGAAACTCAGGCAAAAGCAATATCTTTTCTATATCTTGCTATGCCTTTAACTCCAGGAACTTTTATACTCGGTGGCCACTGAAAAATGAAATAACAATAATAATAATGACAATAATAAAAAAAAGCAGTATCTTCCAAGAACCACAGTTTTGAGTAATGTTTTCTTTAATTTCTTTATTGATTTAATGACAAGAGAAGACTAAACTTATTACTTTCTCCAGTGTCCAAGTACATTTTCACTTTTAAAAGAAAGATCATAGTATGTAGCTTAAAGGTTGACGTTTTGTTTGTCACCTGGCTTATTTATGCATTGGTGGCTTGGGCAGCTGATGCATGACCATGGCCACCCTGTTTCCTCACGAGGAAGGTAAGAATCAGAAGGGAGAAAGCTTTGCTTTTCTTATGAACTAAAACATTCTGGAAAATAAGTCAGCTTTATACCTGTTCTTCCAGAAAGTCATTCCATTTTATGGGGTGGACTATTTATTTGCACACAGAAGACACAAGCACCTGAAATAAGTATAGGGTTTGACATCTATGACCCAACATAATTTGGCTTCAGTCAGACTTTCCAGTCTTATCTCCCATTACTTAACTTTTCACACCTGATGACTTGGTCAAACTGGACATTTGCCATTTCCCATGTGATTATTTTCAGTTTTGCTTTTATCCAGTCAGACAATCTTTGTCTTAAAAAAAATTTTTTTTAAATGTTTATTTTTAAAAGAGAGAGAGAGAAACAGAGTGCTAGTAGGGGAGGGGCAAAGAGAGAGGAAGACCCAGAATCTGAAGCAGGCTCTAGGCTCTGAGCTATCAACCCAGAGCCTGATACGGGGCTTGAACTCACAGACTGTGAGATAATGACCTGAGCTGAAGTTGAACGGCGAACCAACTAAGCTACCCAGGAACCCCAATCTTTGTCTTTTAATTGGAGTGTTTATTTACCTTTAACTGGGATCGAGTCTCCCATCTTGCTTTTTGTTTTCCATTTGGGCCATCTGTTCTTCATTCCTTTTTCCTCCTTTCCTGCATTCTTTGAGATTAACTGAGATTTTTTTTAGTTATGTTATCTCCTCTAATGGCTATTTAAAAAAAATTTTTTTTAATGTTTGTTTATTTTTGAGAGAGACAGAGTGCAAGCAGGGGAGGGGTAGAGAGAGAAGGAGACACAGAGTCCAAAGCAGGCTCCAGGCTCTGAGCTGTCAGCACAGAGCCTGACACGGGGATCAAACTCACAAGCTGTCAGATCACCTGCGCCCAAGTCAGAAGCTTAACCGACTGAACCACCCAGGTGCCCCTCTAATGGCTATTTTAAAACTCTTTCTGCTAATCCCATCATCCCTTTCATTTCTGTATCTGTTCCTATTGACTGATTTCTCTCTTGGATTTGGGTCACATTTTCATGCTTTTTCACATAACTAGAAAGTTCTGATTGTATGCCAGATGCCACAGTGTGATTATCTGTATTTCTTCATTTTCCTTGTAAGAAGAGTTAAGTTTTGTCCTGGCGGGTAGTTAATTTACTTGTGCCTCAAAACTTTCAAGTTTGTTTTATGTACGTAGTGAAAAAGAAGGAAAGATTAAAGGTTAGAAAAACATGTGGGTCCAAATCATCTAGGACTTTGTAGACCCCAGTAAAGAGTCTGGATTTTATTAAAAGTAAACAAGAAATCATTAAAAAAAAAAATTTGAGCTAAAGAATGATAAAATCTATCTTCTTAAAAAGACTATTTTCTTAGACCAGCTAAATAAATACTTACCGAAGACCTATAAGAGCCAGGACATGTGATAGACAATGGAAACTAGACCGTGAATGAATATGAATATGTGGGACATTCCTGCCCTTGAAGAGCTCACAGCACAATGGGGGCTGTTATGTGTAAGACTCACGATGGAGGCAAACATGGGGAAGTACTGGGAGACAGACCTGGTGCCTCAGTGATGGTATCCTAGAGGAAGTTACTCTCAGTTGGCTCTTTAGAAATGACGGGACTTGTCCATGTAAAAAGAGGAGAGGTGTCAGAGGCAGGAAGAATACCTTGATTAAAGGTATGGCGATGCGAAAGAGCTGTGTTTGGAGAAGCACAGAGTTCAGTTTCGCTTAGTGTGAAGTGTGGAGCTTTGTTTCTTTGTTTACCCTCTTTCTCCCGTCTCCAATGTGCTTCCCACCCCCAACCTGAGTTCCACGTGTGCATATACTTCCAGCCATTCTTAAGGTTTCATTCAAATGCTACCTCCTCCATGAGGCGTTTCATGATGCCTACAGAGAAATGATTAGTGTCTCTGCTGGTAGTGTGGACATGTCCCATTTGCCTGTGTTTCAACTATAGAGTTTGGCAGCAGTTGGCCTATAGTGCTCACTAAATATTTATTGATTAACAAATGTAGCAAATCTCCCAGGATGCTGATCTCTAGGTTTATTGGTCAATCCCATGATCTTTGTCCAGATTCGTATATCTTTTCACCACATTGGGCTCAGCTTTTCAAATGGTTGCCCCAAATCACGAGTGCATAACTTTTATTTGCATCACACTGTATTCACTGACTCCTTTCAATTCAAACAATGGGCTATCTACTTTATCTTGTTCTATCAAGTGTCTGGTACTTTGAATCTTAAACCTGGAAGAACTCTTAAAAATCACCTAGTTTATTGGGTTTTTAACTTGGCTGCACATTAAAATCACATGGAGGGAGGGTTCCTGAGTGGCTCAATCTGTTAAGCTTCTGACGCTTGGTTTTGGCTCAGGTCATGATCTCACGGTTCATGGGTTCAGGCCCTGAGTTATGCTTTGTGCTGACAGCATGGAGCCTGCTTGGGATTCATATTCTCTCTCTCTCTCGATTTCTCTCTCACCATTTCTCTCTGTCACTCCTCTAAGCGCTGCACTCACACTCTTTTTCTCTTTCAAAATAAATAAATAAACATTAAAAAAAAAAACAAACCACACGGGGAACTTTAAAAAACATCTATGCCTGGGATCCACTCTCCAGAGATTCTGATTTAATTGGCCTGGATAGAGGCCTGGACATCTGATTAAAAAAAAAAAAAAAAAAGCTCTCCTCAAATGTTCTAATGTGTAACCACACATGTGTAAGGCACATTGCTCACATTACATATGACAAAACTCATGATCTGTTGCAAGGGAAGAAACTCAAGTCCAGAGAGGTAAAGTGACTTGTCTGAAGGTCACACAAGCAACGTAATATATAGCAATCTAGAACCAAATCTGCATCCGGAACCAAAGTCTCCTTCCTGTGCTTTTTACTTATTTATTATTTTTATCTATCATTGATATATCATCTATCTTTAATATTTTTATTCACATATTTAATATATTTTATCTATTTTTTAATACAATTTATTGTCAGGTTGGCTAACATACAGTGTATACAGTGTGCTCTTGGTTTTGGGGGTAGATTCCCGTGATTCATTCCTTACATACAACACCCAGTGCTCATCCCAACAAGTGCCCTTCTCATTACCCACTTTCCCCTCTCCCCCAACCCCCATCAACCCTCAGTTTGTTCTCTGTATTTAAGAGTCTATTATGGTTTGCCTCCCTCCCTCTCTGTAGTGATTTTCCCCCCTTCCCTCCCCTCACATTCTTCTGTTAAGTTTCTCAACATCCACATATGAATGAAAACATATGATATCTGTCTTTCTCTGACTGACTTATTTCACTTAGCATAATACCCTCCAGTGCCATCCACATTGCTGCATATGGCATGATTTTATTCTTTCTCATTGCCAAGTAGTATTCCGTTGTAAATGTAAACCATCTCTTCTTTATCAATTCATCAGTTTATGGACATTTATGTTCTTTCCATAATTTGGCTATTGTTGAAAGTGCTGCTATAAATATTGGGAGTAATGTTCCCCTATGCATCAGCATTCCTGTATCCCTTGGGTAAATTCCTAGCAGTGCTATTGCTGGGTCGTAGGGTAGTTCTACTTTTAATTTTTTTGAGGAATCTCCACACTGTTTTCCAGAGTGGCTGTACCAGTTTGCATTCCCACCAACAGTGTAAGAGGGTTCCCATTTCTCCACATCTTCTCCAGCATCTATAGTCTTCTGATTTGTTCATTTTAGCCACTCTGGTGTGAGGTGGTATCTCAGTGTGGCTTTGATTTGTGTTTCCCTAATGATGAGTGACATTGAGCATCGTTTTATGTGTCTGTTGGCCATCTGGATGTCTTCTTTAGAAAAGTGTCTATTCATGTCTTCTGCCCATTTCTTCACTGGATTATTTGTTTTTCGGGTGTAGAGTTTGGTGAGTTCTTTATAGATTTTGGATAGTAGCCCTTTATCTGATGTGTCACTTGCAAATATCTTTTCCCATTCTGTCGGTTGTCTTTTAGTTTTGTTGATTGTTTCCTTTGCAATGCAGAAGATTTTTATGTTGATGAGGTCCCAATAATTCATTTTTGCTTTGAATTCCCTTGCCTTTGGAGATGTGTCGATTAAGAAATTGCTGTGGCTGAGGTCAGAGGTTGTTGCCTGCTTTACCCTCTTGGGTTTTGATGGTTTCCTGTCTCACATTTAGGTCTTTTGTCCATTTTGAGTTTATTTTTGTGAATGGTGTAAGAAAGTGGCCTAGGTTCATTCTTCTACATGTTGCTGTCCAGTTCTCCCAGCATCATTTGCTAAAGAGACTGTCTTTTTTTCCATTGGATACTCTTTCCTGCTTTGTCAAAGATTAGTTGGCCATAACATTTGTGGGTCCAATTCTGAGTTGTCTATTCTATTTTATTGGCCTATGTGTCCGTTTTTGTGTCAATACCATACTGTCTTGATGATTACAACTTTGTAGTAGTGGCTAAAGTCTGGGATTGTGATGCCTCCCACTTTGGTTTTCTTCTTCAGTATTACTGTGGCTATTCGGGGTCTTTTGTGGTTCCATACAAATTTTAGGATTGTTTGTTTGAGTTTTGAGAAGAATGCTGGTTTTCGTAGAGACTTTGGGTTTTCCACGTCGAGTGTCATGTCGTCTGCAAAGAGTGAAAATTTGACTTCTTCTTTGCCAATTTTGATGCCTTTTATTTTATTCTGTTGTCTGATTGCTGATGCTAGGATTTCCAACACTGTTAAACAACAGTGGGGAGGGTGGACATCCCTGTCGTGTTCCTGATCTCAGGGAGAAAGCTCTCAGTTTTTCCCCATTGAGGATGATATTAGCTGTGGGCTTTTCACATATGGCTTTTATGATGTTTGAGTATGTTCCTTCTATCATGAGTTTCTTGAGGGTTTTTATTAAGAAAGGATGCTGTATTTTGTCAAATGCTTTTTCTGCATCTATTGACAGGATCATATGGTTCTTATCCTTTCTTTTATTAATGTGATGTATCACATTGATTGATTTGCGAATATTGAACCAGCCCTGCAGCCCAGAAATGAATCCCACTTGATCATGGTGAATAATTCTTTTTATATGTTGTTGAATTTGATTTGCTAGTATCTTGTTGAGAATTTTTGCATCCATATTCATCAGGGATATTGGCCTGTAGTTCTTCTTTTTTTGTGGGGTCTCTGTCTGGTTTGGGAATCAAAGTAATGCTGGCTTCATACGATGAGTCCAGAAGTTTTCCTTCCATTTCTATTTTTTGGAACAGCTTGAGAAGGATAGGTATTAACTTTGCTTTAATTGTCTGGTAGAATTCCCCAGGGAAGCCATCTGGTCCAGGACTCTTAGTTGTTGGGAAATTTTTGATGACTTATTCAGTTTCTTTACTAGTTATGGGTCTGTTCAAGTTTTCTATTTATTCCTGTTTGAGTTTTGATAGTGTGTGGGTGTTTAGGAATTTGTTCATTTCTTCCAGGTTGTCTAGTTTGTTGGTATATAAGTTTTCATAGTATGCCCTGATAATTGCTTGTATTTCTGAGGGATTGGTTGTAATAAACCCATTTTCATCCATGATTTTATCTGTTTGGATCCTTTCTCTTTTCTTTTTGAGAAGCCTGGCTAGAGGTTTATCAATTTTGTTTATTTTTTCAAAAAACCAACTCTTGGTTTCATTAATCTGTTCTGTTTTTGTTGTTGTTGTTTTGTTTTTTGTATTCTATATTTATATATTTATTTATTTTATTAAATAAATAATAATAATAAAATATAATAATAAAAATATATTTATTTATTCTATATTTATATATTTATATGTTTTGTTTTTTGGATTCTATATTTAATTCTTTAGGATTTCTTTGCTATTCTGTTTCTAGTTCCTTTTGGTGTGCTGTTAGATTTTGTATTTGGGATTTTTCTTGTTTCTTGAGATAGGCCTGGATTGCAATGTATTTTCCTTTGCTGCATCCCAAAGGGTTTGGGTTATTGTGTTTTCATTTTCATTTGTTTACATATATTTTTAAATTTCTTCTCTAATTGCCTGGTTGACCCATTCATTCTTTGGTAGGATGTTCTTTTTTTTTTTTTTTTTAATTTTTTTAACATTTATTTATTTTTGAGACAGAGAACATGAACAGGGGAGGGTCAAAGAAAGAGGGAGACACAGACTCTGAAACAGGCTCCAGGCTCTGAGCTGTCAGCACAGAGCCCAACGCGGGGCTCGAACCCACGGACCGCAAGATCATGACCTGAGCCGAAGTCGGACGCTTAACCGACTAAGCCACCCAGGCGCCCTGGTAGATGTTCTTTATCCTCCATGCTTTTGGAGGTTTTCCAGACTTTTTCTTGTGGTTGATTTCAAGTTTCATAACATTGTGATCTGAAAGTGTGCATGGTATGATCTCAATTCTTGTATATTTTTGAGGACTGTTTTGTGACCCAGTATGTGATATATCTTGGTGAATGTTCCATGTGCACTCGAGGAGAAGGTATATTCTGCTGCTTTAGGATGTAGAGTTCTAAATCTATCTGTCAAGTCCATCTGGTCCAGTGTATCATTCAGGGCCATTGTTTCTTTACTGATTTTCTGTGTAGATGATCTGTCCATTGTTGTAAGTGGAGTATTAATGTCCCCTGCAATTACTACATTCTTACCAATAAGATTGCTTATATTTGTAATTAATTGTTTTATATATTTGGGTGCTTCTGAATTCAGTGCATAGACATTTATAATTTTTAGCTCTTCCTGATGGATAGACCCTATTGTTCTTATATAATGCCCTTATTCGTCTCTTGTTACAGCCTTTAATTTAAAGTCTAGTTTGTCTGATATTAGTATGGCTACTCCAGCTTTCTTTTTGACTTCTGGTAGCATGATAGATGGTTCTCCATCCACTCACTTTCATTTATTTATTTATTTATTTATTTATTTATTTATTTATTTAACGTTTATTTATTTTTGAGACAGAGAGAGACAGAGCATGAACAGGGGAGGGGCAGAGAGAGAGGGAGACACAGAATCTGAAACAGGCTCCAGGCTCTGAGCTGTCAGCATAGAGCCTGACGCGGGGCTTGAACTCACGGACTGTGAGATCATGACCTGAGCCGAAGTCAGATGCTTAACCGACCAAGCCACCCAGGCGCCCCCCCACTCACTTTCAATCTAAAGGTGTCCTCAGGTCTAAAATGGGTCTCTTGTAGACAGAAAATAGATGGGTCTTGTTTTTTTATCTATTCTGATACCCTATGTCTTTTGATTGGAGCATTGAGCCCATTTATATTCAGTGTTATTATTGAAAGATAAGAATTTAGAGTCATTGTGTTATCCATAGGTTTCATGGTTGTAGTGATGTCTCTTGTCCTATGATATGGATATTGTTCCATTTGATTGAGTCACTTAGTTCTCTAATTCTCCCCTTGTGATCCTGGATTTTTTACCTCTCTTTTTCTCACTTCCTCTTTTTCCATAATTTTATCTTCTAATTCACCTATTCTCCCCTCTGCCTCTTCAATCCACACTGTGGTCACCTTTATTTTATTTTGCACCTCATTTATAGCATTTTTAATTCATCATGACTATTTTTTATTTCTTTGATCTCTGCAATAAGATTCTCTGCTGTCTTCTAAGCTTTTTTCAAGCCCAGGGATTTAATCTCATGACTATTATTCTAAATTCTTTTTCAGTTATATTGTTTATATCTGTTTTGATCAATTCTTCAGCTGTCACTTCTTCCTGGAATTTCTTTTGAGGAGAATTCTTCCGTTTCATCATTTTGGCTAGTTTTCCATCCCTTATGTGTTTTTAAAGCTTGTTATGTGCCCTGCACCTGTGAGCACTACTATATTAAAGAGGGGTCATACATTGTCCAGGGCCAGGCCCTTCAGGAGGTGTGTTTTGGAGAGTGTTACTTGCCATCTGTTGTTGTGACTTGTAGTGATGTTTTGGACCCTCCCCCAGGTGTGCTTTGATTTGTTCGTTGAAGTAGCCTTGGAAAGGAAAACAGACAGACAAACAGAAAACAAAAACACACAAACACACAAAACAAAACAACCCCCCCCCCCCCGAAAAAAAGAAAAACAGAAAAACAGAATAACCAGTTACAAGTAAACAACAAGGTGGAGGCAGTGCTGATGGGAGAGGCCTTATCCCATACAAAGAGAGAAATGACAGGAGCAGGGAAAAAGAAAGAAAAAAAAAATTCACCAGAGAAACTACACAGCCTAATCCAGAGAGAGAGAGAAAGGAACATAAAGAAGGAGGTGGGGAAAAAGAAAAAGAAAATAAAGTTATCCAGATAGAGAAACTATATGGCTTAATTGAGAGAGGCAGAATGGAGAATAAAGAAGGAGGTGTGGGACATGTATCAAGAGAATGGATTAAATATATCTGCTTAAACAAACCAACAACCAGAGTAACTAGACTAGAGGAGGGAACAGATAAGAAGGAGAAAAGGAAGGAAGAATATATCTATATAACAAGAATTGTCCAAGAATTAATCTAGGCAATGCAGCAACGCTAGTCTGGAGGAGGGGCCATCTGGTTCCTCAGCATCTATCCCTTTCCAGTAGATATGCAGTTACCACCGAGGGGCGTGGTTTGGTGTGGGCAGGTCTCGCCTCCACTGTGGGCCCACTGTCTGATCCCTGAGGCCCCACCTTGGTCGTGGTGGGGAGAAAAATGGTGACCCCCCCCACCCCAGTGTATCCTCCACAGACCCGGTGTCCCTAACCACTCTGTTTAAGCCATCCTCACTGTGCTGTGGGCATAAACGAGGTGGTTTGGCTCACCCCACTGACTCCCCTGCTTCCTTGGTGCTTGGCTGGGATTCAAACTTCTGCTCTGGGTGCCCCAGTACTGGGGAAGTGCAGCTCCCCTCCCAATATACGGTCTCTGGCTGGTGGGTGCCTCAGGCTTTGTCCTGTTCCACAGCACTCCACGGAGGGGATCTCTTTCTCCTACTGTGGCCTGCACCCCTGACCTACCATTGAGCCTGAGGCTGGCTCCCCTCCTCCCCAGGTGCACCATCCGGGCAGCCAGTACCAGTCCTGAGAAAGTCCTGCAGTTAGAGATTGGATCTTTCTTCGTTCTGGTCCGAGGTTTTTCTCTTGTCTAGATACAGTCCTACACTTCCCCAGTGGCTCTTTCTCTTCCCTTTGTCTCTCTGTGGAAGGGGATCCCTCCCCTCCATTCGTTTTATCTCTCCCAGTTCTCAATCATGCACCTATGGCCTGTCAGGTTGTCCCGGTGGGTCCCTGGAAGCACGACTGTCTTTTTTCCTCCTGGACTCCTGGGGTTCAAAATCCTTTGGCTTCAACACTTCTTTGTTTGGGAGTTGAGGGAAGTTCGGATCCCCCTACTTCTCCATCATGTTGGCCCCTCCTTTAAATAATTATATCCAGAACTGCTCATCTCCTGTTTGTTAGGAATAAACAAACTGAAACTTAAAAGAGATAGGGCTGCAAACAAAGCTTGGTTTTCAAAGAACGTCCTCACCTTCCAACTCTTTTCCTTATGGCTCATGCCTGCTCTCTCCTCTCCAAGTCTGGGCTGGAAACCCATGGGCGAAAGCTCAGTGCCCTGAGTGAGAAATGTGTAGGGGGAGAGAAATGTGTAGGTAGCTCCTGAGCAATCATTACTCTCTCACAGGCTCTGACCCAGTGAGCCTCAGGTATAGGTGGGTGGTTGCAAAACAGCTTGGATACAGGGTTTCAGCTCCACCAAGCTGGGAGGATGGTGAGTGATGGACCACTGGGGGGTCAACAAGGATCACACTGAACTTTCATGATCGCCTGACCACAGCTCTTCAGACCACAGCCTCCTTGGCCACCATCAGCACCGTAATATGCATGCAGAAGCTCTCTTTGTTTTCACTGCTTCTCACACCTTCTGTTCAGGTGGAAAAGTTGCCAGTGTGATATTTATCCTACAAGTTTTAAAATCTAAAAACCTCAAAGGCAATTCTTCCCTTTGGACTTTCTGTCTTCTGTCTCTAGTTTTTCATTTGAGTAGGTCACAAATAAAGAGCAGAAGTGGGGAGAGAGAGCAGGAATCATCTTTATTTGAAGAGACCACTGGCCAATATAGACTGATATATTGAACAAATATGTGTTTATAACACGTATATACTCTCTGCATAAATATATTATTTCTCTCTGTCTCTCTCTCTCTCTCTCTCTCTCTCTCTCGTGCATTTGCTTTTATTCAGTTTGACAGTATTAAACTTTATTTGAGCCCCGTGCTCCTGGAAAACAGTGGCAGTTAAGAAGTCTCCCAACCTTTTGTATTCCAACAAACAGTTTATCACAAAGAACTACCCTTCCCCACATGACTTAGATAAGACTCAAAGTCCACTCTTTCTCACGGCTGTCATAAGACATGGGGGTGGCTCCCTTATTTACCTGTGACAAGGCCAAACGCAGCCCTTCTCCCTTTTGTCTGAACCTGCTGACAAGGCTGGACACAGCCTCTCCCACTTCCTGTTCTTGGTCTCATGACTGATTAGCTGAGATTAGAACTATTTGTCCCCATGAAACTAACTAACCACAGAGAAAAACATTTCCTGGTCTGATAACTGACTGAGACTTGTCCTTCTTGCAAAACAACCCCAACTGTAAACCTCCCCACTTGGAACTTATTTATTCTCCTTTCTGTTCCCATAGAAGTTTAAGGCAAAACCACCCTGTGGAGACATCCTGATCTTTGGATCTGGGGTGCTCTTCTTATTGCAATAGCCTGAGTACAGTCAATCTTCTCATTCATCTGGTGTTTGCCTTTTGCCCCAGCTTTACTGAGATACAATGGACTGGTTTTTGCTGTTGACAAGCTGCCCAGGTTTTATGGAACCTCTACTGGACATGTGGGAGGCAGAGATAACTATGACCCTCTTTCTCCTCTAAGAGCTCAACATAGAATGGAGAAAAGATACACAAAGCTGAGTAATCCTAGGACCTGGCAGCCTGTAATAAGCACTCAGATAGGTGAAGAGCACCAAAGTAACTGTGGAGATGGAGGGCTGGAGTTTTCAGTCCTGTCTGCCTCCCTCTCTTAGGGCTATGTCCCTGGTTGTCAATAAAAGATTTCCTGGCCTCCTGGATGAAAATGCTGCTAGGAAATACGGAATTTAAAATGGGTATGGAAGAACAAAGCAATCTTCCCAATGTGTGGTCCCCTGAAAGTGGTACTGAGGGGTGAGGGCCTGGCATCACCTCTCCCCAAGTCACCTCAAATAAGCACACAGTTGAAGTAGACCCAATGTCCTTGATATGCAAATACAATAGCTTCAAAAAAGTCTTCTGGCCCCCACTTACAAACAACCAGACAGCTTCTGTCAATTTTTTTTTAACGTTTATTTATTTTTGAGACAGAGAGAGACAGAGCATGAACGGGGGAGGGGCAGAGAGAGAGGGAGACACAGACTCTGAAACAGGCTCCAGGCTCTGAGCTGTTATCACAGAGACCCATGTGGGGCTCGAACCCATGGACCACGAGATCATGACCTGAGCCGAAGTCGGAGCTTAACCAACTGAGCCACCCAGGTGCCCCCAGACAGCTTCTTTCTGCAGAGAAAACCAGTGGCAGACACTGTCTGCTTTCAAGAGTCTGAAAATTACAGAGTAGCCAGAATGAGACCAGCAGACATGGGGCAGAAAATGTGGTATCCAGCCAGCCTCAGAAAAGTGATAAAGAGACCAACTTGCTGAACTGATTGCTACACGAAGGTTGTTTACACAAACCCAATCTGGTCCTGTCCCGTAAAAAGTGGATTGAAGGGAATGATCAATTAGTAGTTCATCATGATGTTAGCCTTGCCTTAGTGTATAGGGGCTCAGATTGCAGCAAGTGGGTTGCTTTCCTTCCCTCTCAAAATGGAGGGTGGGGGAAGGGGAAGTAAATTGCCAAACAAAACCAGATTGCAGAGGGGGCAGCCTATTACAGCTCCAGGGAATCATAAAGGGCATCATCTCTATCATAAATCATAAATGTGCATAAACTTAAATGCACATTACAGTAGCTGAAGCCTAGCCTAAATCGGTGCATTTTTGTTTCAAAAGCATTTGATTATTCTTGTGATGTGATTACTATGATCATAACTATTGCAATTTGCCAGTGTATTGAGATAACTTGTCCAAAGAGATGCAGCTTGAAATCAAGAATAACAGAGGTGATTCACTGTGAGCACCTGCTGGGATGGCAACTGGTCAGGCAGAATTCCATTCAGGAAGCTCAGGGTGTTAGGGAGAGCCTGGCCGCCTACAACTGGGGAGAAAGATGTGGTGGAAAGAGAGCTGACCTTGATCCTCAGCCTTGCGGCAGGACCTCAGAGAAGTCACTTTAATGTCACCCCACTATGAAGTTCCATAAACATGCTACAATGCAAATTAAAGCTGCCAGATCTTTGAGCACCCTGTCACCTCTGTGGTGGATGCCCTCTTCTCTTTACTTCAAAAGTCTGTCACTTGGTAAATTGTCTTTCTTCAAGTTTCTGCTAGCATATCACTTCATTAGATCTTCCCCTGCTCTTTCCACGTAGAGCAGATGACAGGACAACCATCAATGTTTATTACTATCATGTATACATGATAGTGTGTGGGTGGCGAGGCTCATCACCGAGTATTGTAAGTATTAAAAATGGGAGATGTGTCTGGCTCAACGTTATATCCACTGCATAATGATGGCACTTGGAGGACATTTAGTAAATATTGGTTAAGTTTCTTCTTCAGTGAGAAATGAGAACTGAGAAAATTCTCACAGAATTGTAGCAAGGATCAGCAAGGAAATTATAAGTATCAAAATACCTGGTCACAGACTATACACAAACCAAACATTTGCATATCAAACTGGACAAGAAGAATCTGTGTGAGAAATCACACGACTGCTCACCAGCAGACCCAGCTGGTGTCTGCCAATGTGTCTCCAAGAATCCAAGTCTCCTGCCTCAGCAGCTCAGTGGAACAAGAAAATCCCATTTTATCACGAGTCCAAAAAGGAAAGATGTTGCCATTTTCTTTTAAGCAGAGTATGGAGTTATGATTTCACTCGTGGAATTTAAGAAATGAAACAGATGAACATATGGGAAGGGGGGGGGAAGAGGAGAGAGGGAGACAAATCACAAGACTCTCTTAAGGACAGGGAACAAACTGAGGGTTGATGGAGGGAGGTGGGTGAGAGATGGGCTAGATGGGTAATGGGTACTAAGGAGGGCACTTGTTGGGATGCGCACTGGGTGTTGTATGTAAGTGATGAATCACTGGATTCTACTCCTGAAACCAATATTGCACTGTAGGTTAACTAACTAAAATTTAAATGGCAAAAAAAGTAGAGGATGGAGAGATGTAGTGAATGGCCAAGTAGAGTGACACTTTGGAACACAGTCTACCTGCCAACAGTTGTATTTGCAAACACGGATTCTGCTGTACTCTCAGACTCTAGGTGGCAGGTTGGCCTCTGACATCCAGAGTCCTCTCCTTAGAAGGTCCAGGGGAAGAGGAGGGTTGCTTGTGGTACTTGCTTCTTCGACAGGATGTAGGGAAACAAGGCATCAGCAAGACCAGAAGAAGGGGTATGGCTCATGGAGGGAGCCAGGGAGGGGAAGCCACTTGGCTGAGGCTCCCTGGGGCCACCCTCTGTTACCATTGGTCAGGGTGGCCAGCCTTAATCTCCATCCTGCCTCACATGGACACAGATGGGAGCCAGAGGGGAGTATACACCACCTAGAAACAAGGGGGAAAATCTTTAGGACACACAAAGCACCCGAGTCTGCGTCTTAGCCCCAGGACTTGTTCTCCCAGAGTTTGCTGGAAGCTTCATTATCGGGAGGCAAATATTTACCCAACTGATGCATTTCTAGAACATCAGTTCCACTGTTTGTGGTGGATATATTTTATTGTACTGGGGGCAGGATTAGAAAGGGACAGTTGCTTTCTCTGGCCAGGGAGACAAGACAGAGAGATCTCAGCTGCTGGGAATGGGCAGAACAAATCATTTTCTTTGCTATTAAATCTCCTACAGGAGTGAGAACTGGGAAGGAGAATACACACTGCGTGTCAAGTGAACATACACCATTCTCCCTACCTTCTTGCTATACTAGACTGTAACCTCCCTGAGGGGAGAGGAAATGGCTGGATTACTCAGCTCTGTATTTCCATCAACATGCAGAGAATAAAAGTGAAGGAATGAATGAAGGAACGAGCTCTCTCAAACACGACCCATGAAGAGAGAAGGGTACTCAGCTCTATTTTAGAGGGGAGAGTATTGCAGGAAGGTAGAAACAGTGTGAGAAGGGATGTGACTGGGCTCCTGGTGGAGGGCCAGGCACTATCACCCAGGGGCTGATTTCTCCAGAGAAAGAGCAGCCAGTGTATCTGTTTTGATCTCAAAGGCCAGAGTGGCACAAGTGGGGTTGGGCATGTTCTCCTCTCCAGGCTCTACCCCATTGCAGGTCAGAGGAAGATCCCTTGGGGAGGAGAAAGGGAAGTTGAGGTCTGGCTGTGTCCATAAATACAGTATGTTCTGGACAAGTCCTTTTTGTTTCCTGGGACCCCTTTTCATCATCACAGGACTGGAGGAAGCAGTCCATTCTGTGCTCCTCTGACATTCCACTGGGTGCACCTGGTGGCAGTGGGGAGAAAAGGCCTGTGGGTTTGGAATAGCGACCATAATCGGTGAAGTTTTTTGATGATGCCTTTAAAAAAAATTCTGGCAAGGGGCGCCTGGGTGGCTCAGTTGGCTGAGCAGTTGAGCAGTTGAGTGTCTGACTCTTGGTGTTGGCTCAGGTCATGATCTCGTGGTTTGCGAGCTTGAGTGAGTTTGAGCCTCCCCATCGGGCTCTGTGCTGACAGTGTGGAGCTTGCTTGGGATTCTCTTTCTCCTCTCTCTGCCCCTCCCATGTGCACACTCTCTCAAAATATACAAAGAAACCAAAAAATTTTCTTAAACAATTCTGGCAAATTGCTCATTTGTGTTTGTTTTAATATGTAATAATGTGTGTCTAGGAAACCTTCTAGGCACACAGAATCTTAGAAGATGAACCATGTTTGCCTTTGATTTTTAGTCTCCGTGGGCATTACCTCTTCATTCCTGAGTGTGGGGAAACTCAGAGCCAGTGACTTCAGGGTCCCATCTAGCTCCCGAACCTCATGAGTTTTAAACAAAGTTGGAACAGATGGCTCCTCTCATGTCCCCCCCAAAAAGCCCACATTCCTGTTCCTTGTTTCACAATATTCTGATCTGAATGTTGTCCTTTGATGAGAAAGTTGAGGATATAACAAACTTTTATGGAATTCTATAGTAAATTGTTGAATTCAGGGACGCATCCTTCTTTGTTTGATATATTTCTTCCTGGCTTTCCTCCTAATATCCCTGATAAATTCATCTGGAAACATCCAGGAAAAAATTACTTTCCAGATGTGTCTCTTCCCTAAAAGCATGCCATAACCCTTTTAGTGGAGGTCAGCTAAGCCAGTTGCTTCTTGATAACAAGTTGGTAAAAAGTCTGCAAGGACAATATTTATTTACTATTTTCTTCTCCTTCTCCATCTTTTCGTTCTCCTTCCCCATCATCTCCCCCTCCTCCTTTTCCCCCTACTCCTTTGGTCTCAGTAATTAGTTTTGTAATTGCTAGGCCTCTACTGGCTCCAGAAACAACTGCTGACCATTTAGAAGCATGCCTGGGTTATAGGGGATTACCAGATGTTGACAAGTGCCAGGATTATGTGGCAACAATAATGTATAATGTCTCTGGGGTCCCTGTGTGTAATTTGCCAGCTTTCCGGGTGCAGCCCTAACAAACTCCGGGAAGCTCTGCTCACTGCGAGGGGCCAAGGAGCAAGTACTCCCTTGGTTGCAGCCACTGGGAGAACACATCCGTTATACTGCCAAGGAAATTACTTGGTCCTTAAATCAGAATGCCATCTTTGTCCCCTGGGACTGGAAGGCAGGAGCTGCCGTCCTTCCAACTTTCATAGCCACGAGGACCTGAGACCCATTTAAAGGACTCTCAAGGACATGTCTCAGGCACTGCTTGTGACAGCTGGCGTCACTAACAGGAAACTTCCAGCCCAGAACACGGGCTTATCAGCACATTCAGCACATAATTTGGGGAGGACCCACACCACACGAGAAGTGGGAATTAATCTGAAGGGGAAAAAGTATTTCTGCTTTTGCGTCTCTCTCTTTTTTTTTTTTTTTTTTTTAGGAAAACCAACTTTATTGAGGTTTAATTTACCTATAATGAAATGTACTCACATAAAGTATACTATTTAATGTTTTGGTAAATATGTATACCCATGTAACCATCGCAGTCAACATACAGAACATTTTTATCATCCTCCATTATGCCTTCATGCCCTTGACATTCCCTGCATGCCCCTTACACCACTGCTTTTTGTCACTATAGATTAGTTTTACCTATTCAGGAATGTTAGATGAATGGAACAATGTGGTATGTACTTTTGTTTCTGGCTTCCTACGCTTAGCGTCTGGTTTCTGAGATTCATCCACATTCTTCTGCGTATCAGTAGTTCTTTTTGTTTCTGAGCGGTATCCCGTTCTATAAATATACCATACTTTGTTATCCATTTACCTATTGATGGGCATTTGGGTTGTTTTCAACTTTGGGTTCATATGAATAAAGTTTTTTATGAGCAGAAGTCTCTGTTGTAGACATACGTGTTCATTTCTCTTCGCTAAGCATCTAGGAATAGAACTGCTGGATTATATGATAAATAGGAATTTAAATTTTTAACAAACTGCCAAATGGTCTCTAAAGTTTGTGTACCATTTACATTCCCACGAGCAATGCATGAGAATTCTTGTTGCTCCCTATCCTCACCCACACATAGTTTGTTAGTCCTTTTGTTGTTGTTGTTGTTGTTGTTGTTGTTGTTGTTAAGATGTTTAATTATTTTAAAATAATCTCTATGCCCAACATAGGGCTCAAATTCACAATCTCGAGATCAAGAGTCACTGCTCTACGGACAGAGCCAGCTAGGTACCCCCGGTATTGTTAGTCTTAATTTTAGTCACTTTAGTGTATGTGGAGTAATGTTTATTGCTTTGTGGTTTTATTTGTATTTTCCTGAAGACTAATAACATTGAGCATCTCTTCATGTGCTTTTGGTCATTTACGTATCTTCTTTTGTGAGGTGTCTGCTGAAGTATTTGGACAATTTTTATTATTTATCTTCATGTTATTTTGTAAGTTTAAAAAAATCTAGATTTGGTCAAATGTATGTAGTATAAATATTTTATCCTGATCTGTTGTTTGCATTTTTAAATTTTTAAATTTTTTTCAAAGTTTCTTTGTTTATTTTGAGACAGAGACCATGAGTGGAGAGGGGCAGAGAGAGAGAGAGAGAGAGGGAGAGAATCCCAAGCAGGCTCTGTGCTAACAGCATGGATGTGGGGCTTGATCTCATGAAGTATGAGATCATGACCTGAGCTGAAACCAAGAGCCAGAGGCTTAACTGACTGAGTCACCCAGGTGCCCCTGTCTTTTTATTTTTAATGACCAGAAGCTTTAAATTTCGATTAAGTTCAATTTTCCTTTTTCTTAAATCCTTGCCCATCTCAGGATCACAAAGATCTTTTTTCTTTATCCTTTTTTTCCTAGAAGTTTTAGAGTTTTAAATTATCCACAGAAGTCTATGATCCATTTAAAGTTAATTTTGATATATGGTATGATGTAAGAGTCAAGGTACATTTCCCCCATATTTATATCTAGCTATTCCAGCAGTATTACTGAAAAGGCTATTATTTCCCCAAGTGAAGAACCTTGACACATTGCCAAAAATCAATTGACTATAAATGTGTGGGTCTATTTCAGAATTTTCTGTTCTAGTCCATTAATTTGTATGTTTATGCTCATACCACATGCTTTAATTACTGTCTGAAATGACATAGTCCAGCCCTTCTGTATTTATTCTTCTTTCTCAAAGTTGTTTAGACTCTACCAGTCTTTTGAAACTGGTTTCTGTTTTTTTAAATACAAACAAGACTCTTTGGGTTTTAATGGAGAATACATTACATCTGTAGATTAGTGCAGGTATATCTTCCATTTATTTAGAGTTCCTTTAATTTCAGCAGTATTTTATAATTTTTTTACAGGTTTTGCACATATTTTGATACATTTATCTCTAAGTATTCCATGATTTTTGATGATATTGTAGGTAGTATGTTTTTTATTACACTTTCCATAGACATAAAATTGATTTATATATGTTGACTTTGTATCCTACAAATGTGTTAGACTTATTTGTCAGTTATGGTAGCTTTTATATAGATTCCTTAGGATTTCTACGTACATAATTATGTCATCTGTGACTAAAGACATTTTTACTTCTTTTTCTAACTGTATGCTGGTTATTTTTTCTTATGTATGTATTTTGTCTTATCTCTTTAGCTAGGACCTCTAGTACAATGTTGAAGAGTAGTGATGACGATGGGCATCCTTGTTTTGTTCCTGATCTTAGGGATGAAAGCATTCAATCTTTCATCAGTCAGTATGATTCACAGATGGTTTTTTAAGATCAGGTTGAGGACATTCTCCTCCATTCTTAGTGTGTTGAGAGTTGCTGTTATGAATGAGTGCTGAATTTGGTAAAACATCTTATGCATCTGAGCAAGTAATATATGCCTTTTCTCCCTTATTCTGCTAATATGATAAATTATATTAATTTTTGAATGTTAACCTAACTGTGCATTCCTGGAAAAATGTCAAATTGTTCACAATTTATTGGCTTTTTTATACATTGCTGGGTAAAATTTCTTAATTAAAAAATAATTTTAAGAATCTATTCACAGGGGATGTTGGCCTGTAGTTTTCTTTTCTTATAATATCTTTGTTTCTGGTATCAGAACAAATTGATATCATAAAATGACTTCAGAAGTGTTCCTCTTGGGGTGCCTGGGTGGCTCAATTGGTTAAGTAGATACTTAACTTCAGTTGGTTAAGTAGATACTGACTCTTGATTTCCACTTAGGTCATGATCTCATAATTTGTGAGTTTGAGCCATGCTGACAGCGCAAAGCCTGCTTGGGAATTTTTTTTTCTCTCTCTCTTCTCTTCCATTCTCTCTCTGTCAAAATAAATAAATAAACATTAAAAAAAGAAGTATTCCTTCATTCTGTATTTTATGAAAGTTTGTTTAATATTATATTACGTTGTTCTTAAATATTTGATAAATTTTATCATGAAACTATTTGGAGCTTGAATTTCCTTTATGGAAATGTTTTAAAATAGGAATTCAATTTCCTTAATATATATAGGATTGTTAACATTTTTTTTTAAGTTTATTTTTAAGAGAGACAGAGACAGAATGTGAGTGGGTTAGGGGCAGAGAAAGAGGGAGACACAGAATCTGAAGCAGGCTCCAGTCTCTGAGCTGTCAGCACAGAGCCTGATGCAGGGATCGAACTCACGAGCTGTGAGATTATGACCTGAGCCAAAGTCGGTCGCTCAACTGACTGAGACACCCAGGAGCCCTGGATTGCTAGCATTTTAATTTCTTGTGATGATTTAGTCTTTTTAGGGATTTTGTCTTCCTAGGAATCTGTTCATTTCATCTAAAGTGTGGAATTTAATGGCATAAAGTTTTCCACATTTCCTTTCTATCCTTTTAATATCTGTAGGATCTGTAGAAATTTCCCCTCTTTCATTCCTGACATCAGTAATTTGTGTCTTCTTTTTTTTCTTGATAAACTTGGAAGTTTATCAACTGCACTGGGCTTTTCAGTGAGCTAACTTTGATTATATTGTATTTCTCAATTAATTCCTTGGCCCTTATCTATGCATTGGTTTCTGCTTGTCTTTATTTATTTATTTATTTATTTATTTTCTTAATTTTATTCACTTTGGGGTTAATTTGCTTCACTTTTCCCGCCTTCCTAAGCTGGAAACTTACAGCGTTGATTTTTATAGCTTTATTCTTTTTTTATGTATATTTTTTAAAGTTTATTTACCTATTTTGAGACAGAGAGAGAGAGTGTAAGCACAGGAAGGACAGAGAGAGAGAGGGAGAGGGGGAGAGAGAGAGAGAGAGAGAGAGAGAGAGAGAGAGAATCCCAAGCAGGCTCTGAGCTGTTAGCATGGAGCTTGATGTGGACTTTGAACCCACATGAGCCGTGAGATCATGACCTGAGCTGAAATCAAGTCGGATGGTCAACCGACTGAGCTACCCAGGTGCTCCTTTATTCCTTTTTTTAACGTGAGCATTCAAAGTTATAACTTTTCCTGAAGTCACTTCTTTAATTGCATCATACATATTTTGATATGTTGTGTTTTAATTTTCATTCGGTTCAACATTTTTCTCATTTTTTTGGTGTGTTTTTTTTCTTTGACACATAGGTTAATTAGAAGCATGTTGTTAAATTTTTAAATATTTAGAGATTTTTAAGATACCTTTTGGTTAATTTCTAATTTACTTATATTTTGGTCAGAGAACATACTCCCTTTAATTTCAGCCTTTTACATTTATTGAGTCTTGTTTTATGGTTTACCGTCTGGTCTGTTGTGGTGAATGTTACATGTGAAATTGAAAACAGTGTGCATTCAGCTGTTTTCAGTGTAATGTTCTATAAATATCTATTAGGTCAGGTTGGCTATAGAACAGAATACAGGATTGGATAAGTCCGTTATTCTACTTTGGCCAGAAGCAACAATGTAAATGTAAATGAAGGAATTTATATTTGACTATACATGCTATAATTAAACCAGGGAGCAAAGCCAGCTTGAATCAAATGTAACACTAATCCAAATTTAGGGATCGTTCTTGATCCAATGCTTCCAGCTCATTCCTTGCTAAAAGGAACGGTTTCTTGGTATCAACATAATTTTTTTTTTTTTATTTTGGCCACTGAAAGCAAGTAAAACAAGAGGTCCAAATTACTTACCGCTGGCTCTGATACTATAGAACTGTTATATTTAAAAATGGCTGGAGAAAGGGGTGCCTGGGTGGCTCAGTTGGTTGAGCATCCGATGTTGGCTCAGGTCATGATCTCACGGTCTATGAGTTGGAGCCCCGCGTCGGGCTCTGTGCTGACAGCTCAGAGCCTGGAGCCTGCTTTGGATTCTGTGTCTCCCTCTCTCTCTGCCCCTCCCCAGCTCATGCTCTGTCTCTCTCTCAAAAATAAATAAACATTAAAAAATTTTTTAAAAATGACTGGAGAAAAAACCTACAACTTTTAGATAATATTACATTTTATATAGAGAATTTCATTTTATTCATGGCCATAATTGAGAAATCATTTATTATATGATAAAGAAATTAAAAATTATGGTCATAATTTTTATGTTATGGACATAACATAAAAGTCCCCCCTTGTATGTTAGGGACTTTTTTTTTCCCTTGCTGCCTTCATGATTCTCTCCTTGCCTGAGTATTTTGTGAATTTGACTATGATATGCCCTGTTGATGGTCGGTTTTTGTTGAATCTAATGGGGGTCCTCTGTGCTTTCTGGATTTTGATGTCTGTGTCTTTCCCCAGGTAAGGAAAGTTTTCCACTATGATTTGCTCACATAACCCTTCTACCCCTATTTCTCTCTCTTCCTCCTCTGGGACCCCTATGGTTCTGATGTTCCTTTTCAATGAGTCACTGATTTCTCTAATTCTTAAATCGTGCTCTTTTGCCTTAATCTCCCTTTTTTCTGCTTCGTTATTCTCTGTAAGTTTGTCCTCTATATCGCTGATTCTCTGTTCTGCCTCGTCCATCCTTGCCGCTGCTGCATCCATCCATGACTGCAGCTCAGTTATAGCATTTTTAATTTCATTCTGGCTATTTTTTACTTCTTTTATCTCTGCAGAAAGGGATTCTAATCTATTTTCGACTCCAGCTAGTATTCTTATTATCGTGATTCTAAATTCTGGTTCAGACAAAAAATTATGGTCAAGGTAAGGAATTTCTTACCTCCATGTGTAGTCTAGAGTCCCATTGAAAATAACTCTATTAGGCACAAACTTCCAGTTATGAATAAATTTTGGGATGTAGTGTAAAGCATGGTGACTATAGTCAATAATATTGTAGTGCATATTTGAAAGTTGCCAAGAGAGTAAATCTTAAAAGTTCTCATCAGAAGAAAGGAACATTTTGTAGCATTTTATGATGATGGATGACAAATTGACCTATCGTAGCAATCATTTCACAGTGTATGCAAATATTGAATCATTATGTTGTACTCCTGAAACTAATATAATGTTATAGGTCAATTGTACCTCAATAAAAAAATAACTCTACTAAAATACAACTTTAGGACATGTCAAATCTGATCTGTGATCAATTTTGTTGACTAAGTAAAATATATTCTGCATTAAATGATAATAGTGGTAATGGTGGCTGAGGAAAAGGAAGGAAGAAGAAAAGTAAGAGAGAGGGAATGAAAATCTACTCAGTCTTTTTTTTTTTTATTTAAGCAATTTTTTGCTTATGTTTAACTACTCCAAATTATACATGCTTATTTAAGGAAAAATAACAACAATATTTGGTAAGTTTATAGCATACACAAAATTAAAATATATGACAATGGTAGCATAAAGGTCAGGAAGGAGTAACTGGAAACATACTATTAAAAAGATCCTTAATAAGTATAGTTCAACTATATTTCCACCTACTCCTTTTATTCTGAATCCTGTGTTGTGTGCATCTTCCCACAAAAAACTTGGATTAAAAATGATAGGCCATTTTGAAGACTGAGAACGTTAGATGTGGATAAACATAAATCCTGCAAAATCTTATATCATCTTAAGTATTTGAAGAGGAAACAGAATTTTTATTGTTGTTTGCGTTGACATTTTAAATGCTTTTATTCCATTTTTCCAAAGACTCAATATTCAGTCTTTCTTGAAGAGGGAGCAGAAAGCAGTGGCCATGGCCAGCTGCAGGCAGATGTCCCATTTAAGTTCTGGGATAATGGCTTACATAAATTGGACAAAATTAAAATTTTTATTAAAAAATTATATATACATACATACGTACATATACATGTGTATCGATACATATACTATATGTATACATGTACATAACATATACCTACATATATGTGTATATATATATCTAGTATATGCATCTGTATACATGTATATATGTATATATAATACATACATACATACATACCTACAGATACTTAAACATGTATATCTGTATGTGTCTGGCACTCTTAAGCACAAATCAATGAATCTTCACACACAGAAACGTCTTGTAACCACACACAGATGCAGAGCACTGCCAGTACCCCAGCTGGACCTTGTGAGAACCTTCCAGGTATCATTCCTTGAAGAGAAAGCACCATCCTGACTTCTAATTACATAACTTTGTTTTGTCTATTTTATATTAAGAGAAACATATAGTTTGTACTCTTTTGTGTTTGGCCTTTTCTACTTAATGTTATGTTTCTGAGGAATTTGTCTATAGTATATATGATTTCAGAGAGTTCATTCTCATTCTGTATAGGTAATAGAATATTAAAATTAAAATATAATTAAACTAAAAATAAAAAATATAATGTTTTATTTAAAAATATGTTTTAAATTATGGGTTTAAAAATTCATATTATACAAATACTATGTATATATTAAATATTTTTTGGAAAAAGTTTGAGGGAATACATCAAAGTATTAGCCCTTAATTCTACATTTAATTATTGTTATTATTTGCCTTTAATTATTTTTAATTGACTTTCTTCTATCTGCGCTTTCCAAATTTCTCTAGTTAACAGCTATTTGTTCAAAACAAACAAACAAAACCTCCTCATAAAATTAAAGACTTAAGCTTTGCCAAAGTAATCTGGCCACAGATTATTGGTGCTTGCTAATATTTGACGACTCACCAAGCCAAGCCCGTACATAGCACAGAGAAAAACCAACTTTTTGAGTTGTTGGAAGCCAGTGAACAAAGGACTTATATGCTGGCCCTTGTAACCAAAGGTTTACTGCTCATTTTGAGTTTAGTTTGCTGAAGAAAAGTGGATCATTAGTCAAATTTTCCTGTCTAGTTATTATAAAAGGAAAATCTGCTCTTAAGATGTCATAATGTAGCATATGGGGAAAAAGCAAAGGCACACTAAACAAACAGCAGATTAAAATTGAGCTTCTGTTACAATGCCAGCAGTCGCTTTTGCTGCCTGAGTGCCATGATCATGGAGTTGCTTCTCTTCAAGAAATGGTACAAAATATTTACATGACTTAATTCCCTAAGCCCTCTTTTTTAAAAATGAGGAATCAGAATATATTTCTTTTCCTTCTATCTCCCTTAATATATACCATTTTACCAGCTTCTCTTTATTCCTAGAGTGTTTATTAACTTTACTCTGAAGCCTTAGTATGGAGGCTATGTCTATACATTGGACAGAAGCCATGACATACACTACTTCTTATGAACCTTTTCTTCTTATGAGCACACAGGCCCTTTAAAATCTATTCCAACAATCTCCAGCTGTCTTCCAAAAACACTCATGTTGATAGTGTTGCCAAGTCTTCTTTGGGAGAAAATTTTCTACAGTCTAATATATTTGAGAAATCCCAGGTTACAACAATTTGAACAGGTTTCTTTCTTGTAGTGTTTCTAGAACCTTAAGTGAATTGTGATGCTCTAAGTGGCTGAGGATTTATTATGAAGCATTTCCTAATGTATGTGACCAAGGAGACACTGTGTGTGTGTGTGTGTGTGTGTGTGTGTGTGTGTTTATGTGAAACATATGTTAGCATAGCATGGATTCTAAGAACATCTTTTTTTAAAAATTTTTTTAATGTTTATTTATTTTTGAGAGAGAGAAAGAGAGAGAGAGAGAGCACGAGTGGGGGAGGAGCAGAGAGGGAGACACAGAATCTGAAACAGGCTCCAGGCTCCGAGCCGTCAGCACAGACAGCCTGAACTCACAAACCATGAGATCATGACCTGAGCCGAAGCTGGACGCTCAACTGACTGAGCCACCCAGGTGCCCCTAAGCACATCGTTTTTACATGTTGATTTGTGTCACAAAACTCCAAAGCCTACAAGACTTGGACAAAAACTACAATTGAGTAGGGTCTGTGACACAAGGGGAAGGTGGGTCTTTCTGAATTGGGCAGACATTTCTCAACTCCAGCTGATTGTTGCAATGCTGGAGTGCAGCTCCAGGAGTTGTGAAGCTTCTGATTTGTCAGGTGAAGAGAGAAACCTAGGTTTTTATATAAAATGTCTTAAGTTTTAGGTGGTTGGAAAATGATTTGAGTGTTTCTTAAAACACGGTGTGGCTCACACAAATGGGCTTGCCAACTAGATTGACCCTATAGGCCGATGATTTACAAATTGTGAAGAGGCAATGCATCCATCACTTTACCACCTGGTGCTTTGTGCTATCGGATATATTTCAGTTTTCATGGGTGATATTTAAATTGTGCATTGTATTACATAGGCTTTCATGTATGTAATGATAATAATACTCATTCATTCATTGAATAATACCTGTTATGGTGTTAAGCACTCAGATCTAAGGTATTTAACTGAGTCTGGGGCATAGGAAGTCATGTATCAACTACATTTTCAGGTGAGGAAATAGAGAAATTAAAGAAATTAGGTGTATCATTCATGGTCAAAAGAAAGTGGTAATAAGTGGGTGGGCTTGACAAGTCTGGATGCTTTATCACTAATTCTGTGTTCATATTTCCTGTCTTCAACTGGGGAATTTATAATAGATAGAATGTAAATTTGTTGAGAATGAAAACCACATCTTCTACTGGACAGCTGACTATTTATTTACAGGAAAGAATCCTACAACTGAACACATATTTGGTTCTCAAAAATCCCTCTCTAATAAATTTTTAATGTATTATTGAAGTAGTGTGGAGTAGTGAAACAAATCACTTTAATTCAAGTCAAGAAATTTGATTTTGATATATAGCTTGTCACTTACTGGGCTTTTCCCCGAAGTGCTGTAGACCTTAATCCATAAAGTAAGTGTGTTGGACTAGAAACTCAATGGGTTCTTTCTAGCCTTAAAAAATCTATAACTCTGATTGATCTATGTTGTTGTGGAGATCAACCTGGGAAACTATACTTTTGGTCTGAGTTTGCCAGTGGCGATGTTTTAGGACAATTCCCAGTTGCGAGTGACAGAAACCAAAACGCCCCCGTCCCCTCAATTATCTTAAGCCAAAAAGAATCGTACTGGTTGAGAACTGCAAAGTCTTGGGCTCTTGTTAGCTTCAGATGCAGCCTGGAACAATGACCCATCTTCCTCCTTCTCTCTGCTCAGTGCTGTGCTCCTCCAAGTGTTGGTTTCATTCTTATGCTTCTGAAGGTCACCGTGTCTCCAAACATTACAGCATGTTAGCTTCACCTCCAGCTGGAAAGAGAGAACTTTGTCTCCTCCTCTTCCCTCTTGCAAAGAGACAAATATTTAGAGTCAGGGTCTCATTATATTAGGTAAGTTTGAATTCCGTTCTCCGAAGCAGTCACTATAGCTAGGAGCATAGGCTGTGTTGATGAGATCAACCAGTAGTTCTATATTCTGGCTTCACAGGTGAGTCACCTAGAGTTGTTAAAGAATACTTATGTTGCTTCCATATCCTAGAATTATGACACAATATCTGGGAATGAAATGCGAGCATTAGCATTTTCTTTTTTTTTCTTTTAAATGTTTACTTATTTTGAGAGAGAGAGAGAGAGTGAGCATGAGTGGGGGAGGGGAAAAGGGAGAGAGAGAGAGAGAATCCCAAGCAGGCTGGATGGTTAGCATGCAGCCTGATGCTCCCATGACCCTGGAATCATGACCTGAGCTGAAATCAAGAGTCACACACTTAACCGACTGAGCACCCCCCCTGCCCCACCAGGTGTCCCTCCAAAAAACCAAAAAAATTTTTAGAAGTTTATTATTTCAAGAGAGGGAGTGCAAACATGGGAGGGGCAGATAGAGGGAGAGAGAGAGGGGGAGAGAGAGAGAGAGAGAGAGAGAGAATCCCAAGCAGGTTTGCTGCTGTCCGTGCAGAACCTGACATGGGGCCCAACCCCACAAACCATGAGAACATAACCTGAGTCCAAATCAAGTGTCGGATGTTTAACCGACTGAGCCACCCAGGTGCACCCACCCCTTTAAAACAAAAATTTCTTTTCTTCTTGAGAAAACATTTAAGTTCTACTCTCGGCAAATTTCAATGACCTAATACAGTGTTATCAGCTATGAATGATCATCATGTTATACATTAGATCCGCACACCTTATTTGTCTTCTAACGGAAAGTTTGTACCTTTTACCAATCTCTCCCTATTTCTTTCAACGCTTAGCCCCTGACAATCACTTTTCTACTCTGTTTTTCCGCTCTGTTAGGTTATAGGTGATCCTATGTGGTGTTTTTCTTTCTCTGCTCTTTTGACCAATTTTGATAAAGGACAGACTCTTCTTCCTACTTTCTGTAGGCAGATTAAAAATGAAGGCTGTGGGGTATGTCTAGACCACTTACCTATTTAATCCAAAGAGATAAAAATTAAACATGAAAGTTAAGAAAGAATCTTGCCAGAGTCCCACACTGGGTCCTTATCCTCTGATCCTTTGGTGACCACTGATCATTGCCCCTGCTCAGGATTGGAAAATTGAGACAGGCTGGCAGGGAAGGAGGTCTGTGGAAAAACACTCTCACCATAAAGTGGGTCAGCATGGTACATTACAGGGGTTCAAGTAACTCTCAGGCACTGTGGTTGCAGACCCTAAGCTTTGCCTCTTGCAAGATTAAATAATACTAACATGTTATAAGACCTAGCAGCTAGGAGACTGTAATATCCTTTTGGTTCACTTATAAATTGTTTTTTTTAATGTCATTTATTTTTTTTTTTTATTTTTATTTTTTATTTTTTTATTTATTTATTTTATTTTTTAATATATGAAATTTACTGTCAAATTGGTTTCCATACAACACCCAGTGCTCATCCCAAAAGGTGCCCTCCTCAATACCCATCACCCACCCTGCCCTCCCTCCCACCCCCCATCAACCCTCAGTTTGTTCTCAGTTTTTAACAGTCTCTTATGCTTTGGCTCTCTCCCACTCTAACCTCTTTTTTTTTTTTTTTTTTTTTTTTTTCCTTCCCCTCCCCCATGGGTTTCTGTTACGTTTCTCAGGATCCACATAAGAGTGAAACCATATGGTATCTGTCTTTCTCTGTATGGCTTATTTCACTTAGCATCACACTCTCCAGTTCCATCCATGTTGCTACAAAAGGCCATATTTCATTTTTTCTCATTGCCACGTAGTATTCCATTGTGTATATAAACCACAATTTCTTTATCCATTCATCAGTTGATGGACATTTAGGCTCTTTCCATAATTTGGCTATTGTTGAGAGTGCCGCTATAAACATTGGGGTACAGGTGCCCCTATGCATCAGTACTCCTGTATCCCTTGGATAAATTCCTAGCAGTGCTATTGCTGGGTCATAGGGTAGGTCTATTTTTAATTTTCTGAGGAACCTCCACACTGCTTTCCAGAGCGGCTGCACCAATTTGCATTCCCACCAACAGTGCAAGAGGGTTCCTGTTTCTCCACATCCTCTCCAGCATCTATAGTCTCCTGATTTCTTCATTTTGGCCACTCTGACTGGCGTGAGGTGGTATCTGAGTGTGGTTTTGATTTGTATTTCCCTGATAAGGAGCGACGTTGAACATCTTTTCATGTGCCTGTTGGCCATCCGGATGTCTTCTTTAGAGAAGTGTCTATTCATGTTTTCTGCCCATTTCTTCACTGGGTTATTTGTTTTTCGGGTGTGGAGTTTGATGAGCTCTTTATAGATTTTGGATACTAGCCCTTTGTCCGATGTGTCATTTGCAAATATCTTTTCCCATTCCGTTGGTTGCCTTTTAGTTTTGTTGGTTGTTTCCTTTGCTGTGCAGAAGCTTTTTATCTTCATAAGGTCCCAGTAATTCACTTTTGCTTTTAATTCCCTTGCCTTTGGGGATGTGCCGAGTAAGAGATTGCTACGGCTGAGGTCAGAGAGGTCTTTTCCTGCTTTCTCCTCTAAGGTTTTGATGGTTTCCTGTCTCACATTCAGGTCCTTTATCCATTTTGAGTTTATTTTTGTGAATGGTGTGAGAAAGTGGTCTAGTTTCAACCTTCTGCATGTTGCTGTCCAGTTCTCCCAGCACCATTTGTTAAAGAGACTGTCTTTTTTCCATTGGATGTTCTTTCCTGCTTTGTCAAAGATGAGTTGGCCATATGTTTGTGGGTCTAGTTCTGGGGTTTCTATTCTATTCCATTGGTCTATGTGTCTGTTTTTATGCCAATACCATGCTGTCTTGATGATGACAGCTTTGTAGTAGAGGCTAAAGTCTGGGATTGTGATGCCTCCTGCTTTGGTCTTCTTCTTCAAAATTACTTTGGCTATTCGGGGCCTTTTGTGGTTCCATATGAATTTTAGGATTGCTTGTTCTAGTTTCGAGAAGAATGCTGGTGCAATTTTGATTGGGATTGCATTGAATGTGTAGATAGCTTTGGGTAGTATTGACATTTTGACAATATTTATTCTTCCAATCCATGAGCACGGAATGTCTTTCCATTTCTTTATATCTTCTTCAATTACCTGCATAAGCTTTCTATAGTTTTCAGCATACAGATCTTTTACATCTTTGGTTAGATTTATTCCTAGGTATTTTATGCTTCTTGGTGCAATTGTGAATGGGATCAGTTTCTTCATTTGTCTTTCTGTTGCTTCATTGTTAGTGTATAAGAATGTAACTGATTTCTGCACATTGATTTTGTATCCTGCAACTTTGCTGAATTCATGTATCAGTTCTAGCAGACTTTTGGTGGAGTCTATCGGATTTTCCATGTATAATATCATGTCATCTGCAAAAAGCGAAAGCTTGACTTCATCTTTGCCAATTTTGATGCCTTTGATTTCCTTTTGTTGTCTGATTGCTGATGCTAGAACTTCCAGCACTATATTAAACAACAGCGGTGACAGTGGGCATCCCTGTCGTGTTCCTGATCTCAGGGAAAAAGCTCTCAGTTTTTCCCCGTTGAGGATGATGTTAGCTGTGGGCTTTTCATAAATGGCTTTTATGATCTTTAAGTATGTTCCTTCTATCCCGATTTTCTCAAGGGTTTTTATTAAGAAAGGGTGCTGGATTTTGTCAAAGGCCTTTTCTGCATCGATTGACAGGATCATATGGTTCTTCTCTTTTTTTTTGTTAATGTGATGTATCACGTTGATCGATTTGCGAATGTTGAACCAGCCCTGCATCCCAGGAATGAATCCCACTTGATCATGGTGAATAATTCTTTTTATATGTTGTTGAATTCGATTTGCTAGTATCTTATTAAGAATTTTTGGGGGCGCCTGGGTGGCGCAGTCGGTTAAGCCTCCGACTTCAGCCAGGTCACGATCTCGCGGTCCGTGAGTTCGAGCCCCGCGTCAGGCTCTGGGCTGATGGCTCAGAGCCTGGAGCCTGTTTCCGATTCTGTGTCTCCCTCTCTCTCTGCCCCTCCCCCTTTCATGCTCTGTCTCTCTCTGTCCCAAAAATAAATAAAAAACATTGAAAAAAAAATTAAAAAAAAAAAAAAAAAAAAAAAGAATTTTTGCATCCATATTCATCAGGGATATTGGCCTGTAGTTCTCTTTTTTTACTGGGTCTCTGTCTGGTTTAGGAATCAAAGTAATACTGGCTTCATAGAATGAGTCTGGAAGTTTTCCTTCCCTTTCTATTTCTTGGAATAGCTTGAGAAGGATAGGTATTATCTCTGCTTTAAATGTCTGGTAGAACTCCCCTGGGAAGCCGTCTGGTCCTGGACTCTTATTTGTTGGGAGATTTTTGATAACCGATTCAATTTCTTCGCTGGTTATGGGTCTGTTCAAGCTTTCTATTTCCTCCTGATTGAGTTTTGGAAGAGTGTGGGTGTTTAGAAATTTGTCCATTTCTTCCAGGTTGTCCAATTTGCTGGCATGTAATTTTTCATAGTATTCCCTGATAATTGTTTGTATCTCTGAGGGATTGGTTGTAATCATTCCATTTTCATTCATGATTTTATCTATTTGGGTCATCTCCCTTTTCTTTTTGAGAAGCCTGGCTAGAGGTTTGTCAATTTTGTTTATTTTTTCAAAAAACCAACTCTTGGTTTCGTTGATCTGCTCTACAGTTTTTTTAGATTCTATATTGTTTATTTCTGCTCTGATCTTTATGATTTCTCTTCTTCTGCTGGGTTTAGGCTGCCTTTGCTGTTCTGCTTCTATTTCCTTTAGGTGTGCTGTTAGATTTTGTATTTGGGATTTTTCTTGTTTCTTGAGATAGGCCTGGACTGCAATGTCTTTTCCTCTCAGGACTGCCTTCGCTGCATCCCAGAGCGTTTGGATTGTTGTATTTTCATTTTCGTTTGTTTCCATATATGTTTTAATTTCTTCTCTAATTGCCTGGTTGACCCACTCATTCGTTAGTAGGGTGTTCTTTAACCTCCATGCTTTTGGAGGTTTTCCAGACTTTTTCCTGTGGTTGATTTCAAGCTTCATAGCATTGTGGTCTGAAAGTATGCATGGTATAATTTCAATTCTTGTAAACTTATGAAGGGCTGTTTTGTGACCCAGTATATGATCTATCTTGGAGAATGTTCCATGTGCACTCGAGAAGAAAGTATATTCTGTTGCTTTGGGATGCAGAGTTCTAAATATATCTGTCAAGTCCATCTGATCCAATGTATCATTCAGGGCCCTTGTTTCTTTATTGACTGTGTGTCTAGATGATCTATCCATTTCTGTAAGTGGGGTGTTAAAGTCCCCTGCAATGACCACATTCTTATCAATAAGGTTGCTTATGTTTATGAGTAATTGTTTTATATATCTGGGGGCTCGGGTATTTGGCGCATAGACATTTATAATAGTTAGCTCTTCCTGGTGGATAGACCCTGTGATTATTATATAATGCCCTTCTTCATCTCTTGTTACAGCCTTTAATTTAAAGTCTAGTTTGTCTGATATAAGTATGGCTACTCCAGCTTTCTTTTGGCTTCCAGGAGCATGATAAATAGTTCTCCATCCCCTCACTCTCAATCTAAAGGTGTCCTCAGATCTAAAATGAGTCTCTTGTAGACAGCAAATAGATGGGTCTTGTTTTTTTATCCATTCTGATACCCTATGTCTTTTAGTTGGCGCATTTAATCCATTTACATTCAGTGTTATTATAGAAAGATATGGGTTTAGAGTCATTGTGATGTCTGTATGTTTTATGCTTGTAGTGATGTCTCTGGTACTTTGTCTCACAGGATCCCCCTTAGGATCTCTTGTAGGGCTGGTTTCGTGGTGACAAATTCCTTCAGTTTTTGTTTGTTTGGGAAGACCTTTATCTCTCCTTCTATTCTAAATGACAGACTTGCTGGATAAAGGATTCTCGGCTGCATATTTTTTCTGTTTAGCACACTGTAGATATCGTGCCAAGCCTTTCTGGCCTGCCAAGTTTCAAAGGAGAGATCAGTCACGAGTCTTATAGGTCTCCCTTTATATGTGAGGGCACGTTTATCCCTTGCTGCTTTCAGAATTTTCTCTTTATCCTTGTATTTTGCCAGTTTCACTATGATATGTCGTGCAGAAGATCGATTCAAGTTACGTCTGAAGGGAGTTCTCTGTGCCTCTTGGATTTCAATGCCTTTTTCCTTCCCCAGTTCAGGGAAGTTCTCAGCTATAATTTGTTCAAGTACCCCTTCAGCACCCTTCCCTCTCTCTTCCTCCTCTGGGATACCAATTATGCGTATATTATTTTTTTTTAGTGTATCACTTAGTTCTCTAATTTTCCCCTCATACTCCTGGATTTTTTTATCTCTCTTTCTTTCAGCTTCCTCTTTCTCCATAACTTTATCTTCTAGTTCACCTATTCTCTCCTCTGCCTCTTCAAGCCGAGCCATCGTGGTTTCCATTTTGTTTTGCATTTCGTTTAAAGCGTTTTTCAACTCCTCGTGACTGTTCCTTAGTCCCTCGATCTTTGTGGCAAGAGATTCTCTGCTGTCCTGTATACTGTTTTCAAGCCCAGCGATTAATTTTATGACTATTATTCTAAATTCACTTTCTGTTATATAATTTAAATCCTTTTTGATCAGTTCATTAGCTGTTGTTATTTCCTGGAGATTCTTCTGAGGGGAATTCTTCCGTTTGGTCATTTTGGAGAGTCCCTGGCGTGGTGAGGACCTGCAGGGCACTTCCCCTGTGCTGTGGTGTATAACTGGAGTTAGTGGGCGGGGCCGCAGTCCGACCCGATGTCTGCCCCCAGCCCACTGCTGGGGCCACAGTCAGACTGGTGTGTGCCTTCTCTTCCCCTCTCTTAGGGGCGGGATTCACTGTGGGGTGGCGTGTCCCGTCTGGGCTACTTGCACACTGCCAGGCTTGTGTTGCTGGGGATCTGGCGTATTAGCTGGGGTGGGTAGGCAAGGTGCACGGGAGCTGGAGGGGCAGGCTTAGCTCGCTTCTCCTTAGGTGATCCACTTCAGGAGGAGCCCTGTGGCAGCGGGAGGGAGTCAGATCCGCTGCCGGAGGTTTGGCTCCGCAGAAGCACAGAGTTGGGTGTTTGTGCGGAGCGAGCAAGTTCCCTGGCAGGAACTGGTTCCCTTTGGGATTTTGGCTGGGGGATGGGCGGGGGAGATGGCGCTGGCGCCTTTGTTCCCCGCCAAGCTGAGCTCTGCCGTCCGGGGGCTCAGCAGCTCTCCCTCCCTTTGTCCTCCAGCCTTCCCGCTTTCCGAGCAGAGCTGTTAACTTATGACCTCCCAGACGCTAAGTCGCGCTTGCTGTCGGAACACAGTCTGTCCGGCCCCTCGGCTTTTGCCAGCCAGACTCGGGGGCTCTGCTTGGCCGGCGAGCCGCCCCTCCGCCCCTGCTCCCTCCCGCCAGTCCGTGGAGCGCGCACCGCCTCGCCGCCCTTCCTACCCTCTTCCGTGGGCCTCTAGTCTGCGCTTGACTCCGGAGACTCCCTTCTGCTAATCCTCTGGCGGTTTTCTGGGTTCTTTAGGCAGGTGTAGGTGGAATCTAAGTGATCAGCAGGACGCGCTGTGAGTCCCGCGTCCTCCTACGCCGCCATGTAATGTCATTTATTTTTGAGAGAGAGAGAGCGAGAGCGAGAGAGCTCACGTGTGCACGCATGTGAACGGAGAAGAGACGGACAGACAGGAAGACAGAGGATTAGAAGTGGGCTCTGCACTGACAGCAGAGACCCCAATGTGGGACTCAAACTCACAAACTGTGAGACCATAACCTGAGCTGAAGTTGGACGCTTAACTGACTGAGCCACCCAGGAACCCCTAAATTGGGTCTTATAAGTACAGAAATCAGTATGTGCTCAAATATAACCTAATTTGGGTGCTGACACCTAATAGAGAGCCACCTGACAATATGTATGAGATATAGATCCTCATCATAAAGATAATAAAAAATTGGTAAAATAATAGTGGCTAAATGAACGTATTAAAAGTTAATGAAAATTGATAAAGTAATATGGCTAAAAGCAAATACGTATTGACACTGATCAGAATGTTTGGACTGCACCTTGCTTGTATTGGACATATAAAATGACCCCCAATGAGTCATGTCCTTTTATTCCTTCCCGTTGTGTGTGTGTGTACAACTAGTGATTTGCTTCTAGCCAATAGAATATGACAAAAATGAAGTGACTTTTGAAGATGTAATTAACATCCCAAATCAGTTGACTTTGAGTTCATCAGAAGGGAGATCATTCTGGGTGGCCTGACTTAATCAGGTGAAATCTCTTAAAAGAGAGACTGGGGCCTCTCCCTGAGATTAGAAACTCTCCTGCTTATCTTGAAGAAGCAAGCCACCATGAGGTCTACAAGTACAAGGAAATGAATTCTGCCAACAACTGAGGGAGCTTGAGGAGATCTTTCCCACTGTGGCCAGCATGTTGACTGCAATCTTGGGAGACCTTGAGTAAAGGACTCAAATAAGCCATTCCCAGATTCCTGCCCCAGAGAAACTGTGAGATAATAAGTGGGTGTGTTGTAAGCCTCTAGTTGGTGTAATTTGTTATGAACAATAGAACACTAATACACTACCCTTTCTCCTGTGAAGATTTCTTACAGTGTAATAATGGGTTGTTTTATTTTGGGTTTGGGGAGGGGGTTGGTGTAGCACTGGTGCTTTCCAGTATTTTCATATCTTTGATATCTGAGGCAGAAGACCATTTAGCATAAGCTTGGTCAACCAGGATATTGCTTGGAAATCTGATCACTACTGACATGGCTAGCTTTAAAAGCCAAAGGAAAGAAGCAAAGACACCTAGGTCATAGGGGGCACTTATGTGATTTACATATACTATCTCACTATATCCTCCAGCAACTTAAGGATACAGTAACCAAGATGTAGAAGGGCAAAGCCACTTAATGAGGGCCATTTAGCTGTTAAGAAAAATTATTGAAAACATAACTGTGTACCGTTTTGATGTCTAACTGGTCCACTCAAGTATTATTTCATTCTTTGGGCAAATGTATCTTTGCATGATGTATTAATTTTCTTTCCTGTGTTGACAAAATTAATTTCCTTGTGGTTGTAGGACTGAAGGTCCCAGCTTCTTGATGGATGTTGATTGGAGGTTGTTCTCAGCTTTTAGAGGCCACTTGCAGTTTCTTATTACATGGGCTTTATGAACATGACTGTTTACTTCGTCAATCCAGTCAGATGGGAATGACGTCCCATCACCTTTGCCATATTCTGTTAGTTAGAAGCAAATATCAGGTCCTGCCTTTCTTCAAAGGGTGATGGTTTGTCTCATTAAAGACTTGATCGAGGCCCCCTTTAGTAAGGCATTAATTCTCTGTTTGCAAGCTTGCTTCCTTTACTCTTTGCCATTCTTAAGGTTAAGTTTCTGCAGTTTTGTTGGTTCCTTGGAATTAGCAGAGAAACAGTCAGCTCTAGAAGTCAGAGAGCTCCTGCTCAAGATGTTGTGTGGGTTTGCATTGCTTGATCTTCCAGCAAAACCTAGTTAACAGTAAGTTATTGATACTCCAATACACTGCTTTCTTGAAGTTCAGGGGCTCACCCCGAGGTACTCTGGACTGGTGGAGTAAAGGGGATTGGGTAGGAGAGGTGGGGAAAAGAGGGTTCTGCAAAGAGATGAGGCAGAATGGATCCAATTTGGGGGAATCAGGTGAATTCCTTCAACTTAGAGACAAAAAGTCCATATTAATTTGCATGATTGTTTCCCTGTGAATGAAAAATACTTGAAAGTAGATAAGCAGCTATTTCATCTGGGCTATTGATTAAAACAGCATTTTTATTAATATATCATTTCTATTTGAGTGCATAGCTTTTTCAGTCTGACATAGATTGAGGATTCAGCATTCAAAACTTGTCATCTGCAGGTTTCTAGGTCAAGGCTCCCCAAATCCCCGAGAAGGGCAAGGTAGTTGAATGGGAAGAATCCTGGGTTTTGTAGACAGATCCGAGGTTGTATTCCAGCCTGCTCTTGCTATCTCTGTGTTATTCACTGAGCAAATTACTTCCCCCCTTTGAGCTTCAGATCCTTAATTTGTCAAATGAGCTCAATAATGCTCAAATTAAAGATCAAAAGAGTGGGTATTTGTAAAAGAGCTTACAAAGTACAAGTGCTCTATGTATGAGGCACTATCAAATGATCAAATTATAGTAGACTTTTCAATGAAGTTTGGGGTAAAGTCAAAGGATGTGGTTATTTGAGCATGCCCTATAGAAAGCCACCACACTTCCTTGGACCCTCGAGTGCTAGACAGTAAGGACGTTGACCTGTCCTAAGACAGCAGTGCTTATATTTTACATGTTTTGATTTTGAAAAAAAATTACTGCAAAGCTCTGCAAGGCTGTAAACAAAAAAATAATCCTTGGACTTCAGAGAAATTACCATAAACATATAGTAGAAAAACAGGTGCTATTTTGGGGGATAAAACTTTACTTGTTGATGGACAAAAATTATCTGCAGACACTGCAGGAAGCTACGTATAATATAGCAGTTTTTGCCATGAAATGTTAGCAGAACTTACCCTCCTGTTTTCAGAGAATTTTTGCTTTGAACACAGAATCATGAGCAGGTGTAGAATGAAAGCCCTGCATTGATTTGCTCCCATGGGACCAGGGTGGTCACTGATAGTCAAAGAAGGGATTCTTTAATATCCCCCTCCTTAGCTTTTGTTCTACTTTCTGATGAATTTGGCCACAGGAAAGCAGTGAATCTTGCTGTCTTTGGATATAACTGATTTCAGTATGAGTTAAAGAATTCAGCCTACAGAAAAAGGGAGACAAGGAGAGAAAAATCTTATTAGGTTCCTTTTCTTCATTCTAGGAGGGCTGAGACTGGGGTCTTCCTGCCAGCACATCCTTGGTGGTTTTGTCCAGTTGATTTTTAAATAACTCGGGTGATTGTCCTCTTATTTCTCCAGGGAACTCATTCTACCAAGTAATGGAACTGACTTTTAGGAAGGTCTTCTTGAGATAATAATATTGTGTACAATTTCCTCATACATTTCCCTTTATTCAATTTTATTCCGTAAAGAAATCACTAAGAATTAAAAAGAGAGAGAGAGAGAGAGAGAGAGAGAGAGAGAGAAGAGTCATGAGGAGATAGACTGGGTGGGTGTGGAGTAGTTGCTGGCTGGTAGAGGAATGAGAGCAAACAAGGGCTGTGCCAGGAAATGCTGACAGAAAGACTAGTTGGGGGGCAATGGCCCCCAGAAGGGATCTGAGGAGGCAGAAGTGGCTCAGGATCAACAAAATTTCCTTCTTAATAATGAGCTCTTACTAAACGAGACTATGCCTCAAGATGTTGATTTCCGTAATCTGTATGGATTTGGTCAATTTTTAGGCTGCTAACTTTAAATCGATGTTTAATCCATTTCAAAACTCCATAGCTATTCATGCTAATCTCATAAACCCAAGTTTTTAACACCCATCCCGGGAGGTCAGGGGAATGAGGGTGAGGAAGATGGCGTTACTTTCCTCCGTGTTGTGACTTAGACGCTGTTTTCCCTACAGACCCAACCCGCCGTCTCCTCCCTCATTCACACTCCCAGTCTGCTCTGTAGTGGAACCGGGCTTACACAGTAGTGGATCTGAAGTAAACACAAGAGGGCAGACAAGTAGCACACAAGTGGTGTGTCTGCTGTCACCAGAGCCAAAACAGAACCAGACTCATCCCCCATCCTGTCGGGGCAGTTAGAAGCACAGATTCCAAATGGAATTCCGGATCCCAGGTGTGGAGAGGATAAAGGCCTCACATGACATTCTTAATTTGTAAAAAGACATGCACAAATTGGAGAGATATTCAAAGCACTGTTTCTTTATATCGGCCAAAGATAAGCGTGATTTAAACATTCAAGCCTTGCTCCATGTTCCATAGTTACCAGACCACAAATCCAGCTGTTTAACACACTCCAGTGACTAGCAATTGTACTTGGAATAGAATTCAAAATTTTTTATATGAGCCACAGGACCTTTCCTGATCTGGTCCATGTTTGGCTCTCCAACCTCATGTATGGCTAATGTTGCCTGTGTCCTAGTCACATTGGCCAGTGTCCATTTCCTCAACTGTGTCACCCTCTCTATGCTAATGGGCCTCCAGATGCTGCCAACCCCTCTGTTTTTCTGATTAATCCCTACTCACCTCTTAAATCATTGCTTAATTGCCCCATCTCCAGAGAAAATTTCTCTGCCCACCTCCCTTCCCAGAGGCTGGGTCTCTGCCATGAACTCTCACAGGACTTGACCTCCAAAGCGGGTATAATGAAACACATAATCACATGGGTTTACATGTAAGCATGTCCACTCCACCGGAGTGTAAACTCCATGAAGACAGAGACCTAGGGCCTGCTAGTGTCTTGTGCATACTGGAAACATACTCTCTTCTGTAGGGAAAATGACTGTGTAGGTTATAGCCCATGCTGTAACAGCAAGCTGTGACCCATCTGGGAGTGGCCAAGGAATAGTCTCCATGATCCAGGGACTTGCAGGTGGTTTTTCAAAGGGATTAGAACAATTAACACTGACTGTTTAAACTGAGTAAAGGAAATATTTTCCAGTTGGAAACTAGCTTGCTGCCAGTTTAAGTCATCCAAGAAACTCTCCAAGGGTCTCACAAGTGCCTTTTGGCGGGTTCCCAGGCTTTAGCCAACATATGCTCAGAAGCATACACCCCTCTGTGCACCTCAAACATCCTTACAACGTAATTACCAATCTCCTTAGTATTTTGTTTCCTCTCCTGTTGTGCTTTCCTTGATATGTGTGTGTGTGTGTGTGTGTGTGTGTGTATACTCTCTAAATACACACACACACATATGCAGAAACTGAAAGAAGTTATGTATAACAAACATACATATGTGCTTTTTTTATGATTTGTTAACTCACTGAGAAGGGAATACATCTCTGTTTCTTCTAGCAGCCAGTTCACTGTTAAATAATGCTAACAATAATACTTAAGGATAACAACCAAAGCATATGTCTTGGGGAAATTAGGAGGCTCCTAGAGAACCTTTTTATTTTTCTTACACTGTGGATAGCTCACTGGGATATTTAAGTCCAAGTTAAATGTGGATAAGAAGAGTGAAGAGACACACAGGTATTACATAGATAAGCACAAATCACTGATATTCCAAAAGCTGTATCATTCAAAGACATAAGTGGAGGGAACTGGTGAATAGAAAGCCCAGTGGCTGTAGGAGTCACTGAAACAGAGGATTATTTTTCAGTCATTGGGGGGGGGGGGGGGTGGGGGAGGGGAGAGAAGACTGTTCCAGAGGCATCATTAGGGAAAGGGATCATGAAAAGTTGAAAAAGTAGGAGTAAATAGTGTTATCTGGGAGAAAGACAGGGGGCCTGAGGAATGTATGAGCAGGACTATGATACCATCAGCAATGTGTTGTGTTAGGGTTGAGTTGGTGAGGAGCTTCCTATATGGCCTCTGCCAGTGTTGGGGCCACAAGAAAGTGGTGGACACAGAAGCAGGAGCTCACATTCCCAACTTTTCTGTAAGTCTTGAGTAGGAACACGAAGAGGTCAGTAGTGGATGATACTATCATGGCCCAAAGTGAATTATCAAGGGTTTAAGACCCATGAGCCCAAGAGGAGGGGATCAGGAAGTACAAATCTGACATTTGGAAACAGTCTTGCTCTGTATCCTCGTCACACGTGTAGTGATCTTTGGGTCCATCCTCTCCTGATATCATTTGGTTTTGTACTGACCTCCCAATGGGGCAGCTCTGTTTTCAGGCTGGGCTGCTTATTGCAGAAATCCTGTGGTGGAACATCAAAGAAATCATAGCACGCCTCTCTTGGAATCAACTACAACAGTGGAGTTTTCTTTACTTTTTCTTCTTTCAATGCTACAGTTGTTTGAACAAACACTGGTTATTGATGATGCAGGTGGCCGGCTTCATTCCCTGCTGTGTGCTTTAATTAGCTTCCTTTCTGGGTCATGTCTTCGGCTTCCTGTTGGGTGTTCCTGAATGCAGGACCGTGTGGGTGGTCTGGGAGGGCTTCTGCTTTTCCTTACTGGACTCTGCAAAGATTATTGTTTTTAAAAAGATGTTTGAGATCCATGGAATTATTTTGCTCTTTCTGCTCTCTGAAGTATATTCATGATCATGCCTGTTCCATTATTTGTTGATTAAAAAACGTAGGTGCATAATGTTGAGCCAGGATTGAGTGGAAGAAAAATCAGATTCTTTCCAGTTTTTTAAAAATTTAGCAGGAAGCTAACCAAGGGAAAATTGTGGTGTCTTCAATTTAGCTGTTAGGTAGGATAACAGAATGGAAGATGGACAAGAATAGATTTGAATCTGTGCTTCGCTACTACCTAACCAAATGACCTTGAACCTGTCATCTTGGCTTTAGTGATCACTGTTTTTTCAACTGCAAAAAGAAAAAAATACATTAAATGGACCAAATCTAAGGCCCTTTTTGGTTCTAACATTCCAGGTGGATATGAGACACAAACTCTAGAGGCTTATAGAGAGAAGGAAGTGTTCTAGTCCAGTGGGGGATTTGATTTTACTAATATAAGGATTATTAAAAATTGGAAAGTCACAAGGTGATATCCTTCATGTTCCCTTATGGAAAGGAGTCTCACCCATGAGGTTCCTGTGTGCAAGAATATTACACAAGGCAAGTAAAAGAGAAAACAGGAGAGACAAAAAGGTACTCTACAGAGTAAGCACAAGTTATTTTATTATAATTTGCTCAACTATGTAAAATAGACAGTCATCTCCACTAGACAGATAAGAAAACAGAGCCCTAGAGGGCTGAATGAGGCTAAGTCGATTGCTCTAGATTACAAGATACACAGCAAGTGAGTTGTGTATTTCTAAATCTTTCTGATTCCGAAGTCTTTGTTCCAAACCTCTATTTAAAATAAGATAAAACACTACAAACAACAAGAACAAACTCCACCCTCCCAAACTTGGATTTATTGCAAACATTAGTGCAAGTGATTCCATAAAGGATTCTGAGTGATGGGCAAGAGGAGAGAAATGTTTCCTCATTTTTGTAGTAGGAAAGATTGCCTTCCTAAAGATTGCCTTTTAAGAGATTTTTCCAAGTATCCATCGTACATTCATTTCATTATTTTTTTAAGTTTATTTATTTATTTTGAAAGAGAGAGAGAGTGTGCGTTGGCAAGCATACACATGAAATGGGAAGGGAAGAGAATGGGAGAGACAATCCCAAGCAGGCTCCACACTGTCAACAAGGAGCCAGATGCGGGGCTAGAACTCATGAACCATGAGATCATGGCCCCAACCGAAACCAAGAGTGGATGCTTAATCAACTGCGCCACCCAGATGTCCCAATTAATCTTGTTGTTGATGAAGCAGATGACTTTTCAGTGGGATAATATCATCATCATCATCATCACCGTCGTCGTCATCATCATTATATGGGAGGTGGAGTATATGAACACAGTTAGTTGACCCTCATCTGTGGAAACTGCCTTCCTTTGCTGCTTAGACAAATGCAGATAAACTGATATTCAACCTGGGACAAGGAGTCGTCAGTGAGGGGAAAAAAACGTTTCCCTTCTTCCCATCTAGATTCTTTGGCTGGTCCAATAATTATATAGACATAAGGCAGATTAATAGGAGAAAATCAAATTTAATTTCATATGTAGGGGAGCCCATAAAAATATGAGACTCAAAGAACTGGCTGAAGTAGGCATCTTTTATACTTTTTAGGCAAGGAAACAAATTTGTGAAGAATTGATGAAAAAAAGGTATTTGGGCTTGAGATAGCTAATTAGTAATGAGGTAACAAGGTTTGTTTATAGAGCCCTCTCAGCCCTGAATTCCTTGTCTCTGGCAATAAGGATGCCTTCCATCCTCTTGATATAGGGAACGTACATTCACATGGGAGATTTATTTCCTGCTTTTAGGAGGACAAAGGAGGTCAGAGTGTCCTTCTTGAATCAGCTGTTTCTCAAGTAACTTTAATTCAAAGTAATCAATATGCCGATGTGGTATATTTTAAGGTGGCTATTCTGCTCTCCTTTACCAGTGGATGATGAAGATTCTGACTGCATAAGGAGGAGTTTGGAAAAGGGCATGTTCTAAAGCCTACTTGTTGTGACTGTGTAGAAGGCACAGATCCCCTTGCTCCCTAGCAAGTTTGCCAGGATGTGCCCTCCAGCTGGCCCTGACTTCTGACTCCTCCACAGGGTCTGGCTTGAATGGAGAGCACATGGAAAGCACACGGTTTGGTCTGTGCCAGCGATGCAGGGAAAATGCCACATCCCCAGAGGTAAGGAGACTTCAGGGGCCACCCCATGCTTCCTACTTAGCTTTTAGGCTTAATGTGATGCGCGGGTTCTTAGTCTTCAGGGAGCATGAGGATGCCCTGGAGGGCTTGTTAAGACAGATTGTTGGCCCCCCTCCCAGAGTTTCTCATTCAGTAGTTCTGGGATGGGGTCCCTATTTTGTATTCTGAGGTGTTCCCAGGTAATGTTGAGAAGCACTGGTATGCTAAGTAAAGGATCCCTGGCTCATTTGGTGTAGGAAGAGAGGTTTCATGTCGGGGTGTGTAAGTAAATTGGAGGCACCAGTTTCCATCCAGAGTAGCTCCAGCTGAGTAGAAAACAATCACGCTCATGTCAAGCATCAAATCTTATGATGGCCTCACTACTGCCGCCTTTCCCTTCCAGGGACCAAGTGCCTCAGCTGCACACCCCAGCATTGTCCCGAGTCCCTCACCTTATTCCTACCCCACCTCCTACCTGCCATCTAAACTAGCTGGATGACTAGTGATAATCTCCCATGATTGCCCTTAGCTGAGCAGAGCTGTCCTGACCTCCCTTTGGGCTATGGCCTATGACCCATGACCCTTTCCCTCTCCCGTGGCCTTTCCATAAATAATTCCCAATGATTCAGGGGCACCTGGGTGGCTCAGTTGGTTAAGTGTCCGTCTTCGGCTCAGGTCATGATCTCGCAGTTCATGAGTTCAAGACCTATGTCGGGCTCTGTGCTGACAGCTCAGAGACTGGAGCCTGCTTCGGATTCTGTGTCTCCCTCTCTGCCCCTCTTCTGCTCACACTCTGTCTCTCTCTCTCAAAAATAAATCGTAGAAAACATTAAAAAATAATTCCCAATGATTCCATAGAAGGCAGAGTTTAAAATGCAAACCTAGAACAGCTCTAGAAATTAAAAGTGAGTGTGGAAAAGTGACTCTGCTTTATTTGTCAAACATATGAAATCCCAGAAAGACAATCCCACAGCATCTTAGCAACTCTCCTCCACGTAGTGTAGATAAAAATAATGCCTGAATCACAGGCCCTTTTCCTGAAGCTTGAATGTGAATAGAGAAAGTGCCAAATATTACATTGTCTGGAAGACATATCACAAAGCCAACTCACAAAGCCTTGGTGACTATAACAAAAGGCAATTGATATGAATAGCAAGAAAGGGGAGTCATTACTACCCAAAATATCTTGACAGGTGAATGCCGCTGACCTTCTGATGCAGAGTCCCAAAAATTATAAAAGGGATGCAGACTCTTGAAAGAATGTGCTGTTGTAGTCAGCCTAAAGCAGCAGCCCTCTTTAGCTTTGACTATGTCACGGGATCCATGGCTCGGTCACCATTGTTCCCTCCGGAGCAACTGATATGTAGAAAGGCCATTGCTCCCAGGAGCCTGCTGAGCAGGACTGTCCAGGGTTTTCTCCAACTGGTCCCCTATCCAAGCTATCTATCTTCCTTTCTCTTGACTCTTCCATTCCCTGGGTACCATTTTCCTCCTATCTTGGTTCATTTCCTAAAAGGCAATGAATGCACCATGCTGTGTGATTCACCCATCTTCTCTGTGGTCAAATCATTGTTTAGGTCCAAAGACACAGAATTTAGTTCTTTAAGTGGAGTAAAGTAATCCTTCGTCTGAGTTCCATTGTGTAAAATTAGAGTTTCTTGGACCACTTTGCATTGCATATAGGATAAAATGCAAAATCTTTCCATGGCTTGCAATGTTCTGAATAATCTACTTTGGCTTCTTTTTCGTGCAGCATCTCATGCAATCCTCCCATGTCTCACAAGTCGCTAGCCACACTGGCTTCTTTCAATTCCTCAAAATCAGGGAAGCCTCAGGGCCTTTGTTTATCCTGTTCTTTCAACTGAAAACAAGTGTTTCCCTATTGTTCATTTGTTCAGTTTCTACTCATCCTTCTGATAGCTTACGGACAGCTAAATGAAGCCTTGCAGAGTGGTTAGTATATGCTACATCGGCTGAATGCCTGGATTTGTATCTAATTTCTACTGCTTACAATATTTTCCCTTAAGAAATTTGCTTATATCTCTAGACTTTAGCTTCCTCGTCTATATAATGGGAATAATAATGGTAAGCACCTCAGAGTGTTGTTAAAAGATAACAGATAAACACATAAACCAAGGGATTCTGGGAAAATGGCAGTGGTGGCATAATATTGTAATTTCTCCACATATACCTCTAAAATTAAACAAAGCAATTAGATAGACCCTCCTCCCCCAGCTCCCCAAATCCATAGCCAACACTGGCACAAAAGCTAATTGACAAAGTATCTTCATGAACCCGCCAACACTCCAAGACTAGAATTGTATCAACATCTGTGCTGGAGAAAGCAAAGGAGAGCAACAGGGCATCTGATGTATGCCATAATCTCCCAAACAAATAGATGGGCACTCACTGGAAATGTACTAGGCCAACTTGAGAATGATGGCTGGAACTGGAGGAGTTTTTAGACTCTGCTAGGCTGTGTGCAAGTGACAAGATCTGAAGGGCCTGGTAGTCAGGGACCCACAAGCCCTCAAAACTAACCAGACAAAACTCCCTTCCAAGACAGGGCCCCACCGTGAGTGGAAACTGCTGGGAATAAGACCCAACATAGCAGCACGGGATCAACAGAGACAAAAAAGAAAGTCCAGGTGAAAGAAGAGGAGAGACGGATTTTTAGACAGGGAAACCTATTGTGAACATTTCACAAAAGCAGCAGAAGAGGGGGCTCTAGAGCCATGACGTTAGGAACGAAAAGCAACCAAATTCCTTATAAAAATGAACAACAAAAAGATTGAGATGGAATTCCATAAAAAGATGTTAAAAAAAAAAAGAAAGAAAGAAACTAAGGAGAAGAATAACATTTCTACAGACAATTGAAACATGCCAGAAAGAACATGTTTACAAAGTGGATGGGAACATATTCTCAAGTATAAAGAGAAAATGGGAGGTGGAGCTCGTCAGGGTAGAGATGGCACCTGCTGGTGGAGGCCTTCCACGGAGGGGGTCGTAGAGGGGGTTGTGGGTGTTTTCTAATCCTGTGCCTCAGGGAGAACCGGGCAGGGCCAGCTGGGGTGCCATGTCAGTCAGAGGCTTAGTGCCACGGAGTTAAATGGAGCAGTGATTGCCATCTGATGGAATCCAGAGCAGAAAGCACGATCTTGCATGGACAGTGGACCCGAGACTCTGGACTAGAGCAAAGAGTGTGGGGGCTGTGCAGAGTAGCGCAGGGTGAGAAATCAAGCAGAGCAGCGACAAGCAGGAAGTGATTTGGGAAGGTGTTCATGAATGCATGTGGAGCCTTTCTAGAACTCATATAATGGTCAATGTGTAGGCGGCCCGCAGGCAAGTTAAACTGGATTAAAGTTGCAGAGTGTGCGACAGCCTCCATGGAAGGAGGGGAACCTAAAAAGCAGAGAAGACATTTTGGAGCAGAGTAACTCCAGCAGCATAGCAGGGGCTTGGGACTGGAATGTGAGGGCTAACCTAAAGAGGTGAGTCCCAAGGTAGAGGTCACTGCCTCCTTAAATACCCTCTGACGACCACCCCCTATCCCTGCACCCCTCCTGCTCTAGGGCTCCCTCTGTGGCAATTACATCACCCTCTGGTGACTTTCACTGCTCCATTCCCCTAGTCCCACTGTTCTCAGGTCCTTCTTTCCCTGCTCACTCAGGCTTTGTGGTTCCATACTGATGCCAACCCTTTCCTTCATTGTACTTGGCCAGTAGCCTTGATCCTGCTAAATCTGCCTATAGGTCGATGATTGCTGGGTATCTTTTCCCAGCTCTGACTTTTCCTAGCAGGACCATCTGCTTTCTTGACATTTCCACTTACATATCTAAAAGAGTTTTCAAGTTTAACTCACCAAGACAACATTGATTTCCCTCCCTTGCCTACTCCTTCCCAGTCTTCCCCATGTTAACAAACAATGCCACATTACTAGTTACTCAAGCCACACACTGATTCTTCTCTTTTCCTCAAACATTCCATTCCATCTAGCAATACACTGGGTGATGTCTTCCTTCAAAATACACACTGAATCAGTCTACTCCTCCTCTACCAAATACCCCTAGCACAACCCCACTATATTCCTAGCCTTGTTCCTACCTCCATCCATTTCCACACAGAAGCTGGAGGAACCATTCATAATATAAATCAGATTGTATCACTCCATTGTTTAAACCCTCCAGCATCTTCTGGTTGCGCTTAGAATAAAATCCTGAATTAAGCTTTTATGGGCCTGACTCATTTGCCTTTTGAACCTACTCATTCCCCCTTTCCACTCTCCCAGCCTCACAGACCCTCTTTAAGTAGCTGGAAGCTGTCAAGCTTGTTGTGACCCTTTAGGGCCTTTATGGCAAAGAAGGAACGAATTATATGTGCTGCAGAGAAGCAGTGCATGATGCTGGGGAGCCTAGAGTAAGGAGGCCTGACTTTGTCTGGGGAAGCAGGGAGTGTGGGGAAATAGATTCTACTTACATAAATGGGTTAGAAAAAAGCTTAGGGCAAAACGCCCAAGGTTAGCTAGCGAGATGTTTTAATGTTAATGGGATCACGAGTAACCTGTTAGATCACCTGCAGGAAATTACTTTCCATCTGGCACCTTGATCACAAACTCCATTTGCACCCCACCCCTGCCAGACCCTTTGCTTCTTACACACACAAGTTAATGATTACTGTCTGATTGTCTTCTCCACATTTACGCATGTAAGATGTTGTTTTCTTCATGTTCACCATGTGGGTAATATCTTGTGAGATCAAGAAATATGGAGACGAAACCCCTCTTCAGGGCTCTTGTCGCCTCCTGGGCATTAGCCCCTCTCTTGTATTCAGTTCTGCATCTGTTCTTTTGCTGGACAAGGAAGAATTCCAGATTCATAGTCTGCAACAAAGGAGGCTTTCCCTGAAGGAATGATATTTTTTCTGGGATGTGAAGGCTAAGCTGGACTATTAACCATGTGAGGAACTGTAGGGGAGAGTTCCAGATAGAAAGAAGGGCATGTGCAAAGACCCTGGGGCTGGTGAGATGGTGGTGTGTTTGAGGGGGAGATGGGCGTCCCAAAGGGTTGGATACGTTAGAGACCTGGGCAGAGACTGGGTCCTTCAGTGTCTTACAAGCCCTATCAAGGGTGATTTCCTGGGGCCCAGCCTACTCATAAGGCTGGCTATTAACTAAAATCCTGCTCTTAGCAATTCATTCTTTTTGACATAGGGATTGGTCCCAATTAAAATGTGAAAACACCGAGGGGAAGAAATTTCAGCGGTATCTTGGTATAAGTGATGTCTCTGAGGTTGTATTAGAGGAGGAGTGGATGCTTTCTTTTATGAGAGCCCTGGGTGAAAGAAATAAGAATACTGGGGCGGGGGGCTGCTTCTCATTTCTGCAAAGGCTCTTATAGTGATGCCTCAGTGGGATCAGAAGAGGGTAATACCCCCCAGTTGTTCCTACTGGCCTTCTTCCTCTCCCGGGGGCAAGGTGCTCATGGACTCATGGAAAGCTCCCGTGGGTCAGGAGGCAGCAGCCCCAGAGCTACCATTGTGTGGTCAGAAGAGCCAGTGGGGCTCAGGTCAGTGTGATTCAGAATGTCTGCTGAGCTTTGCACTTCCATTAATTACGGGGACAGGAAACATACCTCTTTGAGCTCCCGAGCATTTGAAAATAAGAATGACATTAGACTTGGGCCAAGTTTGCCAGACTGCTGAGTAATTACAGACACATTATGATGCTGATTTCAACTTCCTCTGTCTCCCTTGGGTGGGTTGATTAGTAAATATTTTCTTTTTTCTTCTTTGGTTACTTCTGTCCTACTTGCTCTCTTGTTTTCCCTTCAGTCTCCCTTTGCCAAGTGGATTAGATAAACCAATGCTCATTGTATGTCTCTATATCCCCAGCCTGCTCCCCAGGCTTCACCCTCCGGATCTTATTTCTGGCCACAGATGTGAATCTTGCCGATTCATGCACACTCCCCATCACCTGCAGGAATAGCTAAGTTTCTCTCTTTAAGACAGACCTGATGAAGTAGGGCCCTCTTTTCCCCTCTTTTTTCCCCATATGAACTTACTTTGCACACCCCTGGCTTCATAGACCTTGAAGCCTCTGCGGCAATGACAAAGGTCCTGTCTGTGGCCTGAACACCAGTGGAGAGAGAAGCAGTTCCAGGTGTCCTTGGCCCAGACCCTCCTTTTCAGTGGGTTGGGCTAACGAGTCCGGAGGCCGACAGCTCACTTTAATGGGCAGGATGTATTTTCTAGTGATTCATCGCTTCCCCCACAAATTATGGATATGCATTCTCTACTGAGGCCAGTAACTTATTGAGAAGCCTTTTAAGCAGTAAATCCCCTCTCTTTTCCATTCTCTGGAGAGTGGTGACATTGCTCAAGTCACAGAGAAATACAGGGCTGCCCCTTGAGGGATGGTACTTTCTTAAACAAGAATTTTTTTTTTTTTTTAACTTGTTACAGCCTCAGCAGGGAAACTTTTGGGGAAGCTCAGCAACCTCAGTCTGAGCAGCCTTGCTTCCCTCTGCTCTTGTGGAGCAGGGAGACCTGGCTGGGAACGTGGCACCAATTTGCGTGAATCAGAATGCATGACTTTTGTTTTGCTGTTATTATTTTATTTTGGCAAAAGAGCATTTATTTATGGGCTGGCACAGGAGGAGAGAGAGAGAGTAGATATCAGAGGGAAAGGCATGCCTCTCCCCTCATCCCCTGGTCTTGTTTTGGTTTGTAGGAAAGGGTTGGAGGCCATAGTGAGGGAACTGGAAAGGGGGATCTATGGGACTCTGGGCTCAAGCAGTTTCCCTTTGGGACATAGAAGCAGTGATGTTTGGAATTGTGACTGGACCATTCCCCACTTCTGCAGGGCATCCCTCCAGCACCACCAGTACTGGCATCTTAGGCACAGACCCTGGTGTCTTCCTTAGCAAGGGCATGGACAAGAGGGACATGGAGAAGAAGGGGTTTATGCATAAACTTGGCATAAACATGGTGGCTGTGTGGATTAATGGTAAAGAGTGACAATTGTGGCTTCAGATTGCCTAGACCAGTTGTGCATCACTGGCCTAATTTCTTAATTCCTTTATGCCTCAGTTTCTCCATAAAAAAGAAATAATAGTAGTACCTAACTCATAGGGTTGATTTAAGCACTTTGAGAGAATTAGACAGGGCCTGGCACATCATTAGCATTCAATAAACATGAGCCACTTTAAAAGTTATTAGATAAAGATTGGATTCGATGAGGGGCTCAAAATTTAGAGTGTACCCTTAATCACTTGGCATTAACAAATGATCCAGGCTCCAACTATAGAGAATCTGATAGAGTACATCTTAGAGCTAGCCCCAGCATTTGTATTTTTTAAAAAAGAACCTTCCCAGCTGAGTCTACTAAAAATGAATGGGTAAGGATAATTCAATTAGGACAAGTTACCTTATATCTCTGAGAGTCTGTGATTCACAGGTGAATGTGGGATGGCTAGAGAAAACTTTGTAGATCATTCATTCCCAATAGGGTTCAAAAGTTGGTTCTTTTTTTTAAATTTTTAAATGTCTTTTTTTAAGTGTTTATTTTTGAGACAGTGAGAGAGAGACCGAGCGTGAATTGGGGGAGGGACAAAGAGAGAGGGAGACACAAAATCCAAAGCAGGCTTCAGGCTCTGAGCTCTCAGCACAGAGCCTGATGTGGGCCTTGAACTCACAAACCAAGAGATCATGACCAGAGCCAAAGTTGGACACCTAACCAACTGAGCCACCGAGGCGCCCCCCACCCCCAAAATTGTTTCTTGCAGAAGGGGGATGGTGGGAAAAAATTCTCACTCTTTGAATGCACAGATATACTGTTTAACTGTTTATGTATTGTGTTTATATCTGTGATATTAAAATTTCATTGGAGGAGGGCAGTTAGGAAAAATTGTCTAAAAGGGCTCCTTAGGGGGGTTACAATGAAAAAAAAATACTGAGAAACACTTTTATAAAGGAGTGTGTTTGATCTTAAGATTAAAGCAAAGATACACATTTTCCATCTTCCTTTCTGCTTGACTAACTCATACTGATGTTACTCTTAAGTTTTGAATAGGAAAAACAGTTACCTGGCAGTCCAGGGATATAAGAAAAAGAATTTCAAGACATTTGAAGATACCTGTGAGCTAAGATTTAAAGTAGACGTCTCATACTTGAGAGTTGTCTGTTTTGTTTGTTGTTTTTTAAGCCTAATAATTTTTGGAGTCTTTTTGCCCAGCCTGTCTGCTGCCTGGGTGGTCTAGACCTAGGAGGCAAAGAGATCTCAAAACCAGAGAAAACAGCATTTCCTCTGGGGCCATGTATTAGAGTTTGCAGAAATAAGCTGTAAAGAGGTTGGGCATAAGTGATGAAGGAAATACTCATTAATCAAAGCCTGATTGCCTATTTCTCAAACAGCTTAGTGACAATATAGTTGGAATTTTCTATTTCTGCCAAAGTCTCTCACACTAAGCACCTTGAACGAGACTTTATGGGCTTCTCTTCCATAGATTTATTGCTTTTCCTGCAAGAACATCCACCTTTTTAAATGCTGGGCAGAAGGAACTTGGGGTGTGAAACAGGTGTGCCTGCTTGTCAGGGATCGTGTCAAAGACAAAGAATCAAATGCCAGATGTGATCTTCTCTGGAAGCCATTTGCATAAGACTATGCTTCACATCAAAATGTGAACTTTCAATTTTCACATTGCAAATATTTGTTTTAGAAAGAATGGCCCCATCCCTCCCTTCCCACTCCTACGATAAATACATACACAAGCAGACACATCACCTTTCAGTGAAGTAACAAGTAAATAATGAGTGGGAAAATACTCAAAACTTGCATGAGAGGAAATAGTTACTATCCTTGATATTAGAAAAATTATAAATGTTATTATGTACTCGTAAGTCACAAAGAAATGTCAAGACCCATGAAAATGTTCCAAATGTCATTCCTCACTAATAATTTAAGATGTATGAATTTCAAAATGAAAACGTATTCATCGACTCAGTTTCTCAAAAAATTACAAGTAGAATTACCATACAACTCAGCAATTCCACTTCTTGGGAATATAGCCCAAAGAACTGAAAGCAAGGGCTTCAACAGATATACTCATGTTTGTAGTAGCATCAGTCACAATAGCCAAAAGGTGGAAACAACCAAGTGTGCACTGATGGATGAATGGATAATTGTGGTCTATGCATACAATGAATTGTACATATTAAATGTGTGTAGTTCTTTGTATATCAGTGATATTAGATAAAGCTGTAAGAAATCCTTGAAGCATCATTCATTAAAAAAAAAAAAGCCTGATTGCAGACCTTGACCCTGGGCCTGCCCACCTGTGGACCCCAGAACTGGACCCACCAACTCGTAGACCCCATCACCAGCCCCACTCACCTGCAGACCCAGTGAGTGGGTCCAGCCATGGGCCCTCTAGCCTACCTTCTCTGTGGTTCCTACCATCTTGTCTGCTCAGAATCTCTGACTGGACTGATTGGTGAAGGGCTTTCCCTGCTGAAGCCAATTTGTAAAGACTGGAAGAGATGACTGTGTCTTCAAATATGCAGTTTAAACTTACTAATCAAAAGATACAGAGTGGCTGTATGGATATAAAAACATAAGATTCAATTATATGCTGTCTATAAGAGACACCCTTTATTTTTTTTTTAATTTTTAAAAAAATTTTTTTTAACGTTTATTTATTTTTGAGACAGAGAGAGACAGAGCATGAACGGGGGAGGGACAGAGAGAGAGGGAGACACAGAATCGGAAGCAGGCTCCAGGCTCTGAGCCATCAGCCCAGAGCCCGATGCAGGGCTCGAACCCACGGATCGCGAGATCCTGACCTGAGCTGAAGTCGGACGCTTAACTGACTGAGCCACCCAGGTGCCCCAAGAGACACCCTTTAGATTTGAGAACACTCGTAAGCTGAAAATGAAGGGATGAGAAAAGATATTCCATGCAAATGGTAACCAAAAGGAGCAAGAATGGCTCTATTTATATCATTCAAAAACTGTCAAAACAGACAAAGAAGATTGTTACATAATGATAAAATAGTCAATTCAACAGGAAGATATAAAAATGACAAATATACATGCACCCAACATGGAAACACCTGAATGTATAAAGCAAACACTGACAAATGTGAAGGGAGAAATAGATAGCAATACAATAATAGTAGGGGGCCTCAACAATCCTCTTTATTCATTCATTCATTCATTCATTCATTATCACTGGGTTGCAAGGATAGTTCAACAAATACAAATCAATCAACATGATACAACACATTAACACAATGAAGGATAAATAAAAAGGAGACGTGGAATCTATGATATCTCAATAGGTGCAGAAAGGCATTTGACCAAATTGAACACGCTTTATGATGAAAAACTCTCAACAGATTAGGTATAGAAGGAACTTACCTCAACACAATAATGCCATATATGTCAAGCCCACAGCTAACATCTTACCTAATGACATAAAACGGAAACTTTTCCTGTAACGTGAGAATCCCCACTCTCCACTTCTATTTAACATAGTACTAGAAGTCCTAAACAGAGCAATTAGGCAAGGAAAAGAAATAGAAGACATCTGAATTGGAAGAGAAAGAGTAAAATGATCTCTGTTTGTAGATGCGATGAAATTACATGTAGAGAATCCTAAAGATTCCACCAAAAACTGTTAGAACTCATAATCCATGTGGTAAATCTGTATACTGCAAAACATGACACTAATAAAAGAAATTAAAGTGGGCACAAATAAATGTAAAGACATCTCATATTCATGGATTGGAAGAATTCATATTGTTAAAATCCATATCAATATCTCAATGGTATTTTTTTTTACAGAAATAGAGAATACAATCCTAGATTTCTAAATGGAACCACAAAGGAATCTAAATGGCCAAAGCAATTGTGAGCAAGAAGCACAAAGATGGAGGCATTATACTTCCTGACTTCAGAGGATATTACAAAGCTACAATATTCAATACAGTATGGTACTGGCATAAAAAACAGACACCTAGACCAATGGAACAAAACAGGGAGCCTAGAAATAAACTCATACATACACATTCAACTCATCTTTGACAAAGGTATCAAGAATGTAGAATGGGGAAAGGATAGTCTTTTCAATAAATGGTGTTGGAAAGACTGGATATCTACATATAAAAGAATGAAATTTGACCCTTATCATATACCATACATTAAAAATTAATACAAAATGGATTAAATACAAAAAAGTAATATCTGAAATGCTAAAGCTCCTGAAAGAAAACAGGGAAGACCTTTTTGACTTTGGGTTTAGCAATGACTTCTTGGATACGACACCAAAAACACAGGTAAAAAAAATCTAAAATAAACAAGAAACTGAAAAGCTTCTACAAAGCAAAGGGAAAACAATTAACAAAACGAAAAGGTGACCTATGCAATGGGCTAAAAGAAACCACATATCTGATAAAGGGTTAATATCCAAAATATATAAGGAACTCCTATAACTCAATGTCAAAAATATAAATAATCCAATTAAAAAATGGGCAAAGAGGGGCGCCTGGATGACTCAGTCGGTTAAGTGTCTGACTTCCGCTCAGGTCATGATGTTGCGGTTTGTGGGTTCAGGCCCCGTGTCAGTGTCTGTGCTGACAGCTTGAAGCCTGGAGCCTCCTTCAGATTCTGTGTCTCCCTCTCTCTCTGACTCTCCTCTGCTTGTGCTCTGTCTCTCAAAAATGAATAACTGTTTTTTTTGTTTTGTTTTGTTTTGTTTTAAAGTTTATTTATTTTTGAGAGAGAGAGAGAGAGACAGAGCATGAACGGGGGAGGGTCAGAGAGAGAGGGAGACACAGAATCTGAAACAGGCTCCAGGCTCGGAGCGGTCAGCACAGAGCCCGATGCGGGGCTCGAACTCACAGACTGCGAGATCATGACCTTAGCCGAAGTCGGGCGCTTAACCGACTGAGCCACCCAGGCGCCCCTGAATAACTGTTTTTTTAAAAAAGTCAAAACAAAGTTTAAAAAAATGGGCAAAGAAACTGAATAGATATTTCTCCAAAGAAGACATACAAATGGTGAACAGTTTTATGAAAAAGTGCTCAACGTCACTAATCATCAGGGCAATGCAAATCAAAACCACAGTATCACCTTATATCTGTTAAAACGGCTATTATAAAAAAGACAAGAGGCAACAAATGCTGGTGAGGATGTTGAGAAAAGGGAACAGGTATGCACTGTTGGTAGGAATGAAAATTGGTGCAGCCACTGTGAAAAACAGCATGGAAGTTCCTAAAAAAATAAAATAAAACTACCATATAATCCAGCAATCTCGCTTCTGGATATTTATTCATTTATTATTTATTAAATTTTTAAAAATGTTTTTATTCATTTTTGAGAGAGAGAGATACAGAGCACTAATGGGGGAGGGGCAGAGAGAGAGAGGGAGACACAGAATCCGAAGCAGGCTCCAGGCTCTGAGCTGTCAGCACAGAGCCTGACATGGGGCTCAAACCCACGAACTGTGAGAGCATGACCTGAGCCAAAGTCAGATGCTTAACCGATTGAGCCACCCAGGCTCCCCTCACTTCGGGATATTTAGCCAGAGGAATTGAAATTAGGATCTTGAAGAGATATCTGCACTTGCATATTTACTGCAGCATTATTCACAATAGCCAAGATTTGGAAGCAACCATTAGGGATGACTGGATTAACAAAATATGGTATATACACAATGGAATATTATTCAGCCATAAAAAGAAGGAAATCCTGCCATTAGCAATGATACAGATGAACAAGGAACATACTGTACTAAGTAAAACAAGCCATGCACACAAGTAAAAATGGTACATGATACCACTTATATGAGGAATCTGAAATAGTCACACTCAGGGGCAGAGAATAAGTAGTGGTTGCCAGGGGCTCCAGGGAGGTGAAAATGGTGAAGTATTAATTAAAGAGTGCAAAGTTTCTTCTTTTTTTTTTTTTAATTTTTTTTCACGTTTATTTTTTTATTTTTGGGACAGAGAGAGACAGAGCATGAATGGGGGAGGTGCAGAGAGAGAGAGGGAGACACAGAATCAGAAGCAGGCTCCAGGCTCTGAGCCATCAGCCCAGAGCCTGACGCGGGGCTCGAACTCACGGACCGCGAGATCGTGACCTGAGCTGAAGTCGGATGCTTAACTGACTGAGCCACCCAGACGCCCCAAGAGTGCAAAGTTTCTGTTAGACAAGATGAATAAATCCTAGAGATATACAATATAGCACAGCACCTATAATGAACAATAGTGTATTGTATACTTAAATATTTGCTAAGAAGATAGTTTTCATGTTAAGCATTATTTTCACAAAAACAATAAAATAAAGAGGGTGGGAGTTAAAAAACAAAATAAGCCACAAATTTCAGCTATTTAAACTGTGAAAGGTTAAAAAATTTCTCGGGTTTGCTTTTTAACATAGAAAATTGTGGCTATGAACACTGATTAATATACAGAGTTGTTGAATCATTGTATTATGCACCTGAAAGTAATATAACACTATATGCTAATTATACTTCAATAAATAAAGAAAAAAGAGAAATTATGTAATCTTTTTCAGATTTTTTGTTATGTTTTCTACCTAGCTGGGCCCAAAGATATGACTAACTAAAAATAAATAAAGACAAATCAATTAATGACATTGTGTGTATAGTTTTTAAGAACATGGGCTCTGGAGTCAGACTAGATGGGACCAAACATAGGTTCTGCTGCTTTAATGGCTATGTGACTTTTGGGAAGTTATCGAACCTCTCTGAGCGTCTGTTTTCTTACTCATGTGAATAATACTAGTATTTACCCTATAAGCAATTGAGATTAAAGGAGATAATACTGATAAAAAGTTTTAGCACAAAACCTGGCACATTTTAAGACTCAAATATTGTCAAGAAGTGATGGTGATAGAAGTTATTATATATTTATGATAAATATCATTAATCTCACTCATTTCTGTTCTGATGTATTTTCAGATATCCATGATACCAAGTAATATTCTGCCTATGTTATATTTCAAAAATACAATATTCAGTGCTCACATGAGTCTTGCTTACCAGACGTCCTAGGTATGTATGTGTGTACATGGATGGGCATGTAGCTATTCTCCAATACACTTGCATGTTTGTGTTAAGTGTTCAGCAGCACCACTCGTGAACATTGATGGACAGGTCATCTCCCATTTGGGACTCTCCCTCCTAGGTCTCTGTTATCGACTCAGTGTTTCTCTTTCCGATATTTGTTCCGTTCCCCCCGGATGAATCTGATTTGGTCCTTTGGTTCCAGTAACATAAAATACTTTTCAGGTTTTATTTTACTTTAAAAATAAAATTTATTCTTGGGGTGCCTGGGTGGCTCAGTCGGTTAAGTGTCTGACTTTGGCTTAGGTCATGATTTCGTGGTTCGTGAGTTCGAGCCCTGCATCAGGCTCTGTGTTGGCAGTTTAGAGCCTGGAGTCTGCTTCAGATTCTGTGTCTCCCTCACTCTCTGCCCCTCCCCCACTCACACGCTGTCTCTCTTTCAAAAATAAACATTAAAAGTTTTTAAAAAACATAAAATTTACACAAAACCTATCTCCCAAAGACATTAATTGTAGATATTTGGTATATGTTCTTCCAAAGTATTTCATGTGTGTGTGTGTGTGTGTGTGCGCATGTGTCGTAATTTTGGGAGAAGGAGAAATAACAACTTTTTTCTCTTCTGTTGTTATTATATTTTTTCCTGACCCCTGCTATGGCATTACTAAATTTCTTTTAAAAAGAAAACATAAATATCCTTGAATATGATAGATAAATAATGGTACATTTCCACTATAGAATGTAAAGTCACCATTAAAATTATTTATATAAGTATTTCAAAGTATAGGAAAATAATCCCAATGTTACTTAGTGAAAAAATCTACATAAAATTATGTTACCAGAATAAGCTTCTTCTTTTGTTAAAAAGGTATTTATCTGAAGATATATTTAATCATTATATATCATTATATAGCTAAAGAACCAAACAGATATATAAGTAGTCAGAAAGAGAAGCAAGTCTGGCCAGCCATTTAGGAATGGAGACCCTAGAGATTGCCATCACAGGTATCAAAACAGGGAGTGTTTTACATAAGGAAGTGCCAAAATGTCAAATGCCACTAAGATGTCACATAAGATCAGGGTAAAAATTAATCCAATGGTTTTGACAACAAGATAATAAAGCAAGTCTGATTCCTTTATTAATCTATTTAAATTATTTAAATACTCCTTACTCTTTGTTTAAAATTATGACAGTCAGCCATCTCCTATGAATTAGGGAACACTGTTTTTTTCTCTCCTGAGTAGGAAGACTTTTCATGATGCGGAGCCAAAGATTCCCGAGATGTAGCTTCAAATAAGTACAATGTGTTTATCAATTAATTCTACAATGGAGAAATCTGGCAGGCACCAGGCAGGTACAAGTTTACCTCTCCCAACATGGGGCTCATGAATATCAGGTCTCCTGATACGATGCGCTGAGAACATGGCATCACTTCTGTGGGATTCTTGATAAAATGCAAAACTAATGATGGACAGCAGAAAACCTTAACCCAAAGGACATTCTATAATTAATTAGCTTGTACTCTTTAAAAAAATTTTTTTTTCATGTTTATTTTGAGAGAGAGAGAACGAGAACAGGGGAGGGGCAGAGAGAAGGGGAGAGAGAGAAACCCAAGCAGGTTTTGTGCTATCAGCACAGAGCCCTAAGCGGGGCTTGATGCAAGACCCGATCCCATGAACCACGAGATCAAGACCTGAGCTGAGATCAGGAGTCGGATGCTCAACTGACGGAACCACTCAGGAGCCAGAAAATTTTGACCATCTTTCCTGAAGACAGATCCTATAGATCCCACTACTGCTAAACTGGGTGACATTGATTTACCTACCATAAACATGTAATTTGGGAAAAGTGAGCTGTTTTATTTATTTTTATTTTTTCATGTTTATTTTTGGAGAAAAAAAAAAAGAGAGCACAAGTGTTCATGAGCGGGGGAGGGGCAGAGAAAGAGAGGGACAGAAGATTTGAAACGGGCTCCACGCTGACAGCAGAAAGCCCGACACAGGGCTCAAACTCACGAATCGTGAGATCATGACCTGAGCCAAAGTTGAACGCTTAACCAACTGAGCCACTGAGGTACCCCAAAAGTGGGCTATTTTTAAAAGCTTTGATTATTATTTAATCATGTGAATTTGGATTTGGGGATGACTTTTTTCTCTTTATTTGTACATTGGGGAGAGAAATTGCTTTGAGAAATAAAACAAGTCCGTAAGAAAAAAATATAACAATAATGTCATTATTATTAACAATAATAGCTACTCTTCACTTGCTTAATATAAACTAGGCATTGGGGCGCCTGGGTGGCGTAGTCGGTTAAGCGTCCGACTTCAGCCAGGTCACGATCTCGCGGTCTGTGAGTTCGAGCCCCGCGTCAGGCTCTGGGCTGATGGCTCGGAGCCTGGAGCCTGTTTCCGATTCTGTGTCTCCCTCTCTCTCTGCCCCTCCCCCGTTCATGCTCTGTCTCTCTCTGTCCCAAAAATAAAAAAAAAAAAAAAAAAAACAAAACAAAAAAAAAAAAAAAAAATATAAACTAGGCATTATACCAAGTACTTTGCATAAGTTAGCTTACTTAGCTCTCAAAATTCTATTGGTTATTATGTCCTCAGATTTATATACGAAGATTATAAATGCAGAGTGGTTAAGTGATTAAATGATTTGCTCAAAATCACAAAACTATTAAGGTGACAAAGCTGGGATTGACCCCTCCAGCTCTTTTTGTCACATCTGAATCAGGGAAGGCTGTGGATTAGACACATTCCGTCCCCTGAGAATCAACATCATTCAATGTCTCTCTGTATCTCCTAATGTGTGCAAGTCACAAATATCAAAGTTCTGATGGTAGCCCAAAGAATGAACAAGCAAACGATAATCTTTTCCTTCTAGTAAACTTGTCTGGCTGCACTCACCCTTCCATTTTCCATCATCTCTCTGCTTAAGGAATTTATGGAGATATTTCAGACTATATTCCATCACCAAGAAAGATTCTAATGGCTCAGCTAGTGCTGGATAGTAAGAAATACAGTGAGAACAAAAGATAAAGTTTATAAACAATCCTGTGCTGCGCTGATGTTTCTGGATGGCAAAACCACAAAATGACATTTATGGGTCTCATGTTGAATTTCATCTTCATGTTGAATTTTACCTTTATGTAGAGGAAGGGGGAAGAGGTGACCTAGGAGTCAAGAACAAAACCCCAAGAAAGATGGCAATTTCAGCAATTTGGGTGGCCCTTCTGCCTCCTAATTCATGCCAAAGCATCTGTCCGTAGCCCCACACTGACCACCCTCAAGGAGGCTGCCAAACTAAGGAAAGCTAAGGCTGCTGAATGGTCAAATAGAATAATGAAGCTTTAGAATGTTTTCTTGCCTTTTTTTTTTTTTTTTTTTTTTTCCTGAGTGAGCCAACGGAGACTTATTTTGCCATCATGGCAATTTTACAGCTGTAATTAGTGGATATCTTCACAGTAGTATTTTGTACCCCTAGAGTTCTCTTTACTCTTTTTGGGCACCTTTGCAGTGGGGTGTGTCAAGGGAGAAGAGCGGCTCAGATGTCAGTCCCAGGAATGATTTATGCTTAAAAGTTTAATTTCCAATGCTATGTTTCTCCAATATAAATCATCCTGTTCCAGTGAGAGAACTAGTTATATACCCTTTTCAAATATGTTTTCCCAACTAATGATCCTACGTGGCTTAAAATTATACTGACAGAAAAACAACTGCAGTGGCTTTTAAACTAATGATACAATCCATGGATAATTTCCTCTAAATAGCTCAGAGATGTGAATGAATGAATCATATATCATTGCAGGAAGCAATTTCCTTCAATGGATTCTACCTGATGGAATCACAATGCATTTCAGTTTGGGTAAAAGCTTTCCATTGAAATAAGACTCTGAAACTGGCTCCAGAGAAAAACCTAAACCCTGAGGGGAGACAGCTGTGAATATATTTAGAACTTTCCCCTTTCTGGGAGCTCTTGTGTTACAAATGTCTCAATTCTTTGCACAGCAACTTATATCATGAAGGAATCTAATGACGTAGGTGGCTTTCAACAATTCTTCCCAAGTTTCATTCCCCTTAATGTGGGTTGGCATTTTTGATGGGTCACCATCCTGCAATGTCATAACCACATTGCTTCAGAGGTTTCTTTCTTTCTGATCTATACTATATCTCAGATGCAGGTGTTCATCAGGAAACTAAGGCATCTTCACAAACGAAATGGCAGCTCCTGGGATGTTGTAATGGGGTATAAAGAGATGCATCCCAGGGCCAGACAGATTTAAAAATAATATCTTTTGCGTTTTGCTTTTAGCTCTATCATGTCAATATTCTGGTGTGTGTGTGTGTGTGTGTGTGTGTGTGTGTGCGCGCGCGCGCACGCGCACGCGCACGCAAGTGTCTGTGAGTCTGTGATAGAGATAATTTCTCCCAATCTGGGGGTAGATCTTAAATAGGACATCCTATTTATCTTTGTTTGCCAAAGTGTTACCTTTGCTTGTCTTGTTTCTAGGTCCTTTCTGGGAGAGGAATAATCAAACAACTCGAAACTCAAGGAATACAAAAGAATTACACAAAATCAAGCCCACCTTGGCTCAGATTCTAGTATGTAAGTCTTCTAATGCTCCTTTACATTGTAACTGCAAAATTATATCTGACCTCATGCTGCTGCCATCATGATGGTTACGTTATCTCTTTAAAGAGACCACAGCCACCTTATGGACAGAGAGAGTGCTTTAGAGTCACCACTGCCCCTTACACGGGGTTGGCTATGCTTCTAGTTGATGTCTGATGCGTTGCAGAATAGCTTTGCTCAATATAGACTTAGAACAGGTGGAAGGAGTTTTATGTGACACAGTTTCTTTTAACCATCTTACTCACAGGTTCTGGGGGTCATTTGGAGCATATAATACACTTGCCTATGGCATGGAACTAGAGCTTAGGGTGAGAAATCATAAAATCTGAGCTCTGGTCCTTTCTCTGACACCTAATTGGTTAAATGATGTTTAATGACTTCATCCACTGAATGAGGATAACACCTGTTCCGATGCCCTACTGGGCTGCTGTGAGGATGCGAGATATGAGGAATGCAGACACTGTTTAGTGTCACACAAAGGCCTAAGCATCATTACGGACACTGTGTCGTGGCACTCTCTGGGACTTGGGAATAGCCATAGTGATAATTACACGATGCAGGAAAGAAGAGACACAGTAAAGGTAGGAGTCAGTAAAAAAGATTTATGGGCACTTGCTGTCCTATATATTTATGAGGAGATTAAAAAAAGGTTTGAGATAACCAGCATCCTTCCACAAACACTTGTTTAACAATTACTATATTCCAGCACTTCCACACATTCTATTAGTCATGATAATAATGATAAAAGCCACCATTTATTAAAAGCTTATGATGCTCCAGGCCCCACAGCAAGAAATGTAATAGCTGTAGTCATCACTGAGTGGATTTGAGATTATTATTCCTATTTTACAAATGCTGACATTGGGACTTAAAGAAGTTCAGGATCTGTCCTGAGGCCATCCAGCTAATGAGGGACAGAAAGAGTGAAAGTCGTGAAGGCATGGAGTCTGGGCTCAGCACCAGCCTCTGTTACATCCTGCTGCCTTCCTCATCTGGCGGCTTTATGTTCTATGCCACCAGGCTCATCCCCATGTTAAACTGGTTCTATACATCATGTGGCATTATGGACGCCAGTTCAGAGGCCTTGCTGGGGGTGCTACTGTTGTGTCAGATCAGAACAGGGTCAGACTCTGCAGCTAGTTCTCTGGAAGGTTCATGGCCTTTTCTCGGCTAACTCCCGGTAATACTGTTAAGTGCAAGATCAACATCACATTTCACCCATCCCGGGAGACTGTAAATAACAGATGGTGAGGTAACCGGGTCCAGAGCGCCAAGATTAACGAAGATGATACAGGCAGATCTTAGCAGTCCAGATAGGAGTCTGGGGATCAATGTATTTGGAAAACAAGCACTGCCCAGTCACCAGGGGGCACCCAAGTGAAACCCGGGGCCATGTTGAGAGGCTGCTGAACCAGCCCAAAGATGACTGTCTGCTGGGTAGAATGATTTGTTTTTAGAGCCAGTGAGAGGCAAGTGGATGACCCCTTTCCATGACTGGGACAAAGCTGGGCCCCCAACAGACCCTTACATGGAGAAGAACTCGGGCCAGATATGCATTTGGCAGCCATTTCTAGACTGCATGGGTATTTCTTAGACTCCAGAGAGTTGCACACTCCAGGGTAATTCAGATTTTGGCACCAGTGCTCAGGCCTAAAGGAATCAATGGAAAGATAAATGAATGATCTCCTTCTAATGTGAGTGATGGGATGCCGTGTCACCGTGAAGCTGGCACAAAGCCTGCCCACAGACACATGGCCCAGGCCTGAGGAAGAGCAATCTTAGATCTCCCTTTCTCCTACAGTTAAAAACACACAAACCAATCCAAATTGCACTGTGCTTCATTCCACTGTATATTTCAAGGGAAGTGAAAGCCTTTGCTCTTTTATTCTGAGCTTGATATGCTTCATGGTTCTTGCATCCATTTCTCTGATTTCTTTTTTTCTTTTTTAATTTTTATTTAATTTATTTTTTTAATTTACATCCAAGTGAGTTAGCATATAGTGCAACAAGGATTTCAGGAGTAGATTCCTTAGTGCCTCTTACCCATTTAGCCCATCCCTCCTCCCACAACCCCTCCAGCAACCCTCTGTTTGTTCTCCAAATTTAAGTCTCTTCTGTTTTTGTCCCCCTCCCTGTTTTTATATTATTTTTGCTTCCCTCCCCTTATGTTCATCTATTTTGTATCTTAAAGTCCTCACATGAGTGAAGGCATATGATATTTGTATTTCTCTGACTAATTTCGCTTAGCATAATATCCTCTAGTTCGATCCATGTAGTTGCAAATGGCAAGATTTCATTCTTTTTGATTGCTGAGTAACACTCCATTGTGTGTGTGTGTGTATGTGTGTGTGTGCACACACACACATACACACACACACACAATACATCTTCTTTATCCATTCATCCATCGATGGATATTTGGGCTCTTTCCCTATTTGGCTATTGTCAATAGTGCTGCTATAAACATTGGGGTGCATGTGCCCCTTCAAAACAGCGAAGCCTGCATCCTTTGGATAAATACCTAGTAGCGCAATTGCTGGGTCGTAGGGTAGTTCTATTTTTGATCTTTTAAGGATCTTCCATACTGTTTTCCAGAGTGGCTGCACCAGTTTGCATTCCCACCAGCCGTGCAAAAGAGATCCTCTTTCTCTGCATCCTTGCCAACATCTGTTGTTGCCTGAGTTGTTAATGTTAGCCATCCTGACAGATGTAAGGTGGTATCTCATTGTGGTTTTGATTTATATTTACCTGCTGATGAGTGATGTTGAGCATTTTTTTTCCATGTGTCTGTTAACCATCTGGATGTCTTCTTTGGAGAAGTGTCTATTCATGTCTTTTGCCCATTTCTTCACTGGATGATTTGTTTTTTGGGTGTTGAGTTTGAGAAGTTCTTTATAGATTTTGGATATTAACCCTTTATCTGATATGTCATTTGCAAATGTCTTCTCCCATTCTGTCGGTTGCCTTTTAGTTTTGCTGATTGTTTCCTTCACTGTGCAGAAGATATTTATTTTGATGAGGTCCCAGTAGTTCATTTTTGCTTTTGTTTCCCTTGCCTCCGGAGATGTGTTGAGTAAGAAGTTGCTGTGGCCAAGGTCCAAGAGGTTTTTGCCTGCTTTTTTCTCTAGGATTTTGATGGCTTCCTGTCTTACATTTAGGTCTTTCATCCATTTTGAGTTTATTTCTGTGGATGGTGTAAGAAAGTGATCCAGGTTCATTCTTCTGCATGTCACTGTCTAGTTTTCCCAGCACCATTTGTTAAAGAGGCTGTCTTTATTCCATTGGATATTCTTTCCTGCTTTGTCCAAGATTAGTTGGCCATACATTTGTGGGTCCACTTCTGTGTTCTCCATTCTGTTCCATTGATCTGAGTGTCTGTTCTTGTGCCAGTACCATACTGTCTTGATGATTATAGCTTTGTGATACAGCTTGAAGTCCACCACTGCCCTGATTTATTTGCAGCACAGATGCCATGACAGAGGGTAGTCATGATCTTTATAAAGTATTTTCCTTTTATTTGTTATTTTTTAGAGAGAGAGAGAAGTGAGAGCAGGGGAGAGGGGCGGAGGGAGAGAGAGTGAATCTTAAGCAAGAGCCATGCTCAGTGCAGAGCTTGATGTGGGGTTCAATCCCATGCCTGGGATCACACCTGAGCTGAAATCAAGAGTCAGGTACTCAACCCACTGAGCCACCCAGGCGCTCCTATAAAGTATTTCTACACAAGGGGACCTTGTGGCTAATTAATGCTGCATACAGCAGGCAGCTACTTCCCACTTCTCATCCTACTCAGAGGGCAAAGTCATAATCCTCATTTTTCCTGGCCGTTGGTTGCCTGTGAATGAAAAACCAGCTTATTTCAGAAGCGTCCCTAAACTCCAACCCAAATGAGAGTTTAAGTGAGAACCACAGCCTTTATGAGTTATTGACAATGATTTATCACTGTTATGTTCACTGATGGAAGATCGCAAGCTCTGTGCTGGGCGGATAAAGAGAGCCAGGTGCTCGCCCCAGCCCTTCTACAAACTGTTAGTTTGTCCTGTTTAACCCGTCTGGATCTCAGTGTACTCATCTGCACCATGTGAGGGTTAGTTTCATCCTCCTGTAATAGGCTGTGAGGCTATAAAGTATAAATGAACATTCATGTGCATATCATTAAAGCATTTAGAGTCATGGATGTGGATAACATTAGTGAGGTTTAGCTACCATCTTTTTTTTGTTGTTGTTCCAGATGCCTAATAGGTATTTAATGTAAAAGTAATATTATTTCTACCAGAACCTACTTCTGGGCTTTCGGTATACCATTGAAAGATAATGGTCATCTTTGGAATTATGACTCAAATATAATATGTTTGTATATCATCCCCTTGTTAGTTTACTACTTATTGTTATTATTGGTATCATACAGGCTGTAAAAACTGTTCTAAGTTACTCCCTCCCTTGGGTATGATGGAATACTGCCCCATCCTCCGCCTTGTTCAGTTTCTGCTGTCATGCCATGACCAGGAACATCCCCCACCCAGTCCCTCACAACTGGTTGTCATAAGGACAACCAAGCCCTCCCATAATGCATCCTTTGGCTCTTTAGTGAGAGAGAGCACAGGCTCTAGTCTGAACCAATATGTTCTTATATAAAGTGCTCTGGGCAAAAAAATAGCTCTAAAGTGCTCTTCAAACACAAGGCATTAGAATGACTGATGAATATAGCCCCTATCATTGTTATGCCTCCACGGGAAAAATTGTGACACTTATATTGAAAAAGAAGCACAAGACAGCATGAAATCACCCTTTGTGTGGAATTTCAGTCATTGTAAAAAGTGTTTGAAACAACCCAGACCTGAGTGGGAGCCCTTGCCAGGATAATGGATTACACTGTATCCTGGAAAGAAGAGCCAGGAATCCAATGTGGGATTTATGTCCTGTGTTCCTGTGAGCTGGGTTTGCTTCGCTCCCATGATCTCTCTCATCTTAAGCCACATGCCCGGGAGACAGGTTCTGTGCGTGCTTTTGTCCCAAACTATGTCTTCCTCTCAGACACAGATTCCTTCACTGTTAAATGCTTACATTGTTGTCGAAGTTTCTCTGTGTGTCTCTTCACCCCGACTAGACTGTATACCTTTGAAGACACTGACTAACCATTCTACTTTTCTCATTTCCCTCTTTGGCTCAAGAAGGATGCTTGTAGGGTGCCAGAGTAGACACTCATGAATACATACCGAATGAATTAATAAATGAATGGACATATAGATGGGTGAATGTGCCAGTGAATCCAACTCTTATTTTATTGGTTAAATTAAAAAAAGAATTTCGTGAAATATTGAATATACAAAAAGGTATATACACTAATATGATGAATAACTGTGGACCCACCACTCTGATTCACACTATGAATGCCTCATGCCTCTCCCTGTTCATGTTCCCCTTTCTCCTTCTCAGGAGGTTACTAAACTTGGTGTTCATCATTTCCATCTTTACTCTTTATATCTTTACTACATTTGTATGGATCCCTAACAAAAACTACATTATTTTTTGTCTGTTTTAAAAATTTACAAAGTATTGTTGTATCTATATATTTCATAAACTTGCATTTAGAATAAAAATATGTTTGCTGATGTATATGTATGCATATGTATGCATGTTGATACACATCACTTTTTTTAAATGTTTGTTTATGTATTTTGAGAGAGAGAGAGAGAGAGAGAGAGAGAGAGAATGGTCAGAGATAGGAGAGAGAGAATCCCAAGCAGGCTCTGCACTGATGTGGGGCTTGATCTCACAAACCATGAGATCATGACCTGAGCTGAAATCAAGAGTTGGATGCTTAACCGACTAAGCCACCCAGGTGCCCCAATTCACATCATTCTTATTCAGCATCTTTGATGAACAGTATTGTATTGTGTGAATATGTCATCAAAATGTATCCGTGTTCGTGTTGGTGGAATCACTGTCTTACCCATGTCTCCTTGGGCGTCTGTGGATAGGATTCTGCAGTCCCCAAGGAACAGAATTGCTGGGTCACAATAGATGTGTATTCTTAAATTTACCGGGATTGCTGGATAAGGATCCAAAGTGATTGTACCAATTTATCCTTCCATGGGTCTGCATTTATAAAAATTAATGCTTGCCTCCTTGGGTGTTGACTTCTACAAGAGGGTCTTTCTGTGTCAGACTTGCCTGAGGGCCTCTGAGATATGCTGATTCCTGTCCGAGGGCTAGGGCTCTGCCCACAGAGGTCTGAGTGGTGTGCTAGAGTGCTGCCTCGGTGTCTACAGCATTGAAATTTTCTCTTCCTAACCTTCAACTGTCTACAGCCAACTTATTGCAAACAGAGATTCCACCAAAATAGAAGGTTGTCTTTAATGGTGAAGGAAGCATTCCCTTTATCTAAATGTCATCTGTGTTAACAGGACGGCATATGGTCCCCTTTCCTATGTGCCTGGTCTCCCTGTGTCTGACGTCTTTGATATCCCATTATATTGTGTTGTGGGATCCTGGCACCGTAGGGTGACAATGTTGCTGCTAGAATTCTGTGGTTTTGGTAACAATAGATCTCAGCGTAATACCTTCTAACGACTATTTATTAGATACCATAATGCTTCAGCATAGAGGGTATTAAATCAGACTGTGTAGTATTCGGATCATATTTCAAAATGGAAACACGTGTTAGGTGAGCATGTAAATAAGGATTTGCTGCCTGAAGTATCCCATCATGATTTGGAGTGGAGGTGGTTTTCCCCCTTCTTATACTTACTTTTCCCTTTGAATGGGATAGAGATTCATCGGGGGCCTAAACACTTTAAGAAACATTTTTCTCTGTTTACACTTGGCCCTTTTTTTTTCAATTAGGATTTGAAGTGGCTAGTATATTTTCCATTTCACTTGTTTCTAATGTAAACTGTCTTCTTAAAAAATAAAATACATCTAGAAAGTGCACCAATAATAAGCTTACAAACTGATGCCATTTTGCAAAGTAAATGCTTTCCTGCCCCAGCAGTTAGATCAAGAAGCAGAACAGGATCAGGACCTCAACCCCATTCCTGCTCTCTTTCAGTCATAGGGTAGACACTATTTGTTTATTTCTCACTCCCAGGGTAAACACTATTTTGTTTATTTTTTTCCTCCATAGATGCATTACCACCACTAAACCAAAACCACCAAACCAAACCACCACTTTGAAACATGATGTGTTCAGGGGCGCCTGGGTGGCTCCGTCGGTTAAGCATTCGACTTCGGCTTGGGTCATGATCTGGCGGTTCGTGAGTTTGAGCCCCGCATCGGGCTCTGTGCTGACAGCTCGGAGCCTGGAGACTGCTTCAGATTCTGTGTCTCTCTCTCTCTTTGCCCTTCCTCCGCTCGCACTCTGTCTCTGTGTCAAAAATATATAAGCGTTAAAAGAATTTTTAAAAAAAAATTTTTTTAACGTTTATATATTTTTGAGACAGAGAGAGACAGAGCATGAACGGGGGAGGGTCAGAGAGAGGGAGACACAGAATCTGAAACAGGCTCCAGGCTCCGAGCAGTCAGCACAGAGCCCGGCGCGGGGCTCGAACTCACGGACCGCGAGACCACCCCCCAAGCCGAAGTCGGCCGCTTAACCGACTGAGCCACCCAGGCGCCCCAAGAATTTTTTTTTTTAAACGTGTTCAGTAAGAGCCAAAAAGATGAAATGACTCACTCAAGGTCACATCAACAGTTCATGAAGAACAAGGCCTGGAATTCTAGCCTCTTGGCCCCAGCCAGTGTCCACTCTGGAATGATTTACTGTAACTGTTTTTTTTCCCACTGAAATGTGGCAAGAAATGCAGTGACCCACTGAATAATGGACTTTCTTTGTGCGCTATGGAGTTTACCCACATTGGGTTCCCCTGTCCACTAGCATCTGTATATTTCTAGAACCTAATGCCTGTCACACATGGGGAGCCAAACTTATATTTCGACACATGTGTAAGTTTCAGGATCTTATGAATAGAGAGTAAGATTTGAAAAACAATGCATGAAATATTTACCACCCAGCACTCTTCTGATGGAAATAACCAACTAGAGAACATATTAGCACTCCATGCCCTGTCTCTGAGGGAGAAAGGAAGGACTATAGTCAGGTTCACACCAGTTATGCAACCCAACACTTAACAACTGTCCGGGTGTGCACTGCAATCTGATCACATTCAACACATACTAATTTTATTTATCCAGATTGAAAACACTTTTTTTGACAATAGTCCCTGGACATTAACTAGGCTTTCAGAGTAGTGTGGTGTAGTAGAAAGAGCTTGAAATTGTGAGTCAGATAGATCAGTCTTCTTCCCAGTTTTCCTGTGGATGAACAGTGTGGCCAAGTCACCTCGACTTGCTAAGCCTTGTTCTGCATCTGTAAAATGGGGAGAATCAAGTAGCGTTTGTGGTGATGTATGTGAATCATTTGGCACAGTGTGTGGCACCAAAGAGCTCTCAATGGATGGTAACTGACTCCTTGCTAACCTTAGCTAGGGGTCAGCAATCTCCTTTTTAGCATCTGTCGCATTGATGACAATATTATTTGGTATTTTTTTTAAGTTTATTTATTTTGAGAGAGAGAGACACACACAGAGAGAATGAGCATGTGTGCACAAGCTGGGGAGGGGCAGAGAGAGAAGAAAAGAGAGAATCCCAAGCAGGCTCCACGCTGTCAGCAGGGAGCCCAATGGGGAGCTTGATCTCACAAATGGTAAGATTGTGACCTGAGCCGAGACCAAGAGTCTGATGGTTAACCGACTGAGCCACCCAGGCGTCCCTGTTTGGTATTTGATAGATAATAATAGTTCTTTAAACGTATATGGCAAGAACCCTTTCTCATATTCAAAAGAAGACTCAGCTGAACTTTCACATAAGAAAGATATGCCTGGCTGTCTCTGGAAACATCCCCCTCTCCTCATCTCAGGGTTAGAAGGTGTCCTGTGGAAGGATTGGACTTCCTTAGCTCACAGGATTGAGAAGTTTAATTGAATTTTATCCTGATCTCAAGGGTCAGGGAGCCCCCAGCCCCCATCTGTATAACTCAGGTAAGAGGATAATTACAATACAAAGTGGGAACCTTGATAAAGGGAGGGCAGGGCATTAGGGTAGCACAGAGGAGAAATAATATGGATCTGAGTCCTGAGGATAAGAGCTTCCTCTTTTATGATAATTCATGAATACACACACATATGCATGCACACACACATAATGCACATATGTGAACACACACCAACACACACAGACACACACACACCAACACACACACACACACACACACACACACACACACACACGTCCACCCTACACAGAAAACCAGGGCCTTAGCCACAGAGGCTCGCTCATCACTCCTGCCTTATTTCTAGTGACAAATTCTGCTTGATTTCTGTCAGGAAGGGCTTCTCAGCCCAATTCGTTTTCTTTCCAACGCCTAGGTAATTATTCGAGAGACAATTATTATACATGTTGAATACTTTATTTTCTAGACAAATCTCAGACTTCAAGCATTTTTTAAGTTGGTAATTTTAAGAAAGCAACTGGAATTAGGGAAATGTTCTCACTGGTTAGTAATTCTTTAACATAGGACATATAAAATAGATTTTAAAAGAGGGAAATTAAAAAAAAAAGGTTACTAACAGTTTTATTGGCTCAAATGAAAGTTTCAAGTTCTGTCGGAGAACAATAAAGAGACCCTAATAGGAATCGGTTTTCTGTGCTTGCACGTCCGTTTTAATAAACAGGGGCAGATAACGAATTTGTGGGAAAACCTTATCTGGTTGGATTCTCGCTAGAACCCCATATGCAGCTTTAAATTGAGCTTGGACTACATTTAGCAAAGAACAGGTGCCTCGTATCCATATCAAAGTTTGAGAAGCACTGCACCCAGCAGCTTTTGTCCCAGAGTGACATTGCTCTCGCCATTCCCCTTAGCCACACATGGCTTCCACCCACCCTGCCCCCCGCCTGTGAATATCTACATGCTACAAAACACGAAGGAAACAGAGAAGACTTTTCTGCCCCTACCCTCCACCAAGAAACCTTCTTTGATCAACCATGTCCCTTTTCTGAAGCACATATGAACCATTTGGGTGGCACCGAGCAGAGGGCATCATCATGCCCGTGGCCTGCCATATCCTGTCCCCCACAGGACAGGTGTCAAATGTGATGACTAATTTCATGAGCACGAAAGCCAGACTGCTGGGGTTCACATCCCAGCAGCTCCGCTCACTAGCCAGTGACCTTGAGCAGGTTACTTAACCTCTCTGTGTCTCAGTTTCCTCACATGTAAAATAGTGATGAATAACAGCACTTGTCTTTTGGACTGTTGTGAGAATCTATTAATGCGTGTAAGGCACTTACAACACTGCACTTTCAACGTGGCACTCAAGAAATGGCACCTTGGCATTACTGAGGGTAGAAGGGCTGTCATTCCCCTTAAAATCCCACCCAGCACCTGATATAGCACCTGACACACAAAAATTAACATATTAAGTGATTTTGACAACAAACACCACCTACAGAATTTTAGTTCTTATTTTATTTCCACGAACGACCAGTAGGACTCTCAGACCCACCCATGCTCCATCCCATTTGGGAATTGTCAGTGGGTGTTTGTCTTGGAGAAACTTCCAGTTATTTACATTGCAGGTATAACCTTCTGGAGAAGGAAAACAAAGACAACAGCAACGACAAAAAAAAAAAAAAACACCCAGGGTCTATTTAGTTCCTGCACTTGGACACCAACGTTTTAAATCTTTTATTTGTGGACACATCAGTCCAGCAGTACTTGAACAAAGCCACTCGATCCTCTGGTTCTTCAAATAACTACCATGTTATTGCCTTCCTGTCCTCTGACCAACCCTGAAGTCCTTTGAAATGCCCACAAATGGAATGAAGTGTGCATTTTAAGTTATCTTTTTTTATCCATGGGGTTTACAACTGCAGCCAGTACCTTAATCCTGACTTGGGGAATTATATCTGAAGGAGAGAATGCAATTTCATTCCCTTCCCCTCTGGGAGAGGCTATTTTTCCATTCACTGAACTGAGGACCGCAAAGATCAGGAATCATTCACTCAAGAGCCTTTAGGAGTAGAAGGGACTGTAATCGTTTTCCTACAGATCACATGAAGCTTAGAGACACTTCTACTTCCTGTCCTGAAATCCAGATGAAGTGGTTGTAGAAAGAGAGGTAAAAAGTGTTGATACTTTGCTTGAAAATTGTGAATATCCATATGGATAAAGTTCTATTACACTTACTCTTTATTATTACTACTGGCCAATAGTGTTTATTTTATGTCATTTGCTTAGAATGGTGTATGGCACAAAATAAGAACTTCACAAGGATTGGCTAGTTTCTCTCTAAATGACACAATTACCTGGTACTGCATTCTTTTTGAATATTCTGTGTTCATAATAACATCTATTTTACTTTTCGTTTTCTCTCAAAACTATTTATGAAGAGGAAAAAAAGATATTTTCTCCATGTATTTAATATTTTTTTAACGTTTATTTATTTTTGAGACAGAGAGAGACAGAGCATGAATGGGGGAGGGGCAGAGACAGAGGGAGACACAGAATCGGAAGCAGGCTCCAGGCTCCCAGCTGTCAGCCCAGAGCCTGATGCGGGGCTCGAACTCACAGACCGTGAGATCGTGACCTGAGCTGAAGTCAGACACTTAACCGACTAAGCCACCCAGGGGCCCCTCTCCATGTATTTAAAGAAGAAACTTAGACCCAGGTAGATAGTTGCAGAACCTGGTTTTCTGTCTTCAGGGCCGGAGCTTTCCACAAAGAAATTCACTTCCAAGGCCTGGAAGGGTAGAGAGCTGAGTGGGTTCAAGTATTAATTTTCTTTCCTGAGAATGGTGTTTTCTTTAACCGATACTCATGTCCCTAGCACACTAGGAAATAAATCATTGGAGGCACAAACCTTCTTCTCAAAAGTGCTAATGCTAATCCTACGCTCATAACAATACTAATAACGAATGTAATCAATACCTTACCACGACAAATCTAAAGATGGGAAGTCAGTTTGCTCTCGAGTCCATGTCCCGGGTGATTGGTGTGCCTGCACACTCACAACACACGAGGCTGTCCTTGGGCAGGCACGCTGGTGAGGTGCTGGCAGATACCCGCTGTGGGGGAGCTACTAATCTTCTGACATTTACTTGTGTTTTGTTTGCAAGCTTTTATATTAATTGTTTCTAAAATACTTTAGAAATCTTCAAAGGTATCATCTAGTGCTTTAACTCCCCTTTAATTGTGGACATGGTGGAAGCATTTTGGATGCCACACATTTAAGGGACGAAAATCTTGGCGGGCTTGGGTGAAGTTTCTTTCACGACTTGCTGTGGCAATTACTACTGCTTCCGTTTTCAACACCTATGAGTTCAGTGGTTTGTGTGCATGTAGCACTGTCTACTTCAAAAGTGCCTTTCTGTGACCACTGACCTGTGTTCAGTTTGCACAGCAGCATTCTGCATCAGGCATCTCTCCTCCTCCGGCAGCTGTGACCGCTGAGGCCATCGGCATTAAGTGATTTGCCTGCAGAGGGGATAAGGGAGAGAGCGAGGACTCCTGGTATGCTCATCTCCCCATCCCCCTCGCCTCCCCCCGCCCCCAGACCACGAGCACCACATGACCAGGACAGTGGGACAATGTGGCATCATGCTGGTGTCAGGAGGGGCATGCCATTGCAAGTAGGAGATGCGCATCCTCACCTCAGACTGACTTCTTTCTTCTGTGGTATCTTCATTGGGTCACTCCACTCCCTGGACTTTAGGTTAGTTCCCTGAAGAGTGCAGGGGTTAGACACACCCCCTCTCCTCCTTTCTTATCACTCTGAGGCTCAGAAAAAACACCCTGAAAGTGTCAGGGGTGTGCATCCTTCTTTCTCTAGCCAGTGCACAGCAGGGATTTGGAAAAGTGGAGGAAGAATGAAAAAAAGTCAGTCCCCAGTGAAACTACCCCTAACGACACAGTCTCACATACCTCTGAATCCTCCTGAGGCATTTCTTAGGAATCCAGATGTGTCTGTGTTGATGAGAAGCGTGCCTACCAAACAGTAGGTCATATTTGGTGGGTGTCCACAAGAGACAGAATTATAGGACTTGGGGGCATCTGGTCTAAAGTCTAGATGCGGAACATGAGGCTCAGAGGCCAAGATAGTTTCCTGAGTTCACACGGTGAAGCCGGCATGGAATTGGTGACCCTATCCACCACTCTTCCAGGACAACATGTGACCAGTGAAGTTACGTCTTGGTCCACTACTGGGTCTTCTCTTCAGGAGATTAGAATTAGATCTCTTTTGCTTGTCCCTATATCCTATCCCCAGCACAGCATCTATACAGCTGGGTGCTCTGGAAATAGAAGTTGAATAGTTGAATAAATGAGTGAATTGTTGAAAAGGTAGTTGACCAGAAGGATGCACAATTTAGATAATTCTTCTCATTCCATGTCCACAGACAGTCTATTCTTCTTCCCTGTCCCAGCCTCATCATATAGACTGTGATAGTGAAATGATCCAGGAAAAAGAGTGTAGCTAGGCCTATACAAGTCTATTTCTGTTATTAAAAAACAAACTCATGGGGCACCTGGGTGGCTCAGTGGGTTAAGGGTCTGACTCTTGATTTTGGGTCAGATCATGATCCTTGGTTTGTAGATCATGAGTTCAAGAGTTTGAGCCCTATGTCAGGCTCTGCACTGATAGTGTGGAGTCTGCTTGGAAATTTCTCTCTCCCTCTCTCTCTCTCTCTGCCCCTCCTTCTCTCTCTCAAAATAAATAAGTAAATTTAGAAAAAAAAAACCCTCACAAGGTCAGGGGAAAAGCCCTTATTCTCTCTCTTTTTTTTTAAATATATGAAATTTATTGCCAAATTGGTTTCCATACAACACCCAGTGCTCATCCCAAAAGATGCCCTCTTCAATACCCATAACCTCCCCTCCCCTCCCTCCCACCCCCCCCATCAACCCTCAGTTTGTTCTCAGTTTTTAAGAGTCTCTTACGCTTTGGCTCTCTCCCACTGTAACCTCTTTTTTTTTTTTTTTCCTTCCCCTCCCCCATGGGTTTCTGTTAAGTTTCTCAGGATCCACATAAGAGTGAAAACATATGGTATCTGAGAAAAGTCCTTATTCTCATACAGACAACCAACTTCCAGGGCAGTGGACTGGGCCAAGACAGACCTTGGAGAGGCCTGTCCCTATGGGCAGAAATCAAGCCCAACTTTAATATATGATTTGGTTAGGAGTCATCTGAGCTGGCATCTGCAAAGTTGTGAAATTGAAAATCTGATCTTTGGTTATTGTCCCTGCAACCAATAGCCTAATAATGCCAATTAGTCTATATATATTTCCATCATGGTCCCTGGAAGTGCCAGGTCCCAATTTATGACTCACCAATTTATGACTCAACAAAGCCTCCATCAAAGCATGGTCCTGATGCTGTATTCACAGCTGTTGGAGCAGCTGTTGGAGAATAGGAAAGACCTGATATGCGTTCTCCCACTGAGTCATTTATGGCTGTCACCTCTCTGAGGGGTATTTGCCTTTAACATTTCGGGGGTTCAGGCTCTCTTCTGACACAAAGATTTCAGAGATATTTTGCTAATGGGGACGGGAGAGGATTCACATTGCATAAGCATTTCTTACCTTTCATGGAAAACTGCCTTGTATACACATGTACACACATGTGCACACAACACACACACTTATACAAAAACATGCATCTACAAACACAGAGGAATGTTTCAGAGGAAGCAGACACCCCAACCATATAGCCTAACCAATCCTGCCTCATCTCATACTGGTCATTTCTGCCTCGTTTGTGTCACAAAGATTAGGCCTCTCAGCCCAATGCCTATAAATAAAATAATTTCTTTCCTTGAAAGATCTCAGACTTGAAACATGTTTAAGCAGGGGCGCCCGGGTGGCTCAGTCGGTTAAGAGGCTGACTTCCACTTGGGTCATGATCTCGCGGTCCGTGAGTTCAAGCCCCACGTCGGGCTCTGTGCTGACAGCTCAGAGCCTGGAGCCTGTTTCGGATTCTATGTCTCCCTCTTTCTGACCCTCCCCCATTCATGCTCTGTCTCTCTCTGTCTCAAAAATAAATAAATGTTAAAAAAAAATAAATAAATAAACACGTTTAAGCTGACAATATATACTAAAATAATTGATTAGGAATATATTTGCCACTGCTAAATAATTGCTTTATTTAGACCATGTAAAATGACTTTTTAAAGAGGGGAAATAAAAAGATGTTGTTAAGAATTTTACTGGATCAAAAGCATTAGAGACTGTTAAAAACTGAGAACAAACTGAGGGTTGATGGGGGGTGGGAGGGAGGGCAGGGTGGGTGATGGGTATTGAGGAGGGCACCTTTTGGGATGAGCACTGGGTGTTGTATGGAAACCAATTTGACAGTAAATTTCATATATTAAAAAATAAAAAAAAAAAAGAATTTTACTGGATCAAATGGAAGTTTTGAGTTTTATTGCAAAAGAATAAAAGGCCCTGATTGGAATGGGTTTTATGGGCCTCGAAGTCCATTTTAAATAGGGGCAGGAAATGGATTTGAGGGAGGAGAAATCTGGTTGGATTCTCCCTAACCGCCCTTGTGCAGCACTAAGTTGGGGTTGGGCTAATATAAAGTCAGTGCCTGCCCCCCTCCTCCTCCCCTTTCTTCCCACATCACCCAGCTTCAGTTTGTCATTGATGGTTTGCAGATCCTCATCACCATGTCAGCTCTAGTCAAAGTCACCCATGTTCCCTGCTTAGACTAATCTGACAAGTTCCTAGCCAGTTCCCACATATACGCTTATACCCCAACTCATTTTCAACACTGTGGTTGTATCAGAGGAAGAGCTCTTCTTTTTTTATTGAAGTTTTGGTGGCTTACAATGTTACATTAGTTTCAGATGTACAGCATAGTGATTCAGTAAGTGCACACATTATGCTAGGCTCACCCCAAGTGTAGCTCCCATCTGTCCCCAAACATCACTATTAACAATACTGCTGACTATATTCCCTGGGCTGTAGCTTTCATCCCTGTGACTTATTTATTCCATAATTGGAAGCCTGTATCTCCCACTCCCCTTTACCCCTTTATGCCCAACCCCCCCAATTCCCTCCCCTCTTGCAACCGCAAGTTTGTTCTCTGTATTTATGGGTCTGTTTCTGCTTTTTGTTTGCTTGCTTATTTATTCATTTGTTTCTTTAGATTCTACATATAAGTGATATTTGTCTTTCAGAAGAGGGGCCCTTCTAATGCCCTTCAGTGACTGCCTGTGGTTCTTAGGATACAATTCCTTGTTATTGCTGTGGCAGTGAGTTGGACATGGCCAAGGATTGGCTAGTGGCCATGTCCACAGTACATGCCAGGGCAAAACCACTTTGAACTACCAATCTCCCTCTCGAAATGCCAATGGAAAAGCTCAATACACTTAGATCAACGGGGCTAAATATCCAAGGTCAGTGTGTGTCAAGTCAGTATTCCCAGGTTCATGTTAATCCCAATACACACTGGGGACAGGTCAGTGATGAAAGTGAAGGCAGTTGCCCTCCATGGATGACGTGCTATTCTGAGAACATTTGTTTTGTATTTTGCACATAAATGATCTAATTGTTTCTGGAATATTCCTGGATCTGTTAAAGTTATCACTTGGTTCTGCAAAAAAACACATTACTATGAATAATATAGTGAGACAGTGGTTTCAAATCAAGCAATACTGTCACATAGATGCCGTCTATTAAACAAAGAAAATTTTAGTTGTCTCTTATTGCAGTCATCTTTCATGACTTATTATTGCTACTATTACTATTGTTGTCTGATAGTGATTTTTGAAATGTGAGTATAGCACTTTGTAGTTTAAAAGAAGCTTTGTGTACATTATTAACTGTAGGTTCGATTCATACAACCATACTATATATAGGTTAGTTTGGGAGTCAACAATTGTTTTCTGTAAAGGTACAAATAATAAATATTTTGACTTTGTGGGTCAAATGGTCTCTATGTTCATTGTTACTGAACTTTGCCTTTGTAGTATGAAATCAGCCATAGAAAATGGGTAAATGAATGGGTAAGCCAATAAAACTCTATTTACAAAAACAGGTATACCCCAGATTTGGCTTGTAGTCATAGTTTACCAAACTCTGAGTTAGATCACGTAGGATTTATCATCCTTGCTTTTGTAGCTGTGGAGTCTGAGTCTAAAGGGTTAAATGATTTCCTCAAGGCCATACAGCGAATTAGTGAAAGAACAAGGACTTGGCTCTGTGCCAGCTGACTCCCAGTCTGGTCTTCCCTCTACTGAGCTGTGATGGCCAACTTACACATAGGGTGTGAGGATGGGGTATTGCGCTGTGTAGCAGAAAGGGTACATCACTACAAGTCTGCAGATCTGGGCCCTGGCCCTAGACTGGCTTCTGTTTCAACCTGTGCCCTTAATCAAGTCATTTTAACTCCCTTAGCTTCAGTTGATTGACCTAAAGAATGAGGAGATTGGTTGAGGAATCTTTCCTCTGGCTTTAAAAACACTGTGTTCTTAAGGTCAGCGATGGGGAAGGAATATTTTATTGTGAAATATTCAAATTAGTTATTATAAAATTTGCAGTATGTATTTACACAGAAGTCATTATTAGCCAGCCAACAAGTATTTACTCAAGTCTATTATGCTGTGAAAAGATGAGAGGAACATATAACAGTCTTTAAATAATTTATAGCTGTGAAGAAAAGCAATTTCTAGTACTTACAGAAAATGAGTAAACAGCGTGTAAGAAACTTCTTGGTAGAGATGATAAGTTACTCTGGATTTCTGAGGACAGACAGTAGTGAGAACAGGAGTTGATGGAGACAACCACGTGCAAGTGGGGAAGATGCTCTGGATTTAGAGGATGTGAAGCGGAGGGTGGTGAAGAGAGGCACTCCAAGGCTGAATGGGGCAGGAGACCCCGTGTACAGAAGCTGCTCATGTGTGTGATCGTGGGTCAGTGGGTTTGATGAGGCTAGCTGGCGTGCATTGGGGAAACATGGGAAGTACGGACTTGAATCGCTTTGTTGTCGGTTGGAGGAGAGCACCATTTGAAAAAAAAAAAAATACAGCGCAAAAAAACTTCAACTTTGCCATTTGTTACAGACAGGGCTTTGCTCCAATGAGTGCACATCCAGGAGGTTTGCCTAGATTTCATCCTGTTTTGAGCCACAAAATGAGGCACCTCCCGGTAGAGCAGCTGACAATTCATGATGATTCCCCCGGGTCTCTTATCTCAAGTTCCCCAGAGGAAAAACTGGGCATTCCTGCCCGAGTTTGATGGTGTGATAAGGAGAAGGCTTCATTCATTCCATCCCTGGAGAGCCTGACTAAGTGAGGAAAGAGGTGGCTTCCTTCAGTCTCTTCTAGCTCATTTTCTGAAACAAAAAGGCAGTTTAGAAGGGGGCGCTTTGGTAATTAAAGCCAATTCTCTTCAGTCACTAAAGGTACTTGCTTGCAGTATGGGTTTGACTGGTTTAGGAACCTATGTATTTCACTATAAGATCCTCTACTCTGGGCGTCCTCAGATTTCCCTGCCAGGCTTCTGAGATGACTTGCTGGAGTGAGCTAGAAACATAATTGGTGCCTTATTCTGTGGGAGGTGTTATCACTAGTGACCAAAGGGAAACGTTTGGAACGCTTTGTGGGGAAAACCCAAGACAAATCTGCCACATCTAATTTGATCAACACATTATATAACTAAAAGAATGCAAAGTTACCCTGTGCTCTCCAAAGGTGAAGCTAACATTCATTGAACACTTTCTAAAGACCAGTTATTATCCTGGATTTATTTTTCATATGGGATATGAAAAATATGGATAATGATCCCATCCAATCCTGATAATATTCTTTTTAAAAAATATTTTATTTTAAAGTGATCTTTAACATCCAACATGGGGTCAAACTCATGACCTTGAGCTCAAGAGTAGCATGTTCTACTGACTGAGCCAGCTGGGCACTCCATTTTTAAAAAAAAAAGATTTTATTTTATTAAACAATTTTTAAACATTTATTTATTTTTGAGAGACAGAGAGAGACGGAGAGGGAGAGAAAGAGAGAGAGAGAGGGTGGGGGCTGAGAGAGAGAATCTGAAACAGGCTCCAGGCTCTGAGCCATCAGCACAGAACCTGATGTGGGGCTCAAACCCACAAACCTTGAGATCATGACCTGAGCCAAAGTTGGATGCTTAACTGACTGAGCCACCCAGGCACCCCAATATTTTGTTTTTAAGTAATCCCTACATCCAATGTGGGGCTTATCCTGATAATATTCTTATATTTCTCTCCTCATTGTGTAGATGAGGAAGGAAGTTTAACTTGCTCAAGTTTACATACAGGTGACCAGCTGCACAGCATGAGTGTGAAAGAGGGCAGTTTGATTCCTGGAATTTCATGATTCATCATTAAGGTAATTCAAACGTGTCCTGGAAACCATCATGTTCTGACAAGTACACGACAAGTAGGTTAGTGAATGTAACCCTAAGATACGTAGACAGGCAGAGAAATATAGCCTCCAGGTCATGGATACATTCCTGTTGCCACGGAGATAATGTCAAGAGTGAGGGATGGATTGGAGGAGAGAGATGGGCTGTATCACAGAGTTATCACTCTGAGGCTCAGGAAACAAAGGCGCTACTGATTGTGTCCGGGCACACTCAGTTCCCTCTCCCTCTCCCTCACTGCTGTAATTGGGGCAACTGGGGGCAGCGTGAAAAAGCCAGAACCCCAGGGAAGCCACCTCCAAGGCCAGAGTCTCATTCAGCCTCTGCATCTCCCAAAGGCATTTCTTGAGATACCACATGGGTCTCTTCAGAGAAGCATGGTTGCCCACTGGCACATCACATGTGGTTAGAGTTCCAAAGACGGGAGACTTCTACCAGAGCCAGACAGACCCTTCCAACTGCAAAGGCTCTGGGTGTGCTGAGATGAATTGGAAACGAGGTTCCATTAGAAGAAACAAGAAAAGGGGCACCTGGGTGGCTCAGTAGGTTAAGCCTCTGACTTCAGCTCAGGTCATGATCTCACGGTTCGTGGGTTTAAGTCCCGCATTGGGCTCTGTGCTAACAGCTCAGAGCATGGAGCCTGTTCTCTCTCAAAAGTAAATAAACATTTAAAAAAATTAAAAAAAAGAAGAAACAAGAAAAGTTGAACCTATAGACAATGCTCTAAATTAAATACCCTTTAATGTCCTAGACTTATTATTTCACTACAGAGTTAAATATTAGGTAGTTACAGCAGTGTGTTTATGGACAAGTTATTGATCTTCATAATCCTCAGTTGCCTCACATATAAAATGAGAACACGGGATCTACCTCATTTTTTTCTGATGGGGGTCAAATGAAAAAATGCTTGCCCTGGGGCCCATTGGTATGTACTTCACACGTAGCTGTCGCTAGGAACCAGTAAAGTGTGGTGGTTACAGTACCTAGGACTCCTACTAGCTGTGTGACCTTAGCCAAATTACCGTGTGCCTCAGTTTTCACATCTGTAAAAGATGGTTAAAATGTGCCAGTGGTGAGCACTCAGTCAGCTCAGTGATCATCATCAATATCATCACCACCGTCATCACATCAAAATGCATTTCCCCCATCAATGAGGTTCAACCCAAAGACTGAGGTCTTTGCAATAACGGAATTTTTTTGTTTAAGTTTTGAAGTCAAAGATTAGGCTGTTCCTGGATAGAAAAAGTGTCTTCTCTACATAAAAATCACAGCATCCTCCTAAGCCATTCCAATGCGGCTGCTGACTCCCTGGCCTCCAGGTTGCTGGGAGTGCCTCTTTGCCGCTCCCTTTCTCGGAGGCCCCGTTTTGTCGATGCCGACTGAAGCCACCACATAAAACTTGCAGGGACAGGGCTATCTGGGTATGGCATCTCATACATTTGTTGTATTAGCCTTTGGAAAAAGACATTTAAAAGTTCCTCAATTATTAACTTTCCCCGAAGTGATATTTGATGGCAAAAGTAGTATCTGTGTGAAGTGTTAAGTGAACTTTATGAAGAAAGCTGAATAATTTGACAGTGTTAAAATTATGCTGCCAAAGATTCCATTTTCTCAGAGCCTGTTCTATCCTGGCTTCGGTTGTAGAGACTGTCATTAGGACGGTGAGATTTAGTCTTTCTTTAATTGCAACACGATGGCCAGATTTATAGGAACTGTTGCTGTGGTGCCCACTTTTCAAAAAGGTGCAAAAATCCCTGCATCACTTACACAGGCAATTATGTGCCCGATTAGGAAGAATGGTTTGTCACAAAGCGATCAGAGAACAGAATCTCTGCCGTGCTGTTTAGGTGTTTAAAAATACATAATAACCAGTGACTCATTTATTGGTAAGAAGATAGAATGCACCATCTTTGCAAGGAATGGGAGTTTGACCTCTTTTGTGCAACTTTCTGCATTTCTCATTCTCATGCATCCAATAAAGAGCATGCATTATTCGCCCTTCAAAGCTCTTTCAAGGTCTTATGGGGCTTTCCCGTATAACCTCAGAAATTTCACACATAATTCATTAGAGACAGATAATGACCTAGTGCTTGGGAACAGGAGATAGGGTCGTTCCTGACTTTTCTCCTTTAATCTGCTACTTGTGTACTGTAAGGCAGTGTGGTTGATCTTCACTTACCTCGGTTCCCCAAATGTTCATTTGTGTTCAATAGCATGTGTTGAATGATTTCAAAGGGTGCTTGTTTTGTGCCAGGTCCTAGGGACAATGCTCAGGAAATACAAGATACGTCTCAGGGTATGTTACAAGAGCACTGCAGATTAAGTCTTGTATTTATGAAAACTTAGAGGCTAAAATAAAATTCTGTACTATTAGATGTGAATGGAATATAATTAGATGCGCCAGTGAGCGGCCAGCGGAGCTGAGCTACTTAAGAGCGCAGAGTTCAGCACCAGCTTTATGAGGCCTGAATCCCAGCTCCAACACTAACTAGCTATGTGACATTGGCAGCTATGGGGGATGCTACCAAGGACAGCAAACCTGGTCTGGTGTTGAGGGAAGGCCGCCACAAGGCAGCCACGTTTCAGCTGAAACTTCAAGGTTAAGTAGGCATCTTGCTTTTGCAAGTGATGCTGCATTTCTTGTTTCTCATGTTGCAAGTATATCTGTGGGCTGTTTCTTTACATCTACTCTCATGATATGTAACTAGTACCACTGACTCCTTACTATGAACAGTAGTGAAATCAGTATCAACTTCCTCTCAACTCACCTCTTTCCTGTCCACTTCCTGATTATAGCAGATTATCAGATTTTCCTTAGTCCCTATCTTTAAACACCTAAGTATTTCTATATAATTGGGTAACTAATCATCTATGGGTCTCTGTGTTTCTGCATGTTTTGTATCAGGTTTTGTTTGGAAGAGTCTTTTCAAGGATGTTTACATCACAAATAATCTTGGGTTATATAATGTCACCCTCCAGGGCAGAGGGAAGATTTGTTTGCTGCCTAAGACAATAAATATACTGTCTCCCTCTGAGGCAAGTATAGGGCATGTTTGCAAATAGACCCCTTATAAAGACTGGGGTTTCCTTAATTCTGGGTCCCCAGCTACCGATCAGAGCCACTGCCTGCCAGGACTGCTCCAGGCTGCTCTGCATTGTCCCTGTAGGACTTGGGGGCACAAGATGAACTGATTTGAGCTTGAGGCCCATGCTGCTTTGCCTCTGACCCAGGAGGGTTTTCTGTAAGCATCCATGAAATGTGGCAGAATAACGTGTTAGCGTGCAAATGGTGTAAAATCTGGACTCTTCACTGATTTTGACATACACTTCTATTACAATTTACCAGCTGTGAAGATGCTTACACTATGTTCCATTTTTTTTTCTCCTTCTTCCTATTCCAACATTGTTCTATTATTTCTGTTTTTGTCAGGGCTTATACAACATTTATATTTTGCTGTGTAACTAAAATCCCCATATTTATTTTGGCTTTGTCCCCTCACTTAATCAAACTACATTTAGAATAATTTCTCTATTCATCTCTTAATTGGTTAAAATTTGACCTTAAGAATCTTCCAGAAAGTCACCTTCTAAAAAGACCTGGGGGGATTATCTTCCCAAGTTTCTTGCATGCTTGGGGATGTTTGTTGTCTTTTCACTGAAATGGTAATTTGGGTGGGGACAAAATTTTTGGTTCTATTCTTTCTTGAAGACTTTTAGAAATTAAGTAAATTAAGTATCTATTATGGAATTTGACAATAAACTTCATATATTGAAAAAAAAAGAAAAGAAAAAAAAGTATCTATTGACAGAGGAATGGTTGAAGAAAATGTGTATACATACAATGGGATATTATTCAGCCATATAAAGAAGGGAATCCTGCTGTTTGAGACAACATGGATGGACCTTGAAGGTATTATGCTAGATGAAATAAATCAGGCAGAGAAAGACAAGTACTATATGATTTCACTTCCATGCAAAATCTTAAAAAAACTGAACTCATAGAAGCAGAACAGGTAGGTTGTTGCTAGGGGTGGGAGCAGGGCTTGTGAAATGGGTGAAGGTGAAGGTGAAATTTTCACCACACAGAAAAAAACTGTAACTATGTGAGTTGATGGGTGTGTTAACTCACCTTATTGTGGTTATCATTTTGCAATGTATACATATATCAAATCATTATGTTGTGTACCTTAAAATTACATGATGCCATATGTCTATTATATCTCAATAAAATTGGGGGGAAAAAGTGGGGGTGAGGAGATTTGCAGTCAAATACTCTACCCCTGAGCTCTACCCCCGGGCCTAGGGTGAGGAGATTTGAATAGACCCTTAACAAAAGAGGAAATATTGATATAAAATAAGGACATGAAAATTTGCTCAACATCATTATCATTAGGAAATGTAAATTAAATCCCCAACAAGATGCTACCTATTAGAATTGCTAAAATAAAAAAAAATATTGACTATACCAGGGCACCTGTGTGTCTCAGTCAGTTGAGCATCCTACTTTGGCTCAGTTCACGATCTCATGATTCGTGAGTTCGAGCCCCACACCAGGCTCGCTGCTGTCAGCGCAGAGCCCACTTTAGATCCTCTGCCCCCCCTCTCTGTCCCTCCCCCCCACTTGCAGTCACTTAAAACTAAATAAACATTTACAAAAATATTGACTCTACCCAGTGTTGCTGAGGATGCGGGGGAATGGGAAGTTTTAGGCACTGCTGTTAGTGATGTTCACAAACTTCAGAAAGTAGTTGGGCAATTCCTTTAAAAAAATCAAACATATACTTATCATAGGATTCATTCCATTCCTAGGAATGAAACATCAACCATATAATGACTAGTCCACTTTTATTTGTCATAGCCCCAAACTGGAAACAATCTAAGTGTCCATCAACAGATGAATGGATAAACATTCCATTGTTATAACATACAATGGAATACATAGCAATAAAAAGGAATGCACTGTTGATACACACTAAAGCATGAATGAATCTCAAAATAATCACACCAAGGGAAAGAGGTCAGACAAAAAGAGTATACACATCATAATTTCATTTAGGTGAAATTCTAGAAAATGCAAACAAATCCATAAGAAGCAGATAAGTGGTTATTTGGGGGTAGCGTATGGGAAAGAAGGGGCCAGGGGTGGAATGACAAGGGGGTACTAGGAAGTTTTTGATTGTGTTGAGGGTTTCATGGGTATATACATGTGTTAAAACTTTTCAAACTCTATACCTTAAATATGTATAGTTTATTTCATGTTAATTGTACCTCAGTAATGCTGTTAAATAATAAAAGTATAAGATGGGAGATGGGCGGGGGGTGGGGAGGAGTCACAAAACATTCTTCATTCAGCGACAAAGTTGGCCCAGAAATCAGTTTCATGTTTATTTGGCTCTTGTTTTTAAATTTCTGTTACCAGTTGGCTAGAGGTAGGAGGAGAGGATGGTTATGTGATTCACTCAGCTAACACTGTAAGAAGGTTTGCTAGATCTTTCGGCCTCACAATGATTGTGGCACAAACTGTCATTTCTATTCTTGAAATAGCATAGACTATGTCTTAAAACTCTCCGTCACTAGTTACATACCACAGTTCAGGCAATTTCTAGGTAGGAAGGCAATGAAGATGATTCGTGTTAATTCTGGAGAGGAGGAGAGAAATCACTGAGCCCAAGTTCCTCATTTTATGTATAGATGTGAAACTCAGAAAAAGTTATTTTACCTTTCTGATCCTCAGGCACATAGTTCATTTGTAACCAAGTGTGGGAAAAATCTCAGATACTTTATTTCTGTGCCAGTCCAGCCCCTGGCACAATTGCTCTCATGAGTCAGATGCACGTGGGTTTAAAAGTCTGTCTCTAACACTCGAAGTTAGCTTTGTGATGCTAGTCATCATAATTTTATTTGCAGATTTATTAGCTGAAGTTCAGGGCAGTTGGATTATTTCAACAATTCATTAGATTGCCATAACAATCACATGAGATCATCCTGCAAAACCCTTAGTACAGTGCATGGGATAGGTCCCCGATAAATGGCGACAACCATCAATATTATGATTATTACTTTATTCTTACTACTACTGTGACATCAGCTTCCCCTCTTCAGACTAGTCGACATCCATCAGTAACCTGCCCTTAAAGTCGCTTCCTTGTATTTCCTTCCCAAGCACAGTCGAAGCCTCTTTTCTCAGCCTGATTTCCATGTCTGAGCTACCATTCCCTTCCTTTATGAATTATCTCCTGTTTGTGCCTGTGGTATTAGCTCCTGTGCTTCTGCACTGCCTGGGGCACTTGTGAGTTTTGCTCATTAGATGCTAAATTACTGCCACCAAGAAGTGACAAATGACAGTTTGCAACCTTCTACCACCATAAAGCTCATACAATAAAACAACAAGGAGCTATAGAGAAACAAGGTTTGTGGGATCTTAAGGAATAGATGTCTGCTTCAGGCAGTTTCTCCCAGTGGTAGGATTCGGTGAATTAATGGTTAAGGAAGTAGGCAGCCTCCGTTAATGAAATGGAGTATTTAGGAACACAGATCTGTCAACATTGCCTGTCATGTAAAACATTTGTTACTTGTGAATGCGACTGCATTAGCAGAAACATTTGCTCATATGGAAACATTACCCAGAGTAGCAGTTTTGTTAATAAAGATACAGGTTGTCAAATGTTTGCTTCTCATTCTTGGAACACTTCCAAGCAGGCTCCTGACGGTAGGTCCTGGCCTTCCCTGGGACTTATTCCCTGAGATGAATTGACAATTGTATTGACAATGGTATTTCAGAGCCAGGGCAGATGCTCTGAGCTGAGCCCTCAGGCTCCCTATGTGACACCTTGAGGTCTGAGTGCATGTGCTTTTTGAGAAGCAGGGAATATGGAGGTAGAAATCCTAGAATGTCAGAGCCAAAGTAAAGCTATGCATCGTAGTAGGAAAATTTTCCAGTATCTGCCCTGCATCTTCCCCGGCTCTTCCTGGCCAAACGTCTCTGGAGTTTTCTCTACTTTCTCACTCCCCTTCCCTGTCTTCCTTCTGCCATTTGCCTGTGGTCCCTTCCCTGCCCTCTCATTGCTTTCAGTGCCGTGATCAGAGCAAGGAAGTTTCTGGTCCTGCTCTCGTTTGACCGACCCATCAGCAGAATTTTCCACTATTGATTCAGTTGTGCTGTTCTTGGTTTCCATGGCTCCACACTACCCTGGTTTTCCTTTGATCTCTCTTGCTACTCTTTTTTGGGGACTCCTTTTCAGGCTTGTCTTCCTCTGACCTCAGAAATTAAGTGCTGGTGGTCGTTTGAGGGTTAGCTACAATCTCTGCTTTTTTCCTCACACTTCACACACTCGACCTGAGAGATCTCACGGCACCCGTGGCTTCTGCTCTGTCCTGTGTGCCAGTGACTTACGCACTCCCCTCTGAGCTGTGGACTCACTTCACGGGCTGTCCCACTGGTATCTCCCCATAGTGTCTCAAAGGCATTGAAACTCAAAATGTCCAGGTCCAAATGCTCACTTTCCCCCAAACATGGGCCTCTTGGGCTCCACTATCCATTCCATATTTGATGAGTTAGGGGCTCAGAGATGACAGGTTCTCCTCTTGCTGTCTACGTCTAGTTCCTGAACCAGTCTTGTCTATTGTATCTTTTAACTACTGCTCAACTCTATCTGTCCATTTCCAGCCCCGGTTGTAGAACTTGGCATTTGGAGGCACTCAGTAAATATTTGATGGATAAATCATCTCCACCAATGGTTCCCACTCCAGGCTGCTCTGATCTCTGGCCAGAATGGCCTCCAAAGACTCTTACTATGGGCCTCACCGATCTATGTTCCCACAAACTAACCAGTGTTCCCTATTATAAGCAAAGGGATCTATCCAAAAAAGCAAATCCGATCAAGTCATTTCCTTCTCCAACTTAAAACATGCTAATGGTTTCTCATTGCTCCTGGTTAAGATTAAAAATTGGTAACATGAGGGACATCTGGGTGGCTCAGTCGGTTAAGTGTCTGACTTTGGCTCTGGCCACGATCTCATTGTTCATGAGTTTGAGCCCCGTGTCGGGTTCTGTGCTGACAGCTTGGAGCCTGGAGCCTGCTTTGGATTCTTTGTCTCCTCTCTGCCCCTCCCCGGCTTGTGCTCTGTCTCTGTCTCTCTCAAAAATAAATAAACATTAAAAACAATTTTAAAAATTTGTAACATGAGTTATAAGGGCCAGTATAGTTTTTCCACTGCGTGTCTGTCCAGCCTCATCTCACACCATGCTCCACCTTCTGTCTTTGCTTCAAGCACAGCACCCAGCACCGCTCTGCTTTATGCCTCACTCTTGCCACCTTCCTCCTGCTGCCAGAACTTCTCCCTGATCCACCTTTCTCTCCCTTCCCCAATTCCTCCCAGCTAACTGGTGCTCATCTTCCAGATTCCGGCTCACATGTGGCTTAGGACCTCTGGGCTAATCGCCCATGGCACCATACATCTCTGAAAGTTATATTTATGTTCATATTTATATTTATATTTATAATTTATTTTGAGAGAGGCAGAGAGAGTGTGAGCAGGGGAAGGGCAGAGAGAGAGGAAGAGAGAGGGAATTCTAAGCAGGCTCCGAGCTGTCAGCACAGAGCCTGAGGGACAAGGGGCTCAAACTCACAAAACTGTGAGATCATGACCTGAGGCAAAGTCAGACGCTTAAGTCACCGAGCCACCTAGGCGCCCCAATAGTTTTCTTTTTAAATAAAGCGTAATACATTGGGTAATACACTTTAATACAATAGATGTAATTACTTGATTAATATTTGTCTCCTCTCAGAGTGCAAGCTCCACAATGATAGGAACAATATCTGGCTTTGTTCTTTGCTGTATTCTTAGAACCCATCACAGCTGCTGCTCGGTACCATTTGTTAGACACGCTGAATAACTGTAAACCGGGAGGCCAGGTCTGGGTCCTGGCTCTGCTGTGGATGACCACGTGGCCTTAGGGATGAAGGATTTGCTTGGATCAAAGAAAATCTCTCCTTCGTTATTGAAATTTAGCTGTATGAGGCAAAAATGCTGGCCACCGGGGGATCCAATCCATTCATTGATCAGTCCTTTCAGTGAAGGTCTCAGTTTTAGGAGCTTGAAGCTTGGGTCCAGGAAAAAGGCAGAACTCCATTGCCTCGATCTAGTTTCTGAAATTCCCCCCAGCAGAGGTGGTAAATGCTGTAGGGTGCAGATTTTACCTGACTGAACTTTGTACTCAGAAGATACTCAGATGGGTGCAGCGGCTTGTGTTCTGAGGTTGCAGAGAGATAGAAAGTGCAAGCTGGTCACACTCTGGGCTGCTCAGAGTTGTCCTGGTTGCTTTATGGATTGAAGCACCATTAGAATCTGTTACTTCTCTCTTCTGAATCCTTCATTTTTGCGGCATTTACTTCCAGAACCCGCGGGCCCATAATTTATTATAATTGAGGGATGCTAACAATTACAATGAATTTTACATGCTTTGTCACATTTTACCTTCATGACAACTCTGATTTATAGGCATTGATTTTATTCTCATTTTTTTATATTAGACACAAATGAGAGAAGACATGTGGCCTGTATTCTGTGACCCCTCTAGTAAGCTTGGTTTCAAACTGGGCTTTTCTTACTTTGAAGCTCATGATTTTTCTCTTACATTATTAAAATTACTTGTCCTATGTTTCCATGTTGTTATGGGTTGAATTGTGCCTGTCTAAAATTCATACACTGAAACTTTAACCTTTAATGTGACCGTATTTGGAGATAGGGTCTTTAAGGGGGTAAAGTTAAATGAACTCATAAGAGTAGGGCGCTAAGCCAGTTGGACTAGTGCCCTTATGAAAAGAAGAAACACCAGAGATATCTCTCTTTCCTTCCCCATGCAAGCTCAGAGTCAAGGCCATGTGAGGACACAGTGAGACAGTGGCCGTCTACAAGCCGGAAGTGCAGTCTCACAAGATACTGTTGTGTCTGAATTGTTGGTAACTTGACCTTGGACTTCTAGGTTTCAAAAGTGTGAGAAATAAATGTCTGTTGTTTAAGTTATGAAGTCTGTGGTGTTTAGTTATGGCAGCCCACGCTAAGACACATGTCAAGTCCGACTGCTGCCTGAGAGGGTTGGATGGGTATGAAGCTGGTGAGAAGGGAAGTGGACCAAAACCCCCATGTCGAAGGAGAGGCAATCCCAGAGAGAGGCTCCAGGGATTGTAGGCCATGGAATTGCCTCTCATTCCAGAGCAGAGATGGTGTTATTCACTGCTGGGTGTAGTGGTACTGGGCCCATGGGAGTCAACTGAACCCAGGAGGCAGCAGATGTGTCTAGACCACCGAGACTCTTTGCGTTCTGTATCCCCCACAATCTAAAGCATGGTGGTCCTAAAGAAAACATGGCATGTAGTTAAATTGGAGAGAGTCATAATAAAGCAGCAAAACTAAAAGCTGCTATTTCAAACTGTAGTATTAACTGAGTCCAAACTTTTCTTGGAAACACGTAGAAAGATCTATTGACTCTTCGTCTACATTAGTAGAGAGGAGAACATGGACTGTCAGACACACAGGCTCTATAAGCAGTGGCAGGCCAGGCTGTGAGAGCGTCTCCCTCATCCCTGACCCCCTTCTTCACTCTGGCTCTGCTGGCCGAGGCATGCTGTCTTTCCAGAGAGACAGCGGCCTGATCCGAAAGCTGCACAACTTTTGATGGGCGACATCTTCCATCATTTTTAGGGAATGGCAGCCAAATAAAGAAAATAAATCTCACGAAGCCTCAGAAAATACACTTGGGTGGGCAGAAGGCTTTTCATGGCCTTGGTCTGCTTTTGGTTGTATTTGCCGTGTTCGCTAATTTCACCTCTGTCAAGAGCCATTACAGGTGAACAGCTGCTATAAACAACTGACTTCCAGGGTGGTCATTGGAAATCACCTTTCTGGGGCCACACATCAGCCTCATACCACCGAGGTTTATGGATAATTCCCTCGAAAAGACCCCTCTGGGCCCCAGGTGGTACTACAACACCCCCGGCCCCCAATTCCCTAGGTTTATACCAGAGTAATCAGCCACATTCCTGTAGTCATGGGCACTTAAGGCTTTAAAAAAAATACACTTTAGGGGCACCTGGGTGGCTCAGTCGGTTAAGGGTCCCACTCTTGATTTCAGTTCAGGTCATGATATCATGGTTCGTGAATTGGAGCCCCGAGTAGGGCTCTGTGCTGACAGTGTGGAGCTCCTTGGGATTCTCTCTCTCTCTCCCCCTCTCTCTGCTCCTCTCCTGCTCCTATGAATATATGCATGCTCTTTATCTCTCTCAAAAATAAATAAATGAACCCCAAAAAATACACTTTATATTTTAGAACAGTTGGAATTTAGAGAAAAATTGCAAAGATAGTGCAAAGACTTCCCATTATACCTCATACCCAGTTTCCCCTGTTAATAACATCTTACATTAATATGGTACCTTTGTTGCTACTAATGAACCAATATTGATACTATTATTAAATAAATGCCATTCTTTATTCAGGTTGTCTTTTCTTTTCTTTTTAACCTAACATCCTTTTTTTTCCCTGTTTCAGGATGCCATTGAGGATGCTACATTGCATTTAGTTGTCATGTCTCATAGACTCCTGATGGCTGGGCAATTTCTCACACATAACATGCATTTGATAACCTTGACAGTTGGAGGAATATTGGTCAGGAATTTTGTAGAATGACCTCAGTTGGGATTTATCTGATGTCCTATGATTTTCTGGGTTTCTCTATTGTAAAGTCACTACCCACCCCCTCACCTCCCTGTCTCCCTGCCATACACACTCTTTGGAAGGGAGTCACTTTGCATAGCTGACCCTTAAGGAGTGAGGAACTTGTTCAATCTGACGAAGGTAGAGTGGCTTAGTTTTTTTATAAGCTGAATTGCACTTTAATCCAGGACAACTCTCTGAGAGAAGCCTGAAATGAATCCCCTGGAAACTCAAAAACTCCCCTTGTTCTGTAAATAGCCATGGGTCTCAGAAAAGTGTTGAATAAGTATTAATGCATGTTTAGACTTACATTAGGGAGTGGGGGTGTGCACGGTTCACCTTCATAACAGTTTAAGAGTTCTCGTTCTTATGCATGCAGTTCTTTACCTTAAATGTGTTAATTTTGCTTTAGGTTCAAGATGCTTTTTTTTTTCTTCCTGAAATGCAGTCTTCATGTTGGCTTTTTTTTTTTTTTTTTTGGTATACCAAATCATTTCTAGGTTATGGGGCTTATGCCTAAAATCTAAATATATCTGTAGCTCATACTTAAAAATTAAAAAAAGTATTTCAATTTCTTTCTTTTTCTTTTTTAGAAAGTGTTTTTGAAATGTTGGTGCCGTGCAAACAGGATTGGTAACGAAAATGAGCCAATTTTTGTAGCTGATGTGAGGGAAAATGAAGCGCGCGCTACGAAAAATCTCAAGTTGTCTTAGTAATCACACAAAATCTGTTCTGTTCTGTTCCCATGTTCAACTCATCCAACTTCTGAGTCTCCTCTTACCTTTATTTTAAAGAATATTTCAATGTAGTCATTTGTCAGCATAGGCTGAGCAAAGTAGAAAATACTGCCTATTCTGCCAAAAGTCCTAAATGGGTCAGTAAGTTATTTGCTATGAAGATACAGTAAATTCTTCTCCCCACAAAACAGCTGTCTACAAGAGAGAGTGAGTCTATGGGCTGGGAGTAAGTCATAGACGCACTTCTGGGAAGCTGCCTTCCTTCTCTGCCAAGTAGGTCCCATCATCCGCTGGCTTGAGGCAAGACCCTTTTGTTTTTCCTGTTCTCTTTGGGCAATAGATGGTGACTGAACTGGCTCATTTGAATCTGCTCCTGCTTCCTGGATTGATTGTCAGTTTTTCTGATTCCCTAGTCTGGGTGAAATTCTCCTTTTACAAGCTTCCATTGTACCTTAAACCTCCTTAACATATTACACTTAATAATTGTGAATATATAGTCGATAATGTGAACATTTGGTGATTTCTAGCTCCTCTACCGGGCTGTAAAGCTCCTGAGAGCAGGGACCATGTGTTCACATTTCGCAGGATAGCAGTGATTTATGGCACATTCCAGCTCGAGTGCTCTGTACCTGCCGCCATCAGCCCCATGTGGCTATTTAAATTAAAATTAAGTAAAATTAAATAAGATGAATAATTCATTTCCTCAGGTAGCTGGTGGTTACTGTATCGCAGATACTGTTATAAAATGTTTCCATCACTGCGGAAAGTTCTACTGGACAGTGGAGCTCTCTGTCTTGTTTGACAAGTCCTGGTGACCGATCCTTAAGGATAGGGATGGGCTCTAGATTTCTGGATTTATCTCCATCGTGTCTAGAACACAAGGAACAACAAGGAGATGGGCTGGTAGATTTATACAATGTTGAAAGTCTTTGCCTGCCAAAAAGACCCCCAGGGCAATGCTACTTACCCTGCTTTGCTGGCATCAACACCGATGTGTCCAAATGGGTGAAGCAGAGACCCTGGAATTTGCTCAGGGGCTGCAACTCACGGTCTTGCCCTCCTGGCCTCTTGCCCTGGTGGCCCTCTGGCTAATGTTTTTTAACCTGATTGTTTCCCCTTCCCAAGGGATGTTGTTGTTGTTACAGGGAAAGCTATGTAAGGGGCATATGAGTCCTTCTGCATATGTTCACTCTGTTTCATATAATAAGTCACCCACAAATGTTAAGAAACAGTCATCCTTTCTCTTTCTGGAAGGATTAAGCAAACAGGGAAAACAGAGATCAGAGGGGCTCTTGCTCTGGGCTAACAGTGAAGCTGCAGAGAAGGAAAGCTCTTTCAGGCGGCAGGTGCTGCCCCCCCCCCCCCCCCCCAATCTCCTGCAATCTTCAGGTTCTAGCAAACAACTTCCTAATAATCCCACAGTGGAAGAAACAGGAATTTCCTCTCTATGTGGACCAAGCCAAATAAATATGTGAATATGTGTATAATAGGACGTGCAAACCACATGTGCATATGATTACATATATCTCGAGAACTTTTCATCACTTACGTTCTTGAGTATTTGTCTCTGAATTCTCATGGCATTTTTTCAACATCCCTTTAATATTGATGGAGTGACCATAATTCAGGTTCTCCATCAAATTCCAAATCTGTATCATTATTATTACTATAACTAAAGTTATAGTAATAACTAAAGTTAAAGTCAGATGTATTAGTCAAACACTATACTGGGCCTTTAGAACAGGTACTGGAAATCTCTGACGTCTAAAATCGGACAGTCCAACTGGTGATTAAGTCCTCCCTCCAACATCCCGTAAAAATAAGAAGGCTAAATTTAAAGGGCTTGTTCTGGCCATTCATGTAGCCATGTCCTTTATCAGAATCCCACACCTACATACTCCTGTTGGGTGTCTCCCCTTGATGGCTGAGAAGCCCTTCCAATATTTTCTCCCTTATATCTGCTCTTCTTCCTGGACTCCACATCTCAATGAGTGGCACATTATTTAGCCAGTTGTTCTACCCTAAAACTTTGGAATCCTTTTTTGTCACTTACCCTATGAACCCAGTAGATAGCAAGACCAGTGAAATCTACCCTCTACATGGCTTCTGATTTACTGTTCTATTCTCACGTGTCATTGGCCTTCCTCTGCCCAGGCCCTCTTCATTTCTCATCTGGGTTATCACAACAGCCTTTTGACTTGTTTCCCTGACTCTCTCTGCATCCAATCGGCTCATCCAAATCACACCAGGGTAAGCTATATAAAGGGCAAATCAGAACTTTCCCTTTCACAGATTAAAACAACTGAGTGGCCCTCCATTCATTTCCAGATAAAAGTCAAGCTCCATAATATATATTTCTCATGGTCCTTCTCAAGTCATTCTACTGCTTTGCCATACTCCCTCATCTCTCCTTTATGTGTATATTCTCTTTGTCTAATGTGCCCTCCTCTCAATTACTATATGGAAGGCAAGGTCCAGGGGGTTAAGTGTAGGTGTGTTGAACCCAGGTAGTCTGGGTTTGAATATTCTGTCTACCACATACTTCTCTGAGCTTGCATTTCCTTATCCATAAAACAGGGATAATAATAATAATATCTACCTCATAGCAATGTTGAAGTATTAAGTATAGTACTGTTTAAAAGCCACTTAGCCGATGCCTGGAACACAAGTGCTCACATGTGTGGGCTTTGGTATTAATAGTATCACTCCTTTGTTATCTACCTTACAAGCCCCATTCATATTTCAAGACTCAGACGATATGTCTGAAAGAATATTTTCTTTTTAGAAAAAATTTTTTTTTAATCTTTATTTTTGAGAGAGAGAGAGACATGCACACAAAGCACAAGCAGGGGAGGAACAGAGAGAGAAGGAGACACAGAATCTGAAGCCGGCTCCAGGCTCTAAGCTGTCAGCATAGAGCCTCACATGGGGCTTGAACTCAGGAACCATGAGATCATGACCTGAGCTGAAGTCGGACTCTCAACCTACTAAGCCACCCAGAATATATTTTGACTTACCTTCCTCATCCCACCCCATCCTCTGTCTTACAGTGTGCTCCCTCTATAACTTGGGATACCTTCATTTTAGCTCTGACTTCATTACAATCTTTCTCCTCCCCTCAGAAGACTGTGGACATCTTAAGCACAGATGCTGTGCCTTATCTTTGAATCTGAAGAGCCAGCATCTTAGCCACTGCTGGCTTTCAGTGCAGGCGAGCTCCTCATGAAAAGTCACTGAATGTCAGGGTCCACCTTTAGCAGGGATGAAGAGGCACGTCCATTGGTTGCCAGGACATTGGTAATTTTTGGCTAGGTGGATGGATGGAGTTTCTAGGTCTGTAGTTGAAAGGTATATCTCGCCAGCTGAGCACTCATTAACGTGAGATCTGGTGCTATGGTCTGAATGTTTGTGTCATCTCCCCCCTCCACAAAATCCATCTGTTGAAATCCCAACCCCCAAGGTGATAGTATTTAGAGGTGGGGCTAAATACTTTGGGGAGGTGATTAGATAATAAAACAGAGCCCTCATGAATGGGATTAGCGCACTTACAAAAGAGACCTCCAGAGACATCCCTCACTCCTGCCATGTGAAGATACAGTGAAAAGTTGATTTCCATGAACCAGGAAGTAAGTTCTCACAGACACTGAATATTCTGGTGCCATGGCCTTGGAATTCCCAGCCTTCAGAATGCTGAGAAACACATTTCTGTTGTTTATAAACTACCTAGTTTATGGTATTTTGGTACAGCTGCCCAAACACACTAAGACATCTGGTAACACTGATCCAAACAAATGTGACATAGCCAAAGCCCAAATCAAACCAACAATAAGGTGGCTTAATTCTAGCTCCTTCATATGGTTCCAAATGCAAGGAATCCTGTATGAGCAACATAGAGCTAACTGATAATTTTTTTTTTTTGATGAAAAAGATCTTTAAGGTAAATGTAAAGAAATGAAAATGTGAAGGTTTTACTTTTTTTGGAATCTGCTAAATTTTCCACTTTTTCAAGAGTGACAAACATGGAAAGTTGGGACCCATTTCCACTTTTTATCTTCCCATTTTGGATTTCACAACAGTCATCATTGGTTTGGACACATTGCTCTTTCTAGGGGGATCAGTATCTCCAGAATTAAGAATATGTCGTTTTACTTGGAGGAAGGGCCTGCAATTTTGGATCCCAGTTTCTCTTGTGGAGAAGGTTGTTCTCCTGTTTTCCTCTTTTACTTCTCAAAATCCCTGAACTTGTTGATAAATTACAGAATTTTCTGGAGGGATTAAATTTTTAAAATACAGCCAACCAAAAAGTTCCATCAGAGTTTTTCAGCCAACCAAGGATCTCTTGCAAAATGTTTTCCTTTTACACACAGACAACTTTAATGGCTCTTGTTTCTGATCATTCAGGATTACTTGACAATGCTTCTGTAATTGTCAAGAGTTTGCATGAAACCTCGATTTCATGCTTTCAGTTTGAAGTTTAGCGCTCAAAATCTAGTTGTTTTTTTTTTCTTCTTCTCCTTTTTTGCTTTCCTTTATTACTTTGCCACATACCCTTCCCAGAGCAGTCCTCTTTTCTGCTTGGTCTGAATTCCAGAGAAAATAGGAAACATATAGTAATTAACTCATGTAATAATATACCTGATTTTTTTCACTTCCTGATTCCCTTAACTTGCTGTATAAGGAAAACTGAACTGCTACTTATGTGAAAACATTTTATTACCACCAGGGAAGTTTTTTCTTTTTTAGTCAAATTATTATTGTTAAACACTTTTAAATTGATGTATAATTGACATATATAACATTAGTTTCAGGCATATGACATAATGATTAGATATTTGAATATATTGTAAAAGGATCACTGCAATAAGCCTAGTTAGCATTCATTACCATGCATAGTTTCAATTATTTTTCAAAAAATTTTGAGAGAGAGAGAGAGAGAGAGCAGGTGAAGGGCAGAGAGAGAGGGAGACACAGAATCCAAAGCAGGCTCCAGGTCTGAGCTGTCAGCACAGAGCCCGATGCGGGGCTCGAACTCATGGACCACGAGATCATGACCTGAGCTGAAGTCAGATGCTTAACCGACTGAGCCATCCAGGTGCCCCTCAATTTTTTTTTTTAATCACCAGGTAAGTTTTATGGTAAAGTAAGCAAAAAATTCCAAAAGCCTCTACTCTTTAATATATAAACAAATTAAACAGTTTAATGCATTTGGGTTCTGATAAACTATTTTCTTATAAATGATGCATCCTTTTAGAAAAAAGGAAAACCCATTATAAGCTAATATCAATAAACTCCCACTACCACACTGTTTTTTAAGGTTTTATGCCTTTGTATAATTTTTTTTTACTATATTGTACCACATTATATTTAATAAAAGCAATTTTCTAAAAATCAGGATAGAAATAATCTAGCTGTGGGTCTAATCTCACTGAAAATCACACTATAAATATAATTGTGGTACATGTTATAAAGTTACAAACTAGATTGAATTTACAGTTTCACTAACTCAAGACAGGATGCCGATTTGGAAAGACTAAGGGCCTGTAAGTTGGGATGAATATATTTGGGTGGATACAGAAAGATGAAGCTGAGAATCTTAGTCCCCTGAGTCTCTTTGAGTCTCCCTTGCTAGAAGATGTGACCTTCATTCCTGCAGCTGAAAAGTTTAGCTTTCCCTTACTTGAAGACCTTGTAATAACCTTACCAATTCCTTCTGTTAAATTAATATGGTTGAAACAGAATGTGGTTTTAATTTTCCCAACAGGACTCTGAATGATGTGCTATCCTAAAACATCATTTAATTCTCCTTGAAAATAGTTTCATGGGCTGGGAAAAAGTTGATAATAACGATTATCCATTGTCTACATAACCACTGGGTTTTATTTCCACCTTACCATCGGATTTTTAGTTGACATTTTTAAAAGAGCTTAGTGTACATGGATCAGAAGGCCAAATATTGTTAAAATGTTGATACTACCCAAAGCAATCTACATATTCAATGCAATCCCTGTCAGATAACACCAGCATTCTTCACAGAGTTAGAACAAACAATCCTAAAATTTCTATGGAACCAGAAAAGGCCCTGAATAGGCAAAGCAATCCTGAAAAAGAAACCAAAGCTGGAGGCATTACAATTCTGTACTTCAAGCTATATTATGAAGCTGTAATCACCAAGACAGTATGGTACTGGCACAAAAGCAGACACTTAGGTCAATGGAACAGAATAGAGAACCCAGAAATGGACCCACAAACATATGGCCAACTAAGCTTTGCCAAAGCAGGAAAGAATATCCAAAGGAATAAAGACAGTTTCTTCAGCAAATGGTGTTGGGAAAACTGGACAGCCACATGCAGAAGAATGAACCTGGACCACTTTCTTATGCCATACACAGAAATAAACTTGAAATGGATGAAAGACCTAAACATAAGACAGGAAACAATCAAAATCCTAGAGGAGAAAGCAGGAAAAACCTCTTTGACCTCAGCTGCGGCAACTTCTTACTCAACATGTCTCAGAGGCAAGGGAAACAAAAGCAAAAATGAACTACTGGGACCTCATCAGGATAAAAAGCCTCTGCACGGCAAATGAAACAATCAGCAAAACTAAAAGGCAACCAACAGAATGGGAGAAGATATTTGCAAATGACATATCAGATAAAGAGTTAGTATCCAAAATCTATAAAGAACTTATCAAACTCAACACCCAAAAAACAAAAAATCCAGTGAAGAAATGGGCCAAAGACATGAATAGACACTTTTCCAAAGAAGATGTACAGATGGCTGACACGTGAAAAGATACTCAACATCACTCATCATCAGGGAAATACAAATCAAAACCACAATGTGATACCACCTCACACCTGTCAGAATGGCTAACATTAACAACTCAGGCAACAACAGATGTTGGTGAGGATGTGGAGAAAGAGGAACCCTTTTGCACTGTTGGTGGGTATGCAAACTGGTGCAGCCACTCTGGAAACCAGTATGGAGGTTCCTCAAAAAATTAAAACTAGAACTACCCTACCACCCAGAAATTGCACCACTAGGTATTTATCCAAATATATGCACCCCAATGTTTATAGCAATGCTATTGATAATAGCCAAAGTATGGAAAGAGCCCAAATGTCCATTGAGAGATGAATGGATAAGGAAGATGAGGTGTACACACACACACACACACACACACACACACACACACTGGAGTATTACTCAGCAATCAAAAAGAATGAAATCTTGTCATTTGCAACAATGTGGATGGGACTAGAGTGTATTATGCTAAGTGAAATTAGTCAGTCAGAGAAAAACAAATATCATATGACTTCACTCATATGTAGAATTTAAGATACAAAACAGATGAAAATAAGGGAAGAGAAGCAAAAATAATATAAAAACGGGGAGGGAGACAAAACATAAGAGACTTTTAAATACAGAGAACAAACTGAGGGTTGCTGGAGAGGTTTTGGGTGGGGGGATGGGCTAACTGGAGAGGGGGCATTAAGGAGAACTCTTGTTGGGATGAGCACTGGGTGTTATATGTAGGGAATGAATCACTAGATTCTATTCCTGAAATCATTATTGCACTATATGCCTACTAAATTGGATGTAAGTTTAAAAAAAGACCTTAGTGTATTAAAAACTCCCCCCCAACTCCCTAAACATGGAAACCATATTTATATGTTATAATGACATTTAATTAAAAGTAGCTGATTGATGTTATGACACCTCACAATTTATAGTGTACATGTACATGTACATATATATTATCTCTATCTCTATATCTCTATATATCTATCTATATCTCTACCTGTATATCTCTATCTATCTCTATCTCTCTCTATATCTATCTATCTATGCAGCAATAATTGCAACAATTGGTGAAGCCAGCTGGGTAAAACCAAGCTTTGATCCATCTACTCCTAGACTTGAAATTTTTCTGTGTCTCCTACCATCAATATTATAGTCATGTAAATGTCAAACTTAAAATTAGCTTTAACTTTTTTATCTGATGAGCTGCCAAATTCTATTCTGTTTAGCAAATGTTTGTTGAGTCCTTGAGCTCTCATGACCTCATTTTTCTTTCTTTCTTTCTTTTTCTTTCTTTCTTTCTTTCTTTCTTTCTTTCTTCTTTCTTTCTTTTTTATGTTTACTTTTTTTTGATCAGGCCATGGGGCCAGGCACAAAATCTGCTCTGAAACAAGGTCTATTTTCATTTGCTTCTTTCTGGTTCTACTGTTCACTGCTGTTCCATCACTGGAGTCTCCTTACTGGTCTCTCCGACTCCTCCTTCTCTTCCCTCTCCAGATTATGTTTACTGACAGAATTTTAAGGCAATCTCTCTGAAGATCCCACACATACATAGCGCCACTAAGGGAATATTAACATAGCTCAAGACTTTGGTAAAGAGAAAAGTAGCACATGGTGTCTCATCTGACTTCCTTTGTTGACACTCCTTTGAAAGACACAAAACAGTTAAGAAAGCAGAACTGGATAACACAATGGTCCCATTGTTCTTTACAGAAAGTAATTTTCTCTAGTCTTAATAGTATGATATTTAACCAAGGTGAAATATATATACCATGCTATATGAAAAATATATATGCATTGACATAAGATATAATTGTCTCCTGTCTCAGCTGTCCATGATTTTGATAAGGTAATGCATGCTTCACTGGCCCCTGTGATGGCATCTCCAAGTATCTTTGGTAAAAAATCTGGAAGCAACAATGTTGGTGTTGATTTTTTGTTAATGAAGAAAAAGATCCATGGCTGGGCTGACCTTTACTTATCCAGAGCCTGTTTTAGTTTAGCAAAATTCAATCTGCCTGAGATGAAAAGAAAATTGACTTTCTTGTTTTCATTGTCCTATCCTGAGGGGAAAAATAAACTAAAGAGGTGAACAGAGCTGCCTGATCATCACAAAGGGCGGGCTCTGCCTTCCTGCAGCTGGGGAGGCATCGGAAATTGAAATTTGGAACACCGTGGGCACTGCCCCTCCTCTGAAACAGGTCACTGTAATTGTATTTGTATTGTTGGTTCTGCTTTACATAATCATCACATTTCTGCCCAACCAGTTCTTATAGCAAACTCTTGTGAGGCTCTGAAATCAGTTTCATTCAACATGGGTAGGTACCCCAAGGCATGAATCAGATAAATATTATTCCAGTAGGAAAATATATTTCTTTCCGGTTATCTCTCACCTCTTCCCCCACCCCCCTTATCCCTGTCCTTTAATTCATTACACTTGTATACTCACAGAGCCACTTCAGAGCACAAGAGTGAAGGAGGATATTGTCAATTATAACTTTTTCTTTTAAGATTTTGCAAGAGATGGTGCTCAAAGATGTGAAGCAGGTGCAGTTCTGTTCCTGGAGGCACCTCTTTTGTGTCTTCCCAGAACTCCTGATCCTAAGAACAGACCTTACGTGTAGGCAAGAAACACTTTGTGACTCTGTGTGTATATAGTGGATAAGGGACTTTGGAGTAAAACGTATCTGACAGTTCTGCTGTGTCACTCACCAGGTACGTGATCTCCCAAAGCCTCAATCTTTTCATGTGCAAATTCACACATACCTCAAAGGGGTGGGTGAGAATGTACTGAGATCAGCAAATGAAAAAGCAATTATAGAATGCCTGTGTTGCCGAACCCCAAGTTTGGCTGCTCAACACTTGAAAGGCCAATATTCAAGAAACACATTTGACTGGAAAGGAGTTTGAGCTTTATTCAGGAGGTTGGCAACCTGGGGAGAAGGCAGATTCTTGTCCAAAACCCAACTCTGAGGCTTCCACCTGGCTCAGGGTTTTGAAAGGGATTTGGGGTAGTTAATAAAGGGAGTACAGTAGTCTGTAACATTTCTTGTTTATGGACAGACTCGATGGGGCTAGCTACGGATACTATCTTAGTGCTTGGGGGTTGTGAGAGGGGGTCCAGTTTCTGTTTCCTGATGTGCAGGACTCTGTTCTTTCTGTAAAGGAGGGCAAGATCTATAGGTGCACAAAGGGAGGTTAGTAAAGTCATTTGGGTGGCCTAAAAAAAGAAAAAAATGGCTAAAAACTTGCTGGTTTAATCAGAAAGCCAAAGCAGCTTCAAACAGTCTTGCTGGCCTCTGTGGCCTGGGGAAGTTCTGGTCCTTCACTCCTCAAGGCCAGTGGTCTGTAAACCTTGAAGAAAGTCATTTCTGTTACGGATTGAGGCACTTAGGTCAGTCAGCAAGTAAGGAGTGTATTATCTTGAAGCAAGTTAAACCTTAAGAGCAGCTAGAGTGCTGTTACCCCTGTAGACATCACTTGGGATTGCTTGCTAAAAATAGAGATTCCTAAGATTCCTAGGCTCTCTCTTAACCTGATGTATCAGCATCTCTCTGCTTAATCCACGAGATATGAACTTCTCACGTGGTATGATGGGTAATTAGACTTGGAAGCTGGATGGGCTTGGATAAAGCCAAGGGTCTTGAACTCCTACTCTCCTCACTCATCCCACCTCCAACTTTTTAGTCAGATCCCTTCTGCAATCTCTTCAGCAAGTGTACTTCTGGCATCTGTTTAAATACTTCCAGAGACACCAAACTCACTACTACTTGGAGGAACCTTGTCCATATTTGGCAACTTGTAGAATGCTTCTAGTACTCAACCAAAAACTGTCTCTTTTTTTCCCCCACTGATGCTAATTCTACTTCTGGGGACACACAGGTTGGATTACTCCTCTTCCTATTTGACAGCCCTTCAAATATTTGAAAACACAGTCTATGTTCCCTTAAGTGCTCTCTTTTCTAAGTCCCAGTTCTCAAATTTCAACCTCTGCTTATCTAACTCTTGCCAAATGCATCCCATGGCTAGAGCCCCAGCTGTTGTACTTATCTTGTTCCCTCAGAGCTGACCCACCTCTGAAGTTTACATTCCCCACTTTCAACCGCTCTTTCCCCTGGCAAGAGTGGACAAAGAGATGCTCTTCTGTAAGGTGCATCAAAAAGCATCTCACATTCTTTTGATTTCCATCTCTTTAAATATAATGCCCTTCCTCTTTCCATTTCCTAGCCGGGTTAATATTATTTATTTGCACTGCTCAGGGATGGCACTAGATGGTAAGGCAGCATCATGGAAGGTATGTGTAGAGGTACCAATCTAGCCTCTAGAGAATTTTCTTTGGAGTCTCAGTATAAGATGTCTATGACAATTGGAAGAATGTGCTATATGGGAGAGTTGCCTGGTGTTTGTCTTGTACCAAGGCTAAACATTCCACTGCTAATGGGAGGCACAAAAACATCTGTCTCAGGTGTGGGCGTGAGAATTGTGATTGGGTCTAGCTTTACAGCAAAACTATAACACAGGAAATTCATTTATGTGCTAAGCATAGTGAAAATTTATTCTTTTTTTTTTTCTTTAAGCTACTTAACTTTTATTTCTTCTTCTTTTGGTAAAGAATATCCCCATTTTCCTCTGGAGATCCCCAGTTCCCTACTCTCAGAGAGTGTTTTGGATGAAGCTGACCATCTTCTTTTCCAAAGGTGCGCATCTGACCTTAGGTCTGAGCCAATCAGCACACTCCAATCCCTTGGCCACAGAAAACTGGATGCTATGATAGACATAGAACCAATGTGAACCCAATGGAAATTAATCTTAGGATTTGACTAAAGTGTGTGTGTGTGTGTGTGTGTGTGTGTGTGTGTGTGTGTGTGAGAGAGAGAGAGAGAGAGAGAGAGAGAGAAATGTATCTCTTTTTTTCTGGAATAAACAGATGTTGCCTTGAACTTCTGTAGCCATCTTGTCATGCATGACAAGACAAGAAAGAGGTCAACACACAGAAGGGAGGCTGCAAGGATATCATTTGTCTCTGGAGCGAAGTCACATAGGGCAATAATTACTACTCTGGGATTTTTTATTTTCATGAGAAAATGAAGTCTTATTATACTCAAGCCATTTATGGTTGGGTTGCACGCTGAATTGTTTTAAGTCAAGAGCATTTGCTTCTTCTGATGTTAATCCACCACTTTAGAAATACTGCCTCTTTGTTTTATATTGATTCTCAGTGGATCAATATAATTACACTTTAGTTCTAAGCTCTTTTAAGCTCTCTCAGATTCTTTTCTAGCTAATGTGCTAATGATAAACACTTAGAGACATGAAGAAAACTGCTCATTTAAAGAACCTAACAGTTAAATCTCATCCTAAATCAGGGCATCTTCTTGTAAATTGTTAACCACTCTCTAATGTAATGGCTTTGTAGATTCTTTTTTTCATCTGTTTGAGCAGGCACCACTCTTACGTGGCTGGTGTTTCTCCCGATCCCCCGACCATTGATTACCCACTAAAGGAGATATGGAATGATACTTACTTAGTGGAACATATAATGCTTATTTCCTTAATCCTCAGGGCTCCTCACAGAATTACAAGCTTTGTATATCAGTTTGCTTTTTCATGTCAAACCATGTCAGAGAGGCTTTATGTTTATGAATCTCAAAGCTATGGCCATAAGCCAGATTATAAAGTGGGAATAAAATAAATGCTCACAATGATAACATCGTTTCTTCCTCTGGTGAAGTGTAGCTATAGCAAGTTCTCAGTCTTAGGGACCTATAGCCTTTTTTCAGACATTGTTGCCTATTGAAATTTGTGTCACAGAAGCCAGTGGGGGATGAAAGAATATAAAAAGAAAGAATGGGTGAGTCATGTTTTATGCTACAGAGGGGACCAGCCACAGTAGAATTGTGGAGTGTCCTGAGAATTTGGAAAACTGGTCACAAGTGGCCTCTCCGAGAGCAGTTTCAGTGGTGTGACCAAGGCCTGATTGCAAAGGGGTGAGAATGTGGAGCATGTCAATGTGGTACTCAGGAAGTTTTGTTGGTGGAGGGAAGGAGGCTATAAAATATCTGGAGAGAAATGTCTTTGTTTTAAATTTCTCAATAGGAGTCGCTTGGAATTTTTTCTAGGCTAAGAGTAAAAAAGGTACTTTGAAAATATGGGGGTTATGAGGATGAGAAAGAAGACACGAAGGGATCTTCGATAGGCAAGATAAGGGAGAATGACAGAGGAAGGCTCCGAGACAGAATGGACCGGGGCATTTCAGTCTACGGGACGTTTGTGTTGAGTAGGCTCAAGAGACCAGGAGAGGGCTAGAAGTTGGTGAAAATGCAGGGCCTGGTGATAACTGAGATGTGGGCAGCCATCAAAGGGCTTGGCAGGACATCGAGAGCACAAGGAACAAAAGATAAATAGATAAAATGGACATCATCAAAATTAAAAAAAACTTTTGTGCAGCAAAGGACATTAACAAGAAAGCAAAAAAACTCCTTACAGAATGGCAGAAAATATTTACAGATCATGTATTTGGTAAGGGTCGAATATTCAGGTTATATGAAGAACTTTCACAACTCAACAACAAAAAGACAAACAACCCAATTTAAAAATGGGCAAAAAAATTTGAATAAGTATGCTCTAAAGAGGATATACAAGTGGACAAGAAGCACATGAAAAGATGCTCAACATCATTACTCGTCATTGAAATGCAAATCAAAACCATAAGATGCCGCTTCATAACTACTAAATGGCCATAGTAACAACAACAATAATAATAAAAGAATGAAACATAACAAGTGTTGGTGAGAAGAAAGAGAAACACTCACACACTTTTAGTAGGGGTATAAAATGGTCCTGCCACTGGGAAAACAGTTTGGCATTTCTTCAACAAGTTAAACATAGAATTTTAGTATCTAGCAATTCTGTGCCTAGGTACAGACCCAAAATAATTGGAAACAGGCACTCACACAAATTCTTGGATATGAACGTTTACAGCAGCACTATTCACAACAGCCAAGAAGTGGAATCAACCCAAATGTCCATCAGTGAATAAATGGAGAAACAAAGTGTGGCATATGCCTGCATTGCAATATTACTGATCCATTAAAAGCAATGAAGTAGTGATACAGTACTACAACATGGGTGAACTTTGAAAACATTATGTTCAGTGAAAGAAGCCAGACACAAAAGGGCGCATATTATATGATTCCGTTTCTATGAGACATTCAGAAGAGGCAAAGTTACAGAGTCCTAAGGCAGATTAGCAGTTGTCCGGGATTGTGGGGAGGGAGGGAGGAATGGCAATGGCTGCTTAATGGGTATGAGATCTCTTTTGAGGTGATGAGATGTTTTAGAACTAGATAGAGGCGATGGTTACACGACATTGTGCTAAATGTCACTGAATCGTTCACTTTAAAATGGTTGATTTTATGTTATGTGAATTTTACCTCAATGAAAAGAAGGAGGCGTGGAGGGGTCAATGCTCCTGGGTCCCTGCTGTCTCCAGCATCTACCACCTCCAGGGTCGGAAACTCTTGGTGCAGCTCCCACCTGCTGCAATAGTCTGCTGGGCTGTGGTTCCCGCTTTCGAGCCTTTCCCTCTGCTTTCCATCATCCATGATGCCTACTGTTGTCTCATCCATTGAGGCCTCCTTTTTTATTATAAGAATTGTATTTTCTAAGGGTGCCCAGGTGGCTCAGTTGGTTGAGTTGGTTGAGTGTCCAAGTCTTGATCTCAGCTCAGGTCTTGATCTCAGAGTCCTGAGTTCAAGTAGCGTGTTGGGCTCTGCACTGGGTGTGAGGCCTACTTAAAAAAAAAAGAATTTCATTTCTAAAATACAATTACTGGGGCGCCTGGGTGGCTCAGTCGGTTGAGCGTCTGACTTCGGCTCAGGTCATGATCTCACGGTACGTGAGTTTGAGCCCCGCGTCGGGCTCTGTGCTGACAGCTCAGAGCCTGGAGCCTGCTTCAGATTCTGTGTCTCCCTCTCTCTCTGACCCTCCCCCGTTCATGCTCTGTCTCTCTCTGTCTCAAAAATAAATAAACATTAAAAAAAATAAAAAAAAAATACAATTACTGGAATGTTTAGGGACTTGGAATAGAAGAGACAGGCTCTAACTTATGTTTATTTTTTTTGGATTAAATAAAAAGTCTGCAATGCTGCCATCAGATGGCTCTTGGCTTTTTAGTTCATACCCCTTTGTAAGAATGTGATTTTACTCAGGGATTGCCCCTACAATGACCTGACTGCTTTCTCAGAAAGTGTCTTGTGTATGGGTTTTAATTTTTAATTTTTTGGGGCAGATTCCCCCACTGCTAGAAAGAAGCTCTCATCTTTTCATTATTATTCAATGTCTTGATTAACCGGTTCCTTTGGAATGGGGTTCCTAAGGGATATACTTTAAAATAAACTGGAGATAATCAAACAGAGAAGAAATTGATACATAATGAATTATAAACACAAATGAGTTCCATAAAATATTTACATGTAGTGAAATGGAATTTGATGCTATCTGAACATAAAGAAACAAGTTTAGCTCACCACTACATCCAGATTTCCTTCAGTGTGCCACAATTTCGCTTTTTTGTTGAAAGATCCCATCACTGGTAGTGGATAGGAATGCATACAAGTCTCTAGTTTGGTGTTTTCCATATACAATCTTCCAAATGTAGTGGCAAGAGTTACTTGGCACTGAGAGTCTCTTGGAGCTTACATCCACAGTATATGCAGTTTTTACCACTGGCTTGCATGTTTAGGAATGATCACAGAAATCCTATAGGATTTTCTTGGAGCTTAGATGAAGCAGTGCATGGAAGGTGCCTAGCCAGGACTGAATCAAATTTGCTGTGAGGCTGGTGTGAAGGAGCACATTATACAGCTAGTGAGGGTTCTACCCTGACTGTCTGGCGTTTGAATCTCAGTTTGTGTTACTTCTCTACGCTCTGGATCTCCTATAGCACAGGGGTTAAGAGCATTGGACAAAATCGCCTCATGTAGATTGCCAGCACCACCCTCCCTAGGTCTGTGATCATGGGCACGTTACTTAACTTCCTGATGTCTGTTTCCTCTTTTGTAAAAAGGAGATAATAATAGTGCCTAATTCATAGGACTATTGTGGAAATGACAAAGAAAAATACATGTAAAGTGCTTAGAATAGTGTCTGGCTCATACTAAATGTTTAATAAATATTGTAATTAGTTCCAAGTTTCAGGGTTTGCAAAATACTCTAATTATATCTCTTTAGAGTATCAAGGTTGACCATATTCCACACGATTTAAGGCGAGCACAGGAGCAACCACCCTCTTCCAGCCACCAGGCTCCATGAGATTTGATCTTGAGTTTGGATTATAAACTCTTATTTCCCCCCTTGGTCTCTTTTGAAAGATGCAGGGATCAGAACTGTCTGGAACGCGTGCTGACACTCTTCCTTCTGATCATCACTAATCAACCTCAGTATCGTCTCCAACTGAGCCCAAGCCAGACCTCGGACTTCCTCTCTACACAGAGCCTGGATGGCACCATTCACTGGAGTCAGCTCATGACAGGTAACTTATTTGCCATCTCTGTTTTAAAGACTCAGTATCATACTACCGTCACCCTACAGGAAGGAAATTGAATGGAGGAGGGGGCTAGGGCAGTCAGGAAGAGGACAAAGAATGACTGATGTTTCCTGTAACATCTGCTATGCCATTCCCTGTCATGAACACTCATTCTTCTTTACCCCAGCATGATGATTTGCAAGAATATAAGATGAACTAATTCTGGAAATTTGTCAGTGTAAAATCTCAAATAATAAAATATCCAGATTTATACAAGAGGCGCTGTAAAAATGACAACAGAATTTATCTGTGCAACTGGGTGGGGGGTGAGGGGTGAATATTGCAGAGAATTTCAGCTGGCAGTTTGCTTCATGTTTGGAGAAATACTTATACTCATGATTTCAGTTACGGGAAGGCTGATAAACTCTAATTGCAGAAATTATAGAGAGAAAAGATATATTAGTTGATGCATGATTTACTTCTACAGCACTGTAGTCTGGTTCACAATATCTGTGCATGACCTTTGATTAGGAAAATTCTTACCCAAATTAAAAATAGAAAGCTTTAAGGGGTGGAATAAAAGTATGGCATGTGTGATGGGAGAGTCTCCATTGGCTCATGATTAGTGGCACATGGTCCTGGACAGTGTCCTTCCTCTACTTCCAGTTTAGCCCTTTCTGTGTCCAGCATTGCCACGTTGGCACTATTTCACTTGACCTGATGTATAAATGGGAACATTTGTGGGAGGATGCAGAGAAAAGGTAATGCTTGTATACTGTTGGTGGAAATGTGTATAGGAGCAGCCACTATGAAAAACAGTATGATGATTCCTCAAAAAATTAAAAAAAAGAGAACTACCATATAATCTGGCAATTCCACTTCTGGGTATTTAGTTGAAAGAAACAGAAACACTAACTGGAAGAGATGTATGTACCCCATGTCCACTGCAACATTATTTATAATAGCCAAGACATGGAAGCAACCAAAGTGTTTACCAACAGATAATACATCTATATTTATATATGCATGTGCGTGCATGTGTAAATATACATATGCGTATACATATGTATATATACACATATATGTACATATATGTATATACACGCATATACATATATGTATATGTGTATATACACACATATATGTATATGTATGTGTATATGTGTATCCATATACACACATATACACACATATATATCTATCACATTTTCTTTATGTGATACATGGAATATTACTGAGCCACAAAAATAATAAAATCTTGTCATTTGCAACCATATGGATAAAAGTTGAGGCCATTAGGCTAAGTGAAATAAGTCAGACATAAAAAAACAAGTATTGTATGATTTCATTTATATGTGGAGTCTAAAACAAACAGACAAACAAACAAATAAACAAAAACCAAAAACTGATTTCTGATACAGAGAACACACTCGTGGTTACCAGAGGCGGGGGGTGGGGATGAAATGCACAGAGGTAGTAAAAAGGTACAAATTTTCAGTTGTAAAATAAACAAGCTATGGGGATTTAATGTACAGCACAGTAACTATACTTAATAATGTTGTTTTGTATATTTGAAAGTTGCTAAGAGGGGCACCTGGGTGGCTCAGTTGGTTGAGCATCTGACTCTTGATTCTGGCTCAGGTCATGATCCAGGGACATGGGATTGAGCCCTGCATTCAGCTCTGCAGTGAGTGTGGAGCCTGCTTAAGATTCCCTCTCTCTCTCTCTCAAGAAAAATTAAAAATTAAAAACAAGAAAGTTGCTAAAAGACATTAAAAGATCTTATCACAGGAAAAAAATTGTAACTATATGTGGTGATGGATGTTAACGAGACTTACCGTGATGATCATTTTGCAGTATATGCAAACATCAGATCATTGTGTTGTATACCTGAAATGAATATAATGTTATATGTCAATTACATCTCAATAAAAAGTCAAACAATTCAAGGCACATTACATGGTGTCTGATCTGGGTGTTAGAGCCTGACATGGTATTTTCCTCCTAGACTGACATGACATGCCATCACCTCAAACTTGCTATGACAAAATCAAGAGGGAGTGTGGGATGGTCAAGTGTTTTTTCTTGTCTACTTTCCATAATCAATTCCACTTCCAGATTATGCCTCATTTTCCTGAGAATTATGACTAACCTTTACAAAAACATCAAGATAGGTGTTATTATTTCTGTTTTACATATGGGAATATTGAAGCTCAAATGGGTCAATTGCCAACTAATGCATAAAGGGTAGAGTTGGAATTGTAACTCCAGATTGTCTGGCTTAGCCTAAAGCCCAATCACTATTGGGTCATTTGCTTCCTTATGTCCAGTGAAGTGGAAAGTGGGTTTGCTTCTTCCACTCCGGGAAAATTGTTCCCTCAACCCAGTCCTGGTGACTCCAGCTTGTACTCTCTCCTGTATTTGGGTTAAATGAGGTGGGTTGTTTCAGCCCTGTGATGCTCGAGAGAATGGATGCTTAGATGCATTGATTCATGAAAAGAAAAGGGGAGAAAAAGGAAGGGGATATTGCCAAACTGTACAAAAATGAATGAGTTTATGCAAAAGGCAAGTAATGTCTAGCTCCCCAGACATGCCCCTGGCTTTGAGAAGGACTAAGACAGGTGGCCTTGGTGTAACATTCCTTCCCAGCTTCTACGTATTCCTGTCCCTGGGCTGCAAGTCAGCATTCCTTGCTGCCTCTTCCTCATTCTCCTCACTTTGAGTCTATAGCTATGTCTTTCAGCCTGGTTTCACTGGACACCCCCCTGTCTTGCAGGGAGGACGAGTGAGGAGTGCACATGATCTAAGTCTTCTGCTGCCATCATGTTCCTGCTGGTTATGCCGCTCTCTGGGCCATTCGCTCCTGTTCTTAATACCTCTTATTGACTCCCTCTTCCTGAAGTGTTATGGTCAGAAGAAAAAGGAAATTACCCATCCCAGTTTGGGGCTTCCTCTAAATCACATACCCTATAATCTGTGAAGAGAAGAAATCTTGTGATTTCATCTAAGTTTCACCTCAGTGAGAATCTTTCTGAGAAGACCTTTGATTACCTGTCCTAAGTTCCGCATGGCCAGGTGGTTGCCATGCTGCCAGCCTATCATCTTCTCACTGCATGTCTCAGACCTCAGCGAATATAAAGGATGGCTGGCCACCATTTATTCTTCACAAGAGCCATTCACATTTTGCCATCTCAACTATGTTTACTCTCCTCTGGACTCTTGAACTGGCCCAGATGGTCCCTGTGCCTGTGGCTTTTCTCAGGGATCAATTCTGGCCAAACTTAAAGGCTTTGGTAGCTGCAAGTCCTCTCCATATTTCTATGATTTCTTGAGGGCAGAGCTGCCCATTGGCAGGGGTCCCACCATTGTTTACTCAATCTTTCCATTCTGGGTGATTTCTGAACAAGCTCCTTAACAAAGCCCACGGGGTATTCTCAGCCCAGTCCAGAATCCAATAAAAAAGTCCTGCCTACAATAAAGGTTTTTACTAGGAATCTTATTTATGTTTTTATGGTTTCTGAGGGTTTTCTTTAATTATTGCCTACACAGAGCTAAAGATCTGTCATGAATGATAAAGGATCATTTTCATTATTACCTAAATTTACTTCCCTTCTACCCAATATATTAACCTTTATTACTATAAGTTATGACTGTTAGAATCCAGAGCTAAAGAATAAGGTTTTCTTCCATTTAAGATGTAAAAGCAGGCAAGTCACTGTTTTCTATAGAGAGTAGGATGAGGAATAGGGAATATGTCATTTGGTGGATACATAAAAAATGCATTATATTCCTTTTTGAAGATAATTATCTAGGAGTCATTTGCCTAGTTCAGTTAGAAGTTTCTTTCTGAGGTGGAAATGAGGAGGAAAAAAAAGAGGAAAGAGAGAAAGATGGATTGGCTGACAGATGGACTAATTAAGTAATGAAGAAACAGAAGAGAGGAGAGGATTATAGACCAGGAAGACAGTAGCTCTCTCGAAAGCAGCAGGATGTGAAATGTCTCCTAAAAAAGAAATCATAAAACAGATGGTTTGAGTTAAATAAATGACGTTTGGTTATTGAAAAGTGCATTTCTTCCTAGTTTCTAACACATGTGAACATCTCTCTATAAGAAAAGTGGAACAACACTCATTTTGGATGCTTAATAATAAATATTAGTCTTTTACTGCTTTATGTTTTGTTTAGAGATCTCAAAGTCCTTTTCTCAACTTAGAGCTTTGCAAGTTCTCCTTCATGGGGGATAAAGGCAGAACTTTGTTTCGTCAGTTGGATAAAGTCAAAGGAGTTGCCTCTCAAAAAAAAATGTAAGAACAAGGGACTGTTTCTCAGTAATTTCTCTAATCCTTCTGCTGAAGGGCTCCTGCTCATGTGGTTCCATATCTTGTTCCATCCAACCTTCCATTCTGTGTTAATAAGGATTGTGTTGGTTATTAGTATCAAAAACCTAAGTCAAACTAATTTAACCTAAACAAGCAAGTGAGCAAACAAACATGAGAAGCCCAAGTATTGCCTTTGGCATTCTAACAACGTCATTGGATCTGTCTCTGATTCCACACAAGAAATGTTTTTATGTTGTTAAATTCAATTCTTGTGAATTTTCCAGACCGTGAATCTCCTAGTGACTCATAAGAACGTGAAAATATATAACTATGTGAGCCTTGCCTGGGCATTCTCTGCCAACCTCTTTCTCCTGCAAACTGATCTCCAGAGCTACAGCCCTACATGGTCTTTAGAATTTACAATCCCCCAGAAAGACCATCAGTGAGTCTCTAGGAAGGATTCTATTTGGCTGACTCGTGTATATTCTCACTCACTTCTCAGGTATGAAAGCTGAGCCCCTTGACTGGTTGCCATACCTGGTTTACATGAAGAAGAGGGCAGAAGGTTTCCATTAGGAAGGAACAGATCAACAGTATAACAAATACTTTAATATCTCACATTTAGGTCTTTAATCCATTTTGAGTTTATTTTTGTGTATGGTGTTAAAAGATGGTCCAGTTTCATTCTTTTGCATGTAGCTCTCCAGTTTTCCCAGCACCATTTGTTGAAGAGATTGTCTTTTCCCCCTTGTATATTCTTGCCTCTTTTGTCATAAATTTAATTGATCATAGAGTCATGGGTCTATTTCTGGGCTCCCTATTCTGTTCCATTAGTCTATATGTCTATTTTTGTGCCAGTACCATACTGTTTTGATTACTACAGCTTTGTAGTGTATCTTGAAATGTGGAATCATGATAGCTCCAGCTTTGTTCTTCTTTCTCAAGATTGCTTTGGCTATTCAGAGTCATTTGTAATTCCATACAAATTCTAGTATTATTTGTTCTAGCTTTGTGAAAAATGCTGTTGGTATTTTGATAGGGATTGCACTGGATCTGTAGATTTCTAGAAGAGAACTGGTAGTAATTTCACTAACATTGACTGTAGCAACATTTTTCTAGATATTTCTCCTAAGGCAAGGAAAACAAAAGCAAAAATGAACTATTGGGATTATACCAAAATAAAAAGTTTTTACACAGCAAAGGAAACCATCAACAAAACAAAAAGACAACCTACTGAATAGAAGATATTTGCAAATGATATATTAATATCCAAAATATGTAAAGAACTTATACAACTCAACACCAAAAAAGCAAATAATCCAATTAAAAAATGGGCAGAGGACCTGAATAGACATTTTTCCAAAGAAGGCATACAGATGGCTAACAGGAATATGGAAAGATGCTCAACATCACTAATCATCAGGGGAATGCAAATCAAATCCACAAAAAGATGTCACCTTATACCTATTAGAATGGCTAAAATTAAAAAAAAAAAAAAAGAAATAACATGTGTTGGAGAGGATGTGGAGAAAAAGGAACCCTCATGCACTGTTGGTGAGCTTGTATAGCCACTGTGGAAAACAGTATGATGGTTCTTCAAAAAACTAAAAAGAGAAATACCATATGATCCAATAATTCTGCTATATTTCATTATTGGGTATTAATCCACAGAAAATGAAAACAGTAATTTGAAAAGATATATGTACCACTAGTTTATTACAGCATTATTTAAGTAGCCAAGATATGGAAGCAACCTAAGTGTCCACCATTAAACACATGGAGAAGAAATATGTGAGAGTTATATATATATTTTTATATCATATATATTTTATGTATATAATATATATATACATATACTATATATATCACACTCATATAAAATGGAATATTACACAGTGATAGGAAGGATGACATTGTGCCATTTGAGACCACATAGATGGACCTAGAGAGTATTACGTTAAGTGAAATAAGTCAGACTGAGAAAGACAAATACTATGTTATTTCATTCATAAGTGGAATCTGAAACAACAACAACAACAACAGCAAATGAATAAACAAATAAGAAGCAGAATCAGACCTAAATACAGAGCAAAAACTAATGGGTGCCAGAAAGGAGCGGGGGGAGGTGAGGATTGGCCAAAACGGGTGAAGGAGAGAGGGAGACACAGGCCTCCAGTTATGGAATGAATAAATCATGAGAACAAAAGACACAGCATAAGGAATAAGTCAATGATATTGTAATAGTGATGTATCGGGACAGATGTAGATACACTCGTGGTGGTGGAATATAGTGTAACGTATATACTTGTTGAATCACTGTGTTGTACGCCTGAAACTAATGTAACATTGTGTGTTAACTATACTTAAATAATAATAATAATAATAATAATAATAATTAATAATAACAGATGCCAATTACACATTCTATTCCGTAGAAAGTTTCCACAGATTAGACATCTTGGTTCCCATCTCATCCTCCTAACATCCATATCTGATACAGAGCGCTAATTGGAAAATTTGCAAAGTGGATGTTTCTGTTTCCTGCATTAACTGTCTGCTCTTACGCTGTTCCCTTGTCTGAAAAGCCCACCCCTTAGCTTGCCTGTATCCTACCTGATATACTTTCACTGACTTCCTCTTAAATTCCCACAGCAGATTACATCACCCAGCTTAGTGCTTAATAGTAGGTCATCCTGTGGTCTTTTCTGAAATGTCCTGTGTGTTAGTCTCAGTTTCCTAGCCAGATGGTAAAGTCCCTTAAGGAGTGTATCTGGCTTCATGTCCCGCCCATCCCCCCTTGCTTGGCACACAGCGCATGCTCAGTAGTGTGATTGGATGTTCAGGATTGTGCACATAAAGTGCCTATTATCTAGTTTAGTCATTTGTAAAATGGAGATGATAATGCCGACCACATAGAGCTCATATGAAGAATAAGATGATATTTCTGAAGCACTCATCACATAAAAGTATGCAATAAATGTATATATGTAGATACATGTATATATACATACACACATATGTATAATTTATATGATAAATTTCCTGATGACAGAACACATGTCTGTTCTTTCTTTTATCTTGTAATGCCAGAGGTAGCATACCACAGGCATTCAATACGAGTCTGTGACCATCTGATTCTCATACTCAGATTCTCATTTTGCCATCTTTCCCATAATGTCATGTTTATTAAAACAATTGCCATCATCAGTATAGTCTTTCAGAATTTCCTTCCTCAAATGGAGGCAAGGTCATAGGGAAACATCTGAGAGCACAAAACACAAACATAAGCAAGCAGCTGAGCACATTCAAATTCTTCCCAGAAGACTTCCTTGTGTTTCTGGTCTATGAAGTCTTTGTCAACGAGCGCAAAGAAAGGGTAGGGGTGGGGAAAGGGAGTGGGTGGGGAGTCCAGGTTCCTCTGGTAACTCTGATGGATAATTCTTTCTTCTCTCTGGGTGATGCTTGGAGAAATGACTGTCTTCAGTTTTGTTAAAGAAATACAATGAAAGCTAATATGTCCCATTTCACTTTTTGTTTTCAAGCTAAAGACATTGGTACACAGCTAATTAGGCTTTTAGTTATGGATAACTCTGGTTATGAATTTTCATGCTTTTATAAGCCATTGGGACATTCAAGTCTGGAAATTCATAAGAATGAATTTATCAAAATAAAAATATTTCCAACATAGACAAGGAGGGCAGAGACAGTAGCTTCTTAATGAGAAAGAATTCAAAATAAAATGAGTATCTAAGGAAAACACTAACATTGAAAACTGAAGATTGAGATGAAGGTTATTATTCACAGGTCTCTGGGCATAATATCCTTGAATGGGGGTGAGAGATCCTGGGTTGGTTTTAATGAGAATGGAAGTTGTGTATGGATGGCAACATGAGTCAGAGAATAGAAAACCAAGTCCTGCAGGACATCTGGATCTTATGAAAGGCCTCAAAAATGTGGAAGCAATGTTATTGCTCTTTTGGTGCCCATATGGGAGTGACTGTAGCACCTTGATAAACATCACTTACAGGCTGTGAATCCGACAGAACTGAGTTTGACACCTGGTTCTACCATCTCTTAGCTGCTAAGATTCAGTTTTCCCATCCATACACGTCCGGGTAATAACGATACCCATACATTGACTTACCTGAGTCATAAGTGAAAAAGCTTATGAATAGCATTCTGCACAACTCTGGCACTGAGTCAGCGCTCACTATGCTAGTGATGATGGTGATCCCAGATAGTGCACCTGAATCTTTCTCCTTCTTTATAACTGTAACTTACACCACCCGCTTATTTTATCATATTCTAGTCTACTTTGTGCTTCCATTTTCACATAATAGTACTACCTTAGATCATTCTTTACAAAATACTCTCAAATGATCTCAAGGCAGTAATAAGGTAGGCAAGGAAAACGCTATTATTCTCATTCTAAGGTTAAGGAAACAAAAAACTGAGGCTCAGAGAAGGTAAATGACTTCTTAATTTTACATATTTAGTAGCTGGAGGGGCTGCAATGAGAGTTCAGATCATCAACCTCAGTGCTTGTCATTTGTCTGTTTTGTATAGGGAGGATGTGTCCATGATTAATTTTAAGAAGTCAATTGCCAAAAAAAGAAAGAAAGAAAGAAAGAAAGAAAGAAAGAAAGAAACAAGTTTGGAAACCATGAGAATTAATTCTATCAAAAGTCTCCTGATGACTAGAACCCAGAGCTTCTGTGGACAAGGCTGGGGAGAGACCTGCTGGTTTTGCTGAGGTCTTGAGTATGCCTTATTTGGAGTCGAAAGCTGCGTTATCCAGTCCTGCAATTCTAGCCTTAAAATTAACAACATCTCCAAACTCCAATATTGGAGGAAACGAAGAAATTACACAATAATGTATCATGGGAGAGGAGATTGTTTTCTGATCCTCCAGGCATTTGTTTAATGTGCTGACAGAAGAACATTTGATTATTCCCTTAGCTGTCTTATGGGGAACGGCTATAAATGCTCATATGCATCAGGAAGTTACCTGGCCTTGCTATCACTGGGAACAAATTCCATGAAATCATGGTATGCCTGCATGTATTTTGAATCACTGAAATGCACCACACCTTTGGTGGTCACAGTGTTGGGCCTTGGTCTCAGGAAGAACCATAGGTCCAAATTCATGAGTTGCAGTCTGCCCTCAGAGTCATAGTTTACTCCCCAAATTGTGTGCCCAAATTTCTTGGCCAACATAAAGAGCAGTGTACAATTTTTCCTACAAGAGGAAAAATATACCAGAAGAAAGAAAAATCCTTAAATTTAATGGAGGAGTGGCCAAGGGAAATTGGGCAGTAAGTCTTCTTGTGATGATGAACTTGGGTCCCCTTGGCTTGTCATGGCAGAAACACAGGCATGCTGAGACAGTTATTTGCTTATTATAGCTTCCTAGGACTTTATTATTCAACAAATATCAATTGAGTGCTTGCCTTGTGCCTTGCTCTGTGCTAGACACTGTACAAATTTTCTTGAAATCTTCACGACTGCCCTATGATGCACTTACTTTGGGAGGCTCAGGTCAGTCCTTCCACAAGACAATTGCTTTGAGATATCACATTTTTTAAATTGATTTATTTGTGGAATATCACTCTCCAAAATGGAAATAAATTTGGAGTCAGTACAGTATTGTAAAAAAAGGACACATAGGACACAGTCTGCCTCCAGGCTGCTGTCTCTTGCTGGTAGAAGTCATCATTGGTCAATGCTGACACTGCTGTCTATTTCTACTGTTGTCTAAGAGCATCTGCTCAGATGCTTCTGTTCTGTCCTTCAGTGGTGAACCTAGCTTATGGTGTTCATTTCAAAAAAAAATTTGTCTTCATACTGGCCATAGATATTCAACTAAATGAGGCATTAGGGCCTCTAAACACATTCACCTGAAAATGTTTTTGCGTGATCGGAGACCATTTCATCATTGATTTGTTTATCCACTAAGGCATTCAACAACAGCTCGATACGAAGTACCTACACCTGTGAGTGTGGGGTAGGCAGCAGAAATAAGGCACTGAGAGCGCCCCAGCCTTGATCTTATAGACCTTGCAGTCTAGAGGGGAAGACAGATAAATAAATAGGCATTTGCCATACAGTATGACAAGTGCTTTAATGAGGTAAGTGTGAGTGAGATTCTTTTCGAGTGCCTTATCAGGACTTACGTGGGGTGCCTCAGAGAGGTCATCCAGTAGGAGTTTTTCCAGACACCCTACGTTGCACTTTATGTGTGCACGGAAGTCTGTCCCAGACACGCTTGGAATGTTTTTTAAAAATACAGATTCCAAGATCCAAATGAGTCTCTGTGGTTATGGCAGAGTAATCTGCATTTTAACAAAGTACTCCATGTGATTCTTATGCCTAGTGAAGTGTGGGAAACACTGACTTAGGTTGATTGACTAGTTAAATGCTTGTTGCTTCTTCAGAGTTTATGAAATAATAAGAAATCCACATCAAAGTGTAACAAACAAGAGTGTTGTCATGGAGATAGTCTTGATTCAAATGTAAATCATTGGCTTTTTTTTTTTTTAAAGCATTGTTATAAATTACTTGCAACCCACACCTTAATTGATCAACAAATAGGAGATTGTGTTTTCTAGGGGTTAAAGTTCTGACTCTGGGGCAGGGGCTTTTCCTTACCAACTGTGTAGCTTTGCACACATTATCTGTACCTTAGGCAACCTCTGTATTTTGTATTTGGAATATAGGATGATAATAGATTCCTACCATATAGACCTGCTGCGAGGACTAAATCAATTCATATATGTGAACTATTTAGAAGAGTCCATGCATGTCCTCTCTGTCTAACCTGGACTCAGCCACCATTCTAGATCAGTTCCTATCAGTTACTACCCCTTTCCTTGTGGATAACTGCCTTCTTGTCTTTTTTCTATTAAAAAAATTTTTTTTAATGTTTAGTTTTAAGAGAGAGAGAGAGAGAGAGAGACAAAGTGCAAGAAGGGGAGGAGCATAGACAGAGGGAGACACAGAATCTGAAGCAGGCTCCAGGCTCTGAGCTGTCAGCACAGAGCCCGGCGTGGGGCTCAAACCCACAAACCCTGAGATCACGACCTGAGCCAAAGTCAGACGCTTAACCGACTGAACCACCCAGGTGCCCCTGCCCTCTTGTCTTTTCAAGGGAGACATAGCGAGTTGTGAATTTTGTCCTGAAGAAGTGCATGAGATAGAGGAACTGATCTTCATTTAGGAAAGTCCCCGGCGAGCAGTTTATTTCCTGGAGTATTTTCTCATCTTTGTTTTACACGGCGTGTAGGCAGAGTAATGGCCACCAGAGATGTCCACGCCCTAATCTCTAGAACCTGTTACCTTACGTGGCAAAATGGGATTTTTCAGATGTGATTAAGTTAAGAACCTTGAGATGAGGAGAGCATGCTGGAATATCCAGGTGGGGCCAATATAATCACATGAATCCTTAAAAGTAGAGAACCTTTACCAGATGAGTTGGATGCAAATGCAACATTACTGGCTTTGCAGATGGAGGAAGGGGCTTGGAGCCAACCAGGCAGACAGACTACAGAAGCTGGAAAAGGCAAGGAAATGGATCCTCCCCTAGAAGCTCCAGAAAAGAATCAAGTTCTGCCAACACACTGATTTTAGATCAGAGAGGTCTCTGTCAGAATTCTGATTTACAGGTATAAAGATAATAAATTTGCATTCTTTAAGCCACTGAATTTGTGGTAAATTGTTACAGTAGCAATAGAAAACTAATACACACAATCTTCAGAGCCTTCTGTTTTTTCCTTAGAATGATATGTATCTGACCCTTCACTTTAATCTTTTGTACCCAGAAAATAATTCCTTCCCACGTTGGTGGGATGCTCCTGTGTCCTTTAAAATGAGGTCATTGGAAGTGAGGATTTGCATGGAATGTGGTAATCTAAAGGCTGACATTTAATTTCAGCAGATTATCCATCCTCCAATGTGCTGTGTATAAGCCAGAATTTCTCCTATTCTTCACATCACACCCCTGCCTTCCTAGTCTTTGTGATATTTACCTCTCTTCCCTTAACCTTCAGAAGTCTGTACCTATGGAATTTTCATCAGGTGATTTCTTGAAGACTTCTATTCTTGTTAAACTCCCATTTTAAAGATTTTTTCTGATAATGTGCCTGGAAATATGGCTTGGATAATTGGCAATCATATCGCATGCCCCACCACTCTAAAACTCCATAAAATTATAGTGCAACTAAATGAACCTAAAAGAAATAATGCATATGGAACATTGAAAGACCCTGGCTAAGAGATTTTTGCATGTATTTTAAAAATATGCCACTACTTTAAACTTTGGTTGCTTAGTGAAGATAATGTTTAAAGCTGTGATTAAAAATATATTTAAATTAAAATGTAGTTAAAAGGTAGAACAGAGCCACTTATAAAATCTCATCTACTCAAAAACACCAGTGGAAGTTAAATGTCTTCCGCACACTTAGATATGGTTTATGGCCTCTAGACTGTGCGGGAGGAACAATAACAAAGTTTGCAGCTCAGTGAGAACACCCAAATTGATTTAAGCTTCTTTTCATCGGAGCATACATTTATGACAGGCGCCATCAGCAAGAGCTTAATTTTCTAACTTATTTAAGCATTCACAAAGCTGTTTGCCTTCTCCTGCAGAACTTCCTGGCAGTTTGTATTGGCTGCAAGATATTTTCCTCTGGGAGAGACTGAAGCAACTGGAGCTTGTTGACCTTGGGGGTGAAATGCTGGAGGATCATCTCAGGTGAAAGTAAGTCCCCGTGCAGTTTTCAGGGTGATGTCATCAGAAATGTTGATGGGATATTTAAAAGAGGTGCAGGGAGCGCTGGGTGGCTCGGTCGGTTGCGCGTCTGACTTTGGCTCTGGTCATGATCTCACGGTTTGTGAGTTCTGGCTTGGGCTTGCTGCTGTTAACGGAGGAGTCTGCTTGGATCCTCTGTCCTGCTCTCACTCTGCCTCTCCCCTGCTTTCTCTCTCTCTCTCTCTGAAAAGGAAAAAAAAAAAAGCATAAAAGAGGTGCATTCTCTACCTTTTTCCTGGGTGCTATTCTGATTACATGGAGAGTAATGATTTCAGGCCATCCTCGATGAGGGGCTGGGATGTGTCAAAGTGTACTTGGGAGACAAGACAGGGATATCGCTACGCCTTCCATGTAAGAAACGGTTGGAGGCATTAAGGCTACTTTACCTGGAGAAGAAAGATTTGGTGGGATATGACGGTCAAATTGAAACATCTGAAAGGATGGCATGTGGAGAGAGAATTTGACTTACCCCTGTGTTTCTGAAAGGGGTGGAAATAGAGCTAGTGGATAAGGCTTAATGAGGTTGATCTAAGTTTTTTATAAAGAAATGTTCCTGGGATCAGAACTCTTGAAGATGGGGATGATGAGTTCTCTGTTCCAAGAGTTGCTCAGTCATAGCCAAGAAACTTGTAACCCTATCAGGATCCCTGACTTATTTCCTCCCTATTATGCACTCTCTGCTGCTGAGGCGTTCAGGTCTCTATCCCCAGAACCTGACACCCAAAGGGTAGATGGGACAGTTAAGTGTCTCTTAGCCAGAGATGGGAACTCTATGCCACCCTTCCTCCTCCTGCTCGGGGCAGGTATTCTGAATGAGCAGAAGATTCTTCTTCTGCCTAATTATATCCTCGGAATCCTTCTTAACTCAAAATGCTGCCATAATTAGAATTGGCACACAGATGATCTCTATTTGTCATCTCTGCTTAAGGACAAACCTTGTGTACGCTTTACTATTCCTTCAGTTCTAAACATGGCCCTTCTGTGTTCTTTTCTGTGATACTTGGGTTGGGATTCTGCAAATTATGTCTCTGCCTTGAAAGCTGGATTACTGTTACGCTAGATGCGTACTGAAAGGCTGGAGGAGGAGGAAGAGACTTTCTCTTCCCTTCCTGTTTCCTGTGTGTTCCTTCTTGTTTTCTGTGGTAGCAGCTGAATGCAGTTTGCAGTTTCTCCAACAGTCAGAAACAGCCTTGTGGTATGTTCCTCCGGGAACACTTGACTCTAGCCAGTGTGTCCTAGAGGTCTGAATTTCAACTGCATGGGGCCACTCCTCCGGCTTCTGAGTACGAATTATTCCAACCTTTGCCCTTTGCTTCCCCATCCCTAGGGGCAGTGGTTCTTCCTACGACTGCCGGAGGCTTCTGTGATGCTAGTCTCTTTTTGTCTTTTTGGTCACCTTCAACTTTTCCCCTAATTAGGAGGTCTTTAATTTCTTTGTTCAAATAACTGGTTTGGGTTTTGGCCTCTTGATTCTTTCGCCGCATCTCCCATTGGCAATAACGTCCATCTTCCTGACCTTCTCTTTTTCCCTTGTCTCACTGGTGACCCTGTGACTTTCTAATCCCCTCCTACATGTTAGCTGATAAACGAGGCTTAGTCCCAGCTACAACAGGTGGCTGTGGAAGTTGTGTGCTGAAAAGCTCTAGGGGGCACCATTCACATTTGTGATCATCATTTATCTGAACATTTAGGACAATTTTATAGCAGTTAAGGAACAGAAGCCATTTTAAAATTTACACTGAGCTAGTGATGTTGTAGCCTGTAACTGATTAAGGGCTAATTGTGTTTGATTTGATTCTAGACAGCTGTAAGGGATTTTCACCATCCAGTCCCATTCCTTCATTTTAAAGGTCAAGAAATTTAAGTCTCAGAAATGATGGAAGAACCAGCACCAGGCCTCCTGGTGACTTGGAGCTGGAATTAGAACTCAAGACATCAGACTCAGATAGCATAACCACCAGAGAAATAACAGAACACAAATTCGCCTTTAAGGCGAAAGGCCAGTCTGGAGGGAGGTCCCAGCAAAGCATGTGGCTCTGCAACCCTGTTGTCCTCCCTGGCCTCCTCTGGCTGGAAAGTGTAATAATGAGTCCAGGCTGTTGGTAGGAAAAAGTTGGCTCCAGAAGGTACTGTGAGTGTTGCTGAGAGGGTGGGATGTAAGACCACGTAGATCATTAAAGTGCCCTTGTAAGAGTGTCAGAGAGATAAGAAAAAGAATGGAGAGAGATAGGCTCTTACAGGCCAGATACAGACCAAGTGTGTTCACAACTTGATGAGTTTTATGCTGAATAAATCATTAATGGCTGAATGTGATGACAGTTAATGTCCTATGATGGTATAAAACAGTACAAAGCATAATGCAGTAATAATAAAGTGACTGCAATTAAATTTCAACAAGAAATTTATGGGCAAAAGGGATCTGAAGAAAAGAAGATGCAAACTTCAGCAATGGGAAGGTTGTTGAGGAATAAGCCCACGCATTGCAAATCAAGGTGTTTGCAAGAATGAGGAAGAAGGGGAGTGTCTAGCATGTAGCCAAAAGGAAGTGATTCTACCCTCAGTGTAGAAAAGGCCTAGTGGAAGATGAGAAAACAGGGGAATTAAAATCATACCCATCCTTCTGATCCCAGTACGTGTGCAACTGCGGTTGTCTGAATCCTGAGCTTTCTGTGGGTGAAATTTAATTATTTTTTAATAATGACTACCACTTCCTGTACCAGGTATTTTATTAGGCACTTTGTACACATTCTCTTATTTAACCCTCTTAGTAATTGATGTTCTTTATTTTGGAGACGAGGAAACTGCAGCTCCCAGGGGCTAAGTAATTGTCCATAGACAGGAGTCAGGATTTGAACTTTTTACCTGTTAGGTAAAAGGCAAGGATGTTTCTTAACATCCCACAATGCACAGGACGGCCTCCTCCCACCCCAGCAAATAAATATCTGGCCCCAAATGTCAAGAGTGTTGAGGCTGAGACACTCTGTTGTGGTTAATAGTGTGGGTTTTTTTATTGTATTTTTTCCTTAATTTATTACCATTCTCTGTCATGTTCAGGAGCCAGAGAATGTGATTAGTTGCCTATAGGTTGTGAACTATATTTGCTCTTACATGTGCCAAGATGGTAGAAACCCAGGCTCTTGGGAGTAAATATCCAAACTTCTGATTATTTACAAAGAACCAGAATACAAAAACAAAGTTCTAAGAGGGATCATAAAAGTAGATAACAAGAGCAAGGGGCATAGTAGCTACCCTGACGTGGCATGAAGTCCCTCAGTCTAACGAGGGACTCAATTCCTGGATTGATGGGAGCCGATGATGGGGCTTCTCTTGCAAGTCCTGGAGAATGACCATGGCTTTCCTTTGGCTGGTAGTCCACACAGCCTGGAGCTATTATTTACCTTTTAAGTATATGTCCCTTCCTTCCAGCTAGGTTAGAAGCCCCTTGAAGACAAGGATTCCAGTTATCTCTCTAATTCCTACCCTACGTGGTAGGTTCTCAATAAATGGCTGTTGTAGAATGTAACTTCTTTACGGAATTCCATTCATGTCCAAGAACCCTGGTTGTAAAAGAAAGGGGAAGAATGCTATTGAATATCTTCTCCATGTATTTTATAAAAAACACAGTCATAAAAAGAAAATTATTTATTTGGATTATAAACAATTTATTGCAAATAGTGTATTCTGTGGTGGGGCAATTTCCTTCTTTGACCAGGCTGCTAGCTAGAGAAGTCAGCTTTGATTTCTCCTTTCTCTGTCACAAATGTGAACAATTTGTTTTAAAAAAAAAAAACCCAAAAACAAAATTAATAATTTATCAAAAATGAGCCGAATATTTTCTTTTATTTTCCAGTTAGGCGGAAGCTCTGTCTTACTTTGAAATCAATTTTAATCTTATTTTATTTTGTGTACTTCCTGTTTCAAAACAAAACTGATTTTGTTTTATGCAAACCAATGGGGAGTCATTATTAAAATAAGGCCTTTTTTGAGACCTTTCTTTAAAAAAAAATCAATGTTCATAAAACCCGAGTGTCTCATTGAATTCCCTCTATGATTATTTTCCACATGGAGGTCTTTAGACGATGAAATAATCCATTCAATTCTGGAACCCAGGGTTAGAGGGAAGATTCTTTTGCAAAATGACTTTGTAAAATAAGTATTATGAAAAGGGACTTGAAAAGAGGATGCATTACTTCCTCCAAATCCTTGTAATGAAAAGCCAATCATGGCTTTTCCTTGAATAACTTTTTGGTAATTTGGGGGAGATGTACACAAACCTACTTGAAAATACAACAAAACTTGGGAGTTTATCCACACTATAGGACATATTTCTTTTTTAATTAAATTTTTTTTAATTTAATTTTTTATTTTTAAAATTTATATCCAAATTAGTTAGCATATAGTGCAACAATGATTTCAGGAGTAGATTCCTTAGTGCCCCTTACCCGTTTAGCCCATCCCCCCCTCCCACGACCCCTCCAGTAACCCTTAGTTTGTTCTCCATATTTATGAGTCTCTTCTGTTTTGTCCCCCTCCCTGTTTTTATATTATTTTTGTTTCCCTTCCCTTATGTTCATCTGTTTTGTCTCTTAAAGTCCTCATATGAGTGAAGTCATATGATTTTTGTCTTTCTCTAACTGACTAATTTCACTTAGCATAATACCCTCCAGTTCCATTCATGTAGTTGCAAATGGCAAGATTTCATTCTTTTGGATTGCCGAGTAATACTCCATTGTACATATATACAACATCTTCTTTATCCATTCATCCATCGATGGACATTCGGGCTCTTTCCATATTTAGGCTATTGTCGATAGTGCTGCTATAAACATGGGAGAGCATGTGTCCCTTCGAAACAGCACACCTGTATCCCGTGGATAAATGCCTAGTAGTGCAATTGCTGGGTCATAGGGTAGTTCTATTTTTAGTTTTTTGAGAAACCTCTATACTGTTTTCCAGAGTGGCTGCACCAGCTTGCATTCCCACCAGCAATGCAAAAGAGATCCTCTTTCTCCACATCCTTGCCAACATCTGTTGTTGTCTGAGTTATTAATGTTAGCCATTCTGACAGAATGGGAGAAGATATTTGCAAATGACATATAAGATAAAGGGTTAGTATCCAAAATCTATAAACAACTTATCAAACTCAACACCCAAAAAAACAAATCATCCAGTGAAGAAATGGGCAAAAGACATGAATAGACACTTCTCCAAAGAAGACATCCAGATGGCCAACCGACACATGAAAAAATGCTCAACATCATTCATCATCAGGGAAACACAAATCAAAACCACAATGAGATACCACCTTACACCGGTCGTATTTGTTTCTAAATAAAGTTGCAAGATACTGAAATTTTGCCTGTGCCCAATGAACTTTTAGGACCTTCAAAGTGTTTCACATACCATATAGCAATAGGCCAATATACTGCATTTGTCATTCCATCAAGTGCCACCAAATACTTACTAAGTCCCTGCTGTATGCTGACATTATGGTCCATGTCGTTTGCCTCCACAGTCGTGTTTATTCTTACAAGACTCCATTTGAAACCAAATGAAGTGTGTCCCTTCCCCAACCTGCTCAAGTCTGAAATCTAATGGAAAATATGACCCGTGGATACTAAGTAAAATGTAATGTCTGTCCCTAACACTAACAAATAAATGAATATTCTGTAACCAAGTAAGATGAATATCCTGGCTCTGTCTGAAGTGAATTGATTCAGTTTGTTTCTGAATGTGTTTTCTGCTGGCCACCATAAATTTATCATAACATAGTAGATTTTACGCATCGCTATTTGGAGTTTATTTTCTGAAAAATTGTCAAAATTTATTCTCAAAATTATGTTTTGTGAAAGTCAACGTATATGATCCAGGATTTGCTTTTATTTGGAGTTTATCTCTCCTCCTTGGGCCCAAAGCACCTGGGCTGAAAAATACTATTAGTTTTCTTGTATTGTATGTGTGAGGGTGAGTGTGAGTGTGTGAGAGACAGAGAGCGTGTGTATATATGGAAGCATACGGTAGGTAGGATCAAAGGTGTGGAATAAAGTAGCTCTGTGTTTGAATGCATCACTCCCAGAGGGTGATATTCAGCAAGTTACTGAGTCCCTCTGGACTTCACTTTTCACAGAATGGGATTAAAAGAAGCTATGTGATAGGGTTATTGTGAGGCTTAAAAAGAATACATTTTAAGCACCTCTTATAATATAGTTCCTCATTAAATAGTAGGTAATTTTAGCCTGCAGTTTGGAATGTTCTCCAACTTCAGCTTTTTGGCAGGTTTTGTATTGTTTTGTTTTTGTTTTTTCATTTGGGAGAGGGTGGAGGAGGGGTTCTTATGAACACATGGTCACAGAACATGGTGAATATATGTTGAGTTGAGTCCCTAGGCTCAATTTCTGTGTCAGGAACCCTTCAATATTCCCCATCTCAGAAATGGGTCCATCTGGAAATGGATCTCCACGTGGAAAAGGGGTCTCCATGTGGCAAATAATCTTAGATGGAATTTAATGAGACACTCTGGTTTTATTAACATTGATTTTTTTTTTTAAAGGAAGGTTTCAAAAAAAGTCTTAATAATGACTGCTCAGCGGTTCGCATAAAACAAAATCAGTTTTGTTTTCAAATTACCGGTGAATATAGAAAACACGTTCCCACTCAGGACTACTCCTTTCCAGAATACTCTCAAATCCAATGTTGCATACTGATATTTTATTTTTCATTACTTTTCCTGGGGAGAAGACATTCCAATAATTTACATTATGTCCATACAATTTCAGCATTTAGAATTCATTTCCCATAATTCATCAATGAGAGAATAACTATTTAAACATGTTAACTTATAGGGGCACCTGGGTGGCCCAGTCAGTTAAGTGTCTGACTCTTGATTTTGGATCAGGTCATAATCTCGTTGTTGGTGGGTTTGAGACTTGCATTGGGCACCTGTGCTGATGTTGGAGAGCCTGCTTGGGATTCTCTCTCTCTCCCTCTCTCTCTGTCCCAGTGCTGCTTAAGCTCTCTCTCTAACTTAACTAAATACATTTAAAAAATGTTAACTTAAATAGCCAGACTAGCAAAACTGTAAAACCAGTTGCCTGCCTTAATTTAAAAATTATACAAGCATTTATTCTATGATGTTAAAACATTAACTGTCTTAAAAATTTTAAGAAAAAAATACTGTCCAGTTTTGACTCAGTATGAGATTTGAAGCTATATTGATTTGTCATTAATTAAGATAGAGACATTTTGTAACAAGCTGTGTTTTTTTAGAAAATATTTTAATGTTATTTACTTTTGAGAGAGAGAGAGAGAGAGAGAGAGAGAGTGAGTGAGTGGGGGGGAGGGGCAGGGAGAGAGAGGGAGACACAGAATCTGAAGCAGACTCCAGGTTCTGAGCTGTCAGCACGGAGCCTGACACGGGGCTCAATCTCACAGACCATGAGATGGTGGCCTGAGTCGAAGCGGGTGGCTTAACCAACTGAGCCACCCAGGCGCTTCTAAGCTGTTTGTCTTTTATTTATTTATTTATTTATTTATTTTTAAATTTTTTTTTTAACGTTTATTTATTTTTGAGACAGAGAGAGACAGAGCATGAACGGGGGAGGGTCAGAGAGAGCGGGAGACACAGAATCGGAAGCAGGCTCCAGGCTCTGAGCCATCTGCCCAGAGCCCGACGCGGGGCTCGAACTCACGGACCGCGAGATCGTGACCTGAGCCGAAGTCGGCCGCTTAACCGACTGAGCCACCCAGGCGCCCCTAAGCTGTTTGTCTTTTAAACCCAAGTCTGACACCCCCTCATCCTGTGTCTGGCATCATAGAGCCTCAGGCAAGACCAGCAGCCAGCTAGTGGGGCACATGGGGACTTGGTGGAGAATATCCCACTCCTCATTCCATTATTATGCCTTTCACCTGGCCAAGTTCTCAGAATATCATTGTTTGAATTATATAATTTTACTAAAGGAAATTGTCTTTTGCCTTGAAAAGTTACCAATCTAATGATTCTAATTGTGTGTCCCAAAAGAGGCCCCCTGGCTTCTAGAGGATTCATAGAAAGGGACCAGATGGATAATGGGCACAAGGAAGTGACACAAATGGAGAAATTAGAACACACGCATATTCTCCCATAAGCTGAACATCTGCTCATAGTAACACATGATAAACTGACGTGTCATTTTTAAAGACCGATTTCTTACACAGCAACTCATGTCATGGTGCCATTTTTGAACTTTTTTGGAAGAAGATAACTTTATTATAGGGGTTTTTTTTGTTTGTTTGAAGATTTAAGGCACATTGCAAAACTGGATTTAGGTTCGTGCTAAGAAGGAAAACAGCTACTACCTTCTAGCCAATCACTGAGAATCATGAATATCATCTATAAGGAATGACGTTTAAGCAGAAAGGTAAATAAACCAGAACTCAAGCCATAATCTGAATGAGGCTATTATTACTTTAAGGTATTCTTTAAAACCCCAGGTCTGGTGGAGAGAGCCAGGAATGAGCAGTAGTGCTTTCCGGCTTGACTGCTTTACCCACAGCTCCCCCAGAAAGCTATCCTCAGGAAGGGTACTGCCTGACTCAAATGTGGGTCCCAGTGTCAATGACTTTGGTCCAAACAGCATTTACTTTAAAATAGGACAGAAGAGGGGCACCTGGGTGGCTCAGTTGGTTGAGCGGCCGACTTCGGCTCAGGTCATGATCTCACGGTCTGTGCTGACAGCTCAGAGCCTGGAGCCTGTTTCGGATTCTGTGTCTCCCTCTCTCTGACCCTACCCCATTCATGCTCTGTCTCTCTCTGTCTCAAAAATATATAAACGTTAAAAAAAATTTTTTTTAAAATAGGACAGAAGAGCTGGGCTAGAATTAACCAGCACTTACTAACTCCTAGGCTCATGCCTGTCCCAACATTTATGTCTAAAACAGTACAGAGTGGTAGTTGATACCTTGAGCTTTGAGGGCAGAAGGACACAGTTGCCAATACGAGCTCTGAGCCTTACTGGTGGTGTGACCTTGGACGAGGAACTTAATCTTTTTGAGCCTCAGTTCCTTCATCTGTCAAGTGTGAACACAAATAGGAGCTGGCTTGCAGGGCAGTTGTAAAAACAATATCCACAGGGCGCGGAAGGTGGTCATAAAGAAGTTGCTGACAAATACGTGTTATTACTAGTGCCAGGACCCCATTTCAAGGACATGTGGGTGGCTTTTTGGGGTTAGCTACACTAATGGAACCTTGCAAAGCTTAATTGAGGTCATGATGCCCTGTATAAAAGTGTGGAGACAGCCTGCCTAGATTCATCCTCCTCTGTCACTTAAGTAGCTGTGTGTTTATGCAAGTCACTTAACCTTTCTGTGCTTTCGTTTCTACAACCTCAAAATGTTATTATGGGATTGTACTCAGGGTTGAGTGAGTTTATATTTGTAAACTGTTTAGTATAACATCTGGCATTCATTAAGTCTTATGTGAGTATAGTTGTTTATTTATTTATTTTTATTATGGAATCCAGGCCACTGATATATTCAGGTAAATTCCAGAATGGACATTCTGAAAATGGCTTCTGTAAGAGAGAGGAAAAGAAAAGCCCTTCATGACTGTATAATCCCTCTTAGTCTAATCAATCCTCTTTAGGCTCTGTGAGAATTCACATTATGTATCAGGAGAGTATAACTCAGAGACATCTTTCCTGGGAAGTTTCCTTCTCGATTCATCTAGGAGCTCTTAGCACCTTTGTGAGTGTAGACTATAAGCCTGTAGGATCATCGCACATACTGGTCTTCAGGTCCCTCTTTCGTGTCCATCAGCCTTAGATAAGACGTTTACCCCTTTGCCGACAAACCTGTCCCTGCACTGGAGCAAATCAAAAACACTTTTAGAGCAAAAGAATGCAGGACATCATCAAATGGCCCATTTTAAGAGAAGAGGAAATGCCAGAGAGTTTGTAACAGGGCTTAGCCCAGAGAAGCTGGGGACTTTGAACCTCCATAAATTGAGTGGAGGAACCTCGAATGTATCCTGTCTTGGGCTAAGCCACTCTAGTAATGCTTCCTGGCTCTTCCTGTTTTTCCCTTTAGTTTTGCTGAATATTCACTACCACCTGGTTTTGATTGATTATTTGAGTTGGAACAGGGTATAGTTAAGTGTCTTTACCTGGTCTTCCTCACTATCTGGAGTAGCTCTGCTCCTCTTGTTATTAAGTCCTGTGCCTTATCTTTTGCTGTTTTTGTCCTCTGGTTGTAGGAGATGCAGGTTTCTTTACATGTTGCTAAGAAGTCCCTTTGGCTTTCACACTTGCACTTTTGTCTTTTGTGGTTTCTTTCTCAAGGATATCCATGGTTCCCATCATAGCTCTATAGATCCAAAGTCTGTATAATTACTGTTTCTTAAGAAACTTTCATGTGCAGGAGGTACTGAGCCAATCAGTGTGTTCCCATCAAGCATGATCCTCTGAGCAAGCTGAACACTTACTGGACCTGCAGAAAGTGGCTCTCATTTGGCTCTCACTGCCCCACCCACCAGCAGCGAGGGGGTCCTCATTGCTACCCTGCTGTTAGTAACCCAGCGCCAACATTTCATTTTAGAATCCTCTTACTTGGGGGCGCCTGGGTGGCGCAGTCGGTTAAGCGTCCGACTTCAGCCAGGTCACGATCTCGCGGTCCGTGAGTTCGAGCCCCGCGTCAGGCTCTGGGCTGATGGCTCAGAGCCTGGAGCCTGTTTCCGATTCTGTGTCTCCCTCTCTCTCTGCCCCTCCCCCGTTCATGCTCTGTCTCTCTCTGTCCCAAAAAATAAATAAAAAACGTAGAATCCTCTTACTTGGATCGCTTTTGGTTTCAATTGTTGTAGGCTGAGTAACCCAGGATATAGACTTTAGAACTCTCAGATTTGCATGTGAGCATTACTGGGGAACACTTTCAGAAGCAACACCTGGGGAAGGGAAGCAGGATTGGACAGATGAAGTTGAACTGTATAATGCAATTACAATGGAGTACTCAGAAGAATCTATAAGGATCTCTGAAACTGGGTTGTCCTTTCAGAGAAGTCCTTCTTTGAAGCAAGAAAGCTGGCTTTTGTATCCCCCTCATTTGTTCTCTTTGTCCTCTGGTTGTAGGAGATCCAGTCATTGGGTGAGGGCTGCCCTGGGGAGGGAACATGACTTTGGTAAGCCAGCTCACTTTGGCCAAGATCAGTGACTGGAGAACCATCAGTCACCAGCACCAAGCCGCAGCTGCCGGTGCCATGAGTGGCTCAGGCCAGAAGGAGGGTTATCTGGGTTGAATGTTGTAGTATCTACCACAGTATTAAATGAAATAGCTCGTGTAAAATGCTTCATGGAGCTCCTGATGCTAGTAAATGTTCAAAGAATGATCATACTCACTACCTTTTTTCCTTGAGGATCTGCCCAATGTTGTTCTATGGAATTTGTCATTTGACTGGGTGAGTATGATGCAGGCAGTGAATAGTATGGATTCTGGGGGTAAAGGTCAGGGAGCACAGAGTTTCTGCAGGAACTGAACTGAAATAATTGTATCTGTGTCTGACCCACCTTCTTTGCTTCTGCAATCATAGACAAGTATTCCATGGGAGACTTGACTCTCTTGATCCCTCCTTCACTAAGTAGTGCGTCTTTCTTTTTCTTCCAAGAGTTTGACTCTCCTAGGGCTTAAAAATGGCTTCTACCCAGGGTGCCTGGATGGCTCAGTCAGTTGAGCATCTGACTTCGGCTCAGGTCATGATCTTATGGTTTGTGAGTTCTAGCCCCATGATGGGCTCTGTGCTGACAGCTCAGGGCCTGGAGCCTGCTTCGGATTCTGTGTCTCCCTCTCTGTCTCTACTCCTCACGCCCCCTCCCCCCCCGACTTGCACTCTGTCTCTCTCTCAAAAATAAAAACATAAAAAATTTCTAAAAAATGGCTTCTACCCAAATGCAGAAGAAAGTTGTGCCTTTCATTAAAAATTTCAGTGATGTGGCAGGAGTAAATTTACTAAATGCATTTTCCCCTTGTTTGGAATTAAATGAACAACGTAGGGCTTTTTTCACTTGTGGACAGGTTGTTAATATGGTATCTGAGCTAAAATCGGTCATCTGCATAGTTAATGATGGTAAATTGTGGTCCTCACTTATTTACAGGGGGGTCATCAACAATGTGTCAGATCAGAACAAGCTTGGGCATAGGCAGATGTATTCCCAATACAAAATGTTCCCAGTGTAGAACCAACAAACTCTACTGAAAAACAAGATTTTAAAGTTATTCCAATAGGTAGTTTGGTAAAACCTTTCATTCAGGTAGACCAGGGCAATTGTGGTGCTCTAACAGTTTATAAAATATAATGACTTCTTTGCAAAGAGCTTCTGGAGAAAAGTTCTTCAAGATTCTGATATGAGGATTTTTATTTGGTCTTTTCTAGAGGATTGCTGGGCTCTTCAATGAATTAGCATATATAAACTCTTTTGTTGATTTTCCAGTCTCTGCCCCGTAAAAGTAAGTTTGCATCAACTCCGTGACATTTTTACATGGAGCCTGAAAAATTGGATATTGCAAAAGCCGAGTTCTGCAAACCCCACAGGCATTTCTTTCTCTGTGAACAATACTGAAGTGAACAAGAGCGTTTGGAGTGAAACTGATTGAATGTTCTTTCATGTTGGAAGCACAGGAAGACTTAGAAGCACATGTCTGAGCTTCTTCATGGACACGTTATCATTTAATGGTTTATATTTTGCTTTTCCAATAGACTTATTTGAACTTTTCATTGGAGTGGGTAAAGATAACGCATTTACTGATGGAATTTTGAGGGGATGGAGGTCAATGAGATGTGGTCTTGGAAGTGTAGAGCATTATAAATGCTAGGTTTTTTTTTTTAAGTTTATTTAGTGTGTGTGTGTGTGTGTGTGTGTGTGTGTGAGAGAGAGAGAGAGAGAGAGAGAGAGAGCGCGCGCACTCATGTGCACTCAAGCTGGGGTGGAGGAGAGAGAAAGGGGGAGAGAGGGAATCCCAAGCAGGCTACTCACCGTCTGCATGGAGCCCAGTTTAGGGCTTGAACTCACTAACAGCGAGATCATGCCCTGAGCCAAAATCGAGAGTCGGATGCTTAACCGACTGAGCCATGCAGGTGTCCCAAATGCTAGTTGTTTTTAAGATGAGGCCTGATGTCCTTATGGAGGTTACAATTTAATTAAGCTGATAAGGACAAATACATATCCCAACAGGACAAATCTATACACACATAAAAAGATAAAAATAACACAAGGCACTTTAAGATGTCCCTAAAGAAAGGCACCATTATTTATCCCCTGAGAAATAAGACAGGTGCAATTCCTGTGAGGTGAGGTATCTGGGGAGTCTACACTGCAGCCAGTGTGTCTTGAAAAACAGGGAGGATTCCAACTGACAGCAAGGAGGCTGCCTGGCGTTTGTTCTGGAGCTCCTGGGTACTGCAGTGGGATCTGAATTCACAGTCCACCTGGTCTGCAGTCTCCAAAGGTGTCTTGAGCAATTCGCGCGGAGCGACAGGGAGTGAGGACACGGAGACGAGAAGAGGTGGGGCTGGAGAAATGGAAACCGGAAATGGAACTGAGGTTGCCGGGTACCCACCCCGGGGCACACTCTGGCTCCAAAGAGTTTCCGGCTGCACCTACACTTCCGCTTAAGGGCGGTTTCTGACTCTTCTGTGTTGACTCAGCGTGGTGGGATACGGTCATTCGGCCTCCCTGTCTCTCTCAGGAGTGCTTCTGCACAGTGACGAATTCGCTGAACAGGTTAGCCAGGCATTTGCTTGAAAATTGCAAAGCCAAAGCAGCCTTAAGGGAACTGTCAACGTTGAAGTGAGTTTCCCTTCCACCAAATGTAATAAAAATAAATTAGGGGCTAGAACTAGGTCCCATGAATAGGAACTAAGTGAGATTTTTGTTAGGTGGTTTTAATAAAAATGTGGGCTTTCTCTGAGTCACCTTCTGCAACAGCCGACTGACCCACATTATCATTGCATCCAAATCTCTCCACTTCACCATTCTCCAATTACAGACACGAAGGTGCTTTGCTATTGCTAGTTTATTGGCATGACATTGCAATCTTTCATTTAAAAAACTCACAATCTGTATAGCTAACAAGTGTATCCAAAACTCCTGGGATTTTTCTTCCACTAAGGGTAATGTACTTCCCTGCAGAGGCCTTGGCCTTGGCAATCACCTGCCCAGAGACCTGAATAAATGAATAAATATGTACTTTAAAGAGAAAGCAATGCCTTGAAGAAAAACTGTAAACTAAATCAGTATATGGAAATAGTTAGGATCATATATCACAGGTTTGTATATTTTTCTTCTTGACTGAATTCAATAAAATTGGCATAAAACAAATTCACCAAAAAGTTAAGCTCTAACCTCAAGAAGAGTGGGCTTCTCAGGGATGGAGCCCCAGAATTTGCATAGGTTGTACCTCTGAGAATCTTCAAGAGAGTGGCCATTCTCTCTGCACGTTGCTTTGCAAGAGACAAAGATGTTATCTGTGCACGACCCAGCTAGAGATGGAGATTGGTGCGATAAATTTCCTTGGGTGGCCTTTGTTAAAGCAAACCAACTCTTCTTTCCCAGAATTCCTTGTCTGTATCTAGAAAGCCCGTGCTTATAACCAAATTATAACCAAGAACCTAATTGAAAATATATGAAAAAAGAAATGTAAACAAGATGTTAGCAAGAGCCCTGGACCATTGGTATCTGCATAGATGACTTTGAACAGGAGAATGAAAGAAACAAGCCAGAGACCGAGAGAAAATATTTGCAAAAGACACAGCTGATAAGGATTGTTGTTCAAAATACACAAAGAACATCTAAAACTCAACAGTGGGAAAACAACTTATTAAAAAATGGGCCAGGCCTTAACAGACGCCTCACCATAGAAGATGCACAGATGGCAAAGAGGCATATGAAAACATGCTCTGCATCCCGTGTCATCAAGGAATTGCGATTTCAAACAACAATGAGATACCACTGTGCACCCATTAGAACGGCCAAAATCTGGAACACTGACAACATCAAATACTAAGGAGGAGGTGCAACGATAGGAACTCTCCTACAGGTGCTGTGGGAATGCAAAATGGTATAGCCCCTGTGGAAGGCAGTTTGGTGATTTCTTACAAAACGAAACCTACTCTTCCCATAGGATCTATAATTATGCTCCTTAGTATTTGCCTAACGGAGTTGAAAACTTCTGTGTACACACAAGCCTGCACACAGATGTTTGTAACAGCTTTATTCATAATTGCCCAAACTTGGGAGCAGCCAGGATTTCCTTTAGTTGGTGAATGGATAAATAAGCCATAGCATATCTAGGCAATGGGGTACTATTCAGTGTTAAAAAGAAAGAAACTACGAAGCCATGAAAAAACATGGAAGAACCTTAATGTGTCTTACTAAAGGAAAGAAGCTAATCTGAAAATGTCATACATAGTATATGCATGATATGAGCACAGAAGACTTTTAGGACAGTGAAAATATGCTGTATAATACCATCATATTGGATACATGTCATTATACATTTGTCCAAACCCATAGAATATACAACACCAGGAGTGAACCATAGTATGAACTATGGACTTTGGGTGATTATGATGTGTCAGTGTAGACTCATCATTGTAACCAGTGTGCCACTCTGGCAGGAGATGCTGATAATGGGGAAGATTATGCATGTGTGGGGGCAGAGGGTACATGGGAAATTTCTTTACCTTCCCCTCAGTTTTGCTGTGGGGAAACTGCTGTAAAAATGGAGTCTTAATAAAAAACAAACAAAAATCATATGTAAAATCTATGGCTTGTGGCTGTCCAAAGCCCTCCTCAATATTTCTGTGAATACCTAGGGGGCTGATATTCTTGTGGCCTCTGTTGCCTCTTGGGCTCGAGATTTGTTATTTGAGATTCCTGCTCCTAACATTGATCCAGACTTAAAATTCAGTCCCTTCATTGATTTCTCATCAATCTCCCACCCACATTTCCAACTCACATGAATACACATGGCTCTATAGACTGGGTGTCACATCACACATCACAGAGCAAACAAGGTGGTCGATTTCTCCTTTCCAAAGACCTTTTTTGGCAACCTCATCATAGAGGGTCCAGCCCCAAATCCATTTTCCTCTCCAATGTCTCCAGTATCTTCTATCACCCGTGAAAATTCCAAACTTCATTAGCCACCTTGCCTCACCCCTGATGGAAGGACGGATGCATCACACTGCTTTTCTTCAAATGCTGGGAGACCGTGGGGATGTGTGAAAACAGGGCATATGCAAACGGAGTGGCACAGAGATTTCCTGGAGCAGACACCAATAGCGAGAGGTCATATTTGAACCGTTGAAATCCAGGCATTTGAGCACTCAAACACCTTACCAAGGTTTGAAGTCAAAATCCAGTCTGTCTTGCCAGGTGACCTGAGATAAATGGCTGCCTTCTTCTTGCTTGTGTGTGCAATGAAGCCAGTTACCTGTTCCAGGTACATTGAAAGTACTTAACGCTGTTCTTAGCTCAATAAATGGTGGCAATTAATGAATTAGACAATTCACACTGAAAAGGAACCAGTGCAAAGCTGAACCCCTGAATTCACTAAAGTAGTGTCAGTGGACATTGCTTTCATGCAGACGTACCGTTTATGCACAGCAGCACGTCCTTAAGCTTATTTACAAGCAAAACAAAATCTGGTCCAGTGTCCTAACGCCTACCATTCCATTACATGAATCTCTTGCCTGCTTTCTTTTTTGAAACATATTGAAAGCAAAATAGGACAGGCTCAGATTTTGTATTCTTGATTCGATATCTGTGGCCAATGTCATTTTCTCTCCTTTGAATTTTGCTTACAAACAGCGTCCTCTGCCTTCTGGCCTCTTTGCCAGGTGGTCGATATGAAGCTTTCTGAGAAGAGAACACAGCAACCGTGACAGCAATGTGTCCCAGCTGGAAATCCTGGATTGGGAGCGTTCGTACAGGAGACTCTCCACCCACGGCAGACTGCCAGTTATCCTCAGAAATGACGGGACAGTTCCCAGATTCCAATATGCTGGTGTCCAAACCGCATCCCCTAGATTGCCTCTTATTTCTAGGATTGACTCCAAAATCCTGAACACCATAAGTTTTCATGCCTCATGCAGAAAATACTGTCACCAAATTTACCCATCACCAAGTCCCTCCAACTCCATCCCATAGACACCTGAGTCCCCAGAAAATGGTGATTGAGAGGGCTGTGGAGCCCTCTCCCCATGCCATGCAGGAAACCAGGGAGCTCAGGCCTCACTGAAGAAGAGCGCATCATGCACATGTTGGCCCTTTTCCCACAGACAAATCAGGAGTGCAACTGGACTTCTCTAAAGAAACGTCTGCCCTAAGTATCAAAACTATGGCGCTGAGAAAATGGTTTGTCAGGTGACACAAAATTTCTTCTCTCTACAAAGGAATTTGCTGTTTATTCCTCAAAAAATAACATTTCTCATATGTATTAAAGATCCTAACCAGGTGTAATATACATAGATACGTGCTTGTGTAGGCACACAGCACCAACGTGACATGAAGAGAATGAATTTAGTGCACAACGTGCCAGACTCCTTGGTAAGTGCTTTGCGGGAAGTGTTTCATTTACTGCCACAATCCCATGAAATAAGGAATCTTATTGATCCCATATTTCAGCTGTGCAAGCTGATTCCTGAGTGGTTTAGATTAATTTTCCAAGACCAGGCAGGTAAAGACCTGGGATTTGAACTTAGATCTGTCTGAGGCCCGAGTCCAAGCCCTTAGCGGTTCATAAAATTCAGTTTACTTTGGATTTTTCAAGGACAGGGATTTTGAATAAAGCACGTCTCTGGACAGGTAGTGAAGGATGCCATAGCCTAGGGAAGTAGGGAGTGAGTGGAACAGGCATGAGATATAGAGATAGTTTCAGAAGGTAAGTAGCAACATCCTTTGTACAAATCCTTGTTAGTGTGGTGTACTTAAGGTAAGATGGACTTTTTTTATGTTTATTTTTTAGAGAGAGAAAGAGAGAGCGAGACAGAGTGCGAGCAGGGGAGGGGCAGAGAGAGGGAGACACAGAAGCTGAAGCAGGCTCCAAGCTCCAGGGTCTGAGCTATCAGCATAGATCCCGACATAGGACTCGAACTCATGAGCCATGAGATCATGACCTGAGCCCAAGTCAGACGCTTAACCTACTGAGCCACCCAGGCGCCCCGAGGTAAGACGGACTTTTAACACTTAGCTGAGAATAGTTGGCATCCAGTAAATATGTGCCATCTGATTAATAATTCAATCTGTCCCTCAATCCCCAACCACCTCCCTCTAACAGGGGTAACTTACAGGAATACGTAACAATCCGGCTCTTTACGTAAGAATAAAGGCCACTTGTATCTGATGAGTGAAGATTTTCAAACTTTTAAATATTTACACGAGGACGCACACACACATTTGCATATGACAGCAAGAAAACTGGGGAAATTTGAAAAACGTCCATCAAGAAATCATTGAATGAGATGTTAATATCCTGGTAGTGATAGTATGCTCCAATTTTGTACAATGTCACCACTGGGCAAGTGAGGCAAAATATACAAGTCTCTCAGGATTATTTCTCATGACACATGTGAATCTATAGTTATTTAAAAATTACAGCCATAGCCAAATGATGGAAAGAGCCTAAATGTCCATCAACTGATGAATGGATAAAGAAATTGTGGTTTATATACACAATGGAGTACTACATGGCAATGAGAAAGAATGAAATCTGGCCTTTTGTAGCAACATGGATGGAACTGGAGAGTGTGATGCTAAGTGAAATAAGCCATACAGAGAAAGACAGATACCATATGTTTTCACTCTTAGGTGGATCCTGAGAAACTTAACAGAAACCCATGGGGGAGGGGAAGGAAAAAAAAAAGAGGTTAGAGTGGGAGAGAGCCAAAGCATAAGAGACTGTTAAAAACTGAGAACAAACTGAGGGTTGATGGGGGGTGGGAGGGAGGGGAGGGTGGGTGATGGGTATTGAGGAGGGCACCTGTTGGGATGAACACTGGGTGTTGTATGGAAACCAATTTGACAATAAATTTCATATTAAAAAAAATAAATTAAAAAAAATTGTTTCAATTCAAAAAACTTTCATGACAGTCCCGGAGGTTGGCTTGGATCTCTCTCTCTGAGCTCTATGGTACTGCAAATTGTATGAAGTCTACAATGGAATGTGATGAACTTTACTTACATTAGCAACCTGGATGATAGTTTGCCATATACATCTGTTGCTGGGAAACACACAGATTTCTAAGCCTGGCTTCATCTATCTGAGAAAGAAAACTTCCCCATCATTAACAGCTCCTGCCTAAAGGTAACATTCCAGGTGCCTATAGCCCCCACCCACATAGGGCCAACATTCTTTCCTCCTGGGTTCCATTCAGGGCACACATGTTGTATGTGGGTATGCTTTTGATATTTTGGTTGTTGTAAGATGCTGCACCAATGAAACAATTTATTTATTTATGATAAGAGACACAACTGTGAAATGGACAAATAGATGATTTGCAGGTTTTACCCGATGGGTCATCTGTAATTGAAAAATAATGGAAGATTCATACGCTTTCTGTCATGCATGTGTCGATTTTCTTCACTATCCATGGTATGTAAGAACAATCAGCAGTTTGCTATACTAATTACTCACTAACAAAAACTCTGTTAAAATTGATTGGCCTTGTGATACGATTTTGCCAACACTTAACATACTGTTGCACTTTTTTAATATATTTAAGTCTATGACAAACTGTCTTTAGTGGTTTTCATCATGCCAACACTATTGAGATTTCACTTTATTTGTGTTTTATAGACAGTGCTGAAAATCATAGATCATATAATAGGTGGAACAATAATCTGATCTATTATCCCTGCAGTAATTCTTGATAGGAAGACAAAAAATTTGCACAGGTCACATCTCTCTCCAGATATTATTCAGAGGTAAGAGGTTGAAACAGATAGTAACCTTTGGAACCAATTAAATATAATTGTACCAATTTCCCCCCATGACTTATTGTAATTATCCTACCATGAGATGGCACATGTCATTGCAAAGAAGAGCTGAAATTTTTTTTTCATTTTTCAGGAATTTTAATTTTAACTCCTTCCTGCTCTGGAATCTCTGGCTTTTCTTCAACTCCTCAATCCAGGACAGTATTTATAGCACTTTGGGAGGGGGTGTAATATCTTTAAGAAGTATCTTCATTGGCTGTACTTTAACAATAATTACAAAAGAAATCAACTTTAACTGTTAAAAATGTAAGATACAGGTTGAAAACAAATCACTACACTCTTAACACAGAGAGATAAACACCACTAACACACTGATGTTTCTCCTACCAGACTTTTACAATATGCATCACACACTGTAAGCCCCTGAGATGCCGTAATGCTGTTTTATTTGTTTATTTGTTTGCCTCTTTCTTTTTCTATTAACAATATGTGGAGCGAGCATCTCTCCGTGTCAACGGACATACATCATTGCTGTCATTTCTAATGGTGGCACGTCCATTTGTTATTTAACCAGCCCGCACTGTTGACATCTAGGTGATTCCAGGACTGCCAGCACTTTTGATTCATGTTTACTTTCTTTCTAATAGTTTCCCGGAGGCCTAGAGCGCACAGATGTGTGAGTGGGTCATTCTCACCTGTGAGGGGGCTCTGCCTGGGACAGAATCATTTCCCCCATTTCTAGCATGTGCTTTGTTTATTTAATACAGGAAAAAAAAAAAAAAAGGAAAGGTCTGAGGTTTAGCCAAGGGTTATGATTGTCTAACTTGACCCCATGCTCTGCATTTGCCTTCATGGCATACGTAGACCTAGGTTCTCCGGGCTGGCCCAGAGCCTTCCAGCTCACAGAAGCACCTGCGACAGCAGTAGCTGGTTCAGGACTTAAAGTAGCTCTCTCTCTCATGCACCTCTTCTGTTATCTGTAGCTGACTCAGCAGCTGGTTTGGGGCAAAACAAAATAACAAAAGGAATTCCGCTTTATTTTTCTCCTTTTTGAATTTTTTTACTGTGGCAACATTGAACATGAGATCTCTTCTCTTCACAAAATTTTAAGCGTACGATACAGTATTGTTAGCTTTAGCTGTGATGTTATGCAGCAGACCTTTAGAACCGATTCATCTTGCGTAATCGAAACTTTAGACCCGGTGGACAGCAACTCCCCATTTTCCCCTCTCCCACAGATGAATGGATAAAGTAAGTATGACCTTTACACACAATGGTATATTATTCAGCCTTAAAAAAAGAAGGAAATCCTGCCGCATGTGACAACATGGGTGAATCTTGAGCGCATTACGCTAAGTGAGATAAGCCAGTCACAGAAGATAAATACTTGTGTGATGCCACTTGTACGAGGTATCTAGCAGAATGCACTTTTTCTTAAGAATAAGATAGAAAATTATTCTGAAAGTTTAAATCTCTCACCTCTGTCTCCTCTCTCCCTTTAATAATTCTTGCAAAGGAAAAAAAAAAAAAGTAAAGGCAGGACTAGGTAGTTTGATTAAATTTCCCCCACACTGAATGTTCTTGCAGCTGGAGGGTTGGGGAAATGCCTACTCTCTGACGCCCTGCCTGATTCCTGGGCAATGACCCTGGAGACCCTGATCCAATAGCCCATGAGCTGGGCTCCCCACAGTGTCTCCATCCACTGCTGTCATTGCTTGACTGGCCCTGCTTTGCAGCCAGCTTCCTTGACCAACACTGCATGTACTTAGAGGTTTGAGAATCTCAAATTCATGAACTTAGTCTTGACTGCCACCTTTGACAATGAGCTTTCATTCCAGAACTGGGAACATGGCTGTGCTTTCAACTAGGCCTTTACCTTATAGTTTAATTCCGAGAATATGCTCTATTGAAACATGGCAACCACCATAGATAACCATAAGAGTGAGGCCCTGTCTTATCCTTGCTTGTCCAGCCTAGAAATTCCATCATCTCCTGACCTGGACCGCCATGGCCTGTGTCTCAGACTCCTGTTGCCCTGACCAACACCCCTGGACTTATTTATATCTGTCAGATTGAGCCCTTGCTATGTTCCATTCATGCCCTTCTGTGTTTCTACTCCATCTGTAGCTCCCGTGGTTTACTCTGGCCTGGAACACCCTGCAGGAGGGGGATAGAAGCACAGGATCTAGAGGGAGAGAAAAACAATAGAAAACCCTGAACTTAGAGATATATATTACCTACAGGAAGTAAAACACAAGTTAATACTGTGGAAATTAAGTAGTTGTTCAGTCCACCCACCTGCCCTCTCTATTAAAGGTCAGTACGGTTTCCATATATAACACAAGGAAAGTAAAACATAACAAATGAGAAGGTGAGAAGATAGGCCTCACTTGGTACTTAAAAAAACCAACCACAACAGCAACAAAGAAAACACCTAAGCCAGAGTGTCTGCCAATTCTGTGTGATGTTTATAAAATACATAATAGCTGAAAAGAATTCAAAGTCTCACAAAGAAGCATTTTTGTCATCCAAACACCTGTTTCTCCAAAGTTCCTTCTCTGCTTCCAGATTTAAAAATCTGTTCAGGGCACGCGTACAAAAAAAAAAAAATAATAATTACCATGTTAAGATGGTAATTTGGAAGGAGCTCCATGGAACAGCTTCAGCTGTATAATTGAAGCGATGCTCATACATTCACTTGGGGGCCTCCGAACTCTGAGTGCAAGTCACCGCCAATTTCTGAGATGAGGTCTGGTAATGTTTCAAAGCAAAAATTGGGATGAATTTTCATCACAGAAATGAAGTGGGGGTTACATTTTCCTCTCACTCCTGCATTTTTCCTTCCTTCCTGTGCTTCTGGGGACGGTGCTGCCGGGAGCCATTACTCAGAGCTGCTGCATTAGCCCATGCACATTTGTGTGACAGGGTACTTCCTGTGCACCCAGCACTGCTGAGCTGGGAAATAGACTGACCCATGACCTGCTCTAACATGCAGCATCCACCTGGCAGGTCACATCTTGGGTGCCTAGGAGACATACATTTCCTGGAGGACATGAGCGAGGTTTTGAATCTTACTCTTACTGCAAGGATATCCTACAGAATGGCGTGTCCTGGGCAAGTTGAAATCAAGACAAAGGCTGACAAAGTGACAGATACGCTCCCACAGCTTAGATCAGCCCCAAAACCTGTGCTGCACTTTGCTCCAGGCAAAGGTTTTTCTTTCGCAGCATCTATGATATCTTGGCAGAATTAGGGCTGCTTTTGGGAGCAAGAAACTGCCTGGTTTAACAGTAGCACATTGAATATCTTACATAGCAAGAAGTGCAGAGGTAGCTGGGTCTGGGGTCATTGAGCTACAGCTCCTTTCCATCATCGCAGCCAGATTTTTCCTGTCTCTGCTCCTTGGCATGTTGGCCTTGTCCATCAAGCTATCACTCCCATGGTCACATGGGTCACATGGGTCACATGACAGCATCTTTCCAAAGAAGTTGGATTCTGCCTTCCCACGTATTTCTTTTTAATAGCAGACACTTTTCTTGGGAGACCCTCCCTTATGCCTCTTTGGTGCACACTTAAACCAATCCCTGGAAAGAACATTTATGTCTGTGTCATTTGGCCAAAACTAACCAGTGTGCAGTCCGTCAATCACACGTGGAGGGATGAACACTCAGGATTGATTCTTGGGTTGGCAGACAACCTTGTTGATGATTCTTTTGGGACTCAGTTTTCATGCTTTTCCTAAGGAGACATACCACCTTTCCTCTAAATATGGGGTGGTGGAAAGTCTAACTCAACAAGTATTTACTATGCATCTGCTGGGTCTTGAGCACTGCCCTAGATGCTATAAGGTGTTAAGAGGTAACCAAGGCATTCTTCTAATCCTTAGGTTGCTTAGAATCTCATGAAAAGCCTAAGATAATTCATATTATATAAGGTAAGGCATATTATAATAAACACCACATGAGAGTTTAAGCTATTTTGGTAATTGTACTCAGTCAGGATCAGAACCCATTCATGCAGGGCTGGTCCTTTAAGTAAACCCCTGCTCCTCAGGGCAAGTTTAAATCTGGGATATTAAATAGGGGTTTGAGGATGGGGTTAGGCCACCTCTCATCAGTGGATTATTTTAGGGCAAGTGGAGACATAGCAAGCAAAGTGCAGCATCAGGGAAGGAAATGAACCACCATTTATTGAGAACCAGTTACAGGCTAGACCTTTTCATATGCTTTACCTCATTTAATCCAATTAGAGAGCATCACTCAAGGTTTGAGGTAGTTATTATTATTCCCACAGTTGTAAATAAGGTAATTGACATTCAGGAAAGTTGAGCAGCTCACCCAAATTACCATGAGGCCATCTCAGAGTATCTGGAAACAAGATCAGGATTTCTCTTTTGGAGGTCCTGAGTTTTCTAGCTCTTAGACCCAGAGAGTAATCTAGGTCCCTCCCACGGTCATAGACGTCTATAGGCAAGAAGAATATTGGTGATTAGCCAGAATGTCCTAAAATAATTGGCCAGAATGCTAGAAAGAGCAGTGTGTATATGCCACAGGTTTTACATTCAGCCACTACCATCTATAACTTTTTAGTAGTCTCTTTCTTCAAAGAACTTAGATTCCAGCTGTGATTTCAGACCAAATAATAAAAAGTGTGGAAAGAGGGTAAGTCTATGTTGAGGCAATGAATATTGTCCTCTCTAAAGAATTCTTTTTTTAAAATAATGTATATTCATTTATATAAAATAATTTATTTTTTAATTTACATCCAGGTTAGTTAGGATATAGTGCAACAATGATTTCAGGAGTAGATTCCTTAATGTCCCTTACCCATTTAGCCCATTTCCCCCCTCCCACCACCCCTCCAGTGACCCTCTGTTTGTTCTCTATATTTAAGAGTCTTTTATGTCTTGTCTCCCTCCCTGTTTTTTTTTAAACTTTCTTAAAAAAATTTTTTTGAAATGTTTATTTATTTTTGAGAGAGACAGAGACAGAATGTGAGTGGGTTAGGGGCAGAGAGAGAGGGAGACACGGAATGCGAAGCAGGCTCCAGGCTCTGAGCTGTCAGCACAGAGCCTGACGTGGGGCTCAAACTCACGAGCTGTGAGATCATGACCTGACCCAAAGTTGGATGCTAAACTGACTAAGCCACCCAGGCGCCACCCCTTCCCTGTTTTTATATTATTTTTGCTTCCCTTCCTTTATGTTCATCTGTTCAGTATCTTAAATTCCTCACATGAGTGAAGTCATATGATATTTGTCTTTCTCTGACAATTTCACTTAGCATGCTACTGTCTAGTTCCATTCAAGTAGTTGCAAATGGCAAGATTTCATTCTTTTTGATTGCCAAATAATACTCCATTGCATATATATACACCACATCTTATTTATCCACTCATCCATCGATGGACATTTGGGCTCTTTCCATATTTTGGCTGTTGTTGATAGTGCTGCTATAAACATTGGGGTGCATGTGTCCCTTCAAAACAGCATACCTGTATCCCTTGGATAAATACCTAGTAGTGAAATTGCTGGGTCATAGGGTAGTTCTATGTTTAATTTTTTGAGGAACCTCCATACTGGTTTCCAGAGTGGCTGCACCAGTTTGTGTTCCCACCAGCAGTGCAAAAGAGATCTTCTTTCTCCGCATCCTCGCCAGTATCTGTTGTTGCCTGAGTTGTTAGTGTTAGCCATTCTGACAGATGTGAGGTGTCATCTCATTATGGTTTTGATTTGTATTTCCCTGATGATGAGTGATGTTGAGCATTTTTTCATGTGTCTGTTAGCCATCTGGATGTCTTCTTTGGAGAAGTGTCTATTCATGCCTTTTGCCCATTTCTTCACTGGATGATTTGTTTTTTGGGTGTTGAGTTTGAGAAGTTCTTTATAGATTTTGGATATTAACCCTTTATCTGATATGTCATTTGCAAATGTCTTCTCCCATTCTGTCGGTTGCCTTTTAGTTTTGCTGATTGTTTCCTTCGCTGTGCAGAAGATATTTATTTTGATGAGGTCACAGTAGTTCATTTTTGCTTTTGTTTCCCTTGCCTCCAGAGACGTGTTGAGTAAGAAGCTGCTGTGGCCAAGGTCAAAGAGGTTTTTGCCTGCTTTCTTCTCTAGGATTTTGATGGCTTCCTGTCTTACATTTAGGTCTTTTATCCATTTTGAGTTTATTTCTGTGGATGGTGTAAGAAAGTGGTCCAGGTTCATTCTTCTGCATGTCGCTGTCTAGTTTTCCCAGCACCATTTGCTGAAGAGACTGTCTTTATTCCATTGGATATTCTTTCCTGCTTTGTCCAAGATTAGTTGGCCATACATTTGTGGGTCCATTTCTGTGTTCTCCATTCTGTTCCATTGATCTGAGTGTCTGTTCTTGTGCCAGTACCATGCTGTCTTGATGATTACAGCTTTGTAATACATCTTAAAGTCCGGGATTGTGATGCCTCCAGCTTTGATTTTCTTTTTCAAGATTGTTTTGGCTCTTTGGGGTCTTTTCTGGTTCCAAAAAAATTTTAGGAATGTTGTTCTAGCTCTGTGAAGAATGCTGGTGTTATTTTGATAGGGATTGCAAGAATTCTCTTCTTTATCTATCTTCTCTTTCTTTGCCTGCTGAGGTTGGATGCCAAACCTGAAATTCTGAAAGATCATGTAATTCAGGACAAAGACGTTCAGGCTCAATGAGCAGGAAATGGGAAGGATATTACAGATGTAAAATGAGGTGCCTAGTTAGCAACACCTGAATCAACACTTCCATTCCCTACTTATTCCTTGTCTATTTACACAATTCATTTTTGTCGTCTGTATATTGTACTTATCACATTAACATTTGTTGTAAAGCACTGAAAATATGAGCACCATGAAATAGTAGAAAAAAGATAAAGAAGTAATATAGACATTAAAAGTACTTGAAAAAGCTACAATGATTTTGATTTGTAAAATTTAAAATCTTATTACATTTAATTACAAGGCTGACTGGGAAAAATATTTCCAGAAAGTATGTCAAAAGGATTATTATATTATAAGAGCTTGTACAAACAGATAAATAATGAAGACCTTGAAAATAATATGATTAAAACATTCAAAAGAGGATATTAAATTGTTAAACCAATGTCTAAAAGAATGGTCAGTTTTTAAGAAATGCCAATTAAAGCAATCAGGAGATATTGCTTTCACCTGTCAACTGGCCAAGATTTTTTTTTTTTTTTTTTCCAATAAATGAAAATGACCAGTGCTGGCAAGGATGTAGTTGGCACTCACCCACTGCTGAGAGTCTAACCTTCCTCGAGAAAGCTCTTAGACAATTTGGATCCAAATGTTAAAAGTGTCCAGAATCTTTGATTTGATAGTATGCTAATGAAGACATCAAGTCTAAAACGAAAAAAGAAGCCCTAAGTATGGGATAATCTTTAAACAAAAAGGCATTTTCGGCCCAAATTTTCAAAAATAGGGACTTGTTTAAGTAGAGGATATATGATAAATAATGTTAGAGAAGTTCTTACACAGCATATGCAATTTCTGTGATGTTAAAATAGCAACTAAACACAGGGATATAAATGTAAACCATCACACCAAGACTCTGCCCTGTCTCCACGGAACTTGCTAATCGGTTGACTGGGGCAAGACATATATTGGCATAGCTGGGAGAATACCAGAAAAGCAAAGGATCCACAAGAGGAAGTGTGACAGAGTGAAAGCATGTCACCTGTGGGGATACAGCAGGGGTGCAACTTAGAATAACTGGGGTTAATCATGGATCTTTCTTCCTTCATTTATTTATATTTAAAATTGGAAAATTAAGGCAAGGTTGTTGCAGAAAAATTGGAAAATGCAGAAAAGGCAAAAATGGCTTGCAGTTCTCCAGACCACAATTCACCTCTTGATAAGTCTCCTGTACTTCTTTAGCAAAGATGTCTAGGGTTAGGAAGAATGGGACCTGAGAAAGAACTGTTGGATATTCATGAGAGTAAAGGCAAACAGGTCTTTTAGAAACACAGCACTCAGTCAGACTTTGTACTGATGAATCTCAAGACTCCAAGAGCCCCGGCTTTACTCATCTGTGAAAATGAATGATAACAGTAATGCTCTCTTCATCAAGGGTCATTGAGGGGACTAAATGACATAATAACTTGTATTAATTTTCTAGGGTTGGCATAATAAGATACCATAGACGGTGTGGGTTGAATAACAGAAATTATTTTCTCACAGTTCTGGAGGCTGGAAGTCCAAGATCAAGGTGTTCGCAGGTTTGTTTTCCTTTGCGGTCTCTCTCCTTGTTTGCATATGGCCACCTTCTTGCTGTGTCCTCACGTGGTCATTCCTTGGTCTGTGTTGTCTATAACCTAACCTCTTTGTAGAAGGACATCAGTCATATTAGATTAAGGTCCACTTCATTTTAAGTTAATCACTTCCTTGAAGGCCCTATCTCCAAATGCTTTCACATCTGAGGTATTGGTGTAATGACGTCAACATAGGAATTTTGTGGGGGTATAATTTAGCCCATGACAATGATATATCCTTTTAGTCTCCTGCTTGGCTTACAATAGGACTTTTAAATTGGCTGTTATTTTTATTAGATAGAACCACGCTTTTCTACCATATGACATTTTATAGCTCTTGTAGAAGTTCATTTTCTTTTTTATAAGCAGCAAAAGTCCTGCCATGTGGCACATTCTTTTACTTTTGGGAGACCCTGAGTTGAACAAATTTGTCTAATGCTGCCACATTTCAGTTAACATCTATTAATTAACATCTAAAGAATTTATGTATGGCAGAAAATTCCTAGGAAGCACTGCCCTGTACTAATAATACAAACTGAAAGCTTGAGATTAAAAAAAAGCATCTGTACTTGGTTATGATAAGTGTTTTATTTGGACTTGGTGGCCATGAAGAAACTACACTCTAATGGAAAGAGAGAAAGTATGTGCTTAGCCTGTTTCACTGCATCCCCCAGCTCTCTACTGCCTCCCTCCCCTCTCCATTTGAAGGAGCTGATCATCTATAAAATGGATTTTAAATGGACTCCCTAAAGAAGAGTCAGCATCTCCCTAAATCTACCTACATTGCTTTCATAGTAGTCAAGTGTAATTTAATTCATTTTAATGTCTTTCCTCTCTAGTCCCTGTTGATCAAAAGGTTCTATTGCAGAGAGGTGGGAGGGGGAAATTACTAATCAAATTATTTGCAAATTTCAATAAATTTTAGAAATGCAGCTCATGTCACAGACAAACCATAGGAATTACCGAATCCATCCCTTCAATTCATGCTCTCAGTGTCAGTTTATTAGATAAATAAAGTGGAAACCTGATATTCTCTGTCCTTTAACATATAAGTAATCGTAGGGACATAAGTTATTTCGCTGTGCGCTGTGTTTAATAATTACAAATTGTTAAAGGCTCAGTATTTTGTTAATTTGAGGTTAAGATCTAAAGTGTTTGTTTCTCTCTATTGTTTTAGGGCATGTTAATTAGTTTGAGTTTACCTTGCCATGCTGGTCTGTGGACCGTGAGTCCTATTCTGACAACACCTGATCACTTGTCAGAGTCACTTGTGTTTATGGAGTTTGAGTGGTTGCCTTCAGTGAATGTGCTGACATTTGCTCACTCTCTGTAATGCCTGATAAAAGAAATGTAACCCTTGCTTTTGTTCCTAGCACACTTCCTATTAGAGAGCAGTTTAGTCCTTGAAGTAAGCACGACCTTAGTCTTGTTTATAAGCACAGCTACTTTAAACCACAACTGATAGCCATGTCTCTCATAGCACCATTATCTTTCATACTAGGTAAAGCCTTTCTCTCCACTTAAATAAAGACAAACTTCTTTTAGCTTTACAGCTGACAGCTGCCTGGCATTAAAAACCAATTGTAACCAGTTGCCTGTGGCTAATAAACTAGTGGGTAGTCATTTTAGATGCTGAAGTATTACATTAAAATTTATGAAAAGGGTAGAGAGAGAGAAAGAGAGAGAGAGAGAGACTGCCTGATGCCATTGTGTCCTGTGTTGTAGAACAAACTGAGGGAAGATTCAAGCCACCCCCAGCAGTGATGACTGAACTGGGCACAGGCTGTGCCCTTAGCTGGTGGATGCCTAGGCCAAGGGAGGACAGAGCACTTACAACATTAAGATAATTTAATGCCCAAGGTGTTTGACACTGTGGAGTATCGACCCTCGCTTTACTCATTCAGTGACTGTAACCCAGTGTCTGCACTGTGGTGATGTTGCAGTAGAACAGTGATTAAGTCAGACAAGAATGTGGCCACCATAAAGCTGGTATTCCAGAGAGAGACAGTGAACAGACACAAGGTAGACTGACCCTGGGGATCTCAAATCAAAAGAGGCTGAATGCATCGAAAATGACTTGATCTTTCCTCTCCCTTCCAACTCTAGACAAGAAAGGTATTTTTCAAGAAAGAGGGAATCAGACAATTTTTAAATTCATTCTCCCTACCCATCTTTCTCTCCCCATCTCTCTCCCTCTTCTCTCTCTTATATACTAGAACAATAATTCCTAGACATCATTTTACAATATTAAAACAAAAAACCCCAATAATCTGTGGGGGTCTATGTTGAATTGTCAACTCCTCCCCCCATGGTTTTGTGTGTATGTGTTAGTATGTGACTAACTCTTTTATGTTCAGTTTGCACAACACTTATGATGTAAGTACTCTTAATATTCCCATTTTACAGATAATGAATGCAGTGGAAGCTCAAAGAGGCTATATGCACTGCCAATCTAACCCAACAGGTGGGCAAGTTGGACTCCCGACCATTCAATACTTGGGCTCTCATCACCACCATTCTCTTTAAAACAGTAAACAAACAAGCAACCAACAAACAAAACCCTACAAAGCTTGCATCACCAACAAGGTGGGAAAGACATAATTCCAGAAATTCTAAAATCATCTTTACGAAAAACTCTCTTGTTCTTATTTTCCTTATTTCACTGTGGACTGGAGAAAGCTTTGTCAAAGTCCTGGTCTGGCCCACGGACTTGCACTTAGGAATCCTGGTTCCAAGTCTTCAGCAACAAAAAAACCTTTTCATCCACATCCCAGGTGATTTTCTAGAGAGTTTAGATCAAGAACATATGTGAGTTAGCCAGTTTAAGAACATACAGGATTCATTTCGTGAATGACCTTCAGATGCATTTACAGAATATCTCAATTCTAACCCCTCTACCAGGTGCCAGAAGCTATGCAGAATTAGGAGACTGAGAAATAACCTTCAAGTGAGGATGAGGCAAGGTCCTTATAACAGAGTCCAAGAACATCAGGGGTTTGGGAATCCCTGGGAATGAACTGCAAAATTTTGCCAGCTCAGGCAATGCTACATCTTCCCTATACCTTGGAGAGAAAGTCTTCCTGAGCATTCATTTTCATAACCCCAAAGAACTTAAAAATCAATAGTTTCGACCACTAAGGTATGATTCTGAGCAAATTTCTTGGCTATTTAGTACCTTAGTTTCTCCATCTGTCAAATCAGAATAATTTGATTCCTATCTGACATAATTTTATTCCTTTGACATTCCTGAAAAAATGTATACAGGTCAAGATTTTATAAATTAAAATATTTGAAATTAATTTAGGAATCTGACAATTTAAAGGAATCCTGGGTTGAATCTTTTTGAAAACTGAACACAGTCCTTTACTTTAAAGGCTAATTATACTCAAGAATCTATTTTGAGGTTCAGATTTTTGTATATTGGATTTCCTAATGTGAGACACACCTGCATCCTAAAAACTCACATCGTGGTTGGGGAAAGGTATCATCATCCCAGGAAATGATTCCAATTTAAAAAAAATTATGACTTATGCTTAGGGGAAACACATTTTTGTTTATTTCCCTATATTTTAATATTTAAAACTTAAACATTTTGAATACTAATGAGATAAAGTATGTGTTCTCTCTCCTTCTCCTCTGTGAGAGAACTTGTACAGTTTAGTCTGTACTTCTCCTGGAGCAGCTCCATTTCTCTGTTTCATTAGATGTTCTCTTCTGATGCCTTATATGTTCCTCCTTCTCAAATATTTAGTATTCTATACTCACTGCTTCTTGAAAATTGTTATTTTTGTTTGCTCCCAAAAGCCAATACACTTCTAAATTAAGAATACATGAAAACAGTAAATATTTCATTTCTGCCAACCATGTGGATGGAAGAGGGGGTAAAGGGGAGATGAAGTGAACACACACAGTGACACGCAATCACTTCCAGGTAGATTAGGAAACTGTGGCAGGGGTTGTTTTAAATCAGAGCTGCTCTCAGGGAGAGCAGACAATCCTAGGTGACTTTTGGGGCATCAAATATTTCTACTTCTTAGAAATTCCTAAAGGTGCAACTTTGTCCCTTAAAGAGGAAGATCTGGGGGCCCCGTGGGTGCTGAAGGAACTCACTCCTTTATTGCTTTTTCCTGACTCTGCTAGTCCATGGAAGGTGCAGCACACACATTGCGGCAGCATCCCATGCTTAGATGGCGCTTAAGAGCAACGTACGTGGAATGTTCCGTAACATGATTCTGTTGACTATGGCCCACCTTCCAGGGTGAATTCCTGTAAAAGACTCAGAATTAGGTATCATTTAGGAAGAAAATCAACCACCCCACCAGGGAGTGAGGCTTCTTTCGCTGGCCTCAATAACCTGCACCTTCCGAAAAACAGGCTATAGGGGATGGTTTAGTCACGAAGAAGGCAGTGGGGTGAAGGGAATAAAGGAGAAGGTCATCAGGTTTCCTTGAGATAAAACAAGGCTCTGGGAAAAAGCACACAGTTCCCCATCCTCACCATGGGCTAAGGAATTACATCTTCTTTCTTGAGGAATGTTTTGTAGATAGGGAGGAAGATTTCCCTAAAAACTCTGCCAAAATGCACAGCTACACAGAGACCAAGCAAATTCTAAATTAATGAAATCCTAGAAAATCAGCATTAGATCAAGCATCGTGTGCTATTCTGCCCAACTCCTCCATCGTATGTGGATTTCTGTCTAACCCCACACCTACTGGCAATGTTGGAACATCTCTGGTGTTGGAGGGTTCACTGCTTCCATGACTGGACAGCTCTAACCATCATGTAGTAATGCCCTTCTTGGAGCAGTTATTAAATCCTTACTAGGCAGTTGGAACATAGCAGTGAATAAAACACATGTGATCCCAACTTCAGGGACCTTAGAATTCAGTGGAAGATAAAATGAAACTAGCAACTACGATATTGTATTCTTCCTTATTGAGCTCGCATGCCCACAAATGCCATTCACTCATACACAGTAAATCCAACCCACCTCCCACAGGACAAACCCATCTGGTATCTGAAGACAATGATCATATTTCCTTTTACAACCTAAAAATACTCTTCTTCCTTCCTCTCTCCCTTCCTCCCCAAAGTGAATTAGATAAATCTCAAAGTTAGAAGGAGAAACAAACTATACCTTTCAGTGTATGTATGCAGTGCCAGAATATTATAGATTATATACACAAAGGCAAGCAAGGCAATACTTGGTTTTCCTTCTTGCCTTTTGAAAGGAAAACAAAACTCAGTTTGTGAAGAACAGAAAGTGACATTACTCTTGTGTAAAGATGTTTTACCTTAACTAGTCTTGCTGGAAAACTTGGCTCCCTCTTCCACACCTCCCCTCAAACATTTATTATACTTTCATATCTTCAAACTTTTCAATAAGAAATATAAAACCTAACAAAGAAACCTAAGCAAATTAAGTGAGACCTATTTTTTTTTTCACCTGCAAAATGGATTTCCGTTTTGCCTTATGGAGGTCTTATGTTTCATTATTATTAAAAATGTCATGAATGTTTTGCCTGCTGGGAGCACAGATTTTTCTCCTATTTTTCAATCTTATTCAAAGCCCCTTACTGCATATTTTATGAGTTATAGCAGGTTTTTAGTTGTTGCTTTTAAAAATTACAAACTCCAAAGCCTATGTTGGCATTCTACTAAGTGGTCTCTGCACATGTAGTGTTGAACATTTACGGGAAGTAATGTAATAAGAGAAACATTTGTGGGATGAATATATCCTTGGGTACCTTTTAGAAACAGAAATAGGGCTTATCGAGGGAGCGTGCTGAGTTCCTCCACATACTAATTTCATGAGACCTTCTTCCAACTTGGGTGGCTTAGATCACAGACTACACCATCATCTTCTTTTCTGTGCCAATTTTGGGGAATCTATCATTAGAGTCCTGTAAAGAAGCTGAAATTGGGTGCATTTCCTTGAAGTCTCCTGTTTTCTCTTCGTCTTGCCTGCTGGGATGCTGTGAGCTTCTTGAACTTACAGTGTGTGTCTAGAATGTGAACTATTCCCTTTGTAGTTGGGAAGAATTGAGGGTGTTCATGGAAAATCGAGCAAAAATAGCTGAGAAGTAGTTGAGTTGGAGAACATTGGGATTTTAGTAGTTTTTAAAGGTTTTTTTTTTTTTTTTTCCAAAAAAGATATTTCCAGAAAGTCTGGAGAGAATGTGATTATGAGAATAAAATGGGATAAGGCTTGAGAAGTGCTTAGCACAGGATCTGGACCTTAAAAGTGCTCAAAGTTAAATATTATTCTCATTAAGTTGCAGGTATACACACTTGAGGGTGTTTCTCTATAAACCCCTCAAAGGGATTTGGAAAACAGCTTTTTAAGGGGAAGTTCATTGCATCTGGAAACCTGCAGGAAAGAACACCTCATATGCCTGCATCTGGAATCTAGGATCGATAGCAATGTCCAAGAGCAAATAATGGTAACCTGAAGTGAGTTGGTTACACTGGGCAATAAAAAGGAAGGTTGGTGAATTTGATAAGGATTTGAGCACTCTTTGTCTGTTGTATCTTGAGATGGTTTTGTCCAAAAGTGAACTTCAGAGGACAATAAGCCTCATGATCTCTCCAAATGAATTTGGTTTTGGGCCTCCTCCAAACAGATCAACTGAGGGAAAAACGCATCTCTATGAGGGTCAGAGTAGTAGATCCTCAGTGTCATGAGAGAGAGTCACAACTTAGTTCTAAGTTGTCTCTGTCTTCTTTCTTTCTTACCCCTCAAGACGACATCCCAGTGCCATGGTCTACCTGAGGAAAGGGGTTCCCTCTCACCATCCCCACCCCTGCCCACACACACGCTAAAGGTTGCTTTCATGTGGTGCTGTGCTGGTGTATCCTGGCTCTTTCTAGCTAAGGTGGAATGGGGGAAATTTTTCTTTTTCTTCCACCCCTCAATTCTTCCATTGCCCTCTTCATTGTCCTTGGTGCTACTTTTTGAGAACCTTAAACCTGTTCTTTCATATTGCTCCTGATCTCCCAACTAGGGAAACCCCCTTGGGCAACCCAACTCAAATATTGTGATTTCATCCCTTTTGGGGCAATCCTCAGCCAAGATAGTGTTCCCTCAAATTCTGGAACTGAAGGTGATTTATTTGATATATAGATGTACACATTAATAATAATACCCATGAAGGCAAATATTCAATGAACATTTATTATGTACTAGATATGGCTCTAGATGTTTTTTTTATGTGTTCATTTCATTTAATTCTCATACAAACGCTAACATTTTGACCCAGAGAGTTTATTTATTTAGCATTCTATACTAGGAAGGATTGACGAATAGATTATTCCTACTTGTGAGGGGTGGGTTACAAATTTAATTTTCAAACTTTCTGAAGGCTGAGATACTGCTAGTGTAAAGAGATCATAATGAATGACTGTGATGTTTGCTCTCCCCTCTATTTTTTTTCTGAAATGCCTACAGCCTTTCAGAATGGACTATGGCAGCCTGACTCATGCATTTATATCTAAATAGCTAAAGGGTGAGTAGCATTAATAAAGAGAGGCAATATCTTAAACATCAGCCCTTGCTGATAACATGGAGGCCATGCTGGAGACAGGTGGGAATTCAAAGCAATGACCAGGTCAGTAAAATATGAAACTAGGAGGTATAGGGCAGCTGAGTCTGAACATGTGTTTTGGGTTCACCAGGAGTTCAGATGTCAAGGCTGTTGTTATAAAGCCTCTTTAGCAGTGGCTCTGGCTACATGGAATGATATGAAAAGAGCAGGTGAACACCCACCAGACATCACAGCTACATATGCGCACACGGACGGCAACACCATCAGCAGCAGCATCCTCAAACAGGAAGGCAGTGACAACTGCATCACAAATGAGTATCAACACCAGACTACTGGCTTCCTTAAATCCAGAGCAGAGGAGAATAATGAGTAAATTCACTAGCCACATTTTTATTTGTCAAAACCAGTCCTTTTTCGCGGGGAGATGATCTGCCTTAGTTAAACCTACAAATGTCTGTTATTAAATTGAAATGTGTGGGTGTTCCCCCATTTGTGTATTAACCTTGTGCATTTTATCATCTCACAGCAGAAGTCCACTTAGGTTATGTTTCTATAATTAATCCCAACATAAGATAATATTGCAGAAGTCAAAGCAGACCCTTATTCATGAATTTACTCAGTAGTTTTTCTTCCTCTTGTGTAGATATTAACCACTGTGTCATCTTTAACTACAACATTTTTGTGATCCCCAAGCCAGTGTTGAACAGGATAATCTCTTTGAATCAAACTATTGAAAGTGCTCAGATTGTCCAGCCCTAAAATATAAAAATATAGTAAATATTATGGAGATGTCTGAATCTATTCTAGATCTTTATCAAGTAGCATGTTAAGTGTGTCGGGCAATGTTCACATGCTAGCACAGCTGGTGCTTTTCTTTGTATATTTTCAAAAGCAAAGTTCCCCTTGCATTGCTGGATGGTTCTCCTCTGAAGCAGAAATAGCGCGATCACCATCTCCTGTATAGTTACTGACATCGCCACTTTTCTTGGAGATAATATTTCTTTCCAGGGGCAAAGAAAAGTAAATCTCCTTAGTTGAGTAATCCAAGTACAGAGGGTCCCAGAGATCTTGGCAAGCATAGAGCCTTATTCTGGAGGACCCTGAAGATTGACCCCTTACCAGTCTTTCCCCTTAGTTTTGTTGGCACGTCTGTGAATGAAGTTCCTTGTCTGCCTTCATTTCCATCAAGAAAATATTGTCTAGGTACAGAGCTGATGATTGAATTTTGGCTTAGATGCAAACACAAAAGGCCGATGTCACTAGATAGCAAGGCTGTGGTGATATTAACTTCAACCATTATCCTAGAGGCAGGTCTATTCCCTACTCACTGAGTTCAACACCAGCAGGACCCCGATTGCTTTGCATATAACACCATAATATTTCTGTGAGACAGAAATCCCAGGAAGATATGATGTAATTTCTGCCTGTCCATAAACTTTCCCACTGGACGACACTAAAGTGTATAAAATTATATTTCTCTTTCCTTGCCTTTCCATTTTAGAGGTGAAATTTATATTCACTGTCAGAAAGAGAAGAAAAACTTCCAGGACAAAAAAAAAAGCCCTTTTCTTCTTTTTCCTTTTTCCTATCTTCATGGCATACATAAAAATTAAGTTGTAGGCTATAATATAACTTCCCTGCTTTCATTGCCCTTATGATTTTTTCCCCAGGATTTACACTTGTTAATATACTAAGAGGGTAGTGCTATCCCCTGATAGATACCAATCTGGCATCCTGAGCCACTGAGATGTTTGTTCTCCCATCTGATTTCCTGAAATGCCTACAGTTATTTTTCATGGTTATATTATTATAATGTACTCATTGATCAAATACATATCTTTCAAGATCACATTTTTGAGGTAATGGCATTAGTCAGAGGAGTTATTTAGCTAGTGCACAGTGCAGCGTTTCAGCTGCTGCAGCACTCCCTGTTAAGATTGCTCAGGTTTTGCTTCTTATTATGCAGACCCATTCTGAGAGTTCACCAGGTGCTGAGAAAGAACTGGAACAAAATGGGTCCAGATTTGGAGCTATTTATTTTAGTGAACTTCCTGCATTGTGCAATCATCATTATAAATCAGTTTTAGAACATTTTCATCATCAATAGGCATCACTAATACCTACTCCATATTAATCCCCATTCTCATACCCCCTCCCTAGACAATCACTAATCTACTTTCTGTCTCTATAACTCTACCTTTTCTGGATATTTTTAAAATTTTTATTTATTTTGAGGGAGGGAGAGAGAGAGAGAGAGAGAGAGAGAGTGAGCAAGCATGAGCAGAGGAGGGTCAAAGAGAGGAAGAGAGAGAATCCCAAGCAGGCTTTGCACTGTCAGTGCAGAGCCCAATATGGGGCTCCATCCCAGGAACTGTGAGATAATGACCTGAGCCAAAATCAAGAGTTGGTTGCTCAACTGACTGAGCCACCCAGGTGCCCCTGGATATTTTTAACAAATGGAATCATATAATGTATGGTCTCTTGTATCTAGTTTCTTTCACTGAGAATAATGCTTTTGGGGTTTATCTATGTCATAACATGTATTGGTAGTGCATTACTTTTAATTGCTGAATAGTGTTCCATTGTATGGATATATGACATTTTGTCTCTCCATTCATCAGTTGACATTTAGGTTGTTTCCAATATTGGGTACTTGTGAATAATGCTAGGAACATTTGGTTACAAGTCTTTGTGGGGACAAATGTTTTCATTTTTCTTGAGTACATATGAAAGTATTTAAAACAATTTTTTAAGTTTATTTATTTGGGGAGAGAGAGCACAAGTAGGGTAGGGGCAGAGAGAGGTAGAGAAAGGATCCCAAGCAGGCTCCAAGCTGTCAGTGCAGAGACTGATGCAGGTCTTGATCTCACGAACTGTGAGGTCATGACCTGAGCTGAAATCAGGAGTCCAACGCTCAACTCACTGAGCCATCCAAACACCCCTAGAACTAATTTTTAAAACAGCTTTATTTTTGTTGATCTGTTCTGTTTAGTTGTTGTTGTTTCTACATTGTTTAATTTGTTCTAATCTTTATTATTTCCTTTCTTCATCGGGCTTTAGGCTTAATTTGCTCTTCCTTTTCTAGCTCCTTTAGGTGTAAGGTTTGGTTGTGGATTTGGGACTTTTCTTGCTTCTTAAGGTAGGCTTGTGTTGCAATATATTTCCCTCTTAGGACTGCCTTTTCTGCATCCCAAAGGTTTTGAACTGTCATGTTTTCATATTCATTTGCTTCCATGTACTTTTTTTATTTCTTCTTTAATTTCTTGGTTAATCCATTCATTCTTTAGTAGGGTGTACTTTACCATCCATGTATTTTTGGTCTTTCCAAAATTTTTCTTGTGGTTGACTTCAAATTTTATAGCATTATGGTCTGAAAATGTGCATGGTATGATTTCAATCTTAGATACTAGCAAATCAAATCCAATAGTACATTAATACAAATACTGACCATGATCATGTGGGATTTATTCCTGGGCTGCAAGGGGGGTTCAATTTCTGCAAATCAGTGTAATACACCATGTTAATAAAAGAAAGGTTAAGAACCATGTAATCCTCTCAATACATGCAGAAAAAAAAAGCATTTGACAAAATACAGCACTTTCTTTCTTTCTTTCTTTTTTTCTTTCTTTTTTTCTTTCTTTCAGCATCCTTTCTTGATAAAAACTCTCAGCAAAGTAGGGATAGATGGAACATACCTCATTATCATAAAGGCCATATGTGAAAGACCCACAGCTAATATTATCAATATTAGGAAAAACTGAGGTCTTTTCCTCTATGGTCAGGAACAAGACAGGATGTCCACTCTCACCATTACTATTTAACATAGTACTAGAAGTCTTAGCCTCAGCAATCAGCCAACAAAAAGAAATAAAAGGCACCCAAATTGCCAAAGAAGAAGTCAGTCTTTCACTCTTTGCAGCTCACATGATACTCTATGTAGAAAACCCAAAAGGCTCTACCAAAAAAATTTCTAGAACATGAACTCAGCAAAGTTGCAGGATATAAAATCAACATACAGAAATCTGTTGCATTTCTATACACCAATGAAACAGCAGAAAAAGAAATCAAAGAATCTATCCCATTTATAATTGTACCAAAAACCATAAGATCCCTAAGAATAAAACTAACCAACAAGTTGTACAATCCAGCAATTGTACTAGTTGGTATTTACCCAAAGGATACAAAAATACAGATTCAAAGGGGCACATACACTCCAATGTTTACAGCAGCATTATGAACAATAGCCAAACTATAGAAAGAGCCCAAATGTCTGTCAACTGATGAATGGATAGAGGAGAGGTGGTATATATGTACAATGGAATATTACTCAGCCATCCAAAAGATTGAAATCTTGTCATTTGCAATGACACGGATGGAGCTAGAGTGTATTATGCTGAGTGAAATAAATCAGTCAGAGAAAGACTGATTTCACTTCTATGTGGAACTTAAGAAACAAAACAGATGAATATATGGGAGGGGGAAAAGAAAGAAAAAAGATAGAGAGAAACGAACCATAAGAGATTCTTACACCATAAGACAGAGAACAAACTGAGGGTTCGTGGAGGGAGGTGGGTGGGGGATGGGCTAGATGAGTGATGGGTATTAAGGAGGGCACTTGCTGTGATGAGCACTGGGTGTTGTATGTAAGTGATGAATCGCTGAATTCTATTCCTGTAACAAATATCGCACTGTATGTTAACTAAAATTTAAATAAAAATTTAAAAATAAAAAGCCCACTTTATTGGCATGTAACTGACACACAATAAACTAAATTAATTAATTAAATATTTATGTATTTATTGATAGAAAGAGAGTTGATCAGCATGGGGAGAGACAGAAAGAGAGAGGAGAGAGAGAAAATCCCAAGCAGGTTTCACACTGTCAGTGCAGAGCCTGTCGCGGGCTCCATCTCACAAACTGTGAGATCATGACTTGAGCTGAAATCAAGAGTTGGACTCTTAATCAACTGAGCTGCCCAGGCACTCCTGAATATATTTAAAGTGTACAGTTTGAAGAGTTTTGACGTAGGTATACACCTGCCAAATCATCACCACAATTAAGGTAATAAGCACATACATCACCCCCAAATAATTCCTCCTGCTGCTGGAATCCTCCTGCTTATCCTTCCCCACCACTCCCATCTTCAGATGACCACTGGCTTGCTTTCTGTCACTGTCGATTAGTTCTCATCTTCTAGATTTTATATCAGTGGAATTATAAAGCATATATTCTTTTTTTGTATGACTTTGTTCACCCAGCGTAATTATTTAGCAGTTTATCCATGTTGTAGTGCATATCAATACCTTCTTCGTTTTTTATCGATGAGTAATATTTCATGGTCTGTATATACCTCAGTTTGTTTATTCATTCATCTGTTGATGAGTATTTGGGGTGTTTCCATTTTTTTTTTGCCTATTATAAACAAAGCTGCTTTAAACATCCATATTTTCATGAATGCAGACTTTCTTTCCTTTCTCTTGGGTACGTTCCCAGGAATGGAAAGTCTACATTATATTCTACATGTATGCTTAACATTAGAGGAAATTGCTAAATCATCTTCCAAAATGATTGTTCCATCTGACTTTCCCACTAGCCATGCATCGAGACTTTCTATTCCTCCAGGTTCTTGCTATCTTGTTATGGTCAGTTTTTTTAGCTTTAACCATTCTAATAAGTGTGAAGTGTTATTTACTGTGGTTTTAATTTGTGTTTCGCTAACAACAAAGGATGCCGAGGATCATTTCATGTACATATTTGCCATCTGTGTATTGTCTATGGCAAACTATCTGTTTAAAACTTTCGCCCATTTAAAAAAATTAGGTTGTTTGCTTTCTGAATATTGAATTTTGAGAGTTCTTTATAAATTCTAAATACAAGTCAAGTCCTTTATCGGACATATGCTTTGCAAATACTTTCTTCCAGTCTGTGGCTTGTCATTTTATGAATCAAAAAAAAGTTGGAGCAGCTATATTAATATCAGATAAAACAGATTTCAGAGCGAAGAATATTGCCAGGTATAAAGAAGTTCATTTCATAATGATAATAGGTCAGTTTATCAAGAGGACATAGCAATTCTAAACATTTATGCAGCTAATAACAGAGATTTAAAATACATGGAGTAAAAACGGTTAGAATTGAATTGGAAGGAGAAATAGGCAGGATAATAGTGGCCGATCTTGATCCCTCCCTCTCAATGATTCATAGAAAAGGTAGGCAGAAAACCAGGAGGGATATAGCAGATTTGAATGACAGCATCAACCTATTTCACCTGCTATTTATAGAACACTCTACTCAACAATGTGTAGCAGGGTTTACGCTTTTTTCGAGTGTATATGGAAAATTTGCAAGATGGGCCATACTCTGGCCCATAAAATAAATGTCAATAACTTTCAAAATGTTTGAGTTACACAATATATTTTTTCTTTGCCCTCACAATGCTGTACATGCACAAAGCATGACTTAGACTAATCACCAACTCTCTGGGTCTGTGTTCTCTGTGGATCTGGTGTCCATAGGTCTTCTATGTGCCTGGCACACAGGAGACTCATAGGCATGTAGCTGTATGTTCCCAATATGCCCATATCACATCCAGTTTAAATCACTCTTAACAAATACATTTAGATGCTTCCACAGCCCTGAGAGTTTCCATCTAATTGTAATTCTCTTAACTCTTCTTAGATCTAATATATAAATGTCAACTTGCTCTGCCCTAGTCCTGAGCCAATATGCTCACTATAAATCACTCCTCTCACCTTCAAAAGGCAGGTCAATCAATATGCAAAACATTAATATTTTGCATGGAAAAACTGGATTATTTCACCGCTCACATGATTAAATTTAGAGTATAATCCTTTATCTCCAATTTAAGATACGTTATTAATGGAAGAACCATGGCATGCAATAAAGGATATGGGCTCTAAAGACCAGCTGAGCTGAAATGATCAGTTCTGAGATTATTAGAAAAGAGGCCTTGAGCCAGTCATTAAACTCCTCTGCACCGGAGGTTTCTCATTTAAAAATAGGAATTAATAACCACTATGTCATGATTTTGCTCTAAGATTTAGGATATAGCATAGAGCTCCAACTTGGAATACAATACACAATAAATAATGGCTTTTAGAGTGAAATCTTGATTATCCAGGGATATGGTGATAATGGTAAATAAGGAATTGTATTTGTTATGTTTTTTATAATCTATGATGACTATATATGATATGCATTTAGATTGTGCATATATGAATATATATAAAAATATATGCATATATAATTTAAAGTAAATATGTGTTTACTTATATATGCATATATACATACATATATACGTGTGTGTGTGTGTGTGTGTGTGTATATATATATATGCTTATATATGTCATATGTTTATTATAGGCTTTTTTTCTTTTGTTTTGCTCTTACCTTTTTACCTTTTGGCCCCCTTCATCCATTTCTCCCTCTCATCCCGTACCTCTGGCAATCACCGATCTGTTTTCTCTATCTCTGAGCTTGTTGTTTTGTTCATTTTGTATTAGATTTCATGTATAAGAGAGATCATATACCACACACACCCATATACAACCATTTCTTTTCCATTTTTTTGTGTGTCTTCTTCAATTTCTTTCATAAACTTTCTATAGTTTTCAGTGTATAGATTTTTTTATCTCTTTGGTTAGGTTTTCCTAGGTATTTTATGGCTTTTGGTGCCACCATTTCTTTATATATATATATATATATATATATATATATATATATATATATATACACACACACACACACACACACACACACACTATACACACACACCATATATGTATACATACATACCATATGTATATATTATATCCTATACATACAAATGTATATATGTATATGTATTATACATATATAGTAAATAATGCTGCAATGAAAATGGGGGTACATATATATTTTTGAGTTAGTGATTTCATTTCCTTCAGATAAATACCCAGAAGTGGAATTGTTGGATCGTATGGTAGTTCTATTTTTATTTTTTTGAGGAATGTCCATAATTTTTTCCATAGTGGCTGTACCCATTTACATTCCCAATAACACTACAGAAGGGTTCCCTTTTCCCCACATCCTTGACAACACTTTTTAGTTCCTGTCTTTTTTACATGAGCTATTCTAACAGTCACGAGGTGAGATCTCATTGTTTTGATTTACATATCCCTGATGGCCAATGGTGTAGAGTGTCTTTTCATATGTGTTGGCCGTCTGTATGTCTTCTTTGGAAAAATGTCTATTCAGATTTCCTGCCCATTTTTAATCAGATTTTTTTTATTTTCTATTGAGTTGTATGAGTTTCTTCTGCATTTTGTATATTAGCTCCTAATCAGATGTATGATTTGCACATATTTTCTCCCATTCCATATGTTGCTTTTTCATTCTGTTGATGGTTTCCTTTGTTGTACCAAAGCTATTTAGTATGATGTTTGCGTACTCATTTACTTTTGCTTTTGTTGCTTTTGCTTTTGGTGATAGCTTCAAAAAAAAGTCATCATCAAGACCAATGTCAAGGAGCTTACTGCCTATGTTTTCTTCTAGGAGTTTATGGCTTCAGGTCTTACATTTAAGTCTTCACTCCATTTTGAGTTAATTTTTGTGTGTGGTAAGAGAGTGGTCCAGTTTCATTGTTTTACATGTGGCTGTCCAGTTTTCCCAATACCATTTATTGAAGAGACTATCACTTCCCCATTGTGTATTCTTGTCTCCTTTGCCATAAATCAATTGACCATGTGTATATGGGTTTATTTCTGTGCTCTCTCTGCTGTTCTATTGATCTCTGTGTTTTTATGCTAATATCATATTGTTTTAATTACTATAAGCTTTGTAATATGTAAGTAGTGTGAAATCAGGGAACATAGGCAGATCACGCGGAAAACAGAAATAGTTGCTCTGTAACAGAGAAATTTGTTTTCTAAGTATCAGTTGCAATTACAACTAAATATATTTGCTTTAAATCTACTTCTGTAATATATTTTGACAGTTTTAGTTTTGTTCTAGCCATATTTTGTGTTCATCTGTGACCTCCTATCCAGCCTCACCCCCCTTCCCAATTAATTATAAGAATTATCTGCTTTAGAATTTTTGAGAAATATCTATATAGATGGCCGCATTACTATCACTTAGAGGATCCTTGGCCCTTCCCAAACCTACCCATCCTTCAAGGTCTGGCTCAAGACTTCCCTTCCTCCAGGAAGCTTTCCTTATGCTCAAGCACAGAAAAAGTTCTGTCTTCTGAACATGTACAGTTCTGAGAACATGGGCTATCTGTGAAGCTCAAAGGCACACCTTGCTCTTTTTTGATGGTTACCTTTTAAGTATCCCTCTTATATGCTTCTTTTTTCCATGCACCCGTCCATCCATCCATCCATCCGTCCATCCATCCATCCATCCATTAACCACATGTTCCATTACTTACACTGTTCTGGGGACTGTGCAGGACACCAAGTCTACAGAGATGAATAAAACATGGGGCTCTGCATTTACATAGATTCCCTGTACATGCAGAAACAGATCTGTGATCAGGTAGTACTCTAAAATTTAATAAAATATCATGATAATAGTGTATAAGAAAGGTTTTTATTCATTGAGGAAAGAGCAGTGTTGCAACTGCAGTTATGCTCACTTTGGTCTTTACACTTACCAGACCCTTGCTGAGTTCCTTGAGTTCCGTGTCTCACTATACCTTGTGACTATGGGGGCACTGTCTGAGTTTGTCTGGGCTTTTGTAACAGAATACCATAGACTGTGTGGCTCATAAGCAACAGAAATTTCTTTCTCATATTTCTGAAGGCTGGAAGTCTAAGATCAGGGTGACATCACAGTTGGATGAGGGCCCTCTTGCAGGTCACAGACTTCTGCTCTGTCTTCACATGATAGAAGGAGACGAGAGAGCTCTCTGGAGTCTCTTTTGTAAGAGCACTTATTCATGAGGGCTTTGTCCTTATGACCCAATCACCTCCCAAAGACCCAACCTCCTCGTCCCTACCCTCTGAAGGTTAGGTTTCAACATATGAGTTTTAGGGGGACACATTCAGATCATAGTAGGCATTAAGCCCATTTTATAGATGAGGAAATGAAGGCATAAAAAATTAGCTTAGTTTACCTAAGGTCAGGGTATCAAGGTGGATACCCTGGGTATCCAGGATGGATATCAAGGCCAGGATTAAAACCCTGGCCACTCTGATTTCTTAGGACTTCTAACCACTAAACTCTTAAGGCCTCCTTTAAAGGAGCAGTAGCTAACAACTAGTATAGGAGGGAAGTTGTTACAGAGAGGGAACCATGTATGCAGGGCTCAGAGGACTGAAAGTGTGTGACAGGTTTTGGGGTTCTGAGACACAATGAAAGTCAGGGTGAGGATGGCAGGAGCCAAGGGGGAGAAGGAGGATAGACCCTGATTTCAAAGGGCCTTAGCATCACTGTTAGGAGTATGGACTGAACCTGAGGGGCAGTGGGAGGCCGCTGGAGTCTTAACCTGGTGGTGACTTTGTAATGATGAGTATTTACCAGGGACCCGGCACCGTTATACATGTACTGCTTATCTGCACCACTCCAATCCCATGAGAGTACTATTGTCTCCCAGAAGTCAGGGAAGGGAAAACTCAAGTACAGAAAAGTCAATCAGTGTGACCAAGGTCATCCTGTGAGAAAGTGACAGAGGCAGCTGTCTCAATGTGAGTCCAAGTTCTTAACCACTCTCCTCTAGAAAGTCTCTCATCTACTGTGATTAAGAACACCCCTCTGACTGGCAGAGCCAAGTAAGGCAAGATTAAGATCAAGGACAAATTTAAGAGGCTAATGTAATACCCAGGACAAGAGAAACAAAGATCTGAACGCTGGTTGTGGGGAGGAAAAGAGGTGGCACTCAGTGAGGGGCAGGCACAGTTTCCTAAATGTCTGTATCCCCCACCTCCATGGCACAAAAATGGCAATTGACTGACCAATGGATTTCCCTGGCCCCCTCCCCTGTTATGAGACTGGTTTCCATATCTTTAAATTTGGGGAGCAGAGGTGGAAACATGGGGAGCTTCTACTTTTCAAGTAAGTCTGTTCCTCCCCTCCCTCTGGCTCCAAACACAGCTTGCAAGCCAAGTATCTCCTCCATAAGTAGAATGCATTCCTTCTTCCCTGGGTTGACCATTGAATTATAGTTTTCTTCTGCAAAGGCTTATGAAAATTTTTAAGGGTTATTAGGAAAAGCAATTATTTATGCTGAAGATCCTGCCTACCATCACTTCTTCTGGGAGAAGTGGTCTTTCTCCAAGTCTCAGAGAAAAACAGCTCCTTGTGTTGGACAACCTTCTGGTCATCTGTAGTGAGTTACAATCATCCTGTTTTATGCCTCCAGAAACCTATGCCTGGCCTCTGAAGCATTACCCATTTGCAGAGGCCTTGAAACACCACCAGACCTGCTCAGGCAGAATTTTCATTGTTGCTGCATTCTGATTGCATTATGACTTCCACAATGTTCACAATATCATGTGTAAATAACAATTTGTAGCATTCCTGGGAACGCCATTTGGTGTCCAAGTGTAGTATAATACAAAATTCATCCATAATTTGATTGCCAACTTACCTTTTCCTACTCTGATGATTCGAATCATAAGACCAGAGATAAACAGGCACCTTGCACTTCTTAGCACATACTATTTAACTTCTACAAATATTGCCACATCCATCTTCCCTCAACCCCACAAAAAGTTCTTCTCTTTGTTATAGAGGTCGGGGGGGGGGGGGGCAACTTTTCTTGCTGAATACCCCAGGATGCTTTGGGCAGTGACAAAGCCAAGGAAAAATTATGGCATTTGGAAAACAGAAGGAAAATGTTAAGCCAAAGGAGGGCTTACACCTCAGGCTGAAGATCCAGGGTATCTACAAGATTCCTATGTACACCCTGTGCATACTTACTGTAAAGTGTACTTACCAGGGGCACTGAAATCTAGCCCTGTTTCTCTTATCAGATTCTCAGACCATGAGGGTCTATCAGGCCAGAGCAAAAACTTTTCCTAATGTGCAAAAGAGGTGCCATATGTGCTAACAAAAGCCTTAGATCCCTGATTCCATGTTAGGGAGTGAATGTTTGTGACCCCGCCCCCCAAATTCATTTGGTGAATCCCTAATTCCCAATGTGATGGTATTTGGAGGTGGAGTCTCTGGGAGATACTTAGGTTTAGATGAGGCTGTGGGAATGAGGTTCCCATGATGGGCTCAGTGTCTTTATTTTAAAAGGAAGAGAAACAAGAGCACTTGCTCGCTCTCTCTCTCTCTCTCTCTCTCTCTCTCTCTTTCTGCCATGGGAGGACACAACAAGAAGGCAGAAATCTACAAGCCAGGAAGAAGGCTTTCACCAAAAACTGAATCCACAGGTACCCTGACTTTGGTCGTTTCAGTCTCCACAATGGTGAGAAATAAATGTGGGTTCTTTAAGCCACCCAGTCTGTGGTATTTTGTTATAGCAGCCTGAGCTGACTAAAACAGTCCAATTTCCAATTCAACTGTAAATTTGTTAAACTATAACTTTGACTCTTTGGGTTGCAGTTGGGAAAAATAAGCCTTGAATTATCTTCAGCAGAAAGGGAAACCTATTTAAAGAAAATACAAGGCATCTTTATAGGGGCTTGTCAAATGCATACACTATGTATATCTCACTATGTGTAAATTTTTCCTTGATAAAAACAAGTAATAGTTGAACTCTACTTAATGATATGTATACTGAAGTGCTTAGGGCAATGATACTTGCAAATTAAGTTAAAATTCATGAAAAGTAAGATGACTTTGTGGATAAAAGATGCATAGCCATGTAATAAGGCAAATATAGCAAACTGTTAATTATAGACTCTAGGTGGTAGCTGTGGGTGTGCACTGTATAATTATTATAACATTTATATATATGTGAACATTTTCATCAGAAAATGTAGGACAAAGACCCCAAGAACAAAACTATAGTTGGGCCTCCATAACAGTAGAAGTATTAGGATGTTCTCACTCACCCTTGTTTGTTTCCCTCTGTGTGTCGCATCAGCTTACTTCACCATTGCAGAGTAGCTTTCTCTATGTGGCCAAAAACATGACTGCCAAGCCCTTCCAGGTTTATATCTTATGGCTTCAGTACCAGAGAGAGGCTGGCTGAATATTCTTTCTGTTTCCAAATCCCAAAGTCCAGGAGGAAAGACTCATTGACCCACGACTCAGTGACCCAGCTTGGGTCAGACACTCACTTTTGGACCAATCAAATGTGGCCAGTAAGGCAGGGCCATAGTAGCAAATGGTATCTGTTTAGAAAACAAGATAAATGACCAAGTTGGAGGGGTGTACAGAGAGAAAGGCTTCAAAAGAATAGAAATGTTTCTCTTGGAAAAATCAGACGAAACAATAAGTGCCTAGTATAATAATATAGAAATGGGAAGGACCCACATCATTCATCATGAATTGAGTTTATCTCTGAGCAAAGAAAATATTTAAAAGAGTAACAGACTACATATACACAGCTAAAGTCATCAACAAAATTTATTCCTGCAGTTATATTCCTCACGCTTGATCTAAACACTATTCTACGTGTCCTTCTATTTAAATCCTACCCGTAGGGCTTATTTCATGTCTCATTTTCCCCAAATGTCATGGTCTGCATTGATCTATTTATTCCTCCTACTGCATTTCCCACTCGTACAGTGTCTTTTATTCATAAATGGTTTTGTATGTAGAACACCTCCCTCCTTCTAGATTCTAAGTTCCACAAATATCTTTATAGTAATTGTTATTCTTAGCATGAATAATTGACAATAGCTTTTTCCATTCTCTGCAATTTGTAGCCCAATACCACATACCCTGTAAGTAATTACATGTGTGGGAAGAGATTTGGGGGAAGATGAGGTATCATATTACTTATACGAAATATGTTGAATATTTATACAGCAGGCAGAGCAGATGAGTGGTTTTTATTCGTGAAACATAAATGAGTTCTGGGCATTGAGCAATATGGTAATGAAAGATTTAAAGATGAAAGTACAAACCCAGAGTGTTTGTACAATATGTGACACTCTTCTTTGCTGTGAAAAAAGTGTGTGAGAACATAATTACTCCACCTTTTCTGCTTAAGTTTCCACCAAAAAAAAAAAAAGTTTCTGAAGATGTATATAGAGAAGCATTCTTTCTAGAAGGTATGGAAGTACATACTTAACACAGATTTCCAAATCCATGTCTTGCTAAGGCTTACTAATTTACACAAATTGATGATGGTCAATTTGAATTTGTAAAAAGTAAGAATTATGTGACATGTGAATTATGTGGTATGATTAAAAGGCAAAAACATCGATCAACAAAGTATCACCGGAAAATGTTCCATGGACAGCACCCTCTTTAGTGAATGAATTTTGAAAATTTTTCATTTTAGGATGTAAACAATGCTCCCCAAGTGACTAAAAATGACTTTTTAAAGTAACTTTCCCTTTTATATATATTTTCTACGTGTATATGGTATTGTGGGATCAAATCCCCATGTGAATTTCTAACATTTTAGCAGTCTTTTACAGTTTAAAAGTCTATTCTCATGCAACTTGGCTTGACCTCCTGAGATGAATAAGTTTTGAGGCTTGCCAGAGGTTGGGAGCCCATTGAGTTGGGGGAGGGTCTAAAAATCAATGTATTCAATTTCAAATACACCAGGTAACTTGTAACCATTGATCTGAATTGGACTAGTTCTAAAATACTAAATTCTCAGGTTCTGTTGTTGTTGTTTTGAGACAGTTAGTTGTGTCCAGAGGGTAAAAATTAAAAGGGTGAAAACTTCCAAGATAATTTAGGCTCTTAGGGACAATGCTTATAAGAGGTTAGGGTCAGGGACACAGTGAGCACAACCTGCTGATTTGGACTGAATTTGATTGCATTTTAAAATTATGATCTCTTTATTTTTGACTGTTTCAATCAGAAAGGTGTCTATTATCTATCTATCTATCTATCTATCTATCAACTATAATCTATCTTTACACACAAACACACACGTAAATGAATATATATATTTTTTTCTCCTTTGTTTATAATTGGAACTAAATTAACCTTTTTAAGTTTCATTCAGGGTCCTTCCTCCTTCCCTTCCATCTACATTACTTCTGTAGAGGAATGTTTTTACAGGAAATTAGGTTCACTGGGTGTTTAAACCAATGTGTTTAGCTGGTGGCTATCCAGGTCTAATTAACTCCTTTAACAAATTGGGTGAAATACGGTCATTATATTATGTTTCTAGCCAATTAGGGTTGTTTGGGTTGAATGCTCCCTCTTGTAAACTTATTTAAAGTTAATAAAACATGGTACTGAAATTTACTTCATAAGAGGAAAAGTCTAGAGGGGAGATAAAAGAACCATAGTAAGCACAAAGGATTTTGAAGGTATTTTATTGTTACCTGTACTGATATCTTTATTATTACATAATAAAATGAAGTGTCTTCAGTGGGTCACAATATGGCAAAATTGAAGCCTTAACGTCAGTTCTGTGGCTGTGGAGTCTTGAACTTACTTTTCCTAATCTGGAAAGTGGAAATAGCAATCCTGTTGTCCTGAGGATCCAATGATATAGTAAATACAATGTGCTTTGAAAAGCTTGAATTGTAAATTCAAGATTATAAAATAAGGATGGAACACTGGGTGATTTCTGAAAGTATTCGAAAACATATACATGGAGATTTACTTTTCTCAATACAAATATGCCCAGGGAAATATTTCTAAACAGAAATTTTATACACAAAACCTGAGTTTAATTGAACTAAACATATATAATCAGCCCTATCCCTCACTTGGCCTAATTATACTGCAGGTGAAAAAGGGCTTTATAAAAGGCAAAAACAAAGCAAAATTATTTCTGCAAAAGCAGACACTTTCTCCAAATGGTCAGAATGGATCATCAGGACAAGTAGAGGGGACTGTTTAAGAACCCTGCAGCCAAATGAGAGGCTGCTTTGAGCCAGTACCTGCAAAAGGTCTAGTGAGCCAGTAACATTGAGCTGTAGGACTAATCAAGAAGCCCAGATCATGGCCAATAGTCCAAGGCCTGACAGTGGTGATGGGCCATCCTCCCAACAACATTTCCAAGGGACATACTATTATCTACAACTCACAGATAAGGTGGTAATGCTCAGGAAGGTTTCAATGTGTGCCCAAGGAAAACTGCCAGTCAGTGAAGGAAATAAAATTTGGGCCGGTTTTTCACTGGGGGACCCATAATCCATGATCTTTTGGTCCTCCGCACTGACCCGAAAAAGGTGGGCCTTTTTCCTTTAGAAGAGAGTCAGCCTCCTTCTGGAAGCTTGCCTCCCCTTTCCCACCCATGTCTGACCCAAGGGCTGCCTCCCTGGTTGGCCTTCTGCTTTTGAAAAAGCTTCCACAAGATTTTCATCACATGCTAAGATCAGAAAGGTCCAGGAAGGCTCCTAGAAACTGAACAAAATAATGGAGGTCAATATGTAAAGCAATATACAATTTGCTATTACTTACTGAATTGTCATTTTTCCCCCAAAGTAATTATACATCTATGAAGGAAATTCTCATGTTTTAATTTGGTCAAAGAAAATCTAAAGAGTGTAATCAGTGTATCAAGTGCTTAATGACTCCTCGAGCGATCTAAGAACATTACTTTAAATAATTCCCCAGATTGTAATAGTCAAGAACATGTGCAAAAACCTCCTGTTGATCTTTCCTGAGAGCTCTCCTTGTCAACAAGGCCATGGAGCTCTGGCATTTCCAGCAGTCATCCTCTTCCAGGCTCCTTCTCAGGTCGTCTCTCAATTAAAGACCCAGCAACAAATGGGTAAAGTCTGACCTCCATTTTTATTTTTTTTTTATTTTTTTTTTTTTATGGTTTTATTGTTTATTGTCTTTTTTTTTTTTTTTTTTTTTAATATATGAAATTTACTGTCAAATTGGTTTCCATACAACACCCAGTGCTCATCCCAAAAAGTGCCCTCCTCAATACCCATCACCCACCCTGCCCTCCCTCCCACCCCCCATCAACCCTCAGTTTGTTCTCAGTTTTTAACAGTCTCTAATGCTTTGGCTCTCTCCCACTCTAACCTCTTTTTTTTTTTTTTTTTCCTTCCCCTCCCCCATGGGTTTCTGTTATGTTTCTCAGGATCCACATAAGAGTGAAACCATATGGTATCTGTCTTTCTCTGTATGGCTTATTTCACTTAGCATCACACTCTCCAGTTCCATCCATGTTGCTACAAAAGGCCATACTTCATTTTTTCTCATTGCCATGTAGTATTCCATTGTGTATATAAACCACAATTTCTTTATCCATTCATCAGTTGATGGACATTTAGGCTCTTTCCATAATTTGGCTATTGTTGAGAGTGCCGCTATAAACATTGGGGTACAGGTGCCCCTATGCATCAGTACTCCTGTATCCCTTGGATAAATTCCTAGCAGTGCTATTGCTGGGTCATAGGGTATGACCTCCATTTTTAAAACTAGTCATTCACATTAGGTCAATTGAGGGTGGGAGGAATGTAGATTTCCACAGGGAATTATAAGATCTGAGAGCCAGGCATTTTTCCCTTTCTAGAAATTTCATCTGGATTTGATTTTCCTCCTGGGGCTTAACATGTCATTGCTTGGTGGCATAGCACCATGCTTTGGTTGAACCAAGGAGGAAAGAGATTCATTATATTTGTCACCATCATCCTTCCTATTCAGATGAAATTAGCTCCTCCCTGCCTAATGAAAGGTCACAGAAAAAAAAAGTCCTTTCAACATATTTCATAAAATTAGGGTGGTAGATGATGGAAATGTTATTTGATCTCATAATTACGAATGAAGTGTTGTTTGGAGAAAACAAGACGGGTCCTGTCTTGGAAAAGCTCAGCCAGGCAGTGTCTCTCCAGGGTATAGGCTTCCTGACTTAATCTATTAAGTCCATTTTTGCTGATCCAGGCTCTGGTTTAACACAATCACAATCTCCTGGGCATGGCTTGACTCACTGAGAAGGACAGCTCCCCACAGGGCAGGCCTTGACCCTGGGGAAGTCCTGAATGGAATTTAGTGGCTCTACATAAGTCCAGCATCCCACGAGAAAATAAGCAGGGCAGCAGTTGAGATGGGAACTATGTAGGTGTCCTGGGTACACACATATTTATAATCATGTAGAGAACAGCATATAATAATAATGAATTAGTAATAATGTTCTTACGTTAGCCGTAGTTTGGGTTATATTATGTGCCAGCCTCATGGTAAGTATGCTGTATTGCCATGAATCCTCACAATAGCTTTGTGAGATAAATATTATTACTCTCCTCATTTTCCTTTCCTTTGCTTGCTTTCTTTCTTTCTTTCTTTCTTTCTTTCTTTCTTTCTTTCTTTCATTTTTTGTTTGTTTTCTGATTTTTTTGGTTATTTTTAGATGAGGCAGCTGAGGGTTAGAATTGCTAAAAGATTTGACAGAAGCCCTGTGGACAAGGCGCTAAGATTTAAGCCCAAATTAGTCTATTCCAAGCAGACCATTAAACTCACAACACACACAAACTCACAACACAAACTGGTTATATTTATTTATTTCCATGTGTGCTCTTCTTCTTGCTAAATATGAGTTCATACTCGCACCACCAATTCCAACCCCGCAGCACAGGGTACTACTCTTCCCTATCTCCGTAGTTACCACTCCACTTTGCACAACATTTGTGCCGATTAAATAGAGCAGTTTATAGAAACTCCCATCAGTCCCGCCACATGGTGCCTCATGCAAATTGGAAAAAGATGCCCCTTCCTCACTGTAGAAACTTGGCACCTGCACGGGACTGGATTCCAGCTTCTGCTCACCGTCTCGGTGGGGAATCTTGGTGCGATGCACTTGGAGACCCTGCAGAGCTGGAACATAATAACAGGTAATTATTGATGCTCAAGGTCAGGCCTTTCAGGAAAACACCACAGATACCTACGTATAGATAACTTATGATGATAACTTTTCCCTGGAGAATTTTTCATAACTAACAGGGTAGTGGAATGAATAAGAAAGTGTCACCAAGGTTTTCCACTTGGGTGGGAAAATCAATATAATCCAGTGTGTTGTCAATATCACCAATTATATCCCATTGAACATAGATGAAAGTGGGTTGATGGGCCTATTACAGATTATTTTTTTAACCCGATGCCTGGCTATATGTCACCCTAAGCTCTGAATCAGAAGCAGGTTGAAATAAAAATAAAACCTAGCCCTGTCTTTCAAAGGCTGGCTAGCAGCCAAAAGGAAGCTGATCTATCTATAATGCAGAGTACATAATTCAAAATGACATTGAAGTTAAGGGGAAAAAAAAGACAGCCCTGCCTAATTTCATGTACACGGTCAGTAAAGTTTGCTGACAGATTTATGAGCTTCAACCTGCTAAACACTCCTCTGCTGAATTTTTTCACTAACTTGTATCTTGAGAGAGGCAAATGAGCTCATCTTCAGGCCCTTTGGGTGATCTTTCTCTAGGACCTGATGGACTTTAAATCTGTCAGAGGAACAGATTAAATTTGACTCCATGCTGCAAATGTCTGAGGCCCTGACATGGAGACTCTAAAAGTGACACAGGCCTCCGCAACTGGCGTTTTCCGTGGAGGACAGCAAGGAGATTATGATCATGACGTCTGCATTAGGAATGGGGTGGAGACAACATGGACAGTCCCCTCTCCTCTTTAGGGGCGGTGCTACATGATGTTCCATTCACACCAAACCCCAGGCCCCTGCAGCAACTGCTCAGCCGCACTGTGTTTCTTTTCTTTTCTTTTTTTTTTAATGTCAATTTATTTTTGAGAGAGAGAAAGATATATATAGAGAGACAATGAGTGGGATAAGGGCAGAGAGAGAGGGAGACACAGAATCTGAAGCAGGCTCCAGGCTCCGTGCCGTCAGCACGGAGCCTGACCGTGACCTGAGCCGAAGACGGACGCTTAACCGACTGAGCCACCCAGGTGCCTCACACTGTGCTTCTGTTTAACCTTCCGATGGGGTAGAGGTGGACGCACTAAGAGCCATGTGACCTCTCACCTCCACAGCCAGGAGACAGTGACACTTTAGGGATGCTGAGGATCCAAGAATAACATCCAATACACAAAGCAAAGGCCAACACTGTCGCTCTCAACACAGAAGGCTCCCATCCACTGATTTCAAACATTTAGAAATTTTCAGGCTGAAACAGATGACACATTACAGATCCAGGTAAATATGCTTATTTCTAAGGAACTGTTCATGCGATTATGGAAGCTAAACTTTATAGGGCAGGACGGCAGGCTGGAAACTCAGGCTGGAGTTGATGTTGCAGCCCTGAGGCAGAATTTCTTCTCTAGGAACCTCACTTTTTAGTTTTTAGGCCTTCAACTCTTTGGATGGAGTCTACTCACATTATCAAGGGTTGTTTCCTTAAAATCAACTGATTGGAAACATTAATCACATCTAACAAAAAACTTCAAAGCAACACCTATCAGTATCTGGTGGAATAACTGGGCACAAGAGCTCAGCCAAGTTGGCACATAAAACTACCTATTACACAGGCTTTGATCTAATGCCCTATTTTATATGGGGAAGCCCATGCAAAAGCCAAGCCAAATGAGTTCTTTATGGCTTGTTTTCTAGTCAGCAGGTCCCTATGAAGAAAAAGAGGAGTGAAACTAGATACTTCTGGAAGAGGCTACCACAGAGTGTGCATCCAGTAGGTGCTCAATAAATGGGTCTTTTTTCCTTCCACATGTAGGATTCACTGTTCCTCGCCTCCTGAGGATAGAAGAAGGAAAGAATTTCATTCTGTCCAAAGGAGAGCGGGGGCTGAGGACTCCCTGGGTTGGTCCCTCAGCCATAGCCAGGGTTCACGAATCCCCCTCTTTGTCACCCTCTGTCTCTGGCAAATTCCCACCACAGATGGGAGGGAAACATAATCACCCTGGGAGTGAGAGGGGATCCCCGCTCCTTCTTTGTCAGGGTCAGCCTGACTCTTACAGAGTAGATGGTGTCTCTGGGTGCCTGTCACAGAGAAGGCTTTCCTGACCACTATCTAGTGTCCCCTATCTAGTATCCTCTATCCAGTGTCCCCTATCTACCTAGTTGGACTGCAGAAGTTACTTGTGGTTTTATAACGAAGCAGACCAGAGTTTGAACTTGCTTCCCCCATTTATCAGCTGTGACACACAAGGCTAATTATCCACCACTTCTCCATTGGCAAAATGGGGTCATCATATCTGTTGTATAAGGTCAGTGTAAGGATGAAATGGAGTAATATGGGAAGAACTTGAAGCTTAGTGAGAACACGATACCTGCTAACTGTTACTGCTTTACCTTAAAATTCTACCAATTTAGAACTTTCCTGTAGCTTAAATCCTCCACACATATATTTTAGTGCCACCTGACAGAGGAACCTCATTATGTTACCAACACCCAGTGTGAATCAATATCCCAGGTCACTTTCCTACATGAGATGAGTGAACTGGGCACATGGGGAGACAAAGGGTGAGAGTGAGAGGAAGTAGAAGTAAATTGTGGTTTCTTTCACAGAATTTCCCTAGCTCCCGATTCGTATTTCTTAAGAAGAAAAATTGGGTCTCCTGGCCAGATGCTATTCATTACCACCAACCTGTGGTCTCATAGCCATCCCCAGAGTCCCCTGTGCTGCTGTGAGGGCATGAGGTAGAAGTGGCTGGATTGTAAGTGGAAGAAAGTTCTATTCTATTTTGAAAAGGAGAACCAGAAAGCTAAGACTCAGACCATCATACTAGAAGGGGAAAAGAAAAAGAAGAGGGATGACAGAACAGAGGCACATGGAAGGCTCAGAATAATTCTCTGACTTTTAACGTTAAGCATCGAGGCAATTTGAGTACACAGAGGTGTCCTAGACAGATCATCTAGGAAACTAAAACTGTAGGTGATGGCTCTTTTAAAAACTAGCACGCAATTCTCTAGCTCAAAAGACTCATGACATCGGGAGCAAATGAGTCTTGCACGATGATTACAAGGGCATGGTGTGGAGTCAGGTGGCCTGCATGTGAATATCAGGTGGAGCACTGGCTGGGGGTGGGACCTGTACCTCAGCTCCTGCCTCTGTGAAATGGGAATACTAATACTAATACCAATACTGATACTAATACTAATAAGAATACCACTTACCTCATAGGGCTCTTGTAAAAAGGAAATGTGAATGCCTAAGTGAAGTACTTAGCTAGGTGCTTAAAGTCTAAGTAGTTGATACATTCTTTTGTGGTCCTCAGCATTATCATCACCATCATCATCATCACCCTCTAATTCATAAAACAGGAAACAGTGGTATCAGAAATGGACTTGCATTGGAGAGTGATAGAAAAATCATCTACCGCAAATGAGAGTTTACTTTGTATTATCCCAGGTAAACCTGCAGTCAGGAGTTGGTTAATTAAAATCTTATAACTATACTCATTCAAACACATTGAAAAACTATGGGAATAGATCCAAGAAAATAATTTGAGGCTAGAAACAGAGATGCTGCCTCAGTAGAAGGTCTTTCAATGAGTCAAACGACAGCAGGGCATCGGTAAAGTCTGCACCAACAGAAGACAGCTGGTTCTAGGGCTCAGGGCCCCAAACAGCCTGCAGAAACCTTTGATGGTCAAGGAGACATTGGTTTAGGATCCTTGGCTGGGAAGACAAGTGTTGTATGAATAAATGAAGCACCAAACCACACAGGGCAGGCAGCTGCAGGCGTTCATGGGCATTAATTTTACTTAATATCACAAATGTTTAAATGCTGCAAATACCCATAAGCATGACAAATGGGAAAGCACAAAATGACCATTAGAATTCTAATATGTGTGAGAGGAAGTGATTGAGACACTCTCTTATATAAATACTAAATACTAAATAATTCTACTCATTATTATTAAGAATGTGTCATCTGGCCAAAGCCGCTCTTTAAGTACTTTATGTTCTCTGCTGGAATCAAGTCATTAATTCCATTTATATAGTTAATGCGGAAGCCCTGAGTCCAAATGAGATCCCTGAGAAGATGTACTAAAATTACAGGCAAGGGGAGATCCTCTATCCTATTTTTAACTCTGCAAATGTGAGGTTGACTTTACACTGAACGCTTCTTTGCCCCTGAACTCTACTGGAATGAGACCCTGAACCCTGGAAAGAAGTGGCTACTATAGCTCATGATGGCTTTGAGTCGAATGACCCATTGCTAGGACCTAGAACAACCCTGGTCCATTAATAAGCCCCAAGTTCCAGTTGGCCCCAGCAATGAGCTTTTCCATGTGTGGTGAAATAGGACAGAGCAGGAGAATGCCCAGTGATGTCCCCTCTCAAACTCTACAAGGCAATTAGCCTATGACCCTTTTTCAAAATGGGGGCAGTAAGCAAGGTGGCTAAGAGTGTGGGGTCTATGGTCAGACATGCCTGCTTTGTATGCCAGCTCATTATCTGAATTGTCATTGGTTAGTTTTCTCAATGTCTTTCAGACCAAGTTGTCTCATTTTTAAAAGAAAGATGAAGCCTTTAAAATGGCGATAGCAGTAGTAACTAAGTTTAGATTTATTAGATTTGTTTATTTTTATTAGAAAAGGAAGAAAGAAAGGAAAGGAGGGAGAGAGGAAGATAGGGAGAAGGAAGGAAGGAGGGAGAAGGCAGGGGAGAGGGAGAGAGGAAGGAAGGGAGGAAGAGAGAGAGGAAAAAAGGAAGGATTGGGGTGGGGGGAAGAAAGCAAGGCAGACAGAGAGGGAGGACTCGAGGAAGAGCCACAGCTTTACCCAACACACCTGAGAGAGGACAGGCTCCAGGGCCCTCCCCAGAGCCCAGGGTCTCTCCTCCCAGACTCTGGCCTCGTTCTCTGTCACTGAAAGGTTCAGGAGTGAGGAAGCTGTGAGGCCAAGGGTAGCAGCAGCCTCCTAGGAGCCACACGGTGGGGGGGGGGGGGTGGTGCTGTTTGAGCAGCAGTGACAACTTTTGCTTCTCACTGGGGGTGGCGGGCTCTGGGCTGTGAACGTGTTTCAAGATTACGAAGAGATGTGAGTCTGTCCTCTGGCCATGGTCCCGGTAGAGGATGTCTTGGCCCAATCCATGTGTCCTTGCTCTACAATTATGATAGGGAAAGATAGGGTTAAATAGGCAGAAAGGGAGAGGCTAGGGCTTGAAGGTCCCTGGAAAGGGAGCAAACTACATATTTTAAAACAATGCTGGGAGCATCTGACCAAGAGAAAAACTCCCTCATGTCTGGCCAGGAGAAAAGCTTCCTCAGGCTAAAATTTTTCTTAAGAATGTAACCAACACCACCCTTGTGTTCCCCTGAGGAATAAACAACTCAGCACCTACAGTTCTCAGGCCAATAAACAAAGAACCTAAAAGGAAACAAAGGGAAAAATAAAAGGAAGGGACCAAAACCCTGCAAAGCAAAGTTCCTCGCCTATAGTCGGGGGTATTCACTTTCGGATGCCCTCTCTCTGCAAAGAGAACTTTGGTGTGCTTCCTGCTTTTGCTACCCTTGTTCTTTAATAAAATTCTTGCTTGCTGCTCACTTTATTCTGTGTCCACCTTCCTCCTTCTTTGAAGCGGGCAAGACAGCAAACCCTGGGTACTGAGGTAAAAAATCCTGCAACACACTTAGCAGCCGTGTTAGAAGGGGATGTTCTAGCAAAGAAGCCCAACGTAGCTCAGATGACTACCAGCCACTCTGGCTACATGTATAAACAAATACAGTGTTTGAAGTGGGAACATATTTAGAGAGCTTGTTCGAAGGTTCTAGCAGGAAAGTGCAGCTACTTGTTTACCCTTGACTGAAGAATGGCCCTCTGTGGGAGAAGGTCTTCCTCCTTGACCAAGCACGTAGCTCTGGGAGGGCTGCACGTGGAGCAGTGAGAGAGGAAGGGGACACCCGCCTAGCCAGCCGGATCAGCCAAATCAATCCGGGCGATCAGTGGGGTGACTGATGTCGCAGCCAGACGACCCTCACATCTGGGAACGTATTGAGAAACACGTGATGCTTTCACCCCTTGGTTCAGGGAGGCTATTTCAGGAACGTGAAAAACGTTTCAGTGTCTCATTACTGCAACTGATATAGGCAAGCTCGTGAGGGTTATTCAACACATCTCCTATCATATGCTTCTAGGTTATTCTACACGGCAGACTTCACAACCAGGAGATGAAAGTGATCATCCGTCGACAGCACATTTATGGAATCTTTTCAATGTGCCAGCTATAGGGCTAATACTTGAGAAATATTTTTTCTCTTTTATTTGTAAAACATCGCCGTTTTTTAGGTGAGGAAACCGAGCAAGATATGTTACGCAGCCTTTTCAAAGCCATGCTGATAAGTGCCAAACTCCGCTTTGCACCCATATTTAGCCCCCTACTCACGTGTGGGCACACGTGCCCTTCCGCCGTGAGAAGGTTGGCTGGAGATGAAGACAGAGGCATTGATCATGTCCATAAGTGGTGACGAAGGAGGCAACTCCTGATTTGTTGTTAGTGACACTAATGACAATTGCCACCCTCTAATTTGGGAAGATTTGCTATAAAATGGGAGATCTGTTAGGAAGTAGAAGGCCTATGCCCTGCAGGCAGGTGCCCCCTGAGCTCTGGGACCTCTCAGCGCTGGCCTACCTGTTCCTTTCCACCCGGAGAACAGGGGACAGGGGACAGGCCATCACCGAGATGGTATCTCAGTCACTGAGCCATGGGTTCTGCTGCAGGAGAGCAAGTAGTTTTGCCTATTGGCAAAGAGTGGGAATTTTATTCTTCTGAAGACATTTGAATGAATAAATAGTAAGTGGCCGTGCTGTGTATGGAGGCTCCTGGTCCTCAGCCCCTCAATCAGGAGCTTCTGTGTGGACCTGTGCATCAGAGTCCAGCCTCCCCAACAATGGAAACCCCTGATGCATGTGTTCTGCTCAGGGGCAAATGAGAAAATACTTACTATGCTGACTCAGTAATGCCCTCATATATTTAAATATAATTAAGGATTATAATAAAAAGATCCACTCTCACTCCTGTCTCTCCTCCTTCAAGTTTACACTCTTCTCCCTTTGATGACTACTTTTTAGCAGTTTTTTTTGGAAAAAAAATTTTTTAATGTTTATTTATTTTTGACACAGAGAGAGACAGAGCATGAATGAGGGAGGGTCAGAGACAGAGGGAGACACAGAATCCAAAGCAGGGTCCAGACTCTGAGCTGTCAGCACAAAGACCGACATGGGGCTCAAACCCATAAACCGCGAGATCATGACCTGAGTCAAAGTTGGCTGTTTAATTGACTGAGCCACCCAGGTGCCCCCCGGGCCAAAACATTAAAATTCATCCTTGAGAGTGCACTACGTGGCATGTGTTTTCTTCATTCTTTAGGAGAGGAACATCTTCATTTGGAGATTCTTCCAAGCTGTCAGTAGAGAGCTTTCCCATTTCTTGAAATTAAGAAGTCACATGGCCAGATGAATCCTCCCAGAACCTGGCTCTTCCCATCACACATCACAACTCTGACATCTTCAAGGGGGTCCCCAGTGGCCACACTCAGACTCTAGTAGACATTGCCATGGATCCTGTGGCAGCTCTGTGCTCTCTGCCCATCCACACACAGGCCTTGACCCTCCAGATTCAAGCCTCCTTCTTCCCCTCCACTCTTACATAGCAGTTGTTTGTCTTCCCGATCTGGTGCCCATTCACGTTGCTCGGTGTTCAGGATACACACCTTTTTTCTCCTTCCGAGCTAAAGATCTTCTGGTGCAGGAGGAGTTTCTCTACCTGTTCTACCTTCTCTACCTTCTCCAGGTATTTTCACCAACAACTAGTAATAGCCTTGCCCACGGTCAGTGATCGCTAATATTTGTGGTGACACTCAGCAACTGCTCTCTGAAACTTGGAGCTGTGGCTCCCCATCTTTGCACTGAGTGACTGTGGCAGCAACTTCCCTCTGTAATAACTTCTCGTGATTGTTTCCGTGGAGGCCGGAGTGTTTCTCACCTTCTCAGAAAGAAGTGCTTCAAACAGAGAGTAGGCCCTACTGATGCTCGGCAGCTCCATTTTCCTTCCTTCCAGAAAGCTGCCCACAATAGACCCTAGCGAGGCCCCACTGGTAAAGGATATTTTGCTGGGTCAAAATCCCCTGCCATCTGCCCTCTCAGCTTCTTTCTCTTTAGCCTTAAGAAAGACAAAGAGCTTTGTCCCCACAGAGCGAGCTCTCATACCAACAAAAGACCTTTCTCTTCCTCTCAAGGTTACAGATTACTCAACCGTCTTTTTAGTTCTCAAACCCACATGAGAGACTTAGGGACGGTTTTGAATTCGACTTCAGAAGTTCCTATTTGCACAGAGGGACCTAGAAATCAAGACTCAGAAGCCACTCTTTTGAGCCTGAAGTTTAATTTGTCAGAAATGCCCGCTATTCTAACAGTGACTGGAATTATGCAAAGAGGCGGCAATCAAAACTACCTGCTCCTGTATCGGTGTCCTCAAAATACGGTCCCTGCGCCATCACCTCAGGGTCATCAGGCAGATGTGCTGCACATTCAATGTTGAGAACTTTGAAACTTTGATATGACCATTGGAAGCAGTTAATAAAAAGCCCAGGCAAGTGAATACGACTAGGATTCATGACCTACAAATCCTCCTCCACTTCCTAGACGGTTGGTTATGCTGGGTTATCCTAGCGGGAGTTACATCAGCCAATTGTGCTAGAGAAACTGAGCTCCCTAAATCCGCCCAATCTATAAACTGCATAACCAGGGGTGCTTAATCTGGAGTCCGTGTTTATTAAAACATGTCTAACAACTTTCAGTTGTTTTGTTTAGTTGGGGAAACTGTCAGGAATTCTTCCTGCTGAAAGTATCAGAAATCTCAACTAAATCTGTTCTAAGCAAAAAAAAAGTTAACTTCCATAAGTGAAAGTTTCAAGACCGAGGCATAGTTGCATCTCAAGTCTCTGTTGGCTTTGCCTTTCTGAGTCTGGGATTCACTCTGAGGCCAGCTCTTTCCCACCATGGCCTCCAGCTGGAGTCTGAGAGTCTCCCCACTTTGTGTCCAGCAGAAAGAGAGGGTTTCCCCTTTACAGTAGCGTTAGATGAATCGAACAGGGCTGAATGGTCATTTCTGAATCAAATGCTCTGACCAAACACACACACACACTGAGAACAGGGGAGACATAGATTCTGGAAAGGAAATTTCTGTTGCCATTACCAGAAGTGGAAATGGATATTATACAGGCAAAGCAATAGACTTCACTATGGTTCATACATTAAGAAAAAAAATCAACAAAGAAACTGATCAACAACCAATAATAGATAATGGTACTTTTCATATACTTTAAAGCTAGTTGTGATTTCATAAGAACCTTGAATTTGGAGTAAAAGGCCCAGATTCTTGCTACTACTTCCAGGAGCCTCTTGGGGCATTCCATTTTCTTGCCCCAAAATAGAAGCTATGCCTACCCTGAAGAGCTCTTCATTTCAAAGCAGACCTGTCACTTATAATTACTTATCGAGTATCTGGGTTTCATCAGACTGTAAAACACATGCAGGCCAAGCATATGGCTATCTTATTCACTGCTGTATTCTCAGTGCCCCTGACAGAACTTAACATACATTAGATGCTTAATAAATATTTGAAATATAAATTAAATGAGTTAATACATGGTGCAAGTAGAATTGGGGTAAAAGTCGATAAACCAGAATGTCATTGGTCTCAATCTGTGGATTCATATTAATAGAAAAATCAGATTGTGTACAGAAGGGAATGTCAGAAAACTCCAATTCCAATCCAGTTCTGCTGTTAATAGGTTCACGAACTTAGATTATCATCAAAGCTCTCTGAGCCTCAATTTTTGACTCTGTAGTTGAATTGGATGATTCCTAGAATTCACAACTAAATTCTGTTAGTTAAGATATGTGGTGAAGCAGAGTATGATCCCTACATATAATGTTAACATATAATATGATATATAAATATAAAATATGTATTAAAATATTCATATAAAATGATTGCTCTAGGCTAGACTCCTAGGCCATGAGTATGAATTCTGACCATGGAAACCACCATTTTCATCCTTCCTTCCCTTTCTTTCCATTCTTTATTGTACTTGAATAATTATTAAACGATTGCTGTGTGCGGTCTGGCTCTGTTGATGATTAAAAATTAATCTCATCAATCTACATCCTTGCCTTGATTAGGCACCCCCCACTTGGGCCCTGTAGGTTCTGTCTTTGATGACAATCAAAGTCTATCCATCAAAGATCTACCATATGTAATTCCATAAACTGATTAAGAGACGTTCTTTTCTGACCTTGATGTATTATGAAAATGACAGAGGCTAATCCCTCCTGAAGTATAATTTTCTGAGAATAGAACTTTGGTCTCAAAATGATGGCCAAGTTTTTCTAAGCTAACCTCTTCTACTTTATGACTTCCTTTTTCCAAAATGGAAAAAGGGTGGCACTTAGTTTCCCAACAGATTCCCTTGTCTTCAACCATAAATCAAAGCTGTCCTTGCCAAACTGACACCCCTGATGAGACATTGGGAAAAGAAATAACAAATCCTCAGACAATAAACTTTATTTCTTCCTATTACTTTAGATGTGCAGGTACTGTAGCTTTCACATGCTTGTTTATTAGTTCAATCCATTAAGAGAACAATGACCAAATACAAATACCCCGGGCAGAAACATGACAAGGGCAAGGAAACAGATGACTACTGGCGCTCATTTGGAATATAATAAATACTATTTCGTCATGCTGTAAGTTTTTGACCTTAAGCAAGAGAAAGTTGATGACTTTAATAGAGTTTGCTTCACAAGCCTTTTCCTTTCTGCTTCAAAACTACGGACTCTTTTTTTTTTCTTTTTAACCTGTAGCTGTCTTATGGTTGCTTTGCAACATACATCTCCAAGTGTGAAAGCTAGGGCCCACACGGAGAAGGCCTGGTTCACAGGGTGGACACTTGCAGCCTATGGTAAGCAGAGGTTCTCCAAGTTCGGAAAAAGCAGAGTTGGAAACAGGCTCCCTGCTTACTGCATAAGGCCTGCACCCTAGGTTTATAAGAGGAACTGCTTTGGGCCCAACTCCATAAGAATTTAGCTTCATAAAAATGCTATCTGGGATGTACAGCCTAAGAATTAAGAGATTTCTAGTCATGTAGAAATCACTCCATAGATGTGACATTTGGGGCACTAACTTCTCTAAGCTTCAGTTTCTTCATCTGTACGATGTATAAATGACAATAGCACCACCTCGCAGTGTTCTGGGAAATATTAAATATCATTAGTCTTGTAAGGATTTAGCAGGGTCTGGCAGGACCTGTGAATGGCAGTTACAGGTACGTGGACATCAGGGTTCTTGCTGTCCTCTTCACCCCAGCCCCTTGTCGCTGTGTATCTAAAGAAATGCCGTTAGCTCCAGGGGTAAATGGAACCAAAGGCAGGAGGAATCCTGCTGATTAACAGATGATAGGATCTGCCAGCATTTCCAGGCCCTCCCCAGTCAACTTGTCTCATAACCAGCTTCTTGGTACCCCTGATATCTTCTTGTCATACCTCTGGTCAAGAGACTGCTGCATTTGCTTGCTCACTTAATCTTCTCCATTTCTATAATTTTGTGATCTTCTCCCTCCCCTTCTCTCTGTGTGCAGGGTCCACTTGAAACTGACCTGTTTCCATCTATTCTGAGGTTCTATCAAGTCTCAGAAAGGAGCAATCTTTTAAAATGCCTTGCTTCGGGGCCCCTGCGTGGCTCAGTCGGTTAAGTATCTGACTTTGGTTCGGGTCATGATCTCACGGTTTGTGAGTTTGAGCCCCACATGGTCGGGCTCTGTGCTGACAGCTCAGAGCCTGGGACCTGTTTCAGATTCTGTGTCTCCCTCTCTCTCTGCCCCTCCCCTGCTCTCACTCCGTGTCTCTCAAAAATAAATAAACATAAGGAAAAAAATCCCTTGCTTCACAACAACCATAAAGGGTGAGCCACACAGAGAAATTCTGAACTCATCGAATTAGAAGTATTGATCTCTTCGCCAAGATGGAAGGGAAAAAACACACTCTTTTCAAATGGCCAATGAACCAAAATACACTGTGTTGACGGAAAGATGTAAGGACTTCGTTTTGGGTTGAAGAAATGAGAAGGGGTTGAGAAAATAAAAATCGTACCAGACATATAGGTCATTAGTTCTATAAAAGTACAAATATTTATTCACTGCATGGCAGTATGCCTTATGGGATCTATCAATCAGTGTGCCTATAGAAAATCTCCTTTGATTTTATTGGGAGAGGGCTGTTATATGTCATTTATAATATTGAGCACTATAGCATATTTAATGAACAGGGTGCTATAATAATACCTAACTTCAAGAGTCATCATAAAAAACCTTGAGTGTTCAATTAATCCATCCCACCATCTTTACATCTGACAGCTCCAAATGATTCCAACAATAACCTCAGTGGCTTTGAAGAGTAATCAGGACCTTCAAAAATGTGAAAACACAAACAATTTTATGCCCCCTTCTTTCTAAGTTCATCAATTACGCTGCTAAGTTTCAGAGTTAGACTATTTTTTTTTCTTTTTTTAGAGAGAGAGCACAAGCAGGGGAAAGAGGCAAATGGAGAGAGAGAGAGAATCTTTTTTTTTTTTTGAAAAAATAATTTATTGTCAAATTAGCTAACATACAGTATATACAGTGTAGTCTGAAATCTTGCCATTTGCAACAATGTGGGTGGAACGGGAGGGTATTCGGCTAAGTGAAGTAAGTCAGTCAGGAGAAAGATAGATATCATATGTTTTCACTCATATGTGGAATGTGAGAAACTTAACAGAAGACCACAGAGTTATAAATAGAGTGGGAGGCAAACCATAAGAGAGAGCGGGACTCATAAGCAGGCTCCACGCCTAGTGTGGAGCCTGACATGGGTCTCAATCTCACGACCCTGGGATCATGATCCTGAGATCATGACCTGAGCTGAATTTGAGAGTCAGACACTTAAGCGACTGAGCCACCCAGGCACCCAGAGTTAGACCTTTTTAAATCACCTGTTTTCCCTATAAGCCTTTCTTATTCCTAAAGGTGTAGCCTTCACTTTCTCTTTTACATCATCATGTGTATCTTATTATCTCCAAGATGATAGTCTAGTAGGTGAAATGGCAATAAGGGAAATGTAGCTTCCTCTCGTACTGCTTAGGCTAGAAGTGAGAGTCCCTGCTAAGGAAGCCCAGATGCGACTGTTACTCAAAGGGCTTTGCTACTACTGCATATCTCAATCCTCCCAGGAAGGCCAATCCACTTACTGTAGTTGGAAATAAATTGATTCAGATGCTTATATGCTAAATTAAAATGTCATGTTTGACCTTTGGAGGTTAGAGCATCCAAAGGGCATGGCCAGAGTTCTCTGAACTTGTCGTGGGTAAAGGAGGCAGATTTATAAATCAGAGCTTGCAGGAGAAAGGGAGGAAGACCTGTGAGCTCTGAGGACACTGTTAATGACATTCCAGCCTGGCCTTCCACCCTGTCCTCTTGGCTACCATCACTTGATTATGTCTATTTCAGAAAACCTGATTAGGATGTGGCTTATTATCAATTATATCTCAATTAAAAATTGAAAATAATTTGTAAAATATTTTAGCTTAATGCAATATTGCATAGCTATCTCTCACGGGGATTGGGGAAAAGATAATCCAGGCAGGAATCTGGGGTAAAAATCCTATCTCCTTTCTCCACAGGAAGGCCGGTCAACATTCTTGTCTATTTTGTTCCCAAGACAGGTTCAGGGGGACAATACTGGTCCTGGTTGTCCCCTCAGGCTAATGTTCTTTCCAATACTGCCTGATGGGATGGCCACACATCATGGCTTTTGGCGTAGTGTTCTTGTCTTGTTGTATAAGTTATCAAAATCAAGTAGAAAGAACCAAATCCATAGGTAGCTGTTTTCATTTTTTAATTTATTTTATTTTTTTCCAGTACCATGACACAAGCAAATTCCATATTCTGGGGAAGGAGTCCTAACCTCCATTTCATTAACCAGCCCTATCCTACCTCCCTCCCATTCCATATATGCACATGCACAAAAAAGGGAGAACCCTCTCAGACGGCACAGACCATGTCTTTATTGTATCCTGGTGCACAAGTAAGGTCAGCTTCCTGAAAACTGCACACATGGACACAAATTCCTAAAAGTGCTCTTGTGTTTTTCACATGTCTGATTTTCATAAGGTTGTGCTTGGACCACGTCTCCTCCAACCCCCATCACAAATGTTAATGTTCCCCTGCTGCCTGCAAACTCCACAACCCAGTTGTGACCCCAGTTTCCTGACCCCAGTTTCCTTTCTATTTTTTCCTCTCTTCTCTTATTCTCCCGCAAGGAAATGACCCTCCAATCCAACTGGACTACTCAACCCTGGAGAACATTCTTCCCATCTTTGTAAACTTCTTCATATGTATTCCCTTTCCTCAGAAGGTTCATTCCATTTCCAGTCTCAACTTCCTAGAAATCATCTCAAGTGTCACTTTATATTAGAATCCTTCCCATCCAACTCCCTTCTAAACATATGTGAAAGTTTTCTCATTTATTTCTTTATTTCTTTATTTTACTTATTATTAACCTTTTCTCCTTCAAACAGTCACATTCTTTGTAGTTTCTGAAGTATCAGGTTATCATCCCTACTTTTTATTGTAGTTATTAGTCTATTTGTATTCTTGTGCCAGATGGCAAGTGCCTCAGAGAAATAGGGGTTCTGTCTCAAATGTCTTCAGACAAGGTCGGGTGTGTTCAGGGTGTTATCACTGTAGACTCAAATGTCTTCATATGCCTTGTAGTAGCAGGTGGACAGAGTGCCTTACAAGCATGTGCATGCACACATATGCACAGAAATATATTTAAAAATAGGAATAAATAGCTGCATTTCGGTATGGGTACAATTACATACGAAATTCAACATAAGTTTCTGTGGCTTTTGAAATCAAATAATGGATGAAATCAAACTGAGATGTCCAGGATGTTTTATCCAAATATTCAGAAGGAAAGCTTCAGAAAGATTCCAAACTGATCTCCTAGAAATTCTATCTTTTTGGATCTAGGGTTTTTCAGAGTTAGGGGTGAATGATAAATCATAAAAGTATGCCATGATTCTGGGGAGAAAGATACAAAAAGAACTGGAAGCATTAATAATATTTTGGCAAAGAGTAATCAAGTATAAAAAAATTTTTTTAAGCATAAGAGACTCTTAAAAACTGAGAAAAAACTGAGGGTTGATGGGGGGTGGGAGGGAGAGGAGGGTGGGTGATGAGTATTGAAGAGGGCATCTTTTGGGATGAGCATTGGGTATTGTATGGAAACCAATTTGACAATAAATTTCATATTTAAAAAAATTTTTTTAAGTGAATTTAAGTCAGAACTACTGCGTTTCTATCTGGAAGGAAATAAAGAAAATAAATCATGCCTCATGCCAGAATATATTCTAAATGGGTCAAAGATTTAAATGCTAAAAAAGTATTAAAAGTCAGTTTGCCTGGGTGGCTCATTTGGATGGGCATCTGACTCTTGATTTTGGCTCAGGTCATTATCCCAGGATTGTGGGATTGAGCCCCATGTTGGGCTCCACACTGAGCCTGGAGCCTGCTTGGAATTCTCTCTCTTCTTCTTTCTGCCCCTCTCCCCATCTTGTACTCTCTTGCTTTAAAATAAAGTAAAAAATTCTTTTAAAAAGTATTAAAAGTCATGAATCCATAAAGTTACTAGAAGAAACCATGTAGAACACACACACACACACACACGCACACACACACACACACACACACACACACACACACAAAATCCTGAAGTGGAATAGGCCTTCTAAATATCAATTTTATCAGACAAATGATAAACTAAAAAATAAATTGCAACTCATATTGGAAAGGGCTAATTTTCCCAATATGTAAAGAACACTACAAATCAATAAGAAAAATACCATCAATCTAGTAAAAATTTAGGAAAAGATCTGAAGATAATTTACAGAAAATTAATACAAATAGCACATATATGTCACTTATATATATCACATATAAGAAAAACATGCAATTTTAAATCATACTGAATACTATTTTTCATATATTAAGTTGGAAAATATTAAAAAAATGATACATACAGTTTGACAATGGTCTGATGAAATAAACAGTATTATGTATTATAGGTGGTAGTTTTCAAAGGAGAAACAATTACATAATGGTCAAAACTTTATATACATTTATCTTTTGATTTAACTTCCAGCACTCTACCCTACAGACACTTTCCTGCATGCGTGAAGTAGTATAACTACACAACTTTATATTGTAGCACCATTTGTAATAACAAATCATGGAAATAAACCAAATGTCTACCAATAGAGGATTGGTTATATTATGGTAAATTCTTAAATAAAATACATGTAATTCCAAAAAAGAATGAGAAAGCTCTCCATGGCCTGATGTGAAATGTTACGTAAAATGTAGAGAATGATCTCCAAGATATCTTGTTGACTGAATAAAGCAAGATACAAATCAAAGCCTCTATATTTAAAAGTGAGTAAAAGGAAATATGCATTTATATTTTTTGATTTTTCTATAAAATATTTTTGGAAGGAAACAAAAGAAAATGATAAAGTTGTTTGCCTCTGGGGAGGATATAGGGTGACTGGGTTACTGGGATTAGGAATAATGTTGTTAAAGAACCGTATATACTTGTCTACCTTTTGAAAGCTGACCTATGTGATTGAAATACTTATCTGAAGAAATACGTACAATTTTAATTAAATAAATCTGTCATTTTCATCCCTCTTTTAGAACAATGCTTCCCTAAGTGGGACCTACAGTAATGTCTCAGATGAGTGAGTCAAAACACAAGAGCAAAGGGAGACTTTTGATATTCTCAGTCAGCCCAGGAAAAAGAGAATAGGGTTCACTCTTGGGGGCTTACAGAGTTTATTTTTGGAAACTTCACTGCAGCTTAGAGGCCTGAAGGCAGCTGGGAGGAAATGCCTTCCCAGAAAGCATCCCCAGGGAGCTTACATCTCATACTTGGCCTGGATTTCCCAGTTCCTGCCTTAGCCAGAGATGATGACTGTTTGCTTTAATCATCAGGTGAGCCATATTTCTGTTTCTGTCATGTGCGAAACAAGCCCACTGACCCAATCAAAGGAGGGATGTGGAGACTCAGCACAGTGAAGCGAGACTTTAATCACCATTCTTGCAAAAGCAGGTGTCTAATGGATAGGCACACTCGGGACAGTTATAGCAAACAATTTATCTCCTTGAGTGCAAGTCTCTCCCCTGATTCCTCATTGGCTGGGCACTACAGAGATAAGTCCCTCCCTTGGTTCCTCATTGGGTGAGTACTACAGAGGTTACAGCCTTACCCAGAGTTGCCTACGCCCATGTAAGGCAAAAAGTACTCTGAATGGAACAAATGTACATTTCCTGAGGTGACACAGAGACTTTCAGTCCCTCATTTGTTCTTTGGCTGATGCTCATTGAAAAGCCCGTAAGAATAAGCCTGCTAAAGAGGGAGGGAGAACTAGGAAGTAAAGTGTCTAAGGGTTTGGGACTCCATTATGGGGAGTAAGGGTTGTACATATTTCCAATAGGTTTACAACCTATTGTTAACTAGACAGCACAGCTTTTATCTGGTATTCAGAAAGTGAATCGTCTCACTTCTCACATGTCATGAATTAATATAGTGATTAGTGAGATTTAGGTCTTGTATTTGAGGTCTTGGGAAAGTTGAGACACCAGCATTCTTGCTTTCTGGCTTCATGTGGATTTGAAGAAATTCCCTTCAAGTTTTTCCTTCCTCTTAGGTAAGGTACCTTTATTCCCCAGCCTGGATTCTGCATCTTGGAAGGTCTGATGTGTACATATGCAGATTAGCAGGGCCTCGGGGAAACAGAGTTCATCAGGAAGCTTGAAGAAAATAAGAAAAAACTCTGCACCAACCACTAGGGCTAATTACATGGCCACTCCACTCCCATCCCATCCCCAGCCCCTCACCTTTTAAAAGTTCATAGCACATTTTTGAGAAGGAATGATTACAACATTGACAGTTAACATAAAATTTTAAGAATATCTTAAAAAAAACAAAAGAAGGAATTCCCTCTTTGAAATTCACGTGAATGAGCCACAATTATGCATTAGGAGCCACCAAAGCAAGGAGTCAGAAAGTGTGTCAGTGTGTTTAGACACATTCCCATCGATGCACTTTCGTAAGTTGTTTTGATTTCAAGAGATCATGTTTTGACTCAAATTACAGCCTTTGTTAAGAATTGTTAACATAGCGTGAGCAGAAATGGAGGGGTGTGGAGAAGGAAGAAAAGTGGAAGTAAATATTTTGTGGCAAAGGCTGAAAAACACCATAAGACATCATCAGGCTTAATTCTGTCAGCAAACTGACAAAATTCAGATCTCTCTAACAGCTGTCAGGATGGTGTCTCCTGCTGGGACATGTTTCCAAACCCATTAACTTCTGTTACCAGGAAGGAATTGCTTTCTCCCAGGTGCAGAAGCCCTAGAAGTTGCAAAGGACTTGGTATGGACATGAAGCTGTGTTCATGGCTTTGACTTCAGAGTCTCTCTATTATCAGTCCTCTGGACTGAACTTGAAGCAGAGAACCATTTAAAAGGAATAATTTTATACCCTCCCTAACATTTTCAGAGTAGCTACAGCTATTTTGGGTCATAGAATCACAGCCACCTCACTACAAACTCCATAGAGACTCTATAGAATAGAGACAGTTTGGATTTACGTCTGTACCTCAGAACATTCCAGGCACTTAGAAGGGTGACTGACAGTGATCCACTGCAATATTTAAAGCAGATAACAGAGCACATAACAGTAGAAATAATTATAGTTAACACATATTAAGTATTCAGTAGATGCCAAGTGCTATGCACTGAGATTTACATAGAATATTTTTTTATATCATCCCTACTGCTCTAAGAAATACATATTAAGTTTGTCAGTTTAACAAAATCTTTATTTTGACTAGAACTCAAGCTCTCAAATTTCTAATCCTTGTCTTCAAAACTGTCTTCATCAAAAATACTGACATGGGGCGCCTGGGTGGCTCAGTCGGTTGAGCGTCCGACTTCGTTTCAGGTCATGATCTCGCGGTCCGTGAGTTCGAGCCCCGCATCGGGCTCTGTGCTGACAGCTCGGAGCCTGGAGCCTGTTTCAGATTCTGTGTCTCCCTCTCTCTCTGCCCCTCCCCTGTTCATGCTCTGTCTCTCTCTGTCTCAAAAATAAATAAACGATAAAAAAAAAATACTGACAAATCCTTCCAAGGGGCTACCCCCAGGCAATTGCCAGAAAAAAAGTGACCCAAAGCATTTTCTCCTCAGGCTGAAAAGGATTTGCTTCCAAGAGGACCCAGTCTCAATACGTCTGGCTGCTACCCTTTAGAGGTTTATGCCTGACATCATAATAGGGAGATTTCTGATCAGAGAGCTCTTTATCCATGGGAGGAAGGCGGTCAAGGAAGAAATAGAGTTTTCTGGATTCTTTTTTTTTTTTTTTAACGTTTATTTATTTTTGAGACAGAGAGAGACAGAGCATGAACGGGGGAGGGGCAGAGAGAAAGGGAGACACAGAACTGGAAGCAGGCTCCAGGCTCTGAGCCATCAGCCCAGAGCCCGACGCGGGGCTCGAACTCACGGTCCGTGAGATCATGACCTGAGCTGAAGTCGGACGCTCAACCGACTGAGCCACCCAGGCGCCCCCAGTTTTCTGGATTCTTAAGAAGAAGTAGATAGTGTCTGCCAAGTCTCTGGTTCTTTGCAAGTGGCTGACCCATACATAAACTGCACTACAGTGACCAATAATAAGAGACAGATTCAGATTATAAAATCTATTTCCAGGCAGGGACCCTGCATTGCTTGACAAACATACCAACTAGCCGTGATCTTTCTGATTTGCAGCTCAGACAACCAGAGGTTGGCTCACTGAATTCTGGTGACCTTGATGAACTTATTTTCCCAGCTCTCACCTGCTAGTGCTCCCATTACTGAGATCTTTTGTATTCTAAAGACATCCCATATGGCAAACCAAGCACATAATTCTACGTTCCTTACCAATAGAATTGCTGGAAACTCTTATGTTTAATTCTCTGAGAAGCTGACAGATTGTTTTCCCCATAGTAGCTGCACCATTTTCCTTTCCCCTCAGCACTGTATGAGGATTTCTCCACATCCTTGCCAACACATAGTATTATTTGTCTTTTTGATCTTAGCCATTCTAGTGGGTGTGAAGTGTTATCTCATTGTGATTTTGATTTCCATTACTGATGTTGAGCATCTTTTTACATGTTTATTGGCCATTTGGAGAAATGTCTATTCAGATCCTTTGCCCATTTTTAAATTTATTCTTTCTTCTTCTTCCTTTTTTTTTTTTTAATCGATCAAGTTGTATGTATAGTCTAGATACAAGTTCCTTATCGGATATGATTGCAAATATTCTCTCCCATTCTGTGGGCTGTTTTTGTACTTTCTTGATGATGTCTTTTTCAGCACAAAAGTTTTTAATTTTGGTAAAGGCTAATTTATCTATTTTCCTTTTGTTGCTCATGATTTTAATGTCATACCTAAGAATCCTCTGCCAAATCTAAGGTTATGATGATTTACCCCTGTTTTCTTCTAAGAGTTTTATAGCTTTAGCTACTACATTTGGTCATTGATCCACTTTGAGTAAATGTCTATATACAGAACATGTTGTCTTACCTGAGTTCTGAGTGAGTTCCTTTGCTTTTATAAACACCAGATACTGTATTTTCTTTTGAACATTGAAGGAGTGGATAAAATGCTGACTCTTTAGGTACTGGGGCTCAGTTAGGACCTCAAGAAAAACTAAATGATGTCGACAATGGTATCCATCACACAAGGTTATTTTCTCTTCACCTTATGGTAGCAGAGAGTGAGTGATGGTGATAGAGAATATCAACCACTTTTAAATCAACAGCAGTTTGTTTACATCTATCTGTCTATCTTCCTCACTGTTACTTGTATTTATTTTGAAATACACTGGCAACCACTTCACTACTAAATTCAGCATAATGGACATATATGACAGGGTGAAAGTCATAATTATGTTTCTTCAATGTACAGTCCAAGAGACCATTTTAGAATTTTCTCAGGAGGCTTTATTTATTATTTTTCAAATGAGTCAGAGTTTGATAAATTTAGTGAGAACTGGATAACCAATCTAGAACACCATGTACCTAAACTGAATATGATTCAAATAGATGTATTTCTTTGATAAATGACTTCTGCCTGTATGATTTATCAAGTTAATGTGGAATATCTCTAGAACAGCAAGGTACTAGTCCTGTTGCACAATTTTTTTAAATTTTCTGCTGTAGGCTGAGAGGAGGGATGAAAGGGAGAATATTTCCTTTCCAAGAGGAGGGTAAGGGAAATGAATGGGCTTATTTTAAGTCAGTAGTGTGTGATTCAAAAAGTTGACCTAAAAAACATGAAAGGCAATAAAAATACAGGAATTTTGCTTAAACCTACAACTGTGCAAATTAACTCTGTCCAATGAAAAACTGAAAAGAAATTTTCAGCATTAACGGATCTCATGAAACTATGAAACACAAAAGAAATTCTCACATTATAAAATCATTCCTGAGGGAGCCAGAGTTAGTTTGGAGTATAAAGGCATCTGCCCAGATTAACTGACTTTGGTGGACTTTGGAAAATAGAAAATGTTATAGCTGAAAATTATATTGATTAATGTATCTGAAAACTGCAAACAACGTATATTTAAATGGTAAGATGTAAATCCAACGCTGGACTAGATATAGGGGGTAGGGGGTGAGAGAGATAGGGGTCAAAGTTGACATCTGAATTTCTAGGTCAACTGGATTGCAATACAATTCCTCAAGATACGGAAGAGAGCCTGTTTGGGGTAAATGACCATGGCTTTATTTCTCAGACTCAATGGATTTGATAATCATTTTAAACATTAAAGTAGACATGCTTTCCAGGGGGATATGGCAATCTGGAACTTGGAAGAAGGTTTTGGGCTGAAAATATGAATCTAAGAATCTCATGAAGATAAAATTACCCGCAGAAAAGTATAGATTGAAAAGAGAGCCTAGGATGAGCATGGAAAAACCACCATCTTTAAAATATAGTTAGGAAAGGGAAAGCAGGAAAAGACTTGGAAGAAGCAGCTAGTAAAGTAGAAGAAAAACCAAGAGAGAGTGGGAGAAGAGAAGCCAATGAAGATGATGGTTGCAAGGAGGAAATTCTCAGGAGTGTCAAACATTGCTGAGAAGTCAAGTAAAGTGCAGACCTAGAAATGCTCACCAGAAGTTAAGAGAAGGTCATTGTTGATCTTAGTAAGAGCAGTTTTGATCAAGTAGTATGTGTCAGAATCATACTGGGAGTAAACTTCATAATGAATGGTAGACGCAATTTTATGTTGTCCAACTGGTATTGCCAGTTGGACAAATTAGACACCCCACCATCTCCATTTCTTCATCTACCAAAAGAGGTTGGGTCCTCTTTTGAGATAATTGGCATGAAGGAAAGCAAACAGAGAAGTAGTTGGAGGAGAGCATATGATTCAAATAAGTTATTCTAAATGTTATTTGTTTTAAAGATAGAAGTAATTTTAGCGTGGTTGAATGCAACTCTGAAATGTTGGGTCAAGAGGGAGAGGTTAAAAATGGAGGAGAGGGGATACTTAACAACTTAGGATTTTTAGAAGGTTAGAGGTGATAGGATTCAGAGTGTGTGTAAGGAGGATAAATATTTCACAAAGGAACAATATTTTTTTTCATATATCCTTTAAAATTTTATGTTATATATGTGTATTATCTACCTAAAATATAATAAAAATGAATAATGTGAAAAATATGAAATAACAATAAAGATCATCTTAATTTGCATAATGACAATGAGTAAAAAGAAATTCCTCAAGGTAAAGGTGATCAAAGGGAAAATACATAAAGGGATGGTTCTTAAAATATGAAAGCTAAGGGACAAGTTGCTTCTCTGATGAGGTAGAACAGATGGTCTCCCTTTCCAAGGTCAAAAGATTCTAAAGCATCCAGATGGTGGCTGAGCAAAATAAAGTATCTTATATAGAACATTTTTTATTTGGTTTTAGAAGAACTGGAGAGTTGAACTCATGGAAATTTGTACTGCAGTGGGCTAAAAGGACGGGCTTCAGTGTCACACAAAACTGGGTGTTTAACTAAAGCGTCTGAATTTGATCTAAAATAAGACTATGCCCAAGAGTGTTGCATGGATTCCTTCCCCTGGGTTGTGAACTGGACTTCACTGACTCAATTCTAACTAATAAAATGTGGCAAAAGTGATGGGCTATTACTTCTAGGATTTAGTTGCCAAAGGACTATGACTTCTGTCTTGCCTGATACCTCCCTGTCTCCTTCCCCCCTTCCTCTCCCTCCTCACCCCTTCTCCCTCTCTCTCAGCACTGGGGTAGCAAGCTGCCATGTTGTGAGTAGCCTTATGGAAAGGCCCATGTGGAAAGGATATGTTGCCTCTGGCAACAACTACCAAGGACCTGAGATCTGCCAACAGCCATGGGAATGATCTTGGGAAAAGTTTGTGCCTGATTGAACCTTGAGATGGTTGCTGCCTTGACTGACAGATGGATTGCTTTACAAGAAACCTTGAACAAGAAGCACCCAGATTCCTGACCCACAGAAAGTGAGATATTAAATATTTGTTGTTTTCAAATAGTAAGTTTTTTGGGGTGCCCGGACGGCTCAGTTGATTAAGAATCCAACTTTTGATTTCAGCTCAGGTCATGATCTCACAGTTAGTAAGTTCCAGCCCCACATTGATCTCTGTGCTGACAGCACAGAGCCTGCTTGGGATTCTGTCCCCCCCCTCTCTCTGCACTCCCCCTGCTTACTCTCTCTCTCTCAAAATAAATTAAAAAAATAAAGTTAAAAATATTTTATAAAATGGTAAGTTTTGGAAACGATTGGCACTACACCAAAACAAAACATTTCTGCACAGTGAAGGAAACAATCAACAAAAATAAAAGGCAACCTACTAAATGGGAGAAGATATTTGTAAATGACATATCAGATAAAGGGTTAGTATCTACAATATATAAAGAACTAATACAGCTTAATACCCAAAAAACAAATAATCCAATTAAAAATGGACAGAAGACATGAACAGACATTTCTCCAAAGAAGACATAAGAATGTCCAATAGACACATGAAAAGATGCTCAACATCACTCATCATCAGGGAAATGCAGATCAAGATCACAATGAGATACCAACTCACAACTGTCAGATGGTTAAAATTAAAAACACAAGAAATGACAAGTGTTGACAAGGATGTGGAGAAAAATGAACCCTCTTGCACTGTTGGTAGGAATGCAAACTGCTACAGCCATTGTGGAAAACAATATCTGTTGTTTCTTGAGTTGCAGCATTATTTACAATAGCCGAATTATGGAAGCAGCCTAAGTGTCCATGGATAGATGATTGGATAAAGAAGATGCAATATATATATATATATATATATATATATATATATATATATATATATATAATGGAATGCAATATATATATATATATATATATATAATGGAATGCAATATATATATATATATATAATGGAATATTATTGAGCTGTAACAAATGAAATCTTGCCATTTGCAATAACATGGATGCAGCTAGAGAGAGAGTATAATACTGAGCAAAATAAGTCAGTCAGAGAAAGACAAATACCATATGATCTCACTCATATGTGGAATTTAAGAAACAAAATGAATGAACGAAAGAAAAAAAAGAGAGAGACAAACCATGAAACAGACTCTTAACTATAGATAACAAATGATGGTTACCAGAGGGGAGGTGAATGGAGGGATTGGGGAAACAGGGGATGAAGGTTACAGAGTACACATATCATTCCTACCAACAGTGCAAAAGGGTTCCTGTTTCTCTGCAACCTTGCCAACATCTGTTTTCTGAGTTATTAATTCTGACAAGTGTAAGGTGATATCTCGTTGTGGTTTTGATTTGTATTTCTCTGACGATGAGTGATGTTGAGCATCTTTTCATGTTGAGCATTCTTTTCACCATCTGGATGTCTTCTTTGGAAAATTGTCTAATCATGTCTTTTGCCCATTTCTTCACTGGATTGTTTGTTTTTTGGATATATGTTTTGGATACTCACCCTTTATCCAATATGTCATTTACAAATATCTTCTTCCATTCCACTGGTTGTTTACTTAATTTTGTTGATTGTTTTATAGGAGTGCAAACTGGTGGGGCCACTCTGGAAAACAGTATGGAGGTTCCTCAAAAAATTAAAATAGAACTACCCTATGACCCAGCAATTACACTACTAGGAATTTATCCAAAGAATACAAAAATGCTGATCTGAAGGGCACAAGCACCCCCATGTTTATAGCAGTGCTATCAACAATAGCCAAATTATGGAAAGAGCCCAAATGTCCATCAACTGATGAATGGATAAAGAAGATACGGTGTATATCTATATATCTATATATTTATATAGATATACACAATGGAATACAACTCGGTGATGAAAAAGAATAAAATCTTGCCATTTGCAACAAGGTGGATGGAACTAGAGTGTATTATGCTAAACGAAATAAGTCAGTCAAAGATAGATATCATATGATTTCACTCATATGTGGAATTTGAGAAACTCTACACTTTGATAAAAACAGAGAGGGAGGAAAACCATATGACACTCTTAAATACAGAGAACAAACTGGGGGTTGCTGGAGGGTATGTGTGTGTGGGGATAGGTTAAATGTATGATGGCTAGGTGTCATATGTAAGAGGTGAATCACTGAGTTCTATTCCTGAAGCCAAAACTACACTGTATATTATCTAATGTGAATTAAAAAAAAAAAAGAGGACACTTATCACGATGACAAAAGTGATTAAAAAGTAAAATGGTAAGTATCAGAGTAATTTGTCATGTAGCAACAGAAAAGTAATATATGTAAGAAGCTGTTGAATAAGGAATAACTCAAGGACTAAGGGCTTGTTAATGATGGGGTAGTGTAGATAAGTCTGTCATCAAAGGATAGCCATGAGACATGACACACTGGCATTTTTGGTGCTGTTCTAGAACCAATGTCAGTGATTATACACAAAGATATTATTACAGATGTCACAAGAAAGCTTAGCGAGAGGAATACTTGTTAAAGCAGGTTTTTTCAACTCTGCTTACAAATTAAAGTTACCTCAGGGATCTTGAATGAATAATATTTTCTTTATACTTGATTTTGGGACTTTACCACAAACCCATAGAATAAAAATTTCTATGTGTTTGTTCTGGACATTGACCTTTATTGAAACCTCTCAAATGATAGTAATGTGTAGCCTGTTCTGAAAAGAACTACTGAGCTAGCCAATTGTATCTATTCCTTTAATGAAAATTTCAAATATATTTATCCATTTCTCTAATTTTATAAGAAACCGTGTCAGTACTTAATTTTTGATAGTTAATTTGCTTTTCTCATTGTAATTCATCCTCATTACAGTCTCTAGTCCCTGTACTACCATTAACAAGGATGAGATCTTGAATAGCAATTTAATTTCTTTGGTCTCAGTATCTTTATTAATAAAATGAGTGTGTAGACTAAATTATTTCTTGAAAATGCCTACTATGTTAACTTTCTATGCTGCGATAACAAGTAACCACAAACTTAGTGGCTTATAACAACCAAACTTATCATCTCATAGTTCTGGAAGTCCGAAGTCTGATACAGTGCTCACCTGGCTAAGATCAAGACGGTAGGCTCTAGAGGAGAATCTATTCCCTTGTTCATTCAGGTGTTGAGAGAGTTCAGTTCTATGCAGTTGTAGGACTGAGCTCTTTCCTTACTGGCTGTCCGTTGGGGACTACCTTTAGTTTCGAGAGACTTTTCTCTGGTTCTTGCACATAGCCCTCTAGTCTCAGAATCAGCAAGGGGATGTTCCATCTTCAGATCCTCTCTTCTACCTTCCATCTTAGAATCTCTGATTGCACTGGGGAAAGTTTCTCTGCTTTTGATGACTCGTGTGGTTAGATTGGGCCCACGTGGATGATCCAGGATAAGCTCCTCATCTCAAGGTTAGACCCTAATTTCTCTGTAAAGTTTCTTTTGCCATGTAAGGTACAATCCATAGGTTCTGGGGATTAGGGTGTGGATATATTTGGGGCCATTATTCTGCCTTTCACACTTTCCATATCTATTTGAGACCCTTGGATTAGTAGCACCATCTAAGGCCGAAGGCGGGGGGCCTATCTTCACCTGGGGAATTTTTTTCAATGCCACATCCCTACACCCCAGGAAATCCTAATGTGCTGCCTTGACTCTTTCTGCTATCTTAACCATATACCAGGAGCTACAGAAAAGCAAAAGCTGCTATAAATCAGGAACCACAATCTGTTTCTAATCCTGTGGTAATAACTGCTATAAATTCACACACAGCGAGTACTCAAGTGAGAATGTTGTCAGTCCTCTAAACCAAGTTTCCAGAGATGACAGATGACAGACGGATTCATCCATTCGTATGGTGTAGCGATTAAGTCATTGGACTTCAAAGTTAGACAAACTGAGTTTTAATTTTAGCTTTGTCGTTCGCAAACTGTGTTTTAGGACAAATCGTGCCTCAAGCAAGTAATTTCCTAAATCTTAGTTTCCTGGTGTGTAAAACAAGGTTGCTGATAACCTTTGCAGGGCATGTAAGGAGTAAATAAGTTAATATGAGTTAATTATGATGCAGACAGCACATAGCCTGGCACAGGGCCAGCTCCTCATTGCTAGCCAAAAAATATTTCTTAGGTACACTGTGTTAATTGATACAGGTGGCTGTAAAAATATGTCAGATGGGGATATCATGCTCATGAACAATATATTCAATAATTCTGTGTATTCTGTGGTTGGGGAGAGGAAGAATTTCCTTTCTCCCAGGGCTTATGGAAAGCTTCATGGAGGCAAAGCCTTAAAGACTGTGGGTAGTGACAGATGGACATGGCCTTGTTGCTTTGATGGACAAGTGTGTTGATTTCGTCGGTAATAGGATGGAACTGCTTGTCCACAGTTCAGTTTTCCCTGTTTGCTGAGAGAAATAAAGGGACTTCCCACACTGATGTATACCATGATTAGCTTCTTTTCCCCCTGTATACTACCTGGTTTTCTCTCAGCCTGATACACTCTTTCCCCTTCTTAAGAGTCAATGTAAATACTATATTTCTTGTACCCCTTTCTGATTCTCCCAGGCATAATTGGCTTCTCCCTAATCTGTGCTTTCACCACACATTGTATAGATTTTAATTGTGCTACTCACACTATAATGATTTGTATATTTGTGATTCCTTCTCTACTTCCCCTTTAGAAAAGATGCATTCATGCTGAGGTTATTCATACCCACAACATCCCCCAAAGAGAAGATAATTGTGTGGTATTGTGGGAAATATATTAAGCAGAATAAATGGATTTTTGTGGGTGGAAAACAGCATACTCTTGAAAATACAGAGCAATATTGAAAATATTCCCTAATTTGGAGTTGGGTGCCTAGTCACAGAGATGCAGACGAAGTGGAGGGTCATGTGATGTTGTCTGCTGGTCTGAGGGACAGACTAGACTCTGTCTCATGCAGTAGTCTGTGACACCTTTCCTCCCTACCCCAATGCTATCCTGTAGCCGGTTTGGTGACGGGGTGTCATGTCCTGCCCATGATTTTAGAGCATCCTGCTAGTGTCAGCATGCCCATAGGAAGTCAGTTATTGCAACAAAATAGTATCAATTGCTTCAATTTATTGAGTAACTTACTAAGTACCAGGCACTGTTTTAAGTGTTTAGCTACATTGACTCATTTATTTCCCAAAACAAATATGAGAGGTGACTATTATTATCCCTGCATGGCACAGAAAGGCAAAGTGATTTTTCTCAAGATGTTGTGGGTGACCTGCAGATATCAGTGTCACGGCATCATACACATTCTTGTGTCTAAAATAATCTGGTGTCGGGGCGCCTGGGTGGCTCAGTCGGTTGGGCAGCCAACTTCGGCTCAGGTCATGATCTTGCGGTCCGTGAGTTCGAGCCCCGCGTCGGGCTCTGTGCTGACAGCTCAGAGCCTGGAGCCTGTTTCAGATTCTGTGTCTCCCTCTCTGACCCTCCCCCGTTCATGCTCTGTCTCTCTCTGTCTCAAAAATAAATAAATGTTAAAAAAAAAATAAAAAAAAATAATCTGGTGTAATTAACTTGTTAGGAGGCGTAAAGGAAGGTACCAGAAATATCTTATAGGGGTATAGTCAATGGATATAACACTATCAACAAGTATCAGTAGATGAGAACTGCCCAGTGAGAAAAGCCATCAGACCTCCCACCACTCACCCCTATCTTGCAATTTTTAGTCTTTGGCTTCCATGGTGCCTAGAGGAGATGGCACCAATCAAATTACCTAACAGAGAAGCATCCCAGGATCTTGAGGTGGAGCCTATAGATTCTGCTAAAAATGGACCATGTAGATGAGAGCTCTGTCCTCTGGGGGCGGCAGGGGACAGGGTGGGGGGTGGCTCAGGGGGCGGGAGAGTGCCCAGTTGACTATCAGACAGGCACTGACAGGAGTGGCTCCATATCCCAACCCTCTTCTACTCACCCAGGAGGAGGAGGCTCAGCTGTTAATTTCATTGTGGAGACCAAGAATGAGTTCGTTCACATGGTCAAGGGAGAGAACATGAGTCAGATGCATGAATGCAACTTTCTCTAGGCAGATTCAGAAAGTGGGAGGTCTCTGTACCCACCTAGAGAGCACAAGCTTGGGAAGAAGCCTTGATCCTCTGAAGAGCCAATAGGTTTGGACAACAGTTTAAAGTTGTTGTCAGTGACTGAATTTTATTGCTCTTAGTCCCTGTGAGATGGCTTGGCTACCTTTCCTGATATAATGAACTTAGAATCAAATTCAAATACCTGAAGTTTTGCAAAATGCCATATATGGTCTTTCCCTCCCACAACCTGACTTTCCAGCCTCATTTTCTGCCTGTTAACCTGGGCCCTTACACAATGACAAGGAGAATCATGATATGCTGGGTCACAATAGTATCCTTGGGGGCAGAATGCTCGTACAATGGGTATTAAAATCCAGTCCCACGTGGTTTTTCCCCACCTGAGAGACTTCTACAGCAGGAAGGAAAACTCAAGTCAAGACCAAGAATAAGTAAGAGATTTAAATCCTGAGAAAGAAGGAATAAAGCAGGTCTCTTAACCAAAGGAGCAGGGCAGATAAGAAGCTCAGATAAATATAATGAAGAGCAGGTCTGGGTGGCCAGTGATGAGGTCTCTGTACCAGAGCAGTTTGAGGACTCAGTTTTTCACACCTCCCTCAACTTTCTAGGAGGATAGCATCCAATCCAGAGTTCCTTCATGCTTTTGTTTATGCAAGTCAGAGCATCTGGATTGTATTTTCTTCCACTTCAGGCTTACCTAAAGTTCTACTGTTTTCATAAAGGCTTCTCGAATTACAACAGACTTTATTAACTTACCTCTTCCAAATGGATTCTAAGTATTTTGAGGGCAAGATTTATGTGTGGCAAAGACATTTCATTTCCCACATGGGATGGCTTCTTCAGACTTGGACTTAAAACTGGCCCAGTGTTATTTCTGCCACATTCTATTGGCCAAAGCAGTCACAAGGCCATCCTAGATTCACAGGGAGAAGAAACAGACCCACTTTCTTTCTTTTTTTTTAAGTTTGTTTGTTTATTTTTGAGAGAGAGAGAGAGAACAAACAAGCAGGGAAAGGGCAGAGAGAGAGGAGACAGAGAATCCCAGGCAGGCTCTGTGCTAATAGCACAGAGCCTGATGTGGGGTTGGAACTCAAAAACCGCAAGATCAAGACCTGAGCTGAAGTCAAGAGTCAGATGCCTAACGAATGGTTAATGGACTGAGCCATCCAGGTGCCCCAGACCCACTTTCTTGAAGGAGGTTGCTGAAATGTCACATTGCAAAGGAACAAAGGAAGGGTCAACTACTGGAGTCATTATTTTTGCAATTCTTTACTACATCATTATTATTTCTATTATTATGACTATTTATTCAACACATATTGATTGTCACTTGTAAGGGTCAGGTGGTGATCTAAGTAGGAGAGAAAAGGAATCAGTAAATTGTCAGATTTTCATCCTTGAAGAGATTACAGTCTACTTGTGATAATAATGACTAATATTTATTGAATAATTATCTATTTCCAGGTATTATGCTGTGTACTCTATATGTATTAACTTTTATAGTCACAAGATTATATTATCTCCATTTAATGATAAATGAAACTGAGACACAGAGAAGTTAAATCCCATGCTGAAGGTCACACAGCTGTAAGTAGCATCTAGATTTAATCCTAGGCAAACTAACTCAAGTAATTATGCATTTATCTACAACACTGCACTGCCTATCAGAACTCTAAGAATTGATAGAACCAGGCACAGAGGACGATGGGAAGGTTTCATAAAAGATAATGATACTGAGACAAAGTTTGACAGAAGAGTGCAAATTTACCAGGCACAGTATAGTACACACCCATGATTCTTACCAATCAATGCATTGGTTGAATTATTAATTAATGAAGCTATCTTCAGTACACATGTGACTCTGAGTTAGTGACAAGTCTTGGTTATAAGAGGCACGCATCCAACTCAAGCTAAATTAAGGAACACAAAGGAAGCGGACACTATTTATTGGCTCACAGTCATGGCAGGATCTGTAACAATGTGTTGTATAACAGACTATAACAATGTGTTGAACAAAATCTATCTTTGCTTTGTTTTGATGGCTTCCCTCTTAGCCAGGTTCTTGTCACATCTGTAAAAAACTGACCAGCAGACACCCCAGGAGCTCTTCTTATGAGAGTAGCTATCCAGTAGAGAGATCACTGTGGCAGAAGCAGTGGTAGGCGATCACCACATCATTTCTTCTTCCTGAGCATGCAGGAAGACTGCATTTCCCATCCTCTCTTGTAGTTGGTTTGAGGTCAAATGGTTCAATTCTGGCCAAGAAAAGATGGGTAGGAGGGATTCACAGCACTCCAAGACCTTGATTTTGTAAACAACTCTATATTTTTAGTGCTTCCTCTTTCCTTTGTCATGGTGCCTTAAGGGTCTCATGTTTCAGATGGAGAAGCTACAATATAGTGGAGGGCTGCCCAACTTGAATTTAGCATTATGTGAAGAAGAGATAAAACTTTATTATCTTAATTTGCTGATATGTCAGGTTTTATTTTTTCTTGCAGCATGACCTAGCCTGTCCAGATTAACACAGACACTACTTTCCTAATTTTTCAATTTCCATTCTTGGTCTGCTCACTTGGCTCTTGTACCCATCTTTAGGATAGTTCCAGCAAAGCTAATGAAATGTGAGAAGGAGGCATTCCTTATATGATCTGAACTGGGGAAAAACAAAAATTGTGCTATATTTTTCCATGGCCATTTCTGATCTTTTGGGAGATAATTACCATACACCATAGCCAATTTCCTGAATCATTGATATAACATGTGCTCACACATCTCCAAGACCTGTAAGAATAATCATTTTTAGAATGGGAACTTGGTCACTTTTGCCACAATTTAACAGGGAAATTTTTAGTCAGGTAATCAAATATTGTACCAGCCAGCAAATTTGCCTCTTATTCACACCCTTTTCATGTCTAGGAATCTATGCTGCTCAACTTAGTGTATTTGTTCAAATATAAAAGAGCTCTATGTAAATTCCTTATTTTTCACTCACCCTGTAATCTGGCTTTGTTTTTATTAAATATTAATACATTTATCTTGGGAGAAAAGTTTAATTTTTTCTTTGTAAATCCTTCAGAATTGGAAATTTAAACTCCAGAGATTACGATTAGTATTGTGTTTGGGCAATCTCATTTATCTTAATCCCATCCCGGGGCCAATTTTCATTACAGAAAATCTTTCTTGCACTGAGGAAGTAGGGCAGGGAATGTCAGCATATTGAGATTATAGGAAAACCCACTCACTCTCCATACTAGAGTTTTTATGGTACATGCCTGATGTAGGTTTTCTCCACTTATGAATTTCAGATCTCTCTGGAATATTCTATTTCCACCATTGAACAGAATATAAAGGTGGCCCCTGTCAAGCCCCTATATTGCCTTTCTTGGTACTTACATATTTTTACACTTCAAAATGTTATGGTATGGGTACTTGATTAGTGCTTCAAATAATAAAATAAAACATAAAGGACATTAAAAAACAAATGTGCAGAATTAGATGTCCAGAGTAGTAATATGGGCAGTAAGTTAGTATTGGAAATATCAAACCCAAAGGATTTTGGAAAAGAATACAATGGATGACTGTACACCCCTTACACAGGTTTACTACTCTTAAAACCTTGCCATAATAGGTCAATTTCTCTCTGTCTCTCCGTGTGTAGGTATATGTACATACATGTGCCTGTGTGCATATGTTGGATCATACATGCCTTTTCCCAAACCTTTGAAAGTACCATGAAAATGTCTTGACATTTCTCCACTAAATATTTTAGAATGCATAACCCGAGTGCAAGAATAATACTTTTTGTTTTCTATATGGACACAATATCCATTGCCACACCTATGAAAATCAACATTAACTCAATATTGCCATCCAACATGCAGTCCATCTACAAATTTCAATATCTCCAAATGTCCTTTTATCGCTCAATTTATTTTTAAAATAAAGATCTGACTAAGATATATACATAGCATTTGCTATTGAGTCTTTTTAGTCTCTCATAACCTGGGACTTTCCTCTTACCTCTCTTTCTTGATGATGTTGCATCCTTTGACAATTCCCAGCCACATGTCCTGCAGAACCTTCCACCCTATTGATTTGTCTGTTAGATCTTGGTTAAATTCAGATCGCACGTTTCTGGCAATAATTCCACAAAGGTGACGTGTATTCACCACTCACATCAGGAGACACAGAATAGCAGGGCATTCTGTTATTGGTGATGGCGAACCTGACCTCTTAGTTAACGTGGTGACTGTCAGGTTGCTCCATTTCACACTTATACCTTTACCAGCCAGTAACCCGTTGGGTGATACTTTGAGATAATGCAAATATGTTTTTTTTTTTTTAAATTTTTTTTTAACGTTTATTTTATTTTTGAGACAGAGAGAGACAGAGCATGAACGGGGGAGGGCCAGAGAGAGAGGGAGACACAGAATCTGAAACAGGCTCCAGGCTCTGAGCTGTCAGCACAGAGCCTGACGCGGGGCTCGAACTCACAGACCGCCAGATCATGACCTGAGCTGAAGTCGGACGCTTAACCGACTGAGCCACCCAGGCGCCCCACAAATATGTTTTTTTAATGCCTTTAATCCAATGGTTTTTATATTTATTGGTCATTATTGCTTGAGTTATTATTATAATAGGGGTTACAGAATGTTGATTTTCTAATTCTGTCGATCCTTCTACTTTTACTACCTGACATTTTACAAAGCAGATTTTTTCTTTGATTTATCTTTTCTTTCAAAGCATTATATACATATATATTTATGTAGTATTCATTTTTAATATCACTATGGACTCCAATTATTTATGTTTTTTTTTCTATATGATGTGATTTTTTTTTTTTTTTTGCTCAAATTATTTCAAATTTGGCCAGTGGATACCCCTTCAAGCCAATTCTGCATTCATTTAACATAAACACATTAATATTTGAACACTTACTTGCTTTCTGCTCCAATAAATATTCCATACTTCTATTACCTTTCCCTCTCCAGCCATGAACTCAGTCATATTTCCAAAAAAGATTAAAACAGAACAAAACAAAACAAAAAATCCCCAAAGCTTAATTGAGATATAACTTCCATATCACACAATTCACCCATTTAAAGTATGCAATTCAATTATTTTGGTATATTCACAGGACTGTGCAACCACCGCGACCACTACCATCTAATTTTAGAATATTTTTTCCTCCCCCAAAGAACCCTGTAGCCACGAGCAATACTTCCAATCTACCTCAGCCCCTATCCACTCCCCACAAACCCTGCTCAGCTCTAGGCGATCATCACTTCCTGTCTAAACAGACTTAGCATGTTTTGGACGTTTTGTGTAAATGGAATGAGGCAATATGTGGTCCTTTTGTGATGGTGTCTTTCACTTAGCATAATGTTTTCAAGAGTCATCCACGTTGTATTATGTATCCGTACTTCACTTACACTGCCAAAAAACACCCATTGTATGAATAGACCACACTTCCATTGAACAGTGTATGGACATTTTATTCCATTAATGTGATGTAGTAGATTGATTTTCAGATGTTAAGCCAACCTTGTTCTGTTGTTATGTGCATATATGATAATGAGTGCCTAAGACATCTCCGTTTTTTCTCTGTAACTGTATTTCTTGTGGAAGGAAGGAGCTTCTCCCACCTGTTGTCACTTTCCTCCACTCCCCCCCACAGTGCACACTGCTCAGAATCAGCCCCCAAATATCAGGCATGTCCCTTTTTTTCTACCACCTGCTGACTTTCCTTTCTTCACTTAGACATTCCAGCAAACGTCCCCAGAGATAACCATTACACAGCTATCTCTGTCTCAGTAAGTCTCAAGTCTGGCTTTTCTGTTGATAGAGGCGGAGAAAATACCATACTCTGAGACAGTAGAGTTCTTCTTGTTCTTTAACTAACATTCAAGGTCTTCATTTTTATTTCTGAATTCATTTCTCGTTTAACTTGAACATTTTTTTCAGGCTCCTAATGGGTAAGAATTTCCATTTGTATTTAGAAATAATGTTTAGCTTTAGTTCAAACATTGTAATTATGTTTGTATGTAGAACCAATGTTTAGCTTTAATTCAAACATTTTAATGATCAGCTCCCGTTTCATTCTTATTTCTTTTACTTCTACCACAAAAGAAACCTCTGCTTCCACCAGAGGCATTACTCTAAAGGAGCAATTTATTTTGCTCAAGAGTCCACTGCCACCAATGGCATATTTACACAACATGGGTCATCTATATGTACCAGTTTGTGTATTTTAAGATCTCCGCTTCTTCTGGGACACCTGGCTAAGCCCCACTAGTGTGAAGGAAGGATGACACCAGGGAAACTTAATCCTCCATTTTGACAGTATTATTAAATTCCTGAGAGAGGTACTGGACTCATTTATAAATACCTTTAAGGGCTAGAAGTTAGGGTAAAGCTAAAGGGAGGTGGCGCTGGGAGTGTTCTATATCTAGGTTATATTATATTTTCATTGCTAACCTGCATTATTTGCTTGTTTAATTTGAAGTCTTTTTACTTTATGATAATTTGAAAGAACACTTGATGACGATTTGTCTGGATCGTCTTGGTAAAATTCAACAAATTACTAGCCTGTGCTAGGAAAAGGAGAAATTCTGACTCAGAAATGTATTATCAGCGTTTACTGGGTATTGATAGTAACCTCTGTGTCTATTGCCTTAAAATATAGTATAGTTCTTTCGCTATGATTACAAGCTATGTGACTTTTGGCCAGCCATTTACCCTCATGAAACATCAGTCTCCTCTACAAAAAACAACAGGTATTGGTGAGGATGTGGAGAAAAAGAAAGACTCATGCACCGTTAGTGGGAATGAAAATTGGTACAGCCACTGGTGAAAATAGTATGGAGATTCTTCATAAAGTTAAAAATAGAACTACTTAATGATAGTACCCAGGAATGGCACTACTGGGTATATACCCAAAGAATATAAAAACACTAATTCAAAGGGACTCATGCACTTCTATGTTTATAGCAGCATCATTTACAATAGCCAAGATATGAAAGCAGCTCAAGTGTTCATTGATAGATGAATGGATAAAGAAGATGTGGTATACATATACCATGGAATATAATTCAGCCATAAAAATGAATAACAACACGGATGCAGCTGGAGAGTATAATGTAGAGTGAAATAAGTCAGTCCAAGAAAGACATATACCATATGATGTCACTCATATGTGGAATTTAAGAAACAGAATGAATGACCAGAGGAAGAGAGAGAGAGAGAGAGAGAGAGAGAGAGAGAGAGAGAGAAATCCGGAATAGACTCTTAACTAGAAAGAACAAACTGATGGTTACAAGAGGGAAGTGTGTCGGATGAAAGAGGTCATGGGGATTAAGGTGTGCACTTGGTTTTGTTTTTTTTTTTTTTAATTTTTTTTAATGTTTATTTATTTTTGAGACAGAGAGAGACTGAGCATGAATTGGGGAGGGTCAGAGAGAGAGGGAGTCACAGAATCCGAAACAGGCTCCAGGCTCTGAGCAGTCAGCACAGATACTGACTGTACTGTCCAGTGTATTTGCAAGCTCAGTCCTCTCCAACTTGCCTGTGGATTTTACAGAAAACAATAAATTTTAGAATAACATTAGTGGATGCTTGATGGTGAAAGCATTAAGGGAAGCTGCTTTTGTAGTTTTTCATCATTTATATCAAAAAAGAAATATATTGCCACTCTATTAGAGCTATTGTAATGTTCTAAGCATATCTTTCGCACATTGATGGTAAGCCATCACTAAGAGCTTTCCAGAAAGATTTTTCTCAGCAGGAAGAAAAAAGGAGTATGTTAATAATTATGGAACATACACCCTAAACTTTTTACACTTAAGAGATGTATGCTTTCATATCATGTGGTAAGCCACATGTGGGCATAATAAGCAGTTTCTTATTAATAACAGCTATTTTTTATAAGGAAGATAGATGGAGAAAGTTATCTGGAGGCTATCCTTTTAAATAGCTAGATTAAAAGCAGTTATGATCTTCCTTTTGATGTCTGGATGCAATTGAAGCGGATTTGGCAAGGCTTTTTCAGTCATCATAAGATTTCAGAAGTGAATGCAGAGGAATAATAGGCCCCATTTATAGACAATTCACCTGAAACAGTCCTAGAGACAATGTAGACTTGTTCCTTAGAATAATGTCTATAACACTTTTTTCAGTTCAATCTGAAATGAGTACTCAGGAAAATGTACAGATCTCTGCCCATCTTAGTTTTTGCTTGAAATCCTATTTTGTAATGGTAGCAATGACCAGTCTTCCAGCTCATTAATATTCTATTAAAATGGAAAAATAAAGCAATATTTTGGGACTACCACGCACGGAAGAGAGTTGGCTCGCTAGTCCCAAGTGATGGCAAGATGCTAACTGAGGTTCCATAAGTACTTTGGAACCTGTGTCCAATGATGTGTGGTGCAATGAGCATTATTCTAAAAGGCAGACTGGGAAAGTAAATCGGACCCTGAGGAACCTGGACAGTGAGTTTTATGGATAGTTTTGTGGGTGATGAAGTTATTCTGGAGTTGGAGTCGTGTGTCTCTTTCCTTGAATCTTACTGGTAGAGAAGACCCCTGATTTTTGAGCAGGAAATGAAATTGTATTTTATATTATCCATTACATCTTCCATATGTCAAGCAAATTAGTGCTGAGATTTACTTCCATAAATAATATCACAATGCCGTAATGATAGACAAATAGATTAATGGAACAGAAGGGCCCGGAAATAATCACAAATAAATTTAATGGGGGCAATAAAAGTCTTTTTGACAAATGGTTCTGGAATATATAGATATCTGTATGGGAAAAACAAACCTTATCTCCTGTCTCACTTGAAAATTTGATTTGTGTTGGATCACTTAAAAATTAATGCAAGAACCATAAGACTTCTAGAATCCTAGCAGAACATTTTCATGACTTGAAAATGGAAAAGGATTTCTTAGACTACAAAAGACTTAACAACAGAGGAAAAAATAATAAATTAGAAATCAAAATTTTCATTCAGATTTTAAAATGAAAACATCAGAATTAAAAATTTCTGGTCATCAAAAGAGAAAAAAACAAGCTGCATTCTGAATGAGAATATCTGCAAAACATATCTGAGGAAGAATCTGTATCAAAAAATATACAGAATATACAAAATATACAAAAAATGTTGTATACAAAAAATATAACTGTAGAGTGACATGGTCATATTTTCATTTCAATGTATCACTTTGGTAGCTGTGATAGGTGAATTTTAAGGAGATAGGGTTTGAAACAGTGGAAAAGTAGCAGTTTAAGTAAGAGGTGGTGAGGTCCTAATTTGTAAGAGGCAGTTTCATATGGAAAAGTCTCTGAAGTCTTTGAATATAGTGAGAACCAGGAGAAAAGCTGTTATGTGTTTTTAGGTCCTTCTTATAAACCAGGAATTAATTCATACATCCTGGTGTTTTGGATCTTAGATTAAGTTCCCTACAAATAGATGTGAGTAGAGAAAGCTTTATTCTATAGTAAGAGAGACCATCCAAAAACCTGATTGCTCTAAACTTCTGGCACTTAGCAAAGATTTTTATTCATTAAAGACAGTAGGAAGGGGGAAAATGAGGAATGGGAATGATAAACAGGGGATCTTCTCATGTGAGAACAAGAAAGATATTCCACTAAGCTCTTTTCCGTTCTTAAAAAGATGGTCTCCAGTCCAGGAAAATGCATTTAAGAGATGAACCATTCTCAGTCTAAGGTTAAGTGAATCCCGAAGAAGTACACTCCACAGTTGTGAATTTATCAAGAAAACTATCAATTGAGGGAAGACAATGAAAAGCAAATTCTCTGCGTCTTGGCTACACAGGGTTTTAAGAATGGCCTTTCCCCCTCTTATCAGTTTTAATTTTTGCCCCTTAGGGCTTCATTTTTTTCTATACCAGTGTTTTCTTCTTTCCCTCCTCATATTCTCAAATGACGAGAATATTAGATCTTTTTGATACTGTTTCACAACTTCCTAAGGCTCTGTTTACTTCTTTCAATCTTTTTCTCTTTCCATTTTCCAGATTGGATCATTTCTATTGTTCTTTCTTAAAGTTCAATAACTCATTCCTCTGTCATCTTCATGATTCAACTGAGTCCATCCAGTGACTTTTTAAAGTCAGATATGTAGTGTTTAGTTCTGAAATTCCAGTTTGGTTTTTTGGGTTTTTTTTTTTTTTTTTTATTGTTTCTCTTTCTCTGCACAGAACTCATTTATCTTTCCATTAATTTCAGGTATGTTTATCTTTATACCTGGAGCTGATTACAATAGCTGTTTAGAGGTTGAACCTGGGGCTTGTGTTGATTTGTAACAAAATTAAAGAATCCTCTTTTCCAGGATTCTGCTCTCCACTGACACTGTGGCTAGGACTGGGGATGGGAGAAAAAACAAACAGATAAATGAAAAAAAAAAGTGACACTCTCCCCCGTATTCTCAAGCTCACAAGAGATCCTCTGGCCAGAAAGACAGGATTTCTCTGAGATTTTACTTTGCCTACTCACCCCTAAATTAAGTACAGAGGAAGCCCCTGGGAGATAAAGACTTGAGAAACAGCCTCCTTATCAGTTGTTCTTCAAGCTTTGCTTCCCCTCCCCCATCTGCCGGCTGTTATTAACCTCTCAGGTGGCTGCCCTCGCTATTGTCCCAGAACTTTCAGCTGTAATTAACTGGAGACAGGCTCTACAGGGCTTGCTCCCAGTCTCTCTGTCAGCACTGCAAGTCTCCGTTTTCATGACCTGAGTTTTTAAATAGTTGACTCATGAAACTTTCTGTTAGCTTTATACATGGACAGTTTGCCTACCTTTGTCTTTGGTCCCAGTATATTAACATAACATGACTTCGTCCTTTTATTCAAAGTCTTTTCACCTTCATGCACTTTTAGGGTCATTATGTATGTATCCTTTTATTGTTTATAATACTGGTGATGTATTTTACTGGTAAAAAATCACAGCAGATGCTCGCACAATCTCTAGTAAATCTAGAGAGTTAAGGTGAAATGTTCTGGAGCCTCATGTGACAAAACATCTTCTTGAAGTTATTTCCATATCGGTGTACCTTGTGCCCAATCTCATTCTCATCCACCCTTAGGCATTACAAAGCGGAGTCAGCAAACGTCCACATAGAGACAGTTTTGATCAAAGGTCACAATGGGGTCGTGTTGATGGAGGGAGAGTGGTGTGTAATGAACATGTAATTATAACACAGTTCACAGAAAGCTTATAAGATACAATCAAGGGAGGGGGGTAAAGTTCCAAAGCAACTTTGATTCTTCATATTCTTGGAAACTCTTTCTCACACATGTCAAACTTCTCCAGGATGTGAAGCAAACACCTGATTTATTTACCTAGTAGAGCATAGACTGTGTGTGCGGGCAAAATAGTCCATTGGTTTGACAGACACTAGGAATACTACCTGATCTGACTTTATTTTCAACCAATCCTCCCAAGGCAAAGTTTGGGGGATTTTCTCCCTTACCTTCTAAGCTGTTTCTGCCATGACTCAGACCTACTCAACAGAAGCACTGGGAGGAGAGCGTGGGCAGTAGGTTTTAGTTTCAAGAAACCAAGGACGAGAGAGCAGAAATTCCAAAATAATGTTCCCATATCACAGATACCAGTTAAAAGAACAAAAGAGGAGGATGAAGCCAGAGAGAGGGAGGCCACTTTTTATATCAGCCAAGTGTCTGTGAGGCCTTTTGGAATTAAAAGGGTGGGGTGGGAGGGGGGGAGAAATAAAAGTGAAAAGGAGAGAGAAAATGATCTTGGGGGGCATAAATGCTCAGGCATTTATTCAGCACATATTCAGCTAATATTCAGTGAGTATCTTCTATATACCAGGTAACTGGGTCAGGATCTAAAGATTTAAAGATGTGAAAACACAATCCCTTTTCTCAAGAGCTTATGGTTCCCGTTACACTCTGGAGGGGAGTGGCCCAAGTTCTAAACTGATGTAGCCACTGATGGAAAAAAGGCAGGAAAACTTTTCCAAATGGTAGGTGAGCTTATATCTAAATGGAAACTCTGAACTAGAGAAGTCTTAGGTTTCCTCTCATTTCTGTGATTGATGGCTTAAGAGGAAGGGAAATTGGAACAAAACCCTGAATATTGGATCCTTCACAAATAAACCTTTTGTCTTTGTATACTTAAGGTGTAAGATATAATACACTATGCATGTATGTATTATGTATAATATTACATATGTATTATATAATTATATAGTATATATGAATTATATATTATATATACATAATATTTATGCCTTGTTCTTTTTTACTTCAAATTTCCAACTTATTTTGATGTTTTTAAAGAAAATAGGCAGAAAGAAAATGCCATTTTAAATGTAAAGAAGACTAACTTAATTTAATTTGGGTTCAGGTTGATGTATAGCAGAAGGGTCTGTATTTTGGAAAGGGATGAACATGGATTTTAATCCAAATTCTGCTATTGTCTCCTGTTTTGTTGCTATTTGTGCAAGTTATTAAACTTTTCTGAATATTCAATTTCCTCATCTATATAATGGGGATAATAATACCATTATTAGGAGGTATTAGGATTAAAGAAGGTATTGCATGGAAAATGGTGGTGTATTATTTGGGACAGAGTCGCCCCTCAAAAATATTGATGACATTAGGTAAATGTTATTAAGGAATTATGACATTCCAAGTAAAATTTCTTCACATTCAGAATAACTCTGTGAGCCCAGCAACTATAATTACCCTGAGTTTTATAGCTAAGGAGACCCAGACTCACAGGGTGAAGTAACTTGCAAGACTGTGTTTCCCTTTCCCCATTAGCTTCTTTGGCAGGTTTTAGAAGGACCTCATTGGCCTGCACCTGCTCCAAAGCAGGCTGGGTTCTTGATGGATACTGGGGTATTATTTATCTGTTTACCATCCATAACTTTCCACACTTGTGTGATTTATTCTCACTGAGCAGTTCCTTTTGTGTTTAGACTTTATTTCCAACATGGGGAGTTCTTTCTTTTTCTTCCCTCTTTTCTCTCCTTAATCCTTTCCCCCACACTATCAACATTTAGCCTCTTTACCCAGGACGTGAACCTCTGTCCTAGTTCCTCATCTTTATTTCTCTCAGTTCTCAGGTTCCAACTCCAGCGGTGCCTGCAAGGTAGGCTGTGTCTTAACCAGAACCCGTGACCACCTCCATTTCCAAAGGGAGATCTGGTTGCTGAATTTAGCATATAGGCACCCTGAAGTCAGGAAACAAAGCTTTCTGAGAAACCAGTTTGGGGCAATTGTGGTTACAGGGAGGATCACAGATGTGTGCTTGCATGAAATCCAAACAAAAAGGATTAAAGAGAGGGCCCAAAGCATTTTTTTTTTAGGATAAGGAACAAAAGAACATACAAGTCAGAGAAATCACAGAATGGAGAAAGACTATCCTGTCTGCAAAAAGAGTGTTTTAATACCATTTGCTTGGGAGAAAACACACACACACACACACACACACACACACACACACACATAAATACACATACACACACACGTTGAAAATACTGCCTGTGTAAAGTGAACGCGACTCAACCTAGCTGTCAAAAAAAAGGTATCAGAGGAATAAGACAGTAGCAAGGCTGTGTTGGAGTCCGATATAAATGTGTGCTTCCCCCCACCCCCACCCCCATGTTCTATAAATGCTTTGAAGTTACTAACAGCAGCGAAATATTAAAATCTGTCATGGAGAGGCGGTTTGGGGCAAGGACACAAAGGATGAAAAGAAGACAGAGAGATAACAAAAAAAACTATGTTCTCCAAATGCAGAGTGATCCTAAATATACCATTAACTAAGGTCTGTCTAAGTTTCAGGCGGTGTTTCACCTTTTATTCATCTTCTCACTTAATCCTCACCAACACCTAAGAAGAGAAGGATTATTACCCGCATTTAACAGGTGATGGAAGTGAGGTTCACACTACTAAGTAACAGGCCACGGCCACACACCGAATTGTTTCTATAGTGAGGGACTGCACCTGATTCTGTAGAATCCTAGAGTCCCTACTCTTAGCTACTCTTCTCCCTGCTTAAGTCATGCTCTGTCATCACTGCTCCCTGTGGATTTGGTGTCTAGCTCTGGTGGGAGAAGGGGAGAGACCCCACCTCAGGGAGGGGCGGCCACACTTGGTCCAGTCTGCTGTTTTCTGCCATTTTCCTGTTTGTGGCCACCTCCCTGTTATCTGTGGCCTATTAAATACACGTTGCGTCTTTCTGTGGCAGAAACGGAAATCCATTTAAACACGCAATTGAACTGTTAAAAATTTTGTGTGCCAACATCTCCATCACTCATTTTAAAGCAAAAGTGTTTTAAAGCAAAAAGTATATTAGTAAGCTTCAGAATGTATGAAAAAGTCCATATTGGCAGTGAGCAGGCGTGAAGGCACTGTCTCTTTTTGGTCAAATCTCTTCCTAGGATGATATTCCAACACCAACTGATATACTGCCGTTCGGTTCTGGTGCTAATCACCTGGACTTAAGACCTAAGTTAAGGGCTTAGTCCTCCACAAGACTGTTATTTCAAAAGACAGCTGCACTTCAGGGGTCCACAGGTCACCCACACTTCTGCCTGACTGGCTGTAAATTTAGGAGTTCCCATTATACCCTCATACTTGATAATTTGCTAGAATGACTGACAGAACTCAGGAAAGTGCTTTACTTATGATTGTAGTTTTACTATTAAGGATAGAGATCAGGATCAGTCAAATGATAGAGACACATGGAGTAAGGTTTAAGAGAGTCCCAAATGCAGAGCTACAATGCCTTGTCCCCATTGAATCAAGACCTGTCTTCCTGTAGGCAGGAACATCCATATGTTCACCAACCAAGAAGATCCACGGAGTTTCATGTCTGGAGGTTTTATTGAGGTTTCATTACATAGAATGATGGATTGAACATTGGCTACATAATTGAACTCAATCTCCACTTCCCCCCACCCCACCCCCCCCCAACACCACCACCAACTCCCTTTCTGAAAAGCTGGGTTGGCTTAAAGCTGCAACCTTCTAGTCACAAGGTTGGCTTTTTTGGTGAACAGCCCCAATTTCGTCATCTAATCTCATTAGTATAAAATCATTGTGATTTAAGGGGTTGAAGAATAACAAAGGCACTCCCATCACTTGGGGAAGTACAGGGGTTTTGGAAGCTCCATGCATGGGACCTGGAAAAAGACCAGACAAATTCTGTGTTATACAATGGATGGTTGGAGCACTTTGCTCTGGGATCCTTGGAACTGTGTGGATGCCTGCAAAGAAGATTTCTTGGTTAAACATAGGGTGATTGCATAATTCAGTATTCAAAAGAGGCTTCTCTTTTGCAAGAAAAAGGGGTTGCAAATTGGTAGGGATGTCAGATAACAGGTGTCAACAGGGCATCTTCTGAGTGAACTGGCTCTTCAGTAGGACTTTTTATTTCACTCCCAAGAAAGTGTGAAGGGTTTGGGACCAACCTGTACATTCTTGGGGACCTCATTGGTAAGACAAGAGCTTATCTTGTCTCTGCTAGTTACATTCTTGAAACTGAGGGAGACTGTTTGCTCAAGAGGGATGATAATACGTCCAAAATTGGAGCGAACTTGACATAGGTAGACTGTCTTTATTTAAATAGGAATATAATTCCATAGCAAATGACTCAAGTTATTCTTACTCTACACAGGTGACAACATTGTAACATTCTCTTCAATTATTGCTTGTTCTAAAATTTCAGGGTCTGATAAGTTTTCCAAACCTAAAGGCAGTAATACTGTCTCCCTCCCCATCATCACTTTACCTATGGAGGTACTCATTATGTCCTTTCCCTGAAAGCCAATCACGTTTGTATGCTTCAAAATTTGTTGGCCACCAAATACAAATCTTTCATGACTGCATCTCCATTCTTTTCTACACATAAGTGCCTGAAACATCTAGGTTTTTTGGTATTACTTTTTCATACCAAAAATTGTCTGAACTATTTAGTACTACTCTAGTCCTGTAGTTCTTTGTTTCTGAAAAATCATATGAGCTCTCTGAAGGGAAAGCCTTATTTTAATCATAATTTCTATACTGCCAGCATTCAGTGTGGTGCCTAACCCATCGTGGGCCATTATGTATGTTATTATTAGAGTAAGTGAATTAATGATTCAGAGAGGCATTAGCAAATCAAGAGAGGCTTTAACTGCCTACTGAAACCTGTTTTCTGCAGAAGTGTTAGCAAATCCAGACCCAGATTCCTTTCATGCTATTTCTGGTAATGCTCAGTTGTTGTTGTTGTTGTTGTTGTTGTTGTTGTTGTTGTTGTTTTCTAAAAGGGACAGGAAATATTCAGGTGTGAAACTCCTAAAGGAGAGATCATTGAGTAAAGACTCAATCAAAGTCTTTTGGAACCCAGATACACTGGGATACACTGCTTCATTTCATGGCAACTATTGAAGAGCTCTCCATAATAGCTTCCAATGAGTGCCCTGGATTGTCCCGTGTATTGATGCTATTTGTGCCCAAGGCAGAGAGCCTGCAAGCAAGATGGCAGGCCATCAGCTGTCTTCTCAGTAGGAGGAGGTGGCTTGGGGGAGTGCAGCTGATACAAACACTGCAGTAAAAAGCCTCCAAGTCACTTTACAACAGCATGACCTGGGATTCGTGGCCATAATGATGGGAATAATAATATCCAAAAACAATAGTTATTGGAAAAGGAAACCCAGTTAAAGGCATGACATCAGGAGGCCTGGATGAGGTGATATTGGTAGTTTGAATTGGAAGCAGGAAATGTAATGTTACATAAAATGGTTTGAAATTTCGTGGACACAGAGGTTTAGGAGCTTAAAGCAAAACACATGGTGCAAAATTCTCATTCTATGCTTGAAATGGAGGCCCCAAAATGAAAGTAACTTTTTCTATTTCTCACTCAGGATAATGAAGTTAAGTGTAATATCTCGTACAAATCTGTAAGAACATTTCTGCTTTATCTTCTCTGGTAGGTAAGCTCCATGAAGATGTGGTTCTTTTCATTCTTTTCCTAAATTTTCCTCATTACCTAGAACAATGCTGGTACACATTAGGCAGGCGCTCAATTCTTTGAATGAGTCTCAGAGTATGCATAGTGGTTAAGATCTTGAGTCTGCAGTCAAACAGATGTGAATTGACATACTGACAACCCCCTATGAGATGTGTTACTTTGGGCAAGTTAATGAACTTTTATAAACCTTAAGTAAGATATTAAACAAAATAATACACGTAAATCAACTTGATGAGCCTGGAACATAATAAACACTCAAAGGATGCTGAACATTTAGTTCAATTATTGCCAGATTTTACTGAACTGCTGATTATATTATAATTTCTAAGGGATTTAGTTTCATCCAACTTTCTTCCCAAGTTCAGGATTTTAACATTTCCCTTTCATAAAAGAAATCTTAGGCCACTCACATACCCAGTCATTCTTAAAATGCTTTATTTTTTCTTCATGAAAATACATTAAGAAATGTGTTGAAAATTAGCTTTCATGTAATGACCTCATTTCACTCACTGTGCAGCCAGTCAATTACTGTTTTATTTTTTTGACCATAATTACTCCCCAACTGTTCACATATTTAAACCATCAATGCATTAAGTCGAGAACATCCTCAGTCCAGGATATCAAGATAAAAATGACCTGATGGGGGAAGCAATGTAGAGAACTATTTCCAGTAGTGTAACGGGTGGGCAGCAATTTAAAATAGTGTCCTCCTGTGTTTATGTTTATTAAACTGCAAGAAAAACAAGAAAACTCCAGGGTTCTATTTAGCTAGAAATCACCACAGCACTCATAAACAAGGGAAAACAATTCCAGGCCAGGATTTCCAGAAACTGCAGACAGAATGAGTGATGAGAGGGCTTGCTGGAGAAATTGACAAGAACAGTTAGCTCCTTAAGGTGTGAAATGTTCTCCACTAGCAGCACTGGGCTCAGCTGGGAGCTTGTTTAAAATGTAGTTTCTCTGGCCCCGCCCCATAGACCTTTAGTAGAGTAAGAACCTACATTCTAACAAGATTCTCCAGGTGATTCAGGCTTGAGAAGCACTGGCTTAGGTCATTTAAAAAGGGGTGCCTGGGTGGCTCAGTTGGTTCACCATCAGACCCTTGATTTCAGCTCAGGCCATGATCCCAGAGTCATGGAATTGAACCCTGAGTTGTGCTCTGCTCTGAGTGTGGAGCCTGCTTAAGACTCTCTCCCTCTCCCTCTGCCCATCCCCTCTAAAAAAAAGTAAAATAGGCGCACAGAATAAGAACTGCTTTCTTGTTTTAAAGCATTTTGTTTCATATAACAATTACCTAGAAGCAATTGAAATAATACTAAATCAAAGATAGATAAAAGTAACAAATATCACAATGTTATCACTTAGCAAAAAACACATCATCTATCGATGTAAATGTACAATTTCATAGGTAACAGGCCATCCTGTACACGCTACTGTATAATATGGTTTTTTTCCCAAACAATAATGTATCTTGCTCATCCATGTAGAATAGCAAACAAAACTCTATATCATCATTTTGAAGGGCTGGGTAGGAATCATGGTTTTTATGTACCCTTGTTTATCAAATGTCCAATTGATTGATATTTGGGTTATTTTAAATTTTATGCTATTGTAATCTCTAAGTGGAACATCTTTCCAGTGTATCCTTGCACTGTATTTATGTCCTGAATCTAAGAATATTCATTATTTGTCACAAATTGCAACATGTTTTAGCAGAAAAAGCAATGGGTTAGGAATCAAGAGACCTAGAATCTGCTAAAAGCCAAAATCCAGATCACGTGCTTCAGTGGCTCAGTCGGTTAAGCATCTGACTTTGGCTCAGGTCATGATCTTATGGTTCGTTGGTTTGAGCCCTGCGTCAGGCTGTGTTCTTGACAGCTCAGAGCCTGGAGTCTGCTCCAGATTCTGTCTGCCTCTCTCTCTCTCTCTCTCTCTCTCTCTCAAATATAAGTAAACATTGAAAAAGGAAAAGAAAAATCCACCTGAGTAAATTTGACAAGGAATTGGCTTTATTAAGCCATTCATGAATCAGGCAGCATCCTGTACAGCAAGTAGAGAGGTGCTCTTAGGAGTTGTACAAAATGGCAAGAGGGTGGGGTGAGGAAATTATCAGCAAAAGAAAAGAAAGTTGTTTCAGGCCTGGATATCTTCTCTTTGCAGGGAAGGGAACATCAGGATTTTGTCATCCAGATTACTTCAGGAGTGCTGATAAGGAGGTTTCAGATTGACTTATCCCATTCCTGGGATAGGTTGAAACTATAATTAAATCTTGGTTTGCTGTCCTGGCAGGCAAGTGACTCCATTTTGGGCTTGTTGTTTCTTTCTTCCTTTCTTTTCTTTTCTTTCTTTTTTTTTTTTTTTTAACAATTCTAATCCTAGGTTTGGTTTCTACTAGCTTCTCCATTGCTGTCTCAGTTTGTATATTCATATGTTGGAAGTTTGAAAATTATCTTTAAGGTACCCCATAGTTTTAAACATTGAACAGAAATAGTGATTAGTCTAAAGCCTATCATATTTGATAGAATGATGCATTTGCCAAAAACTTCCAGTTTTGTATTTTAGTCATTGATAAACTCTGCTAACTACATTAATTTAGTTTAATACCAAATGTTATTTGCATTTCTTGAGTTCCTATCAACTTGATAATGAGACAAGGTGGCCTCGGGAGATCCTAGGTGCCAAAAGGAATTTAACTTGGTGTTAGATATTTATTGTGTTTGAGAAGTTATGGTGCATTGCTTTTAAATCAGGCTTTGATTCTAAGATGGTCATAGCAAGTATCAGTTGGTATCAGAAAGCCAAGGTTTGAGGCCTGATTTTATAGTTACTAACCACATTAGTTTGGGCAGGTTATGAAAACCTCTTTTAGCCTCACATTCTTTATCTGGAAAATATCCTTCAGAGGCTGTGGGACCTCATGTGCGTCATTTGAAGTCCTTAGGGCAATGCTTGGCATGTAGAAAATAGTAACTTTTCAGCATTTATTTATGTATTCCAGAATTGTAAACTTCTTCCTGTTTTGGAAGATTTTAGGACCATGAGAGGACAAATAAAAATGTCCAGATGTCACCATTAGATAATATGAGGGTATGAAAGCAGCTCAGGTTTAAGAGGATCGGGATCGTACACTAGTTTATTCTAAATTCTTCTTGCAGATGGAGAACACAGGATTTAGATTAGAATAGTGTTATCCTATCCCATAATACAGTATTATGTAGACTATAGGTTTTAGAAATTATGCAGATGGGAAAACAGGGCCCAGAGAAGAATTAACTTAGACAAATGACCATCGTAAGCCACTCTCAGAGCTGTGACTGCCTTCCTGTCCCTGGCTCAAGCTGTAGCCACCAGCATCCCCACTGACTAAAGAGGAATACTGGAGTCAGGATCTCTGGGTGCTCTAATCCAGTGACACATTATTACTGTTCTATTGCACATGAATGAGTAGCTTAGAAAATGTCCACATGGACAAATTATATACTCCTCCTCACTATTAATCGGAGAAAAACTATATGGAATATTGTGTTTGACCCATCAAATTTCCATTTTTAAAAATGCCTATACCCAGTCTTGGCAAGAGACCATGGAAATAGCCATTTGGAAGTACATATTGGAAGCTAAAAATGTTCATCCTCTTGTATCCAATATTTCTTCATATAGGGATTTATCCTGAAAAAAAAAATAGTCATAAGCACACAAATATTTCTGAGCAAATATAATGAGAACAACAGGAAGCAACATAAACTCCAATAACAGGACATTGACGAAGCAAATTACAGAAATAATATAGCCATGCAAAATCGAATTTTAAAAGAATACTTAATGGCATGAAAAATGTTCATCATGTCTTAGGTGAGAAAGTAGATTATAAAATAGTAGGTGCAGTATACTACCGATTTTGCAAAATGTACCTTAATAAAACATGCAGATATGAAAATAACTGGAAGGGTTTATCAGCTTTCGTCTTTGAGCTGAGGAAGGACTAAGTTACTTTTTTCTATTTTTCCTTTTCTATATTTTAAAAATATCTCCCCTGGATTATCCAACACAGTCACCGTGCAGTGAGTGTTCCGGTGCTTCTCCTCAGTAAGAAAATTCAAGCCCAAGCGTTCCTAACATTGTAGGGATAAAAGAAATTGTCCTTAGTTATCCCCTTTATGAACCTTCAGACTTAAAAGGCTGCTCCATCTGGGTGTTTCTTCATGCAGCGGTGATGTCAACAACATGAGAGGTGATGTGGAGCCCGAGACATTTGGCTTTTATCTATACTGACCATCGGGAAAATCTGCCAGAGCCCCACTAGGTCAGCAATATCCAAGAAGTTCCCCTAACAATGCTCAGTGCGACTGTCACAAAATCTACCCCCTTGCTATTTCTTCCTTTTTCAACTGCAGGAATCTTTCCCAAACTCTCCCCACACATCTCTTCAAGAGACCTAAGTGGGATTTGGATGCTCTCAGATCATATTTACTGTTGCTTTCTACCCACATGACATTTAGCAGGGTGCTATCATTTTCAGAGGTGGGGGAGGGTCTCTGAGAGTCCCTGAGAAAGAAGCAGGTCAGCTGACTATAAATCAGAGTCTAAGACTAGTTGGTTTGGACCAACCTTTTTGTGCTCTAAATGCAGGAATTGTGCAGCAGTTTCTTCCTTTTACCGACCAAGAACGAATCACCGAAACTTTAAGCAAACGCATTTATTTGGATGATTAGAATTGCACTTCCGGAGACACAGATTCAGATAGAAACCTGACTCCTGTTCTGAGAAAGACAAAGCGTGCAGAGTAATACAGACAAAAGGTCCTCGAACACAGTGTTTCATTTAGGCCCTCCATGCAAAACAGGGATTGAAAATAGGGTAACTGAGATTGGTTGGATTAATATGCAAATAGATGGTTGAAACTTGTCAAACCTCATTGGCTGCTTTCCGAGTGAAGAATGTGAAAGATTCCTGTGTCCTGGTGAGGAGGGAGTTAAGTTCAGGAGGACATGGGCTTGTAGCTGGCAAAAAGATCTTAGTTCCTCCTAGGAGGACATGCATACATTCTTCCTCCTGCCTGGCCTCCTGGCCCTATTTTAAAAGAGACTCTTTTAGTGAGGCTTGCTTTCTCTGCTTTGGAACCTCCTTTTATACTATATTATATGTATATTTTATACATATATTATATTATATGTTTTTCATGGTATTTTGACAACATGTATGTAGAGGCTGCTTTTAGGCAACCAACTTGAACAATGGAAACCTGAGTAAGGTAGAAGGGTCTACAGTGACCCCCAGCCCCCTAGTTGAATACAAACAGGCCCATTACGTGACCCACCTCAAAATATCTAGAAGCCCTAGTTGACCAATGGGTTATTTACACCTGGACAGAGGTACCAAAAAAAGGAAAATTCCATACATTTTTTTACTTCTTCACCTTCCCCCTTAACTACAGCCCCACAGCACCTCCTCACCGTCTATCTTTTGCTGTCCTGCCCTCTGCTCCTTTGCGATATAGTCAATAAACTTCTATGTCCTTTGTTGTGCCTTGGCTAAATTTTTTCACTACCTGGGCCTCACACTTTTTTTGATACTTATTAAATTCATTTACTTTGTTTCTACTAACTGTGAAAACTTTTACTTTTTAAAGTACATTGATTCCTGGGTCACCTGGGTGTCTCAATCGGTTAAGCATCCGACCTTGGCTGAGGTCATGATCTTGTGGTTCATGGGTGTGAGCCCTGCGTCCGACTCTGTGCTGACAGCTCAGAGCCTAGAGCTTGCTTCATATCTGTGTCCCTCTCTCTCTGCCCCCACCCCGCTCATGTTCTGTGTTTCTCTGTCTCTCAAAAAGTAAATAAATGTTAAAATTTTTAAAAATAATAACAAAGTACAGTGATTCCTTTATTTACTGTTACTGCTCAATTTTGTTCACCAAAGAGAAGAGTTCTCAGTTGCTGACATCACACTTATTCCATGTTTGATCAATTTTCCATTGTCTTTCCACTAATTCAGTCACCTTAGCCATGAAACAAGGTGAAACATGACGGTCTTAGCAGCCAGCTCCCAAAGGGCTACTTACAATACGTCTGTTCTCCCACCATCAGAACTCACACTACTGCTTCCCCTACTAATAGCAGACATCCTGGATGGAGTTGTGGTTTGGCACATCATATAGAATTTTAAGGCTCTCCACCTTTGGATAATTAAGTGACAGTCCACTAAACATGTCCAGCTTACTGAGGAACTTGGATCCCATATCATGCAATCATTCTTTGGAGTCGGCAGGAAAAGCATTTAGATGTATTGGGGAAGGGGGGGGAATATATAGCAGGGTTAGATGAAGGAATTCCAATACCAGAATAGTTTTCAGGTAGAAGTTTTGAATTGGGGTGAGTGTTGAAAATACTTTGCTATATTCAAGTACATGTTTGTGTGACTACAGATGGAAGTCCTAAATTGGGGAGAAGACCAATTTTGACTCACATTAAGAAAAGAATGTCTTACAGTTTCCCAAATATGTAATAAAACAGTTCACCCCAAGAAATCTTAAGAAACGGTGAGAACTTGTCAGAAAATTTTATCAGATATTAGATAGGGGCTAGATTAATGATCTCCAAGTTTTCTCCCAAATCATACATCTGGGAATATTTCAATGAAAAGTTGTGCCTTGCCTACTTTCCTGAAACCAATGGATGGAGGTAAACAAGAAAAAAAAATAATGATAAGCATGCCCACTCTCTTAAAGATCACTGATTTGGCCTTTGAATATCTATTTCATGGAACTTTAATGTGTCTTCTATCTCCAGAGACACAATGTGGTACTGGTAGAATAGAAAATTAACTAGAGTTCACGTAGCAAATCTTGAATTCTTCTGCTACTAGAGAGCTATGTGACTTTGATCATCTTTCTGAGAATTGTATTCCAAAGATTAAAACCATAACCTTTGAAAGCTATAAAATGATTTACAAATATGAAATGATTTTACTTACACACATTTTACAGAAGTTATTTCAAACGGAATGCCCATTTGTCATTATTAAACTCATTTCCAAAGTCCCAGTCTTCGAAGAAACAAGACCAACTCCCCATGTCATATGATCGACAGGTAGTTTCTAGGGCCCCAGAAATGCTAGGCTGTTTTTCTTTTTGTGTGCAGTTGACACACTGAAAATATTTGTTTTCACACTACAAATAACCAACTGAAATACCCTCCTTTTGTTAGTTATTACTATCCATTGTTGGCCTACATTCTAGTGTTTCTCTAAATCTGCAAAAGTAATAAACCAATTTCATGTAAGTCATTTTAAATAACAGCAGAGTAGAATAATTATGCAAAGAAACTCCTTTGAATAACTGGCACTGTCATAGATGGCATGCATGAAGAACAATAATAATAAGTCCACTATCTTAAGGGAGTGGGGAATGATTTACATAAGGGAAATTATGGTTGTTTAATACCAGATGCAATAGTGCAGTTATATGACATTTCGCTGCTGGAGCAGGATGAGCATCCACATCCAACGTTTATCTGAGTCACAAGCCAGAGGCTCTCAGCTCACTCATCATGGGAAGCAGTAGGGCCTAATGGACTGTTTGGCCTGTGGACTCTTTGAGTCACCTTGGTCTGGATACTTATGCCCTTGGAACATACAACTCATTCATAAGAAGTGGAGACTCTTTTTGTTGTTTTGTTTTGTTTTTATCATCGGTCTGCCTCAAAGGGCCACAGTGGGACTGGTGTAAGACAGCAAGATATTTTCAGTTGAGTTTTATCATCCACTTGAGGTTGGGAAAATAAGGCAAAATCAAAATCCACAATCTAGAATCTGTTCGCAGCCATCTAAGAATATTCTCTAGCCATTCGCATTGGTTTTGAATGGCTAGGAAACAGTAATTGATGAATAAATGTTAATTTTTGAAGTCAGACTGCCTGGATTACAGTCCGCGTCTGCTACTTTACAGATATTTACTACTAGGAAATCATTTTCCCTGTCAGTCTTTTCACCTGTGAATAAAGATTATTATGGTAAAATTGGCTTCTCTGGACCCATTAAATGAAATAATTCACTTCATGGGGTATGCCGGTAAATGTGTAACAACGAGCTCTTGGGGTGGAGTGGGGACAAGGTCAGCATTTGAAAACGTCTGTGGTGTGAATGCTCCCATCTGGACCATTTCAAGTTGGGAAGATGTGCACACGGTAGCTGGCCGGCCCAGCACACGCCACTGTTGGAAATCACTTCGCACTGTGCTTGGGATATTGAAGGGCTCAATTATTATGGTTAGTTACTATCATAAAATTTATTAGGATTTTATTTTGGATTTCATTATTATTGACATTCACTGAACAAAATCTGTTCTCTCTCCTTCCTTGGTGCTCTTTCTCCAAAATATAACCAAAGAAGAAAAATTATAACTTTGGGAAATTATGATGACAGTTAAAAATAAAAGGAAGCCAAACAAAAAGAGTCCTTAATGTCTCTTGTTTAGAAGGAAAAGCCAGGAGCTAGATGACCTTTAACTCTTTTTTAAAAATTTACTTATTTAAATTCAAGTTAGTTAACATACAGTGTAACAATGGTTTCGGGAATAGAACCCAATGATTCATCACTTACATATTACACCCAGTGCTCATCCCAACAAGTGCCTTCCTTCATGCCCATTTCTTTTTTATTATTATTTTTAAATGTTTTATTTTTGAGACAGAGAGAGACAGAGCATGAGTAGAGGAGGGGCAGAGAGAGAGGGAGACACAGAGTCCGAAGCAGGCTCCAGGCTCTGAGTTGTCAGCACATAGCTCAACATGGGGCTAGAAGGCACAAACTGTGAGATCATGACCCGAGCCGAAGTCAGATGCTTAACCGACTGAGCCACGTGGGCACCCCCCTTAATTCCCATTTCTTATTCTGCGACTATGGTTCATCTGGTTTGGGCAAGCCACTTAAACTTCTCTTACATTGAGTTTTTCTCCTTGTAAAATGGGTGAAATAATTTGTGCTTTGCCTGCTTTACTGGAAAGTTTGAGTATTAAAATCTACAATTTATAAAGACATTCCTTATAAACTTAACAAGTCTGGGTTTTTTTTTGTAAGTTTATTTATTTGGAGAGAGAGAGAGAGAGAGAGAGAGAGAGAGAGAGAGAGGATGTGCACATGGGTGAGGGTGAGGGGTAAAAAGGGAGAGAGAGAACCCCAAGCAGTTTCTGCACTGTCAGCACAGAGCCCCATGAGATCATGACCTGAGCTGAAATCAAGAGTCAAATTCTTAACCAACAGAGACACCCACTAGCCCCAAGTCTAGTTTTATACTGAGAATCATTGATTCAGCAATCCAACTCATGGGATTTATCCTAAGGAAATAATTATAAAGAAGTAAGGAGTCTTTTAAAAATTGGAAACAACTGAAATGTGCATTAATGTACTTAATCTGTTTTAGGTAATTTATCTTAGGTAAATGCAATTGAATGTTATGTTAGTGTCAATGAATATTATGCTAATGTGTATGAGTATTATGCTAATGTCATTTTAATGTTAATAAAAGATAACTTTGCTGTAGAAAAATATTGTCTTCATGAATATAAAAACGGCATTTTTCTAAGGGAAAAATTTTATGACAGATTATATGGTAAAAAGTCACAGAACTGTATTATAAGACAAACATAATAATGGTGTATTTGGGGAAAAAATGGGAAAGGAATGCAGAAAGGACAAAACTGTGGTGTTACAATCATGGATTTTAAGCTGTAAAAGGCAGGAGTAAAAATCAAAATTTAAAAACCTATTATAAAAATAGTTACAGGGTAATAAGGTATTAATGGAAATCCAATAAGTAGAAAGACATCAGCCCAGAAAGTCATCTCTTTCAAAATGACCCTTCATATTTTTTCCTATATCAGACCTAGTTTTTGACTAGTTATTCCAACAAAGGTGAATTTTCTGAGACTTGAGAGAAAATGGAAAGAGTAGCAAGTTTTTAAAACTAGAAATACATTTGAAATTTGAGCTGGTGAGAGCCTTTCTCTTTCAGGCAAAACACATATCAAAATCACCATATATCCTGTCTCATGCCAGGGTCAACCCCACACTAGTTGGAAAGAATGATGCATATGAGACTTCACAGGTAATTTACCTTAGGTAAATGTAGATCTTGCCTCTGATCCTGGTTTATGGACCCATACTCAGATGACTTGAGTTTTCAGTTGGTTAAGAACCAAATATCTATTTTCTCATTGGTCTGAATTACCATTACCTTTAGGAGGAACTGAAGTCCAATCCAGTCCAAGCTGGACTGAAGCTTGGAATGTGCAAGGAAATGAAGAGCATTTTACTGGCAACCTGTGACAGTGATAACAGCTGTCCTCTGTGGTTATCAATAGGCTTTAACTCAAGTTTGCAAACTCAAAATACAAGGGCAGGCAGATGGCACAGAAGGTGGTGAAGTTGCTGAATTCTGTTACTATCTAGAGTAACACCTCTTCAGCAGCACTGTGCTTTAAAATATGGTGTGAACTAAATATGCTAACCACACACAGCATGTCTGCTGGCTGCTAGTCTGCTCTAACTCTGCCTGCTTCCCAGAACAGAGTAAAGAGTAGAAAGGATGCTCATGTAGTGATGCAGGATGTCCAGTTGAGAGAGGACGCAGCCCCTCTGGCTGACCTCCCTTGCTAGCAACAAGCTGGCCCCACAGATTCTCCTGCTCCACTTCTAAGATCAATCTGGACCTGAGCCAGAAAGGATGTAAATAGTTCCTTGCTACTCTGGCACAGTAATGATCTCTGGTTCCCCACCTTGTTCCCAGTGTCCCTGGCCATTCTTCCTTCAGAAGTCCATTCAATTTCCAGGGTCATGCACCCAACCACCTGGGCTATACCGACTGTGCTCCAATACTCTCAGTTTCTAGAACATGACACCAATGTTAGTTCTTTGAGAAATGAAAGCCAACTCCTGCCTTCACAATTGCAGCCCAGTATCAAATGAAATCCCTGGGGCACACATGACTCTCCTCAAACTGCAATACCTAAGCTGATAGGATAGGCTCACGGTTTGATTACAGAAAATGTTCTCTGCTGCTTAGACTCAGATGATCAAATGGTCTTTGGATTTCATCAAAAGCTGTGGTATGTCTACTAGAACACAATTTTGTTTTAAACATACTTGACAGAGTTGAAGATGATTTTGAATTTCCTTTCTGTTAATAAGCTGATTAAAAAATGGTGGTCAGAGTTGTGATGTACGTAATCCCTACTTTATGCTCAGTCTGTGCTGGGTTGTTTAGAGAATAAATAGGGATTTAGAGAAAGAATAAATCACAGTGTCTGTACTCAAAGAGTTTATATACTCTAGATGTGGACACACACACACACACAAATTCATACCCAGAAAAAGAGTACACAATGAAAGTCAGTACCGTTAACATCTACTGTGCTTCTATTGGGCTGTGCAGTTTACACAAGTGATGTTGTATCCTCACCATAACTCTGAAAGTTGTCAGTTCCCCTTTCCCATTCTACACACCATAAACTGAGGTGCAAAGACCTCGGCCCAAGGTCACGCAATCAGCAGCATGCTAGACCTAAGAGTGTCTGATTCTGGGGCTGGTGTTCTTTCCTGTGAATAAGTGGTTCTCGTTCTCCACTGTGTATTTAAATCAACTGACACTTAACAAAATGACAGATGCCTGGACCATGCCACCAGAGATTCTGTTCACTTGAGGTCTGAGCATTGGCATATTTAAAGAATCCCAGGTGATTCTAATGTGTTACCAAGGTAAAGAGCCACTGTGCCAAATCCTACTGTCACTGTGCAGCCCAATGCTGAAAAAAAGAGTATATTTTGAAGAAAGAGCTCAGTTTGTAAACATTTAGAGCAGTGAGCTGAGATAAGAAAATTTGCCCCCGAACCACACATACTTACAGGTTGCGCACCCTGCTGTGCATAAATGGACAAAATTTGTAAGGTGGGCATATTGCGCATTACCGATTGCGCTGTGTCGTGCTATTTTTGTCTCATTTGGGTATCACAACAACCTGGAATGGGAGGTCAGGTAATGTATTTACCAATGAAAAAACTGAGACCCAAAGTGACTAAGTGACTTACTGAACATCACTTGGCTAGTTAGTGACTCCATCCAGTGTTCATTTTGTTGCATCACCCAGACTCAGCAGCTCCCACAGCACTGGAAAGTCACGGGAATGCTGCAAATTCAATGGTGAGATCAATAATTGAGGAAGCTGCTAATTGAACGGTGTGAAGGGTATAACTATGTTAACAGCCATGACCACTTTAGGAAGCACTATTTAAGTTCCTATGACAGACATAGCTCAGCCTGTATTATCATAATCATCCTTCTAAATAAATTATTTGGATTAGGCCATGCATGCTCATGAGCTTGTGAAATGCAGATAAACATATTTTGTTTCCCAAGCCACTAGCTCAAGGCATTAGTATGCGTCTCTCTCTCTGCTCCCCTATTCCCCTGAATGTAATGACTTGAAATACTTGGGACCATGACCGGGGGAAGGCTCAGGGATGCCCACTCAAGCACAGGCAAACCATCGAATTAGTAGCTTTCAGCAAAACTACCCTATTTGGCCTGTGCTTCCCAAAAACAAGTTGTTATAGAATAATTAAGTTGGGGAGGCAGCTCCATGAAGCTTCTACAACAGAGCGAGGAGCTGAAATACCAGATGGTGCTATCAATGCACAGCAGACGTTTGCCGGTGAGCTGGGATCACAGTTTTAATTTCCAGGATAAAATGACTTTCTAAAACAGAGAAGAGTCCAGTGTTACAGGCCCCCTTTGTGGAATCTCTGCACACTGTGGATCTCTCTGGAATGGGAGACCTAGTTCATTCTGTGCAAGGTGGCAGAGAGCAGCCAGTGTATTCATGGTTTTGGCTGATTGTGGGTCATTTTACTTTACTAGAAGATTTAAGGAAAATGAGGACTTCTGGTCCTGGACACTCAAGATGTCTGTCGATTGGTAATTGGAGAATAAGGAAGAAAAGAAGAGACATTTCCTAAATGCTTAAGATGTATCATCTATTAAATAAAATAATGATGTTAAGGACAACTATAAAAGAGATAAATCAACCAGTGTAAAGCAGTAAAAGTTACCCACACATACATTTAATGCTTTAAAAATGTGCCTACTGCAAATATTGTCTGAAGAATTATTAATAATATCATTTACATGCGAAAATACAGAATTCCCATCTTGAGGTCACCAAATCTGGATTTATTTATTAAAAAAAATTTTTAATGTTTTAATTTTTTTATTTTTGAGAGAGTGACAGAACGAGAGAGAGGGAGGGGCAGAGAAAGAGGGAAACACAGAATCTGAAGCAGACTCCAGGTTCTGAGCTGTCAGCACAGAGCCCGACGCAGGTTTTGGACTCATGAACCATGAGATCATGACCTGAGCCAAAGTCAGACAATTAACCGACTACACCACCCAGGAACCCCTGGACTTAAATTCTAGCAGGCAACTCAAGGGTTCTATTTGGCTTTCAAGTAACAGATACTTAATTAATTAAATGGGAAATTGAATCCAAGAAAGCTGGGTAACTGGGTCTTGGGAAGCAGACAAGATAACCCCTCTACTCTGAAGGAATTGACAGTGACTAGGGTGCAGCTTGGAAAACCCTAGTAAGACAAAAGCCATGTGAATTTCAGCTCTGAAGAGGCCAGCAGATTTCATGAACTTATTGATTCATTTAATGGGAAGTGGATTTGGGGTTGAGGCTGTGTCCCAAGTGCAGGTGGTCTCATCCTGTTCTTGCTAATGTGACATCTGTTCTTCTCTAGAGTCTACTTTGGAGCTGTCTCAGTACTCCCTCTCCTCCCTGGCCCAGAAATGTAGTGCTCTCTCTCCCCCAACAGCATGAGGGCATTGCTTCCTCGCCTTCAGAAAAACCCACCTTTGCACCCTTTTCTTCGTCAAGCTACTCTCTACCTTCTGGTGTGTGGCCAGAGAGCTTCTCATGGCCCTTCATTTCTCAAGAGTGAGCAGAGAAGCACGTGGATTTATGTGCTTCTTAAGCCTTCCTGGTCTGTGACTTCTGTTCTCTCTACTTATCCTCCACTTTGAAGAGTGCTTCCATGGAATTTGAGGGATGTCTAACAGAAAGCCTCTCTTCAAAATGTGGACAGGGAAAAATTAAGAAACAGATGCTGGTGAGCACACTAATAAAACTACTTAATTTATATCAACAGAGAAACATGCAGTTGAGGACACAACCTTGCTCACTTTGACTACATGTTTTCAAAGTGGCAGTCACTGATTTCATGTGCAAAAGTGCTGGAAGAAATACAATTAAAACCCCAAACCTCTCCCAACCCAGAAATCCTCTCCATAAATGTAATAGAGAAAGGAAACCATTTTTCTATTGAATAAATATTAAGCCAGAGTGTGATGCACATGATGGGCAATCCTAGTCCGTCTTCAGTAAAGACTGACAAGCATGAGAAGCTGGTGTCTCCCATCCTGGGACAGGTCAAAGCCATCATATTCACCAACTAGAAGTAAATCACTACTAGGTCCTGGTCCTGTATTTAGTTAGGATTTGATGGACATTTGTCCTTGTCTCCCTCTGGGGATCAGAGTCTTCAGGAGAAGATAATTCTCCCAACCCCTCCAACCAGGTGTTTCTTTCTTCCTCCCTCCCCCAGCCTTTACCTGTTTACCTAGATTCAGACTGTAAGGGCCAGGAAATCAGTGCATTTCTAGAGGTGGTAGTCCTTAACCAACTGACAGACATCTTGTTGGTAAATATTAAATAGTCTGAAAATAACAAGTGTTGGCAAGGAGAATGCGAAATGAGTTCCATCACGCATGCCTAAACTTAATCTAAATTTGACCATCAGTTTTTCTTTCATTCAAATTTTTTGATCTTTCTTGGATAGGTACAAGAAAATATGTACATTTAATTTCTGATTTTGGATTGTCATAATTTCTTCTAGCTTGGGATCGGATGACACATGGATATGGTGGATATCCAATAGTCCTTAGTAAATGCCTATGAAGATGCCAGTGTTACAATGATAATCACACGTAGATTTCGAACTATCAAAGATTGGGACTACAGAAATTACACACATAACTCCTAATGGTTATGTATGGTATTCCATTAGCTCAGAAATGCAAGAAATATGACTTACATTCATTTAATGAAACATATTTTAGCCCCAAGTATCATCCAGCTGGATTAGTTGGAAATTCAGCTTCAGTCATTATGGGGCCCATTCTACCTGTAGAACTATTCTAGCATCTCTGGATGTAGGCAATGTCCAGAAAAGGGAGGCATAACCCCTCCTTTCCTGGCACTCCAGCTGCTGACGTCCTCATTGTCCATTGCTCTCCTTATTGATTCCTTCTGTGGGATGTGAGACTTTGGAGTGAGGCTGTCCCTGGTGCGGGTGGTCTTATCCTCACATCTGTTCTCTACAACCTGCCTAGGAGCTGGCTCAGTGGCCTTGCCTTCACCTGCCCAGTGATGTAGTGCTCTCTCTCTCTAGCAGCATGGGGACATTGCTTCCTTGCCTTCAGAAAAGCCCATCCTTACGTGCTTCTCTTCTTGAAGCCACTCTCTACCTTCCTATAGAGCCCTTCATCTTTAACAGACTTGGATTTTAATCTTTTTTTAAATGGGGAGGGGCTAGAGGGATGGGCAGAATCTTCCTGATTTCCATTCTGCCACAGCCTCCCCAGAGTGAGACAAGAACAAACATATGTGCATATACATTTACCTTAGATGGCTCCGAAATCACTTCATATTTTTGTAGCGCTTTAGATCACAATCATGAGCCAAAAATCACATAGATAAAGGAAATGACTCAAGTTATTAGAAATTTTGGGATGGTCAGTGTTTATGAAATTATCTAAGTTTACCTTTCATGACGTTTCTGAGAAGTTATTATTTATTTTGTGAAGACATCTGAGTTATTCATCTTTACAGATGTGTATATAGACGTATTAAAACTTTATTTTGGCAATGTAGAAAATTAGTGATTCAGAGCAGCTAAGCTATTTACAGTAGGTCACATATGAGCTCTCTGCTAAAGTTTAAATGCTGTTCAGAAGACACACACACACACACACACACACTCAGCTGGCTATCTTTTCACTTGGGTGTGAGCCATCTTAGGGAAACTAACACTTAGTCAATTTGGTTCATACTTTATCAGAGTCAAGAATTGAAATACAATATAAGAGAAACTAATATAGTATATTAGCCACAGGACTTTTGCTCACAAGTGACAAAAACCCAACTCATTTTTTTTAATAGGAAAAATGTATTTATTAGATCAACTCAAAATTTCAGGACAGATGGATCTAGGCATGCAATTTGTATTTGTCAAAAATACAGAATTACATCCCCTTCCCTGCCTCCTGGCCTGACGGCTCCATTGTCTGACAAGCTCTCTTCTTGTCAAAGAGTAAGATCTTGGCTTACATTACCTCTTGTGATCCTGTAAGGAATCTTCCTCACTCCTGTAAGTGCTTCCTTACTCAGCATCTAAATCTAGTCCCTAAAAATGGCCTCTGTTTGGCTCTTGTAGCGTCACCTTCCTACTCTTCCGGTGGACCAATGTCCTTGGTTAACACTTTCTTCAACTCTCCTCAATGAGAATCTGAGAGGGACTATTTCTAGAAGGAAAGACATGGGGAAAGCAAACAAAGTAATAGCATGCTGTGACAATGATGGACATTCAGACTTGATTGTAAATGAATGATTTTGACAGTTTTATGGAAACAGGTTTGGACAGGGTTTCTTTCCTCCTTATAGCCCTCACCTAAACTTCTGTTGATTAAGCCCAACTCCTGAAAATGCAAAGCAAATCCACGTGCCTGCTGCAAACACACTCCTATAGTAGCAGGATCAGAAGTTAGCACAGTATTATAATTGATAACATGGGTGCAGATGATAATTATATAATTGTGATCAAGAATTAATTACTTATGATTTAATCACAACTTTTTTTCAGATTAAAAAAAAAAAAAAAACTCTTCTGGGGTGCCTGGGCAGCTCTGTCAGTTAAGCATCTGACTTTGGCTCAGGTCATGATCTCACAGCTCATGGGTTTGAGCCCCACATTGGGCTCTGTGCTGACGGCTCAGAGTCTGCAGCCTGTTTCAGATTCTGTGTCTCCCTCTCTCTCTGCCCCTCCCCCACTCATTCTCTCTCTCTCTCTCTCTCTCTCTCTCTCAAAAATAAATAAAAAACATTTAAAAAATCTAAAAAAACACTCTTCTAACACTGTTCTTATTATTTTTCATCACTTCTAACTAAAAATACAGGAATTAGATATGCCAAGCATTTGGATTTATTTCAAAATTGTATATTTGTATACATACACATCTATAAACTGTTTTAGGATCCTGAAGTAAGTCCATATAGAAGCTCTTGAGGAGACTTTCACTCCATATGATTGTCAGTTGTCATCAGCATTATCTAGGAAGAGAAACTTTTTGATAAACAAACAAAAAAACAAACAAAAATCAACTTATTCTTCTGAAGATGAAACGACTAAGTAGGAACTAAACTATTCCTCACTATTCTGAGCCAAATTGAGGTTCTCATGAGTTAACAATGACATAAAAGAATGAAAATAGATTTGATAAATAAATGTTTCCAAAAGGAAAAAAAAGAAAGACCCCAAATAAACAGCCTAACTTTTCACTTCAAGTAACAAGAAAAAGAACAAAGCCCGAAATTAGCAGAGAAAGGAAATAATAAAGATTACAGTAGAAATAAATAAAATAGAGAATAAGAAAACAACAGAAAATATTAACAAAACCAAGAGTTGGTTCTTTAAGAAGATAAACAAAATTGCAAAACCTTTAGCTAGACTAAACCAAGAAAAAAAAGAGAGAAATAAACTTATAAATAAACTTACAAATGAAAGAATAGACATTACAGCTGATACCACAGAAATACAAAGGATCATAATAGACTTCTATGAACACCAACAAACTGGACAACCTAAAAGAAATGGACAAATTTGTAGAAACATATAATCTACTAAGACTGAATCATGAAGAAGTGGGAAAATAACAAGACCAATAATGAGTAAAGAGATTGAGTCAGCAATACCAAATCACCCAAGAAAGAAAAACAAGCCCAGGACCAAAATTTTTTACTGGTGAATTCTATCAAACATTTAAAGAATAATTAACATCAATCCTTCTCAAACTCTTCCAAAAAAATTTAAGGGGAGGAAACATTCCCAAACTTACTTTATGTGATCAGCATTACCCTGATACCAAAGCCAGATAATGACTTTACAAGAAAACAAAATTCAGACCAATATCTCTGATGAATATACATGCAAAATTCTCAGCAAATGCTAGCAAACTGCATTCAATAGCACATTAAAAGGATCATGCACCATTATCAGGTGGGATTTATCTCTAGGATACAAGGATGGTAAAACATAACAATCAATGAATGTGCTATATTACTTTAACTGAATGAAAGGTAAAAATCATCATCTGAGTAAACACAGAAAAAGCATTTGACAAAATTCAATATTCATTCAAGATAAATACTTCAATAAATTAGGTATAGAAGAAATGTACCTGAACATAATAAGACCATATATGACCTGCCCACAACTATCATATTTATGATGAAAGGAGAAAAGCTGAAAGTTTTTCCTCTAAGACCAGGAACAAGACAAGGGTGCCCACTTTTACTATTCCTATTCATGGTTCTAGAAGTCCTAGCCAGAGCAATCAGGCAAGAAAAGAAAATAAAAGGCATCCAAATCAGAAAGGAAGAAGTAAAATTGTGTTTGTTTTCAGGTGATATGATCTTACATATAGAAAATTCTAAAGAATCTACCAAAAAACCATTATGAGCAATAAATTAATTCAGGATAAATAAATTTGAAGGATACAAAACCAGTGCTGGGGAGCATGTGGAGAAAAGGGAACTGTGAGTAGGAATGTAAATTTGTGAGCCCCTCAGGGAAAACAGTACAGAGTTGCTCAAAAAATTAAAAATTCAGGCACCATTTATTTAGTGTCTGCTCTAGTCCAGTGCTGTACTGGATGCTTCGCAGGATGAAAAATAATAGGTGTTATCTGCTTCGTTTGTGTCATTGCCATTAACATCATCAGAACAGCTAACATTAATTGAGGGTTTAGTATGTGTCAGGCACAGTGTTAAGCACCTTACATCTATTTCCTCGTTTAATCTTCACCATAACTCTACAAGGTAGTATGACTTAGTCAGAACTCCTCCAATTACAACCATGAGGAGACCAATTCAAGCTAACCTAATAAATAACAGCAGCAGTAGCAACAACAGCAACAGCCTTTCAAAGTGCTGGGAGGGAGGGTGGGTCTATCTGGATCACCAATGAATAGTTCTGGCCCAAGTTTACCCTCCCTTCCTTGTCTCTTTTCATTTGGGCCTCAGTCTCCCCTTCATGAATGTGCTTTCTCCTTATGGCAGAACTATGGATGCTGGGAGCCATAAGCAGTGATCAAACCTGCTTGTTTCTGCTGTGGGGTCCCAGGGAAGAACACTGATTGACCTGGCTTAAGTCTGTTCTTTAGACATGTCTGTTCTTTAGACAATTGAAGAGCCAGGGATATGGAGTGCTCTTGTTGGCCAGTCCTAGTCACAAAATTGAGGTCTCAGGTACCACGTCCCATGATTAGTAGCCCCACCAGAACAGCATTGTGTGTTGGAAAGGGAACACACACAAACATTGGACCCCCACCTCATTTAAATCTTATTATTTAATCATTTTACATTGAAGATACTGAAGCATAGACAGATTGTCCATTTTTAAGTAGCAGTACAGGATTTTTTCTAGATTTGACATATTGAAAGCTCATGTTCTTAACTACTGTGCCATATGGCTTTCCTAGCTCTTATGCTGGAGATATTTATGACAGTTTGTGATGACTATTTTCATTACATACAAATCTATATCATTGATACAGGATAATATAGAAGTAAATATAGAAGAACCAGAATCTTCACCTAAATTCTGTAAGTGTATAAAGTAGGAAGCAGTAGAGAAGGATAAAATAGATTATACAAGTGTTTATGGAGGAAGAAAATTTTTAGTTAAGTAGATTTGAAGAAGGCTAATAGAAAGGAAGGGAAATAGTGCTTTGCTTAATTATGTTTAAGAGTGAAATATTTTTTCCATTCCTACTTAGAAGTTTTTTTCCAGCCAAAATATCTAGCCCAGGGTCAAGTGCTGACTCACATGTGACCCTGGACACATCATTCACATTCTGGTCTCAGTTTCCTCATCGACAAAATATGGGCATTAACACCTGCTCCACTGTTTCACAGTATCTCACGATGCCCAAATAGATGAGTTATCATGGTACTAGAATAGATGAGAAAATACAAATGTGTTCTGATGAGCTAGAAACACTATGAATGGAAAATTGCATCGATATTTCTTACTTCCCTGGGCATAAAATGGGAAGTTCTTCTTCAGACAGGCCTTCTGAAATTAGAGGGAAATTATCCCATATCATACCATTATGATACCATATCATAATAGGAGTTTTATGAACAGGTTGCTGAAGAGGCAAAATATCTGTTCTGTCCCCAAATAATACTTTTAAAATTTGACAAAGCTCTCTTCACTCTGTAGCAGGACTACTGTAGAGTAAGTAAGGAAGTGAATAAGTAAATAAGTGAATAAAAAAAATAAATTCTGTGTCCAACAAAAAGATTTTCTTGCAATCAAATGAAAAGTACTGTCCCATGTTTTCATGTATTCAGTAAGCAGAAGTGTCTTATTGGATGCCTCCTTCTTGGTAATAATTCATAGCTTCATGCATCTCTCCTAAATCCTTTCTTCTGCAAGCTGAGCAGAAATTCCTCCCTGAAAACACTTCCACTTACCATTAAAGGTCTCTTCTTAGTAACTCTAAATGAGAACGAAGCATCAATCTGAACTGGTCATTCACTGCTGTGAGGAAACAAGGTGGTATTGCATTTTTAAAATAATTGAGTCAAAGAACAAACCCCAAACATGGCAGGTGAAAGCAATGAAATTCATGCTGCATCTCATTTATTTTAACAGGTTCAGGTATGCATGTTCATGATGATAAGTAAAGTTGTAGGCAGAATGTTGGCAAAGAGGAAAGACATGTTCCTTAGTGCAGCTCAAAACCATTACATTTTGCCTGGGATGGGCACCAAGCTACTTTGTGTGTTCTTACAAATATTTTTTGCCACTCGGAGGACTGTGAGTGTTTTCCAGATCTCATTCTACAATGAAACAAGTGAACACCCATCTATGAACAGTCACATATAGGATCCCAGTTTGGTGCCCTGCTGTTGAGGGCTGAGAGACTGACTTTGGCCTCAGAGCCATGCTCTGTTTCTCTGGGAAGACGCTGATTCTGTGGAGCCTGGTGTCATGAGATTGGGAGGCAGAGACATCATTCCTTTTCTCTCAGTGGGTTCCTTCTTTGGACACGAGGCTGGTATAGAATGACAACTAGAAGAATTCTGAAAAGAGGAGATGCAAAAAATATAGAAAATGAAGTCACTGTATGTATAAAGGGGATAAATGATTCAGGGTCACACATTTAGTACTTAAGAGCTATGGAGATAACCACCCAACAGCTAAAAGTAGGAAAATAGCTAAAATTGATTATTTCCAGGAAATGGGAATTCAGGTGAGGAGCCATGGGATGGAAAACTTGCTTTTTCTGATAAGCCCATCTTGAATTTTTATTTAACCATGAGCATGTATTACTTTGATACAAATAAGTAATGAGGAATAATATAAATATGGCATAGACTAAAAGGACATAAGTTGAGATGTAAAGTGAGCTAAATCCAAGAACAATGGTTTGGAGTCAGTTAATCTACATTTTAAAAGTTCTCCAGAAAATAGTGATAGTTAATAGGTATTGAGTTGTTATTATGTACCAGGCATCATTTTTAGAGCTTTATATACATTAACTTATTTCGACTTCAAGAAACCCTCTGAAGTAGGTACTATTATCCCCATTTAACAGAGGAGACTGAATAGCAGAGTTAAGTAAGTTGCTCAAGCTTATACCACTAGCACCAGAGCTAGGATCCAAGCCCAGGCACCTCTGTGGCCGTGCATTGTGATTGTCCACTCTGCTACACCCAGGTGATTCCAACACAGAGGAAGATCTGGAAACACTGAGTTACAGGAGCGATTCGTGGAGACTTCTGATGTCAAAGGTCCAAGGTGCAACTTGGAAAACACTGCAGGAAATATTTAAGGAACCTCACTTTTACCCCTGAACTTAAATCTCTGGCTCAGATATTTCCATTGAACTCTGGATCCCTATATCCTACAACCTATTGTGCATATTTCAAAAACACCTCTTCACCTCTTAGAACAAATTCACAAAACTCTCCTTTTGGTTCTCCTTGTCTGAAAGAAGTGTACTACTTTCTGTACAATTAGGCAAGTCTGAAACTCTAGGAATCATCCCAAATCTCCCTTTCCCTCCTCACTCGCCATCACCCTATAATCAGTAAATAATGTTTGTGACTCTTGCCTACCTAATTTCTCATGAAGCCACGTGGTTTCTCCTTCCCTAGCCACCCTCAGCCCCTACTCTATGTTACTCTCATCTCCTAGAACCTTGGTATTTATCCCTCCAATCACTCCTCACACAGCTGTGAGTGCATGTGAGGAAAACACAATGAAGGCTCAATTTCTTGGCATTTGCTGTTAAATCCTTCCTGAGCCACACTGCCTGCCTTCAGGGCCTCAGCTCAGAGCACTCCCTCCCTCTCCCCATGCTCCAACCACAATGCTTGCACTTGGTTCCTCCATCACCCATGTTCCTTTGGCTTCATACTCCACACCTCATGGTGGTCCCTCTGCCTGGAATGTTCTCCTACAGCTGGTTTAGAAAGCTACGTAATCTCCAAACCTCAGTAGGCCCAACTGTCAAAAGGGAATTAAAATGCCATAGATCAAGGGCTCCTGGGTGGCTCAGTTGGCTGAGCATCTGACTCTTGATTTTGGCTCAGGTAATGATCCCAGGGTTGTGGGATGGAGCCCTTCATTGGGCTCTGTGCTGAGTATGGAGCCTGCTTGAAATTCTCTCTCTCTTCCTCTGCCCCTCCCTCACTCCCACACGTGTTCTCTCTCTCAAAAAAAAAAAAAAATCCATAGATCAGAGTGGTTAAAAATATGAAGTAAAATAAATACATAATGTTCCTGGCACAAAATAGATGTTCAATAATCTGTTTCTCTAAATATATCCTAGAATTTAATTTTTTTTTAGTAATCTTCATATAAAGATAAATTCACTTGCACATGTTCTCTAATTGTGATTTATAAAACTTCGAAGTAGGAAAAGATCTTTAAAGGTTTGTTTATTTCATTTTAGAATTTTTTAAAATCATAATGCATCTGGCAGTGTAGCATTTGTGCTGAAGCTTTTAATTGCTGTCAAGTTAATAATATCCTGGGAGTGTGGAGTCTTTGTTAAATTTAGGTATTAGACAGCTATAATTTTCAAAATTACTTTGTTCTGTAACCCATTTAAACGGAAAAAATAATTAATGAAATGTATGTATACTTTCAGAGGTAATGACATGAAAAAGGATTTCAAGTAAATGAGCAAATAAAGAAAATAAATTAGCATCTAATTTGTAATTAGAGATTACAATGCTTAATAATTTGAAAACGAGTTGAAACTTTATGGTAATATATAAGGTGGTTAACACAGGAACATTCCCATTGAGACTAAAATGACTTTATTATCAGTTCTATCAAGGAGGGATTGGGAAGGGTTGAATAAGCAGACACAGATTTTTAGGGCAGTGAAACTACTCTTATGGTACTAAAATGATCTGTACATGTCATCATACATTTGTCCAAACCTATAGAATGTATGACACCAAGAGTGAACTGTAACATAAACTGTGGGCTTCGGGTGATTATGATGTGTCAGTGCAGGTTCGTCAACTGTAACAAATGTGCCACTCCGGTGGGGGGTGTTGATAATGGGCCATGCTTACGTGGCCACAGAGGGTACATGGGAAATCTCTGTACCTTCCATTCGATTTTGCAGCTACTGTAAAATGTCTGTAAAAAGTAAAATCTATGAAAAAATGCTATCAAGAAAACTGAACTATTGAAATAACAAAGGTATAATTATATAAGGAACATAGGGAACGAGATAGACTCAACTTGTGGCCAGAAAGGGGGCATTTAAAGTACATACATGGGAGGGGCACCCGGGTGGCTCAGCCAGTTGAGCATCCGACTTTGTCTCAGGTCACAATCTCACAGCTCATGAGTTAGAGCCCCATCGCAGGCTCTGTGCTGGCCTGGAGCCTGCTTCATATTGTGTCTCCTCTCTCTGCCTGCCCCCTCCCCTGCTCGTGCTCTCTCTCTCTCTCTCTCTCCAAAAATAAATAAACACTGAGAAAATAATAAAAAAATAAAGTATATACATGTGAAATGTGGACACACAGCAAGATGCTGTAGAAAACAAATAAAATCATAACCTAACAACAAATTGATTTATACTAAGTTAAAACTATTAGAAATTTCCAGTGAGATGGGAAAATCTTTAGAAAAATAAAAATACATGAATGCTTGACATTGGAAATTAGAAATTTTGGGTGCATCATGGCCATGTTTGAAAAACTACATTCAAGAAATTGTATAACTATTTGAACTCAACACTCAGCAGTATATCTAACTGCTTTCCAGGTGCTCCTATAATTCTCAGTTGTGCTCAAGACTGAAAGTTCCAGTTGGTAAACACTCTAGAGTTTAGGGACAGGGTTGTCATGCTCAGATGAGGCATAAAAAAAGTAAGTGAATGTGAGCCATTTCACAGGCTGTCTCCACAAGATTGCATATATGCCGAAGGTCCAAGTGAATGACACCATCAGCTGTCAGTACCTGACAGCTGATCAGTACCTGAGTCAAGAAATTGTAGAAGTATTTGTAAATGACAAAAGGACAAACTCCGCAGCAATTAAAAGCAATACAGCAGTGTTGATAAAAGTACCCTATAGGTTAGGACTGGGTTCAACCGTTATATCTTACAAAGCTGGCTATGTGTTGACACCTCCACCTTGGAAGACCAGAATGCCAATATATTCATCAGTTATACTTTCACTGCGAAGCCAAGCAGATATATGGCTATTTGAAGACCTTGTTTTAATTACTGGAAAGTTAGCTGCTTACCCCCATTGCTGCCTCAGGCACTGATCTTGCTTCCTGTGTGGGAAAGGTGTGAAGCTGGGAATTAAGTGTCTGCTCAGTAGACGTGATTTGCCCCCTTGTATCTCCCAAGGGGGAGCATATAGGAAGTTTTATTTTGGATCTGATTAAAGTTGTGTTCTCCAGTCTTACTTTACCAACCATGAAGATTGTAGTTTCATCGTTACCTCACCTCTTCACTTCTCTGAAGTAGTCCTTAGGGGAAACGCCAATATTTTATGACTCTTTTACAGCATTCTATATAAAATCTCTATAAATGACAACAGCAACAACAAAGGTGTGTCAAGGTGTTGCCATATCTCATTTGTACTTCCCCTCTTGCTAGCTGTATGAATTTGGGAGTTTACTTCACTTTCGTAAGCCTCAGTTTACACATCTGCAAAGTGGACATAATATCTAACTCACAGGATTGTTGTGACATCAAATAAAATATCTAAGGGAAAAGTTTGTGCCAGGATTGAAACCCAAGAAGTCTCATTCAAGAGTCTCCACACTCTTTAACTTTTAAATTAGCATACGATAAAATTCATTCTTTATTTTGGTGTAGAGTTCTATAAATTTTAACACATGTAAACAGTGAGGTAATCACCAGCATAATAAGGATACACGATAATCCCATCATTGCAAACAGCTCCCTTGTGCTAGCTCCTTGGAATCCTATAGTCCCCTCTTTTCTAATCTTTGGGAACCATGAATTGGTTCTCTATTACTATAGTTTTGTCTTTTTGAGACATAAATGAAATCATGCAGTATGTTATCACTTGGGATACTTCACTCAGCATAACGTCTTTGAGATTCATCCAAACTGTTGCACATAAAAATAGTATGCTCCTCTTTATTGTCGACAAGCATTCTGTTGAATACATGTACCACAGTTGGTTAGTCTAATGACCCATTGATGAACTTTTGGGTTGTTTCCAGTTTGGGGAAGTTCTGAATAGAGAATTCACATATAGGTTTTTGTGTGAGCTTAAGGTTTCATTTCTCCCGGGGAAATACCTAGGAGTAGGATTTCTGGGTTGGATGGTTCTTTTACATTTTTATATTTCACTTGTATAACTTCATATGTTTAACTTTATAAGCAACTACAAAACCGTCTTCCAGAGTAGCTACTGTTTCGCAATCCCCACCTCTGTGTATGAGAATTTTAACTGCTACACATCCTTGCTAGTACTAGCACATCTTTGGTATTACAGTTTTAAGAAACAAAACAAGGTCAATGCTTCTCACTTCCACCCATGGATTATCTCAGTTCATGTTAGCAAGGACTCCTCCCTCCTCTCTATTTTAATTCATCTAGTCCCATTTGCTTTCACAGCTGTATAAGGTCTTTCTAAATATGACTTTTGTATAATTTAGCCTTTTTTTTTCTAGTTAAGGAAATAGAAACAATAGTCTACCAGTACTTCTTCCTTTCTGGAAGATAAAATTGGTGATGATATTGGAAGGCCATCAAAATCCTTGAGGAGCAAGCAGGCAGAACCCCTTTGATCTTGGCTGCAGCAACTTCTTACTCAACATGTCTCTGGAGGCAAGGGAAACAAAAGCAAAAATGAACTATTGGGACCTCATCAAGACAAAAAGCTTCTGCACAGCGGAAGAGACAATCGGCAAAACTAAAAGGCAACCGACAGAATGGGAGAAGATATCTGTAATTGACATATCAGATAAAGGGTTAGTATCCAAAATCTGTAAAGAACTTATCAAACTCAACGCCCAAAAAACAAATCATCCAGTGAAGAAATGGGCAAAAGACATGAATAGACACTTCTCCAAAGAAGACATCCAGATGGCCAACTGACACATAAAAAAAATGCTCAACATCACTTGTCATCAGAGAAATACAAATTAAAACCACAATGAGATACCACCTTACACCTGTCAGAATGGCTAACATTAATAACTCAGGCAACAACACATATTGGTGAGGATGCGGAGAAAGAGGATCTCTTTTGCATTGCTGGTGGGAATACAAGCTGGTGCAGCCATTCTGGGAAACAGTATGGAGGTTACTCAAAAAATTAAAAATAGAACTACCTACAACCCAGCAATTGCACTACTAGGTATTTATCCAAGGGATACAGGTATGCTGTCTCGAAGGGACACATGCTCCCCCCATGTTTACAGCAGCACTATCAACAATAGCCAAAGTATGGAAAGAGCCCAAATGTCCATCGATGGATGAATGGATAAAGAAGATGTGGTACACACACACACACACACACACACACACACACACACCATGGAGTATTACTCGGCAATCAAAAATAATGAAATCTTGTCATTTGCAACTACAAGGATGGAACTAGAGGGTATATACTAAGCGAAATACGTCAGTCAGAGAAAGACAAATATCATATGACTTCACTCATATGAGGACTTTAAGACACAGAATAGATGAACATAAGGGAAGGGAATAATATAAAAACAGGGAGGGGGACAAAACAGAAGAGACTCTTAAATATGGAGAACAAACAGAGGGTTACTGGAGGGTTTGTGGGAGGGGGGATGGGTTAAATGGGTAAAGGGCATTAAGGAATCTACTCCTGAAATCATTGTTGCACTATATGCTAACTAATCAGTATGTAAATTAAAGCAAAAAATTGGTGATGATATTATTTCATAGGTCACCATTTCTGTTTGATTATACAAGTTATTCTTTCAAATCTGAAATAATTGTGCAAATAGTGGGCAATAAGTGAGAAATAATATGTGATTTTAACACATAGACACACAAACACTGAGTGGGGAAATAATTAGGCAAATTGTGGTTAAAAATAGTCAAGTTTAGGGGCGCCTGGGTGGCGCAGTCGGTTAAGCGTCCGACTTCAGCCAGGTCACGATCTCACGGTCCGTGAGTTCGAGCCCCGCGTCAGGCTCTGGGCTGATGGCTCGGAGCCTGGAGCCTGTTTCCGATTCTGTGTCTCCCTCTCTCTCTGCCCCTCCCCCGTTCATGCTCTGTCTCTCTCTGTCCCAAAAATAAATAAAAAAAAAAAAAAAAACGTTGAAAAAAAAAAAAAAATAGTCAAGTTTAAAGATTCTGTCTTGGGGCACCTGGGTGGCTCAGTCGGTTAAGCGGCTGACTTCAGCTCAGGTCATGATTTCGCGGTCCGTGAGTTCAAGCCCCAAGATGGGCTCTGTGCTGACAGCTCAGAGCCTGGAGCCTGTTTCAGATTCTGTGTCTCCCTCTCTCTGACCCTCCCCCGTTCATGCTCTGTCTCTCTCTGTCTCAAAAATAAATAAACGTTAAAAAAAAATGAAGATTCTGTCTTTAAATTTATGATTATGGATGGGTAAATTTTATTGCATTTCATAGTGATAAAAACCACTTGCCTTTTATGTATTTTGGTGGGGGGTAACTATTACAGGGTTTATCAATTTAAAAATAAATATCTGGAAACTACTTAGCAATCGATGAGATAGGTGTATCATAACTACCAAGCAGTGTCATTGGTGATGGTTAGAGGTTTACAAAGTTGAATAAACTTCTTTGGTCATTTCTAATCAGGTAGATAAACTTTCCCCCATCTTACAGAAGAGAATTCTTAAGTCCTTCATCCAAAGCCACTCAGAAAAGTTGAATAAGCTGAGACCTAAGAGATGAGAAGGAGCCAGTCATGTGAAGAGCAGGGATGAACATTCCAAGCAGACGGAACAATACTCACAAAGGCCACATGAGTTGGGACCAACCACCGTGCAGTGAAGGGTTTGAGATACCAGCACGGATGGAGCATGAGTGAGATGGGAAAGCCATGCTGAACGTGACATAAGCAGGGACAAGGTCACTCAGGTCTCATGGTTCATTTTTTGTGTGTGTGTTTTACTCTGAGTAAAACAGGGAACTGCCAAAGGGTTTTAAGCAAAAGGAACTGCATGACGTTTTTGTGTTTAAAATATGATCTCTTGCTGCTTTACAGGGTCTCTCTCCTGTTTTGATCATATATCTCAATGAATAGGAAGAATTTTGAGCATGTGCTCCCCAAATATTCATATTTGTTTATGAACTGTGTTGCTACCCTTCAGTAGTGAAACATTGGTAAGGGCAGATTGCTAGCTTTTGAATATAAAAAATTAAGGATGTAACAACCAGTGATTGCTTCTCTCTCTTTACTGTGTCATTATCTGGTGCTGTTGGGTATATAAGCACCAACATGAGTATGAATTTTGTGGAGAAGACATGGAGAGGGAGTACTGGAGAAGTAGGGCAGTCATGTGGAAGCTGCTGGGGTAGACATAATGAGATCTGGAAAGGGTTGAGACATCTTTTTCATTTTTAGATTCTTCAGACTTCTTGTATCTGTACCACCCATCTGTATCCACTGCCTGGTTCCTGACATTAACTGCCCCCTTCTCTTTCCACTGGATGGTGCATCCTTTTAGCACCATACCAATGACATCTGTTCAAAAATCTTCAAGGCACTCTGCACTGGGAAGCACTTAATTAGATTAGTCCACTTCCCTACCTGATTAGGCTATTTCTTTGGCAATTTTGTTAAAGTGGCGCTTTTAAACTTCTGCCTGGTGACAGAGGCCAAAGGGGAGCAGAGTTCTCTGAATTAAAAGGTAATTACCATAAAACAAAGAAACAAACAAAACCAATATCCAACCAACCTTGGAACCAATTGCATCTAGATCTTCCTGATTAAACCCTTCCTCAAATGGAAAACTAAAATTGGAGATTGAAGAAAAATGATCTGGTGTCAGTGAATTACTCTCAAAAATCTCTTCTCTGAGAGGATAACTGGGGTACTGCAGGAAGAAAGGCAATGTAACCTTCATGGGGAGAAAAATCAGCCATATTTTTACCAAGTTTCTGCAGGAAGTTCTTCACGTTGGATTTAAGGCAGTAATAGTCCTAAGTCCAAATGCGAGTATATTAAGGCAAAATCAGTATTGGCTCATAACCTTCAAATATCCTAATGTCTTCTCTCCTACCCTTTTTTGTTGTCCCACTCCTATATTTGGATAGGGACCTATTTGGGTTCTGACTTTTTAATCTGTTTTTCCTTTCCTGGAGGAACTCTGGTATCCTTATCCAGGTTCGCAAGGAGGTTAGCAGGGCATAAAGAGAAGGCATTAAGCAAATGATCCAGCAAAGCTCTGAAAACTTTCTGAGGAGAGGGGAATGGCTGGCCTGGATTTCACAAAGAGCAATTTGTAATCTGGGTGAGGGAGGATCTCCACTCTGGTCTCCCTATCTAGAAGCCCCAGCCTGCCAGACATTATATTACCTTTATGGAGGGTTACAGAGCTGGGTTCCGAGGACAAACCACTAGTTAGGGCCACAAAAGGATGTTTCTAGAAGCCATTCCAGGCTCCTTTAATGTCAGACATCACTCTATTAACTATCAACAGTCGACTTTTGATGGCTGAGAAAATTTCACTCCTTCTGTTCCTACTTATCATGGAATGGTTTTAAGACTATGACTCAGAGAAGTTTGTTATAATTCTGCCTAGGGAAGAGTTTGTATAAGAGAGGTTTTCTTGAACCTCATTGGAAACATCAGTGAGGAACTATTTCTATGTTGTCTTTAAGGTGGACTCATCACAGACACACGAGTCAAATTTTCAGTGATGTTACCATGGAAATAGAAATAGCAATGGAAGATACACACACAGACACACACACACACACATACGTTCACATGTATCCTGGAATTAGTACTTTTTTTTGCATAAGCATTAATGGTCCTGGGTATTCACTTATTTAATCATGGATATCTATTGTGTAATTACCATGTACAAACAAGCAGTGTTACAAAGTCTGTGAGGACTTATAAATTTGAAGACATTTAAGCCCTACTTTTATTTATTTATTTTTAAAGTTTATTTATTTATTTTTGAGAGAGAGAGAGAGAGAGAGAGAGAGAGAGAGAGAGAGAGAATCTCAAGCATGCTCCACACTGTCAGCACAGAGACCACCATGGGGATCGAACCCATGAACCGTGACATTATGACCTGAAGCAAAACCCGGCTGCCCCATGCCCTACTTTTAAAAAAGATTGACTTTTTAAGAAAAACTTAGTAATTTGGGGCATCTGGGTGGCTCAATCGGTTAAGCATCTGACTTTGGCTCAGGTCATGATCTCATGGTTCGTGAATTCGAGCCCCTCATTGGTCTCTGTGCTGATAGCTTAGAGCCTGGAGCCTGCTTTGGATTCTGTGTCTCCCTCTCTCTCTGCCCCTCCTCCACTCACACTCTGTCTCTCTCTCTCTGTCTCTCTCTCTCAAAAGTATGGACATTAAAAAAATTAAAAAAAAAAAAGAAAAATGTAGTAATTTAAAACATATTTAAGATTCACCCACCACAAATTTTCATCTGAACTGTTGACATAGTAGCTGAGGTATTGGGCTGATATTTTGCTCATACATATCAGAATTTTAGGTCCTGGAGGAGACCTCGCCACCTAACCAACCCCTTCATTTTACAGCCCAGTTAGCTGAGAGGCAGTTTGAACAAAGGTCCTCTATAAACTAGTGGTAGAATATCCAGTTGTGGACTTGAAGTTGGCTAACTTCATATAGGTTCGCTCCTACAGGTTACAGGGCACATAACAGCAGCTCTGGGCTGAGCCTGAAGGTGAAGACAAGACCAATACTGACTGATGGGTGAGTACCTCTGGGGGAGGGGGGATCTCTGTGCCTCATACTCCGTGTCAGGCAAATTCTAAGTACTGTAACAGAACCAATAGGAGTTCACTGTGGTGAGTCAGCACCTGAACCAGGTTGAGCATCTCACAAAGAAAACTTTTATTTGCAGCAAATGAAGAGATCACAGGGAATGGCTTCCAAAGCCATGACTCCCCATGGGTTCCTTTTGTTTAGGGTTAGGATAAATACTTAGATAGGCAAGCCTTGTCAGGTGGGCACAAGGTCATGCATGCACCTTAAGGAAACACGCTGATAAACACATTGTATGCTGTGTCAATGAGGCTTGTGCTCCTCCTTGGGCTAGGATTTTAGTATTGACAGGAGATAAAGGTAATGGTAGGTCATTCCTGAGGTTACTCCCTAGTCCATTTGCATAGACGCTAGTGGGGGTGTAGCTCAAAAGGTCTAGGAGGTCTGGGCCCAGCCAGAGGTCTTGTCAGGTGGTTTCCGGCTTCTTTGGCCTGAGTTAAGAGGTAAGCGGGAAAGAAGAGCTCAAGGAAAAATGTGAGACAAAGGTTGGTGCGTACAAGCAGGTGAGAAGTAAATGTCAGGTCCAGCACCAGGGCTATAAGGATGAGCAAAATCCAAATGGTGCTTTGTCTCATGGAGCTCACAGTTTTGTCTTCCTGTCTGCAAGCAGTTTGCACCGTTGCAAGGAAGCCGAAGTGACGCCCACAAAACCTGTGGAAAATGGCAGATGGAAAAGTGCTCTTCTAAACGCTCTGAGATGGTGAATGAGGAGAGCTTTAGGAAGTCAGGAAAGGGTGCTACCCGGGGTCAGTGATCAACATTATTTTCTGCCCAGACCTAGAGACACAACCTGTGCTCCAGGTCGGATCAAGGCCCCCACGGGCAGAGAGAGCAGGGGGCCTCGACCCACGATGTAGCGCGGGTTTGGAGACGCCCGCGTCGGAAGGGTTCCGGGAGCCGGCAGGGGGAGGCATTTGCGGTCTGGTGGGGTCCTGGCGGCTGCGGTGGCCACGTATCGGCCTCATCGGCTCTCAGGCCGCAGCCCAGCCTTGGGGAGACCGGGGCGCCGACCGGGGCGCCCCACTCACGGCCGGCGCGTGGGCTTCACCGGCGGCGACCAGGGGTCCTGAGACTCGGGCCCCAGGCCACGTGGGCACCTGGCCCCGCCCGGCGCCGCCTCCGCCCGCCCCCTCCGCGGCCCAACTCGGACGCAGTTGGGGTCCTGAGCGCCCGCCCTCCACGGCCGGCCGGCGGAGGTCCCCGCGCCGCCGCCTCCGCTCCGGCCCGCTCTCCGCTTCTCTCCGCTCCCGCGACGGGAAAAGTGGGCGCCGGTGGCGACTCCCCCGCCCCGGGAGCGCGCTCCTCGCCGGCGCGGGGCTGTGGGTCTTCGGCGCCCAGGGCTCCTGCGGCGGCGGCCCCGGAGGTGTCCCGCGGTCCCAAGGCCCCGCCCCGGGGACACCCTCGCCCGAAGCTGGGAGGCCGGGCTCCTGCCTTTCCTTTGCCCCTCTGCGAGCGCTCCCTATACTGAGCTGGGTAAGGCGAGGACGCGAACTGCGGACCCCTGAGACTGCTGGGCTCAAGATCGGAACTCAGGCAAAGCCACCCGCCTGGAGCTGGAGGACTTAAGGCCAGTCAGCATCGCGTGTGCTCTTGACCGGCGACTCCGCACACTTACAAGCTTTGCAGTATTCAGGCCAAAACAGGAGCAGGTGGAGAGAAGAGGTGATGGGGTTGGAGGCAGACGCGAAGGGTGGAAAGACTTAGCGCCGGCTCCGTGTTCCTACGGAGAACGAGTAGATGGGGCTTCTGGAGTCAGGAAGTGCTGCACACTGGAACCAGTGGCCATCTTCCACGAGAAGTGATCTTCCCTTCTAAACACCTGCCTCCAGTCCGTCCAGTCCCCATCTACTTTTCTAAACCCTAACCCTGAAAACACTTCGGAGTGAGCTGACAGTGACACTTGTCCTCCTGCTCACAGGGCTGGGTGTCCCTGAAAGGCAGGCAAAGAATTGAGAACAACAAAGGGTCAGGACAGCGGAGATGGAAGAGTTAAATGTCAGCGGGGCGAACTTGCCTTCCAGGGACTTTGCCTTTACTCCCCAGACCTTGCGATGGGCTCCAGATGGGCTCGAGTTAGACCAGAAAGGTTTGTGATCGTAGGGTAGTTTAGAGGGGATGTCTCACCTCGGAGGAGAGAAGTCAATGGACAGTCCATCCTTAGAGAATTCCCAGTTTCTGGACACTCACCACTTGCATTACAGGGAGAGAATTCTGCAGCTCTCCTACCAGCATGGGGGGTGTGGTCAGACCCAGAGCTTTCCAGCCTGTAGATGAGCCACTGTTTTTTGGTGTGATGAGTCCAAGGAAGATAGGATATCCTAGTGACAACAACCCCCTGTTATCCCCTTTGTCTGACCTCCTCTAGTGAATAGCACAAATAGACACAGTCTTCCTCCTGCTTCGTGAAGGGAAGGATGAGATGGTTGGATTACAGGAGGCCCAAACTGGGGAGAGTGGGTATAAATGGGCTTGTGCTAGACACAGAGCAGGTGAAAGCCAGCCCTTTTGGCCTCTGCAAGTGAAGTTTTGAATTTCTGAGGAAATTATGCATCTTCAAAATCTGCAAGAACTGTTACAATTTAAGCTGATTATGTAGACTTTAACTTACAGAAAGTTCAATTGGATGCAGTAGCTAAAGACCATTTTAAAATGTTCTCCAGGCATTGAGAACATTAACACCAAATAAAAGTATCTTTTGTGGTGTTTTCAGTTGCCATGTAATTGCCAGGAACATCCCCAGAGAGGTGTCACTTTGAGTTGTTGGCTCATTGTCAGTTGATTCTGAAATTTGTGAGCATTTAAAAATAACAGTTTACGTTTTCTGAATCCCTTTGGTGCCCAGGCATAGACTGCATTAAGGCGAATCATGATAATAGCAGTTCCTAAACCATCAGTTTATTTTACTTGTTTTGAACTTCCAGTAAATATGTACTCTTTTGGATCCGGCCTCTTTTGCCCAGCATTATGTTTGTGAGATCCACCTGAAGCCAACCTTTTAGCAAGCAAATACTTGTTTGCTAGAGAGTAACATGGTCTTATGAATATCTTAGTTTGGTTTGAATTTGTTGGTATGGTATAACTGAACTAAAATGTCAAATATGTTTTCTCAAGCTCCCACTGTGCACTCAGACTCCGTGCTGGGCACTGGAGAGACATAGATGACAATGTTAGGAAAGCTGTTTCCTGGTATTTCTCAGTTTAATATGAGAGTCTTGTTAACCAAAGACCATTACATTGTGATAAATACTGCAGAAGGTATGTGCAAGGGTGATAGGAACACAGAGCAGGTGGAGGCTCGCATTCTCCAGGGCATTGTCACAGAGAAGGTTAAGTATCTCCTAGTTTTTAAAGGATGAGTGACAGCTCACCAAATAGAAAGCCGAGATGGAAACTTAGAGGTTGGTACAAGAAAAACCTAAGTTTAGATTGGTTTTGCCAACCAGCCCTGAGATGTGGTCTCTGTCTCAATTCAGATTTTTTTCTCCGTCACAGTGAGATGTTCTGCACTACCCACCCTCACGGGGCTCTGGGTGAGATCTAAAGAGATGTTATGACACACTTCTCGGGCTGGGAATGCTGTGTAGAGATAGTCATCATCATTAACTATTCTTGGACTTGTCAACACATATTTAACACAACCCATGTGCCAGGAACTGCTTTAACGAGGGCACCGAGAATGGGCACCCACTATGGGTGTATTTATGCCTTATGCTCTATACAAGATGCTCTACCCGAGAGTCTGGTAGTTTGTGCGAAGGGTAGATACAAGAGTGAGGAAACCAGTGAGGAAGGGAGGCAAATGTAGAACTCGGATATCTCCGATGATGTTAATTTGCAGATGAGTAATGGAGATGAATGAAGCAAATACAGATAAGTACTCAAATAGCAAAGGCAGTGTGGTTTGGAGGAAGTGGTATGGGCTTTGTTGCCAAATAGTGAGGGGGCTGAATCCAGACTTCAAGTTCTGCAGCCAGTGAATAAATTAATATTTGGGGGCAAGTAATTTAATCCCTCCGAGCTTCAGAATTCACATCCTGAAGTGGAGATTTGTAATTGTTAATTAAACAATGTTTGAAAATTCCTTGACATGGTTTTTTACTGGGTTATTTAACAAACAGATACTGAACATACACTGTGTGCTATGTGCTGAAGTACTGTGGTAACCAAGGACCAGGCTACTGTATGTATGTATGTATGTATGTATGTATTTTTAATTTACATCCAAGTTAGTTAGTATATAGTACAATAATGTTTTCAGGAGTAGATTCCAGTGATTCATCCCCTATATGTAACACCCAGTGCTCATCCTGACAAGTGTCTTCCTTAATGCCCCTTACCTGTTTAGCCCATCTCCCCACCCACAGCCCCTCCAGCAACCTCTAGTTTGTTCTCTATTTAACAGTCTCTTACGTTTTGTCCCCCTTCCTGTTTTTATATTATTTTTGCTTCCCTTCCATTATGTTCATCTGTTTTGTATCTTAAGTTCCTCATAGGAGTGAAGTCATATATTTGTCTTTCTCTGACTTATTTCGCTTAGCATAATACACTCCACTTCCCTCCATGTTGTTGCAAGTGGCAAGATTTCATTCTTTTTGATCGCTGAGTAATACTCCATTGTGTGTGTATACAACATCTTCTTTATCCATTCATCTGTCAATGGACATTTGGGCGTTTTCCATACTTTGGCTATTGTCGATAGCACTAATATAAACATTGGGGTGCATGTGCCCCTTCGAAGTAGCACACCTGTACCCCGTGGATAAATACCTAGTAGTGCAATTGCTGGGTTGTAGGTAGTTCTATTTTTAATTTTTTGAGGAATCTCCATAGTTTTCCAGAGTGGCTGCACCAGTTTGCATTCCCGCTAGCAGTGCAAAAGAGATCCTCTTTTCTCTGCATCCTTGCCAACATCTGTTGTTGCCTGAGTTGCTATTTTAGCCATTCTGACAGGTGTAAGATGGTATCTCATTGTGGTTTTGACTTGTATTTCCCTGATGAAGAGTGATGTTGAGCGTTTTTTTTCATGTGTCATTTGGTCATCTGGATGTCTTCTTTGGCGAAGTGTCTATTATGTCTTTTGGCCATTTCTTCACTGGATGATTTGTTTTTTTGGGCGTTGAGCTTGAGAAGTTCTTTATAGATTTTGATTACTGATGCTTAATCTGATATGTCCTTTGCAAATATCTTCTCCCATTCCGTCGGTTGCCTTTTAGTTTTGCTGATTGTTTCCCTCCCTGTCAGGCTACTGTTTCCGTGGAGTTTCTTTTGTAGAGACAGAAAATAAGTTAACAGTGAACTTGGGGCTCCTTAGTTATTATATGGGTTAATACGTTGAGCAAAGAAGAATGTTGAGCAAATGAGTTGGGGGTGATTCTGGGCTGATGAGGAGAAAGAAAATGCATGCCAAGGAATTTCTTGCTGGGTCAGTGTTCCATGTATCATGGTATTTGTATGCTGCTAAGTGTAGCAGTGGTAGTGTCACATCTCTGATGACATTTTTGAGGATGACATTTAAATTCTCTGTAGCTGTTTTATTACTTAGATGCAGAATGTTGTAGCCCTCGAAACTACACACTACTGAGAATGTTCTCTATAGCTTGTGATTGAAAATGTGGACTTGACCTGGCTTACCCCAGAGTATTGCCTTCGGCACTCTCATCAAGAAGGTAATTGGGCCGTCTCATGGGAGGGCATCTTCTATCATCTGGTGCCTTCCAGGAAGTAACTGGCTTTGTGCTGGGAAAAAATGCAAAATGAGCTGCTTCCCTGATGAGTTTGTCCAACAGAGGTCCTAGTGAAGGAAAGGTGTTCATTTTTTTTTTTTTTTAAGGTGTCCATTTTCTGAGGGTGGAATTGTGTCTCATAAATTTGATTAGGTTTGTTTATTTATTTATTTATAGAGCACAAATGAGTCAGGGACAGAGAGATGGGGAGAGAGAGAGAAGCAGAGAGAGAGAGAGGGATAGAGAGAGAAGCAGGGCTCCCCCAAAGCGGGGCTTAGGCTCACCTGAAGCGGGTCTCCAGTTTCCCTGATGCAGGGCTCAAACTCAAGAACCATGAGATCGTGACCTGAGCTGAAGTCAGATGCTTAACTGACTGAGCCACCCAGGAGTCCCTGATTAGGTTTTTTTAAAAAAATTGGGGCATGGGGTACATAGGTGGCTCAGTCTGTCTAGCTTTTCTTCAGCTCAGGTCATGATTTCACTGCTTGTGAGTTCAAGCCCCTCATCGGGCTCTGTGCTGACAGCTTGGAGCTTCAGATTCTGTGCCCGTCTGCCCCTCTCCTGCTCACACTCTGTCTCTCTTTCTTTTTATCTCTCAAATGTAAAATAAGACATAAAACATATTTTTAAAAAATTGAGGCATAATTCATGCGTTATATTAGTTTCAGGGGTACAACATAATGATTCAGTATTTGTATACATTGTAAAATGATCATCACATGTCTGCTTAACATCTGCCATCATACATAGTTAACAAATTTTTTTTCTTGGGATGAGAAATTTTAAGATCCGTTCTCTTAGCAACTTTCAAATATGCAATACAGTGTTATTAACTATAGTCACCGTGTTGTACATTACATCCTCATGGCATTTATTTTATAACTGGAAATTTGTACCTTTTGAACTCCTTGCCCATTTTAGCCGCTCCCCACCTGTCAACTACCAATATGTCCTGTGTACCTATGAGATTTTTATTTTCTTTTAGATTCCACATATAAATGAGGTCATATGATACTGGCCTTTCTCCATCTTGTTTTGCTTAGCATAATGCCCTCAAGGTCTATCCATGTTGCTGCAAATTGCAAGATTTCATTCTTTTTTATGGCTGGATGATATTCCCTTGTACATATATACCACATTTTTCTCTATCCATTCAGCATTAGTGGACCCTTGGGTTTCTTCCATGTCTTGGCTATTGTAAATAATGCTGCAATGAACATGGAGGTACATCTATCTCTTTGAGTTAGTGTTTTTGTTTTCTTTGGATAGATATCCAGAAATAGTCACTACATAATATTATTTTTGTTGTTTTGTAATGCAAACTGGTTTTAAGTTTTGCTTCTGCATGGTTAAATTCTTCATTCTTATTAATTGAAGTAGGGGATGGGAGGAAAGCAGCCATGACTTTCCTGGGAAATATTTGGAAAAGCTTCCTAGTAGTTTACATCTGTAATGGAATTATCCTCTACTTGACCTTAAGACTAGAGACATTTGCTTAGGTCCATAGGTGGTTTTATTATCTATTTGCCTTGAATAAGTTTTGAGCTTTGGCCACCATCATCCATGGTGAAGGCTCAAACCTAAGAATGAAAAGCCCATACCCTGAGGATGGCAGAACAGAAGGACACAGAGAACTTAGATTTTTGAAAATGATGAGTTGCTGCACTGAATCTCTGATCTTCAAACTCCCTGTTGAAGTAAACACAAATGTCTTTATTATTTAATCCCCTGTTAATAAGCTTTGTAAAATTAACTTCCTGTTGAATATATCCTAATTGACACAGGTTCCTGATGATACATGTCTTCATCTTATTTTCTCTCTCCAGTGTTGGCTCTTGAGATTATAAGGAACTGAAGAGAAGCAAAGATCCATTTGGAGTGTTTTGAACAGCATCTGAGCATGCTGATAACTTTTAGTGATTGTAAAACTTATATGTTGACCTATTTTGAATTACTTTTTCCTTCTCCTGATTCAGTCAAGCAGGACAGGAGCTTCTATGTAAATATCTCCATGTCCCTCAGTGGCATCTGAGGTGAGCTTATGTTTATTCAACAAAAAAGGCACATACTGTTATGCACAGTTAATAAATTTAGGGCTGCTATTCACTGTACAAAAGTAATTACTCTTGGGTTCAACGGTGAGCTGCTGTGAGCTTCCTGGGAGCATTTCAAATAGGATTATACTAGCAAAAATGAGGTCACTCAGAGCCTTTTAGGAACTTGTCATTTGAATTCATAGAGGTCTGCCCTTTTTTTCTCTTTGCTGTTGATCTCTGTCCCAAACAATTAGGCAATTCGACTGGCAAGAGGGCTCCCAGGAACTAGATTTCAGTTTCCTGAAGTGGGGATGAGGGAATCACTACGAGAAATCAGAGGGCCCACACAGTGATGGGTAATTAAGCATTCTGAGAACGAAGAATTGAAATGTGCTGTGTGGTAAGGGCATGATGCTTGAAGTGCTTTGAATTTATGGACCACTAGTGCAGAGTGGCTAGTGTTCTCCTTACTACCTTCTAATAAATTTAACCTGCGCTCAGATTCCCAAACCCCACCCTGGCACGGTGCAGCCCTTACCTATTTTGTGACCCCCCCCCCCCCAGGTTATTGTCATCTGGGGGTTTAAGAAACTTGGAAAATGGAAAATGAGAAACTCAAATAGGCTACTGATAAATCTTATCTATCTATGTAACTATTCTGTTAATCTGCCCTGCATATCTATTCACCTATATACTTAATGTGTTTTCTCAACCCACTCAACACTCCTACACTGCTTACCTAACCTAACCTGTGTTCTCACCATACTGACCCATTTATCTTTTCAAAACGTAAAGATGACCTATCAATGAAATCGATGAAATTCTCCACTTGAGGACTTTGCTTGATGTTACCTTAAACTTGACTTGAAGGGCTTTAGCTCAAGTTAATGGGTTATTTGTTTTGTTGTTGTTATGGTTTTATTTAGGAAGCAGTCCTTACTATGATTCTCATCAGGAGGATGTGCAGATGTGACTTGTGTCGGATCCTTTGACAGACGATGATGACGATAATAATTGATGGTATTGGAGTTGATTATGAAGAGGTTGAAGAAATTGTCTCTGAGGTTGTGGAAGATTTCAGTTTAACTTCATGCGGAATGATTTACTTATTTATTTCTTTTGAAAGTATGCATTTTCCCTCCATGCCTGCTATTTCCTTCTATTACCTATCAAGTGTTTACTACATGTCAGTGTGTGCTCAGCCCAACGCTAGGTGATATAATAGAAGGCACATTTGGGTTTCAAAGAAATGAAGGTCCAATCCCTGATGAGAGAAACTTGATTTTTGTTTCAACCAAAGAAAGACATCCCTGGAATATTATACTGGGTTGAACAGTGTAACTTCTAAAATTCATGTTCACCTGGAACTTGTGAATGTTACATCATTTAGAAATAGAGCCTTTGCGGATGTAACCAAGTTAAGATGAAGTCTTACTGGATTAGAGGGTAATTTAGACACTATATCTGTATATCACTGTGCTTTCCTAAAAAATGGTAACAATTTGTACACCTGCCAGCAGCAGATACATATGTAGGTGCTAATTTTATTGCATCTTTATTTATATTGGGGGGTATTACCAATGACAAATATTGCTATGATCTGCTTGGGTGAAAAACAGTACCTTAATGTTTTAATTTTCAATTCTGTGATTACTAGTGAGAATAATATTTTCCCCCTTTTTTGTTGGGATTTCCATTGATTTTTCTGTTCACCAGGCAGGAATGTAAAATAAATGTATATAAACATGGGATGAGCTCCTTAGGAAGATTACAAGTCCAAAATCACTACACCTGTTTGAACAGACTGGGCAGCTTGATGAAATCATGTCGGGGCCGGGGGTTCAAGAGGTATAGATGCAATACAGTCCTCAATCCTGAGGGTTTTTTTTTTAATTCTTCCTGGGAGAAAAGAAATGCAGAAGGAAACATGCTGTGCCTGCAAATGCGAAGTTTGAAGTGGCAGAATCAGGGACTCCTGGGGGGGTTCAGTCGGTTAAGTGTCCAACTCTTGGTTTTGGCTCAGGTCATGATTTCATGGTTTCATGGGGTCCGGCTCTGTGCTGGTGGCACAGAGCCTGCTTGTGATTCTCTCTCTCCTCTCTCTCACTCTTTCTCTCTCTCTCTCTCTCTCTCTTTCTCTGCCCCTCCCCCACTCACAGTCTCCGTCTCTCTCAAAATTAAATAAATAAACAAACTTAAAAAGAATTTTAAAGTGGCAGAAACAGCAAGGAAAAATTCTTTCTTTTATAGGTTTTGCTTTGATGTTCTTGTTTCTTTTCTTAAAAATTTTTTTAATGTTTGTTCATTTTTCAGAGAGAGAGACAGAGCACGAGCAGGGGAGGGGCAGAGAGAGAGGGAGACACAGAATCCGAAGCAGGCTCCAGGCTCTGAGCTTCAGCACAGAGTCTGATATGGGGCTTGAACCCAAGAACCGGGAGATCATGACCTGAGCCAAAGTCGGATGCTTAACCGACTGAGCCACCCAGGCTCCCCTTGTTTCTTTTCTTACATCTTTTGTTCCCATCTTAGCAAACTAATCTCCATAATATTTCTCTAATGGTCACTTTCTTATGAGTGCCTTTTAAGAACCGACAAGTTTTAGCCCAACCTTTTCCTTCCTTCATCTCAAAGGTCTTGGAATCCAACCTTGTGGCTTCTCAAAACTGATTTTTTGCCAGTGGGTGGCAGCCTATTGCTTTCAAGAGACACAGTTGTAAATGTGTTTAGAGGGCAGGGTGGGAGTGGAGGGAGCATGGTGTGTAAGAGATAACTGGAATTCTGGGGCAGATAAATAAGACTTGCATCACTGTGATAACAAGATCAATTTGGCAGTTTGTTTGAACAACTTTAAATGATGACTGATTTATAAAAATATATACTGCATAAGCTTTAGGATTCCTTCTGGGAAGTTTTGGGGGGGAGGTATCCTACTGAAGAAAAGGTTTGTTATAAATATATTTTTTCTACTTCCAAACTCTCAGAAAGATACTTGATTTCACCAGAAAATACGGGCACCTGACATTCCCCTGCCATGCCACTAGGACTTCGTCACCCTGAGTCAGAAGGTAAGAAATAATGAAGTAATCTCAGTCTCTTCTTGCTAAAACTAGGGTTTGCATAAAGCTGGTGACCATTTCACCCATGTTCTAAATAGTGGGCCTGTGTGGAAAGGGAAGAGTTCTTCTCAATTCCCGAAGGAAAGGAAGTTTTGATCATTCTATTAAAAAGTGTGGGTGAATTGAGGAAGTAGAAACCCCAGGGCTATAAAGGTCCATACACTGGCTAATGAAATCAAGTTTGTCTTTGCTTGAGCTGTTCTAGGAGGAAGAAAGGAACCTTAGAACATAGAAAGGGTGCAGATGGTGAAGATATAAGCTGGGGTTCTCAATCCCAATTTATCACTGGTCAGTTGAGGGATTGGATGCATCCCTGAATTCTCTCTGGGCACCAGGTTTTCAACAGCAAAATAAGAAGGTTAGACTGGATGGTCTCCTGGGCCAATTCCTGCTCTAAAATTCCAGGAGGCTTCTATCTTTTCTGTCTTTAGCTTCTCCCTGCAATCCAACCCCATTGTCTTCAAATATTAATCTTTCCTTAAAATAGGCTCAGGATACATAATGTGTTGTGTATTTTCTTCACATTTCTCTCACTGGGAACATCAGCATATCCCTTACCTTGATTTTTCCATGAGTATTTTGTTGCACTGGAGGGTTCCTCGGGTGAGAAAGTCAGTGACCTCAGAAAGTACCCTCATTGACTTTGTGTGCTTCTTTTAACTGGCTGAGAGAGCCCTCTGAGTTGCCTGCTCAGGTTGCTAAAAAGCAATTCATTTATTCAACAAGTTTTCAGTGAGTACGTACTGAGCTCCAGGTCCCTTGCCATGTGCAATAGTGCTTCCCAAGGACCATTTGCGAATTTACCTTTCTCTTGGCTAAATATGAGTCCGTCTACATGGGTGGAAGACCTTCAGATTTTTAGAACTTCTCCAGAGGCAGTAGTTACAAGACCCTTTCCCACAGACTCCAATGCCCAGAAAGCACCATGCTCTGAAGATGAGTGGGGTTGAATCCTACGCAAAGAGAACCTTTTTTTAATCTGCACAAAAACATCTTATGGGATGTGGTGGCTCTGATTCCCAGGGTCTAAGCATCTAAGATTTTATTTCCTTCCCTTCATCTTCTTGGATTCTTTCTCATTTTCATCTTTAATTTTTTATTTTTTGAGAGAGAGAGAGAGAGAGACAGAGAGAGAGCATGCACCTGTGGGGGAGGGACAGAGGAAGAGGGAGAGGGAGAATCCCAAGCATGCTCTACACCGGGCACAGAGCCCAACGTGGGGCTTGATCCCACGAGTGAGATCATGACCTGAGCTGAAATCAAGAGGTGGATGCTCAACCAGGTCACCCAGGTAACACTCATTTTTATCTTCCCTCCTACAAAAGAGAATTTTTTTCCCATTCTGGACCCTTCCTCTTGTAACTCCTTTTCCTTGGTAAAAAATGCTCAAAAATGCATTCAAGTTTAAATTTCTATGAAGCACTTGGTTTATTATACTCATAAATCCTCTTTTGGTTTGCAAAACATTTGCAGTAAATGTGATGAGTTCATATGGAAATTAAGGTACCACTACATCTTTTTTTTTGTTTGTTTTGTTTTATTTTATTTCTCTGTTCCCAAAAGTGTTACTCTTATACTGGGCATGTGTCTTGACTAGACACTCATGTCAGTTTATTTTATTTTATTTTATTTTATTTTATTCTATTCTATTTTATTTTATTTATTTTATTAAATATAATTTGTCAGATTGGTTTCCATACAACACCCAGTGCTCATCCCAACAGGTGCCCTCCTCAATGCCCATCACCCACTTTCCCCTCTCCCCCACCCCCCATCAGCCCTCAGTTTGTTCTCAGTATTTAAGAGTCTCTTATGGTTTGCCTCCCTCCCTCTCTGTAACGTTTTTTTCCTCCCCTTCCCCTTCCCCATGGTTCTCTGTTAAGTTTCTCAGGATCCACATATGAGTGAAAACGCACTACATTTTTTTAATTAGACATATATGTAAAAGGAAACAAATGTCTACTGGAATGGAAGAAGGTTTGGGTCTGGAGGAGCATTTTCCTCCATTGTTTTCATAGGTTTACTTGGAGCCCGTTTGCTCACAGCGTCCTTTGTGCTAAGCACTCCCCTCCTTAGAAAGGCAGAGGAGGGGTCTGGCCTTTTCTGCCCTGGGTGGGTAATTTATTCAAAATCCTCTGCCTCTCCCACTGATATGTTTGATGTCACAGGCAAGGAAAGCAGTTTTTAGCTTCCTAAGGAGAATAGCAGAGGCCTGTCCATTTGCCCACTGTCATTGTTTTCAACCATGGCTGCACATTAGAATCACCCGGGTGCTTTACAAAGTCTCATATATGGTCTCCACTGCAGAGTAATACATGGCAATTGTAATCTCTACAAGCGGAGTTAGGACATCAGTATTTCTTTAAAAGCTCCACAGAAACTGTGCAGTTAGATTGAGGACAAATGGCCTGTGTTTTCCCAGGGTTACAACACAGACTAACTTATGAGCAAGGATGGGCCAAATTGAAGTGGTTCAGTTCTGTCCTTTTATCACACAGACACATATGAACATCACTCATTTGGTATGGGACACAAAAAGGGAGTTTCGGTGACAGACACACATGGAGATTGCAGACACACACAACCTTGATGAGAGACACATCACTGACAGAGGCATGTGCCCCCCCCCCCCAACACAGTTAGAGATTATAGCTCCTGACACACATATAGACATATATGCTGGCAGAAAGACACAATCCTAGAATTTAATAGAAAAAAGGAGTATAGTCATAGACATACACGCTTTCACAACATAGACACAGAGATACATGCTCACAGATATGCATAGATATGGTTTCATGGAGAGACAAATAGCTACACCCAAAAAGAGACACAAGACAAGAACTCACATGTGTACATGTAGACCAAGATACCCACAGAGATGCACAGAAGTTGACAGAGACCTGTGTTTACGGAGATATGGAGAGGTACATGGAGGCACATCCAGAGACCATGCAGCAAAGAGACACATGCTCAGAGGTGCACGTTAGTAACTTTTGGGACTTTTTTGGTATAATATTTTGAAGCACCATTGAAGATTTGCTTCCTATTCACAGAAGTGCTTTTGCCTGGGCCTGTTTTCAGGTAGGCATGAGGCACGGGGGGTGAAAGCTGTGTAGCCTTAGAGGAGGGAACACATTAGCTTTCAACAGAAATAGATCCTGCTGAGAAGTTTTCCTTCTTCCGACTCTACAGTTTTGGGTTTTGAATAACAATAATAACAATACAATAACAATGGAATGGCCACTTTGGGCTATTTTGTCTGGAGAATGGAACAAAAGATCCATGATGCCTTACAGTCTACCCATGAACTCAAACCTATCATTTGTAATGAGCTTTACATGTATAATGTCATTAGGTCTCCAAAGGAACCCAGTGGGCTGAATTCTATATATCCTTATTTTGTAGGTGTGGAAACTCAGGCACAGAGAGGTTAGTTATGTTCTCTGGGTCACTCAGCTAGTAGGCCAAAATTCTTGTCTTACTTGAGTCTCTGCTCCTTACCACCCTGACACTGCTTTTCCAACTAAGAGGGAGTTGTAATTTGAATGTTACTTTAAAGGTGAGAAGACAGAGTCAGAGAGGAGGCCAAGCACCTCAGGTAGGAATCTTTAGGGATAAACTCAAGTTTTGAATCTGAGTGTCTGGCTCCTGCTCAAAGCCTAGCTTCACTGCGGAGGCGGTCCTTTGGTTCATTCCTCAGTTGATAAGTGAACTTGATACTGGGAGTTTGGGGATTCTCAGGGTAAGGACCCAGAACTACAAATAAACAACACTGACCATGCCACAGCTTTCCTCAGAGGCAGGATTTTCTTCTCCTAAAAGATGAAAGGGTTGGAGGCATTTTCTACTTCTCTCTACTCCTCTGTTTGTGTCTCTAGGAACTGGGCATCTGCTGTTTGTAGTACCTAGACCTCTGGTACCTAAAAACTCTTGAATTTCAGTTTGTCCTGGCAGACTATCCAGAATGTGTCCTGGCATCCCAGCCCTGGAAAGAAACAACCTGGCTTTGGGAGGATCTGTTTTCTAAGCATGCCTCAATGGAATGACAAACAGTTACTGGATGGGCAGCCATCTTGGTTGTAGTGCTTTGTGGGATCCGCTCCATTCCTCTTCTTAGCACCTGACTGTGGACAGGACTGTAGTGCAGGTGTGCGTATGATGTCTCCTGTCAGTCAACATTCAGTCACGGGTATATGGAGCATTTATCATAAGCTTCTTCCTGTGACGGCTTCTGTGGTGGTTACTAAATGGGTGTTCCTATACTCAAGGGGTTTATGATTTAATTGAAGAGATGATTAAACTGATCAACTGGTAAGAAATAGTCAAACCAGAGGTTAGAGATTGGTAGTGGAATGGCTGATTCTGACCAGGAGATAACCACCCACCCCTGTAATACACACACATAATGCTTTAAAAATATCTTGACGTGAGTGGGCAATTTTTAAATGTCAGAATATCTCACATAAAAAATTTTGAATTCCTGGGGCACCTGGGTGGCTCAGTCGGTCGAGTGTCCAACTTTGATATCAACTCAGGTCATGATCCTGCCGTTGTGGGATTGAGCCCTGTGTCAGGCTCTGCGCTGAGCATGGAGCCTACTTGGGATTCTCTCTCTCTCCCTCTCTCTGTCCCTCCCCTGCTCACACACACACTCTCTCTCAAAATAAATAAACATTAACATTTTTTTTTTGAATTCCTGTGTTCTATTGAAAAAAAAATAGATCTAGCCATGCTGAGCTTACGTACCACATAGAAATAATTGACTAGAGCTGAGTAGCAACTCCCCTTGAAACAACACTATGCTATACCATTCTCTTTATAGTCTTTAATTCCAGCCCTCTTGATTCATTAAGATTATCTGCTTGAATGTTTGCAGCTGTCTAACTCACAACGGTGCATAGGCATTCATTAACAGCAAAGCTCAGTGATAAATGTCTTAGGAAGTTGAGGAGGGAAAGTCATTGAGGGCTCGAGTAGTCAAGGAAAGCTTCATTAAGGAAGTGGTAACTAAGCTGAACTATAAAAAAATCAGTATCAAGGTAAGGGGATACAGTGTGGGAATGTAGTTGTGAGTAAGGTGCGTGAAAAACAGTACAAAAGTTAAGTAGAAAGTTTAAATTCTGAACGATTAAGGGCCTAAATGTGAAAAGCAAAATTTTTGAACATTTAGAAGAAAATACAGAGACTATTTTATTAGAACTGGGAAGGGGTGCCTGGGTGGCTTAGTTGGTTAAGTGTCTGACTTCAGCTCAGGTCATGATCTCCCAGTTCAGGAGTTTGGGCCCCACGTTGGGCTCTGTGTTGACAGCTTAGAGCCTTGAGCCTGCTTCAGATTCTGTGCCTCCCTCTCTCTCTGCCCCTCCCCAGCTCACACTCTGTCTCTATCACTGTCTCCCTCTCTCAAAAAAAAAGAGCTGGGAAGAATTTATTTTAATCATCCAAAAAGCCAAGACCATAACGGAAAATATTAAGAAGTTTGACTTCAGTAAATTAAAAAAAAAGTGTCTATCTAAAAATATAGAAAAAAAAGTCAAAAGGCAAGCTGAAGACAAGGAGAGTATTTTTAATGCATAGAATAGAGGATAAATATCTATAATTTATTAAATAAAAACTTACAAATCAGTAAGAAAAAGACAAACAGCCCCATGGAAATGTGTAAAATATATATGAACATTTCATTGACAGAAAGGAAACAGTGGCCAATAAATAATGAGAAGATACTCAAGAATTTTATTTCGGAAATGCAAAGTAAAACAATTATGATATATTATTTCATAAATATAATATTGGCACAAATTTTAAATTTTTTAAAGTTTATTTATTTTGAGGAGGGAGGGGCAGAAAGCAGGAGAGAGAATTCCAAGCACTCAGTGTGGAGCCCAATGTGGGGCTTGATCTCACCACTGTGAAATCATGACCCGAGCCAAAATGAAGAGTCAGACACTTAACCAACTGAGCCAAGCAGGTGCCCCCATTTTGGCACACATTTTAAAATGTGGCAATTCCAAGGGGTTGGTAAGGATATTGAAAATTGGTACTTTTCACATACTTCTTAGGGGAAAGGGACTTGGTACAAATCTGAGGAGAATATACCTTGTATTAAATTCTTGTTGAAATGTCTAACAACAGCATGAAGGATTACAGAAGGAATGGAAGGATATTGTTCTAAGGTTCTTATGTCATACATGAAGGGCTATAATAGTTGAAGATAGACTATGACATGTTAAAGATGGGTATTTTAACTATAGAGCAACCACAAACAAAACAAAACAAGGACGTATGGTTAAGAAGCCAAAGTCAGGGCACCTGGATGGCTCAGTCAGTTAAGCGTCCGACTTCAGCTCAGGTCATGATCTCATGGTTCCTGAGTTCCAGCCTGGAGCCTGCTTCAGATTCTGTGTCTTCCTCTCTGCCCCTCGCCCACTCACACTCTGTTTTTCTCTGTCTCTCAAAAATAAATGTAAAAAAAATTTGTTAAGAAAAAAAAAAAGAAGAAGCCAAAGTGGAACTAGAATGAAATACAGTACTATTCTATTAATCCCAAAGAAGGTGGGAAAAAAGGGACAAAGAAAAGATTGAATGTATAGAAAATAAAGTGCAAAGATAGTAGCTTTACACATAACAATGTCAATAACTGAATGATCTAAATACATGAAAGTGGAGATCGTGGGGCACCTGGGTGGCTCAACTGGTTGAGTGTCCAACTTCAGCTCAGGTCATGATCTCACGGTTCGTGAGTTCGAGCCCTGCGTTGGGCTCACTGCTGACGGTGCAGAGCCCGCTTCGGAGCCTCTGTCCCTGCCACTCTGTTCCTCCCCAGCTCGTGCTCTCTCTCAAAAATTAAAACAAAACAAACATTAAAAAAATAAAAGTGGAGATCATAAAACTGGATCTGAAATGAAGATCTAGTTATATTGAATTTACAAGAAACACTTAGATAAAAAGATAGAGATAGGTTTAATGAAAGGGCCTGAAAATATATTTAAAAATATTGAATACAGTGAGTAAACTTGAGAGAGCTGGAGTGAATAATATCAGAAAAAATCATCTTCACACCAAGGAAGATTCCCAGAGACAAAGAGGAAAATTTCATAATGACAAAAGGGTTCATTCATAAACAAAACATAATCTTAAATGCGTGTGCCTAAGAAACAGAAAATGCATAAGGTGAAGTTTGGCATTACCTAAAGGGTGTTAGATAAACCTGTAATTATGATTGGAGATTTCAAAATATTAATCTAAAATTTGATTTAATAATTGCCACAGAAAAACAGTAATAAGTAGAAGACTGAACAGCACTATGAAGAACCGGAACTAATTGATGTTTATAGAACATAGCATCCTATAAGAGCAGAAAACAATCTTTTCAAGTGCACATGGAACACTTAAGATGATCGCATGCTGAGCCATAAAACAATCTTTAGTAAATTATGAAGACTGAAACCATACAGAGTATGTTCTGTGATCACAACAGAAGTAAATAAGAAACCAATAATAGGAAGATATCTTGGAAATCCCTGAAACTTTGAATTAAATAGCACACTTCTAAATTATTAATGGCTTTAGGAAAAAATTGCCAGGGAAAATCATTTTAGCTGAATGAAAATGAAACAAAACTTCAAAATCTGTGGGATGCAGCTAAAGCAGTGATTGTGGGGAATATATATATGTTCATATATGCATAGATTGAAAATTTACAAGAATTATCATTTTAATTCTCAGGCCCAGGGGATGAGATTACAGGGCAATTACAGCATATTCCTTGAAACTTGCTATGGTTTTCATGTCTCCACAAAGATTTTGCATTATCTTAATATTCACTGAAAGATGGTATTATTTAAAAACTAAAGTTCATAAATAGTTTGTGTCTTTCCCAGTCCTCAAACAGCTGGCCAGGGAGTGGGTCATTTAGGATTTGAACCCAGCTGTGTCATAGAAAATCTATATCCTTATCACTATGCTGTGGATAAGGTAATTTCGCTGTAATAATCTCTGGGGAAAGCACACCCATAGTACACAAGTTCTTTCTATCTTCAGTTACTCAAACATAGTTCTTATCCACCCACAACGAGCAGAACAGGGCAAGTGAAAGGAGTCTGGGAGTAACACTGTCCTGTCCTAGACGCTGAGGTTCATGTTCCACGTATTTTCGGTATTTGTGAACATTTTAGTACTTCTGGATGTGTAAGCTGCAAGTGGTACCTATCAATACAATGCATTCAACTTAACACACCTGTATTAAGAGTTCAGAGTGTGGATATATTCTCTATTTGAACTCCACTGAATCTTTCAGCAGAGACCAAGTTGCTGTGATGGTACAGATTAAGAGGAAAGGTTCCACCAAGTCCATTTGAGGTCTTTGGAGCTGTCCTGGTGCTGACTCTTCCTATGACTTGGTTATTCAACTATTTCTTGGATTTAGTAAGATACCTTGATATCATTTCCTATTTGCTTAAGTTGGTTTTGTTACTCCAGATCAAAAGAAACTAATATCCACAATCAAGCTTACCCACATTAAGTAGCTTTTGGGGATTTGAATACAGATTGGTTGAACTCCAGGACAAGCAACTGTTTATATTGACGTCCAAATGGTGTAGATGATAATCGCTGTCCATTAAGAAATTGTAATCTATAGACATTTGTTTTGAAGAATAAGGGAAACATTTCTGTAACTTTTCCCTTGTTCATGTTTGATAGATTAAAAAAAAAATTAATGTTTATTTTTGAGAGAGAGAGAGAGAGACAGAGTGTGAGCAGGGGAGGAGCAGAGAGAGAGGGAGACACAGGATCTGAAGCAGGCTCCAGGCTCTGAGCTGTCGGCACAGAGCCCCATGTGGGGCTCAAACCCATGAACCACGAGATCATGACCTGAGCCGAAGTGAGACGCTTAACTGACTAAGCCACCCTGGCGCCCCAATGTTTGATAGATTTAAATGCTTTCTCTTTTTTTTTCTAGATCCCATTTAGCTTATTTTTAATGACAAAAGACACATTTTATTCATTTAAGGAACTTTTCTTCCCTCTTTCTCCACTTCCCACATTTCCTGGCTCAAAAATCATTCTGGAGTTTTCTTCACAAGATTTCCAGTTTTCAGAGATTTCCTAACAAGATCAAAGTACAGATAACAGACAAGAAGGTGAATGTGCTGGTTGCTCCTTGTTCCTTCACAAGGAATGGAGCTGGCACTCACACCTGATTAGTTTTACAGTGTTGAGGAATTCTACAGAAATCACGGACAATGGTGGGGTTTTCCACATTCTAGAAGATCATGTTACTCTTGGGATTTAAACCACTGATCCCAGTTTCCCTGAAAACATCTGCTGTTCACTGCTGGCACCATCAGGTGCTTTTTTCAGCCCTTTACTCTGGTGTGAAGGCACCTGTGTAGCTGCCTTCCTGAAGCTCTTTATTCTGAAATGACGTGCTGGAAGCATAGACCAAATAGGGTAGGTTTGCTGAAAGCTACAAGTTAATTTGGCGGTTTTTCTGCTCTTGAATGAACTTTCTGATGCCTTCACCTTGTCATGGTCTGCAGCATATCAATTCATTACATTTGGGAAAAATACATATTAATGTGTTCAGTAAGTAACCTAGGAAGAAATGCGTTTATCTTATTTCACCAAAAGCTGATGGGCATGCATTTCCTAATCTGAATAATTTACTTAGAGGAGGGTGATTATGATCATACAGCTTGGATTGCATCTGTCACAGGTACTTTTGCAGTGCTTCCTGGAGAAGTGATTATTTTTAATGCATCCATACCCTTTGCATTGTTCAATTAGTAGCTCCTTGAATTATTGATTTTACAGTCTAATTTGCAGTGGTGTCATTGGGCAGCTTTACAGGCATACACCTGTGCAGTTACTTAGAGGGACTCTGCACTAGGTTTAATACTCTGCAGTTGCTATTTTGAAATTCTGGACACGCTTTGAACAAGGTGCTCTGAATTTTCATTTTGCATTGGGTTGCACAGATAATGTAGACAGTCCTCAATGTCACTAAGCTGTAGGGATACTGGAGTGGGCCAAAGTTAAATAGTGAAATGAGCACAGAACTTAGTTACTGGTTAGCTGTGTGACCTGTAGTAAGTGTAGCTTTGGTTTTCTCAGTAGGAAATAAATAAATAAAATAACTACCCCTACTTACTCCCAATTTTTTTTTGATGCTTAAAATGAAAGGAATGGTACTTGTGGAGATGCAATGCAGGTTCTTAGCATTAATATGCATATTAATACATTAATTAATTAATTTTGATTCGTTAGTTAATAATTAGTTAATTAGTTATGACTTTGGAACAAGTTCATTAACATTAAATTTTTGTGGCTGGGAAATATCTGTTGTAGAGCAAATTTTTTCTTTCCAGCTTACCTGCTAGAATTTTCTTTATACCTATATTCTTTGCATATTATATATTGTATATATGGACCATATAATGACTGTTGTTTTAGTTCAGTTCTCCTCTTTGGCTGTACAGTAGATCACCTGATGTCCTAAAAACAAGACCAGACCTCTGAATAAGAACCTGAAGAGGAATCCAGGATTTTGCAATTATTTTGCTTTACTTTGTTTTGTTTACAGTGGGAGGAGCATCAGCTTTGGTATCTGGTAGACTTGGTTCTGCCTGTTTTGCTAAATGTGAAAGTGGGGAGAAAATAAGAGAGAATTTAGAGAGTGTAAGGCTGCAAAATCTCCTTTGTAAAGTGCTCAGTCCTGTAGGGCTGACTATCATCAATAGGTGGTGACCCTCATTAAGTTTTCATTTTTTATTGTGTATTGGTGTGTGTGTGTGTGTGTGTGTGTGTGTGTGTGTGTGTGTATCTACAAGTGGATTGTAAAATCTTTGAGGTCATAAACTGTGGTTTACTCATCTTTTTAATGCCTATAGCTTCCAGTACAGTGTGGAGCACGTTCATAAAAACCATTTTTTAGTTGATTTTTTTTGACAGATAAAATTAAAAATCAACTCAGCTATGTCAAATGCATTTAAAAACACCAAAATTGCATTCTGGCAGACTCATCAATGATTTCAATAAGATCTGGAGAGCATTTGCTCATCTGTGTCTAGGCGACTGAGACATTTTTAAAATAATCAGTCTGTGGAGTCTATTAGTTTAGAAATTCCACTTAGAGGACCGCTACATTTGTTCTGAGTCATTCCATGCTCTACAGGACTGCAACAAATAAACTGCATCAGTTTTAAGGTCTGGGTATGATTTTTGAAAGGATGAATGCAGGTGACATGTTTTGTAAACTGTAGGTACTGGGGTAGGGATGTGGTAGAAAGTATTGCTCAGGAGAGAACAGGACTGGGGTACAGCTCAGAAACCAGAAGTCATTCAACAGTATTAGAATAATAAAGAATGTGGCTGGAGAGTGGGGTCTAATAGTCATCTGGTCTTAGATAAGAGTTCATTGGCTTGGGGCAGGAGAGTAAGAGGAAAGGATGAAAATACAGAAGTCTTTTCTGCTCTAAGTCTGGATTTATCTTGGAATTAGAGCAGAACTGAATCTATAGGTGGCAGTTTTAGATGGGCAGTAACTGGCAGAATCCAATCAGTCTTATAACAAGGGATTGTCCTCTGATTCTTGGCTATGATTTTGTTTGTTTGGCTTTATTTTGTTCTGCATCTAAAATTGTCTTTATAATTTCCCAAATTCATAGTTTTTCCATTTTTGGTTACAAGATTTGGGAGGAAGGGTTTTGAGGGAAGAGAAAAAATTTGATGGATTTAATATATTTAGATGACTATCATTTTATGATATGAGATAAAATAATAAAAATTAATAATTAGCACTTATTATATACTTCATGTGACAGCCCCTGTACTATAAAAGCTGCAAATCAATTATATTTAAACATTTTGCAAGCCTATGAGTTTTGGTATTCTGATTTGCACGTGAAGAAACTAAAGCCTGGAGAGGTTAAATAATTTTGCCTAACATGTGTAAGTCTTCATTAATCAATTTGTATTGTTTTGGTTTTATTTCTTACGTAAATAAATTTATCAGTGAAGCTATATGGGTTCAGATTTTCTTGGTGGAAATTTTCTCTTTATCTATAAATTAAATTCTTTAGTAGTTCTAGGGCTACTAACACTTGCTACTTTGTTTTGTGTTTGTTTTTGTAACTTTTGTAGTCCAAGGAATTTTCCATTTCATCTAAGTTGTCAAGGTAGCAAGAAAAAGTTATTCATGTTATCTGTAGTATCTGTAGTGATGTCTCCCTTTCATGCCTGATACTGTTTCTTCCCTTTCATTTTTTTGATCAGTCTACTTAGAAGCTTATTAATTTTATTGATCTTTTCAAAGAACCAGCTTTTGGTTTCAGTGATTTTATTTTTCATTTTATGGATTTTCACTCTTATCTTTATTGCCCCCCCCCTTTTTTTTTTTTAACTCTTGACTTAATTTGCTCCTCTTCTTAGCTTCTTAAGGTGAGATATTTGAACATTGGCTTTGGAAATTTCTTGTTTTCTAATATAATTGTTATAACTGTAAATTTTTTCCTAACAATGGCATTAGTTACACCCCCCAACTTTTGATACTTGGGATTTCATTATTATTTCATTCAAAATATTTTCTAATTTCTTTGTGATTTCTTCTTTGAGACATGGTTGTTTAGAAGTGTTATTTTATTTTTGTTATTTATAGTTTAGTTTTATTCTTCCTTCATACTTTTTTTGGGGTTTGAAGTTATAAATAACTACTAAGTCTTATTTCACCCAGGACACTTTCATGTTTGTGTTTTCTTAGCATTCCATCCATTTAGCATCCTTTTCCTCTCTCAAAAGTAATCCCATGTGTATGATAAAATATAAGGCCATGCTGCATATGACCCACAAACTGTTTGTACATTATCCTCCACATCTCCAAAAAGCCCGAAGCAAACATGATACTTCAGTCCTTCCAGAAACAGAGTTGGCTAATAAGGGAAAGTCATTGAAACTTTGAAAACCTTGGTTTCCTTATTTGAAAACAGGAGATAATAATTATTCCTGCTTTGCAATGGTTTTTGAGGAATAAAGAATAAAATACATTAATATGGTAATTTATTAATAAAATTTGGTCAATATCATCAATATTTGAGTGCATTTTCTGCCCCAGAAACTATACCCACACTTGTCTGTACTACCTTGTTTAGTCTTCCTACATCACAGTAAGGCTAATCACTTCTATTTTATAGATGAGGAAACTGAATATTTGCAGAAGTTGTACTTATTCAAGGATATATACTGAGTAAATAACAGAAATTAATTACATGGCCTGTCTCATTCCAAAATGTATTTTGTTCATTTTTGGTTTTTTCATCATATTTGATACTGCATCTAAAATAAAATTTAAAAAGTCAGTATCATATTTATAATAACTCAAGTTTTGTCTGCTTTATAAACAGAAATTGGTATATTGTATAAATTTGAATAAGCAGGAAGAACAAGGCAAGAATTTGGCAGTTGTAATAGATGTAACTCAGAGTCTCCAAATGTGACACATACAAACACACACACACACACACACACACACACACACACACCACAAATAATACACAAACACAAATTCAGAAAGACTAAACTTTCCAATAGGTTTTGTAATGACAGAATATATTTTCTTCTCTTCCAATTTTCCTTTCTTTTATGATGCTATGGAGTTGCTGATGATTCTTAGATTCTGTTACTGCCTTGTCACTGGCTGTCTAAACCATTTGAAATTGTTTTCCCACGTTTTGCCATAGGTGGCTTTATCCATTCAGAAGCTGAACTATTCCTCTCCAAACTTTTTAAACTCTTGAGAGTAGGGATGCTGACTTTTCATTTTTATATCTTTAGTACTTGGCATAGCACTCAAGAAGATAGGTGTCAAATACATACTGGCTGAAAGCCAGTTGCCTGAGGATTTCTGCAGACTCAGGAGTCTTTAAATTTTCAACGATAATCTTCTCCTTTTCTCCTTTATTTTCCAAAGGACCCCACAAACATTTGGCTGATGTTAAGGATAGCCTGCACTTTCTTGTAATATTTGCTAACTAGCTCAAAGTGTTTATGAAACCTCCTTGGGCAGTCATTTCAGTCTTTGTTCATTCTAAATGCTATGGAGAACTTCCTTATGTCTGGCCTGAAGTTCCTCACCTTTTCTTGGCTTTTCTTCTAGCATTTGCTTCTCTTTACATCATGTTGGTACTTTATTTCAGAACTTCTGTCTTCCCTCTCCTCCCTTCTTAAGATTGCAGCATTGGAGGCTTTTCCTGCCAACCCTTCTGATGAGTAGGTTTGGGTCATAGCAAGAACTAAGGTTTACTTAGAAGAGAAACATACATTTGCCTGTAGGGGGCTGGCTGAAACATAACAACATGAGACAGTGTCCCCAACTGCTGCCAGGTCCCTGGATGATCTGTTCTCTCATTTATACATGGGGCTTGCCTTGCTGTCCATCCTGAAGTTTGTCACAGGAGGGAAATAATAACAGAGAACAGAAAGAAATAATCAAGGTTATCTAGCAGTCCCCCCAACACACTTTTATTTGACAAGATACACTCTCTTTTAGCTTGTATGAATATGGAGATTTCACCCTACAACTACCCTCACTCCATCAACCTACTCTCATTCTCCCTGCATTTCCCCATCAGAGCATTTTCTGCATGGTCCTTTACTGACTTCTCACTCTTGCCTATAGGTGAATGTGGATGAGAATATTTATGCTGATAAGACAATGGCTTTATGAATATGATTTGTCACCAAAGGCTTCATAGCATTTCATTATGACTGTGGAGATTCACTGACTATTGTCTGAGTCTCTGCTGTGGTTTCTGCTCATAAAATAAAAATCATGCTATTATCATCTGAATAAAATGATACATATGTAATGATCTTGAAAGGCCTTGAAGGTGAACCGCCTTTGAAGAAAGGTAAAAATTCACTTTGATACAGGTTTGTGTTGCTTTTTGAAAGTTTACGTTGTGCCACCTTGCTTACCTGTTTTCTCTAACTGAAAGAAATCTGAAGAGGGTTTTTGCTTTTACAAAAAAAAAAAAAAAGAAAAGAAAAGAAGCCAAACTAGCATTCAGGGATTGTTTTGCTGTGAACCTTTACAGAGGCAGTGTACCCTGAGCATTGAGAGTGCCACCTTCCCCAGGAACTACACTCAGCATCCCAGCATCAAGCTGCTAGAGCTCTAGACTGTGGCTTCTTTGCTTTATCTCAATTTATTTTGCACCTCCATTAGCAAGATGTGTTCTAGGGTATCAGAAAAGCCTAAGAGAAGTTATTTTTTGGGTTGGGGAGCACGCAAAAAATTTCCATATACAGTAATGCTAATGGTAATGGTTCTCTTTATGCCATTTTGAAAGGCTTAAAGTTTTCATAGGGAAGGTCTACTTTTGGATAGTGGGGGAGACCTGCAATATGGAATATTAAGTATATCATTGCCAAGTATGGAAAAAGAAAATTATTTTAGTCAAAGATAGACATTGAAGATAGCTTGTTTAAAAAGGCAGGTCATGTATTGTACTGCAAGCTCTTGCTAACAAGGTTAGAGTTAATAGATTATTGATCCATTTAAGGTTTAGTAGCGAGCTAATTTTTTTCATCAGCTATGCGATTGGGCATTTCTCTGTTTCAGAGGCCAATTCAATAAACATCTTTCATTTGATATTACTTTCTCATGTTGGGTAGTGTGTGTGTGCCTTGGATGCATTAACCCCTGTTTGTTGCTACAGTCACCCTGGAGCATTGGTATTCCTGCCATTGTGAGCACTCTCTTTTCTGAGGTTTACTTTTCTTTGTCCCTCAGGGGGAATGGTAAATCCTTTCTAGCTAGAAAGGCTTGGGCTGCAGGCACTGAGATAAGGGAAGAATCTGATTGTATCATACACTGCTAACACCTGCTCCACTTGACTAAGGTTCCTATTATGTAGGATTTCATTCAGTATTGTGATGAGGAACTTGAAATAACATATGCTAGTTATCTCTCTGGTGTCCAAGAAGTTCTAATCTTTGAATAATAATAAAAGGAAAATTGTGATAGCATTTAAGTCCTGTAGTCCCCATGTTTTGAAGAAGATACTAGACATCAAACTCTAAATTACATGTGGGGTGTGTGTGCGTGTATATGTGTGTGTGTGCGCGCGTGTGTGTGTTTGTGTGTGTTTAATTTTCTAAGCTTTAGTAAAATTGGAGCCATGTGATTTTTTTTCTGATTTATATAATAAGGTATTGAAAAAGCCTTTTACTAAATGCGATAGAGACAGGTAGTCCGCTTTATTTCCTGTGCAGATGCAGCACACATTTGTGAGGCAGCAAAGAGTAGAATTTGAGTGTATAAACCCTGCAGCCAGGTGGCCTGGGTTCAAATCCCACCTCTACACCTTGGAGAAGGCACCAGAATAGAGCACAGAGGCAATAATATGGATAATAGCACTTCCTTCATGGAGTTTTTAGAGAATTAAATGAGGTAAGATATGTAAAATGCTGAAAACAATGCCTGCATGAACACCTTAGGAAAATGCCTGGTTTTGCTTCTAGGACTACATGTTTTTATTCTTTCTACCCCAATACTTACTTTTTTAAAAAAGTTAATAAACTTGAGGGAGACTGGGTAATTCAGCTGGTTAAGTGTCTGATTCTTGATTTCAGCTCAGGTCATGATCTCACAGTTGTGAGACTGAGCCCCATATCTGGGCTCCACATTGGGCGTGAAGCCTGCTTAAGATTCTCTCTCTCCCTCTGCCCCTCCGTGACTCGTTGCAAGCTCTCTCTCTCTCTCTCTCTCTCTCTCTCTCTCAGAAAAAGAAAGAAAGAAAGAAAGAAAGAAAGAAAGAAAGAGTTTTAAAAAGTTAACAAAATTAATAAACTGTTTTTAGAGCAATCTTAGTTTCACAGCAAAATTGAATAGAAGTTACAAAGAGTTCTCATATGCCTTGTCTCCACACATGCATAATCTCCCCCTATTGATATCCGGTACCACAGTGGTACATTTTGTTACAATCCATGAACTTACACTGACACATCATTACCATCCAAAGACATTTTACTTTTTTAAATGTATCCTTCTTTTTTGAAATTGTTTTTATCTTTTTCTTGTTCTGAATATAGGGGCCAAGGGCAGGCTGCCCCCAAATGTGCCGCTTTGGCATGTTAATTATTTTAAATAAAAGTTACTTAAGAAACAAGTGCAAGGACACTCAGATACTCCTTTGTGTCCCTAAAAGCAAGAAACAAATCTCTCATGTGAAAAATAGTTTCCTTCTACTAAGAAGTAAAAAGACCTCCTTATCACCAGAGATGGCGACCTTAAAGCTGATAACACTATAGAAATAAACCTTGTTACTTTTTTCTAATCTATTACTTTAGGCTAAATTCTGCTAGAATCCCCTACTAACTGAAGCTTCCAAACATTTCTTTTCTTTACCCTGGCAGTTCCTCACAAATGTATTGTCTCTGTCAAAATGTACAAAAACTACTTGCCTTGGACATTTCTTTAGGTCTTGATTTCATTATTGGGCCTCTGTGCGTACATAATAAAACTTTAACTTTTTCCCCCTGTTAATCTGTCTCATGTAAATTTAATTCTTAGTCCAGCTGGAAGACCTTGAAGGCTAGAGGAAGAATTTGTTCTTCCCGTCACAAACTTAAATGTTTTCTTGTCTGAGTTCAGTGAGAACTGGGAATAGGTGATTGTTACCCTAATAATTTAGCAGAAAAGAATAAAGACACAGTTAGTAGTTGGAGACTGTCCCTTCAGTTTCTATGGTAGGTAGATGTACATTATTTATATTCATTCAATATTTAGATATTTATTTACTTAACTAACACCTAATGGATTCCTTCTGTGTGCTAAATACTATTTTAGGTTTGAGGATATAAAAGTGAATGACACTTTCCAAATTCAAAGGGTTTATAATCTAATTTGAGATAGTGGCTGGTATGTTACCAGCCACAAGAGGCTTTGTGGACAAATAAGGTCACATTGATATTTAATGTTGAAATCACAATGATACCTAGCGCCCACTTTCTTGCTAGCCTTCTACCCTTATTTCCTGGTTCTAAAAATCTCCTCGGTTAATTTTAGAAGTCCAAATGGGGTCCATCACATGTGCATCTACATATTTTTGCATTTCTAACTATTCTCTCCACTGAACCAGAACACTAATTCAGACAATGCTTTTTTGTTTCATCCAAACAATTTGCACTTAGAATGTAGTACACATTGTTTGTGAATAGTGATACCCATGATGGGTGCTATCTAACCTAAAGCATCTGCCCAGATCTCTTTCCTTCCCAATTTGCTTCTCTTTTCCTTAAGTGACTGCTAAAGGGCTGAGAACGGTAGGGTCTGTTTATCTTATACAGAGGGTGGTGGTCTCTGGAGTTTTGAGAAAGCAAGAGTGTGAAATCAGTAGATGTCCATGAGATGAAAGAAAGAAGTCCATGGAATCAAGAGAACCCAGATGATCTTCCTCAGGGTGATGGCAGCAAGTGTTAAATAACATAACAATGTCAAGGAAAATGCCCTGACCATTGTTAGCACCGATACAGTCCTGTTGGAGACACTGTATTAGGCCTCAGTGTTTTTACATAGTGCCGTCTGAGTTTTACTTTCCCTGTGACTTAATTGCCCATGTAGTAGTGGAAGAGTTAGGATATGATTTATGGCACTGAATCTCTGGCTGATTAATTTGACATCTGGATGCTATGCTGCCTCCATCTATGTAACACATAGATGTCTCTTTCCTGCTCAAGGACCAGTAGTCTTTTCTACAGATGAGACTCAAGAGGTACATATGTGTCATGCAAGGTGTCTTCACCCCACCCCCCTTGACACAGCTCATGCAATTCACTTCCATGTTGTTCAGGCTGCTCTTTATGTTATCAGGCTCCTTGTGGGATAAAGCATATGGTGCATCTACCAAAGTTTCAGGTGAGTTGGGGCTTTAAAAAGCTCATGATATAACCCCAACTCTCACCTTTTTATCACCTAGGACCTGCAGGCAACTCTCTCCCATGGGTGGTGGTCCCAAAATACTGCTTTCTTTTATCTTTAATGGAAGATGAATCAGTAGGCAGACTAGTCATTACTGCTATTAGGAAATGGGCTTACAAACTAAAAAGAAAGAAGGAGGGTCATTAGAATGGTGCATTTTTCAGACTATCCACTTCAGAGGAATCTGGATAAAGCCCTGCAGACATTACCTTTTGGAACAATTTCACATTATCGCTAGGGCTGCATCAGGTGATCTGTCTGTAATGGGCCCTTTTTTCCCTTTGCACTCCACTTCAAAAATCCTATTGTGATGGAAATGGCCTGGCCAAATTCTCTTCAATTGCATCCAGACTTCAGAAGTCATTTTGTAACCGCTTTTAATATAGCTATTTAAAGGTATAACCTCCAGATAAATTTCCCCATCTATCTCCCTTATAGAAATAGTCATTATTAGTAAGAAAGATAATTATTTCAATATATTTCTTATCACTTGGCATTATGAAAATCATATCTACCTTTAATGTTTCAAATACATTGTGCATGTTTCCATAATTACAAATACACTTCTATGAACTCTTTTTTTTCTGCTAAGGAAAAATCTCTTGGAAAGCACTTATTGATGGCTTACAATCAAATGTGCAAATAATATACTTGGAGAGCATTAAAACATCTCTACTATGGTGACAATTTATTTCCTTATCAGTACATACAATGGAAAACTTTAATGGCAGATGTGCTTAATGTTTCCACCATAAAGAATAAAATTCCATGCTAATGTAATTCTAAGTTTAGTGTTACTTGTACATTTCATAGGCAAGAGGGACAGGACGGCATGTGTTTAGAAGGCTTGGGCTCAAGGGGTGCCTGCGTGGCTCAGTCGGTGAAGTGGCCAACTTCGGCTCGGGTCATGATCTCCTGGTTAGTGAGTTCGAGCCCCACATTGGGCTCTGTGCTGATAGCTCAGAGCCTGGATCCTGTTTCGGATACTGTGTCTCCCTCTTTCTCTGCCCTTCCCCCATTCATGCTCTGTCTCTCTGTGTCTCTCAAAAATGAATAAACATTAAAAAAAAATTTAAAAAGGTGGCCTAGGCTCAGTAAGACGTGAGGGATTAGGTCATCAGCTCTTTGAAATATATATATATTTTAAATTTTAGAATTGACAGGGAACCAAAATCCTGCTCCTTCTCTAAAATTAATATATGTTATTTTTGTAAAATAACGAGTGGCTTGAAAATATCACCCAATGCCTACCCCCATTGAAGGGTCTATGGGACTTTTGATTTTGCTTAGAGTCATATCTCTTTGACCATCTGTGCCACCATGTCAAAGTTTCAATGGCCTACAGATGTGCTGAACCAGGTAATGAGTTTCTGGAGTCTTTGAGGCAGTAGACCTAGCTCTGAATCTTTCTCAACCGGGCATGATTTCTAGTGTTGGCAGCAAGCAAAGTCACCCTAGTGCCACATAGAGCAGCTCACAGTCCTTTCTTTTGAAGGAGTAAGGGTTAACACTGTATGGAATAATGAGAGCAGGACAAAAGAGCACTGCATTCCATCTACTTGACAAAAGCAATACAAGAGTCCAGGGAATATTTAGCAAATCCTGATTGTGATTATTCTTGAAACTGTAGTTTGATTATCTTAACTGCTTTTATTAGATGAGAGAGTTTTGTTACACTATGCAATATTGCTGCTGATGAACATTTTTCAATGAATAATGTTAAATAAGAAGAGGTCTTACCCTCCATTAGGAAATTATTTAAGGCCCAGGCTCATACTTTGTTAATTAAAACTTACATCAAATATGCATAATGGTGACAATTTCTTCATTACATTTGCCAATGACTCTATGAATGTCTGTTGATACCCAGGGGTTGGATTATTCTAGTTAATTATTGTGATTTTATGCTAACATAACACCTTCGATCCCGAGGAGTTACTAAGCATGGTGAAAACTTTAGCCCTATCAGTATTTATGAATCTCTTTACTTGTTAAATGAAAAGGCAGCTTGAGATAAATTACCCTGGGTAATTTTAATCAAGAGCTTAATTTTAATGATCACCTGCTGCACAAATAAAATAAGAAAAGCAATGAAATCATCATTATCAAGGTAAGTCATATGTGTCTCGGAGGGATGCTATTTTTAGCAGTGTTCATTAAGAATTTCTGTAAACTCTGAATGGAATAACAGGATGGTAGAACAAAACTACAAAGATAGCATAAATGTAATTAAGTAATAGGAAGCATCTTATTTTGCACTTGATGATTGCCTTGGGATTGTTCTTTTGTTGTTTAATATGTACTCATCTAGTTCTATAACCAGGTTGAATATTTCTGTAAGGCAGTGTCCACACACACACACACACACACACACACACACCACACAATGATGTGAATTTCTTCATGGGTGACCGGAACCTAATACAAGTTAAAAATTAGCTCTTCTCTAACATTGGAGAGGTGAGACGAAATTAGTTTGAACAAGTGAGAAAGGTCAGAGACAAATAAGATGTGAAGACAGATGATGATTTATTGGGACATCCCCTCCCAAAAAACTGGTTTTGGTAAGTGTCTGTGATTTTGGCTTTCTGCATAAATATAGGAAAGCACGGGCTTCCATATCTTAGGACTAAGGAAATAATGCATTTTAAAGACCATACCTATGTATTTCCATTATTATTATTATTATTATTATTATTATTATTATTTGATGTCCTTTGTGCTGAGTTTCATGGCAATGCCATTAAACAAAATAAATGATGGTCAGTGGATAAATTCAGAGCTGTTTCTTGCTACCAGAGAAGGTCTTCTCCATTGTCTCTATACAGATGTATTGATTGTATACATTCATCCTTCCAAATCCTTCCTTCCTCCTTCCGCCACCTGCTTTCATCCCTCCCTCCCCTGATCTCTCTTTTTCCTTTCTTTATTAGTAGCACAAAACAACATGTCTTTCTGTGTGATATGAAATTTGTCTGATATTATTAAAATTAAAGACTTTATTAGGCCAAGTTCAAGTGATTAACTGAGGATAGTATTCAAAAGATAGTATTGTAGCTTCTTCATCATTTTCACAAATGTTTCATGACACCTGCTATTCATAAATGCTACCTTGCCTTGACTTCTTGGACCTAGTGACCTAGGAATGCATATGTTTTTGCCAGCCTGTAGGATGAAAGCAAAACTGAACCTAGACTTCCAGATCCTCTAAGACTGGCATTTTCTGAAATCTCTTCCAAATGATGGAACTACATTTCCCTATGAGGTGAAAGATACTGCAATTCTAGTTATTTCTAATTGTCTGCATTGACTCTGAGTCAGACATTTAGTACAGGGAAATTGGAGAATATAAAATGCCCACTTAGTTGATAATAAAGTATAGAGATGCATTTCTGGAGACACAAGGTGGACTTCACTCTTGGTAATTGTTCTCACCTTTGCCCCAGGGTTCACTGCTGAGAAGCTTAGACATTCATCACCTGGGTTTCAGATCTTGGCATCGCCAGTTACTACAGAGAATGGTAAGATGAGCCAGTAGGAAGAGCTGTAAAAATTGGGGAGCAGGAAACAAAAAGTTATCCATCTCTTTCCATGACCACCACTCAAATAGCTTTGAAAACTGAGCTAAATCTCCCTGTAGTATTAATCCCTTCTTCTTCTATTTCTTTTTCTTTTTCTTCTTCTTCTTCTTCTTCTTCTTCTTCTTCTTCTTCTTCTTCTTCTTTTTAAATGTTTATTTATTTTGAGAGAGAGCATGTGCACAAGAGGGGCAGAGAGAGAAGGGGAGAGAGAATTCCAAGCAGGCTCCACACTGTCAGCACAGAGCCTGGTTCAGGGCTCTATTCCACAAAGTGCAAGGTTGTGACATGAGCCAAAACAAGAGTCAGATGCTTAACCACCGAGCTACCCCGGTGCCCAGGAATCACTTAATTTCTGATGCCATAACTAGCTATAATTGCTATTTCTGAGTCCTTATCTGTGCTTGACTTATCAGCCTATAAACACTATGTGCCAAGTATGTGTTAGGACTGGGAGCCATGAAAGATTTTGGGATTATAGGTGCAAAATTTGGTTTTATCTTTAAAAGTTCTGAAGTTAGGCACACTTCTGAATAATCATAATAGCAGTGTGACCTGGGGCAAATTACTTAATGTTTCTCTAACTTAGTTTTCTTTATCTATAAAAGAGAATAATATCTAAAAATTATGTAGTGAGAAGTAAATAAAAGATATCCTTTTAGCCCTTAGTAAAGTCTTCAATGTTTGAGGATTATTAACTATTATTGTTGTTATATTAAAAAATGTCAACCATATACTATCCTCATTGGTAAGGCAAGGTTATAGAGTTAAATAAATACTGGCATTTGACATTAAGTACTTCATTGTTTAATGAGAGAAAATGACACGAAAAATGAAATATTTCCTTATGACAAGGGCCACAATAGAAATATCTACATAGTCCTGTGAGAACACAGGAAAATATATAAACAGGTTTTGATGGCTTAATTGGTAAACTGCAGGGGATTTGGCAGATCTGGGCATGTTTGTCTGATTCAGGGAGACAGTGAGTTCTGTTTAGATCTGAGTGGATATTATGTGAAGCCAGAGGCATGCAGGTAAGAAATGAGTTTGTCTGGGGCCATGGCAAAGTTACAAAATCCAGGACTAGTGATGCTCCTCTTCCAAATAAGGCCCTTCATCCTATACAACTCAGTCTTAAGGAGATGGTCCTTCCCCTGATGTAGAATTTCTAGGTCTCCAGTCTTCTCAGAGGTGAGGGATTTGCTTGACACGAAAGAGCCTTCAACGTGTGTCTCTATAGGGAGCATTGACTTTACAAATGAACATAAGATTACACCATTTCCTCAGTAGCTCTGCTGGGTCAGACTAAAAGCAGAGTCAGAGATCTGTTGGATGATGGTGCCCAGGGCTTCGTGCAGGAGTGACAAAATGACTATGATGTGGCATCTGATTTCAAGGAACTGAAAGTACGGATAGGGACACTATCAGCTATTCAGACAGGCATTCTCACATGAACCAGAATTTTACAGGACAATAGCATAGGAGGGTAAAGTTCTAAATGTTACTCTTTAGACCCATGATTCAAACGGGGGCATTTCGTAAACCCATTCAGGATGATGCAGTTTTGTATCCTGGTTCTGCAATTCACCAGCTATGAGATAGTAGGCAATTTAACCTCTTTAAACTTTGGGTTTCTCATCTGTAAAATGAGAATAGTAATAGTATACCCATAGAGGGTGATTGTGAGGTGATGAAATTAAATATGTCAGGGGCTTATCGTAGTGTTTGGTCTGATAGGTTTTCGGTGAATGATAGCTATTATCTGTAGAGGAAGTCAACTGGCAACCTATAGTAAATATGGCAGGGGCATTTAAAAGGATTTCTTCCAAGATTGTGAGGGAAGAAGTTAGATAGTAAACACAAAAAGCCTTCAAATATTTATGGCATGAATCATAGTTTTCAAGCTTGTCTGATGATTCCCAATTTTGCATACTAGAGAGAAACAGTCTCTATTGATAATCATATGGTCATTTTCCCCATAGTTTCCCTTATCTGTAGTAGAGCTCCTCCCTAAGGAATGTGGTGAAAATCTCAAGACAAGGGAAGACAACCTGGCTATGTGAGCATGCGTGATATTCCTTAGGACTCTAACATAGATGGCCCATTCACACTGTGTGTTACCGTATATGGGAGACAAAGGAGGAAAAATCGTACCCCTGCCCCCACAGCCTGCTTTCCGGCCTCAGCCTTTTGGGTCTTAGCCCCACTGAGCCCGTGCTGGCAAATAAAACTGCTTCCTGGAAAGAAAAGCCTAGGTATCCAGACCCTGTGTGTGACTCCTGCTACATTTCTTCCATGTGGTGCTTTGAAATCAAAGCTAATATAATGAATAAAGTCTACTTGCTTTTTAATACATTTTCTTATGTGATTGTTGTAATCCCTACTTCCCTCTTAAAGTAAATAATTATAAATTTTAAAACATTCTGGAAGACTGAATAATGGGAGGCCATTAAATTCTCCATACCTAATGTTACCATTATCTAGGTAGTAAATGCAAACAGCAAGATCATATACTTAATTAATAAGAAAGGTTAATATCTTTCATGATTATATAAGCCTCTCCAGGAACAAGTCTGTTTTCTGTTCTTACTCCCTGCTCCCTTCCCCATGCAACTTAAGTCCACTGAGAAATTTCTCTTTCTCAAGAGAAACTACATCAGTTGTTGAAGTGTTAAACATTGTCACCACTTTTGAAGGTTACTGCTGTGTGATTAAGAGCCCAACTTACCCCAGGCTAATTATGTTGCTGGTTTTAGTTCAAAAAATAACTTATTCTTGCAACTTATTATTAAGTTTATTGAGTTGGTAAATCAAGAGAATATTAAAACAAACTGTGATTTTCTTTAGCTTTACCAAAGCGCTTGGTTTATAGAATAAGGTGCTTAAGGTCATTAAAGGTTAAACGAGTTGTAGGCGTGATGCTTATTAAGCAAAGCTAATTTGGTTTAAAAGTAGCAAAGCAGTTGCTTCACACTTGGAACTCTTAGCAAATTAACTCTCATTCTGCGTGAAAGGAGTCCTGGGTTTGAAAGGAAATTTAAACCTTGAGTTTGGGGTGAGAAGATAGGAAGTGTGAAGAAATAGTTTTGTGTCTAAATGGCATGGAAAGGGATAAGTTCTTATTTCATACATCCTGGCCCTTAAAGGATAATTGTCTTTAGCAACATCTGTCATGGGGAAGCTTTTTCTCCTTGTTTTCACGGGTTTACAATGACTTAAATACTTTCTGAAAGTCATCATTATTAATAAGAAGCAAACATCAGGATCTGAATCAATATGTGTTTTTGGAGATGTGAAAGTGTTTTCTCTTTCACTTCTGAAGACTCACCACTCCCCCTTTGTACCCAAAGTCTATGCATCCCTGAAGACCCTGCTCAGTTCCCTTGGCCTCTCTGCCAACTTCAGTGGCTATGCCAATGATGAGGTTTTGCGGTGATGGTGGGGGTCTGGAGCCGATGACCAAGAAAGGATTCCTGAAGACGTCTTTGGTGCACAAAGGTGATTTTATTAAAGCACGGGGACAGAACTGGTGGGCAGAAAGAGCTGCCCTGTGGTTATGAAGAGTGGCTTCTTATATACTGTGAAGTTGGGGAAGATAAAGTCAAAAGGGAGGCCTCCAGAGGGATTTGGATATGCTAAAGAGAACTCCTAAGATAACTGAGGCCTTACTATTGTGAAGCTAAGGTTGTTCCCCGCCCCTGCAGCTAGTAAGGCATTAACATTATGACAGCAGGGGCTTCCTGAAGAAATGTTTTACTCTGCCTGCCTCAAGTCAATGGGCTGCAGGTTACAGAGAAATTTAATTTTACCTGTCATTTCCTTCTTGCCTTTGTTCCCCATGTCACTTTGGAGAGGTGGTGTTGGGGCTCCAGGAAACTGAGTCTATAGGTTTCTGGAGATTAGGCTACTGATAAGGTTGCCTTTTTCTTGTAATTTACTAAGATATTTGCAAACCAATGGAGACTCCTGTCCTGTGTGACTGTGATCTCTATCAGTCATTTGTTTTCTTTCCTTTCCTTTGTCCTTGGACAGCCAGGAGTGCCTGAGGAATATCACACGTGTCCCCAGGGTGGGGGTTGGGGGTTATGCTAGCTTGGACTTTGTCCTCAGCCTGCCCCATGTGCTCTCATCAGCAATCCTAGGCAACTCCCAAAGCAATACTTGTATGAACACTTGATTCTGTGTTATCCCATGGTGTCTAATCATCCTCTCATGAGTGAAAGTTTGTCTTCACAAACTTTTCAAACTATTCAAAGGTAGAGACAGTGATGCTGCCAGATGGCTCTACCAAGGTTTCCATGAAAAGATTAGTTGTCCTTGGAACTGTCTCTTTTCTGGCCTCCGTTTTCACCACTGGGGCTCACCTTAATACTGTGGCTGGATTAGTATTAGTCCCTGGGCCTAGGGCTGATATGCCCCGATTCAAGAGACCCCCCCGAAAACAAACCACCAGAGTCTAGAATCAAAGCCAAGCGGCAAGTGTAGTTTATTGCAGGTTCGAACCCGGTCCTCTGCGCACTCGTTGCCGGTGACACTAAGAGGCCCCGAGTAAGGATCTTACAGCTTCTTTTATAGCCCGGCACAAACAAGTTAGGGACCTTTTTTAGAGGTTACAGAGCTGTTGTTGGTTAACATTTAAATTTGAACACTCAGCAGAACTCGATTGGTTCCCGCCTTTATTTTAAACCATTCAGCAGAACTTGATTGGTTCCTGCCATTATGTCAGACTACAACCAGGCACGCCCCGGCTGGTTTTGGGAACGGCGGGGGTGGGGGGGAATCTTTTCTTTGCAGTTGTGAGTACACCTGGTAATTTTCCTCTTAGCCTCTCAGGGCCAGTGGCCATACTGGGCTGAACTGCTTGACAACTGAATTCAAGACTTTCACCTAATTAGCCTTCCATGCTAATTAAGTGAACTAACTAGCCCCAGATTTAAGATAGCAAAGATAGACTTAATAGAGAGAAACAACAGCAGGGAAAATGCAAATGTTGTTTCATTTTATAGTTGGGACTGAGGGATGCTGAAAGAATGTTGAGAGCAGGGGGATGGAGCAAGTTTATTTGTGAGTGGGGATTCATGCTTGCCTCTTTATTGGTGGCAGGACCTACCCAGGATTTATTTGCTTGGGTCCCTGAAGTAGCTTCTCAGAGAGAGTCCTGTCTGAGGGAAAAATGGTCTGGTGATACGAAAGCTTCCATTGTTGGAGGTGAGTGACAATTCTGTATGCAAAGTGGAGCCCAGTACTTGGCTTTGTCTTTTGAGCCAACCCCTGAAGGAGTTATTTATAAGGTCAGTGTAGCACGGGGTGAAAAACAGAAACCCTACAAGGGCTTTGGGCCTAAAAACATTCTTTGGGTGTCCCTCCCAGTAACAGAGCATGCCCCCAGGGGGAGATTCTTCCATTTATCACGGTAATAGTTTGCCACTTGGCACTTGCAGGCTCTGGTGCCTCTGCAGCAGCAGGAAACAGAAGATTTGGTATTTCCTAGTGAACACTCAGCTGGGAACAAAACATCTGTAGGGCCTGGAGAAAATTGAATGACTTCTTCAGAATTTCTGTTCAGTTATCCCGTCAAATATATCTGTAATTGCTAGCTTAGGCAAGATCCTCCTCCGCTCCCGCCCCTACTCCTGCTTTTTTGTTTTTATTGGACCACTCGAGATACCTGTAAAATCTAAGCACATTATCAGTCACTCCTCTCTCAAATTGTCATGAAAACAAAAGACGGTAAGGTTTAGAGAAACAACTGCAGAGAATTAGCAAGGGAAATGTAGGTAGAATATGGACAATGAATACGCTTTTTGTTCTGCTCAATTTCTTCGCCACGTGTTCACCCTAACATCTTGTCTTTAAAGATATGTATGAAATAACAGGCGATGCTGTCCCTTCTCTCAGGAATATAAGCTTTATAGTCAAAATGGAGGACTGAATTTTCCTCAGGCCACCCTCAGTTTACTCTAGTGGGGCTTAGCCAGCTCTGCGAAGTTGGAATGTTATATCATAGATGAATTGTGTTGCATAAATATTGCATTCATGGATTTGGGCTCTTAAGAAGCAAAGTACATTGTTCCCTTATAGGAGGTTGCCTGGGTTTTTTTTGTTGTTGTTGTAAAGGGCAAGAAAAATGAAAATGAAAGGAGAGTGCTGATAATTGAAATATTCAAATGAGAGTTAAGCCTTGTTTCTGAATAGGGATTTATCCATTTTGAAGCTGAAAGTTTAAAAAGTCAAGTGGGAAAAGAATTCAGGAATGGAAATGAAGACCTTGCACATCAGTTAAAGAGTAAGGAGAATTGTGCCTTCTCAAAGTATGGTGTTTTCTTCTCTCTTTTAAAAGAAAGCCAGACTTGACCCTTGGCAATATGGGAATAATCATGAAATGGGACATTTGCTGGATTTAAGTAATAAACAACAGAAAATCATCAGTAGTAAAGAAATGGATATGCAGTTTGGGCTGAATTCTGAGCAGTGTAAGTTATGTGGGTAGGTGGAAGGAGCTCAGTGAAAGGCAGTCACAGAGATTACTTACAATGAGATTACTTATGATGAAGTTTTTTTTTTTTTGAGGTGATGGGGGGTTGTTGGTGGAGTTTGTGGGGTCTGGGGCCCATGGGCAAGAAAGAATTCTTGAGACGTCTTTGGTGCAAAAAGGTGATTTTATTAAAGGACAGGGACAGGACCCCTGGGCAGAAAGATCTGCCCTGGGACCATGAGGAGAGACTGGTTATATACAATGGAGTTGGGGGAGGTAAACTTCAGGGGAGGTTTCCAATGAGATTTTCATATGCTAAAGAAGACTCAGGATACTGGAGGCCTAGCTTTTGCCAAGCTAAGGTTGTCTTTCCTTTAGGAAGGCATTAGCATTAAAAACAGTAGGGAGTTCCTAGAGTAACGTTTTGCCTTGCCTGCCTCAAGCCAATGGGCTGCAGGTTATAAGGAAATTTAATTTTGACTGTTTCCTTCTGCCTTTGTTTCCCACATCAACTTAGGTACTCATCAATGGTTTCTAGTGACCCTCAGAGAAAGCTATCAAAGAAAAACCAGAGCTAGACAATAAGGTGGTAAAAACAGATTTTATTTGGTATGACAGCAATAGGGGAAATGAGACCTCAGTATAGACCTGGGGTCAAGTCCAAATATAGCATGAGCAAGTGGGAATTTACAGCCAAGGATCAGGGTGAAGGTCAGTGATGAGAAATTACTAAAAGGAAACATCAGGAGTAAGGAGAATTCTGGCTGAATTGACCTCTAACAGAATTCTGCTGAAGCCAGATCAGGGTGATCAGGTATCACCTGGTGGGGTGTGTTGGAGGATGATGAACCTGACCAGATATGGAAGATGAGGGAGGGTTCTTCCTAAACTAATGTAGAAAAGTTCTGGCTAAGACTGGATTTTATGAACAGTTTCCAGATAGGCCTAGAGGAAGGTTTAGGATCTGACTAAAGTTTGGTCAAACAAAAAATCTTTGTCAAAGCTTTATATAAGAGAGCATGTGTGTGGCAGGATTTGATACTCTGGTACAGGTTGCTATCATCTCTGTTGCTGGAATTGAAAGATTGAGTTAAAAGGGAGTGGAGAACTCTACTGTTGGTTGTCATGGCCAAAATTTATATGTAGTGGGGAGTCACAGAGAGGACACCGAGGCTTTTCTTTCCAGGAAGCAGCTTTATTTGTGCCAGCGTGGGCTCAGAGAGCTAAGGCCCAAAAGACTAAGCCCCGAGCACAGCAGGGGCTGTCTTTTGTACAATGTTTGCTCCTTTGCCTCCCCAGAATGGTAACATACAGTCTGAATGGGCGGTCTGTGTGACAGAGTCCTGAGGAATGTCGCACATGCCCGCATAGCCAGGTTGCCTTCCCTGGTCTTGAGATTTTCACCACATTCCTTAGGGAAGGGCTCTACCACACTGATAATTAACCAGGAGGAGGGTTGAGGATTTTTTTGAGCTGAATATTCCAAGAAAACTTCTGCTTCCCTTCTTTAAACACCTCCCTGGGAGGTGCTTGGGTGTTGGAACAGGGCTGGTCCCAGAAAGAGTTGCTCTGTGGTGGCAGAGTTTGACTGCTCTTTCTCATAAAAGTCATGCCTGACAACCATGCATGCTTCGCTGTGCTGCTTCCAAACTGGTTCAGGAAATCTAGGTATGATTTTGCCTCATCTGACACCATAGTTTAAAATTCTCCCACAATCCATTGGCAAGTGCACCTGGCACAGCACGTTCACTGTGTTCCCTGACATCCATGTGCAGGTTGAATCGTATTTTATTTATATATTTATTATATATATTTATTTATATTATATTATATATATTTATTTATTTATATATAATATATTTATATTATATTAATTTAATTTATAATTAATTTATATTATATTATATATTTATTTATATTTATTATATATATTTATATACTTATTTATATTTATTTATATATTTATTTATATATTTATTATGTATAATAAATATATAAATAAATATATAATATAATATAAATAAATATATAAATATATAATATATATAAATATATATAATAAATATATAAATATATATAAATAATATATAAATAAATATAAATATATTTATATAAATATAAATATATATATAATATATATAAATATATATATATTATTCATTTATTTTTAGAGCGAGAGAGAGAAATAGCAAGTCGGGGAGGGGCAGAGAGAGAGGGAAAGAGAATTCCAAGCAGGCTCTGAGCTGTCAGTGCAGAACCCAGTGTGGGGCTCGAACTCACAAACCATGAGATCATAACCTGAGCTGAAACCAAGAGTTGGAAGCTTAACTGACTGAGCCACCCAGTCACCCACCCCGAGTTGAATCATATCTTAAAGTTTTCTAGTGAGTCTTACTATTTAAAAGACTGTGATCATTATATTTGAATAAATCTGGATATTGGTTAGCTGTAGCTAAAGTAAGAAACACAATGTTATATGAAAAAAAATCACAGTCATAATTATTATGCTGTCAGCATATTAAACACTTGTAAGTCGTGCTAAATAGTAACATTCCATGCATTTTCTCAATATACTGTTTGGGGTCCTAGGATAACACACTTTTGTGAGTCCTGCATCAAATACGTACCACTTTTCAAGGGATTTTTTTTAAATTTTATTTTAGAGAGACAGCAAGGGAGTAAGGCAGAGGGAGAAAGAGAGAATCTTAGCCTCCATGCTCAGCGTGGAGCCTGACCTGGGGCTCGATTCTGTAACGTTGGGATCATGACATGAGCTGAAATCAAGAGTCAGATGCTCAACCAACTGAGCCACTCTGGCACCCTGGGATTTTCTTTATATTGTCACTACACTGACCTCTAAATTATTTGGAAATTGTAGGCCCGAAGATCTAAATACTCTCATGACACTTTGTTATGATGAAGTAATTTGAATTTGGTGCAGGTAATGCATTTGAAATGTGAGGTTATGTTCAGATTCCTGCAATATACTTTGGAGAAATGGCTGGGTTAGTTGTGTGTGAGGAACCAGACTTGCATGCTACCACTCTTGAGAGTCAAGATGATATCAAGCTATTCCCATAGAATATCCATAAGAGTTGGCTTGATGGGACCTATACTGGTTGACTTTGAAATAATTTGAACCAACTTAATTAGAAGGTGATGATATTAGAGTGGTAAGCTGAGATGAGAGATGCATAGGCTCTCATTGTATAATTTTGCAAGATTGTTGTGAGCATGAGCAATTTCAATACTAACTTACTGTCTTTGTCACTAATCAGGGTATATAGTTATGTATGTCTTCTCTTCCATGACACACACACACACACACACACATCGCATACACATACACATACATATATATTTGTATTGTAAATATATATATATAGTATTCTTTAGAATACCACTATGGTCCCCATAACATATATATATATTATATATATATTGTATTTTAAATACAATATATATATAATATATACATATATATATATATTATATATATATTTGTATTCTTTACAACACCACTATAGTCCCTATAACATATAAATCATATAGAAAATATGGCTACAGATCACAGGAAGAATCTATGCTATGACCAACTTGTTTTTTAAGATTATATCCAATTACAGAAACAGAAATTTCTGAAGAAATATGAAATTCAAGAGGAGAGAAAACATATGCTTTTAAAGATCTCTCTGATTTCATTGCAAAATGCCTAGTTTAGGTTTTCCCTGTGGTATCAGGATAGGAACATTTTCTGCTCTATTTACTAAGAGGAAAAAGGTTTTCTATAATGAAAATTGGCCCCCAAATGGGACTAATGCTGATGAGTTACTACCCTAAAACAGAATCAATCACCATCTCTGAGGTTTAACTTTCCAATTCTCCAGGATTTTCAAAGAAAATTAATTTTACCCAAAGACAAATGTGTTACTAGTTAATAAAACAAAGCCCAGATGACTGTCAGTGAAAAATAAGGAATTTGCATAGAGCCCTTTTCTATTTGAATAGGACCATTGAATCGAATAGTGCTAACTCTGAGACTTGAAAGGTGATGTGAATGACAGAAAATTATTTTGCCTGAAGAAATGTGTGGCTGCTGAACTATAAAATATGCAAGGAACTGGTGTTAGTGAGAGACTACACTCTTGTTCTTAGAGTGGTTATCCTTGTTATACTAAATATTCTAGGGATTTGGCAGTATTATGTAGTAATTTATCTACCAAAATGCCACTAAGGTCATGGAACATATAATACAATCAACTGGTTTTTCCTATGTTGGTCCTCAAACCAGTACATTTAGAATTGGGCCTGAGATTTGTGCTAAAAAAATAGGAAAGCGGTATTTTCAGTAATCATAATAGGCTAGATTTTGCTGCAGGAAAAAGTAATCCTTGACAACTTAATTCCTTGCTCGTATTAAGTCCAGTTCAGATTGTGCAGCCCTGTTCTGTGTTATAGACCCTCCCTCTGAAACATGGCTTCTGACAGGATGCAGGCTTTTTGTATTTTATGAACACCCTTCAAACAAGATGATTTATTGAACTGTTTTGTAGGATTTTGTCAGCTACCAACACCTCTGCCAGCTGCAGCATTTTTTTTTTTTTTGACAAGTTCAGACTGTTCTCCCTTATTGTAGCAAACTGTGTCCTGATATTTTCATATAGATTAGTCTTGTCGTATCAACTAGATTCTACATTATTTGAAAATAGAGTCCTGTATCCCCATAGTCATAAGTACAGTTTAGGGGACATAATAGTTTCTCGAACAAGATTTCTCAGTTTTTTGATTCATTGGTTTTCAGAGGTATTTGACATTGCAGCTCTTTTCACTTTATGTACTCAGACATTTTATACAAAAGGAACAACAAAACTCTTGAATTGTGTCTATAAATCTTCCTATTCTTTTCATCTTTGTTACTAGCCAGTAAAGGAGCAAGGGGCTAAGTTGTAATGTTTCAAGTCATGGACCTTCTCTGACCCCACAGTCTATCTCTCCCTAGGCAATGTTCAGAGTTGAACATTGGTAACGATGGATGCTTCCCATCCTGCTGGTTCGCATTACCACTGGTAACACAAGTTGTGTTGAATATTTTATACTTTGCTACATTTCTACTCACTGCTTTGCCACCTTTGTAGGTTTGAGTGCTGGGTGTCTAAGTGTGGTTTATTATTCTAGTGCCATTATCTGAGCTCTAAGTCTTTTGGGAGGTAGCAAACTGCTTCCTGGAACCAAATATGCTAACTGAGGAGCTTCAGTAAGCAAATAAATAGCAATAATCTATCATATAAATACCAATTTTGGTCTACTTGGCATGCCTTTTAGAACCATCTTTCTAATCTATATTAAATATGTATCTTAAAGTAAATGAAAATGAAGGCTTATGGATCAATATAAATAAGAGAATTAACTCAAAATAATTTTTACTCTTTAACCTGAAATGTGTTCTTAGATTCAGTATTAGTTTTATTGGTATTGCCCTCATCTTCAAGGAATTTTATCATTAGACATCTTGACAGCAAGAAAAAAAGAGGGAAAAGGCAATATTTCTCCTACCGAGTCATTGAGGTACCCCATGGGAGGCCTTTGTCTTGAGCTCTGGGCAAAGAAAAATGTGGTTTGAGAAACTACCTTGTGGATCTGAGGTCCCATTTGCCTGGCACAAATGATGTCCCAGAGTAGCTTCAGCAAACTGGTCAGATAGGGTAGCCTTGCCTTCCCAAAGAAAAATGCATGATGAACAGCCAAGGAGGTGGAGCTAATAAGAAAGAGGGGTTCTTTAAAGAGTCACCATCTCTTGGTAAAAGGAAAAACCTGTCTGCCGAAAGGGTGCTGAGCAGCTCTTCTCTTTAGAGCCACCCTAGATTTTATCTCTTGTTCTCACTCAAATAGCAAATGAATTCACTGAGCTAAGACATGTGGAAGCACATGTTAAAGTTCCTGGGACATCCCCAGTCCTTTCTCTTTTGTCTGAGCCCAGCAGCCCTGTTCTGTAGTCAGTCTGTTGCTGTCCTTCACCAAGGCCCTATTGCTGCAGCCCTATTGCTGCCAGGAGTCCTTGTCACTACTGCTTCTTGGCAGGTCTTCCTGGGAGCTAGTGGCACTTTCATTAATTTCAGATGCAGATATCTGACACAATCCATTAGTTTTAGAATCACACATTCTCCTGGCTTGGACTGGTTCTGTCTGAATTGTCTGCCTCCAAAGTCAAGGTCAGAAGAAACTCAGGCGTGACAGTCAGAAAATGAGACAGGAAAAGAGGAAGATGAAGAAGAGAAGGACATCCTCGAAAGTTGAAAAGCAGAGCAAAGAGTTGAGTATGTTAAGACCAGAAGACTTTGGGATTTAGGTGTAAAGATGTGAAAAGAAATCCAGATTTATCATGCTGTTGAATCCAAAGAACTAGTCTGGCCCAGGAGAATATAATGTTGATAATGATGATGTTGTTGATGATGATGACGACAATAATTCACACTTATTGAGTGGTGTTATGGTCAAGGCACAGTTTTAAATGGTTTTGCATGTATTTCTCATCTCCTTTTTAACATACTTATGAAATACATGCTGTCAAACTATAACATATGAAACTCAAGAACTGGGAAGTAGCTTGCTTAGGGCCGGCCATACAGGTAATGAGCACAGATCTGAGATTCAGACTTAATTCTGATAATCTGTGGTATGTGTCTTAGTTTTTCTCAGTTGTTTTAAATATTATAGTGGACACTGTAGGTACTCTGCTCAGATCCCCTCTGATCACCTTTCCCAGTTCCGGGTGCAGAGCTACTAACTTCTGTGTGCTTCTCCTACAACTTTCTTTAGACAAATACCCTTGAGCTACTGGAACCTCTGGACCACAGCGGGAAGTGTTTAGTAATTTACAGCCCCCTGCATAGCACCAAAACAATGACTGACTGGTGTAGCAGTATAAAAGCCCAACACATTCACCTTGAGTTGGGACAGTTCTTAAACTGATAAACTATAGGGAAGATGATTTCCAGAGCTCCTTATAGGCTCAGGCCAAGACTGAGATGTCACCTAAAATTGTGATTTGCTTGGTCTCTTCCCCCTCTTTATCCTGCAACTCCACCCTTTCACCAGTCTTTCTTGGTAGTGTTTATTAACAAATCCCTGGTGTATCAATACTTGTCTTAGTATCTGTTTCTGGGGAATCTGAATTAAAACAAATAAGGTTTGGTCTCACTTCAAATTTGACCTTCGAGAAAGAAACAGTTCTAATAAGGGGGATTATGTAATACTAATGGTCAATGTCTAATAAAGAAACCTGAAAAATTATCTCAATACTTTGTATTGACTCTCAGGTTACCCTTGATTCATTAATGCATAATTCATTCATTCCTTCATTGGTCAGACATATATATGTACCAAGTGCCTGACATGTTTCTAGATGCTCACAAATGTACTTACTGTAGAGGGGAAAAGAGCAACCTTGTCTGCATGTGCTTTAAGGCCCTTTGGAACCTTTTTACTATGCCCAGTCTAATTTTTCCCAGGATCTGGGTATGGAGGTTAGAGTTCTTTTTCATTGTTGAACCGGTATATAAGTCAGAGAGTCTGGGGCTGGGAGTGATGGTAGCAGGATTCAGTGTAGAAACCAACACTCACTAAAGGTTGGTTAAATGTGTTACATCTAATAGTTTTCGAACCACCCAGTGGCCTCTATAATTCTTGGAAGGTGATTATAGGAGAGAGGCAAGGTCATAGAAACAGAATATCCTACCAATGCAAATGCTGATGCTAAGAAGATTAAATGTGGAAATAAGATTTCATCTAGGTTGGGATGCCTCTGCACATGAGAGAGAATAGAATTTATGGAGGGAAGTACATGATAAGCCTAAAACTTCCACTGTGTTATTTCACGTCTGCCATTTTCTCTTTATACAAAAATTTGTACTATCTACATATTCTATCATCTATAATGCAGTCTCTCTCATTCAATAGCCTGGTCTGTTTTCCAGGGTTACAGATGTAATATGCTATTCTTTTCCTAATGACATTCTCCATTTTCTAATCCAGAATATGAACATACGCAATGTTTGAGCAGGAAAATTAAATGAAATTCCTAACAATGACATTACCATGTTAACCCAAATATACTATCACCCATGGCTTTCGTATTTTTTTTTAAAGAAACCAGTATGAAAAAGAGAACTCAAGTCTTGTGAGTGTTTGTGTAAGACAGCAAACTTCTATAGAAATAAATCTGAATGAATACCATTTAGAAATACTACACAAAATATTTGGGATGAATCCTGGCACTCAGGGAAGAATACAGTTTAGAGTAGGAGGATGTCCAGCTGAGAAGACTCACAAATTCAAATCTTCTGCACTAAAAGAGTCAAATGGATTTGCTCTATTTTAGAAAAGCTGCATTAGTAAGAATATTTGATTTTTCTTTTCTTCCTTTTGATTTCAGTGACTGAAAAAACAGTAACTTCTGCAACTAGGTTCGAATTGTCAAGTGTGTTGAATCGAGCTACGTATATTATGAAATGGCAGTTGTCATGGTTCTATTCTGTGATTATATAGAAAATCACAATCTCAATGGCATAACTATAATAATGAAGGCTGTGAATACCTTCTCATGAAGAGAAACCATTCCAAGGTATATACCACACATTGAATTGGATATAATTTAAATACTATGCAATTCATCTACTTAAAGTATACAATTCACTGCTTTTTGGTATATTCACAGGATTGTGTAATCATCACCACTAAGTTTAAAACATTTTGTCCACTCTAAAAAAAAGACCCTGTACCCATTAGCAATCGAGCCCCTTTCTCCTCTACAACAGCTTCCCAAGCCCTGAGGAACCACTAATATAATTTGTGTCTCTGAAATATGTCTTTTTGTGTTTCAAACAAATGGAATCACAGAATCACTGAGTTCTTTTCCTTCTTTCATTTAGCTTAACTGTTTCAAAGTTAACTAATGATGTAGCATATGTTAGTCCTTCATTTCTTTTAATTGCCAAATAGTATTCAATTACAGGGATTCCATATTTTATCTATTCATCAGTTGATAGGTTTTCCCAGTTTTTAGAAATTATGAACAGTGCAGCTGTGAGCATTCATGTACAGCTTTTTGTGTGGACATGTTTTCATTTATTTTGGGCATATATATCGGAGTGGAGTGTTGGGGCCATTTGTAACTCTATGTTTAACATTTTAAGGAACCGTCAAACTGTTCTCCTCAATGGTTATGCCATTTTGTATTTCCAAGAGTAATGCATGAAGGTGCTAATTTCTCCATATTCTCACCAGAACTAACTATTGTGTTTATTTTTTATTATAGTCCTAGTGTTTATGAACTAGTATCATTATGGTTTTGGTTTGTATTTCCCTAATGATTAATGATGTTAATTAGCCATTTGTTTATCTTCTTATGCTTATTGCCCCTTTATACATTGTCTTTGGAGAAATACCTGTTCAAACTCCTTGCTCATTTAAAAAAATTTTTTTTAATGCATATTTATTTTTGAGAGAGAGAGACAGAGTGTGAGCAGGGGTGAGGGAGGGGCAGAGACGGAGGGAGAAAACACAGAAGTGGGCTCCAGGCTCCATGCTGTCAGCACAGAGTCTGACGCGGGGCTTGAACTCACGAACTGTTGAGATCATGACCTGAGCTGACGTTGGACGCTCAACTGACTGAGCCACCCAGGCACCCTATCCTTGCTCATTTTTTAATTGGGTTATTTGCCTCTTTGTTATTTGAGTTGTGAGTGGTCTTCATTTATCCTAGAAACAAGTCTCTTATCAGACATATAATTTGGAAATATTCTCTTCCATTCTGTGGGTTACATCTTCACATTTTTGGTGGTATTATTTGTAGCACAAAATATTTAACTTTTTTTTTAAATTTTTTTTAATGTTTATTTATTTTTGAGACAGAGAGAGACAGAGCATGAACGGGGGGAGGGTCAGAGAGAAAGGGAGACACAGAATCTGAAGCAGGCTCCAGTCTCTGAGCTGTCGGCATAGAGCCCGACGCGCGGGTTGAACTCACAGACCGTGAGATCATGACCTGAGCCGAAGTCGGATGCTTAACCGACTGAGCCACCCAGGCGCCCCCAAAATATTTAACTTTTGATATAATCCAATATATATATATATATATATATATATATATATATATATATATATATATATATATTCTTTCTTTTGTTGCTTGTATTTCAGGTGTTGTATCTAAGAAAACATTGCCCAACCAAGGTCATCAAGAATTATTTCTTCTTCTAAGTGTTTTTTTTTAATTAAAAAAAAAGTTTTATTTATTTATTTATTTAGACAGATAGAGTGCTATCAGGGGAAGGGCAGAAAGAGAAGGAGACAGAGAATCCCAAGCAGGCTTCATACTGTGTTGCAGAGCCCGACACGGGATTTGAACCTATGAACTGTGAGATCATGACTTGAGCTGAATTCAAGAGTCACATGGGTACCTGGTGACTCAGTTAAGCATCCAACTTCAGCTCAGGTCATGGTATCATGATTCATGAGTTCGAGCCTAGTGTGAGGCTCTGGACTGACAGCTTGGAGCTTGAAGTCTGCTTCAGATTCTGTGTTTCCCTCTCTCTGCCCCTACCCCCACTTGTGTTCTTACTCTCTCAAAAATAAATAAACAAACATTAAAAAAAAAAAGTCAGACACTTAACTGACTGGGCCATCCATGTGCCCCTTCTAAGTGTTTTTAAGTCTTGACTTTTATATTTAGGCCTCTGAACTAATTTGAGCTACTTTTTGAGTATGTTGTGAGAGAGAGGTCCAACTGCATTCTTTTTAATGGGGCTATTAATTTGTACAAACACCATTTGTTAAAAAGACTATTCATTCCCCAGTGAATTTTCTTGTCACCCTTGTAAAAAATCAGTTAATCCTAAATGCATGGGTTTATTTCTTGACTCTAAATTCTATTCAATTGATCTACCTGTTTTATGCCAGTAGTTTTGTAGTAGATTTTGAAATTGAGAAGTGTGAGTAATCCAACTTTGTTCTTTTTCAAGATTGTGTTGGCTATCAGTCTGACTTCTTTGTACTTCCATATGAATGTTATAATCAACTTGTCAATTTCTGAAAAAAATGACAGTTGGAATTTTGATAGGGATTGTGATGATTCTGTAGATCACTTTGGGCAGTACTGTCATCTTGAAAATATTGTCTTCCAATCTATGAACATGGTATATCTTTTCGTTTTTTAAGGTTTTCTTTAATTACTTTAAACAATGTTTTGTAATGTTCAGTGTACAAATCTTGCTGTTCACTTAAATGTAAACCTAAGTATTTATTTTGATACTTTTAGATGGAATTATTTTTTATTTCATTTTTGAAAAATTTATTGCTAGTGTGTAGAAATATAATAGATTTTTTCATTTATTTTATTATTTTTTATTCACATACAATTAATATACAATATTATCTTAGTTTCAGGTATACAATATAATTATTCAGTAATTCAATACATTTCTCAGTGCTCATCAAGATACTCTTAATTCCCTTTATCTATTTTTCCCATCTCCTCACCACTTCCCCTCTGGCAACCCCTGGTATATATATATATATATATATATATATATATATATATATATATATATACACACACACACACACACACACATGTATATATAATGAGAGAGCGCATATGTATATATAATATATATAATGAGAGAAAGTGATATCTATATGTTAAGAATATATATTGTATATATAATGAGAGAGAGTATATACATATTTTATATATAATGAGAGAAAGAGATACCTATATACGTGTGTGAATATATATAATAGTAATATATATTTAACAGAAATAATAAATATTATATCTATTACTATTAAATATTGTCTATTTCTCTCTGCCAGTGCGGAGCTCAGTGCGAGGCTCAAACTCATGAACCATGTGATCATGACCTGAACTGAAATCTGGAGTCAGATACTTAACCAACTGAGCCACCCAGGCGCCCCTGTGGTAATTCTTAAATTACTAATTTGATCTCTTAATTTATTATAGGTCAATTCAAGTTGTCAAATTCTTCTTGAGGCAGAATCAGTAATTTGTGTCTAAGAATTTATCAGTTTTATTTAAGTTATCTAATTTGTTGGCATACTGTTGTTCATAGTATTCTCCAATGATAATTTTATTTCCATGTTGTCAGTTATGATGTCTCCTCTTGATTCCTGAATTTTGTACTTTGATTCTTCTCTCTCTTTCTCTCTCTTCCTTTTTCTTGGTATGTCTAGCTTAAATGTTTGTCAATTTTGTTGATTTCTTTAATGAACCATTTTTTGTTTTGTTGGTTTTCTCTATTGTTTTTCTATTCTCTGCTTCTCCTCTAGCTTACATTATTTCTTTCCTTCTGCTTTCTTTGGGTTTCATTTACGCTGGAGAAGGGTCTGATTCAGATCTGTTATTCCCCCAATGTGAATTCTTTTGACTGCTATTTATTTAGGTTCTGTGGAATCAAGATTGAACAAAAGAGGGGTGCCTGGGTGGCTCAGTCAGTTAAGCGTCCAACTCTTGTTCTCAGCTCAGGTCTTGATCTCAGGGTGTTGATCTCAGGGTCATGAATTCAAAGCCCTGCATTGGGCTCTGTGCTGGGAGTGAAGACTACTTAAAACAAACAAACAAAAAAAGATTGTAGAAAAGAGCTGTGCCTCAGATCCCAGCGTTGACAAATAACTACCAGTTAACTTTGCCACCGTGGGATTTTATTATTCAATATATTCTTGTTTATCTTTTAAAAAATAACATTATCTAAGATTAATAGCTAGATGGGTTTGGTAAACTCAAAAAATGTTTGAGAATAGTGAAGAATGAAAAGATATTCATTTATAGAGATACTGTTGTGGTACGAAATGAGACTCATGTAATACATGATTTTATGGTCTTTTCATTCAATGTATGCTTATTGAGAGTTTGATAAAGTGTCAGACACTGAGTTGGGTGCTAAAGGAGGTAGAAGAAAACTAAGGTTGAATGCTTTCTGACCTCAAGGGCCTTTAGATCCAGTAGGGAAGAGAAGGGACCCATCATAATAATCACAATAACAATGGATAGATGTTAAAGAAGTTAAGTACAATATGCAGAAAGGAAAAAAGCTGTAGCCACCTGGAGAATTCAGGAAGCTTTTACAGTATGAATAGATCTTGAGGAGTGACTAGGAATTTACTGAGAAAGAGATACGACATTTCAGGCAGAGGCAATGACATCTCCACGGGTGCACAATGAACTTTCATCATTTGAGAACTTGGAGTACTTTATGGAAACAAGTTCTGGTTTGTTATAACTTGGCTATCTTAAGAAGGCATCATAAGCAGAAGAATCATGTAGATGGTTGTGATCAAGAAGTGAGTTCTCAAACTGGAGTTCAATTTCCTGGTACAGAGATCTCATTGCTGGTGATCTAGATATGCCCTTCATTAAATTTATTCAGCTTCTTATCTGATTTGCTCTTTCAGCTAGGAGGCCTATTTCTTCCCCTTCCTTCCCAGGTTTAATTTTGGTGTTGATTTCCTGTTTGGCTTTCATCTTCTCTCCTTCTGTTGTGGAAATTTCTTAGGCGCATAATAATTATTTGGGGCCTGAGCTCAGAGCCCAGTGTACCTTCCAACTTTAAGGGCAGCTCAATGGGAAGCAGCTTAAAAGATGGTCAATGAGGCTCAGAAGGGAGGTGTGTGTGTTTGGGAGGAATTGGGGGAAGCACTACAATGGATTTTTCAGTAAAAATTAAAGCGTTTGTTTTTACGTTTTCAAATCATAATCTTTAGAGACCAGGGATCTTTAGAGGTATTATGGGGAATGGGGCAGTTGGTTGGGGTGCAGTCTTACTGCCCTCTTCTCTATTGCTTCTTGTTCCCTCTCCTTTACTATACTCATATTATCAGTATCCTATACTGAAATATTATGCAAGCCTCGAGGCTTGCATAATATTTCAGTATTATATATTGAGAATCCTCATGTTATTTGTTTTGAAAAAAATCAAAAGACTCCTGCTGGAGAAAGAAAGAGAAAAACCATAATCTTCGGCAATGAAGGACCTTAAGTATTTCTGAGGGAGACAAATGACTTAATTTGGGTAACAGTGGTTACAGAATGGAGGAGGGCCTGGAGAAGGAATAAAGAACTGGGGGAGGGGTGGGAATGGGTTGTTGAAAGAATCCAGGCAAGGAGTGACACAAACTTAAATTAAGGCTGTGGAAGTTAGAATGGAGAATAATGTGACAGAGTCCAGAGATATTATGAAGGCAGTACAGATATGATTTTATGAAAAATTGACTAGATTTAAGGCCTGGAGTGGAAAGCTGCAAATGTTAGCCATAAGTTTGAAGTCCAATGGGTTGTTATGTCTTTAGGCACAGCTAGTTCAGATAATGCCTTTAGGTTCTTATCTTTTTTCATCTCTTGAATATTCTTCATTCTGAGATGGTTGCCTTCTTGAGAAGTCTCCGCAATAGATAGTGAGATGATCCCTGGAATATATCCAGAATATATAGGTTTACAAATTCATTATTTCAGTGGAAGAATGTAGTCCCTTTGCCATTAGAATCTGTGTCACTACAACTAAGGGCCATTTATTGGCCCTGCTTGGATAATGTACCTACCTGGACCAATTATTGAATCAGAAGACTTTATATATCCAGCTAACTTTAGATGTTTTTGAAGAGAATTTACACTTTTACATTGCTAGGCACCATAAGACACTGGTAAGGGGTAATGGCGCTATTTTGTTCCTCCTCTTTCCTTCATTTCCAAACAGTTCCTGTAAGGGCAGAAAATGATATAAATAAGTACCAGTGGAAAGCTCTTGGATTTAGGTTGGACTCGAAATTTTTTTTTTTTTAATGTTTTATTTTTATTTTTGAGGGGGAGGAGGGGCAGAGAGAGGCAGACATGGAATCCAAAGCAGGCTCCAGGCTCTGAGCTGTTCGCACAGAGTTCGACATGGGACTTGATCTCATGGACTGTGAGATCATGACCTGAGCCGAGGTCTGACACTTAACTGACTGAGCCACCCACGTGCCCCTGGACTGGAAATTTCTAAGTTTCAGAGCAAAATTAGAATCTAGGCTCCGTTGGGCATTGCCACATGGGAGCTGAGAGCTCTGTTGTGATGAGCAGGACTTGTGTTGTGAAGGGACAGGGTGGAACCCCAGAAATGGAAGGCATCAGGGTTGCCCTCTTACCTCTTGCTTCCATCAGCTTCAAAAACAGGTCATTCTCTGAACAGATACGAGACAGAGTTTACACTAGTGGTTAAATCCTGGGCAGTCACAAACTGATGAGATGGGGAGGAAATCACAATAGACAGAAAAGAAGGAAAGAATTTGTATTTTTCTTCAAAAGGTTTTCTCTACTTAAGGGTATTATAGGTCAGTGACTTTCACAGTGGGATTTTAGTCTTCTAAGGTATTTTCCAAAAATGTGTGTGAAGTTAAAGAGTGGAAGAACAATAATGAGTCCTGAATGTAAATAATAGGTCATGGAAAAGGGTATAAAATAGACAAGTAAACATACAAACAGCAAATAAAAAGTAAATTATTTTGTAGAATATATTTTAAGATTTTTAAAATATCTATATCAGACTTGGTCTTTTGAGACCATCTAGTTTAATGAATCCAAGTCCTGGCTTGAATCACCTGTGGAACTTGATAAAAATACAGATTTCTGGATTTATTCTGGACCTATGAAGTCAGAATATTGTGTTGGGTGTTGGATATTTGTAGTTTTACAAACACTGCTCAGGAGATTCTGTAGCTCAGACTGAGTTAGAATCTTGGTACTAGTCTGATGGCTGTACCTTGCACACAGCCCCAGCTCCCTACAACCTATACCATCCTGCACGTTGAGTTGGGTTATAATTACACATTTATCACTGTCTCTCATCCCTGCTTTTCCCATAAGAACTAATTTTGCTGAAAGTCCCCTAAAATATTTTTGGTGTCCCTAAGTGGAGTCTCATACATGCTCATGAACAGGTCTGGCAGATGTCATGTAATGTTCACCGAGGCCTGCTGCTCCAGCATTTACTTCTATGGCCTCCTTGAAGGGATCCAGTCTTGCCCTACTGCTCAAAATCTCCCATTTAGCATTAGCCCTGTTAGCCTGGATCCCCAGAGCTTTGTGGATGGCTTGTGATGCGCCATCTGTGAGCTCTTTATCGGGAGTTCTCTTTCTAGGCCATCTTTTCACAAGACCTACAAAAAAAGCTGTGGTTCTCATTAGCAGACCAAGACACTTACAAAAGGACAAACTAAATAGCAGAGAGCTTGTGGGACTGGGCACAAATAAACTAGGGCATGAGGAGCACAGCCAAATTAGCAGTGAGGGGCTCAGGGCTACCACTGCCCTACCCACAGCATGCCAATTGCTTAGATCCATATCAAGCTTACTTTGCTTTCATGTCATGTGTCTTTCTGGGTCAGGCTGCTTCAACAATTTGGATCCTGGGATAAAAGATGCAAAAGAATCAAAGGCTAGGATTATCAGAGTAAAAATTATGTATCTTCCATACAAAAATACATATATATGCTCCTTTTGGGTGTGAACATTACCAGAGCTTTTGCTCATTTTCTAGATGTCAGGGACAATTCAAGTCAGGAAAAAGAAAGAACTAAATTTATTCTAGATATGGATAAGCAGCACAAATGGGCATCAAGAGCAGAGAGCTTAATGGGGGATTTAATGCTTCAAGGCTTGCTGATCACTTTCCAGGACAAACCGATGAGGCTATGTAGGCAGATACCAAATTTACTTTGTTGTTTAGAGAGCTACCAGACAGATCATGAGGCTTGTATAGGACACAGCATGAAGTTTTGACCCTGTTCTAAGTCAGGGAAGCTGGAGTGACGTGATCTATGATTTAAAGTTTACTCTGGATGTTGGATGGTGAACTGGGAGGCCATAGTACTCATGGTTGGAGAGTTCCCTGACACCTTGGACCTCTAGAACCCAGGTGTGTGCATTCGCTATCTATGTGTTTAGGGTGAACTGTCTATTTAATGAAAATGATACTGGAGTCCTCACGCCAGAGCCTGGAAAGAACTGGACTCAAATAATGTTATAACATTCAAAGAATCATCAAATGGTGACCTTGGCTCTTTTGAGTAATACCTTCTATAACAAGGCAACACCATCATTAAAGGCATGGGATTCTGCTGCTCTATCAGGCAGGTTGGGAGGAGTTGTTTGAGGTGAAGTGGCTTACTTAGGTGACTGTGGCCAGAAGAGAGGTTGAGGGATTGTGTGACGTTATCAATATCCTCAGCACCCACATGCCTTCGTCCTTTCCGTCATCAAGCACTGATTTGTAAATATGCCTTCTTTCCCCATGAGGACCTGAGAACCGCAGACAGCACTCATGACAATACCTTTGGGTGCTTTGACTTCTAAAGATCAGCATAAACACTCATATTTATTTCCTCTTATTTACTTTAGCCAAAATAGCATTCCCAAGGAAACTACAGTAACACATGCAATAACAGGGCCCTTACAGTGACAGATGGCATTGGGCTACTTTTAGACTAATGCAGCTGAAGCTCTAACCTCTTCTCCATTCAGTGAAAGAGGGAGCCACACTTGAATTTTTGCCATGTTATCTGCTAGCTCATGATCTGAGAGATAGCAAGATGTAAAATGGAAATAGAGGGCTACATCTTTTGGAATAAGGAAACCCTAGAGGGAAAGCAAGTGATTTAAAAGAGAACTGACATTGAAAAAAATCACAAAATCACACTAAGGCTGGAAATTTACGGATTTAAGAGAAGGGAGCGATGAATAATATGTGAGTAGTTTTATGCTTTGAACTCTTTGAGATGCGCATATACTAAATTTCCAACCTCCTTCAGGTGTCATGAAAATCCCAGGGCTTCTTGTCAGAGTGGACAAAAAAAGTGATAAAGAAGGTCTTTAGGGAAGAAACAAAGAAAAAAGAGGACATTTTTATGCACAAGAGGAAGAATTTTCCTGTGGAATGTCAATTAGCAGATGGAGAAAACTTGATGTCAGAATTAAGTCACAGAAGCATACAAACTAATAACCATGGAACATCCTATCCTGATGCTGGTGATTGAAGTCTGGAAAGTTGTTTTACTTTGCATTTCACGACACAACTTACCCCAGGCCACATGGACATATTCATAAGGGACATGATTTTTGGAATAGTTTGTGGGCTGTGTGGAGGGAGAGAGCTGGCTTAACTCACAAGGCTCTTAACTGAAAGCCCTTTCCAATGATTTTTACAATTAGGTATTACTGTGACACTATATTTTAAAAGTACATTTACTCAATATTATAATTAATAAATATAGATCTCTCTAAATGAAATCAGAGGTGGTTTTCTGCAGAGACACTTTTATAGAACCCGTAAGGAAGGCCATCATATAGGCAGTAAATGTTTATATTTTTATAGAAGCATTGGTTGATATGCTGCCATCATTTTTTTATTCATAATCCCTTCTCATTTCTTCATCCCTCAAACAAATTTCTCACATTTTCCCCTCAATGTTAGGATTTTTGCTCCTTTGGCCATGTGAAAAGATGGTTTAATTTTTCTTCAGTGTTATCAAACAGATCAATGCTCTTAAAGTTTTTTGGCATGATGCAGTCTTACACTTTGGTGTTGTAAGGACGTTTTAAACACTGAGATTTTTCTGAATGGGGCTTTCTCATGGGGATTACCAACTAATAGAAATAAAGAAAGGAAATGCAGGTGTCCATGGGGTGAGGATGTGCGGTGCAGAGGCCCCAGACATTTTAGGAGGCTGGCTATGGACCAGAGGGAGGTTCCAAGGAGGCATCACCTCTGTCTTAAAGCAAGATTCCTTTGGTTTACCTCTAGAACCAAAGGCATTTCTTTTTTTGGCAGTGACAAAAAGCCAGAGTGAGGAGAGCAAGAATGCAGACATCCACGTTTCTGTAACCACTGTTTACAGAGTACATGGTATGTGCCAGGCCCTGCTACACCCTTATAAGACTAATGATGTTTAATATTCACCACACCCTTCTGAGGTGGTGCTGTTGTCACTTACATCCTCCTACAGAGGAAGAAACGGAAGCTTCGAGACATGTAAGTGTCTCCAAATTTCACATCTCCAGAATGACAGGGGTAGGATTTGGTGCCTAGAAATATGTGACTAGAAATATCTTAATTCTTATGTTGTATGTTTAAGAGATTATTATTATTATTGAGCTAAATTCTCAGAGAGTTGAAGGTAAATATGTGCCTCTTGTATTTCTAGAATGCAGACTTTCTGCAGGGGAGCGTTTCTGTCTTTGAAAGCTTCTGCTTGCGAGTGCCCAGTCTATGAACAGAGCATCCTCAAGCAGACCCTGGCTTTGAAATGTAAAGATATATGCAACAACGAGAGAGCCAGGGATGAAAAAGAAATCAGCAGTGGTCTGAAAGAGAAAGGGAGAAAAGGGTTCATAAAGAGAGTTCTATTAAAGTCATCAAAATGTCTCTTGCTTAAGGTTGAAAAACTTCTAGCATGCCAGAATACTAGAACATTACAGATGACTGCCAGCACTCATCGATTTCCTTCTTTTGTCATATTTGTGTCCAGGGATTTAATACTTGATCATTTTTCTTTTAATGGTCTTTTTTTTTTTAATTTTTTTTTTAATGTTTATTTATTTTTGAGACAGAGAGAGACAGAGCATGAATGGGGGAGGGTCAGAGAGAGAGGGAGACACAGAATCTGAAGCAGGCTCCAGGCTCTGAGCTGTCAGCACAGAGCCCGACGCAGGGCTCGAACTCACGGACCGTGAGGTCATGACCTGAGCTGAAGTTGGACGCTTAACTGACTGAACCACCCAGGCGCCCCTTAATGGTCTTAAATAAATGGGTAAGCATTTACCCATTTTAGCTGTCAGTAGAGAGAGCTAAAATATCTGTAGATGTAAAAACAATTGTTTTTTGAAGTGAGATCAAATTTAAGCTCTGGAAATTTTTTTCCTCCTTTTTCCATGCATGCTGCATCATCTAAGTCAATTTGAAAGTGAGACCATTGATTTATAGTTGAGGATGAGGAATCTTGTAGGAAAGTAAATGCAGCCCCGTGAACCCATCTTGGAAAAAAGAAGGGTCTGAAGGAGGAGATAGTTCTAAAGGGAAGCCCCGCTCCAGAGTGGGCAGTTTTGGAGCCACGTTTATACAGCGCACACTTAATTGAGTTGCCAGAGATATCTTATTTAAAGATGATCATGTGTAAATCTTGGGATGGTGGCGGAAGGCTCTATGAATCACAGCTTCCATTCTCTTTTCCTTTTCTAAGATTCTGATCATCAATCACCTCTAATTAGATCACTGAGTCCCCACATCCTCCAGGTTTTTCTGATGGGATGGTCTTGGAACTGCATTTTTGAGGACACTGAAATGAAATCATCTGATTTGGATCCTCCTCTTCCTCCATAACCACAGAGTTACAGTTAGCACTTAATTGGCCTAAGAAAATTCTAGGCTCCACAGAGTCTTCTTCAGCTCCTGTTAGCTGACTTGCAGAGGTGCCACTACTTGCCTTCATGTAGGGACTCATGATGAGCAATTGAGGACTCTTACTGTCATTGAAGTTTGGGAACAATATGTGGGGAATTCTCTGCAATCTCAAGAGTATAAGAATAGTACTTTCTTTTTTTTTTTTTTTTTTTTTTTTTTTGGCCTAAGAACTCAACCAAACCGAAGTAGAGACAAAATTGTCTGTTCTTTTTTGGGGTACAGGAGAAAGGAGATGAGGAACAGATGTCAGGGGCTTAGAACTTGAGCATTTGAAAGGCCATTGTGACATAATATTGAATACTCTTGGGATCTCATTAAAACCACACAGCTCCAGAGGGACCCGATACTATTTGAAAATGATGGCTCTTTTGCATTTCCAGACACACTCCAAATTTGAATGAGTGTTCTATATATTTTTTCAGTAAATTTTTTGAAAATTTAAGTATTTTTTCAATAAAGTACAGTTACTCACTGGGCAAGTTTTGCATGTAGGACCAAATACATGACTAAGTTGCATTTTCTTACGTTAAACACACATGAATAGAGAACACACTCTGTGCCAGGTAGCATATTAGGCAAGTTTACTGGATCATTTCTTGTTTATGCATAGAAATGCTGGGAGGTGTGCACTATTATTGCCACTGTTTTACAAATGAGGAAAATGAGAATCAGAGAGGTTAGCTATTTGTGCCTGTTCACACAGCTGATAATTGAGAGAGCTGAGGCCTAGGATTCAGGCCTTTGTGTTGCCTTCATGGTGAGTGTGAGAGTCTTCAGACTCTCTGACCACAGATTCTGTACCAGGGGGCCACGTCTTACCCCCTGGGCCGGGTCCTCAGACTCAGTAACTGGGTGCTTTGGCCAGGCCAAGTGTTGGGCTCTCTGATTAATTTATTAAGCTTGGCTCCTCTCAGTTGAAATGCTTGAAAGCCTCACATCAGGGCACCAGTCCACTCGCCCACAATTGGTTAGTTAAGATCAGAAAAATATATTAGGTATCCATTTCCAACCTTTGTATAGAAGGCATTCAGGTTACTTTCCATATTAGGAATCCTGGCAGCAGCAGGAGATAAAGGGAACATTTTACCTTTTCGTTCACTAGAGGCTGATATAGGGATAGAGGAGGGGGGGTGGAGAAAAGAGGAGGCTTGTAAAATGCATAAACGTGTAGCTATAAATATATACATATAAACACAGGCATTCAAATCCAGTTGTTAATTTTAAGTTTATAGTGGGCCTCAGGTAAAATAGTTTGGGGCTTAATAAGAGCCAAATGTGTGAACTTGTGTAAAGTCTGGATTCATTTCCTACCCCCCAGGCTTCTCCCCAGAGTTCTATAAATTGGGTGTGATAAACTTGTAGCCCACTACAAGCATCAGCATGCTCCACAGTGACATGTTTTCCTGGGGCCTCAGTTCACCTGAAACACCAGCACTGCCTGCTTCACATCAGTCTGACTCCTTCCCCACCCCCCCCACCCCCCCCCACCCCCCCCCCCCCGCCCATTTATTCATAAACTGTGCTGGCCCTGCCTCTTCCAGAGATAACAATGGGATTGGAAGATGCTCCTGCAGGGTTCTCAGAGTGGGGTCTGTTGACTACATATGTGCCATTAGGGGAATTTATTTAAGTGCAGAGTCCTAGGCTTTACCGGAAGGGATTTTGATTCAGCAAGCCTGGGGTGAGGTCTGGGAATCTCTTTAAAATTTGTGCCCTCAGGATTCTGACTCAGGTATTTTGATACTGAATTTTTGAGAAACATGGTGTTTATAGATAGACTCACCATAAAAGATGACCTCTGATTTTTTCATAAATGTTTGTGTTAAAAAAAAAATACAGAGAATGTTATTGCGTTATATAAACTATCATACTTTTAACCTTTATTCTGTTTTATCCTTTTATTTATTTATTTAAAAAGGTTTTATTTATTTTTGAGAGAGAGAGCACACAAGCCGGGGAGGAGCAGAAAGAGATGGGGACAGAAGGGGACAGAGATCCAAAGCAGGCTCTGTGCTGACAGCAGGGAGCCTGATGCTGGCTCCAACTCATGAACTATGAAATCATGACCTGAGCTGAAGTCAGATGCTTAACAGACTGAGCCACCCAGGTGCCCCTGTTTAAAAATTATATTTTACCTTCTAGTTTTTTATCTTATGTGGCCAGTTTTTTAGTTGAGGACACTGAGGTACAAAGACATTAGGTGACTTGTTTAAGTGATTTATGGTCAGAGCTATTGAGGTCAGTTCTGATTCCAGAGATACTTCTGGCACCTGATTTGAGACCCTGTCTACCTTAATGCTTGGTCATATTTGTCTGTGGTGGACAGAGACCTTCGGAAGCCACCTGGAACTTTCTCCTTCTCCTAGGGCATCTAAAACAGTCCAGCCGAAGGAGGGTGTCATCTCTTAGGCTTCTTGGGAAAGGACCTTATAGTCAGGTGGTCTCTGGAGACATTCTTTTGCAAATGACCATCAACTATTCTCTGACAACTCCAGCCAAATCTGAGGCAGCTCAGGTTTGGAACAGGCTTCTCCGAGGTTCTTCCAGAACAACTGGATTTCTCACTATGGATGTAATCAATCACTCTGTCCCCTATGCAGGCTGGCCTTGATTTCCATCTCTCAGCTGGGTGCAAGGCCATACTTGTGGCCAATGAGAGATAGGGCTGGAGCCAGGATATATAGATCTCTTGAGGTATCCTATGCAGTCAGGACACCTCACTTTGCATTCTGCATCTGGCTTTATTACCTCAGGTGGCTTAACCTCTCTGAGCTTTGTTTCCTCAAATGAGGAAAAATACATAATGAGGATAATAATGCATAACTCATGGGGAAGTTATTCATACTAAAGGTATCTGTTGTGAAGCAGCACCTAGCCTGGCTGATCAGGGTGGGTGTTCAGGGAACGCTGGTTCCTTCACTTTCTCTGCTCTAGTTTGGGGCATGGCTCTTCCCTCCTCAGGTCTAGTCTGACAAGAAAGACCCTACTCTCTCTCTTTTTTTAAAATGTTGATTAATTTATTTTGAGAGAGCACACACATGCATGAGCAGGGAAGAAGCAAAGGGAGAGGGGGAGAGAGAATCCCAAGCAGGCTCCACGCTGTCAGTGTAGAGCCTGATGTGGGGCTCCCATCTCGCAAACTGAGATGATGACCTGAGCTGAAATTGAGTCAGATGCTTAATCAACTGAGCCACCCAGGTGCCCAAAAAAGACCCTTTTCTATAAACACTATGATAAAATGTCTCTTTAGAGATGGTAACGGCTATAAAGTAGCAACCTGCCGCTGAATCTTGGACATTAGCTGGCAATTCTATTTTAATTTTAAGGACATCTGTAATGTCAGTAGGAGGTTTTCTGGACTTCCTTTCAGGGCAACCAAAGAATAGTGATAGTGATATCATGTCTAGCCATGGCCTTCGGTGCTCTTTCTTGCTGTCACTGCTGGTCCTAGACTCAGCTCTCAGAAGCCCAGCATCTGGAACGAGATTCTGCATCATATGGATCTTGCACTCACCCAGTGCCAAGTCCAGCCTCGACCTCAGACACCGGCTTCCCCCTTTAAGAAGTTTCCTCTGGCAATGAAATCCGGTCCCCATCAATGAAATCCAAGAGGATTCTGGCACTGCAGCAAAGGGAACTTCTCAGTTGGCTGGGGAGATGATCCTGTTGATGCCAAATCTACAAGGCTGGCTTGGGCTGCTGAGCCTTTTCTTGAGGGGGTGTCTTTCTGCGAAGATTAAAGAAGAGAGGCAAGCATTCTTTCAATTTTTTGCAGAAAGCTTCTTATGAGCACAAATGTCCTTACAATGAAAATAGAATTGGTTGCTAATGTCTAAGATTAAACTACATCTTTCTTGAATCTCTGAAATAAAAGCTATTTGGTCCTGCTTTTAAGATCAACATAGATTACAGTATTTCTGTGGGTGTTTGCCATTTCTGGGACTTTTTGAGTCTGAGAAGGTTATTAGTAGAAGCACTTTACAGTTAAATCATTTGCTTCCTATTACTCAAAAATAGGTCTAGAGGAAAATAAAATACTACATTATTTTCTGTGTTTCGAAACAGAACTGAAAATTCAAAGACAGTAAAGGCTAGTTGTGAGATTCAGTTGCAGAGAAGAAATGGCAGAGGCTGAAGATGTGGTATGGCTCCTCCCGCCCCTGCAGCTCTGAGATCTGCATTTCCTGACTGTGCACTCCATTTAGGAAGGGACAATGTACAGCCACAAACATAGCCCTGACACGCATCAAAGGGCAGAAATCCCAAGCAAGAGGTCCGTGCTGCTGCATATTCATGAATGCAAATCAGGCCTCCGGACTTCAGCTCTAGACTCTGAGATTTCAGATCTGGGAATTATCTGAGCTTCCTGCAAGTTTCAACAGATTATATTAGCTAAGAGGAAGATGGCAAATAGTGAGCTACATATCCCTTTCTCCATGCCTTTTTGAGAGATGAATGATTCTTAGAAAGAAGACTCCACGCTGGGTCCTTTTGGTCTCGGTAGTACAGGGCTTCAGCAGTGGAAGGGAGCTGGGTGCCTGATGGCATAGACTCTGAGTGAGTCACCGGAACACTTGGATGTTAATAGATGAAGTGTGGCTATTTTATTCATTACTATATCACCAGCTACCACCACAGTGTCTGGCACATATGATGAACTCAGTAAATATAAAATGAGTAGCTGTTTCCCTAATTTCAGCATGTAATAATGGTTTTCTATCATTTACTGTGGGTTCATCTTTTAGTGTATTAGATTTGTCCCTGCAATTGGACTGTAAACTTTTCAAGGCAGGGACAGATAAAATAATAATAATAATAATAAATAATAATAATAAATAATAATAATTTTAACACTATTTAATTTTATTTTTTTATATTTATTTTTTTATTTTTCAAATTTTTGTTTAAATTGTAGTTAGTTAACATATAGTGTAATATTGGCTTCAGGAGTAGAATTTAGTGATTCATCACTAAATTTACATATTTAAATTTACACATGTAAAATTTACATACAAATTTACAAATTTGAATTTATACATTTACATATAGCACCCTGTGCTTATCATATCAAGTGCCTTCCTAAATGCCCATCACCCATTTAGCCCATCCCCTACCCACCACTCTCCATCAACTCTCAGTTTGTTCTCTATTGTTAAGAGTCTCTTATGGTTTACTTCCTTCTCTTTCTCTCCTTCCCATTTGTCCATCTGTTTTGTTTCTTAAATTCCACATATGAATGAAATCATACGGTATTTGTCTTTCTCCGACTGACTTATGCTTATTAGCATAATACACTCTAGCTCCATCCACATGGTTGCAAAAAGCAAGATTTCATTCTTTTTGATGGCTAATATTCTGTTATATATATATATATATATATATATATATATATATATATACACACACACACACACAGACATACACATGCACACACACACCATATCTTCATTATCCATTCATCAGTTGATGGACATTTGGGCTCTGTCCATTATCTGCTGATAATGCTGCTATAAACATTGGGGTGCATATATCACTTCAAATCTGTATTTTTGTATCCTTTGGGTAAATACCTAGTACTGCAATTTAGTACAATTACTGGATTGTAGGGTAGCTCTATTTTTAACTTTTGAAGGAACATTCATGCAAAGTGGATGCACCAGTTTGCATTCCCACCAACAGTGTAAGAGGGTTCCCTTTTCTCCACGTCCTCACCAATATCTGTTTCTTGTGTTTCTAATTTTTAGCCTTTCTAATAGGTGTGAGGTGGTATCTCATTGTAGTTTTGATTTGTATTTTCCTATTGATGAGTGATGTTGAGTATCTTTTCATGCATCTATTAGCCATTTGGATGTCTTCTTTGGAAAAATGTCTATTCATGTCTTCTCATTCCTTTTTTTTATGTTTATTTACTTTTTTGAGAGAGAGAAAGAGAGAGAGAGAGAGAGAGAGAGACAGAGACAGAGACAGAGACAGAGACAGAACACGAGCAGGGAAGGGGCAGAGGAGAGGGAGTCACGATCTGAAGCAGGCTCCAGGTTCTGAGCTGTCAGCAGAACCTGCTGTGGGGCTCAAACTCACAGACCATGAGATCATGACCTGAGCCAAAGTTGGACACTTAACTGACTGAGTCACCCAGGTGGCCCTCATCTGTTCATTTCTTAACTGGATTATTTGTTTTTTGGGTGTTGAATTTGGTAAGTTCTTTATAGATTTTGGATACTAACCCTTTATTCAGTATCTCATTTGCAAATATCTTCTGCCATTCTAAAGGCTGGCTTTTAGTTTTGTTGATTGTTTCTGTTGTTGTGCAGAAAGTTTTTATCTTTTCTTTAAAAATAATTTTTAATGTTTATTTTTGAGAGAGACAGAGCACAAGTGGGAGAGGGGCAGAAACAGAGAAGGAGACACAGAATCTGAAACAGGCTCTAGACTCTGAGCTGTCAGCACGGAGCCCTACACAGGGCTCGAACTTGGGAAAGATGAGATCATGACCTGAGCCAAAGTTGGACGCTTAACTGACTGAGCCACCCAGGCACACCTGGAAGCTTTTTATCTGGATGAAGTCCCACTAGTTCATTTTTGCTTGTAGTAAGGCAAGTGAAACAAGTGTCTAATAAGACCTTGCTGTGGCCAAGGTCAAAGAGGTTGCTGCCTGTGTTTTCCTCTAGGATTTTGAGGTTTCCTGTCTCAGATTTGGGTTTTTAATCCGTTTTGAATTTAGTTTTGTGTATGGTGTAAGAAAGTGGTCCGTTTTCATTCCTCTGTATGTTGCTGTTCAGTTTTCCCAACACTGTTTGTTGAAGAGACTGTCTTTTATCCATTGGATATTCTTTCCGGCTTTGTCAAAGCTTAGTTGACCATATAGTTGTGGGTCCATTTCTGGGTTTACTGTTCTGTTCCCATTGACCTATGTGTCTATGTTTTCACCAGTACCATAGTGTCTTGATCAGTACAGCTTTGTAATATAGCTTGAAATCTGGAATCGTGATTCCTCCAGCTTTGCTTCTCTTTTTCAGGATTGCTTTGGCTATTCAGGGTCTTTTGTGGTTCCATACAGATTTTCGGATTGTTTGTTCTAGTTCTGAGAAAAATATTGGTGGTATTGTGATAGGGATTCCATTAACTGTGTGGATTGCTTTGGGCAGTATAGACATTTAACAATGTTTGTTCTTCAAATCCATGAGCATGGAATGTTTTTCTTTTCTTTGTGTCCTCTTCAATTTCCTTTGTAAGTGTTCTATAGTTTTCAGACTGCATATCATTCACCTCATTAGCTAGGTTTATTCCTAGGTATATTGTAGGTTTTGGTGCAATTGTAAATGGGATTTCTTTTTCTGCTGCTTCCTTACTGGTGCATAGAAATGCAACAGGTTTCTGCATGTTTCTTGCTTGTTGATGTAGACTTGATCTCACCAATCATGAGATCATGGCCTGAGCTGATATCAAGAGTTAGATGCTTAAGCAACTGAGCAACTCAGGTGCCCCTAGATAAAATTATTAATAATGGGAGTTACTATTTATTGAGTGCATGCTCCTGGTAACAGGCCCTGTAGGAGACATACCCCACACAGTCTCATTCACTTATCCCCACTGCTCTATGAAATTGATCATTATTGCTGTTTGGCAGATTAAGAATCAGGATCAGAGAGCTTAAGTAACTTGCCTGTGGTCACACAGCCCATCTATGGAAGAGTGTGAATTCATATGTACGAATGTTTAAGTCCAAAGCATAGGTTAATAACTTCTAAGCCACATTGATGAATCTTCTCTAGCACATGTAGTCATCTGCAGAGAGTTAAATGCATTATAAATATTAGACAGGAACCATGCTTGGCAAGGCTAGCTTAAGTAAAGACCCCACTCTGAGGAATTTTCTTCTTTCCCATTTCCATTTCAAGTATCCACAGAGCTATTCTAAGGCTGCCTTGGCTCCCCACTGGCAAATCTGATAGATTCAGTAGTCTATCAGAGGAAGTGGCTCATCCATGGATTTCCCAAGACCTCGTGATGAAAAATTATTTGTTTTAGTTAATTTTGTTACTTGGCATTTTTGAATGCTTTTGATGAGCCAGATGACATACTGAGCTCTTTCTATAGGCTGTCTCATAATCCTAACAATGATTCTATGGGTTAGGTTCTACTATTATCTTCATTTCAAAGATGCAGAAACCAAGTCTTAGAAAGGTTAAGTTAAAAGTAATATAGCCAAGGACATGCACAGGGACCTATCCCACTATGACCACCCGCTTGTTCTTTGCTCCAGAGGCAATATGGTTCTACCCAGACCTTTGAGTCATCAGCTTCAAAGCTTCCCTTCATCACCACTGAGTCTCTCATTTGTTCTTCATATCAACCGTTTGTTTAAGGCGGACCCTAATGCTCAGAAAGCTCCAATGACAACTTTCTTTTTGTTTTTTGATTTAACTTTCTTTTTTATTTTTTTAAATTTACATCCAAATTAGTTAGTATATAGTGAAGCAATGATTACAGTAGATTCCTTAATGCCCCTTACCCATTCAGCCCATTCCCCCCTCCCACAACCCCTCCAGCAACCCTGTTTGTTCTTCATATTTATGAGTCTCTTTTGTTTTGTCCCCCTCCCTGTTTTTATATTATTTTTGATTCCCTTCCCTTATTTTCATCTGTTTTGTCTCTTAAAGTCCTCATATGAGTGAAGTCATATGATTTTTGTCTTTCTCTGACCGACTAATTTCACTTAGCATAATACCCTCCAGTTCCATCCACGTAGTTGCAAATGGCAAGATTTCATTCTTTTTGAATGCTGAGTAATATTCCATTGTATATATATACCACATTTTCTTTATTCATTCATCCATCGATGGACATTTGGGCTCTTTCCATACTTTGGCTAATGTTGATAGTGCTGCTATAAACATGGGGGTGCATGTGTCCCTTTGAAACAGCACACCTGTATCCTGTGGATAAATGCCTAGTAGTGCAATTGCTGGGTCCAATGACAACTTTCTGATGCAGGCCTGGAAGAAGGGACTTGGTCTCCTGACTTATAGCCAAACACTCTCTTTACTGCAACAGACCAACCTCTACAGGCAATGTATTTTCTCTGGACACATGCCTGTCACCAACCTGAGTGAGTGAGAGGGGAAATGGAATACCCCATTTGTAAGATCATAAGGGGTTCTTTGAAGTAGAGGGACTATTTTTGTATTCCCCAGACTTACCGCCAGGGATGCCTGCCATTTGTAGCTAGGAACTGACTTCCCTTTAATCCAAGTTATTCTTACAAGGACTGGAGTCATGTCAGAAGACGGTTAGGGTGTGCCGTATTGTAGGGACTTGGGGAGCTGGGATATAGGAACTCATCTTTCTTATAATGGAGTAGCATTTATGTGAGGTTCAACATTTCCCTTACTGTTCCTTTTCTGTTTCCTTCATTTCTGTTTCCTTTTCTGTATACCATGTAAAATTATATTCAGCTTTTTTTATTAAAAATATCTAGTATAGTATGACTCCTTCTCGTGTAGGTTGGTTATTTTGTCTTTCTATCCATCCTTCCATTTATCTATTCTTCAGGTATGGAGAGGTAGAAAAAATGATTATCACCAAATGATGATACTGTGCCTCCATCCCTCCACCACACACTGGTGATATTTTTAGTACTGTTTTGTTCTTTTTTTGTGCTTTTCTGTGTTGTTTACTTTCATATTAACAATTTTAATGTACTTTATTTTAAAGTCTTATCATTTTTTCTTTCATTTATTATTATTATTATTTATTCTTTTTATTTTATTTTTTAAAGTGTTTATGTATTTTGAGAGAGAGAGAGAGAGAGTGCAAGAGGGGGAGGGACAAAGAGGGAGAGAATCCCAAGCAAGCTCTGTGCTGACAGCACAGAACCTGATGTGTGGCTTGAATTCACGAACAGTGAGATCATGACCTGAGCTGAAGTTGGATACTTAACTGACTGACCCACCCAGGTGCCCCTATTTTTTGTTTTTAGAGGAGAGAGAGAGAGGGAAGGAGAGAGAGCACGTGAGCAGGAGAGGGGCAGAGGGAGGGAGGTAGAGACAGAGAGAGAGAGAGAGAGAGAGAGAGAGAGAGAGAGAGAGAGAGAATCTTAAGCAGGCTCCAAGCTCAGTGTAGAGCCCAACGTGGGACTTGATCCCATGACCCTGGGATTGCAACCTGAGCTGAAATCAAGAGTCAGACGCCCAACCGACTAAGCCACCCAGGTGCCCCTTTCCCTTTTTTAAAGGGGGAGAAACAGTTAAGATAATTTTCAGAGAGAGAAGGCTAACTAGCATGTAGCCCATTTCCTGCTTCTCATGGGAATTCCCAAAGTGTGAAGCCCAGCTAAAATCACTCCTTGCTTTAGCATCATGCCTTACACTTAGGATGTCTCTATGTCCTTGTTTGCTTAGGGAAGTCCCAGTTTATGCCTATTATTTTGGTGTCATTATTACAAGTGCTTTCTTTTCACCAGTGTTTTGGACAATAAATTGCATGGTCACTCTACTTGTACCAAAACATGTGGCCCCAGTGCAGAGGTTTGGGCCTCCTACTTCATTTTTGTAGACACACGGAGCCTGGGGCCTGAGATACCTCTGGGGATAAGGTGCCACCACATTGTGGGCACAAAATGGGGAGAGAAAGTACTTGGAAATGTAGCTGTCTATTGACGCTGAGAAGGAATCCGCAGTGCTTCCCTCAGAGGTTATGTGTGGGCAGAATGGATGATGACAGTCACTCAGGTGCATTAGGAACCTTTGCTGTAGCCGGCCCCCTCTAATTAGGACTGTAATTATAGAGCAAGGATGCAGTGGTTCAGCAGAGATACTCTCCGTTGGGAGCATAGCAACAGAACAGACTCACACCTCCCTCTCTTTGTAGTCTTTAAACATGGTTACAGCACAGACCCCACAACCTCCACCAAAAAACAAAAGCTATTACAGCTCCGAGGGCCACCTGATGTGGCTCCTAGGAGGCTGCTGCTACCCTCGGCCTCACAGCGTTGTCACTCCTGAACCTTTCAGTGACAGAGAACGAGGCCAGACTCTGGGAGGAGAGACCCTGAGCTCTGGGGAGGGCCCTGGAGCCTGTCCTCTCTCAGGTGTGTCGGGTAAAGCTGTGGTTCTTCGGCGAGTCCTCCCTCTCTGCCCGCCTTGCTTTCCTCCCTCTCTCCCTCCTTTAAAGTCACTTAATACTCGGGCACCTGGGTGGCTCAGTCGGTTGAGCGTCCGACTTCGGCTCAGGTCATGATCTCACAGTCTGTGAGTTCGAGCCCCGCATCGGGCTCTGTGCTGATGGCTCAGAGCCTGGAGGCTGCTTCCGATTCTGCGTCTCCCTCTCTCTCTGTCCCTTCCCTGCTCATGCTCTGTCTCTCTCTGTCTCAAAAATAAATAAAAACATTAAAAAAAAATACAAAAAAAAAGTCACTTAATACTAATATTAATAAACAATTGTCCAGATAATCCCAAGAGTACTTTTATTTCCCCATCCACTTCAAAGACAAGGAAAACTACCCTAAAAGATGTTGACTGATGCAGAACTTCAGATGCTGGTAGAGCTGGGATGTAACCCACGTCTGTCTGTCTGACCCTGGAATTGACTAAAACTCGTATAACTATTATATGTTATATATACTGTTTCTTGTGTGGGAGGACATGGCAGACTGAACTGTATCACCTTGCAGAGTTTGGGGGAGTGTGGTGTGGCATGAGGATCACTGTTCTGTTCTCTGGCACACTGTAAGAGCTGACTGGAACATGGATACTTTAGGGGAGGAGACATATTAAGGGACCAGGCAATGTCTGGGTTGACTAACTCAGAAACTACCGATGTGGGTGTATTAACCGTTTGTTTCCTGAGTGGATTGTGCAGTATTCAAAGTAACGTTCAGGGGCAAAAAGCGCTGTTTAGCCCTTATTTGGCAAAGCAACCTTATAGCTGTAGAGAAAAATGATTCCCCTTTGTCATTAATTTCAGTACTTTTCTTCAAGACCTTAATTTGGACTTAGGGCTTCCCCATTAGCTATATAAATGGGATTAATGACTTGATTCCAGCAGAGAACATAAGGTACTTAAGGAACTGTTTCAGCCTGATGATGCATTATTATTACTAGTAAAAGGTGGGAATATTAGCATTTTTATGGTCCTTTATTTGCAGAGACTATTTTGATGGCTTATTCACGCACATATTATAATCCTAATGGTCATTTGGTGCTCCCCCATTTGTCATTTGTCATGCTTGTATATATTTTCAACATTAAAAATTTTGTAGCACTAAAGATAACTAATGTCCACGGAGTCCCGCAACTACCTGTCCTGTGTGGTTCATAGCACATTCGCTTCTCCTTCCGAGGATCCGAACCGACTCTCCGCCCACCTCTAACGACCTCTGCAGGGATGTGTGGGTTTAGGAACCCTAGAATCAGTTGTATTCCACTGGTGGAAAGTTTAGATGGTGCTTTTTCTGGCTCACTAAGGGGCCTTCTGTGTGGGGCCGCTTCACCGCTGCTGGGCAGCGGGGAGTGGGGCAGTTGGGGTGGTGGTGGCCCTTATTTCTAGTTGCAAAGTTTGAATTCCTATTTTTGCTCTATTTCTATAGTCTTTTTAGTGCACTATCATAGGCTTAGACTTTCTTTTTTTGAGGTTTTCTATCTTTAATTGACTGAAGTCTATAGTTGCAGTTTATTTGGAGTAACAGTCAGATGCTGGTTTGCCGTCATTGACGTTTCCTGCCACTTTGCATTGTAATATCACTTCCAAGACTGCGTAACAAGTTGGAGGACCATGATAATAACAGTAAGACATTTATCAGGTACTTAAATGCCAAACACTTTGCTAAGTATCTTAAATTCATTGTCTCATTTGCCCCTCAGGATAGTGTTGTGAAACAGCTCCTGTTGTTACTTCCATCTCATGGAGAATAGAGCTGAGTTTTTTTTTTTTTTTTTTTTTTTTTTACCTGACTTGCTCAGCCAGCACTCAACCCAGTATTCAAACCCAGCTATCTGAGTCCACTTATAGCCAGACTGCACCTCAAATCTACTGAGTCTCACAGTCTAGAAAGAATTCTGTGCTGGATTTCGAAAATAACTGCTTATAGTTTCGTTCAGCTTACGGGTTTTTTAGGGACCCTCTGTACACTCAAATCGCCTGTATGCACGGGGTTAAAATCCACAGAATGTTCTCAGTGCTGGATGCTTTGTCATAGTTTTTGCTTTTCCTCTAATTTTTTTTCCTTCCAAAATGATGGTCTGAGCCTCAATTTTTACTTCCTTGCTTGGTTTACAAATCTGAGTTTTCTTTATTTTGCAGTCAGTCCCTCACATTAGAGTGGGCTTTGGGGTATTGCTTCTTTACCACTCACTTGTGTTAATGAGGTAAGCTGGCAGTGGCTCCAACTTTCCTCCTTCTTCTCCTACTTCGTGCTGACACCTGGCACTTTATTGGCGAGGAGTTATGGTCTGGGGAGCAGGGCTGGGATGGACAGGATCAGCACCCATGTCAGGGGAATTTCCTGAATATCAGGAGTTCCTCCATGCAGGGTTAAAGGGAATGCTGGGAAGCTTCTGTCAAGGATGAAATTTGCAGAGGGCAGCTCTGTGACTATCAAGCAAGAGTAGGAGGAGCGCCCCGGGGCAGTGCCCCGGGGCACGACCTGGGCCGCTTGTAGGTGGTGGGAAAGCTGCGGCTGTGCCTGCACACAGGCACAGGGCCGGGGCCCTCCAGGAATGTCCCCAAGTTCCAGGCGGCCTCGTTGCCACACATCGGAGACCAGGGACGAACGTGGGGTCGGCCGGAGGTCAGTGCCCTGCCCACGGGCCGGGGCGGAGCCTCCCGCAGGCTGGTGAGGAGCCGGTGCACCTGCGCGCAGCTCAATAAGTGATGCTCAAAGAGCCGGAAGTCAGGCTCAATCCTGCTGCCAGGTGCTCCGGCTGTGAGGGTTTCAGGATCTCTGCCTTCTTGGCGTTCTCCTGGTGCCCGAACTGATACCACGGGAAGCCGAGCACCGCCAGGCCCCGCGCCGAAGCGCAGCCAGTTCATCCGGGTGTCCCCCCGGAGCGTCGTGTCTCAGAGCCATGCCACCTGCTTGGTGACAGCAGCACCCTGCCCGCAGAGGGCCCGCGCCCGCAGCTGGCTGGCCAGCGGCTTCGGGATATTCTGCAAAATTTCACAAAGAGTGTCTTTGGAAACTCCAGCCTCGTGTTCCTGTGCCCCTTCCTCTGACCTCGCGGCCACTCCTGTGTCCCTGCAAGAAAGTGGTGCTGCGGGGTCAGTACCCGAACATCCTACCTCCGTCAGAGGGCAGCAAACTGTTTGTGCCTGGGAGGAGGGCAAGATTAACTTAGGGGCGTGCACCTCAAGTGGTCGAACTCCAGGTCCGGGTGGTAAGGGTTAACATTTAATATGTGTACTTCCGGTGTAGTCCCACTTGAGCCACACCTCAGCCTTATGAAACACATACCCTGACCCTCATTTCACTAACGAAGAAATGGTAAATGACTTGCCCCCGTGACACAGCTGGGCAGTGGGGGAATGGACTCCAGTTGTGCTGTGTCCACCTCTGACCCTCAGCCTCTGAGGGGGATCTGGGGGGGAGGGGACAGGTGTGGGGGGGAGAGTGTCCCTGGTGACAGTGATGGTGATGGTCAGCTAGAGGCCCCGCCTACCACTTGCACAGAGCTGGCCTTCACACAGTTAGCTAGGACTCTTCCCCTCCCCCCAGGGTGAGGTGTCTCTCCTACTTGGGGTGGGAATTTACCTGGGTGCTTGAAGTGGGTAGAGGGTGAGAGATAATCCTGATCCCGGCTGTTGATGAGAGAGCAAGTTTCTTTCAGTGACCAAGGGAATCCTCAGACCCAGCTCTCTCCTTTGTAAAGAATTAACCCGTTCCCCTCTCCCATGCCCAGCAGGAGAGGAGAGGGTCCTATACAAGGAAGAGGAGGGAACCTGTTTATTAAACACCGACTAGATGTGCTAGGCTCTTTCAGACTCACCTTTTTGAAAAGCTCATTCCTCTTTTCCTTGATAGGGCTCTGGTGCCTAGACACTGTTTTGGGGGAGCAGAATCCTGAAAACAAACCCGGGAGAGCTCATTTGGCTTGGCTTTTGCATGGTCATCATCACACAAGGTAAGCCATTAGATTGAGGACTTCATGAGTCTGAGGATTTTGAAACTCTTGAAAGCACATGAAAGGAGCTGAGGACTCTGGGAGCAACCATGTTGCCTCTGCTTTGCCTCTTGGATGTTATTCTTTAATCCCCCAAGTCATTCCTGGCTGTCACTGTCACCTGGCTGGGGGTGAGAGACAACAGGGTTCTGAATTCTTCCACTTCTACTCCTTCCCTGCTGAAAGGTTAAAGAGAACAGAATGGTTGTGCAGTAAGTAGCCACAGTGGCCAGGAGTTTTGTGTCACCGTAACGTTGTATGGGGTGGACCTCTTTCAAAGGACAGAGGACTGTCTGTATTGTCTCTACCCCATTAACAGATGTTATTAGAACAGCCTTGCTGTCTTCCACAGAAAAATGCCACCTTAGAAGTCTGTTGCGTTTAATGCTCTACAACTCAGAGCTACTATCATAGCATTGAGTTAGATTTATTACATTTCTCCCCAACATCTAAAACCCACTAAGCCCTGTGAAAGAGTATTTGAGGGAACTGGGGATGAACAGATTTTCCTGTCTTCAGAGGGAGCGGCTGGAACACTCCAGTAGTGGGGACTCCACCAGTTATAACCCACAGGTCTGCCAGCAAATGTGATGCTCCACAAACATATTAAGTGGACTTTTCCCCCTTTAGTATTGTCTTGATTTCCATACCCTGTATTATATAGTGAGATCAACCACTTCTTGGCTGATAGTTGAACCTTTGGATGACATGACAGGAATGGGTTTTATTTGCACTTCAACCTACTTCTCATTGAGAGTTGGAGATGAGATATAGTGAGGCATCTGGTTAAAGAATGACCTGTATTGGGTGGGTGCACACTGTTTTCCATTATGACCTTGGAGGCGTACTTGGTTGTACTGATGGTGCTCTGAGTTGCCACTGAGTTTTGTATCAGACCGAAACCTTGGTGACAGGTTTGTGTAGCCCCATCTGATCTCCTATGTATGAAACATTTGCATGAAAAATAAGCACATGTGTCTATCCTAACAATACCTGTTTACTCAGTGCCTGTGATGCAGGCATGGGTTATTATTATTCAGGTTGCAAATTCCACAAATTCCCCAGCCTGGGGAGATGGTTGGGGCAAAAAGCCAACTTACACTGCATTTGCCAGGCTGTCCACCTGGAGGAAGCATATTTTGTCTCATTCACACAAGGAACTGTGTGGGCAGGCAGTAGGCCTGTTAAAGTGCAGGCCTGTGGGACGATGTTTATAAACACTCTTACATTTAACCTGCACAAAAGCTGAGCAAGGAATTTATTATCCTCACTTTACAGAGGGAGCAGTTGGCTCAGAAAGGTATAATCACTGGCTTTAGTTTTATGGTATTGGAGAAGGGGGTTGGGAGTTGATTTAAATATAGATACAGAAATAAATGTAGGCTAAAAACAATGACTTGCCACAAACAATGAATATAGTTAGCATCCAGATCTGTTTCTAAGTATTATTCTCCACTTGTACAAACCAGATCTTCTTGGGGAAATGGCTCTTCTTGGCCATTGGAGGTGATGGGCAAAGCTAAAGCAAAGATTCCAGAAAATGCTGAACACCAGGCCCCAACAAGATCAAAAAGTAAATCTCCCAAAAGATGGTTCTATAATGTGTCATCTTCTTCTAGTTTCTCTGAGTCCCTCTGCAACTCTGCTTCATTCTACGTCACCTTATCAATTTTCTTTGAGACTCCACCCTTCCTTAGAGTGTTCTGCCAGTACAACATGACAAGAGTCATGAGCCAGTACTTGACTTTCAGGACTTTTAACTGTACCACCTGGAATTTCCCGTTGTGTTTCTTGGTTGAAACCCCCAAATGCAAGGCGTCTTATTAACTTTATTCCTTTTTTGAACCCAGGCAGGGGTCAGTCCATTGAGGTCCCACTGCTACTTAGGTGCTGCTCAAGGTCCAATCAACTGAAACTGGTTGGAGAGGGGGAGGGATTGAATTGGATCACATGTTAAATCACATACTCTGTAGGGATTGTGGTTAGCGTGTTCCCATACTGGGAACAAATGGGCCCCAACAGACTTAAAACACAGCAAGAGTTGCTATAACCATTATCCCATTGCAGTCTTTAACTGACAAGATATTTCTTACAGTGAGGAGGAAGACACTATAGCTTGGCTGCTATGGTTTTGAAAAGATGAAAGAGAACATTTGTTTAACATCTTTTGGTGTGTACTTGACTACTGTTCCTTTAAGAATTTTAGGCCCATCATTAAGAGTGACCAGGGGACCTGGACAGAAAGGAGCCCCACACCCATGAGTCAGCTTTGAAATTACTCCAGGACCTAGTGCCCACTTCCTGGTTCAGAGCTGGTTTCTCATCTATTTTTCTGTGGCTGAAGATCCCTGTTTGAGTTGCAGTCCAATCTCAGATGCTCTTCTTGGCCGGGGGCTCTCTGAAGTTGCCAATTTCTTTATGCATCCTTGAGTCCCACCTGATTGTACCTGGTCTTGATATTTTTCCCCCTCATTTTAACTGTTAATAGCTAATATTTATTGAGGATGTATTACATGCCAGGAATTATGCTAAGCTCCCTTTCTGCATGAACTTTTATGTTAACTCCCACTCATGTGGCATTATCCCTATTTTACAGATGATGAAATAAAGTTTAAGAAAGTTAAATAACTTGCCAAAGCTAACACAACTATGAAAAGTCCAAGATAGAATTCAAACCTTTATGTCTGAGTATATGAGCCTATAAATTTCTGCTTTGCAGTATGCTTGTCAGCAGCAAAGACCCAGCGCTTTCTGCACACAGTGACTGTTTGTCCAGTTGTGATGTATGTCTAAGATTGGTCTCCTCACCTAACTGCTCCAGGAAATTCATCTCTTGAGCTTTTCAGACTTAAGCCTAGTTCCCAGATACTGTTCTCTCTTCAGGACCTTCATTTTATTCCATTTGTCAGTCACATCACGTGGTGGTTTGTTATTCTTTTCCCATTTAGTTCCAGGTTGGTTTCCAAGGAAAAGAAGTTGTAGTGTTTTTCTTCTGAACTCTAGACCCCTAAACTTTTAACTAAGGATAATGGGCAAAATCATATGCCTAACATAAATTCTGAAGCAATTGGCCCTGTTAGAAGAGGGAAATGTAACTATATGGCCCCTGGTCTTTTCTGGCAATCAGTTTGCTTGAGAAAATTTGATAAGAATAAAAAATACACTTGACTTGGCTGACACGTCAGCATTCCTGTATTCACACCTCCTGTCCCCTTGACCGAAGCAGCACTATATAGAAAAAAAATGGCAGCTTCCATTTGCCAATTACAAAGCCTGCCCTATTAGTAAAATTTTTGAACTAACATTGTTACAAAAAAGTCTTTGTGCAGCATGGCCAAGTGATGCCCATCTTTCCGGCAGCATCTCACGATCCTTCTCTGCTTCAGTTTCTCTAAGATTAAATGCAGTCATTAAAGTCTGGACAAGATTTCTAGGGGGTGCTTCCCCCTCAGTGAGTCAGGCTGAGCACAGGCGATTGTGATTGTATTGCAGGAAAGCCTGAGTGAGCAAGGGTGAGTCTGGCCACAGAAAAACTCAGAAAGCCTGACTCAGCATAGCCTGACTGAGCTCTGCCAAGAGGTGCCCTGCCCCTGCCTTTCAAACAATAGCTTATCATAAAGTATAAAATTAAAGAACACCTCCACAGTTTACCACTTTAATGTAATAAAATAACATATGATACCTGAACTGGCTAATGGTGTCCAGGCCTTCCACTGGGGGCAAACTAATTTCCTCAGAGCATGAAAGGTCACTCTTAAATGAGACAAAAGTCCTTCCCTAACTGGTTCATCCAAAACATGCTACCACGATTAATCAAAGCAGTCAGATGATGACATTTTAAGTGCAAAACTGCCAAGGAAAGATTCCCATTGATGCTTCTGCAAAAAGAAATATAGGCAGCTGTCAAAGCTTTGTGGCTCCTTGTTGGAAACCATATCCTTCCACCCTCTTTAGACCGAATGTCTGGGTAAATATGAATAAGGAAGGGCAAAGTTTATTTACCTGCAGCTCACAAACCTGGACAGAGGTAAAATGTTATTTGTTTAAGAAACTTGGAATAAGACCGAGGATTGTAAGGCTTTATAGGTAAGGTATAGGTAAGGCTTTATAAGGTATAGGTAATGTCATCCCTGATGGGAGGGAGCTTTCCTATCGGCCAGTTCTCTTGACAAATACAATATTGAGAATCATTTAAAGCAATGGTATTTAGGTCACTGAGAAACCAGTAGAAGTTCTTACGTACCTCATATATTTAATATCTTCCTTGGTTTTTCTTTGGATCAAATCAAAAGAGGAACATTTCTCCTATAAATGTAATCTTACTCTTAGAACTAGTATGCAACCAGAATCTTAATTTAGTGTTTGATAGTAATAATACTCGTAACAGCAAATAATACTAAGGTTTTATGCATCTACATTCCTTATTTCGTTAGTTCTCCACATCCAAACCTCTATGTTGATGTAGTATTTTAATAGTGTGGTCGACAGACCTACTGTAATAGGTTCTACAGATCGGGGTTGGGAGGTGGGGCATCACGTTTTAAATACAGATCATAAGTGGCCCTCAAAATCTGCTGAGGTACAATATCCATGTATTTGGATTGGGAATCCATATTTTTAACATGCTTTATAGATGGGTCTGTGCGTCACTTGTAATGATAAAGACTTGCTGACAGTCTGTTCTCTGGAAAGAGCTCATTTGTTATAGCTTCTGACTTTTCTCTACCTCTTCACTGACTCTAGCCCAAGAGAGGTGGGGTAATATGTCTGCTTGGTAAATTTGTCAGGAGTCATCTGGGCATGCTTGGTTTAGCTCCATTATCTTTTCTCTAGAGTGGTAACTGCCTTCAGAAAGGAGGGTCTGGAACTGACCGGCAATGTGTGGAGGTTACTACCCCTACCCCATTCGCTCTGGTTAAAGAAACAACTGCACTTTGAAACAGACTCTTCTGTTTTAGTTTTTATTTTCTTTTTCAATAATGAAGTACAAGCTGACCTGGTTTTAGTTTTCCTGAAGGATGGGAAATTCTCTTTCCTGTTAACTCTCCCCCTTTCTGCCATTGTCTATAAAATCCTACTGTCTCCTCAAAGTTTTTTATTCTAGCAGATACAAATATATGTGTTAAGTATGCAGAAACCTTACTTCCAAACAAATGTTAATTCATTCATTCCAACTAAGGATATGGTCAGGTGTGATAACTCTCCAGGCCACTCACTGAAACTCTCCTACCAACCGTTCTTTTCTTTGCCCCTTCCCTTTGGCCAGTGATTGTTTCTTTTATTCAACTTACCCACACCTGTTACTTGCAACTTGATGGAAAGGTAATTTCACCCTGCCATAAATAAGTAATTGTTTACATTTTTTATATTCCTAACTCAATTGTAAGCTTAAGAAAGGGGCAGAGTGTTACCTTTATTTCTTACAACTCCAGATTCCATCACAATGCTAAGCACATTATGTGTGCTAGGTAAACGTACACATTAAACAGAATTGCACTGAAATTATTTTCTCATTATGTAGGTAGTATACATGCCGTTGTAAAAAAAAATGGGGGCAGTCTTGGAAAGTACAAGAAATAAATGAAAATAATCTGTAATACATCTACTAAAAGTCACTAGTTTCACTAGTTGTTTTTTTAAATACAGCTTTATTAATGCATAATTTACATACTATACAAAGAGTATGTGTAGAGTTCAATGAATTTGAAGTTTATATGATTTCATAGCAATCACCATAATTCAATTTCAGGACACCTCTACCATTCAACAAAGTTCCCTTGCACTCATTTAAATCATATTGTAATAAATACATTTAAGATACACAGCTGGCTATTTATAATTCTATGTGGAATTAATTTTATGTGGAATTTTGTACTTAAAAAAGAAAAAAAATGCTAATATAAATATTCCCCCTATGAAATGAGAAACATAAAATGTAAATATTTGAAGGATGCCTGGGTGGCTCAGTCAGTTAGGCTTCTGACTCTTGCTTGATTTTTGGTTCAGGTCATCGTCTCATGGTTTGTGAGTTTGATCCCTGTTCTCTGTGCAGAACCTGCTTGGGATTCTCTGTCTCCCTCTCTCTCTGCCTCTCCCCACCTCAAAACTAAATAAACATTTAAAAAATATAAACATTTGAATCTTTGCTTAATAATCCACTAATGATGTTCCCCAAATTACCGTATTATTCTAATTTATTCCAGTGTAAACTATAATGGACTAAACATATTTGTGTATAATTTCCAAAGGTAAAAAAAAACTGTATATGTATATTGATTAGCATAGGTAGAACCACTGGATTTTGACATATCACATATCATGTGACTGTTTTTCCAACATTTATAATTTTCTTCCCCCCAAAGAGCATATAAAAGTGATTATTGCCACCTTTGAGTATAGTCTTTGTAATTATGTTAAATTAGATAAACCTTTGCAAATTTGAAGGATGATTCCAGAGAATGTGGCTGTGTACTGGACTGGGTCTGATACGTACAGTTTTGAGCAGTTTGCACGTTCCTGCTCATGAGAATGTGTTTGGGACTGAGTTCAGCCTGTGCTGAATCAGCCAAGTCAATCATGGGGCTGCATCTGACCCAAGACCCACCTTCTCTACATCATGAGAAAGCACGCCCCACTCACCAAACCGTGTGCTCATCTGTGAGGGCACTTTTGTCTAATTAGTTCAAAGGCTTCCTAAAGGCCAGCTGGAGCTTTGATGGGGGTCTTCAGAGTGGTTACCATCTGAGTCTTTGCTGGCTCTTCAGATGCGGCTTTCTGGAAGTAGCAAAGCTCAGCTGTGGAGACTAACCTGTAAGAGGGCCAGGTGATCAGAGCTTGGAAAAAGTTCTCCACGATTGACCTGTCCAGCCTTCTCTCTCATTGCAGTTCATTTAGGTTCTTCCCTCCTGCCTCCATTCCTACTGCCACCTTCATGCTGAATTTCCTCACTCCTACAGCCTGTATTTCTTTGTCTGTCCAAATACTCCTCATTCTTTAAGATCCGGCGCACATCCTTGTATTATGTGGAACCTTCTTTTGTCACCACGGTTCGTAACTACCCTTGGTGTATAATTATCCCAACTAATTATCCTACTTTTCCCTCCCTTAAATGCACAGCATTTTTTGTCATTATATGGTAGTTAAGTGTGCATGCTCTGAAGCTGGCTGGGTTTGCATCCTGCCCCTGTTCCTTAACCAACAGTTTTCTTGTGTACAAAATAGAAATAATAAAAATAACCCCTACCTCTTTGGGTTTTTGTGAAGATCAATAGGCTGATGATAACTGTTTTTAGAAAAGTACCTAGTGAATGGTTATCTTTATCTTTTATGTGAATTACTTTGTTTACGAAACGTGTTGTAAATAGTTTGAGAGCTGCAATTGTATATTACATTTCTTTGTATTTTCAGAGGCAGAAACTAAATAACTATTGTTTCCACTTTCCATATAAGGAACAGTAAGTTCAGGGAGGTCATGACTCATTAGTGTCAGAGCTGACATTAGGATGGGGGTCTACTGCTTGTGAGCTATGTGTTCCTTCAATTTTTACCATTTGGTCTGAAATCAATATTGTTTTTTTCATAATGCAGTAATAATATTGATAGTCATAACATAGATGTCTTCAAACTGTGTTATGCACAGTATTTTTTTAATTTGTGCAAATAAGCTCCCTCTTTATGCTTTACTTAAATGAGAGGTCATACATTTCATATCACGACCTAGGTATTTTTCTTCCTTTTTTCCTCCAGGCCTCCTCTTCCATCCTCTGAAATACATTTCAGTGCTGTGTTTTCTTAACTTTAAATAAGATACAACAGGGAGTGTTCAATCAAAACAGTTCTAATTGGCTACAAACATAAACCTAACCTCATTTCACCCATATTGTTAGAAGAGTTCATTGGACCTGCAGAGCCACCAGCTAAATCCATCGGTTTATGCAAACAGTGAATCTAATTTCCTCTAAAAATATCCCTCTGCAGGAGCAGTTGAAGGAGATAGGAAGGAGAGATTTTGGGTGAAACTTCAAAAAATCAATTTGCTGTCAATTATCTGTTCTTACTAGATAGACTTGGGAAAAAAAACCCCATTATATGACTTAAGTGAAAAAAATTGTATTTATGTACACACACATAATTCCTTTAAAATGGAAGAGCAAACCCAACAAGGAAATAATAAATTTTACACTGCAGTTGAGCTCAGCCCAAACCAACAGGGATGGACTTCACCTTTTTCCTGACCTACTTCCCCCAAATCCTTCATAAATATTGCTGTTAAGAGCCTGGGTGGCTCAGTCAGTTGAGCATCTGACTCTTGATTTTGGCTCATGTCATGATCCCAGGATCTTGTGATCAAGTCCTGTGTCAGGCTCCACACTGAGTGTGGATACTGCTTAAGGTTCTCTCTCCTTCCTTCCCTCTGCCTGTCTTGCCTGCTTGTGCGCTTGCACGTTCTCTCTCTCTCTTTCTCTCTCTCAAATAAAGAGAAAAGAGTTTATTATTAGGAGACTTCCAGTGAAGATGGCAGAATAGGAATATCCTAAACTCACTTCGTTCCATGGGTACAAATAGATCTCACCCACATCAATGTAAATAACCCAGAAAACAATCTGAAGACTGGCAGAACAGAATCTCCACAGTTAAATATAGAGAAGAAGACATATTGAAGAGGGTAGGAAGGGCGGAGGTATGGTTGGGTCTGCTGGACTGTCTGTGGGAGTGAGGGACAAGGCAGGTATGGAGAGGGGGGAGAAACAGACCTTCACCCCAAGCCTCCCAGGCATGCGGAACTTGCAGGAGGAAGACGAATCCCTATAACATTTGGCTCTGAAAACCAGAGGGGCCTGATTTCACCAGTTCTTACAATCTGTGGGGCTTACCACGTAGCACTTTAAAAATCAGTGGGAAAGACAGAGGTTGATAGGAAATAATCCTCTTTCTTGAGGAGACAGCATGACAAACAGTACCGTGAAGAGACTGCATAGAAGCAGCAGTTGGAAAAATGCCTGGGGTATATGGGAGGGAGACTTATTTACTAATATCGGAGTGTGTTGGAGGGGCAAGGGTCTTGAGGATACTTCTCTAGGAGCAGAGGAGCTGGCAGGTGCCATTCACCTCCCCTGTTCTCCCTGCAGCCTGCCTTCATAGATGACCCCGTGAAACGGAACAGTGTCAGTGCTCTTCACCTAACTTGCTAATACCCTACCGCACCCTCCTGATCTCCTGCAGACTTGGCCCCTCCCACAACAGACCTGAGAGAACATTAATGCTGCATGCATACCCCGCCCTTGCGCTCTTCTGTGGCTCTCCCCCTTCTGCCAGGCCTGTTGAAGCTGCCTGTAAGTCCCCTCCTATACGGGGCCAGGGAAGATCTTGTCGGCATTGTGCACCCTGAACCCACACTCTTCTGTGGACTTGCCCTTTCCACAGGAGTTTTCTAAAGTAGCTCCAGGTCCCCTCCTGCAACAGACCTGTGCTGTAAACCTTGCTAACACTGCCTACCCTGCCCCCGTGTTCTCTGTGAACCTGCCCCCTCCAGTACACCCTTGGGCAGAACCCATCTAAAGCAGTGTCACAAGACTGCCACTGTGCAAGTAGCCCTCACAGTGGCCAGGACCACTCCAAAGTGACTCCTGTCTTGAGGAGAGGGGAAGATAACCACATATACCAGTCTGACTGCAGCCCCTGGTCTGACTACAGGCCCTGCCCATCAATGAAAGCTTCTCAGGGGACAACGCAGGGAGAGCCCCATGTTGTTCGCTGCTGCTGCATCTCTCCTAAACACCTGGCCTGACCCAACTCAAGCTCAAAGCAGCCCTAGACTGGTGCAATAACACCACAGGGACCAAACTACAAGACCTCTTCTTCATAAGGCACAACTTTCAAGAGCAGGAGATGTAGCTGACTTTCCTAACACATAGAAGCAGACACAAAGAGTTAGATAAAATGAGACAGAGAAATACATCTCAAACAAACACAGGACAAGATCAGAGCAAGGGAGCTAAATTAAATGGATATAAGTAATATATCTGATAGAGAACTTAAAGTAATTGTCATAAAGATACTCACTGGACTTGAGAAAAGAGTGGAAAATAAAAAGAAAGCTCGGGTACCAATACTTATATTGGATAAAGTAGACTTTAAAACAAAGACTGTAACAAGAGACAAAGACGGATACTACATAATCATAAATGGAGCAGTTCACAAGAGGACAGAACAATTGTAAATCTGTACCCAAATGTGGGAGGACCTGTAACCATAAAGCAGCTAATAATAAATAAAGGACATAATCAATGTAATACAATAATAGTAGGGGACTTTAGCATGCCACTTACATCAATGATAGATCATTGAAATAGGAAACCAACAAAGAAACAGTGGCTTTAAATGACACATTGGATAAGTTGGATCAAACATATATTCAGAACATTCCATCCCCAAACAGCAGAATACACATTCTTTTCAAGTGTACACAGAACATTCTCCAGAATAGATAACATATTAGGCCACAAAACAGGTATCAACAAATTAAAAAAATATCAAAATCATAATATGAATCTTTTCCCACCATAATGCTATGAAGCTAGAAATTATAAGAAAAATCTGGAAAGAACACAAAGACGTGGGTTAAACAATATGCTACTAAATAATGAATAGGTCATTGAAGAAAACAAAAGAGGAAATAAAGAAAAAACACATGGAGACAAATGAAAATGAAAACACAACAGTCCAAAATGTTTGTGATGTAGCAAAAACTGTTAACAAGATGGGACTATCTCAATAAGTAAGAAAAATCTCAAATAAACAACCTAAACTTACACCTAAAGGAGCTAGAGAAAGGAGAACAAACAAAACAACCAGTAGAAGGAAGGAAATAATAAAGATTAGAGCAGAAATAAAGATATAGAAAATACAAAAACAATAGAATAGATCAATGAAACCAGGAGGTGGTTCTTTCAAAAGATCACCTAAATTGATAAATCTTTAGGCAGATTCATAAAAAAAAAAAAAAAAAAGAGGGCTCAAAAGTAGAAATGAAAGAGAAAAAAAAAACAACCAACATCACAGAAATACAAAGGATTATAATATTTTGAAAAGGAAATATTTTGAAAAATTATATGCTAACAAGTTGGACAACCTAGAAGAAGTGGATAAATTTCTAGAAGCATACAACCTCCCAAATCTGAATCAGGAAGAAATAGAAAATTTGAACAGACTGATTACCAACAATGAAACTGAATCAGTAATAAAAAAGAATTAAAAATATAAAATTCTAACAAACCAAAATCCAGTACCAGATGGTTTCACAGGTAAAATTCTACCGAACATTTAAAGGACATAATGTGTATTCTTCTCAAACTATTCCAAAGAATGGAAGAGGAAAGAAAGCTTCCAAATTCATTCTGTGAGGCCAGGATCAGCCTGATACCAAAACCAGATAAAGACACTACAAAAAGCTAGAACTACAGGCTGATATCTCAGATAAACATAGATGCAAAAATTTTTAACAATGTATTAGTAAACAGAACCCAAAAATACATTAAAAAAAAAATCATTCACCACAATCAAGTGGGATTTATTCTGGGGATGCAAGGATGGTTCAATATTTGCAAATCAGTCAACATGATGCATCACATCAACAAGAGAAAGGGTAAAAACCATATGGTCATTTCTATAGATGTAGGAAAAACACTTGAAAAGTACAGTATCCATGATAAAAACCCTCATCAAAGTAGGTTTAGAGGGAACATACCTCAACATAATAAAGACCATATATGAAAAACCCACAGCTAACATCATATTCAGTGGTGACAAACTGAGCTTTTCCCTTAAGATCAGGAACAAGACAAGGATGTCCGCTTTTACCACTTTTATTCAATGTAGTACAGGAGGTCATAGCCACAGCAATCAGAAAACAAAAAGAAATAAAAGGAATCCAAATTGGTAAGGAAGAAGTAAAATTTTCATTATTTGCAGATGACATGATTACCATATATAGAAAACACTAAGGATTCCACCAAAAACCTACTAGAAATAATAAATAAATTCAGTAAGGTCCCAGGATACAAAATCAATGTAAAGAAATGTGTTCCATTTCTAAACACTAATAATGAAGCAGCAGAAAGAGAAGAAAACAGTCCCATTTACAATTATACCAAGAATAATAAAATACCTAGGAATAAACTTAACCAAGGAGCTGAAAGACCTATACTCTGAAAACTATAAAACTGATGAAAGACATTAACGATGACACAAATACAAAGGTAGTTTATGCTCATGGATTGGAAGAATAAATATTGTTAAAATACCCATGCTACTCAAAGCAATCTACAGATTTAATACAACTTCTGTCAAAATAACAACAGCATTTTTCACAGAACTAGAACAAATAATCCTAAAATTTGTATGGAACCACAAAAGACCCTGAATAGCCAAAGTAATCTTGATAAAGGAGAACAAACCTGGAAGTATCATAATTCTAGATTTTAAGGTGTACTACAAAGTTGTAGTAATCAAAACAGTGTGGTACTGACACAAAAGTAGACCCATAGATGAATAGAACAGGAAAGAGGTCCCAGAAATAAACCCACAATTATATGGTAAATTAATCATCAACAAAGGAAGCAAGAACATGTAATGGGAAAAAGACAATCTCTTTAACAAATGGTGTTGGGAGAACTGGACAATTTTGTGCAAAAGAATTAAACTGGACCACTTTCTTAAACCATGCACACAAACTATATTTAAAATGGATTAAGGGCCTACATGTGAGATCTGAAGCCGTCAAAATGTTAGAAGAGAGCATAGGCAGTAATTTTTCTGACATTGGCATAGCAACATTTTTAAATATTTGTTTTCTTAGGCAAAGGAAACAAAAGCAAAAATAAACTAGTGGGAATACATCAAAATAAAGTTTCTGCACAGCAAAGGAAATATTCAGCAAAACTGAAAGACATCCTACTGAATGGGAGAAGATGTTTGCAAGTGACATATCTGATAAAGAGTTAGTGTTCAAAATGTATAAGTAATTTGTGCAACTTGATACCAAGAAACAAATAATCTAATTAAAAATTGGCAGAAGTCATGAACAGACATTTCTCCAAAGAAGACACACAGATGGCTAACAGACACATGAAAAGATGCTCAACACAGGGAAATGCAAATCAAAACCACAAGAAGATACCATCTCATACCTGTCAGAATGGCTAAAATGAAAATCTCAAGAAACAAGAAGTGTTGATGAAGATGTGGAACTGTTGTGCACTGTTGGAATACAAACCAGTGGAGCCACTGTTGAAGATAGTATGGAGGCTCGCTCAAAAAATTAGAAATAGAATTACCCCATGATCCAGTAACCACACTGCTGGTTATTTACCCAAAGAATATGAAAACACTAATTCAAAGGGATACGTGTACCCCTATGTTTATAGCAGCATTATTTACAATAGCCATATTGTAGAAGCAGCCCAAGTGTCCGTTGATAGTAGAATGGATGAAGAAGATGTGGTATATATATATATATATATATATATATATATATATATATATATACATATACACACAATGGAATATTATTCAGCCATTAAAAAGAATGAAATCTTGCCATTTGCAATGATATGGATGGATCTAGAGAGTATAATGCTAAATGAAATAATTTAATCGGAGACAAATACCATATGATTTCACTTAATGTGGAGTTCAAGAAACAGGACAAGCAAAGAAAAAAAGAAATCAGGAAACAGACTCTTAACTGTAGAGAACAAACTATAGTTACCAGAGGGGAGGTGGATGGGAGGTAGGTAAAATAGGTGAAGGGGATTAAGAGTGCCCTTAATATGATGTGTACTGTGTAATGCATAGAATTCTTGAATCACAATATTCTACACCTTAATCTAATTTACACTGTATGTTAACTATACTGGAATTCAATAAAATAAAAGAGTTTAGGTAATTCAGGACTGAAAAGTGTTTTTCTTTCTTTTTTTCCCTTGTCTCCTTTGTTATATTTGCTGTATGGGCATACATGTCTTTTAAGAAAAACAAAACAAAAGCAAAATTATATTTATGTAGCATTGTTTGACGTAGAATTTGTTCAGATTACTTACCTCATCTACTTTTGGCAAGTCAGGAAAACTTATTAATTCTCATTAACCTGTGAAAGGGGTGAAAGTTCATATAAAAGTTACACGATAATGTTCAGCTAAATTTCAAAGTACTGCACAAATTTGAGATACTCCAGGGAATTATATTCAAGATACAATAATTTAGGCAAATATGAAAGGAGTAATTTTTTTGTTTTGTTTTGTTTTTTTGTTCTTGTTTCTTGTTAGAAAAGCCTGTTTCAGCCAGTCTGGGAGCATTGTTTACACCTAACAATAAATAAGCTAAAATAAAATTTTCATAATGATTTCACTAATCATGGTGCTCTCCTTGGAATATTTCCCTTTACCATTTAGTTAATCAGATTTTAGTTTTTATTCCTTTTAAATATGCCACATAATTTTCACTTTTCAGAGAGTCAAAATGATGGCCATTCAGCAAATGCAAATTCATGACCCCTGCTTATTGCTTTCTATACCTTAGTTAACAAGTCTCAGACTTTGAAATCTGGGTTGAATTATAAGCTTCCATTGCTTTGTAGAAAGAATGTTCCTTTCTGTAAATCTTCGGAACTTCCTTTTTTGAGATTTCTGAAAACAGAAAAAAAAAACAAAAAACAAAGTGGGGGCGGTAAGTGTGTCCTCACTCCTGGTTCAGTATCAGCGCAACTCTTTTATGGGGCACCAGATGCTGTCACATATTTTACAAATGCCTGAGATCTTTACTTTGCATATTCTTTGGTGGCTTGTGATTTTTTTTCTTAGCATATTATTCAGTGCATATCCCAGGCAAAAATCAGTAACCCTGTCACTCATCTGATATGCTTGCTGTGGTGCTATTGATATACTTTGTGTAACTAATGCTAAATTCTATTTTCCCAAGGTCTGAATCCAAACATGATTATACTAAGGCTATACCTAACATTGTGCTGCAAGTTGCATGAGATAGAATAAAGGTCATCTTTGATTATTAGCTTTGTGAACCATTAATGTTATCAAAGTATTTAAGGGGCTTAAAATCCAGAAGATGACTTATATGCATGTAATAATTAACATATAAGAGCAGGATCTGGGGGTGCCTGGCTGCCTCAGTCGGTTAGGTGTCTGACTCTAGATTTCAGTTCAGGTCATGATCTCATGGTTGTGAGATCAAGTCCTGAGTTGGGCTCTGTGCTGAGTGCCTGGGGCTTGCTTGGGATTTTCTCTCTCCCTCCCTCTCTCTGTCCCTCCTTGACTTGCACTCTCTCTCTCTTTCTCTCCCTCACTCTCTCTCAAAATAAATAAATAAACATTTTTTTTTAAAAGAGCAGGATCTGATCAAGGGATATAACATGAATCAATATATCAGTAGAGGCTAGAAATAGATCACTGAGGTATATGATCCTTGGGGAAGGCTTCTTGGAGTAAGTCTTATGGAGTGAGTAGGGATTAAGCAAAGTTAAATGTAGAAAGAGTGTTGTTCAATTGGGATTGAGATATGGGCCTATAGGAACAAAATTGTTGATCTTTTTGTTTGAGGGGTTATAGGATGACACTTTTTGGGGGGGACTTTTTTTTTTCAAGAGATATATTCAATTCAACATAAGTGATGTGAGACCTTCCCTTACATATAATTTTAATAGACATTTATTGTCGTATCTGTCAGTTTACTTTTTTGGGAGCAAAAGATACTCCTTTTTTTCTGGAAGGCTTTCTCGCTATATACCTACAGCTGGTCATTTCATATATATGCCTTCTAAGTAGTTATTTTTTTCCTATAATATCCTGCCATTTTGGGGCATCTGCGTGGCTCAGTCGGTTAAGCAGCTGCATTGGGCTCAGGTCATAGTTTGTGGGTTTGAGCCCCACATTGGCTGTCTGCTGTCCACATGGAGCCTGCTTCAGATCCTCTGTGCCCCTCCCCAACTTGTTCTCTCTCTTTCAAAAATAAATAAATAAAAATTAGAAAAAAAAAAATAAAGATCCTACCATTTTGGTTATGTTTGATTGCTTGAAGGATAGGCACCATGGCTATCTGGCCCTGTCTGGACCAAAAGTCTCTTGCCCAGGAATTTGGTCTTGGAAATACAACACTAAGCCAGTCTACCTCTAGTACTGATGCTGTAAGATATAAATCTGGGGAGCTCTTGGCAATCATTATTGGTCATGTGGAGCAAGGTGCTCTGCAGTGAGAGAAAAGAACCATGCTGATACACAGAAACAAGCCTAAGAAAGACAATAAGGAGCATCTTGCTGAATATGATTTCCTGAAATCCAACCATTACCCTGCCCTTAGTTTTCATGAGATATCCCTGGATTCTTCAATAAGTTCCCTTTATGTTTAAGGAATTTAAAGTGTTTTATTTTTTGTCTTTCAATCAAAAAAGCCTTTCTTTTACTTTAACAAATTTAAAATTTGGTGAGAAATTAGATCCTGAGCCTCATGATGCCATTTTGCAAATTAGGAAAAGGCTCTCACTCCAGGCTAACTTAACCCCATGGATTCAGGGACTGTGGAGGGGAGTAGAGCTAGATTTCAGGCCCTATTGCCCCTTCAGCTATGACTTCATATCCAGTAAAACTGTAAGGCATATGTGGGACCCCTTCAGAGACCCAGGTATAACGTGTAGTTATTGAGATAACTTTTTTGTTTGTTTGTTTTTGAGATAACCTACTTTTAAATCAAGCTTTTGATCCTCAGGAAATGTTTTTTGTTCACTTCTGTTCATGGTGGTCTTAAACACGAGGGTCAATGGACAGGGGTTAACTTTGTTTATAAGGAGAAAACAATATAGGGCAAAAGGGCCAGTGGCTGGCTTACCTTCTGCCTTGTGATTTGAGCAGCAAGAAAAGTTGGTGAATCAATCGTAAATACTTTTTATAGTTACACTAAATTTGGACATCAAATACTATCCCCAGTGCTACTGCAATTTGGTATCTACACATTATGTAGTAGAAGAAAAATAATCCCTAATGCAAACAGAATGTACAAAGAAAGTTATGCATCAGTTTATCAGATCATGCTTCATGGACTGCTCTTCAAGTAGGTGATGCTTGCCCTTCCCCAAGGTCAGCTAGAGTCTTTGTAGGCACCAGACATAGCCAGAAAATCTTACTAAAACAAGGATATATTTTTCTTTGAGGCTCAGGAAGAGGTCATACAGGTCACCATGGAGAAAATTTGTAGTATAGCTAATTTTCCCTATAAACTTCTCCATGAAGACAAATTCTTGATGCAAGAAAGGAAGAGCACATTTTATCTACTGGAGTAAGAAACCTGGTTGGCAAGTCTCATAGAAAGCTAAGGTGGAACAAGTGGGCTTATGTTGAACACTGAAATTCTCTTGCTTCAGATTTTTCTGAAGTTTGACTTTACAAATTTAAAGGCCAGGAAAGTTCTAGCATCAGCAATCAGACAACAAAAGGAAATCAAAGGCATCAAAATTGGCAAAGATGAAGTCAAGCTTTCGCTTTTTGCAAATGACATGATATTATACATAGAAAATCCGATAGACTCCACCAAAAGTCTGCTAGAACTGATACATGAATTCAGCAAAGTTGCAGGATACAAAAATCAATGTACAGAAATCAGTTGCATTCTTATACACTAACACTGAAGCAACAGAAAGACAAATAAAGAAACTGATGCCATTCACAATTGCACCAAGAAGCATAAAATACCTAGGAATAAATCTAACCAAAGACGTAAAAGATCTGTATGCTGAAAACTATAGAAAGCTTATGAAGGTAATTGAAGAAGATATAAAGAAATGGAAAGACATTCCCTGCTCATGGATTGGAAGAATAAATATTGTCAAAATGTCAATACTACCCAAAGCTATCTACACATTCAATGCAATCCCAATCAAAATTGCACCAGCATTCTTCTCGAAACTAGAACAAGCAATCCTAAAATTCATATGGAACCACAAAAGGCCCCGAATAGCCAAAGTAATTTTGAAGAAGAAGACCAAAGCAGGAGGCATCACAATCCCAGACTTTAGCCTCTACTACAAAGCTGTCATCATCAAGACAGCATGGTATTGGCACAAAAACAGACACATAGACCAATGGAATAGAATAGAAACCCCAGAACTAGACCCACAAACGTATGGCCAACTCATCTTTGACAAAGCAGGAAAGAACATCCAATGGAAAAAGACAGTCTCTTTAACAAATGGTGCTGGGAGAACTGGACAGCAACATGCAGAAGGTTGAAACTAGACCACTTTCTCACACCATTCACAAAAATAAACTCAAAATGGATAAAGGACCTGAATGTGAGACAGGAATCCATCAAAACCTTAGAGGAGAAAGCAGGAAAAGACCTCTCTGACCTCAGCCATAGCAATCTCTTACTCGACACATCCCCAAAGGCAAGGGAATTAAAAGCAAAAGTGAATTACTGGGACCTTATGAAGATAAAAAGCTTCTGCACAGCAAAGGAAACAACCAACAAAACTAAAAGGCAACCAACGGAATGGGAAAAGATATTTGCAAATGACATATCGGACAAAGGGCTAGTATCCAAAATCTATAAAGAGCTCACCAAACTCCACACCCGAAAAACAAATAACCCAGTGAAGAAATGGGCAGAAAACATGAATAGACACTTCTCTAAAGAAGACATCCGGATGGCCAACAGGCACATGAAAAGATGTTCAACGTCGCTCCTTATCAGGGAAATACAAATCAAAACCACACTCAGATATCACCTCACGCCAGTCAGAGGGGCCAAAATGAAGAAATCAGGAGACTATAGATGCTGGAGAGGATGTGGAGAAACGGGAACCCTCTTGCACTGTTGGTGGGAATGCAAATTGGTGCAGCCGCTCTGGAAAGCAGTGTGGAGGTTCCTCAGAAAATTAAAAATAGACCTACCCTATGACCCAGCAATAGCACTGCTAGGAATTTATCCAAGGGATACAGGAGTGCTGATGCATAGGGGCACTTGTACCCCAATGTTTATAGCAGCACTCTCCACAATAGCCAAATTATGGAAAGAGCCTAAATGTCCATCAACTGATGAATGGATAAAGAAATTGTGGTTTATATACACAATGGAATACTACGTGGCAATGAGAAAGAATGAAATCTGGCCTTTTGTAGCAACGTGGATGGAACTGGAGAGTGTGATGCTAAGTGAAATAAGCCATACAGAGAAAGACAGATACCATATGGTTTCACTCTTATGTGGATCCTGAGAAACTTAACAGAATCCCATGGGGGAGGGGAAGGAAAAAAAAAAAAAAAAGAGGTTAGAGTGGGAGAGAGCCAAAGCATAAGAGACTGTTAAAAACTGAGAACAAACTGAGGGTTGATGGGGGGTGGGAGGGAGGGCAGGGTGGGTGATGGGTATTGAGGAGGGCACCTTTTGGGATGAGCACTGGGTGTTGTATGGAAACCAATTTGACAATAAATTTCATATATTAAAAAAAAAATTAAAGGCCAGGAAAAGAATCTCAAAGGGAAGTAGGTGACTTGTAATTTATGAAATCACTGAGTCCCCTCTCCTGCCTTCAGTGTTTATACAGTGTCTCTGTATCCCTACCTCCATTCTAAATTGTCACTGTCTCTTATTGTGGGTATTACACAAGCTTTTGGACTCTCTTCCTGATGTTCCTTTTACTTCCCTGAATTCTATAAGCCAGAGTTATTTTTCTAAATCATTTAATGTAAGAGGCATTATATAGCATGGTGGTTAAAAGTTTGGATCTGCAATACAGAGCTTAAAAGCAAGCCGTAAAACTGTCAAAATCATTCTCAAGTAACTTAGCTGAATGTTAGAACAAAGTCCAACATATTTTAAAGGAATAAAAAAAAATCCAGTACTCAATAATGTAAAATTCACAGTGTCTGCTCTCCAAGAAAACATTAGCACTTTAGCAAAGAAATGGGAAAATATGATTTAAAATCAAGAAATCTAAGTTAACAAAAATATACCCAGAAGTGATATAGAATCAGCAGACAAGGAACTTAAAGTATCTATTATAAATACAGCAAATGGGGGGCTGTGCCTGGGTGGCTCAGTTGGTTAACATCTGGCTCTTGATTTCAGGTCAGGTCATGATCTCAAGAGCCATGATATCGAGCCCCACTTTGGGCTCCATGCTGATGGCAGGAGCCTGCTTGGGATTCTCTCGTCTTTCTCTGCCCCTGCCACCACTGTGTGCATCACGCTAAATAAATAAATAAGTAAGTAAGTAAGTAAATAAATAAATAAAGCATATAGTTTCAAGGATGTAAAGGAAAACATACAATTAACAGACACGTTGGAAATTATTTAAAAAAAGACCAATCACAGGCACTGCCAGTTCCTGTCTCTTGCTTCTAGGACATTTGGCCACTGTAGCATAGAGGAAGCACTTCTCTCACTGTTTAAATAGTTATCCAGGTCTTTCCTTCCCACCCCCACCCCTTTCTCTGTCTTTGGCCACGCCCAAATTCCTCAAATGACTATAGTTTGAAGATGAGGATCAAGTTAACTCATATGTATTATAGTTAGCAGCCACACTGATTGTATTTGAATTTGAACTCTATGATTTATTTGCCACCAAATCAAGCTACTTAACCTCTAAGTCCTAGTTTACTCATATGTCAAAAGGAAATAATATTGGAGAACATCTCATATACTTGTTGTAAGAATTAAATAACAAATGCAAACTATTTAGCAAGAGCCTAGCATTATTAAGCATGTTAAGGCTAACTACTAATATTTTCCCACTGTTGGTACCCTGTCACCTTTCTGCAGGCCTTTCTTCCAGGAATCTTTGCTTTTTCTTATATCACCATTGATATTTATTTCCATTATTCACTTTGGCTACCAAGACCTGCAAGTTGGCAGGCTGTTTAATGAATAATTTTCTTTCATTTAGCTTAGATTGGTGACAGCGTATTTCATTAAATTTTGCTCCAGTGCCTACAGACTTGGATTTTAGGTAAGTTGTTTGTGGTCTGTGCTGGGATTTATATTTTAGCTGGACATACTTCTTTCTAACCTGGAAACTTGCCATAAAAATAAAGCAGTTGCCAAGAGAAATTAAAGTCTTAAAAGTAGCCTGGAAGACTTTTATTTTGCAAGAGTCTCCTCTCTCTTTCAAAGCATTTTGACTCAACTAAGGAGATTTACTTTTCTCTTGTCCCTAAAAAGAAATACATCTCCTGAAAGAGTGGAGGTGACAGTAAATGTATAATAGATGGTGAATGTACTCACTACACTTCAAAGGAGATCCAACCACCACTGTGAGAGGACACTTTGCTTTTGAAAATAAACAAAGAGAGGCTCCTGCTGCATTTGGATGTGCACATTGCCTGAAGTGCAAAAATGCTACTTAACAAGGGTACAGAATAGATTCAAGCTTCTCCATCAAATGTACTTTTAAAAAATATATTCTAGTTGCTGGACAATTTGATTACTTTTAGAAAAGTTTGATTCAATAGTACATTATCCTATTTAATGTTAGTCTGGTGCTTGCAAAATGTAGCTCAAGATGAAACTGTGTCTCTAAGAGGGAACAGCATTCAGTAAATTAATGACTTGAGGAAGATAGCAATTTATTAGTGAATTAGATTCTGCTTTGACTTATAAAAGGTAATTAGTTTATCTTTGTTTTGGTTTAATTATAGAAACATAACCTAAGTAGACTGCTATGAAATGATAAAATGTGTGAAACTAAAGGACAAATGGGGGAAATCAACATTTTAGATTTAATGTTGTACACTAATGATTTAATTAATGGCAGAACATGTCACATATCAGATGGTTGGCATTGACAGATTATACTGTGGTTAAAACTTCAGGTCATAGTTTACTCTAGACTTGAGAGAGTCATGGGATTCCTTCTAAATCCTGTGACATATTTTTAATGTATTTGTCACTGGTCTTTGTGTTTGAGGATGATACTGTTGAGGGTGTGTGCATATGCAGGTGGGTCCTTTCCACATTGTTGTCATGTGACTAAACTTTTCTGTGGTCAGAGTTTTTTTAGAGTCTATGGTTATAACTGGCATTGATGCTTGGATTCTTGATTGGCACATATGATGGTTCACACTCAATACTGCAAACATCTTATTTTCATATAGTTATGAGCAGTTTATTGCTGTGTACTTCCACACCTACCTTCCCTCATGCCTCCATGCCAGTAATTTGACTGGTATCCATAATGCAGCTGTTTGTGTTTAAATAAAATGTGAAAAGAAAACATGGTCCATACCATGGTGACTTATCTTACCCAACAAACCTTTTCCTTTCAATGCCTGGAAGAAAGCAAAAATCAAATTGTAGCCCACCTCTCGAGAGTGTGTGTTACATAGAAGACAATTCTTTATGGAATAAAGTTAAGTATTAAGAATAAGTTTCATGGTCCCATAGACTGTATCTTCATACCCTTTATACCTTTTGGGTTATCTCATTGGCAGGACAGCATTCCCCACAACACCACGGACACACCACAAATCAACAAGACACATGTGGCTCTAACAGGTAGGACTTGTCTAATTTGAAGAAATCTTCTACCTGAAGGTTGAAATTTTATCATATGCCTACCTAAGTGCTATGGATGCTGTATAGGCTTTTTGGGAAATCTAGAAGGTGGTTGACAGTGCCCAGAGATGGCTAAGGACTGAGAATCTGGCCCCCTTTTTCTCTGTTCCCACAAAGTTTGTGTAATGAGTGTTGTTCCCTTATTCCCTTTGGAAGGTTGGTCTTCCATGACTGTATATTGGTTTCCTGACAAGATCTTTATGTACTGGCATGTCTCCTAGTCTCCCTGCCAGGAAGACAGAAAAGGTTCAATGCAGGCAGGAGACTAGGATAAGACAGATGATTGAGGCGACTGAATTTTCATATTGGCTGTGATGCTGATGTTGGACATGTGTCAGATTGGGACACAGATCCTCTGTATGGTATTCTTGGCATCTGTGGTGCCCTCTAGTCTTGATCTGTTTGGGCTGCTTGACAAAGTACCATAGGCTGACAGCTTAAACAATAGAAATTTATTTCTCATAGTTCTGGAGGCTGGGAACTCCAAGATCAAAGTGCCAACAAGGTAAGGTTCCTTCTGGGGCCTGTTCTCTTGGCTTGTAGGTGGCTGCCATGTCACTGTGTGCTCATATGACTTTGTTTTGTGCACATTTGAGGAGAGTTAGCTCTTGTTTCTCTTCTTTTAAATTTTTTTTTAGTGTTTATTCATTTTTGAGAGACAGAGAGAGACAGAGCATGAGCGGGGAAGGGGCAGAAAGAGAGGGAGACGCAGAATCCGAAGCAGGCTCCAGGCTCTGAGCTGTCAGCACAGAGCCCGACATGGGGCTTGAACTCACGAACTGTGAGATCATGACCTAGGCCGAAGTCGGGCGCTCAACCGACTGAGCCACCCACACGCCCCTTGTTTCTCTTCTTATAAGGACACCAGTCCTATCGTGAGACCCTACCTTTATGACCTCATCTAATTAATTCCCAAAGACTCCATCTCCAAATATGATCACTATCTAGGTCAGGGCTTCAACATATGAATTTTGGGAGGAAATTATCATTCAGTCTATAGCACCATGGTTTGCTCAGGAAGCCTTTATGAGCAACTGCAAGGACTTAAAAGCTAGGCTCTGCCCTGGGACTAGGTGTCTTAGGTATGGTGGAGATAGAGGAGCAGGAGAGGGATTTGGATTTTTTTTTTTTTTTTTTTTTTTTTTTAATTTTTTTTTTTCAACGTTTTTTTATTTATTTTTGGGACAGAGAGAGACAGAGCATGAATGGGGGAGGGGCAGAGAGAGAGGGAGACACAGAATCGGAAACAGGCTCCAGGCTCCGAGCCATCGGCCCAGAGCCTGACGCGGGGCTCGAACTCACGGACCGCGAGATCGTGACCTGGCTGAAGTCGGAGGCTTAACCGACTGCGCCACCCAGGCGCCCCGGATTTGGATTTTTAACGTGACTCCTGTAGCATGAAAACAGTCATCCCAGATTTATTACACCCTCCTGAAAAATGGCATTAGTCTGGAATACAGAATTTGAAAGAAAATCAGATTCCAATTAAAGAAGAAAAATAACTCATTCTGCCTCCAAAGAACAGAGCACTGTGAACACTTAATGACCTGATGGTTGAGAGAGAGGCTAGTGAAAAGTCTAATTGCTTCATTTGTCACTCATGTACCTCGACTTTCCCTCTTCTCTGTCCCCTTCTTTCCCCCCCAAAATTGTCTTTTCATGACTCTTCCTCATTTCCCTTTACTGGACAGTCTGCTCATGTTTCTCCTTGATTTGAATTACATGTTAGTGCTTTCTAGGAAGCAAAAGCTGACTTGGATTCTACAAGCAGATTCTGCTTAGAAACTAGTATTTCTAACGGCTCCTGCATGTTCACGTGGAGGTGTGGCAGGTTCCTCTGCCTCATCATGTCCCACTGAACTCCTTTCTCAAAACTTCTCCTTCCATATTGGTCATCTCTTTGGTCATCTCTGGGAGAGACTTTCTTTCCATTCTCTCTTTTTAACTCCTCCAGCTAATCGCTCATGAAATCTTATCAATTTTAGATTCTCATAACCCTCTTTCTTCTTGTCAGACAACTGTGTTCTCCATCCACTGTTTAATCTACTCCCCTTTATTTTTCTTGTCAGAATTAATGTAGTACCTTGCTAGCTGGTCTCCCTTTCTCTGGCCTTGCCAATTTCAATCCGCCTTGCACAATTTTAGTGTGGTTTTCCTAAAATGCACATGTAATTGTGCCTCTCCACCAAAAAAAAAAAAAAAAAAAAAAAAAAAAAATCTTTTAGTAGTTTTTTGACTCTCACAGGATAATGTTCAGACTCCCTAGGCTGGCATACCTGGGTCTGCTTTCTGGCTTCATATTGTATCACTTTTATCATCTTTGTTTTCGCCATATTGAACCACTCATATTTTCCCAAAGTGTCATGTTTCACCAAACTCTGTGCCTTTGCATGTGTTGTTCCCTTTGCCTGGAATGCTTCTTTTTCATTTCTTTATCCAGCAAACTCATACTGAGACTTCAAGATCAGGGTCAAACACTACCTCCTTTGGGGACTGTGTCTTCCTTTTTCCCTCATTCTCTCTACTGAAGATAAGTTAACTACACCTCCTTTATGCATTACTTTTTCCTCCGTATTATAGTATTTTGTAATCTGAAATTTTTTTTTGATATTTCCGCAAGACTCTGAGATCATCATTCCCCCCTCCCCCTCTTTTATTTTTGTTGGGGACTAGCTCAGTGCTTGGTACATAGTTGGTGCTAAAATATGTTTATTGAGTGAATGAATAATGAATTAATGAGTAAAATGAAGAAAAATATTTTTGAATGAACTGCTGATTTATCAAAGATTTCTTGTTTTTATTTCTTATATTTACATGTTTATTGAGTAACTAATTTCTCCATGAACTGGATGACTTTTATCACCTAAAGGTTTAGAAGAAATGGGAGTTACTTTTCCCTCCGAGGCACAAGGGACATTACAAGCTAAGTACATCCTTATAGATTAAAAAAAAAAAAAAAAAAGAATTGGAGAGTCTAACACGGGTTTTAGTATTTTCCCCCTGGAAATCACAGTTTCATGTATCATTGTCCTATCAGAAAAATGTGCCCTGTTTCTAGATTTGAAAGAATGTAAGTGTAACTGTGTAGCTAAGAGTCACTCTCTTCTACTAGTATATTTTCCCCCCTCACTGTGAAAACACCCTAATTATTGTTTCTATTTGTATAATTAGCTTATGCTCTTTGGAATAATCTGAATTATTCCCAGAGGTATACAAAAGATCCTAAGGACTCACTAAAAATCTTCCATCCTGAGACGATCCCAGTTCCTGTTTATTGACATTTTTGTATCCTCTTTAAATACATATCCACACATACGTATTGTTTGATATAGATGAGATTATTTCAGGCATGATCTATTCAGGGGTTGGGGAATATCTTTTTAAACATTCACTCTTTTGTTATTTTACTTTCTTCTCTTCTGCATGCCCTTTCATCTGCATCAACCCTTCTTTCCATTCCGGAAAACCCATAATAATCACCTTGTGAATGAGGCCCTGCTAGAAGACAGGCAGGCATGAATGAATGCATGAATGAAGGAATGAGGTCATTTTTTCATGAAAAAATGTTCCAGAAATTTCTCCTAGTTTCCTGTTATAGATCCAATTCCTTTTATTTATTTCTAAGGAATTTGTTGTGTTTTTGTTTATTTGTTTAGACTTTGTGATTTCAGTAGGCCACTTGGACTGAGTGTACTTTGAATATCATTGGATAAGCGGCCATTACATTCCATAAACTATTGCTTCAATTTCTATCAGATAAATTTCAAGGAGAGGTACTGATGTATAAAAGAGTATATGGATTTTTACTTACATAGAGCAAAGTTGATCTGTAGAAGTTTACTTTTCCCATTTCTACTTACAATGAAAGAGAGCATTTTTGGAGAACCTCACTTCAACATTCTCCCAATTGGAGCTACTTTCACTTTCTTTAATTTTTTGCTAGTCTGGTAGACCTAAAATGGTACCTTATACATTTTAAAATTTGCATTTCTCTGATTATTAGGTGTGCTAACCATATGTTTACATGTATTTGGTAAATGTGTTCTGCAAATTACCTGTTGGTAGCTCTTACCTTCTCCTCTTCTAAAAAAACTTGTAATTTTGAAATAATTTTAGATTTATAAAAGATCATCTGCATAACTTGACTGGTGATACTAAACCTTGATTATTTGCTTAAGGTGGTATCTGCCAGATTTCTTTATTGAAAATTAATATTTTTCCCTTTGAAATTAATAAATATTTCACAGAAAGGTACTTCGAGCCTATGCAAATATCCTTTCTTCTGAAACTTTTGCTTACTAATTTTAGCATTCATCTGTGGATCTCACTTTCAGTAATTATTACTGTGTTGGTCTAATACTGATTTTCTATGTCCCTTATGCCTTCTACATTTATTAATTAAAATTCTTCTGTAAGGAGAAGATATCACTTCTTTCCTATTTACTTACTTATTCCATAATTTATTTATATCATTATATCCTTATGGAAATTTAGTTTCTTCTTTGGATTATATCCCATAGTAACATTATTTTCTTGCATAAATTATTACAGATTTGGCCATTGGGAGCTCTGTCCATGTCCCTCTGCTGGAAGAACTTCTTTAGATAATTCTTAAAGAGTAGATCTGCTGGCAATAAATTCCTACTGTGTTTGCTTGTCTGAGAACATCTTTATTTTTCCTCACTTTTGGAAAGGCATTTTTCACACTCACTTCTCTCACACCCCACTCTTTCCTTTTCCCCTGGCAACTACTAATCTGTTCTCCATTTGCACTACATTGTTATTTTAAAAATGTTCTATAAATGGAATCAGTAAGTAATCCTTTGGGATTGCTTTAATCACTTGCTAAAATTCTCTGGAAATTGATCTAGGCTGTTGTGTATTTCACAACATGGTATGAATATATCTTAGATTGTTTAACCACTCACCTATTGAAGGACATCTGGGTTGTTTGATGATTTTGGCTCTTATAAGCAAAGGTTCTATGAACATTTGTATATAGGCTTTTTTTGTGAATATAAGTCCTTCATTTCTTTGGATAAACAACTAGGAATTGCAGTTGCTATGCTATGTGGTGTAAGAAATTGCCCAACTGTTTTCCAGAGTGGCTGTATCATCTTATATTTCCATCAGCATTGTGTGAGTGATCCAGTTTCTTGGCATCCTCACCAGCATTTGGTGCTGTTACTATTTTTTATTTGAGCCATTCTGATGGATGTAATATATCATTGTGGTTTGAGTCTTTGTTTTCCTCATGGTTCATGATATTAAGCATCTTTCCATATGCTTATTTTCCATCTGTGTATCTTCTTCAGGTAAAATGTCTCTTATGTCTTTGCTTGCTTTCTAACTGTATTGTTTTATTACTATAGAGTTTTGAGAGATTTTAATATATGCTAGATACTAGTTTTTTGTTGGAAGTCTGGTTTGCAAATGTTTTCTCCCTGCCTGTAGCTTATCTTTTCGTCCTTTTCACAGGATCTTTCACCTTGCAAAAGTATTTAATTGTGATGAATTCTCGCTTGTCACTTTTTCCTTTTGTGGATTGTGTTTTTGGTGTCAAATCTATACTATTTTTTCTTTGAAGTCCCCTATACCTTCAAATTACTTGGATATATTTTAGAATTCCATTTAATTTAACTATTGCATTTTTAACTATACTTTTTGTATTTTTAGTGGTTCTCTAGAGATAAAACTGCTGCCATGTCCTTTATTTCAACAGTTTACTTAGAATTAATATTTTAATATTGCTCATAAGCTGTAAAATATTTTCTATTTTGACTTAACATTCTTTGTCATCTTTCATTTTAGAGTTGTCAAAGATATTACATCTACATAGAGTAAGAAACCCATAAGCAAATATAATTTTGCTTTAAAGTCTTATGCATTTTAGAGAAATTAAGAGAAAAACAATCTTATATTAACAAATGTATTTATCATTTTAAATGTTCCTTCTGATTGTCACTTTAGTATTATTTTTCTTTAGTTTGAGGAAATTCTTTAATTTTTTAAATTTATTTATTTGAGAGAGAGAGAGAGACAGAGACAGAGACAGAGAGAGAGAGACAGAGCATGAGCAGGGGAGGGACAGAGAGAGAGGGAAGCACAGAATCTGAACCAGGCTCCAGGCTCTGAGCTGTCAGCACAGAGCCCGACATGGGGCTCGAACTCAAAAACCAGGAGATCATGACCGAACTGAAGTCAGATGCTCAACCCAGGCGCCCCAGTTTGAGGAAATTCTTTTAGCACTTTGTGTAGTGTAGGTTTACTGGCAAAAAATTTGCTTAGTTTCATTCATCTGAAACAATCTTTATTTTGCCTTCATTCTTTGAAAACTATTTTTACTGCCTATAGAATTCTAAGTTGACCTCTTATTATTATTTTTTTTTCACTCAGTACTTAAAAATTTTTTTTTTAACATTTATTTATTATTGAGAGGCAGAGAGATACAGAGTGTGAGCAGGGGAGGGGTAGAGAGAGGGGGAGACATAGAATCTGAAGTAGGCTCCAGGCTCTGAGCTGTCAGCACAGGGCTCAAACTCACAAACTGTGAGATCATGACCTGAGCCCAAGTTGGTTGCTTAACCAACTGAGCACCCCTCATTCAGTACTTTAAAGATGTACTTCCAGTCCTCTGGTTTCTGTGATTTCTGATTTGCTCTTCTCCTTCTATCATGTCTTTTATTTCTGACTGGCTTTAAGAATTTCTCATTATTTTGGGAGCGCCTTGGTGCATCAGTCCTTATGCGTCTGACTCTTGATTTTGGCTCAGGTCATGATCTCCCGATTTGTGAGTTTGAGCTCCATGTCGGGCTCTGCGGTGACAGTGTGGAGCCTGCCTGGGATATTCTCTCTCTCTCTCTCTGTCTCTCTCTCCTTCTCTTTCTGCCCTTCCCCAACCTGGGTGTGTGCTCTCTTTCTCTCAAAAACAAACATTTTTTAAAAAAGATTAAAAAAAAGAATTTCTCATTATTTTTGATTATCAACAGTTTGAATAAGACTTTCTTAGATGTGGTTTTCTTTATCTATATCCTGTTTGGAATTTGGTGGGCTTGCTAAATCTGTAAATTTATATATTTCATCAAATGCGGATAGTTTGCAGCCATTATTTTTTAAAGTATTCTTTCTATCTATTTCTACTTCTCCATCAGCAGTTTCAGTAACAGGTATGATAAGAACTTTTTATATTGTCTAACATTTTTCTGAGTCTCTGTTAATTTTTTAAACATTTTCGCTACATATTGGATATTTTCTATTAATGTATTTTCAAGTTCACTGACTGTTTCCACAGTTCTTCAGGGTAACTTTTTTCAAAGATTGTACTTTTCACTTCCAATCCTACATTTGTTTCTTTTTAATATTTTGTTTCCATGTTGAGACTTCTTGGTCTTTCACTCATTATGAGAACATTTTGTTTTACCCACTGATTGTGGTTATAGGAGCTATTCTAAAAGTGTTTGAGGCTTATTCCAACTACTGGGGTATCTTGGATTGGATTTTTAACTATCTTTTCCCTTAAGAGTGGTTGACATTTTCCTTTCTCTTTGTATGTTGACTAATTTTGGTCTGGTTCTTGAATACTATAAATCATATGTTTTTGAGACTCTGTGAAGAATGTTACTGTTTTTATGTAAGCAGGCCATTAGCTTGATTAGTCTCAAACTGAAAACTCTTTTGGATAGATCAGGTAATGGTTAAAAGCCTAGATTCTAGTTCAGATTGCTTTTGGTCTATACTGTGCATAAATAATTTAACAGACAAAGACTATAGCAGAGTTTATACATTGTATTTGGCTTTTGCATTCTTTAGTGTTCTCCTATCTAGGATTAACCTCTTGCTGGTGATACTGGCAGCTTCAGACACCTCACTCAGCTTTCTTTTTTTTTTTTTTTTTTTTTTGTTTATTGGTTTGTTTTTTATTTTTAAATTTTTATTTATTTTATTTTTCATTTTTAAAAATTTATATCCAAATTAGTTAGCATGTAGTGCAACAAAGATTTCAGGAGTAGATTCCTTAATGCCCCTTACCCATGTAGCCCATTCCCCCTCCCACAAACCCTTCAGCAACCCTCAGTTTGTTCTCCATATTTATGAGTCTCTTCTGTTTTGTCCCCCTCCCTGTTTTTATATTATTTTTGTTTGCCTTCCCTTATGTTCATCTTTTTGTCTCTTAAAGTCCTCATATAAGTGAAGTCATGTGATTTTTGTCTTTCTCTAATTTCACTTAGCATAATAGCCTCCAGTTCCATCCACGTAGTTGCAAATGGCAAGATTTCATTCTTTTTGATTGCCGAGTAATACTCCATTGTGTGTGTATATATATGTGTATATATACATACATACCACATTTTCTTTATCCATTCATTCATCAATGGACATTTGGGCTCTTTCCATACTTTGGCTATTGTTGATAGTGCTGCTATAAACATGGGGGTGCATGTGTCCCTTCGAAACAGCATACCTGTATCCCGTGGATAAATGCCTAGTAGTGCAATTGCTGGGTCATAGGGTAATTCTATTTTTAGTTTTTTTGAGGAACCTCCATACTGTTTTCCAGAGTGACTGCACCAGCTTACATTGTCACCAACAATGCAAAAGAGATCCTCTTTTCTCTGCATCATCGCCAGCATCTGTTGTTGCCTGAGTTGTTAATGTTAGCCATTCTGATAGGTGTAAGGCGGTATCTCATTGTGGTTTTGATTTGTATTTCCCTGATGATGTATGATGTTGAGCATTTTTTCATGTGTCAGTTGGCCATCTGGATGTCTTCTTTGGAAAAGTGTCTATTCATGTCTTTTGCCGATTTCTTCACTGGATTATTTGTTTTTTGGGTGTTAAGTCAGATAAGTTCTTTATAGATTTTGGATACTAACCCTTTATCTGATATGTGGTTTGCAAATGTCTTCTCCCATTCTGTCAGTTGACTTTTAGTTTTGCTGATTGTTTCCTTCACTGTGCAGAAGCTTTTTATTTTGATAAGGTCCCAGTAGTTCATTTTTGCTTTTGTTTCCCTTGCCTCTGGAGATGTGTTGAGTAAGAGGTTGCTGTGGACAAGATCAAAGACATTTTTGCCTGCTTTCTCCTCGAGGATTTTAATGGCTTCCTGTAGTACATTGAAGTCTTTTATACATTTGGAGTTTATTTTTATGTATGGTGTAAGAAAGTGGTCCAGGTTCATTCTTCTGCATGTTGCTGTCCAGTGTTCCTAGCACCACTTGCTGAAGAGACTGTCTTTATTCCATTGGATGTTCTTTCCTGCTTTGTCAAAGATTAGTTGGCCATTCATTTGTGGGTCCATTTCTGGGTTCTCTATTATGTTCCATTAATCTGAGTGTCTGTTCTTGTGCCAGTACCATACTGTCTTGATGATTACAGCTTTATAGTGTAGCTTGAAGTCTGGGATTGTGATGCCTCCTGCTTTGGTTTTCTTTTTCAAGATTGCTTTGGCTATTCAGGGTCTTTTGTGGTTCCAGACAAATTTTACGATTATTTGTTCTAGCTCTGTGAAGAATTCTGGTGTTACTTTGATAAGGATTGCATTGAATATGTATATTGCTTTGGGTAGTATCGACATTTTAACAATATTTGTTCTTCCTATCCAGGAGCATGGAAACTTTTTCTATTTTTTTGTGTCTTCTTCAATGTCTTTCATAAGCTTTCTATAGTTTTCAGTGTATAGATTTTTCACTTCTTTGGTTAGATTTATTCCTAGGTGTTTTATGTTTTTTTGTGCAACTGTAAATGGGATCGATTCCTTGATTTCTCTTTCTGTCGCTTCGTTGTTGGTGTATAGGAATGCAGCCGACTTCTGTGCATTGATTTTATATCCTGGAACTTTGCTGAATTCATGAATCAATTCTAGCAGTGTTTTTGTGGACTCTTTTGGGTTTTCCATATAGAGTATCATGTCATGTGCTAAGAGTGAAAGTTTGACCTCCTCCTGGCCGATTTGAATGCCTTTTATTTCTTTGTGTTGTCTGATTGCAGAGGCTAAGACTTCCAATACTATGTTGAATAACAGTGGTGAGAGTGGACATCCCTGCCTTTTTCCTGACCTTAGGGGGAAAGCTCTCAGTTTTTCCCCATTGAGGATGATAGTGTTGGGTCATCCATATATGGCTTTTATGATCTTGAGGTATGCTCCTTCTAGCCCTACTTCTTGAGGGTTTTTATCAAGAAAGGATGCTGTATTTTGTCAAATGCTTTCTCTGCATCTATTGAGAGGATCATATGGTTCTTGTGATTTCTTTCATTGATGTGATGAGTCACATTAATTGTTTTGCAGATATTGAACTAGCCCTGCATGCCAGGTATAAATCCCGCTTGGTCGTGGTGAATAATTTTTTTAATGTATTGTTGGATCTGGTTGCCTAATATCTTGTTGAGGATTTTTGTATCCATGTTCATCAGGGAAACTCACTCAGCTTTCTCAGGCCAGAATCTTTCCCAAGAGGTTTAGTTCCTCTCTATCTTCTATCAGAAGATAGATATCTTCTATCTTCTATCCTCTCTATCAGACTTTCCCAAAGAGGTTTAGTTCCTCTCTATCATGCCACAACTACAGTTATCCTCAGAGCGAAGTCCCATAAATGGGAAATTCATCCAGGAGCTGCCATTTCTTCCAGGTTTTGAATCCTTTCCAAAGTCCACTTGACTTTATTCACTCTCCAGAGCTCTCAGGTAATTGCCTGATATATTTTCCCCTTTGTTTATAGTTATGAATAGGAGGATCATTCTGCTAGGGTCTTACTTCCTCATACCATTAGTGTATTTAAATTAAAGCTACATTTAGTGTCTTTTAAGAAATGGTATTGATTTGCTAACTTGTGATGGTGTAACCTGGATGGATTTAATTGTTCCTGGTTTTTGAGCTCAAGGGTTTTTTCTTTAAAATTTTCCAGGTAATTCAAAAGTTACCTGGGATAAAGATGTGCTAGCTAGTGGTTAACAGCTCAGACTCTAGACTCAAGCACGCTGGGTTAAATCCTTGCACCACAATATTTTAAACTATTCATCTTGGGGAAGTTGTTTCATCTCTGCCAGCCTCAGCTTTTACCACATATGAAATGAGGATAAAATCAGTAGCCACCTCATAGAGTTGTTGATTGAATTATATAAAGCACTCAAATTATGTATGGCACCTATGAATGAACATTTGCTTTTTGTTATTACTATACCCTTGTACCACTCCAAATCATCTACTATTTCAGAATATGAAGCAACACTGTCTTGACTGAGAGTCCAAAGGAAAAAGATACATGATGTTTGGATAGTGACTGGAGGAGAAAAGTCACTGCTTATAGTTGTAGGGATGCAGTGGAAATGGGCCAAAGGATGCTTCCCAGTGCTGGGTTCCAGGGTACATAAAGGTACCAGATTCAGGAATTTTGGGAGAAACAAAGGTGGTGTTAGGAGTGAGGGTAGACAGTGAAAGGAAAGCATATTCCATTTCAGTTTTGCTAAGGTCTGAAACTATCAAGAAGAAAGTGGCTGGCTGGTACAACTGCATAAATGCAACCTCTTCTTTCAGCCAAGAGAATGGTTTTCTTTCTTTGGCTGGGATGTAGTCCTGCGGGAAGATGGAAAGAGGATTAAGAAACTTGAAGGACTGAACTGAGGCTCTCATTGCTCTTTACCCTGCAGGTCGATGACACTGACACTCATAGAGTTGTCACCAATTCCCTAAGGTGATCTGTTCAGGGAAGTTCAAAGCCAAAATTGTTTTTGGAGAGGCCAGTAGATTACTGGCCCCATTTGAGACAAAGCACTGTTTTGAGCAGAACTGTTTCAAGATACACCCGACAGGAAGTAGTGCAATCCTCCTCAGGTTCACATTCCTTTTTACTGCACAGCGTCATCTGCCCTTAATAATATCTAGCATTTATTGAGCAATTGAGCATTTTCCAGGTGCCAGGCACTATATGTAGTCCTTCACATGTCTTATCATATTTAATTCTTATAATCCTTCTCTCACATCATCCTAAGAATTAATTACATAAAACCTAGCTTTTATAAATAATTTCCAAAATCCCAGATTCCCAAATTCAACTAATCCCTGCAACTATTTTGTTCCATTTTCCCAAGGCAGCCTCTGGGTTTTTTCCAAATTCAAAAGGAACCTTTATTTTTTTCTCTGACAGCTTTAGCACGCTAATGATACAGTGAAAATTGATTAAAACCCAAGGACTCCAGTGAGTAAGGCCAAGGAAGAAGCAGGAGCCTCAAGATGCTCACCCCAAATTTCATCTCATAATTTTTCCCTACATTACATTAATATGTTTCTCAATACTGAAGAGTGTGAGAGAGAGAGAGCAGGAGAGAGAATGATAAGGTAGCTTGTAGACTATGTCACTCAAGGTAAAAGAACATGACGTTGATAGGAACAGGAACTTGGCTGGCTTCCTTGATAAAGACCTATTATTTCCATTTGTGAAGGTTGCACACAAGAGAACATCTCAGGAATGTTTTTCTCATTGTGTGTTTTTTCTTTTATGCTTAACAACTCTACATGTACAAAATCCATTTAGCAAAATGCTACCTTGGGTTTCAGAATTTGTAATACTGAAAAGCAGCAATTAAGATCTCCTGTGACTCATAAAATATGCAATAAGGGGTTTTGAGTAAGATGGAAAAATAGGAGGAGAAATTTGTGCTCTTCTCAAGGAAACATTGCTGACATATTTAGTAATAATGAAATATAATACCTCCTTGGGGCAAAAGTAAAATCCATTGTGAAGTGAAAGAATAGATCCATTTCATTTGTTTAGGTTTCTTTGTTCATTTTGTGTTTCTTATTAAATCCGTTCAAGGTTATGACCAGTGTTACTAATGTCTAAATGGTTGAGGGGAGACATGGTACAGAGAATTGACTTTCTAGACAGATTTTGGAAGGGAAGGTGAGATATTTATGCAAAAAGTGACTTCTACCCCTTTGCTGTAAGAATATAATTTTGTTTCATGTTTAAAAAAGTCAGCAGGAAAACAACTTCCTTTTATATCATCTGTATTCTCCTAGATATGCATAAATTTAAGGGTACAATTCTGTCTCTGGCCTTAATGGTTCAACATTATATAATTGCCACATTTCTGGCCTTTTCTCAGGAAACATGTCACAACACAACCCTCTAATGTTGACCGTTTCATGGTGTCCTCTCTTTTTATTGATAGGATTGTTGGTAAGATACAGGATCCCAGTTAAATTTGGTTTCAGATTAACTACACGTAATTTTTTATTATAGGTACAACTATGTCTCCTGCGATTGGTGAGTGATGCCAAAAATTTATTTGCTGTTTATTTGAAATTTAAATGTGACTGGGCATCATGTATTGTCATTCACTAAATCTGGCTACCTGAATTTTTGGTTATTCTTGTGCAGAGAGTGATGGTAAGACAAGGCTGGAGTTTCTTCTGAAGTTAAGCTCCATAGGGAAGGCTTTAGATTTGAAGAAACCAGACCATTTCAATTGGCCTTGAAATGATGCAATTTTAATGGTGCTTCTGAAAACCCCTAAAGTAAATTTAAAAAATGCCGTGTGTAGGACACAGTAGAGTTGGAAGTGAATGATGATGACACTATGTAGTCAGTGCTGGTTGGGTTAAGGTAGAGTGGGAGGGAGAAAAAAAGCACATTATTTCAAATTTATTTTCCTGGATAAAGATAATAATAATTATAGTATTAAAAGGTATCCCTCAACAGCCACACAGTATTATTGCATGTTCCCACAGAAAAGCTGCTCTGGTTTGGGGTGTTTTAATGTGCTTGGAAGTTATTGTTTATCATTTGATGTTTGGGAAGTTTCCTGTTCACTCTAAATCCCGTCCACGTGTTGATGGGCTAAAGTACTTGTGGATTACACTTATTCTCAGTTTAAAATTTTTATTGGCTTTTGGGAGAAAATAGATGTTACAATTTTCAGAAAATAGTAGGTACAGAATACTAAACTAAGAGATGTATGTATGGAAAATATGGAGACAGAGCCTCTGAAAGACAGAGCAAATGGAGGATACCCAGAAGTATACTCACAGAACTGCAGACTAACTTTCACAAACTCCACAGAGAGAATTAGAGCAGAAAAATAGCAACAGCTCATGGTTATATGCCCTCATTTAATTTGCATCCTTTTGAAAAAATGTCAGGCAGGAATCATGTTACTCTAATTTGATGTTTGGGATAACTGGTGTTGACTGGTCAAGTGAATTTCCCCCAAATGTTACTAACTTAGAGACTAAGCCTTGAACTGTGGTTCTTAAGCTCTTTTAGGATATAGAACTTATAAAAATTATTTGAAAGCTATAGATCTTTTTCCTGTAGGGTGAGGGATAATTTTAAATAAATTGGCAACATTCTGCAGTTCATTTCAGGGAATTCTCAGACCTCTAAAGCCTTTGGAATTTGTGTTAAGGACCTTTCCTCATCTGATGGTCATGTTTCAAACTCTTGACTCTTTGTCAAGCTTTAGGAGGTGATAGTTTCAGAACCCAGCAAAGTGCTATTAAAAGTAAAATATGGACAGGGGATTAAATTCAGGTATTGTGTGTAGGTGTTTGAAGGCCATTTGCAAAATGAATTAGGAACAGCATCCTAGCAATGACTAACATGGGTAAACTCTTAATCTATAATGTCTGGAGTATAAATCTGGGGTAAGAACTGAAAACCTCCATGTTGTGATGTGTTGGTGTTGGGGCTCCTGAATGTAGAGTGGTGGTCCAGTAGTAGTTTTTGGCAAAGCTTTTACCAGTCTACAGTGAATTGGCAAAAAAAATAAAGACAAGTGAATTCTTCATAAAAATAACTGTACTCTAAAGTTATATCCTTGAATTTTTTCCTTTCTGGAAATAAGTAAGTAAGTAAGTAAGTAAGTAAGTAAATAAATAAATATTTTAATGACATGGTCATGTTGCAAAGCAAGGCAGAGGCAGGAATGAAAACACTGGTGCCAGATTCATAGCCTGGTTCCATCACTTACTAAATGGTCACACAGGACAAAGTATTAACCTCTTTTAACTTGAGGTTCCTTATATGTGAAATAGAAATGACAACTGTGCCCACCTTAATGACTATTGTGCTGATAAAATAAATTAGTGTATTTAAAACACTTAGAAAGTCAATTTGACAATAAATTTCATGTATTGAAAAAAAAATAAAACACTTAGAACGTGTCTTGAACGTGTTAAGTCTTCTGTAACAGCTAGCTGATAATTACATTGCTTGATTATATATGTATAATTTATATATCATAAAAAGATATATAAGTATTCTTTAATGGCAGAATTATTTGGAAATCTTAGGTCGATCCCCCCAATTCTCTTAAATCCAAATATCTGAGAATCATTGTTTTAGTATACAAAAATAATAAAAGGTAAGAAAAAAAAGGAGAGAAGCATGGTGAGAAGGAAAAATTTGTTCTGACACCCCAAATCTCCTACCCCTTAACCTCCTGCCACCCCTTCTCAAGAAACAACCTCTCTGCCTAGAAGAGGGCAACAGGGACAGGAACAGGTAATTTCAGTTGCATTGGACTTCAGGTTTTGTTTACCTGGTGTTAATTTTTTGTCTCCCCTATTGGGATGCTGGCTTTATGAGAAAAACAGTCTAGTCTGTTTTGCTTGCTGTTTTGTGCCCAACATTTAGAGCAGTGCATGGGACAGAGTACATACCCAAATTTGATGAATAATGAATGTAAAGTTAAATTAAATGCCCATAGCATGGGTTTGTGTTAATCATGTAGGCTCTCTATCCTCCCGAGGCACTAAGTGTCCCCAAGGGGCCTGCTGGATTAGGGTCTGGTCTCTGCTAAAGCCAGTCCAAAAGCCATCAATGGGTGTGTGCAGTTGGAACCTTCCCTGTAGCCTGGATGCAACACGGGGCAAAGAACAGTTCCATTTAGTATCTCTCCCTCCCCACTCCTCTCTCAGTAGGAATTCAGCTTTCAGGGTGACCTAACCCAATAACTCACCAGCCACAGGTAACTGGTTACAATTGTTTTTTAAAGTCAGGTAGCTACCAACTGAATATAAAAACATATTTGTCTTTATTCAAGTGGATAGAAGAGCTTCACCTTGGATGAATACATAATGGTGAGATGGGAGACACAGCTATTAGTTGTGTTTTAAAATAGCTGTGTTTATGAAAAAGAATAATACCATGCCCATTTCAAGGACTAAACTGCTTTTTGGTAAGTGTTTTGGGTGTGTGGAGGTTATATTTCTTTTATTGTCATGAAGTAAAATACATTTATGTCTTAAGATGTTCTGTGAGGCAACAGACGATATCCAAACACTATTAACCAAACAAGTGTGATGAGTAGCAGGTGTCATCAGAGTTGAAGAGCAAAGCACGTAAGCTGAGTGCATCCCATAGGACCCACATCTATGAGTTCTTCACACTAATGGAGTTTGTGTCTCTTGCCTATTCTTACCTGACTCAAACTGATTTACAGAGTCAAAGCCAATGTTCAAATAAACAACTACTAAAAACACTAGGGAGGAAAGATATTACCTATATCTTAATCCCAAACCAACAAAATGCTATTTCTCACCCATAAAATCTATTAATCAGAGCCCACAGCTATTAGCTTATATCTCTACTACTTACATATAGGGATAGGAGGATAAGATATAGATAAAGGAGAGGAAATAGAAAATATTTACTTTACCTTTAATAGGCAGCAGGCATACGTTGTAGTAATACATTTGTAAACAGTATTGTTCTTTTTCCTACAAAAGTGACAGATTTCAAAGTGTCATTGACATTTGCAAAAACCCTTATTTGTAAGCCCTTCTCTGCTAGCATTCAGTCATAAGAGCTTTAGGTCAATGGCTAGAGAATAAAAAGTTGAAAATCAAAACTCATAACTGAATACTGAAGGAAAAGCATATGTAAACAGGTTAAGAGAGAGATCCTAAGGTTTCTTTGGAGGTATTCTAGTCAACATTCATTTTATAGGTGACTGAGGTCGATCACCAAGAAGAGGGAGAAGAGAAATCTATATGCTTAGGGTGCAGGATAGAAAAGCCAAGCAACTTTCTCTTTTCCTTCAGCATGTGGTTTCTCCCATTGAAGTTAAGTCATGTACTGAGTACAGAGGTGTTTTGTTCTCTCTGAAGCTTTTATCTGTATTATTCATACAGATTGGGATTTCTGAACTATTTTCTACTACATATAATTTATTTATATATTAATGGATGCTATTCAAAAAATAGCATCAGTTTTAAATAAGTGCACTGAGCCTATATTCTCCTAAATTGAAGTATATTCAGCTCATAGCAAGAGTTTTTGGAATTTTTATTAAAGTACATTGTGCTATCTAAGGTGTAGAGAGTGAGTCCTAAAGTTTTTTGATCACAGCCTCCCCATCATCTTTTTTGAGATTCTTTTCATGGGATGTGATTTTCACAGAATACTCTGTGGGGCATGCTGGGATAGATAGATTTGGGAAATAATCATCTGGAGCTCATTGTCTTCTTTGTCAGACTCCGTTTATCTCATCCAAGAGTCCAGCCAGCAACACAGAATTCCTCCAAACCCTCCTCCAGTGTCGACGAATCTTCCTGGTGCCAAAGAAAGGTGCCCTGCAGGGAAGGTTGTATTTGTGTTACTGGAGATGCCTGTCTCTCAGCTCATCTGCTATAGATGGATTTGGTTGTAAAAGCCAAACTTCTCAGCAATACTCGCACTTTCACTAATCACCTAACTAATTATAGGGAAGAGGGAGACACTGGGAAGCATGAACATTGCTAATAAATTACAAAATCATTTAAGAGGATTTTAAATCTCAGAAAGAAGATGGCAAGTGGTGAACATTACAAAGATGTCCCAGTTACTAACGTTTTGGTAGGAACATGACATACAAGGCATTTCTTCGTCTTCTTATTCAGGCTAGTATTTACTGAGCATCTACTATGTGACAAGCCATATGCTAGGGGCATTCAAGGGTGGTATCTCAGTCCCTATGAAAGTCCTGGGAGGTAGGACTTATGATCTCTACCCCACATTTTTTTGTGGAGCCATCTGAAGCTTAGAGAAGATAATATCCCAGTCATGGAGTTTATAAATAGCAGAGATGTTAACAACACACAGCTCTTCTGTTTCCAAACCAACATCTTCCAGCCTTCCTACTACACCCTGACCAAATTCAGTTGGCCCTTGTTGGCAGTTCTTGGTAGAAGAAGAGACCCCAGAGTGGCACAAGGAAAATGGCTGCTTTAAAAAAAAAGTAAATGAATTGATTCACTGAACAACTCTTTGCCCTCTGTAGGGGTAGGAAGTTCTGATTTCTAGTATTCCATTGTATAAATGATGGACCATAATTCATTTAGCCATTCACTTCTTTTTTTTTTTTTTTTTTTTTTTATTTTTTTATTTTTTTGCCATATATGGACCCCCACAAGGGATGCCAAAGCACAACCTGCCTTCAGCATTGTCTTTCTGGGTCCATAGGCACTGCCTCCTCACTCCTGTTCCTGGAGCTCATCCCTATGCATGAGAGAAATTCTGTTGGGAAATGTGGTGGACTCCCCATTGGGTTAGACCCCTGGCTGCCTGAGAGGTTCAAGCTGGCAGAAGAACAGGGAAAGCCACAAGACTGCAGGGGCAGGTGCCAGCAAGAAAGGCGGCCAATGCCAGGAAGACACCCACAGTGAGAGGCGCAGATTACCCAAGGGCAAATTTGCTCAGTGTGCCCAGCTTCGCTCTTGCCGGGGCCAAGAGGACTCATGTGCCACGGCCAAGAGCCCTTAGGCGCTCTTGCAGCTGGCTTCTCCGGACATCAGTTCTGGAGGGCCAGGAACAAACAGGCTTCAAGGTCAAGGGCTTGGCTGGCAGAAGGGGCCTGGATCCTTCACCTCTGTCCCCTCTCCCTACTAGCACATATAAGATGCTAGTCACACTTAGGGGATGAGAGGGGAAGGCGTCTGCAGCAAGATGGATGTGGGCAGCAAGGAGGTTTTGATTGAGAGCCCGCCGGTGAGTGTGACAGTGTGTGTATACGTGTGTGTGAGCTGGGCCCTGCTTCATCCAACCTCTCTGAGACTGTTTCCTCATCCAAATTCATTCATTTAACTAACCCATGACTGTGCTAAGTTAGGACAGGGACACCAACCACCAAGGCACAGTCCTTCGGGGAGACAGATGTGGCAGCCAATAATTCCAATGTGAGGGGCTGAGAGCCACCACAGTGGTCAGTAGAAAGGGCTATAGAGAGCGCTGTGTAAGCAGCCACTATTTGGGAAGTCACAGGAAGCTTTGTAGAGAAAATGACATTTGAACTTAGCCATTCACTTCTTGATGAAGGTTTTTGTTTATAATAAATAAGGTTGCTGTAAGCATTTATGTACAAACCTTTTAAAGAAACTGTCAAATTGTTCATCAAAGTGATTGTACTTTTTCTATTCCCACCAGAAGTGTATGAAAGTTGAAGTTGTGTTCAAGGGATGGGACAAGGGTCAGGATTCCAGCATAGAGGCAGGGGCTTGTTGTGGTTTGATATCCTAAGAGTGCCAAAGGAGGGAGCCCCAGGCTTTCATATCGGCTTGCCTAGGTGTGGAGCAGAAGAGAATAGGGATGTTGGTGAGGGTTAAAGTTATCAGTCAAATATCAATATAGAGTCAGACTCTTATTAAAATTTACCCTTGATGTTTGACTGATGGCTGAAACATGCCACATTTCATTTAATTGAATTTGAACTTAAGTAAGCCAGGAAGGTGTACTATGAGTCCTGCAACCTGAAGCCTGTAAGGAAGATGGAAATTTCACTGAATGTCTTATTCAAGAGCCTAGCACTGTGTATCCTGAGAAGTAAAATAAATGCTTTGGTCACTATAAGTCATCTTTGGAACTCACTTATTAAGTGATGCCTTAATAAATATAGAGACATGTGTGGCCTTGATTTATATTTTGGTATCTGTGAGGCAGGAGATTCTCAGAGGTTTGGTTTTGTTTTGTCTTATCCCAAGGGTGAATCATTGACCATTGGCAAGACCAGACATTCAGACCATTAGCAATGACTCAAAAGTTTGTAAAAATGTATAGAATGGATCAATTGTTGGCCATTTCATTCAGTGCTGAGATAACTGTGTAAAGTTTGGCCAATTTTTCTTATTCTTGGGTCCCTTTATCAGGGATGTCATTTATAAAGGATAAATATCAGCAACATTCCACCGAGCTCCATCATGTTGATGGTGATGATGATACCTGTAAAGTGTGTGAACTTTAGTTACTTTTACTCAGTTTACTCTAAGGGGCTTCCCAGGTAATTAAGAGGTCTGGGATAAAAGAGATCTCATCCAGAACCATGTCATATGGCAAGGGAACTAAGACAGAGAGGCCCAGATTTGGCTCCATCCTGTAGCAAAGAAGCCTCAGTTGCTGTACCAAGTTTGCAGGATACTGCTTCCATGATCCAAGCATAATAGGTAGTTGGGTACAGAAGATCACAGACATAGGGCCTCTTTGTCCAAGAAAGTCCAGTATGTGGCTAGTAATTGCTGCTCTAATGGCATATAGCATGAGGCTGAGATGGTCATTTTCTTGCATTATGAAAGGCCCATGACCAATTTATGGCCATTGTGGGTGGTGCAGAGACTCCAAAAGGTGTAAGAAGATACAGCTAAAGACTTTACAGTGGAAGAGTCTTTGGAGGGCACTAAGAGGATGCCTGTTGTATTCAATTTGGACAGATTTTAGCGTCCTTTTTTGCAGGGGTCCCATTCAAGGTGGGTCAATTTACAAGTAACAACAAGAAATTGGCTCAGGTAGAATTTGTAAAGAAGGAATATGTTGACTCCAGAATCCAAACCAAAGGCCTAAAAGACTTGGGTATTAGTTTAACATTGTGAGTACTGAAAGGGTCAATAACTGTCTCTTGACAATTGAAGGAGGAAACGACCCTTGTTTTACCAAATGACTTTCAGGAATTTCACCAAGGTAGCAGGGCCTTGTGTCATGTGTAGGGCAATAGCCCATTCCCTTTTGTGAGCTTTTTTGTGAATTTTTTCCTGAATGAATTTCGTCAGGGGAGGAGGTCATCAATATAATGTCATACCTGTGCTCCTGGAGAAAGATGGATGTGGTTAAGACTTGGTGTGCAAAAACTGTGAGTGATGGTAAGGCTGCTAAGATGTCTCTTGGATAGCCAGGAAAAAACGTCTTATGCTTCTTCAAAGGTGAAGGCAAACCATGCCTGGGAGGCTGTTGAAATAGGCACTGATAGACAATAGCAAAATCTATAATAGCAAAAGATTTCTGATTGGATGGAATCAGCAATTTCAGTAATATTGAGTATGGAGGTATTAATGGGTGGGACTAAGGTATTAAAGTGGTAATCTACTGTTTATTCTTTTGAGGTTTAACAATGGACCAAATTGGACTGCTAAAGGAAGAAGCAGTGGGCATTATCATTCCTTCTCTAAATGGATCTTGCATAATAGATTCCAATTCTTGAAGGCCCTGTTTTAATTTAGATTGGGCCATACTAATTATTTTAACTGGGAGAGATGGTCCATAGGGTCTCATTGTATCAAGCCAATTTGTAAGTGCCTAAGACTTAATTTAAGTTTATTACTCATTGAGTCAGAGTGTCCATGCACACTATGGGATATAAGAGGGTAATAGGTGATGTGACCATGGGAAATTTAGGCCAAGAAATAGTTCTGATGGTTATGGGGAGGCATCTCACCCTATTTTATGTTTAGGAAGGCCCCTAAGATTGTAGCAGATACTTTGATTAAATTTAGTGGGATGCCAAAGTCTAAGTGTAATTTGAGCCCCAGTATTGATTAAGGCCATGAACGTTTGCCAATTGGTGCATTTAATCAGCTGTTAGAGTTAATTCTGAGTCTGTGTTGTAGAGGCACAGAGCCAATGGTACTCTTTTGTCTTTTGTTGCCTTCTTTTAGTGAATTTCATATTTCGAATTGGATCAAGTTGTGGACCTTTGTTTCAGTTTTTTTGTTGTTATTGTTTCCTGCCTTTGTATCCAGGTTTCTTCTTTGTTTTTTCTTTTCCCCCGCCCACTGGATATACTTATGTGGTGTTGGGGGGGGAGGGGTACCCAATTCATATTCATACATTTCTTCCCCCAGAGAACCTCAAATCAGTGTCATCTGGGTTAGAGAACTCCTTCATGACCGTGGTTGATTTATAGGGTTTAAGGACTACCAGCTTATGTAGGGTGTTTAATTCACCCTTGTGCTATGCCTCAGGCATGTCATGGGTAATTTTTTCCTATAATTCTGAGGATCAGCATCTTTGTTGCAACAAAGGCATAGGCAGCAGTAGCAATAGAGGTGTTTAAAAAATTAAATTTTGCCAGTAAATACATTTAAATAGAGATTTATATTCCTTGTCAACCCCCAAATATTTTTTTTCTCAAGTATTTTCTTTCTTTTTTTTAATATGAAATTTATTGTCAAATTGGATTCCACACAACACCCAGTGTTCATCCCAACAGGTGCCCTCCTCAATACCCATCACCCACCCTCCCCTCCCTCCCACCCCCCATAACCCTCAGTTTATTCTCAGTTTTTAAGAGTCTCTTATGGTTTGGCTCTCTCCCTAACTTCTTTTTTTTTTTTTTCCCTTCCCCTCCCCCATGGTCTTCTGTTAAGTTTCTCAGGATCCACATAAGGGTGAAAACATATGGTATCTCTCTTTCTCTGCCTGACTTATTTCACTTAGCATAACACTCTCCAGTTCCATCAACGTTGCTACAAAAGGCCATATTTCATTCTTTCTCATTGCCACGTAGTATTCCATTGTGTATATAAACCACAATTTCTTTATCCATTCATCAGTTGATGTACTTTTAGGCTCTTTCCATAATTTGGCTATTGTTGAAAGTGCTGCTGTGAACATGAGGTACAAGTGCCCCTATGTATCAGCACTCCTGTATCCTTTGGCTAAATTCCTAGCAGTGGGTCATAGGGTAGATCTATTTTTAATTTTTTGAGGAACCTCCACACTGTGTTCCAGAGCGGCTGCACCAGTTTGCATTCCCATCAACAGTGCAAGAGGGTTCCTGTTTCTCCACATCCTCTCCAGCATCTGTAGTCTCCTGATTTATTCATTTTAGCCACTGACTGGTGTGAGATGGTATCTCAGTGTGGTTTTGATTTGTATTTCCCTGATGAGGAGCGACGTTGAGCATCTTTTCATGTGTCTGTTGGCCATCTGGATGTCTTCTTTCTATTCATGTCTTCTGCCCATTTCATCACTGGATTATTTGTTTTTTGGGTATGGAGTTTGTTGAGTTCTTTATAGATATTGGATACTAGCCCTTTGTCTGATATGTCATTTGCAAATATCTTTTCCCATTCTGTTGGTTGCCTTTTAGTTTTGTTGATTGTCTCCTTTGCAGTGCACAAGCTTTTTATTTTCATGAGGTCACAATAGTTCATATTTGCTTTTAATTCCCTTGCCTTTGGGGATGTGTCAAGTAAGAAATTGCTGCGGCTGAGGTCAGAGAGGTTTTTTCCTGCTTTCTCCTCTAGAGTTTTGATGGTTTCCTGTCTCACATTCAGGTCCTTTATCCATTTTGAGTTTATTTTTGTGAATGGTGTGAGAAAGTGGTCTAGTTTCAGTCTTTCTGCATGTTGATGCCTAGTTCTCCCAGTACCATTTGTTAAAGAGACTGTCTTTTTTCCATTGGATACTCTTTCCTGCTTTGTCAAAGATGAGTTGGCCATACGTTTGTGGGTCTAGTTCTGGGGTTCCTATTCTATTCCATTGGTCTATGTGTCTGTTTTTGTGCCAATACCAGGTTGTCTTGATGATTACAGCTTTGTAGTAGAGGCTAAAGTCTGGGATTGTAATGCCTCCCGCTTTGGTCTTCTTCAATATCACTTTGGATATTCGGGGTCTTTTGTGAATCCATACAAATTTTAGGATTGCTTGTTCTAGCTTCGAGAAGAATGCTGGTGCAAGTTTGATTGGGAGTGCATTGAATGTGTAGATAGCTTTGGGTAGTATTGACATGTTAACAATATTTATTCTTCCAATCCATGAGCACAGAATGTTTTTCCATTTCATGATGAATAATTTACCATGATCAAGTGGGATTCATTCCTGGGCTGCAGGGCTGGTTCAACATTCGCAAATCAATCAATGTGATACTTCACATTAATAAAAGAAAAGATAAAAACCATATGATCCTGTCAATTGATGCAGAAAAAGCATTTGACACAATTCAGCATCCTTTCTTAATAAAAACCCTCGAGAAAGTCGGGATAGAAGGAACACACTTGAACATCATAAAAGCCATTTATGAAAAGCCTACAGCTAATATCATCCTCAATGGGGAAAAACAGAGCTTTCCCCCTGAGATCAGGAACATGACAGGGATGTCCACTCTCACTGCTATTGTTTAAAATAGTGTTGGAAGTTCTAGCATAAGCAATCAGACAACAAAAGGAAATCAAAGGCATCAAAATTGGCAAAGATGAAGTCCAGCTTTCACTTTTTGCAGATGACATGATATTATACATGGAAAACCCGATAGACTTCACCAAAAGTCTGTTAGAACTGATACATGAATTCAGCAAAGTTGCAGCACACAAAATTAACGTATAGAAATCAGTTGCATTCTTATACACTAATAATGAAGCAATAGACAAATAAAGAAACTGATCCCATTCACAACTGCACCAAGAATCATAAAATACCTAGGAATAAACCTAACCAAAGATGTAAAAGACCTGTATGCTGAAAACTATAGAAAGTTATGAAGGAAATTGAGGAAGATAGAAAGAAATGGAAAAACATCTCAAATATTTTCAAACATTTTTGACCTGATACATGGATGGGCCAGGATGTTTTAAAAGAAAGAACAAAGGCTTCAGAGCAGGGAAGGAATAAAATTAAAATATTTGAAAAACATACATGAAAGTATTATAGCTTTTCCCCATAGTGGCATATGCTATATCATTTTAGGATTATTATAACATGTGTTGGGGAAAAATAAATTGGTACAGTTATGTTGAAGTGGTCCCAATGTCTGTTATTTCAGCCTTCACCTCTGAAAAATATTAATGGGAAAAGTTAATCCTGTGGTATAATTTACATATTAATAGTCCATCCTTCACTTACATACCTGAGAATCTTGAAACATAGATTAGATTATTTTCCCTTATTATAGGATGTATTATTTCCATCATTGCCTGTGGAACCCCAAAGAACCCTAAAGAAAAATCTTAATAGCATTTTCATGATAAAGCAAAAGCTGTTAATAAGTAGTGTTCTGTAAAATCATTAGATTTGAGTGTATTGGAAGGACTACCATATGTTGTGTTGTCAAAATTGTATTACAAGGCAAATCAATTTTTATGTGGAGATTTGTTATTCTGTAATTAATACAAGTAATGCTGACTGCTCTTGAATTCTAGAGGTACACAAGAAGATAGAGGAATAGATTGTGGGAGAAAGATGGATTATTTATTTCTCAATTAAAACTGACACTTTGAGTAGAGAAATCTGTTGTCTCATCTGTTTTTTTATGGTTCATTTATAGCTGTGTTTATTGTTTTAATAAGTAAATATATTATCTCATTAGGGCAGCAGTTTTATAAATACAGCAACATAAGTTACTCATATCCACCCACAGCATGTATGCCCCAAATGGAATCCCAAGAAGAAGATTTATCAAATCCAATGAAGTTGAAGAATAGACCTTGTGGGGTAGAAGCTGTAGGCAATCGTGAGGCAGTTACAGCAAAAAGCAACATGTTGCCTTTTATGCAGAGACTAGCAATGGTTACAAAAGTTTATTCATTCATTTATTTCCTGGGTCCTTTTAATAAACTACCAACCGGGGGCACCTGGGTGGCTCAGTTGGTTGAGCGTCCCACTTTGGCTCAGCTTATGATCTCTCTGTTCGTGGGTTCGAACCCTGCATTGGGCTCTGTGCTACAGCTCAGAGCCGGAAGCCTACTTGGGGTTCTGTGTCTCCCTACCTCTCTGCCCCTTCCCCACTCACGCTCTGACTCTGTCTCTCTCTCTATCTCAAAAATAAATAAACATTAAAAAAAAGTTTAATAAACTACCATCTAGATTGCAGATGGCTAATACACTTGTTACATCCCACTTTAGACACTCTTTACAATGCGTAGTGCCATAGAGCCTGAAGAGGAGAGACCTGAGCCAACCTCTGGTGCCATAATTGAAGTTTTTTTTTTTTTTTTTTTTATTTTTCGGACAGAGAGAGACAGAGCATGAACGGGGGAGGGTCAGAGAGAGAGGGAGACACAGAATCGGAAACAGGCTCCAGGCTCCGAGCCATCAGCCCAGAGCCTGACGCGGGGCTCGAACTCACGGACCGCGAGATCGTGACCTGGCTGAAGTCGGACGCTTAACCGACTGCGCCACCCAGGCGCCCCATAATTGAAGTTTTAAAAGCTGCAGCCCTTTGGGGCGCCTGGGTGGCTCAGTCGGTTAAGCGGCTGACTTCGGCTCAGGTCATGATTTCTCGGCCTGTGAGTTCGAGCCCTGTGTTGGGCTCTGTGCTGACAGCTCAGAGCCTGGAGCCTGTTTCAGATTCTGTGTCTCCCCCTCTCTGACCCTCCCCCGTTCATGCTCTGTCTCTCTCTGTCTCAAAAATAAATAAACGTTAAAAAAAAATTAAAAAAAAAGCTGCAACCTTTGGATTAGGAAAGGCAGCCTTTATTCTCAAGCAAACATCTGCTCTGGTAAATTTTTTTTTTTTTAATTTTTTGATGTTTTTATTTATTTTTGAAACAGCATGAGCTGGGCAGGGGGAGAGAGAGAGAGAGAGAGAGAGAGAGAGAGAGAGAGAGAGAGGGAGAGGGAGGGAGGGAGGGAGGGAGGGATGGAAGGAGGAGACAGACACCAAAGTGGGTTGTGCACTGTCAGCAGAGAGCCCAATGCAGGGCTTGAGCTCACCAGTGATGAGATCATGACCTGAGCTGAAATCAGATGCTTAGCTGACTGAGCCACCCAGACGCCCCTGCTCTGGTAAATTCTAACAGCATCTCCATTAGTAGGGGTGGTGGTAGACACAGAATGAATCAATCAGTTATCACCTACTATTTTCTTCAGATGCAAATCCCAGCTTGTTATCTGTAAGACTGGTAAAGAGTCCGGTAAGAAAAAGGTGTTGTTTCTGAACAACATAGGACTATAGTTTTCTCTCACTATACCTCCTATCACCTTCCATTTAAATGACTCAGCAGTGTAAGGTCTCATTTCCAATAAACAGTGATGAAGCGCTTACCATGTGGAATACACCATGCTGGACGATGTAAAAGACACAGAAATTAAAACATGGTGCTATCATGTGATACGTATATTTTTATTCTTGCATATGTTTTTGTGTTCATTAATATGTCTATCTAGAAATAACTTCTATTTATTTGTAGAAAGCTGTCTTAAAGCATTAGAAGCAGTACATATATATACTTGTGTTCATTAATTTATGTCTATCTAGAAATAACTTTTATTCATAGAAATTTGTCCTAAAACATTAAAAGCAGTACATTATACAATGTATAGATAGCAAAATAAAAACCCAAAATGCTCAAATGGTATGATAGAAAGAGATATGTTACAGTTCTTCTGGCCTGACAAAAGGAAATTAAATAAAGTTTTTAACTGTGTTCCTATATTTTTACAAGTTCTGAACTCTTAAACTTGACATTTAGTTTTTATGATAGGATGAAACAGTCTAATATATAAGAGGTCTCAGGTCTTTAAAAGTGCAGATGTCCTACAGGTGACTCCACTCAAAATACTGATTTTAAATGTTGACAGTTCTTCTATATATATCTAAGGTATACTGCAATGAACATTTTGGAAGAATGTGTTAGTATTAGAGAAGAGGTTTTTTTTAATGAACTTTGGCCAACTAAACCTGGCTATATCCAAAGGGATATCAAGCAAGACAGATGTAGTCCTAGAACTCATGGAAAATATAGATAATCCTGAAAGACAGCTGTGAATAACTATTAGTTACATAATATGAGCAACAGAGAGGTGACTTGAGTTTCTATTGATGTGCATAAGATGGATATGATCTTCCCTGATATTTCAACTAAAGAATGAGTATGAACTTGCTAATTTCCCAGGAATTAGCCTGAGAGAAGGGACGCTAGGCCTAAGAAACAGTTCATGCAAAGGTCTTGTGGTAAGAAAGAACAAGAAACGGAAAAAAAAACCAAACATGTTAGGTAGATTGTAAAGAGGGAGAGAGGGGGAAATGAGGATAGGGCAATAAATTGATAGGTGCTGGTTTGAGAAGCAAGTAATGTACATATAAATTCCTTACTATAACTTCTTGCTAAAATTGAATATTCAAGTGTGTTAGTAAAATTATCTTTATTTTATTCTGCAATAGATTAAGATATTGATTCTTACTAAAAATTTGAGAAAGTTGACAAATACAGTTGTATATTTTTAAAGTGTATGATGTAATGATTTGCTACACATATATATTGTGACATGATTACCAAGATCAAGATGGTTAACACATTCTCACCTCACCATAGTTAACTTTTTCTGTGTGGTGAGTAGTCACCACACTGTACATGAGATCATCAGAACTTATTCTTCTTAGAACTGAAAATTTGTACTAATTGACCAATGTCTCCCCATTTTCCCATCCATTTCCCTTACTCTTCAGCCCCTGGTGATCACTATTCTGTTCTGTTTCTTTGAAATCAATGTTTTTGGCTTTTTTAGATTTCACATATAAGTGAATATTAATGTTGATTTAAACATTTTTTTTACATTTATTTATTTTTGAGAGAGAGAGAGGGAGGGAGAGAGAATGACAAAGCATGAGCAGAGGAGGGGCAGAGAGATGCACAGAATTCTAATGTATGCTTTTGAGTTGCCTCCAGTTGGGGCAACCATGAGAACTGCTGCTCTGAATATACTTAATTCTTGTTTTTTGGTGAGCATATGCATGCATTTCTGTTGTGTGTAAATGTTATCACGGAATTTCTGGGGCTCGAGGTGTGTGTATGTTCAGTGTTAGTGCTTGCAAGTAGTTTTCCGATACGGTTGTACAAATTTACACTCCTCACCAGTGTGTGGAGGTAGCCATTGTTCCACATATTTGCCAAGTCTTTGTATTTTGAGGGTTTGTTCCCCCCTTAAATTTTAGACGTTCTGATGGGTATATAATATTTTCCTGAGGTTACAATTTTAATTTCCTTTCTCAGACAATTAATAGCATTTATTGAGATTCTCTTTTCCCTAGCAAATGCAAAGACTGTTAGGGAATAAATACATGTAAACGGATACTTTAAACCTCGTATGTCCACAGCAGAGATTGTGGCTCTCCCTATCAATCTCATTTTATCCTCAATTAATTCTTTATTATTTTCTGCCATGTTCCATGGCATTCATAATCAGAAACTTCGGAGTTGTTCCTCGTGCCACTCCTTTACTCCTTATCCCCTGATAAATCACTAAATTCAATTGATTTTACTTTAAAGTATTTCTTAAATACTGAACATCTTTCTAAGGCACTGCCACTGCCTCAGATTTGGTTCTCCTGTTCTTTTGCTTTCTTCTCTCTTGTCTGACTAGTCTACCTCCCTCAAGAGTTAGCTTCTCAGAAACACATCTGGTTATGCTGTTGTGCTTAAAACCCTTTATGAGCTCCTGTGTTCTGCAGAATTACATCTGCTCACTACTTTCTGCTCCTTGCATCTCCACACTCATCTGCTGCCGCTGTTCCCATGCCCATATGTTCTAGTAACAGGGGGATTGTGTGCCATCCCAGGAGAAACTGCCTAAGATACAGTATGAAAGTGCCTGTCTAGCAGGAAGTGGGAACTACCATATGGTGCACGGGGAAGAGCTTTGGGCTGTGGAGTCTGATGATCCCGGGTTAAGATTCCACTTCTGTTACTTACCAGCTGTTTGACATTTGGCCCATTACATTGCCTTTTATGAGCTTTAATTTACCCACATGTAAAATGAAAATAGTGGCTCTCACTCTGTGGCTATGATATGGTTTATTCATTATCCTCAGGAAACAGGGGCATCATCAACAAGTAGAATGGTTTGTGGAAGACAGGAAATTAAGGAAGAGAAGGTGGGGATTATGGGGGAAAAGAGCACTTGACCATCTCGTGTCTCTTCTTGACTCTGGCAGGAAAGATTGGGGTGATGACCTGTTGGTCTAGGAGGGGAATTGTCATAACAGGTGTTAACCCTCAACTCAGATGCTATGTAATCCTGCCTGAACTTGTTAATAGAGGTATGAAGAATGTCCTTCATTGAGGAGTGGGATTAAGATCTGAAGACTAGTGGTGATTTGGAAACAGTGCTTTATAAGTGCAAGGCACAATACCAACACCCACAGACATGGTGATTTGCAAGGATATAAAAGTAGCTAATCTTGGAAATCTCTCCACTGAATCAGGTAATAGCCATTCCACTGTGGCCAGAAGGTCACGGTGATAAACATGGCCCCTGGGCCCTAGTCCTCTGAATCAGTGAACTATTGCCAGTGAGGAGACTTGAACAAAAGCATCTTAAGAACTGCATACAGGGCCATCCAGGACAGCTGCCAAAGACCTACCCTTCTTTCCCACTAGTCAAAGGACTGTCGGCACCTCCACAAATTTCCCCACTTACTTTCTCAGGTCAAGTGCGGTAGACATATTATCTGCTTCCTAGGGTTCCTGGGAGAATCTCCTCTCAATCAACTTTCCCTGCACAATTGCATCAATACTTATTTTGTCCTACCATTTCTATGGAGATACTCCACGATAACGCTACTTTTCTGGAAAGTGCAATGGGGTCATTATGTTGTACACTTGTGCTTATTCTGAAGTTTTGTGACTAGCAGATATAAGAGTATTAAAAATAAAAAATAAGATGACCTCTAGGCATGCGATAATACTTCTCTTTTTCCAAGCATTGGGCCCTGAGAGTCTAAGTTTTTAATTCTACAACACACACACAATTCAGTGAAATAAGAAATCATTTCACATAGGTCTCTTGTTCTTGTTTGTCAAGTGGGCTTAGATTTTAAAGTCTTGAGCTTGTCACTCTCTTTCTGTATGCTTTCTTGTACAGTAAGATCTCCTAGCCCATATGCATCAAAAGCAGATGCTTGGTTGTACAAATGTCTTTGGACCCTTGATAACAATCAAAAATAGGTGACAATTTAATTAATAATGATGCATAGAATTTTATGAAGTACTGATTTCTCTTTTCCCATTAGTGAGGAGCTCCACACATTTGTCAAGGTCAAGGACACAGCCGAATCAATCTATCAACCTCATTTGTATCAATATAGTACCCAACTAAGGGTTCAGTTAGAAACAGAGAAATGACATTAAATATGGCAACAGAAAGAATTTAGTGTATTGAGTTGGGTAGAGACGTATTAGAGAATGAAAAGATCAAAATAGAACACCAGAGTTCAATAGAGTTATACCCCCAAGGACTGAGGCATGAAAGTTAGGGGCTGGAATTTCCAGAATTTAGAAACTTAGAGAAGATGCCCTGAAGAAATGAGACCCAGACCTTTGGGCCTGGGCTGCCATGCAGCCACAGCCAATAGCACAGGACCTTAGAGAAGGGGCTTTGAAGAGCTAGGGTCCAAACTCTGAAGAGAAAGTACTGCATGGCTCCTCTGGGTACCTCAGAAGATCAGAAGTTGGATGCCACAAAGTTCAGGCCTTTGGGAATGGGCCACCTCCAGTAAGTGCTACTAGTACTTATGAAGGAACACACTGATATTATTTCCTGGAGAACTAAAATTACTAGAGACTAGGGCTAGTAGCTCCTGATGTTGAAGGGCCATTGCTGGAGTGAGGCTGGAGTGAAGCTGACGGAAAGAACAGCTTCCTGCCTTCCAGTTTCAATCTAGCACCTTAACTGGCACAACTGAACTGGGAGCCATCTGAAAAAATGAGAAATGCGTTATTCAGAATTCCAGTCACATCATTATGAAGCAGAATATAGATGGACTGATTTAGAGATGAGGGATATAACTTAAACTTAATGTGGCTTTTAAACAGTTTGTTCATTTATTTATTTAAAATCTTGTTTTTTTAAGTTTAAAAGAGAGAGAGTGAGAGGGAGAGTGCAAGCGGGAGAGAGGCAGAGGGAGAGGGAGAGAGAGAACCCCAAGCAGGCTCCACACTGTCAGCATGAGCCCAGTGCAGGGCTTGAACTCACAAACTGTGAGATCATGACCTATGCCAAAATTGAGAGTTGGACACTTACCTAACTGAGCCACTGAAGCGCCCCTAAACAGTATTTTTATATAAAATTGGAAAGGAGTTGGTCAGCTGAAGCTCGGGGAAAGGTGTAAGGTTGGAATGTGGGGAAGAGAGAGAATGACCATAAAATGTTAATACATTAATATGTAAGATGAGGCAAAATTTATGTGTTAGAAAATGCTCAATATTCTATGAACCTACTTGAGGCAAATTGTGTGTGTGTGTGTGTGTGTGTGTGTGTGTGTGTGTGTGTGTGTATCTAGGTTCTTACCTCCCCCAATAATTAGGACTTGAATATAAATAATTCAATTTATATTTACCTTAAGTTACTTAAACCCTGCATTTTTGAACATTACTTTCATTGACTTAAGTATAATGTGTAATACAGCAAATCATAAGTCAAGATAACAAAATCCAACATAAACATAAAACATAAACTATAAGGTAAAGAACGCTTATTGAGGAGTCCTTATGATGGCTTTTCCTTTTTCTAGGAGGATTCATCATCTGTAATGAAAAATATATTAGAACCCAAATGTAATAAGCCATTTGATTTGTCTTTGCAAGAATAAAAGAGGAGAACTGTGCGGAATTTCTAAATTGGTGTGTTTTGCTTTTAACGTATGTAGCTGTCAAAAATATCATGGTAGCGTGTACAGTCTTTTTGCATAAACAGTGGTTCCATTCTCCCTGTACAGAAAGTGAAAGGAAACAGAAAAGTATTGCTTGTGTTCAGTGTTGTGTTTCACCCATCTCTCCAGAATTAAGTAAAAGGTGGAAGAAGACCATTCTGGAGGTGATTTAAGGATGATGAATGGAAGGAAGGAATGAGGAGAAGCTAGATTTTGAGAACCAGTTGAAAATTGACAACTGATTCTGAGTTTTGCTCAAGCTGGAGTGTTGATAAATAATTGTACGTTATTGTTGTGTAACCCTGAGTAATCAGGAGAGAGCAACACTGAAGGTGTCTGAATGTAGAAGGAAAGCATTTTGCAAATGATCCTTGGTAGACTGACATTTTTCTGCTGCAATGTTTAAAGGCTCTGCATTATCTTTTTAAATTGAGCCCCTGAAGAGAATTCTATAAATGATGATCAAGTTCAGGGCAGCCTGATAAGACAAAATAGAAGAAAATGACCTTCTCTCTAAGAGGAACTGAGCTTCAAAACTGCAAGTAGTTCTTTGAGGTTAAATAGCATATTCCTAATCACAGAGATAGTGATTTTTCTAGAGTAAAACAAAGTTGCCAAAACAATGAGAGGCTGTTCTGAAATTCTAGATGGAAAGATGGAAACGAGTCCCAATTTGTGTTTATCATTCTCGGAAAGTTAAAAAATTGGCAGATTCAAAAATCAGCAAACAAGCACAAAGGGGTTACACACAGTTTTATCTTGATTTTGGTGAATACTTCTTAGGTTTGCCCTAAGTGCCCATTTCTGTGTGGCAGGAATTTTTTTTTTCTTTAAGAAATTAGCAGCTGGTGCTTTTCTGCCCATTTGGAATTCCTTGAGAAAGAATGAATATGAAACCACATGGAGGGGCTAGAATCAAAGTCAGCTTCTGATAGTGTGATTTGGGGCTGGGATCCTTCACATTTATTTGGATCCAGAATCCAGAGTGGGCCCTTGCTTTATAAGCTCTCCACGTTGATCAGTGCTCACCTGCCAGAATATAACTTCCAACTACTGATTTGCAAGTCAATTGAGTGAGTAACTTCCATCAAGCCAAAATGCCAAAGCTCTGGCAACCTCCCTGTCTGTGGATAAACATCCTTTGGACACTGACATTCTGTGACCTCCCATGAGGGGCTCAGGTGCGCTGAATGCCAGCAGTGAGCAAGATGCTGGCTCTGCAGATTTAAGATGAACGAGGGGCCACTCCCACCCTTAAGATGCTCACAGTCTTCTCAGGAGAGACAGAAGAGCGTACATGTATAATGAGAAAAGAGCTAAAATAAAGGTATCTTCAGGCTATGATGACAACACAGTGGAAGAGTTAGGATGGGGTGGGTGGGGTAAGGCAAGCTGGAGAATATTCTTGAAGATAAGTGGTCTGAGTCTTGAAATATGAGGAGTAATAGTGTTAGCACCAAGAGCCAGTATGGGTAAGTGCTTATTGTGGTTAAGGCGCTCGCTGAGCAGTTTGTGGGCTATACCACATTCAATCCTCAACATCACTATGAGATAGATGCTGTTATTATCATCATCTCCATTTTATGGGTAAGAAAATGTAAATTCAGGGGGTTAAGTGGTGAATAGAATATTCAAACTTTTTCTGTGAAGGGCCAGATGATAAAATTTTGGGCTTTGCAGGTCATATGGCCTTTGTGACTCAATCCTGCCATTGTAGCATGGAAGCAGTCATGGGGCAACATATAAATGGATAAAATTTTAGTCATAAAATCAGGCAGGGAAACAGCTCTGGCAAGCCTGCAAGTGAAGATGCCCAATATGTGGGGGTATGTGGGTCTGGGGTCTAGATGAGAGATGGGAGTTAGCAGGAGCTAATGAAGTCTTTAACCATGCTTCCTTGTTGGAGACGTTGGGAGGGGATTTATTACCAGTTGGACTGCCAGATTAGATGCCATAGATATTTCCTGTGCATGTTCTAAGAGCTCAGCAGTGTGTTTAGGTTAATGAGTCTTACTATTATTTTGCATTATGATAATGATGACACATGAGCAAGTGAACCATAGGTACTTCTTCAACATTAAAGCCACGATGGGAGTTTGCTGGACAGAATCAGAAAATAATCACTACACGTAAGATATGAGCCATTGTCAGGATTTTGAATTATATATGCATTTATAAACACATGCAGATTTTGTGTATTATTATGCATATAAATATATTTAAAGTACGCATTGTCCCAGGTTTGGTTTGCCACATGTAAAGAATATGATTTCTGGTTTCTCTAATTAGGGATTAATCAGAAGCTGTTTGCTGGGATCTGAAACTATTGTCACTTAGCAAGAGCAATAATCATTAAGAGTTGTGTTGCCACTGCTTGTTTCCAGAATCTGCTTTCACTTCTCTAGGCCTGGCTGACAAGTCATAAAGGTAAATGAAACATATCTGATCCCTGTTGTCCTGGGGCTTATAGCCTAGTGATAGAGGTAGAATTAACCAATTACCTATGGCATTGAATGTGTATTTATAACTGTTATTTATGTTACAAAGGCAAATGGTTTTATGAGAGCCTGTAAAGTGGGGATTTCTCCCAGTGAAAGGCTAGGGAATCCGGAAGGCTCACATCAATCCAAGAAAGCAGGGGCAATTTCTGTGGAGCCAGCTCAGTAAACTGTGCCTCAAACACTCTTTCTTTGAGGTATCATCCTTCCCTTCCAGCTGAAGATGCAAACCATGCATGGGGAGAGGAAGGCACATTACCAGGGGCTCATATGCAACCAACTCCATTGCCAACTAACTGCCTAACCTTTTCTTCTTGTGTTAGCTTTGACAGGAATTTATTGTATCTTTGGGACAGAGAATATATCAGCCCATATATTAGTTTTTGGAAATAGGCAGTATTTTCTGCTTTGCTCAGCCTACACTGACTAATGGAAACCTTAATAGCTTCAGAACATTTCCTTCAAGTGAAAACCTAGGGAAATTCATATTACATGAGTTGAATATGGGAACACTCCTGCTATTAAGGGTAC